>NC_041006.1:10542225-11969443 GCF_004193775.1 Glycine soja | reverse complement strand
ATTACTGTCTTTTTTCTGAAACGGCAGATCCGATTCAAGGATCGAAAGAAAACAGAAGAAATGTGCAGAGAGGTCTTTGGACCGGACAATATCTGAACAATACAGAATTGTCACCAAATGAACAAAAAAGGAAGGAAAGGAAACCACGACCTAAAATGGTCTTCTCCCTTTAATTACCAACCAAAATCCCGTGCGCTAGCGACCTTTTTTTTCTCGCCCCGCACTAAACAAAAAAAACAGAAAAAGAAAAAGCCAGGAAAATCAAAAGCCAAAAACACACAAAAGCCGAAAGAAGAAACCACCAAAGAACCCATTCCCAAGGGAAGCCCTATTGATCCATGATCACGCATGTAATTTTTGATTTGATAGGAAATAATTTGCAAAGTCAAGTCATGACATATCTATGGTTCGGAATTAGGATGAAACACTTACCTGTGCGAGATTGATACACTTTGAGTGGATTTCTTCTATTTTTGTCAAACCCAGTGTTTCCTCTAAATGGTCATTTAGAAACGAAATGCTAACATCCAAAATCTCATTTATGGTTATGGGAGATTTCATCAGCAGACTCTCCTTCCCCGGTAGACGCATTGTTTTTCACTCAAAAAAGCATATGCTGCTCTAAATCAGTTGGAATATTTGTCTCTTTGCTAAAGCATGTTTGCATTTTAGTGGAGAAAACACCGAGACTTTTTCAAGTCTCACAAGTTATCCAGAACTACGTAGGTCTAAGTTCCTCATTGGAGGATACGTAGGAGCAAGAGCTTTGCTTTTGTCGGCCGCCCCATAATCTTTGTCATACTGACCCTGAGGTCATGTGATGTGCACCCTTGTATCATCCAGAGGCGGCGGGCCCGATGGTACGCGGAGATACCTTATGGTTATTCGCACCCTTTTGTCATCCAGAGGCGGCGGGCCCGATGACAAGCAGAGACCAAGTTTGGTCATTCTGCACCCTTGTATCATCCAGAGGCGGCGGGCCCGATGATACGCGGAGATACCTTACGGTTATCCGCACCCTTTTGTCATCCAGAGGCGGCGGGCCCGATGACAAGCAGAGACCAAGTTTGGTCATTCTGCACCCTTGTATCATCCAGAGGCGGCGGGCCCGATGATACGCGGAGATACCTTACGGTTATCCGCACCCTTTTGTCATCCAGAGGCGGCGGGCCCGATGACAAGCAGAGACCAAGTTTGGTCATTCTGCACCCTTGTATCATCCAGAGGCGGCGGGCCCGATGGTACGCGGAGATACCTTATGGTTATTCGCACCCTTTTTGTCATCCAGAGGCGGCGGGCCCGATGACAAGCAGAGACCAAGTTTGGTCATTCTGCACCCTTGTATCATCCAGAGGCGGCGGGCCCGATGATACGCGGAGATACCTTACGGTTATCCGCACCCTTTTGTCATCCAGAGGCGGCGGGCCCGATGACAAGCAGAGACCAAGTTTGGTCATTCTGCACCCTTGTATCATCCAGAGGCGGCGGGCCCGATGATATGCGGAGATACCTTACGGTTATCCGCACCCTTTTGTCATCCAGAGGCGGCGGGCCCGATGACAAGCAGAGACCAAGTTTGGTCATTCTGCACCCTTGTATCATCCAGAGGCGGCGGGCCCGATGGTACGCGGAGATACCTTATGGTTATTCGCACCCTTTTGTCATCCAGAGGCGGCGGGCCCGATGACAAGCAGAGACCAAGTTTGGTCATCCTGCACCCTTGTATCATCCAGAGGCGGCGGGCCCGATGATACGCGGAGATACCTTACGGTTATTCGCACCCTTTTGTCATCCAGAGGCGGCGGGCCCGATGACAAGCAGAGACCAAGTTTGGTCATTCTGCACCCCTGTATCATCCATAGGCGGCGGGCCCGATGATACGCGGAAATACCCGAGTGGTTATCCGTATAAACATTCTTTTGCTATCTGTAAGACAGAACGCTTGATAGCATGCAGAGACTGACATAGTCTTCTGCACCTTTTGTTCCTCCGGGAACAACAAGTCATTTACATGCGGAAATTTCATGGTCGCCCGCGACTCTCGTCAACCGAGAGGAGTGAAATTAGTGTCATACACTGATTTTCGGGGACCTTTGCTTGATGACATGCGACCATTCTTTGGTCCTTGTGAAGTGCTTGGCATCCATCATTAGGCAATTTGTGAAATTTTGGGAACAACAAGTCATTTGCATGTGGAGATTTTATGGTCACCTGCGACTCTCGTCAAATCGAGAGGAACGAAATTAGTGTCTTATCTTTACTTTCCTTTTATCTCCAATAAAAGACAAGTAAAGAGGGGCAACTGTCATACCCTAATTTCGTCCGGGGACCTTTGCTCGATGACGTGCGACCATTCTTTGGTCCTCGTGAGGTGCTTGGCACCCATCATTAGGCAATTTGTGAAATTCCAGGACATGCCGAAAAACCAAAAAAAATATTGATGCACAATCCGTAAGTTTCCGTGACACACCGGAAATCAAATGGAAGCATCGTTGCATAATTAAGTGAGGTTCCGTAACATTCCGTAAGTCAAAAAGGGGATGATTATGTAATCCGCAAGGTTCCGTAACATTACGGAAAGAAAACAAGTATCGTTACGAAATTCGTAAGTTTCCGTAACTTTACGAAAAAAGAATCACCAAAAAACAGCAGAGGGGGGTGTACTTAGTAAAAATGGGGGTGCAAATAGCACCCAGGCCCACTTGGGCCCTCCGGAATATTCCTCCAGAAGGCGGTTGCTTCTGGAGGAAGCAACCCTGCTCGCCTGGGCGAGCTGGGCGGCAACCACCTCCCCTATTTTGCTATAAATAGGGGAGGAAGTGAAGAAGGAAGGGGTTCAGCCCCTTAGGCACTTCTCTCTCTTTCGAATTTGCTTGGAAAAATTGTTTCCGTGAAGAAAATCTAAGCCAAGGCGCTTCCGAAACGTTTCCGTAACGTTTTCCGTGAGGAATCTCGCAAAGGTTTCAACCGTTCTTCGACGTTCTTCATTCGTTCTTCATCGTTCTTCGATCTTCAACGGGTAAGTACCTCGAACCAAGCTTTTCGATTCATTCTATGTACCCGTAGTGGTCCACATTGTGTTTCGTGCATTTTTATTCTCGTTTTGTTTACTTTTTATACCCCCTGTTGACGTGCTTAAGCCATTTTACTTAAGTCATTTCTCGCTTAACTTAAAAACAAAATAAATTTCCACCGAACGTTTGAATTGTATTATCCATTAACTTCGGTTAAAATAAATTCCGACCGTTCGGTCGTGCCGTAACCACATTGGAAATCAAAAAGAGGTAAAAAAATAATATAATAGTCAAAAAGACATCTTTTAGTAAAATAAAGCGGAAAATCAATCGGACGTTTTCTCTTTAGGATTTCTCATTCTTAATCGAATTGATTAATAACTAAAGTGAAACTAAAGGCTAAAATCAATTCGCCTAGTCAAGCTCGTCCACAAAAATAGGCTTTTGAAGTTTGTCATCTCAATTTCTCACTAAGTAAAATGGATCATTTTTAAGGTCCAACGCCTTAAAATGATCACCACTTAAGTAAAAAAGAATCACTTGATAAAAAAGAACTACGTAGGTCTGATTTTCTCATCCCAAATTGAGGAATACGTAGGAGCAAAGGGAAACACCCTTGTCGACCACAAAAAAGGGAAAAATATAAAAAGGGTATAAAAGGATATAAGGACATAAAAAGGAACGTAAAAATCAAAGTCATGTTTGCACATTCGATTAAAGGCTGCCGTCCCTTGGGGCGGACGTGTGGGGTGCTAATACCTTCCCCGTGCGTAAATACAACTCCCGAACCTTTCACGTAAAAGTTCGTAGATCGCGTCTTTTCCGGTTTTTCCGACGTTTTCCTCAAATAAACGTTGGTGGCGACTCCGCGCGTATTCCTTTCGTGGAACACACATCCCGCGAGTCTCGCGTCGCCCTCCCGCCGAAGGGTAGGTTGCGACACATTGTTTCATATGAAGTGCGCATTTACCAAATTTCAAGACAAAGGTTGCATGCATCTACATCCCTAAAAATCATGTTAACTGCATAGATTTCCAACATCTAATGTCCCAACTTTTAAGTTTGGGATGAGAGGCCCTCTCAATGAGTCAATCTCATGCTTTCTCATAAGGGTGAACCCTTGGGTACTAGTACCCTCACCTTTAGAGGGCTGCACTCCCTCGCCTTCAGAGGACTGCACGACCTCGTCTTTAGAGGGCTGCTCGCCCTCGCCTTCCGAGGACTACACGTCCTCACCATCAGAGGGCTGCACGCCCTCACCTTTAGAGGACAGCACGTCCTCACCTTTAGAGGACAGCACGTCCTCACCTTCAGAGGACTGTACGTCCACACCTTCAGAGGACCGCATGTCCTCAGCTTTAGAGGGTTACTCGCCCTCACCTTCAGAGGACTACACGTCCTTGCTATTAGAGGGTTGCACGCCCTCACCTTCAGAGGACTACACGTCCTCACCTTCAGAGGGCCACACGCCCTCGCTTTCAGAGGACCACACGTCCTCACCTTCAGAGGACTACACGTCCTCACCTTCAGAGGGCTGCACAACCTCACCTTTAGAGGACTACGCGTCCTCTCCATCAGAGGACTACACATCCCCGTCTTCAGAGGACTACACGTCCTCACCTACAGAGGACTACATGTCCTCACCTTCATAAGGCTACACGCCCTCACCTTCAGAGGACTACACGTCCTCATCTTCAGAGGGATGCACGCCCTCGCTTCAGAGGACTATACGTCCTCATCTTCAGAGGACTACACATCCTCACCTTCAGAGGACTATACGTCCTCATCTTCAGAGGACTACACATCCTCACCTTCAGAGGACTGCATGTCCTCACCTTCAGAGGATTGTACATCCTCACCTTCAGAGGACTACACGTCCTTGCCATCAGAGGATTGCACGTCCTCGCCTTCAGAGGGCTACACGTCCTCGCCTTCAGAGGGCTACATGTCCTCGTCTTCAGAGGACTACACGTCCTCGCCTTCAGAGGGCTACACGCCCTCGCCTTGAGAGGACTACACGTCCTCGCGTTCAGAGGACTACATGTCCTCACCAAATTTGATCGAGGTCGTACCCGAATCAAATAAACATTAAAATTCAGTAACTAGGAAGTGATCCTAGGTCGTTTCCCAACGAACAATGATAAACCAAATGTTCATAATATACTTGCAGTAACAGTAACGATTGGGGGGGTTGTTTGTTTTGTGAAATAAAGAACAAGCGAAATAGAATGCGAAATTAATAGTATTAAAAATGGGTTGTTTCCTCTGATTTAGAAGCCACTCTCTTGTCCTAGGTTATGGAGAATTCGTCCCTAACAGTTAACCACTTAATCCAACCCTATTTTAATTTACTAAGCGAAAACCAACTTAGGGCTATCAATACGTGATTAGGCAACACATACACCTATTAACCCTTCATCCATTAAGCATGAATGCAAGTTAGGCTCAGAGGCAATTAATCGAACACGAAGCGTGCACAGATTAATATTAACGAATGTGGGTTAATTGGTGAAGGGAAAATTGCCAGGAAGCTACATTATAAACAGAACCTCGAAGAGAGTTGAGCATCGTTCTTAGAAGGAAACAACACCAGAAAATTAGCCTTCCATAATTTCAACGAAAACAGAGAACATAAATGAAACTAGGAGTAGAAACGTAAATAATGATAAGAGCATAAAACATAAATGAAACTAAGAACAGAAAACGTAAATGAAAATAAAGGCAGAAGAAGAAACAAGAAAGAAATTGTAATTAGAAGCAGAAAATGGAAAATTGCATTACGTGAACAGTAGCAATAGAACAGAAACCGTAAAACCCTCAACCCTATACTCTGAATAATAGTCTCCCAGAATAGCCTTGCACGAATCCCAAGGCTACTATTTAAAAGAGTCACTCAAAGTCACTGGGCCCTATTACATTATTTTGGCCCAAAACGAAATAAACACTGAACCACATAAAATAAAATTGCAATCTCCAAATTAGAAATTAACTAAGGTAAGCATTGCTTTATTTGCCATCTTCAACTCCACAACAAAAATCCGGATTAAGCCCAATGTTTCATTAACTCCTGAGATTAAATTAAAAACATCAAATTAGCTAAATGAGCCCAAATAATAAAACTGCCTAATTAATTTGGCAATTAAGATTAATCAGTAATTAAAATGGTGCAAAAAGGGTTTAAGAAATAGAAGAAAATGATGGCGCATCACCTCACCTTCAGAGGACTACACGTCCTCGCCATCAGAGGGCTGCACGCCCTCACCTTCAGAGGACTACACGTCCTCACCAATAGAGGGCTGCACGCCCACACCTTCAGAGGACTGCACGTCCTCACCTTCAGAGGACTACACGTCCTTACCTTCAGAGGGATGCACGCCCTCGCCTTCAGAGGACTACACGTCCTCTCCTTCAGAGGACTACCCGTCCTCACCTTCAGAGGGCTACATGCCCTCGCCTTCAGAGGACTACACGTCCTCACCTTTAGAGGGCTACACGTCCTCGCCTTAAGAGTACTGGATGTCCTCACCTTCAGAGGACTACACGTCCTCACCTTCAGAGGACTACACGTCCTCGCCATCAGAGGACTACACGTCCTCGCCATCAAAGGACTACACGTCCTCGCCATCAGAGGACTACACGTCCTCACCTTTAGAGGACTACATGTCCTCACCTTTAGAGGACTACACGTCCTCACCTTCAAAGGACTACACGTCCTCACCTCCAGAGGACTACACGCCCTCGCATTCAGAGGACTGCACGTCCTCACCTTCAGAGGACTACACGTCCTCACCTTCAGAGGGCTACATGCCCTCACCTTTAGAGGACTACACGTCCTCTCCATCAGAGGACTAGACGTCCTCACCTTTAGAGGACTACATGTCCTCACCTTCAGAGGACTACATGTCCTCACCTTCAGAGGGCTACACACCCTCGCCTTCAGAGGGCTGCATGTCCTCATCTTCAGTGGGCCACTCGCCCTCGCCTTCAGTGGACTGCACATCCTCACCTTCGGAGGGCTACATGTCCTCACCCTCAGAGGACTACACATCCTCACCTGCAGAGGACTACACGCCCTCGCCTTTAGAGGACTACACGTCCTCACCTTCAGTGGGCTACACGCCCTCGCCTTCAGAGGACTACACGTCCTCACCTTCAGAGGGCTACATGCCCTAGCCTTCAGAGGACTACACGTCCTCACCTTCAGAGGACTACACGTCCTCCACTTCTGAGGACTACACGTCCTCCCCTTCAGAGGACTACACGTCCTCGCCTTCAGAGGACTACACGTCCTCACCTTCAGAGGGCTACACGCTCTCGCCTTCAATGGGTTCCACATCCGCACCTTAAGAGAATTTTAGGTCCTCTGCCTTTAATGCTTAACTGAGACTTGCGCTCCCGGTTAAGGGGCCAGTAGTTTCCTTTTATCAGTTCCTGGGGCCACCCCCTGATCCTGGAAGAGGGTCAACTGTGCGAGCACCACCAGAGAGGGAGGCTATCACACAGCTACTATGCATACCGGGGCAAGATTTCACCTGTGCCACTGCAAAGAGACGAGTGCGGATCATGCGCACCAGCATGACCACTCTTACACAGATATGGATGATGTTGCTACTTAGCAACATTCTGCCCAGCGACCGGAGAAGTCCAACAGGGCCCTGGGGTTTCCAGCTCTGGTTGCGGGCCTTTGTCAGTCCTACAGGGTGCCCGTCCCTCCATCAAGGTCACGCCATCATGACATAGGTAAGTATGCACATCGCTCAATTGATTTTTGATGTCATCTATTGTTTGCAGGGATCGCGCCCGCAAGACACCCAGTGGACCTGGAAAAGTCCAACAGGGTCCTGGGGTTTCCAGCTCTGATTATGAGCCTCTAACAGTCCTACAGGGTGCCCGTCCCCACAGTTGGTTTGTGCCGTCATGACATAGGTAAGTATGCACGTGGCTCAACTGATTTCTGATGTCATCTATTGTTTGCAGGGATCACGCCCGCAAGACACCCAGTGGACCCGGAGAAGTCCAACAGGGTCCTAGGGTTTCTAGCTCTGATTACCGGCCTTTGTCAGTTCTACGGAGTGCTTGTCGCTCCCAGCAAGGTCATCAGGCCCCCCACTAACCGAGCTTTCATCAAGAAGTATTGCGCCCCCAGGCAGGCGTAGGGCGAGACACCACAACAGCCTGGGGATGGCCGACAGCGGGCTACAAACACACCGCCACCACATCTAGAGTTCACCTTTTCTCATCCACAAAAAGGTTAGAGTGTTGCCTAAGACACATGGCCTACCAATAGGCGACCAAGTCTAAAGCCAAAGGTAAGCAAAGTACTAGGTCCGTGACCGACGAGTCATCACGCGTCCAGCTCAAGACGTTAAAGAAGCGCTACTAGGAGGCAACCTAGTACCTTTTAAATTTCTGGTTGTTATTTGATCACCTTTTGTTTCTCAAGTCATAGTAGGACACACCTAGTTTCTCATGATCCTAGGAATTTAAATAAAACAAGCACAAGCTCGAAAGGTAGTCATACCTCACAAAATATATGTATGTGTGTTTACGTAGAAAGATACCTTGGATATGCATGTATATAGCAAAAATACCTCACAAAATATATGTATGTATGTTTAGGTAGCAAGATACCTTGGATATGCATGTATATAGCAAAAATACCTCATAAAAATATACATATGTTTAGGTAGCAAAATACCTCATGAAAAAAAAACAACAAAAACAAAAACAAACAAGAACAAAAAATATATCTTTCAGCTGAAAAACCAGCACACTTTTGAAAAGAAATAACTTCCAGCTTTTCTTTGAAAAAAAAAAGAATCACCGATCAAAACAAAAGATTTTGTTGAAAAACGTGTATACACCTGAAAGGTGAATGCTGTGCAAATTTTCCCAAACGCCCAAAATAGACTCAGATGAATGCATGAATTGATAAAGGAGCATATTTTGGAAACACTGGGTTGACTTAAATAGGAAAAATAAATCCTGAGCCCTAGTGTCACATGACCATAAAAACTTGATGCTTGAGTGTCCACATAGGTGCATGCATGACCAGTTTTGCATAAAATTTTCAAATCATCATTGTTGCATGTGTGTCATGGAAATAATGTGGGACATCCCCTTTATCCCTAAACCATTGGCCAGACCAACACCCTGACATATATCATGTCCATCCGTTCTACAAGCCTTGAGCCAAAGTCCCAACTCACCATAAACCTTGCCCTCAAAAGAAAACAAAAGGAGAAAATTCCCGATCAAAAAAATTGGAAGAAAGCAAAAGCAGAAAATTCCCAATCAAAGATTGAGAGAAAGCAAAAAAAGAAAGAAAATTCCCGATCAAACATCGGAAGAAAACAAAAGAAATATGCAGAAAGGTCTTTGGACTAGACAATATCTGAACAATACAGAATTGTCACCAAGTAAACAAGAAAAGAAAGGAAACCATAACCTAAAGTGGTCCTCTCCCTTTGATTGCCAACCAAAATCCTGTGTGTCGGTGACTTGTTCACCTCACACTAAACAAAAACAGAAAAGGAAAAGGCCAAGAACACTCAAAGCCAAATTTCCCACACAAAAAAAAAAAACAAACCATTCCCAAGAAAAAGTCCTATTGATCCATGATCACGCATGTAATCTTTGATTTGATAGGAAATGATTTGCAAAATCAAGTCATGACATATCTATGGTTTGGAATTAGGATAAAACACTTACCTGTGTGAGGTTGATACACTTTGAGTGATTTTCTTCTATTTTTGTTGAACCCAGTGTTTCCTCTAAATGGTCGTTTAGAAACGAAATGCTAACATCCAAAATCTCATTTATGGTTATGAGAAAATTTCATCAGCATACTCTCCTTCCCCGATAGACACATTGTTTTTCATCCAAAAAAGAATATGTTGCTCTGATCAGTTGGAAGTTTTGTCTCTTTACTAAAGCATGTTCGCATTTTAGTGAAGAAAACACCGAGACTATTTTAGTCTCACAGCTATCAAGAACTACGTAGGTCTGAGTTCCTCATCACAAATTGAGGATACGTAGGAGCAAGAGCCTCGCTTTTGTCAGCCGCCCCACAATCTCTGTCATACTGACCTTGAAGTCAGGTGACATGCAGAGATACACAAGTAATTTCTCCGCACCAGACTACCTCTGTCAAGCACTAACCCGTGAGGTTAGGGGGCAGGCGGAAATATCCAAGTGGTTATCCGTATAAACATTCTTTTTGCCATCTGTAAGACTCAACGCCTGATCGCATACAGAGACTAACGTTTTCATCTGCACCTTTGTCATCCAGAGACGGGGAGTCCGATGACATGCGGGGGAACCTTATGGTCCCGCACCTTTTGTCAACCAGAGGCAAGCGAGCCCGTTGACACGTAGAGAATAACGTTGTCATCTGCACCTTTGTCATCTAGAGACGGCGAGTCCGATGACATGCGGGGGAACCTTATGGTCCCGCACCTTTTGTCAACCAGAGGCAAGCGAGCCCATTGACACGCAAAGACTAACATTGTCATCTGCACCTTTGTCATCCAGAGACGGCGAGTCCGATGACATGCGGGGGAACCTTATGGTCCCGAACCATTTGTCAACCAGAGGCCAACGAGCCTGTTGACACTCAGAGTCTAACGTTGTCATCTGCACCTTTGTCATCCAGAGATGGCGATTCCGATGACATGTGGGGGAACCTTATGGTCTCACACCTTTTGTCAACCAGAGGCAAGCGAGCCCATTGACACGCGGAGATTTACGTCATCTTCTGCGCAGACAACCTCTGTCAATTGTTGGATGGTTTACTATAGTTGTACCATTATTAGTGGTTTGTTCATTTGATTTCTTCTTCGCTTCTTCACTTACCACTTTTTCTTCAACTTTTTCACTAGTCACCACTTCATCATTTTTCTTGTTCAGTTTTTCAACTCCTTCTTTATTCTTTTTCTCATCATTATCCTTCAAACCAACCCCAGTCCACCACCTTGTTGTAATTAAATCACAATGTTCCTTTGGGTTGACCTGCGTGGTTGTTGAGAAAGATTCACCTCCATGTTGAGATAGTTGTTTTTCCAGTTGTCCAACTTGAACTTCAAGATTTTTTATAGAAGCATCAGTGTTCTTCTGGTTTGCAATGGATACCTACATAAAATGTGTTAAAGTATCTTCCATATATGACATTCTATCTGGCTGGGCTTGCTATTGTCGTGGATCCTCTATTCGAAAAACCTCGACAAGAGTTGTTAGAAGGACCTACAAAAGAAGTGTTACTAGCACCAGAATTATGTGGTCTCTAGCCATAAGGCTGATTTGAACCTGAGCCACCTCTATTGCCTTGGTAGCTTCCTTGAAATTTTTGTTAAGGTCTAGCTTGGTTCCATTAATAATAGGCCTCCTCTTGTTGTTGTCCATCACCAGGTGTTGAACAGTCACCATTCTGATGGTTACCACCACAAAAGTCACATCTTAAAATTTGTTGAACTTGGTGAGCTTCATGCGCCTTGGTGATATTGCTGAGGAAGTTGGCCAATCTGTTTTGTTAAGGCCTCAATTTGTCGTGTCAAAAGTTTGTTTTGTGCTAGAATTGCACTCTGAGTGTCCAGCTCCATTATAGCTTTTCTTTGAGTCAAAGCTCTACATTATGACTTTGATAATCATTGGCTGCTATGGAGTCAATGATCACAATAGCTTCCTCCAGACTCTTGAACATCATAGTGCCTCTAGCTGAGGCATCAAGGATTATCTTTGTTTAAGGTTTCAAACCACTATAGAAGATATGCAGTTATGCACCATCATCAAAGTTATGGTTTTGGCACCTTCGCAACAAAGCTTTGAATCTCTCCCACGTCTAATAGAGAGTGTCATAACCTAATTTCGTCTGGGGACCACCTGTTTGGTGGGATGCGACCTTTGCTTGACCGCTTCGAGGTACTTGACATCCATCGTTAGGCAATCCATGAAGTTCCACGACATTTCGAGAGTCAAAAGGAAGCATTATTGCGCAATCCGTAAAGTTCCGTCACATTCCAGAAGTCAAGGAGGCGATGGTTGCATAATCCATAAAGATTTGTGACATTACGGAAAGAAAACAAGTATTGTTACATAATCTGTAAAGTTCCGTAACATTACGAAAAAAGAATCAGCAAAAAAAGGGCAAATGGGGTGTATGTAGTAAACAGGGGTGTGCAAATAGCAATCAGGTCCACTTGGGCCTTCCAAGATGTTCCAACAGAAGGCGGTGCCTTCTGGTGGAAGCAACCCAGCTCGCCTGGGCGAGATGGGCAGCAACCACCTCCCTCTTTTCCCCTATAAATAGGGGAAAGAGGGCGGAGCAAATTCATTCAACCCTTCTGGTATCTGAGATTAACTTGAAATTAGTGAGAAAAATTGTTTCCGTGAAGAAAATCTAAGTCGAGGCCCTTCTGTAACTCTTCCAAGACGTTTCCATGGGCGATTTCGTGAAGGTTTTCCACCGTTCTTCATCGTTCTTCATTCGTTCTTCAGTCTTCAACCGGTAAGTTCCCGAAATCAAACCTTTCAATTCATTCTATGTGCTCTTAGTAGTCCCCACATGTTTCGCGTGCTTTTATTTTTATTTCGTTTGCTTTCCGTACCCCCTTTTGACGTGGTTTTATAATTTATTTAAATCGTTTTCTCGCCTAATCCAAAATAAAATAAATTTTCACCGATCATTTGAGTTGTAATATCTTTTAATCTCTGTTAGAATAAAATCCGACCGATCTTTCACGCCGTAACCACGTTTAAAACCAAAAAGAGGCAAAATAATAATATAATAATAAAAAAATATCTGTAAATAAAATAATAAAAAAAAATCAATCGGATGTTTTCCTTTGAGATTTTCTTTCTTAATCGAATTGACTAATAACCAATGTGAAACTAAGGCTAAAATCAACTCACAAATCAAGCTTTTGTCATCACCTAAAAACCATTTTAAGGTCCAACGCCTTGAGATGGTCTTCTTTGCTTTTATTAAACGTGGACTTTTAAAAGCCTAAAGTCAACATATAACTTTGTCACCTCTTTCAAAAAACCAAGAGATCATTAATGGTCCAATGCCTTGATGTTTTCTCTCCTTTCAAAAGAATCAAAAGATCTTTTAATAGTTCAACGCCTTAAATGACCTTTTGTTCAGTCAAAATATATCTTGTAAAAAAGATAAAAACAACTTAACCAGCGTTTAGTTCTGAAAGAACTACGTAGGTCTGATTTCCTTATCACAATTGAGGAATACGTAGGAGCAAGGGAAACACCCTTGTCGACCACAAAATGATAAAAAAAATAGAAAAGGCATAAAAAACACAAAAGAACGTAAAAGGGAAAATAAAACATTTTGAAGTCATATTTGCACACTTGATTAAAGGTTGCCGTCCTTTGTGACGGATGTGTGGGGTGCTAATACCTTCCCCGTACGTAAATACAACTCCCGAACCTTTCACACTAAAAGTTTGTAGACCACACCTTTTTCGGTTTTTCTGACGTTTTCCTCGAACAAACGTTGGTGGCGACTCCGCGCATTTTCCTCCCATGGAAGACGCACCCGTGAGCCCGACGTCGCCCTCCCGCCGAAGGGTAGGTTGCGACAGAGAGGTTCATCAAATCCTTGGGAAAAAGTCACGATGGCAGATTTTGCACTGATAAATCTTGATGGTGTAGAAGCAAGCTTCATTATGTTTAATCAAGGAGTTTTGATGATAACAAAGATGATGACAAAAAGCCCAAGAGAATGAGTTCAAGATTGAATCAAGAACACTTCAAGAATCAAGAGGAAATTTGATTTCAAGATTCAAGAATCAAGTTTCAAGATTTAAGTTTCAAGAATCAAGGATCAAGAATAATCAAGTTGAAGATTCAAGAATCAAGAAAAGACTCAATCAAGATAAGTACTAAAAAGTTTTTCAAAACATTGAGTAGCACATGAATTTTTCACAAAACCTTTAACCAAAGAGTTTTTACTCTCTGGTAATCGATTACCAATTTATTGTAATCGATTACCATTAGCAAAGATTGTTTTCAAAAAGCTTTCAACTGAATTTACAACGTTCCAATTGATTTCAAAATGGTGTAATCGATTACAATGATTTGGTAATCGATTACCAGTGTGTTTGAACGTTGAAATTCAAATTCAAATGTGAAGAGTCACATCCTTTCACAAAAATGCTTTGTGTAATCGATTACAATGATTTGGTAATCGATTACCAGTGATAAGTTTTGAACAAAAATCAAAAGATGTAACTCTTCCGATGGTTTTCAAGTTTTTCTAAAGGTTATAACTCTTCTAATGGTTTTCTTGACCAGACATGAAGAGTCTATAAAAGCAAGACCTTAACTTTCATTTTACAACACATTGAATACAATCATTACAATCCTTTACAACCTTTGAATCTTTTTAAGCATCTTCTTGAATCTCTTCTTCTTCTTCCTTTGCCAAAAGCTTTCTAAAGTTTTTTGGTTTTTCCAAACCTTGAAAACAAAACTTGTGCTATTCATCTTTTTCATTCCCTTCTCCCTTTGCCAAAAAGAATTCGCCAAGGACTAACCGCCTGAATTCTTTTGTGTCTCCCTTCTCCCTTGTCAAAGAATTCAAAATGACACAGTCTGAGAATTGTTTTGATTCTTCCCTTTCCCATAAACAAAAGATTTCAAAGGACTAACCGCCTGAGAATTCTTTTGTTTCCCCCTTCACAAAGTTTCGAAGGACTAACCGCCTGAGAACTTTGTCTTAACACATTGGAGGGTGTCGCAACCTACCCTTCGGCGGGAGGGCGACGCGTGACTCGCGGGATGCGTGTTCCACGAAAGGAATACGCGCGGAGTCGCCACCAACGTTTATTTGAGGAAAACGTCGGAAAAACCGGAAAAGACGCGATCTACGAACTTTTAAGTGAAAGGTTCGGGAGTTGTATTTACGCACGGGGAAGGTATTAGCACCCCACACGTCCGTCCCAAGGGACGGCAGCCTTTAATCGAATGTGCAAACATGACTTTGATTTTTATGTTCCCTTTTATGTTCTTATATCCTTTATACCCCTTTTTATATTTTTCCTTTTTGTGGTCGACAAGGGTGTTTCCCTTTGCTCCTACGTATTCCTCAATTTGGGATGAGAAAATCAGACCTACGTAGTTCTTTTTTATCAAGTGATTCTTTTTTACTTAAGTGGTGATCATTTTAAGGCGTTGGACCTTAAAAATGATCCATTTTACTTAGTGAGAAAATGAAATGACAAACTTCAAAAGCCTATTTTTATGGACGAGCTTGACTAGGCGAATTGATTTTAGCCTTTAGTTTCACTTTAGTTATTAATCAATTCGATTAAGAATGAGAAATCCCAAAGAGAAAACGTCCGATTGATTTTCCGCTTTATTTTACTAAAAGATGTCTTTTTGATTATTATATTATTTTTTACCTCTTTTTGATTTCCAACGTGGTTACGGCACGACCGAACGGTCGGAATTTATTTTAACCGAAGTTAATGGATAATACAATTCAAACGTTCGGTGGAAATTTATTTTATTTTTAAGTTAAGCGAGAAATGACTTAAGTAAAATGGCTTAAGCACGTCAACAGGGGGTATAAAAAGTAAACAAAACGAGAATAAAAATACACGAAACACAATGTGGACCACTACGGGTACATAGAATGAATCGAAAAGCTTGGTTCGAGGTACTTACCCGTTGAAGATCGAAGAACGATGAAGAACAAATGAAGAACGTCGAAGAACGGTCGAAACCTTTGCGAAATTCCTCACGGAAAACGTTACGGAAACGTTTCGGAAGCGCCTCGGCTTAGATTTTCTTCACGGAAACAATTTTTCCAAGCAAATTCGAAAGAGAGAGAAGTGCCTAAGGGGCTGAACATTTTGAAACAGCTCCCCCCTCCCCTATTTATAGAAAAAAAGGGAGGTGCTTGCCGCCCAAAGACTTAATGAAGAAGATTTCTAAGCGCACCCGAATTACTAAGTTCACCCCCCTTTTCGTATTTTACGGAAAAGTTACGGAAGCCTTACGGAACTGTTTTCGAATTTGATTTTCATCTTTTTTCTTTTCCCTTTTACCAATGTTAACTGGAATATGCTTACCCAAGGTTTTCGGAAATTTTACGGAAGTATTACGGAAGCCGCGGAAGCCCCGAAAACCATTTTTCAAAAACGTGGAGGAGCTTGCCGCCCAGTTGCTTCCTCCTTAAGCAACCCAACTTCCAAAATGTTCTAGAAGGGCCTAGATTTGAATTGCTATTTACACCCCTATCTTGATAAGTTCACCCCCTTACCTTTTTTGGTGATTCTTTTTTCGTAAAGTTACGGAAACTTACGAATCTCGTAACGATACTTGTTTTCTTTCCGTAATGTTACGGAACCTTGCGGATTACATAATCATCCCCCTTTTGACTTACGGAATGTTACGGAACCTCACTTAATTATGCAACGATGCTTCCATTTGATTTCCGGTGTGTCACGGAAACTTACGGATTGTGCATCAATATATTTTTTTTGGTTTTTCGGCATGTCCTGGAATTTCACAAATTGCCCAATGATGGATGCCAAGCACCTCACAAGGACCAAAGAAAGGTCGCATGTCATCAAGCAAAGGTCCCCGGACGAAATTAGGGTATGACAGAGGGTACATCCTTTGTGGTACAAGTAGAGGGTACATCTACTTGGGTTGTTGTGACTGAGAACAAGAGAGGGTACATCTCTTGTGGATCAGTTCTAGTGGAGGGTACATCCACTAGGTTGTTCAAAGAGAACAAGGGAGGGTACATCCCTTGTGGATCTTTGCTTGTAAAGGAATTTACAAGGTTGAAAAGAAATCTCAAGGACCGTAGGTTGCTTGGGGACTGGATGTAGGCACAGGTTGTTGCCGAACCAGTATAAAACTCTTGTGTGTTTGTCTTCTTCTTCCCTACTCTTTTAATTTCCGCTGTGTACTTTAATTATTGCTTTTACTTTTGGTAACATTAAGAAAGATAGATTTTTTAATTAGTAAAGGTTCATTAATAATTAATTCAACCCCCCCTTTCTTAATTATTCTGAGACCACTTGATCCAACGGATGGAGGAAAGAACCTCGCTATGAATTTTTCCTCCACCTCTTCGCAAGTGTTGAGGCTTTTATTTGGATGTTATTGGAGCCATGTTTTTGCCTTACCTGCTAATGAAAATGGAAAAGCTCTGAGGTAGACAGCTTTAGCATCTTCATCAGAAGCTCCCATAGTACTGCATAGTTCCATGAAGGTAGACAAATGCGTGTATGGATCCTCATGATCCATTCCAGCAAAGGGATGTAAGCCAATTAGACTAAGCAGTGTTGGCTTTAATTTCACGACCTTATCGCTGGAAGGAGGAATGACTATGTTGTTGTAATGCTTTGGTCCTTATTGATAAGCATAGTCACTAAGAGTCCTCCTTGGTGGTCTATTTCCTTCTCCTCCTCAACCAGCCATGTTATTTTCTACAAGTGGCTTATCAGTTGAAAGATAATAAGAAGAAGACTTACCCAGTGTTTTAGTGGTTGCTTGTTTCTTCCTATTCTTCCTTTCAGTCTTGGTATTTTTTGGATCAAATGACGATCTATTTGCAATGAATTTACCTCACATAAAGGAAAAAAACACACACTACAACAACAACCCGTTAGCACCAAGGTTAGTGAAAATAAAAGTAAGAGAAAATTTATACAACATCAAAATGAAAGAAATAAATACAAAAGTAAGAAAAAATAAAAGAGGGAATTTATACAAAAAATAAAAGAAATAATTACAAAAGTAAGAAAAATAGTCTATGTAACTGAAATTTGAAATCCAAAAGAACTAAGTGGATGACTCAAGTCCTCGGCAATGGCGTTTTGACGTTGTAGGTTTCACATTTATAAAAAAAGTTCGTCTCCAATGGGACTTGAGTTACTTAATTCATTCGGATAAAGGTTATCAGTTTAATAGTTATGTACAAATTTATTCGAAAGTCATTGGTTTTGGTTTAACTAACTAAAAAATAACATAAAGTAAAAGAATAGTGAAAATAACGGAATTACAAAAATAACGAAATTCAGTGCGTGGGAAATACATAAATCACATAAAAAATAATAACGACTTAAATTAATTCAAGAAAACATAGAATTGGATTTTATCGTTCATACCCTTACTATCCTAATGAGATTAACATATATGATTCATTTTCTAACATTACCGATGCACACATTAAGCTATCCCAAGTCGATCCCTCGCACTTGGAACCTAAGAATATTTACTAAAATATCGATCCCTCGCATATGCAGTAAATATCCCAGCATTACAATTATATTTTCATGCTTTTTGCAATCAAAATGTTATGCTCTATTCCTAGCAACGTAACGTAAAGAGTAAAATCATTTAGTTCAAATTCTAAGATTACTTTCTAGTCTCACTTAAAATCCAATTTCATGACACTAGTGGTCAAATATAGTCAAGCATTATGAGTAGAATGAAATCACCAATAATGAGTAGTGTCATACCCTAATTTCGTCCGGGGATTATTACTTGATGACATGCAACCTTTGATTGGCCGTTTCGAGATACCTGGCATCCTTTGTTTCACAATATGTGAAGTCTCGAGACGCGTCGGAAATTAAAAGGAAGTATTGTTGCGCAATCCGTGAGTTTCCGTAACTTCTTCGAAAGATAAAAAAGGAGTAAATATATGATCCGTAAGGATTCGTAACCTTACGGAAAGAAAATAAGTATCGTTACGAAATTCGTAAAGTTTCGTAACGTTACGGAAAAAGAATCACCAAAAAAGTAAAGGGGGTGCATTTAGTAAAAAAGGGGGTGTAAATAGCAATCAAGCCCACATGGGCCTTCCAGTTTCTTCCTCCAGAAGGCGGTTGCTTCTGGAGGAAGCAACCTTGTTCGCCTGGGCGAGCTGGGTGGCAAGCTCCTCCCCTATTTTGCTATAAATAGGGGGAGGAGTGAGGAGGAAAAGGGTTCAGCCTTCTTGGCACTTCGTATTCTCTTAAATTTGCTGAGGAAAATTGTTTCCGTAAAGAAAATACATGCCGAGGCGCTTCTGTAACGTTTCCGTGGGTAATTACGCGAAGATTTTCAACCGTTCTTCGACATTCATCGTTCGTTCTTCATTTTCTTCAGTCTTCAACTAGTAAGTACCCAAAACCGAGCTTTTCAATTCATTCTATGTACCCGTGGTGGTCCCCATTTGTTTCATGTACTTTTATTCTCATTTTCGTTTACTTTCCGTACCCCTTTTGACGTGCTTCAGTCATTTATTTAAGTAATCTCTCGCCTAATCAAAAAATAAAATAAATTTCCACCGATCATTTGATTTGTAATATCCGTTAATTTCTGTTAAAATGAATTCCAACCGTTCAGTCGTGCTGTAACCACGTTGAGAGGTAAAATAATAATATAATAATCAAAAAATACCATTTAGTAAAATACAGCAAAAAAAATCAATCGGACGTTTTCTCTTTGGGATTTCTCATTCTTAATTGAATTGACTAATAACTAAAGTGATACTAAGGCTAAAATCAATTCGCCTAGTCAAGCTCGTCCACAAAAAAAATCACTAAAAAGGGTCTGAAAGTTTATCATCTCAGTTTTCCTTATCAAGTAAATGGATCATTTTTAAGGTCCAATGCCTTAAAATGATCACCTTTCAAGTAAAAAGAATCGCTTGATTCACTCTTAAAAAAGAACTACGTAGGTCTGATTTCCTCTTCGATGGAGGGTACGTAGGAGCAAAAGCCCCGCTTTTGTCGACATCAAAAAATAAAAATAAAAAGGAATAAAAGGTAAGATAACACAAATTCACAATTCTAAAAAATAGGCTGTTGTCCTTTGAGACAAACGTGAGAGGTGCTAATACCTTCCTCAAGCGTAAATACAACTCCCGAACTTAGAATTTTCATTTTGACCGGTTTCCTTCGGTTTCTCCGACATTTTCCACAAATAAACATTGGTGGCGACTCCGCGCATCTTTCCTCCTTTGGAAAGCGCACCCATGACCCTCGCCTCGCACGCCCGCAAAAGGGCATGTTGCGACAGTTGGCGACTCCACTGGGGACTTTTTGTGAGTTAGGCCTATTTTAAGGAATTGTGGAATTGTGAAACTTTGTGTGTGCACTTGTTGAACTGTGTAAAATGTAAATAAATGTTGTCTATTTCGCATTCTTTACACTACCTTCTAAGCACCCACGGGTTTGAGTAAAAAATGGGCCCTATACCCGGGTTCATGGGAATCTAAGGAGTGGGGGTGAATCTATCATCATGCTAGGTCTCCAACTTGCTTGATAATAGTGAAACCTCGTCTAGAGCTTTCTCTCTTTATAATATGTTGTCGCTGGTATTCCATACCGCCACAATATTATTATTTTGAGTGATGATACCTCTAGAAAACAGTCGTGTGAGTTATGAATTGTTGGGGGTAGTGATTAGAGACCCCTAGATATTGTCCTATAGGGTCCCAAAATAGGGGCAAAGAGCAAACACGCTCCGTGTCATTTTGTTCTCGTGCATTTTTTTGGTAAAATAGCACTAGTTTATAGTTTTGCTAGTGATGTTTTGTTTCTTTAGAGTAATATGTAACTTTTTAATACTACGTTGAGGCGCCATGATGCCTAAAACGTAGCATTAAAAAGATGGATCTTTGCGGTCTCGTACGTGTGAATTACCCCTTTGTTTTGTTTTCTTTCCGTTTCATGCATGCGCATCGCATCATTCATATCGGAGTCTTGATCCACCCCTTTTTTTAGGTAAATGATGGGGACAAATCAAAACGGCAAAAGGTTTTATCAAGTCAAGGTTAAGGGTCTAGATGTCACCAGCCTCAAGGAATTGGGACGGTTGATGGGACCTCTCCAAAGGCAAGCCTTCCGCAAAGTGTACGGAAAGATTCTAGATTTGACCGCAACGGAGGTATTTACGGAAGCTGTCGTATCCCTCGCCCAATACTATGATCAGCCGTTGAGGTGCTTCACGTTTGGGGACTTCCAAATGGTACCGACTGTTGAAGAGTTTGAGGAGATATTGGGATGCCCTCTTCGGGGAAGAAAACCGTACCTGTTCTCCGGGTTTCTTCCCTCTTTGAGTGAGATTGCAGCTGTGGTCGGAGATTCGGCAAAAGAGTTGGATCGCATGAAGTAAACGCGGAATGGCGTAGTAGGCCTGCCGCGGAAGTACTTGGAAGGCAAGGCAAAGGACATGGCAAGCCAAGAGAAGTGGGGCCCGTTTGCGGATACACTAGCTTTGCTGATTTTTGGGGTTTTCCTCTTTCCGAACGTGGACGGTTTGGTGGACTTAGCCGCAATTGATGCTTTCCTTGCATATCGCCATAGCAAGGAAAGTCCAGCGGTGGCTATCTTGGCGGACTTATTTGATACGTTTGACCAAAGGTGCGAGAAAAACAGTGCACGGATTGTCTGTTGTTTACCCGCCCTATGTGTGTGGTTGGTTTCGCATCTATTCCAACAAGACATAAGACATCCGTGTCCACTTCAAAGTTATCATTCGTGTGTCAAAAAAAGAAAAGTCGATTGGGACCAACACTTGGTTGGGATAGGAGGCAGCGCAATCAATTGGTTTCCTCGATGGAAGGAAGGCAAGGAGGGAGTTCTTTTCTCGTGTGGGGACTACCCTAATGTTCCGTTGATAGGGACGAGGGGTTGTATTAACTATAATCCCGCACTTGCCATAAGACAGCTAGGGTACCCCATGAAGGGAGCGCCAACATAAGAGAGTCTCTCGCCCTTCCTTGTGAGAGATTTTGGCGCGCAAAGTCTCAAGGTTATACAAAGAGTCCACAAGGCGTGGAGAAGTCCGTTGAGGAAAGACAAAGAGCTTAGGGGCATCCGTAATGGCGTCATCGGTGGTTATCATGGATGGCTAAGAGTTCATACGCGAGGGTTAGATTGGCTCTCCAAGTTGAAAGTTATCAATGAGGAGAACTTCGAAACTCCGGAGGAAGATGAAGAAGTCCAAGCTCTAAAATTAGAGCTAGGGAAGGCAAGACTCGCCAAAGAAAAGTTCAAGTCAGCCGCTACACACATCCAGAAAGAGTGCACCGAGTTACAAGAGGAAAACGCGGCCACTGCAAAAGCCCTTGAACAAGAAACCAAAAGGGCCTGCAAGGAGGAACATGGCCGAGAGAAATTCCAAGGAGCTTTGTGGGGTAGAAACAATGAGCTCAAACTCCGAAGAGAGGAAAGAGACCGGTCACGGGTGCATGGCATGATCTTAAAAGAAGAGTTAGCTGCTTGCGCAAGATCCAAGAGGAGTTTGGCTCAACACTTGGAAGCCACGGAGCAAAGCATGCTAGCTATCATAGGGCAGTATAAGGAAGAGTTGAACCAGTCTGTGACCCATGAACAAAAGCTAGTAGAGGATTTTGCACAAGTGTACGCCGAAAAAGAAGCAAGAGGGAGGGTGATTGATGCATTGCATCAAGAAGCGACTATGTGGATGGATAGGTTCGCCTTGACCTTGAATGGAAGTCAAGACCTCCCGCGACTACTAGCCAAAGCAAGAGCCATCGCCGAAGTGTGTACAGCCCCGGAGGAAATTCATGGGCTAATCAATTACTGTCAACACATGATAGATTTGATGGCCCATATAATTAGAAACCGTTAGGTTCTATTGTAACACTTTTGTATAATCTTGGCTAGATGAAAGCTTTGTTTTTTTTATAAAACGAGAAGTTCTGAAATCATCACGTTATCTAAAAACTTTGAGGTGGATCTAAGTGCTCCGATCATTCATTTGCATATTCATGTTTTGGTGGCATACTCACTGTTGTTTGTTTCTGTAGGGAATTCACCATAACTAAGAAAGCACAACGGCACCCCTATAACACCCGATCCAGAAAAATGGATAATGAAGAGGGCGTGCAAGAGCAGATGAAGGCCGATCTATCGGCCTTAAAAGATCAAATGGCTTCTATCACGGAGGCCATGCTAAAACTCCAGAAAACTCTAGAGGATAATGCCACGGCGACCGCCTCCAATGCAGTTAGGGAAGCGGAACCGGTGCTATAGCTCGCAATAAATTTGGGCCAAGATAAGAACCCAACGGTGTTCGGTCGGAGGTACAGTCTGCAAGCTTACCCTTATGGCTTGCCTCCGGACTTCACTCCCCGTGCCGCTCCAGAAGAGGTGAGCCAAGCCCCTACCTTCGAGGGGCAACTTCCTCCTTATGCCGATTATCCCCTGCAAGAAGACGACAAAGGAGATGCCCATCTAGGCCCTCTGCTTCCCCTCAAGGATCCAGCCCCCCACGAATTACCCCAACCAAACATAGTCCGACATGTCCCGTCTTCACCCGCGCCCGTAAAAGAATCCGTTCCCTTCGCAGAAGATAAGGGAAAGATTGATTCACTTGAAGAAAGGCTAAGGGCGGTAGAGGGCCTCGGCAATTACCCGTTCTCGGATTTAGCGGACCTATGTCTGGTACCTGACATCGTCATCCCTCCCAAATTCAAAGTACCAGATTTTGATAAGTATAAAGGGACGACATGTCCAAAAGGGAATCTTCGGATGTATTGCCGAAAGATGGGGGCGTATTCTGCGGATAAAAAGCTGTTGGTACATTTCTTTCAAGACAGCTTGGCCGGAGCAGCCGTGGCCTGGTATACCAATCTAGAAGCATCTCAGATCCGGTCGTGGAAGGATTTGGCAACTGCCTTCATTAGGCAGTACCAATACAATACGGATATGGCTCCCGATCGGAACCAGCTTCAGAGTATGACCAAGCGAGAACATGAGTCCATTAAGGAATATGCCCAAAGATGGATAGATCTCGCAGCCCAAGTCATCCCGCCCATGACGGAGAGGGAGATGATCACAATTATGGTAGATACGTTGCCCACGTTCTACTATGAAAAGCTGATAGGCTATATGCTAGCTAACTTTGCGGATCTCGTTTTCGCCGGAGAAAGAATTGAATCCGGACTAAGAAAAGGCAAGTTCGAATATGCCTCCAATGCGGCCCCCAACAACAAAAGAAGGGCCCCAGTGGTAGGCGCGAGGAAAAAGGAAGGAGATGCCCACGCGGTCACCACCGCCCCGACGTGGATGAAAGCACCCCAAAATATCCAAAGCTCATACCAGCCCAACCCCCCAAATTTTTCAATCCGAGCCGGGAGTTCCCTCCCGACTCAAGTAAAAGGACCACCCGCAGCAGAAAGAGCGCCGGCCCAACGCACAGCTCCAACCACTCCCCAGCCAGTCAATAATACAGCCCCCGGCGCGAGCTATAATAATGCACAGCGCCCACCCCCGAAAGATAACTTCTCTCCTATTCCCATGGCATACTCCGAGTTATGGCCTTCATTATTGGAGAATCATTTGGTGGTGGCCATACCCGCCAGGGTCTTCCAGCCACCCTACCCCAAGTGGTACGACCCGGGTGCCAAGTGTGTGTACCATAGTGGAGCTCCCGGACACAACATTGACTCCTGCATCCCGTTCAAGTATAAGGTGCAGCACCAAATTAGTGCCGGCTGGCTATCGTTTCAAGAGGAAGGCCCAAATGTTAAAACCAACCCGCTAGCTAGTCATGGAGGGGCTAGCGTAAACGCCACCGAAGAGAATGGGCCATCGCGGGCAAAGAGATTAGGAGAGATGGCTACTTCTAGACGCTTCATCTACCAATCGCTGCAAGCGGCATGCATGGTCTCCAGTGGCGGAGACGAAAGGGACGAATGTTTGTTTCACCTCAGGGAGTCACACAACATGGAAACCTGTCCTGCTGTGGAAGAATTGCTTCAGCGGCTCATGGACTGGGGCCAGCTTGAAGTGTCCAAAGGAGGGAAGGAAGAACCACAAATTTGCATGCAGTTGGAAGAAAAGAAGGTTCCCCCAACCCCCAAAGCCCTAGTAATATGTTTTACTAGGAAAGGGACCGGCTCCACACCCATATACCCCCGGACAGCGCCCAAGCCGACGCCATTTGCATATCAAAGCAATAAGGTCGTTCCGTGGAAGTATACCCCTCCCACGTTCGGGGAGAGAGTTGCAACCGAAGTTGACTCCTTGTCAGCCAAGGTGACCAACATCACCGGCCTCAGTGGCGTAACCTGCAGTGGTCGGGTGTTCGCTTCCCCTCACTCGGCGGAGTTGCCCTCCAAGGGGAAAGCGCCCATGGTCCAAGAGCCCACAGACGTAGCCACCCCCTCGAAAGAAGTGGATTCTCCAGTGGTAAAAGGGGCTAAAAAGAAGGAGGGTCTTCAAGGAAAGACAGTGACTTTGGAAGAGGCTCATGAGTTCCTTCGCCTCATCCAACAAAGCGAGTTTAAGGTAGTCGAGCAACTGAATAAAACTCCAGCAAGGATCTCGTTGCTTGAACTGCTCATAAACTCCGAGCCTCATCGTGCACTGTTGATAAAAGTCCTCAACGATGCCCATGTAGCCCACGATATCTCAGTGGAGGGTTTTGAAGGCATCGTTAATCATATAACCACCAATAATTATATCGCATTTGCGGAAGAAGAGATTCCTGTTGAGGGGAGAGGACACAACAAGGCTCTACATGTGTCGGTGAGATGTATGGACCATGTTGTCGCAAAGGTACTTATCGACAATGGATCAAGTTTAAATGTGATGTCGAAGACCACTTTGGAAAAGCTCCCTTTTAGTGCATCATGTTTAAAACTAAGCTCGATGGTGGTATGAACCTTTGATGGTACTCGGTGGGAAGTGATGGGGGAAATCGACATTCCCATTCTGATAGGCCCCCACACTTGCAATGTGGTGTTTCAAGTGATGGACATAAATCCCGCCTGTCGCAACGTGCCCTTTTACGGGCGAGCGAAGGCGAGGCTCACGGGTGCGCTTTCCAAAGGAGGAAAGATGCGCGGAGTCGCCACCAACGTTTATTTGTGGGAAACGTCGGAAAAACCGAAGGAAACCGGTCAAAATGAAAATTCTAAGTTCGGGAGTTGTATTTACGTTTGAGGAAGGTATTAGCACCTCTCACGTTTGTCTCAAAGTACAACAACCTATTTTTTAGAATTGTGGAAATTGGATTACCTTAACTTTTATTTCTTTTTATTTTTTGAGGTCGACAAAAGCGGGGCTTTTGCTCCTACGTACCCTCCATCGAAGAGGAAATCCGACCTACGTAGTTCTTTCTTAAGAGTGAATCAAGCGATTCTTTTTACTTGAAAGGTGATCATTTTAAGGCGTTGGACCTTAAAAATGATCCTTTTTACTTGGTAAGAAACTGAAATGATAAACTTTCAAACCCTATTTTTTGTGGACGAGCTTGACTAGGCGAGTTGATTTTAGCCTTAGTTTCACTTTAGTTATTAGTCAATCCAATTAAGAATGAGAAATCCCAAAGAGAAAACGTCTGATTGATTTTTTCGCTTCATTTTACTAAAAGATATTTTTTATTATTATATTATTATTTTACCTCTTTTTTTTATTTCCAACGTGGTTACGGCACGACCGAACGGTCGGAATTCATTTTAACCGAAATTAACGGATGATACAATTCAAATGATCAGTGGAAATTTATTTTATTTTTTGATTAGGCGAGAAATGACTTAAATAAATGACTGAAGCACGTCAAAAGGGGGTATAGAAAGCGAATGAAAACGAGAATAAAAATACATGAAACAAAATGTGGACCACCACGGGTACATAGAATGAATTGAAAAGCACGGTTTGAGGTACTTACCCGTTGATGACTGAAGAAAACGAAGAATGAACGATGAATGTTGAAGAACGGCCGAAAATCTTCGCGTAATTTCTCACGGAAACGTTACGAAAGCGCCTCGGCTTGGATTTTCTTCACGGAAACAATTTTCCTCAGCAATTTTGAGAGAATAAGAAGTGCCAAGAAGGCTGAACCCCTTCTCTCTTCACTCCTCCCCCTATTTATAGCAAAATAGGGGAGGAACTTGCCACCCAGCTCGCCCAGGCGAGCAAGGTTGCTTCCTCCAGAAGCAACAGCCTTCTGGAGGAAGAATCTGGAAGGCCCAAGTGGGCCTAATTGCTATTTGTACCCCTCTTTTTACTAAATGCACCCCCCATTACCTTTTTTGGTAATTCTTTTTCCGTAACGTTACGAAACTTTACGAATTTCGTAATGATACTTATTTTCCTTCCGCAAGGTTACGAATCCTTACGGATTATGTTTTTACTCTTTTTTAGCTTTCGAAGAAGTTACGAAAACTCACGGATTGCGAAAAACACCTCCTTTCGATTTTCGTCACCTTACGGAATTTTCACGGATCGCGTATGCCTGCTTCCTTTTGATTTTCGGCACGTCTTGGGACTTCACATATCGCGCAACAAAGGGTGCCAAGTATCTCAAAGCGGCCAATCAAAGGTTGTATATCACCAAATAATAATCCCCGGACGAAATTAGGGTATGACACCGCCTATAGCTGCCTCTTGGGAAGACCTTGGATTCATGCGCTGGGAGTCGTCCCTTCGACACTTCACCAAAAATTGAAGTTCGCGATGGGTGGACTTTTAGTGATAGTGTCGGGTGAAGAGGATATGTTGGTGAGCTGCCCCTCCTCCACACCATACGTAGAAGCAGCGGAAGAATCATTGGAAACGGTTTTCCAATCCTTCAAGGTGGTGAGCTGCGCTTCTGTGGAACCAAGTCCGTTGCTACCTTCTCTCTCCAACGCGGCCATAATGGTGGCACGGGTTATGATCAAGAACGGATTTGAGCCCAGAATGGGTCTAGGCAAGGACGGCCTCAGGAATGCTGACGGTGAGGAGGAATGTGCCGTCAAGACTTCGGGCGGATAGAGTATGGCCCGGCCGTATTAGCCAGGAGGAAGAGGTGGCCGCAGTAGGAGAGGAGTTCCCTCAAGATCCGCCAAATTTTGTGCAACCATGCCATCCCGATTCCCAAGTGGGGAACTAGCGCGTGATAAGCCAGTCAGAGGTCTATACCACTGATTCAATGTAATTAGAGCCTATAGACTTCCTTTCTCTTTTGTTTTGTGAAACCTACCTTATTAAATAAACAAAGAGATCTTGTTTCATTTGTTCTTGCAGTTCCACCTTTTCTCATATCATTTTGCATGTTTTGTTTCTTTTGTCTTGATTGGTATAGATATGAGGGTCGATTCTTTGAGGATCCTAACGACAAGGGTTTGACAATCGATTTCGACCGAGATGTAAGCCAAATGATGAACGAAGAAGAGGAAGAGGACGTCCTTTCACCAGAGTTGGAGAGGTTGATCGCTCAGGAAGAACGCGAAATGAAGCCTCACCAAGAAGAAACCAAACTGGTGAACTTATGGACCGGAGAGGAAAAGAAAGAAGTAAAAGTGGGAACCGGTATGACCGCACCTATCCACCAAGGCTTGATAACCCTTCTTGAAGAATATCAAGACGTCTTTGCGTGGTCATACCAAGACATGCCCGGTCTGGACTCCGACATTGTGCAGCATAAGTTGCCGTTGAATCCTAGGTCTTCCCCAGTTAAACAAAAGCTACGAAGGATGAGACCCGAGATGTCTTTGAAGATCAAAGAAGAAGTAAGAAAGCAGTTCGATGCGGGTTTCTTAGCTATGGCGCGATACCCGGAGTGGGTGGCCAACATTGTCCCGGTCCCGAAAAAGGACGGCAAGGTGTGAATGTGTGTAGACTATCGGGACTTAAACCGAGCCAGTCCTAAAGACAATTTTCCTCTGCCACACATTGATGTATTGGTAGATAATACAGCTAAGTTCGCCCTTTTCTCGTTTATGGACGGTTTCTCGAGGTATAACCAAATAAAGATGGCACTTGAAGATGTAGAGAAGACCACTTTCGTCACCCTATGGGGGACGTTCTGCTATAAAGTGATGGCCTTCGGGCTCAAAAATGCTGGGGCAACCTATCAGTGTGCCATGGTGGCATTGTTCCATGACATGATGCATAAGGAAATAGAGGTCTACATAGATGACATGATTGCCAAATCTTGGACTGAGGACGAACACCTCGTCAATCTACGTAAGTTGTTCGGAAGGTTGCGGAAATACCAACTGAAGCTAAACCCAACCAAGTGTACCTTTGGGGTAAAGTCGGGAAAGTTGCTGGGATTTATCGTAAGTCAGAAAGGGATAGAGATAGATCCCGAGAAAGTGAAGGCCATCCTTGAAATGTCGGAACCACGCACGGAGAAGCAAGTTCGAGGTTTCTTGGGCAGGTTGAATTATATCGCGAGATTTATCTCGCAACTCACCCCTACATGTGAGCCCATTTTCAAGCTATTACGTAAGAACCAGGCGGTCCTGTGGAACAACGACTGCCAAGAGGCCTTCGAGAAGATCAAACAGAGTCTCGCAAACCCCCCGGTGCTCATGCCACCTATAACAAGGAGACCTCTTTTCCTGTACATGACCGTGTTGGACAAGTCTATGGGGTGCGTGTTGGGTCAGCACGATGATTCTGGGAAAAAGGAACAAGCCATTTACTATCTAAGCAAGAAGTTTACCACATGTAAGATGAATTACTCAATGCTGAAAAGGACGTGTTGTGCTCTGGTATGGGCATCACATCGGCTTAGGCAGTACATGCTCAGCCATACCACGTGGCTTATTTCCAAAATGGATCCCGTGAAATACATCTTTGAGAAACCGGCCCTCACGGGACGAATCGCTAGGTGGCAGGTATTACTAACTGAATTCGATATCGTGTACGTCACCCAAAAGGCGGTAAAGGGAAGCGCCTTGGCAGATTATTTGGCCCAGCAACCCCTCCAGGATTATTGGCCGATGCACCCTAAGTTCCCAGATGAAGATATCATGGCCCTGTTCGAAGAGAAGCGGACACACGAGGACATAGACAAATGGATTATTTGCTTCGATGGGGCATCTAATGCTTTGGGCCATGGAGTAGGGGCAGTCCTTGTATCCCCGGATGATCAGTGTATTCCTTTCACGGCTAGGCTAGGTTTTGATTGTACCAACAATATGGCCGAGTACGAAGCATGCGCCCTCGGGGTTCAGGCGGCCATTGATTTTGATGTAAAACTACTCAAAGTGTATGGAGACTCAGCTTTGGTGATACGCCAGTTGAAAGGAGAATGAGAAACTAGGGATCCGAAGTTAATACCCTATCAAACTCACATCTTGAGGTTAGCCAAGTTCTTTGACGACATTTCTTTCCACCACATACCTCGGGAAGAGAATCAAATGGCCGATGCATTAGCCACCCTGGCATCCATGTTTCAACTTGCCCCACACGGGGATCTTCCGTACATCGAGTTCAGATCTCAGGGCAGGCCAGCGTATTGTTACACAATAGAGGAAGAGCGGGATGGGAAACTGTGGTACTTCGACATCAAACAATATGTCGAGAACAAAGAATACCCATTAGGGATTTCTGACAATGGCAAAAGGACGTTGAGGAGATTGGCTACTAGTTTCTTTGTAAGTGGTACCATCTTGTACAAACGAAACCACGACATGACCCTCCTACGATGCGTAGATGCCAAAGAGGCGAACTTCATGATTGAGGAGATCCACGAGGGTTCATTTGGGACACATGCCCATGGGCATGCTATGGCCAGGAAGATCCTTAGGGCCGGTTATTACTGGCTCACCATGGAGAGTGATTGCTGCGCCCATGTAAGGAAGTGTCATAAATGTCAGGCACACGCGGACAATGTCAATGTTCCGAAACATCCTCTGAATGTTATGTCTGCCCCTTGGCCTTTTTCCATGTGGGGAATAGATGTCATTGGGGCCATCGAACCCAAAGCGTCGAATGGTCACCGCTTCATTCTTGTGGCGATAGATTACTTCACCAAATGGGTCGAAGCGGCTTCTTATACTAATGTCACGAGAAGTGTGGTAGTCAGATTCATCAAGAGGGAGCTAATTTGTCGATACGGACTCCCTAGGAAGATCATCACTGACAATGGCACCAATCTAAACAACAAGATGATGCAGGAAATGTGCGAGGATTTCAAGATCCAGCATCATAACTCCACCCCTTATCGGCCAAAGATGAATGGGGCCGTAGAGGCTGCAAATAAAAATATTAAGAAGATTGTCCAGAAGATGACAGTGTCATACAAAGATTGGCATGAGATGTTTCCTTTCGCCCTGCACGGATATAGAACCTCAGTACGAACTTCTACTGGGGCAACGCCGTATTCCTTGGTTTATGGGATGGAAGCAATACTCCCATTTGAGGTAGAGGTTCCTTCTCAGAGGATAATAGCAGAGTCAGGCCTAGAAGAGTCAGAATGGGCTCGAGTACGCTACGACCAACTCAACCTTATGTAAGGTAAGCATTTGACGGCCATGAGCCATGGGCGTCTGTATCAACGAAGGATAAAGAACGCGTTTGACAAGAAGGTACGCCCGTGCAAGTTCAACGAGGGGGACCTTGTGCTGAAGAAGATGTCCCACGCTGTTAAGGACAATCGAGGCAAGTGGGCCCCGAATTATGAAGGACCTTTCGTGGTGAAAAGAGCTTTTTCTGGGGGTGCTCTGATACTCACCAACATGGATGGCGAGGAGCTACCCTCGCCCGTGAACTCCGATGTCATCAAGCGATACTACGCTTGAAGTCTGTGGCAATTGAAAAGACCGTTGCATGTTCTTTTACTTCTGAGTTTTTGTTCTTCTGGGTTTCCTCCAGGGATTCCCTTTCACTGTATTTGTCTCATTTCTTTAAAAGAAGAGGAGATGGGTTAGGCTTCAGTCCTCCCTTTGGTTTTAAACCTTGTGTTAGTATATAATCACCTGAGCCCTCTTCGCTTGGTTCATGGGGTGCCCCAAACGCTTAAATTAAAACTTAACCTAACCAACCTTCACTAAGAAAATCATTGAATTAAAAAGCATTCATGCATGCACGTACACATGCATATCTTGTGGTAACAGGGACAGAATCGTCTTAGGCCATGGTCAGAAGTCGAGACAAGTCGACGGCAAAAATCAACCAGGGTAAGACGATCACCCAGTCACGCTTGGCCGCATATTGTTTGTTCCCTACTTGTAGGTACTTAGGAACGGACACAAATGGAGGATAGGGTCACGACTGACCAATCGTCGTCCCTTCCCGGCGCTGGACAAGCAGAGAACGTCGCTGCGAGGCAGCCCAGTATCCTTTGAATTCACAGTGATTATTACTATTGTTTGTTTTAAAAATAAGTAATCGATGCCTAATTCTAACTTAAGTAGGTTCGAATAAGCAAACGTTAACCTATAAAGAAAGGGGGCCATGGTTATGTTTCCCCTAAAAAAAATGGCAGGTTAGCTCGCCTGGGCAAGCAACCCCTGCACCAAAAATATAAAAACGAGGGAGGGGAACGTTTTTGCATTCGAAAACTTCTTCCCCCCCCCCCCCCCCCATTCAAAAGCAATACCCACGGGATTTACGAGTTTGCAGCCCTAGGGTCATCATTTTTTGCATTTTTTGATTCCGTTTTGCGCTTTTATTCGTCACCAACAAGTAAGTATTTCATCCTTAAGCTTTCTAGCTTTCCATTGGTGTATTTTGATCTTCTTTTGGTGCTCTAAATTGTGGGAATGTGCTCAAATATGTGGGGCAATTTTGGTTTGTTTTCTTGCTTGATTGGGTTGAATTGAGGGTTTGTATGAGATGGCCCTAGGCCTATAAGGCATTTTGGAGCAATGGGGCATGCCACATTGTCCCCATTCTCTTGCTATTAATGCCTAAACGTGCGCCCACCAAGTGTTCGGTGAAATGCCTCAATGGCATTTGCGCATGATTTTGTAGGGAAACAACCTATGGGACAATTTGGTTTGCGCGTGTTTGCTATTTTTGGAGCATGTATTCAGTTTCATAAGGGCTAGAATGATTGCCCCACATCCACCCTAGGCCTAGGAACCGAAGCTTGTTTTTGGATGCAAGAGAACACAAGAGTGGGTGCATATTAGGTGAAGCTACCCTTTTTTGGCCAGCAATCAGCTATGGGCTACACCATAAATAGTTTCCTTACACCTAGATGTTTAGAAATTTTGTTAATCATGAACATGTAGGTGTAGAATAGGTAGCAAAATACCTTTAGCAATTTACACCTTTGGATATGGTAGCAAGATGCTTGGATTTGTGTACATGTAATTTTTGGGTAGTCAAAATATCTCACAAAAATATATATATATATATGTTGCATGTTATGTAAAGAAATACCTTACAAAGATACCTTTTTGATTTGAATGCAATTTTAGTTAGCAAAAAAAAAAATATACTTGAATTTGCATGCAGCTTTAGGTAGCAAAAAAACACTTGAATAAGCATGAAATGTAGCACCTTATTGTGTAGGTAGCCAAGATTCCTCACGAAATTTGTGTATGTATAGGTATTAGAAATACCCAAATGTGCATGTGTGCAATTTTTGGTAGCCAAAATACCTTGAGTATGCATGTATGTAAATTTAGCAAAGGAAATGCATGTGATTTAGGTAGCAAATACGCCTTGGAAGTGTATATACGTGATCTAGGTAACGAAGATGCCTTGATTGTGCATGAGTGCAATTTTTAGTTAGTAGAATATCTTGTGCGAATGTATGTTCGTAAGGAAATATGTGCATGAGTTTGTTTTAAATTTACATTGATGTTTGTGTTTATTGGAGGAGGTTGTATGCCATTTTTGTTTTAAAGGTAGCATTTCTTGGTGAAACTAACTTCCCAAAATGTTTGTCTTTTTAGGAAATGGCCCCAAGGAAGCTTTCCTCAAAGAGATCCAGGAAAGACAAAGTGGCTGAAGGAACCAGTTCCGCTCCCGAATATGACAGCCATCGTTTTAGGAGCGCTAAGCACCAACAGCGCTTCGAGGCCATCAAAGGATGGTCATTCCTCCGGGAGAGACGCGTCCAGCTCAGGGACGACGAGTATACTGACTTCCAGGAAGAGATAGTTCGCTGGCGGTGGGCATCGCTGGTTACCCCCATGGCCAAGTTCGACCCAAACATAGTCCTCGAGTTTTATGCCAATGCTTGGCCTACAGAGGAGGGTGTGCGAGATATGAGATCTTGGGTAAGGGGTCAGTGGATCCCTTTTGATGCGAATGCCCTCAGCCAGTTCCTGGGATACCCTTTAGTGTTGGAGGAGGGCCAGGAGTGTGAGTATGGCCAGAGGAGGAACCAGTCCGATGGGTTTGATGAGGAGGCCATCGCCCAGTTGCTATGTATACCGGGGCAGGACTTTTCCCGGACTGCTGCTGGGAGACGGGTGCAGATCATGCGCACCAACATGACCACCCTGACCCAGATATGGATGATGTTGTTGCTCAGCAACATCCAGCCCAACGATCATAATTCCGGCCTCCCCCTACCGAAGTGTCAGCTGGTGTACGTCGTCCTGAAACGGATGAGCATTCACGTGGCTCAGTTGATTGCTGATGCCATTTATCTATTTGCAGGTATCGCGCTAACCAGGCACCCTTTGGACCCGGATAAGTCCAACAGGGCCCTGGGATTTCCCGTATTGATCACAGGACTTTGTCAATCGTTCGGAGTCCCCGTCGCACCTAGCAAGGTGATTCGGCCACCCATCACCTGGGCTTTTATTGAGAAGTATTGCACGCAGAGGCCGGCCCAGGATGATGCACCACAAGCCGCAGACACGCCGCCACCTCATCAGGCTGGCCCAGCTGGGTCATTTGATTCGGAGCAGTATTTACGGCATTTGGTTCGCCAGCAGGCTGCCAACCACCGGGCGCATGTACAGACTCATGACTGTCTTTACCAGCTAAGCCTTAGCTTGCAGAGCCAGGGTTTTACTTCTTTTCCATGCTCTACTTCGGATCGGTTCAGGGCAGAGGTCGCATGGCCCGGAGATTGGCCTGAGGCCCAGGCAGGAAAGGCACCCGCAGAGGCTCCCGGCGAGGCAGATGAGGCCCGCGAGGACGAGGAGATGACCGATTTGCTTGATTTCTTGGGAGGGAGCAGAGCCACATGATTGGGAGATCCCTAGATCCGTATTCCTTTTTATGTTTATGTTTCCTTTTTTTTCCTATTACGTATCATTTTATTTTTGTTTAACTAGGGGACTAACGTTTGTTTCGTTTTGGTTGACTTTTGTTTTGTGCATACGTGTCGTTTGAACTATTACGTTTGTATTTACTTCGTTGTTGTCAATAGTGTTTGTTGAAGTTCTGAAATCGCGTAGAATTTTACATTTTTAGGAACGTCGTCCAAAATCAAAAAAAATGAATGAACCAAAATCATGATAAAAAGAAAGAAGCGTTGTGAATAAATGGCTACGTATATAAAGAAAAAGAAAAAGGTTTTTATTTATATATATGTAAAAAGAAAATGTGTATAAAAGGATTTTGTGTGTGTAAACGATGTGTGAAAAGAAATTCTTGTGTGTGTGAGCAACGAGTGTATATAAAGAAACTTTTGTATGAACCACAGGTGTATGTTGGGAAAAACGAAAAATCTTTGAACATGGATAGGATTTGTGTATAGACTGTGTGACATAAAGAAAAAGAGTTCTGATGTGTATACGAAAAAGGGTTCGTCATGTATAGGAATCTAAGTCTACAAAGAAAAGCTTTCTCACAAATAGCAATGGGTGTATATTCTTGTGAATATAAAAATGAGACAAAAAGGAAAAAGAAAGAAAGACCTCGAAGGTCGACATGTTATGGTTAGGAAGAATAAATCATTCGTAGAGAGCAAACATATCTTCTGGAAACAAGGGACTGACGCTAAGAATTTATTTTCCTGAATAACCGAGATAAGAATGGATGAATTCATTGAACTGATGAAAGAACATAATTGGGAAACGTTGGGTCTATTTGTGTAAATTCCTGACCATAGTATCACAATGTCATAAACGGGATACTTGAGTGCCCACCTGGCTATGGCCATGACTAATTTTGCACGTTGTTTCCAAATCGTCATTGTCGCGTGTGCCTTGTGGAATAATATGGAAGTTCGGCCCGAGACCGACATCTTGACACACGAATTTGTTTTGCCCCAGATATCAAGATCGGGCTCCCACGATAAAAGACCCCATTGACACAACCTTAGACCTTTTTGAACCTTGGCCTATCGAAAGAATCCTCATCCTTTTCCCCGAAGCAAAGGACAGCAGAATCTCCTCAAGGGAGAGCGAATAGAATGCTAAAACCCGATTTCCCAAAGAAAGGAATGGAAAAGGAATAAATGGAAAGAAAGAAAAAGAAGGATTCCCGATTGAAGATCGAAAGGAAATGAAAATGGAAAAGATCGGAGGAAAACAGAGTAATTCTCGATCAATGAAAGAAAGAGAATGGAAAATCTTCAGACCAGATAAATTTTCGGCAAGATAAGTGACTGTCGGCAAAGGAAAACCCATTTTTGGTGTCTCTTCCTTTCGAATTGCCATTCAAAGTCATTCTTGACTAGCGATATCCCGCCCCGCATAAAAGGAAAAGACCGAAACACTCAGCTTCCTCTCCAAAAACACTACCCTCGAGAAAATCCTATTGGTCCGTGATCGTATGTTTGATCTTTGATTCGATAGGAAATTGTGTGCAAAATAAAGTCATGGTGCAGTTATGGTTTGGGAAAAGGGTGAAACACTTGCCTGTGTGAGTTTTTTTATATACACTATGAGTGATTTATTTTCAGCTTAGCCCGATGTTTCCCCTACATGTTCATTTAAAAGCTAAATGTTGACATCCTGCCCTTCATTTTCGGTTACATGGAAGGTTACCCTTGGCATGAGTATATTGTTTCTCTAAGATATGGTGCTCTCGCGAATGATTTATTTTTCTTTGCAAAAAGCATGTTTGCCTTTTTAGGTGAAAAAATCCGATGCGCCATTCGGTCCTGCCAACAAATTTTATTCGGAGCCCCATGAATTGCATTTTCGTTCATGCATCCTCCACCAAAGAGTTTGGAGCTATGCTTCATGATTGCCTAGTGAGGACCCTCTAGTGCAATTCTCCATCCTCGTCTTTTATTCGGAGCCCTATGAATTGCGTTTTCGTTCATGCATCCTCCACCAAAGAGTTTGGAGCCATGCTTCATGATTGCCTAGTGAGGACCCTCTAGTGCAATTCTCCATCCTCGTCTTTTATTCGGAGCCCCGTGAATTGCATTTTCGTTCATGCATCCTCCACCAAAGAGTTTGGAGCCATGCTTCATGATTGCCTAGTGCGGACCTTTTAGTGCAATTCTCCAACCTCGCCTTTTCTTCGGAGCCCCATGAATTGCGTTTTCGTTCATGCATCCTCCACCAAAGAGTTTGGAGTCATGCTTCATGATTGCCTAGTGCGGACCCTCTAGTGCAATCCTCCATTCTCCAATGTGTTTCTTCACCGTCAAGTGCGGACCCTCTTGACTGGGAAATGTGGTCTTTGTCATGTTCCCGATTGATTCCTTCGCCGAACATGTATGTATGTATATTATGTTATTGTTGTTTTTGTTGTTGTTTGTATTTTGTTTTGTGCAAAAAAAATAAGGAGTAGAGACGAGAGTCGTCATAGACTAATCATGGAAAGGGCAAGACGGACAAAATCAGTGTTTTTATCTTTACTTTCCTCTTACCTCCGGTAAAAGGTAAGTAAAGAGGGGCAACTGTCATACCCTAATTTCGTCCGGGGATTATTACTTGATGACATGCAACCTTTGATTGGCCGTTTCGAGATACCTGACATCCTTTGTTGCACAATATGTGAAGTCCCGAGACGCGTCGAAAATTAAAAGGAAGTATTGTTGCGCAATCCGTGAGTTTCCGTAACTTCTTCGAAAGATAAAAAAGGAGTAAATACATGATCCGTAAGGATTCGTAACCTTACGGAAAGAAAATAAGTATCGTTACGAAATTCGTAAAGTTTCGTAACGTTACGGAAAAAGAATCACCAAAAAAGTAAATGGGGTGCATTTAGTAAAAAGGGGGGTGTAAATAGCAATCAGGCCCACCTAGGCCTTCTAGTTTCTTCCTCCAGAAGGCGGTTGCTTCTGGAGGAAGCAACCTTGCTCGCCTGGGCGAGCTGGGTGGCAAGCTCCTCCCCTATTTTGCTATAAATAGGGGGAGGAGTGAGGAGGAAAAGGGTTCAGCCTTCTTGGCACTTCGTATTCTCTTAAATTTGCTGAGGAAAATTGTTTCCGTGAAGAAAATCCAAGCCGAGGCACTTCCGTAACGTTTTCGTAACGTTTCTGTGGGTAATTAAGCGACGATTTTCAACCGTTCTTCGACATTCATCGTTCGTTCTTCATTTTCTTCGGTCTTCAACTGGTAAGTACCCCAAACCGAGCTTTTCAATTCATTCTATGTACCCGTGGTGGTCCCCATTTGTTTCATGTACTTTTATTCTCAGTTTCGTTTACTTTCCGTACCCCCTTTTGACGTGCTTCAGTCATTTATTTAAGTAATCTCTCGCCTAATCAAAAAATAAAATAAATTTTCACCGATCATTTGATTTGTAATATCCATTAATTTTTGTTAAAATGAATTCCGACCGTTCGGTTGTGTTGTAACCACGCTGAAAATCAAAAAAGAGGTAAAATAATAATATAATAATAAAAAATTACCATTTAGTAAAATAAAGAGAAAAAAATTAATCGGACGTTTTCTCTTTGGGATTTCTCATTCTTAATTGAATTGACTAATAACTAAAGTGAAACTAAGGCTAAAATCAATTCGCCTAGTCAAGCTCGTCCACAAAAAAAAAATCACTAAAAAGGGTCTGAAAGTTTATCATCTCAGTTTTCCTTATCAAGTAAATGGATCATTTTTAAGGTCCAACGCCTTAAAATGATCACCTTTCAAGTAAAAGAATCGCTTGATTCACTCTTAAAAAAGAACTACGTAGGTCTGATTTCCTCTTCGATAGAGGGTACGTAGGAGCAAAAGCCCCACTTTTGTCGACCTCAAAAAATAAAAATAAAAAGGAATAAAAGGTAAGATAACACAAATTCACAATTCTAAAAAAATAGGCTGTTGTCCTTTGAGACAAACGTGAGAGGTGCTAATACCTTCCTCAAACGTAAATACAACTCCCGAACTTAGAATTTTCATTTTGACCGGTTTCCTTCGGTTTTTCCGACGTTTTCCACAAATAAACGTTGGTGGCGACTCCGCGCATCTTTCCTCCTTTGGAAAGCGCACCCGTGACCCTCGTCTCGCACGCCCGCAAAAGGGCATGTTGCGACAAGTAGAAAATACTCACACATATATAATATCAAAAGGGATACATAAGGGTATAAAGATTACATCCAATCCTTAAGAAAGACTAACAAATCATTGTGCAGAGCACTAGACTAACAAGAGAAATGACGAAAGAAGTGATCCATGGTCACAACTCCGCAACGCCTCGACTCCAATTTTCATTTTCTCCTTCTTCTTCTTCCTGACTGTCTCTACATTTTTCTCTCTTTCTGGTTCTGTTGGGATTTTTTCTCTCTTCAACATGCATGGTTCTATTTGGAATATCCTCAAACTTCACTCAGATATGATGATAACCTGACCTAAGGTCTATCTTGCTAAACACACAAGCTCCTACCAGCTGGTCCATAAGGTCATTTATTCTAGGCAAAGGGTACTTATTCTTAATCGTCACCTTATTGAGCTGGCGATAGTCTAAACATAACCTCGTGGTCCTATTTGTCTTCTTCACTGACAACACTAGTGCTCCCCATGCACACACACTGGGTCTCATAAACTGCTTCTCTAACAACTCCTCTAACTGTTTCTTAAGCTCAGCTAACTCTATAGGAGACATCCTATAAGGGGCTATGGATATGGGTCCAGCATCCGATATTGGGTCTATGGAAAACTCTATCTCTCTTAGGTGGTAAATCGGATATATCCTCAGGGAACACTTTGGGAAACTCTCTAACAACAAGGAGGTCACCGATGAAAACCTTTGCCTCTACATATACGTTAGACAAGATCATGTACACTTGAGCATCTTCTTTCAAATATAACCCAACTTGGTTGGCAGAGATATGTGAATGTATGTATACACGATTTTGATGATGCCAAAGAAGAATTAAACAAGTTTGCTTCAAAGGATAAGCATTACTTCAAGATTACTACAAGATTGCTTCAACAAACAAAGCTTTGTTTCAAGATTAACTCAAGATCAAGCCTTGCCTCAAAACAAAGTGTTTCCAAGACATGCAAGGCTCTGGTAATCGATTACCAGACAGTGTAATCGATTACCAAAAGACAAGTTAGAAAAATAGCTATTAAAAAGGGTTTTGAATTTGAATTTTGAACCTGTAATCGATTACTAGATGTTTGTAATCGATTACCAGCAACGGAACTCTTGAAATTCAATTCAAAAGTCATGACCCTTTTAAATATAACTGTGTAATCGATTACCAGAAACCTGTAATCGATTACCAATGAAGAATTTCAGAAAAAAAATTTTGAAAAGACACATCTCTTCAAACCATTTTGAAAAGGCACGAAGAGCCTATATATATGTGTGTGTCTGATTTCGAAAAGCAAGAGAGAGATATTCCAAGAGAACTTCATTGCCAAATGTTCTCTCAACAACTCTTGGGCAAACACTTGCAAATCCATTAAGAGTTCATCCATGAACTTCAATTGTAATATCCTTCTCTTAAAGAGAGAATTCTTCTTCTTCTTCTTATTCAAAGAGATTGATTAAGGGACCGAGGGTCTCTTAAGTTGTAAGGATTCCTGAACACAAGGGAAGGGTTGTCCCTGTGTGGTTCAGACTTTGTAAAAGGATTTTTACAAAGAGAGTGGAAAATCTCAAGTGGGTTGCTTGAGGACTGGATGTAGGCACGGGAAGTGATCGAACTAGTATAAATCGACTTTGCATTTCTCTCTTCCCTTATCTCATTTATTTTATTGGAATCAATTTTGTCTTGCATGTTTAAAGAACATTATTAAATTGATTATTGCTTCTTCTTCTGCATTCTGAGCCTATCATTTAGAAGGGGGTTAAAAGTTTGTTAGTGGGAAATTAATTCACCCCTTCTTAAGTTATTGAGGTCATTTGGACCAACAAGATAAACATCCTATCCTTACTTATTCCAGAATCATCAAGCACCACAATTTTATCAAAATAGTTCAACAAGACATGGTTGGAAGATAACCAGTCCATACCCAAAATAACATCAATTTCGCTCAAAGGCAAACAAATCAGATCAATCAAGAATGTTCTACCAGAAATTTCCATGAGACAATTCAAACACACATTAAGTTAACACAAAACCACTAGTTAGGGTCTCTACCACCAAATCTTTATTTAAAGAAGACACATAAAGCTTAAGTTTTTCTACACATGAATAAGACATAAATGAATGGGTCGCACCGGAATCAAATAGCACAAGTAAGGGAATCCCACTTATGAAACATTTATCTTGGATTAGATCTTTGGATTTCAAAGCTTTGTCACCATTAAGAGTAAAGACCCTTCCCTTGGCCTTCAGATGTCCAATTTGGTCATTCAAACCCCCATCATTTTGCTCCTTCTTGGGATATGGGCAATCTCTCTGAAAATGCCCCTTCTGTCTGCAGTTGAAACAGGTCATGTCTCTATTGGCACAATTTGAGGAGATGTGCCCTGGCTTACCACACTTGTAATAAGTGACCTGAGTTGAGAAAGTAGTGGGTTTGCTACCACTACCCCCAAGCAAACCCATAACAACAGTCCTCTGATTGTTGGGGCAATTACCATAATATTTAGGAGGGGTCGAGTATTGTTTTCCCCGATGTTGAGGTCCATTCTTTTTGTTCTTCATTAGGCCCATACTCCTATAATAGGTCGCCCTATCTCGGGAGTCTTCATCCCAAATCCGGCACATGTTCACCAAAAGTGGAAACTCACGAACACCTTGGTAATTCGTAGCTTGCTTCACCTCCGGTTGCAAGTTGTTCAGAAACTTCACACATTTTGAACTTTCTCCATCTCTCCCTTGATAATGGGTAAAGTACCTCACCGGCTCCTCAAACTTGGCTGCATATTCAGCCACAGTCATGTTCCTCTGCTTGTGCTCTAGGAACTCCATTTCCTTCTTTTTTCTAACATCTTAAGGAAAGTATTTCTCCAAAAATAACCTCTTGAAGGTTTCCCAAGTCATAGCTTGACCTTCGGCCTCCAAGCATTGGCGAGTGTTCTTCCACCAAAGTAAATGAACCAAAAGCAACCTTCTACCCCTCTGGACACGCCATCACTCGGAAGATTTTCTCAATCTCCCTTATCCAATTCTGAGCACCATCAAGGTTGTATCCTCCATTGAAAGCAAGCGGATTATTTTGTTGGAAGAACAAAATGAAATCACACCCATCTTAAGTCCCTACTTAGTTACTCTTGGGAGTTAACGCCTCAAGAAAATACTCCTCCAAAACAGTCCTCCCTCGAGATATTAACACTCATTTTCCATCCTTTGTATTCCTAACAGCTTGCCATGTCGTCTCATTACACTTCACAAATTATACAGATGGCCAATCTGATAACTCATGACAAGGCATTGAAACTCATCGTATAGCAGAAATCAAGGATACAAACAATGTATGACTACATCAATCAAATCTCTACAACTCATGGAAACACAACAAGGTGAGTAAGTTCCAAACATAACAACCATAGTAACTATCAAATGATAAGATGCTCAAACATCAGACATTCACAAAGTAACCACAAAATGCATAGAGAAACATGACAAACTCATAACTCATTGGCCGAAAGGTTCAACCGTCTTTGATACCACTAATGAAATGACCCATCTCGTCGCTACGATCTCATTTCACATACTCTACTATTGTCCATCTACTCCCATAAACGAAGGTTTGCGATCATCATAGGTTCCAACCACACAATACAAACATTGCAAGGGTGAGTTTATTATAAAAGAAATCAACACAAAAATCAAATGACCATGATTAGTAAGAAAACATTAAAAAAATACCATAATCATACACAAACATCCATCAGTCCAACATACACTCAACATAATAGTCATCAACCTTCCATAATTCCAATCAATCATGCTCAGTATGATGCATGCAACCTGACCTCAACTCTCAAATGCAATATGATACCTTTCGTCAGGAAACAGCCTAAGTGTGTCCACGCAACACTCTCACTTAGGAAAAGTAGGCAGCAAGTGTCGAGGTCACCCTGTCGTGCACAGGTAACTCCCTCCTCCCCCTATAGTGATCAACCTGAGTCTCAAAGGAGTTCCAAACCGAGTGACATGCCCTCAAGTACAAGTATTTCTTCTTAAGAGAAACTACAAGTACCTACTAACAAAGTTTATACTATTTCCATGCAACATGAAGTATGAAGCATGGGCACCATCAATGCACTGACCATGGATAATCAAAGATTCTAAGTCATCCCGCTCCAAAGATGCTTAAAACTCTTTAACCACTCTATTTCCTCCATTAGGGATATCCATCATGGTCACTACACCCCCGATGTACATACACAACATACATCATCACAATGACATTTTCAACATCAACAACATTTCATCTCAATGTCATTATCAACAACAACAACATCTTATTTGAATGTCATTCTCAACATCATCTCATCTCAATGACATTATCAGCAATAACAACATCTCATATCAACATTATCATCAATAACAATATCATCTCATACCAATATCGTCTCATATCAATTATTATCATCAATAGCAACATCATCTCATATCAATGTTATCATCAACACCTATGTCATCTCATATCAATTAATATCATTAATAAGTCACACTCCACACATACATACATACATATATAGTTCTTGCTTGATATTCAGACAATATTATCTTCATGTCTTGCCAAGTATTAATCAAAGGCCTTTTCATCCTCTCAACATCACTCCTCACTTGGTTCCACCATACTAAGGCATATCCCTCAAACGCCAGGGAGGCCAATTTGATCTTCTTCTCTTCGTTGTAGTTGTAGCAAGAAATGACTTGCTCAACCTTCATCTCCCACTCAAGATACACTTATGGATCACAAGTCCCTTTAAAAGTAGGGATCTTCACTTTCACTCTCTCAATCCCTTCCTCTCTTTGCCGACCTCCATATCTTCTATGATTTCTTCTCTCCCTATACCTCTCATTCCTTTTTCCTCCTTCATCCTCTTCATACCCCTCATCTTCTCCATGAGAAGAATTAGATGATCTTTCATCTCTTCTTCACTCTATATTTTCAATCCTCACACTTAAAGCTTCACTACTCCTGTGTATTCTTCTCAAACTCTCCTCATTCTTTTTTCTTATTCTCTCCATCCTTTCTTCATTTTCATAACTCATTTTTCTCATTTGATCACCAAGTTTAATCACCTCTTCCATGAGCTTTGCGGTTTTTGGAGATGGTGGAGTAGCATCCACTTGTAGAAGCCATACCTACAAGGAAAGTTAGTGCACAAGTAATAAATAGAATAGGACCTCACCACTCAACTTAGTGTTTCACTTAAGTTCACTCGTGTATCACTCTTTCAAGGCCTTTTTCTTTTATAATATGCACTCTAGTCTTTTACCACTCTTTCTCCTCTACAACTCTTAAGCAAAACCTTCAAGCTCAAAATCAAGAAGTATTCAATGTGAAATATGTCACAAATCAAAACTCAACTCAAGAAGGCAAGAATAAAAATACTCTAAGACAAAACTATGGAATTTGAAGACAAGCAAAAAAATAATGAAAGGAATACTCAAAAGGAATGCCAAGGAAGAGAACAAACTAAAAGACTCCAGAATCAAGAAAAAGAATTGTCCAAGAATTGAACTATACTAGATGTAAATAACTAACAAGACACAATTTTTTTTTTTGAAATATAGGTATGTGAAAACTAGAAGGACTCTGAATGCAAAACATTTTTTGCGCCTTTTTTTTATCTCTACACTTTTTTTGGCACAAAATTCAAATTTGAATGCACTTTTTTTTATCTGTGCACTTTTTTTCATCTTCCTTTTTTTTTTACTTTTTTCTTTCCTTTTTTGTGCATGAATTTTGATAATATATATAAAAAAAAGAAGATAAAAAGATATTGATACTAGATAGAGTTTAGAAAAGAAAGATAGACTCATAGAAATAAAACAAAGGAAGATGAAATAATAATATAGAGTTAAACAAAAGGAAAAGAACAAACAAAGGAAGAAACACACAAGAAAAACAAAACACAAAGGATAGATAACACCAAATTTCAAGAACCGAAGCTCTGATACCAATTGATTGAACCCTAATTTACGAATCTAATTTTTAGCATTACCAAACTGGGAAACCTATTTGGGACTCTCTGAAATTGGGGAAAATAAAAAGAAAAAAGTGGAATTAGAAAAGGAGATGGAAATAACAACGCCATACTCTTGGAAGATTGATAAGCTGAGGATGATTCACTACAAGGAATAGAATTCTTTGATAAGAACTTAAGGCTTCACACAAGAACCAAGAGAGGCACTCTCTTAAATGTGTCTAATCTGAAATTTCATCCAAACTACCAACAAAGTATTTAGGAGTCTATTTATACTCCTACTAATAACTCTAAATTAAGCCCAAGCCCCAATAATTAATCTAATAATTAAAATACTTGAAAATAACAATAAAAAGTTGTGACAGTTCATTACAACTCTAAAAATAGGCCCAAAATACAATTAAAAATGAAAATAAATCCTATTCTAAAAGTTGGCTAAAATTTACGAGCTTTGCTTGTTCTTATCTTTCCTCCATGAGAGAATTTAGCCTCTCGCCAAGCCCTTCTTGAAATCTCTTACTCCTTATTCTAGTGATTGGTCCATCCATGTTGAGCCTACCTAAGCCATTTGCATTTTTGTTTTGTGATTGTCACGAAATAAATAACATAAAATAAATTGAAATAGAAATTAAATGATGATAAAATAATTAAGTAAAGATAGAAATAATAGACTTTGATGGTGACGTCGATCATTATGAATGAATGTTTAGGTTTGGACTTGGAATTTGCTCGATCCATTATAACTTCACAATTCTCTACTCATCTCTCTTGCTCATCCTCAACTCACTAATGTATTCTACCCCAGCTCTCGCATGGTCGTAGATTCTAAACTACTTGTCTAATACTCAATCCCTTGGACATACCGACATAAGCAATCAACATTAATGGTTGAGAAATAGTGAAGCTTAACCAAGATTATTCTATCCCTAGAAATAATCCCAATTAAGTACTTGATTCATGTTCAGGTTTCAATAAGGTTTGCCAAATCACCAGAAAGTTCCTAAATTCATCTATAAGATGGTCAAGTAAATAAAAACATTAAGTATAGAAACAATAAAGAACTCAAGATGAAATATTGAATTGATTGAATTAAAGCGAAACAAGATTCATCCTTTCCTTTCCTAGGTGGAAGGAATTGCACTCATAAAAATAATACAATGAGACCTAGAGTGTCTAATGAATAATGGAGACGTCTTATAGGTGGAAGTCTAAAATATAATTCTAAGAACTGTTGGTGACTTCTACACACTATTACAATGAATGTCTAGCCTCCTATTTATAAAATAGTAGCTAGGTTTAATTAAGGAGATAATCATAAGAAGTTATAAACAAATAATATCTCTAATTAATTCAAGTAATTATCTTCTTCTTTAGCTGATTTATCCTTGAAAAATATCTTGCTCTTGATTTTCCTAGCTTTTATCTCCAATTTCCGCAATTTCTCCTTTCAGAACTTTTTGTTGGATCAAGTGGCCTCAGAATAATTAAGAAGGGGGGGTTGAATTAATTATTAATGTGTCTTGATTAATTAAAAAATTATCCTTCTTAATATTACTAGATTCAATTAGGCTTTACTACTAAGTTATGAGAAAGTAAAGAACAAAAACAATAACTTAGACAAAAGTAAAGCGGAAATAAAAGAACACAGTGGATAAGTAAAGAGTGTAGGGAAGAAGAAGACAAACACAAGATTTATATTGGTTCGGCCACAGCTCGTGCCTACATCCATTCCCCAAGCAACCACCAGTTCTTGAGATTTCCAATAACCTTGTAAAATCCTTTACAAGCAAAGATCCACAAGGGATGTACCCTCCCTTGTCCTCTTTGAACAACCAAGTGGATATACGCTCCACTTGAACAGATCCACGAGAGATGTACCCTCTCTTGTTTTGAGTATCACAACCCAAGAAGATGTACGCTCTACTTTTACCACAAAGGATATACGCTCAAATGTGTTAAGACAAAAAATTCTTAGGCGGTTAGTCCCTTGAATCTTTGTAAGGGGAAACAAAAGATATCTCAGGCAGTTAGTCCTTTGAAACCTTTTGTTTAAGGGAAAGGGAAGAATCAAAAGAATTCTCAGGCAGTTAGTCTTTTGAATCTTTTGTCGACAGGGGGAAAGGAGAATCAAAAGAATTCTCAAGCGGTTAGTCCTTTGAATCTTTTGGCAAGAGGAAGAAGGGATGAAAAGATAGCACACTTTTGTTTTCTACAGAATTTCCACTTGCAAAAAAAAAAGTTTTGAAACAAAGTTTAGAAAGCTTTTTGGCAAAGAAAAAGCAATGGGCAATGGTTAGAGAAAGATTGTGAAAAAGAATTTTTTGGAAGAATATCATATATATTTTTTGAATGTGTGCCAAAGTCATGCTTTTATAGACTCTTCATGTCTGGTCCAAGAAACCATTGGAAGAGTAATGACTTTTGAGAAAATCATGTTAAGAGTTATAACTCTTAACTTTTTCTTCAAAATTGTTCACTAGTAATCAATTACCACAAAGGTGTAATCGATTACACAATTCATTTTATGAAAAGTTGTGACTCTTCACAATTGGATTTGAATTCCAACATTCAGATTCACTTGTAATCGATTACTAATATAGTGTAATCGATTACACTATTTGAAAATCATTTTGGAACGTTGTAAACCATTTGAAAACCAAACTGGTCACTAGTAATCGATTACTGCCAACTGGTAATCGATTACCAGAGAGTAATCACTCTGGTAACTTAGAAAATTTGAGAAAAGTTTTTTGTAAAACAAAACTGTGCTATTTGGTTTTTGAAAAAATCTTTTAATACTTATCCTATATGAAGTCTTAACTTGTTGCTTCTTGATTTCTTCTCTTGAATCTTGAATCTTGGATTGGATTCTTGATGCTTGATCTTGAAGTCTTGAATCAATCTTGAATCAATTACTTGGGCTTTTGGCATCATCAAAATTGCTTGGTTCGTCATCATGAAACTTGCTTCTACACTTTTTGCTGATTTTGGGCCTCTGGAGCTCTACCAGAATGGCCTGTTTTTGCTGAAAATTATCAAAAATTCATTAAAAACAACTAAAACATAAAAACCTACCTAAGACAAAGTAAAAAACTAAATTTAAAGCTAATTTGATTCAAAACAAGGCCTGAAGTTAACTAAAATACCAAATAAACATCGCAAAATGCATATGAAAATCTGGTAAATTTGATGTTGATCATTGGCTAAGTTGATTTTTTTCTTCATTGCTTAAATGATCACTATACGCATGACCCAATTATATTAATAAACTTTGTGGTTATGAAAACCACAAACTACATAAAGATTCCAACCTACCTCTTTCACAAATTTCCCATTAAATTTAAACAAACACCCATATTTTCTAGTTCTAGAGCTTTTATGGCCTAACTTATCTTTGTATTGCTTGTACTTTCCTCCATTTTCACAATCTAGTACAATATAGATTTTCCTTCCATTTTTTTACCTTTGAATGAATATAACAAATCCAAGACTCCTCCCTAAATCTTGAATCCACCTTAACAAATCATCTCTCTTTGTAAAAACCTAAAAACAAAATTCTTTCCTTCACTAACGTAGTATACCTCATTAGTCGTGAAAATTATTGGAAAAGTCAAGATAATCAGGTTAGGGGAGGGCTTAGTGTCCAAACCATAGTCAACATTTTTACCATGATTTCTCAAACCATTATCATCTGCATGCATTTCATCTGCTTGGTTTCCTAACCATTATCATCCGCATGCATTCCATTCGCTTGATTGGGATTGTAACACCCCAAGCAAATTGTATCAAAATGAAAGGGATCCAAAGACTGTACAAGTATGGTAATTAAGTTATACTACCTATATCAACATGATGCATTTACTTTTTGGTAGCCTATTACTTAAAAAAAAAACTCAACAGTTAAACGTGCTTGGCTTGGAGCAAATATGAGAAGGGTGACCTTCCAGAAAGTTTCCCAAAAAGCATGTGATTGAGGACAAAGCACGCTGAAAAGTTTTATGTTGGTTAGTGGGGACAATCATAGATCTAGGAAGTAGACAGAGTTGATTGCCGAGGTGTCGAAAAGGACTACCTACAAATGGTTTTGACTGGTGGTGGGTTCTAACCTGCGAAGATGTCAATAATCAAAGACATTATATGGATGGTAAAAATCATTTTGGCTATCATCAATCATGTATCCCCAATCATAAGGCATTGTAACTTCATAAAAAATAAATGTATTAAAATCCATACTCTACAAAGAACCATTAAGGAAAATTCTCAAATCTGACATAAAAACATATTCAACAAAAAATACATAATGGAATCATGATTCCGTTGTTGTTTGGGTTTCGACACACAACGAAATCATGATTCTGTTGTGAATTTTGAAAAAGAATAGAATCATGATTTTGTTGTGTCTTACCTATGTAGTGTAGTGTTAGTTACACGTTTAAGGTAGCGTTCAAACTCATGTACCTTCCAGAACCAGGGGTATTTGAGCCAACTGCGTATGATTAGCCAACCTTGCAGCTACAAAAGGATTAGACATCCTCCCATACTATGGTCCGAATTCAGTGCCATATTAGGTGAAGGAGTTGGGCCTTTTTTGCTTCTCTCACATTCATTCGTTCGAGATGCTTCACTTCTTCGCATCCCAAAGCACGATGCTCTCCTAAGCACACAATACTATGTAATTCCAGCCAACCCACATTACTGACTAATGGTGGATAATCATATTTCTTAGAGGTACTAAATATAACCCCATGAATGAGCATAATGGAGGTTGCATTAATGATAAAGATCTCAAGGGAAATAGCTAAAACAAGATTGAACCGATTTCGTTGTCTTTGACACAATGAAATCATATGATTCCATTGGAAAAAAACAAAAATCTTACCTAGCCTCGAATGGGTCGAACGAAGGAGGGAAAGGAATTAGGAAGGGGGAAGGGTTGAGGGTGTTGTGAAAAGAGAGAAGGGTTGGGGTGTAGGAAAACTCATAAGGGTAAAATGGTCATTTTCTTGTGCTTGGTAGAGCCATTATTAATTATGGTAGTGCCAATAGCAATACCCATAATTTTTTTTGTTTGTGAGCCTAAAGCTTGAGTTTCGTTGTTTCACTCTTAAACGAGTCGTGATCGTTGTCATTTTCCATAGGAAAGTCACTCTCAGATCGACAAAATGTGATTGGTTTAGCAAGCATGCTCTTAAGAGCATCTACTTCACTATTATAACCAACACAAATTTAATTGTCTACTATTGTTAGAACCATCCAAATTTGGTGGATGAAAAAAAGGTGATTGAGAGGGAAGAACCCAATAAAAATTATCAGTCAAGTTTTTCAACAAAGATTAGTCATCTGCAAAGCTGGTAAATACTTCATACCAATAACATGGTAAAAAAAAGAAAACAACCATCCAAATCTACAAATTAAACATACCCACTTCAACAAAAACATTACAACAAATAGGAGTGTTTGTGGGCTGGTTCTGACCGGTTTTGATCAAATTCAGGACACAACCCAATCAAATTTGATTGATTGAATTCGGCTCGATTTTCACAATTTTTTTTTTGAAAACCCAACTCATTCATGAACGATTTGACTCAATTCGGGCCAACGGATAACCCATCTATATTTGTTTTGATTTAGAACTATTATTTTATATCATGATTCATCCAAATATCCAATACAATTAACATAATATTATCAAATGTCTTAAAGTAGTAAAATTGATTCATTTAATACCATCAACATAATATTCTAAAATAGACTAATACAAATTAAAATAAAATATTTTTCAACGAGACTTACTATAATAGTCTGAATCACAATTATTTCCTATAAACTAATTTCTTGTAATAAGCTTTGTTGCAACCAGATTTGTTACAACTAGATTTGTTGCAACCAAATTTGCTGAAACAAATGAATAAAATATGATCCATTAATATTATAAACATGACAAAAAATAAATATGAAAAAAAAAGTGAAACAAATAACAGTGTACCTCAAAGTAATACCTTAAGAAGTTCCAACACTAGTAGTCCCAACACTTGATTTTCCAATGTTAGCGGTATTTAAAGTCAAACCAAACAACTCTAAAAATTTTGATCGGATCTATAAATTTTGATCGATTCAATTTGATTTTAACTCAAATAAATAAATAATTTAACCCAAACTGTTCAGATCAATTTGAATCAATTCAGATTCACGAGTGATCCGTACTCATGAACACTCCAACACAAGAGCAAATATAATAATACAGCTAATGTACTAGCATGCATTAACAAAAACTTTTAAAACACCCTTCCATAATATAATCAACTAGCAATAAAATTCCCAAACCAACCCCATTTACGAACGACCCATCAAACACACATATCACATGACGTTGTGCGCCAAAACTTGCACAATTTACTCAACCTCCATCTCAGCATGAAAGATTTGAGGTATGTTACAGTGATTTAATAAATAATATAAAGTTGCTAGTTTCCTTAGTAACTTGTTGGCATGATATGTGAGTATCAACCTATGATTTCTAGGTTCGAACCTGACACTCTTTTCAAAATCCATTAAGGATGAGCTTTTCTAAAATATCTCTTTTTTTTGTTCTATTATTTTTTTTTATTTTAGGCTAACCATATAAAGTGCAGAAGCTAATGCTTGAAAAATAAAAGAAACTAGATTCAGTTTTACCTTTCACGCATGCCCTTCCCATTTCCACGTAATGTTGAAACGGTGTTTGATTTACAATAATATATAATTCGTTGTTTTTTAAAATCATATTATTTATACGCTTATTTCTTCCATGTAATTATGCATCCATATTTCGCAACAAGTGTCAATTTATATGTTTTGTTATTTATTTTTTAAAAAATAAATAAATTGTTTTCTTTAATCAATATTTAAATTTCATAAATTATTTTTAAATAAAATGAGATTTTTATAAATTATCAGTGAAAAAATTCTATCAATTGAACAAATTATTAGAATTTTTTAAGACTACAAATTTTAAATTGGTCACTTTACTTTTTTATTTTAAAAAATTCTATTTATCAAGTAAATATTTTTTAAAATACTTTATATGTATTTAAAAACAACTATAATGATATATATATATATATATATATATATATATATATATATATATATATATATATAATCCTTTGATAAGTACGAAGAGAATAAAATAAATTACCAAAAACAAAAAAAAATAGCACAAACTATCTAAATAATTTTTTGACTAGTCTGAATATCTAAATCATAAGTGTTATCAAAGCCTTTACAAAAAAGTGTTACCAAAGTGTGTTAGCTAATGTAAAAAAGAAAAGAAAAAAAAAACAAAGTGTATGCTTAGTAGATCTAGTGAAAAAAAAAATGTGGCTGCTTGCTAGGAGCACACTTGGAGTGTAGATTTAAGTACAAATTTTTAATTGTAATATAATTTATATATTTAAAAATTTTATTTATTATAAATTTTAATTATGAAAAAATAAATACTAATTATCATACTAAAATATTATTATTAATGTGTGTCATTGGTTCGAGTGAAACTGATTTAAAAGGCTTATTCTATTTAAAAGAATCACCATATTTTTTTATGAAGATTATTTATTAATAAAGTTGGAAAAATATTTTGTGTTAATGTCATAATGATAAAAATAAAAGAATAAAATACCAATTTATTTATAAAATTTATTAATATGAATTATATTTTCAAACTTTGCTGATATTTGCATAATTTATTTTATAACTAAAATTTGAAATTTTCAGATAACTATTTTAATTTAATTAAAGTTTTTTTATTGTTTATAATTAGAAGAGGGGAATGAAGGTGTGCTTAGAAAGAAAGAAAATAGGAGTGGATATAGAAAAGCCTTTTTGGTTATTGATATGTTGTGTTCAAGGGTGTTGCTAGGTGCACCCAACAACATTGTTGGTGCACGCAACACTTTTATAAAATGGCAATTTTGCCCCTCTCTTATTTTTCTTTAAATTGGCAGCGTCGTGTGTTATATTTTACGTTTCACGCTTTCTTTCTTTCATTCTAGTCCGGTTTCTACCGTTCTTGGTGGTTTTTTACAAGTGTTGAGAGAGGTAGCGGTTTGGTGAAGGTTAAAGTCTTATCCGGTGGTGTTTTTATTTTGGCGAAGGTACACATTTTATCGCTTTTTTGGGTATCTTGTTTTTTAGTAGCTTGTTCGTAGGATGTAACATACGGAAGAAGTTCTTTCATAAGATTTTTACGGTAGAACTTCTTCCGTAATTGTAACGGAAGAACTTCTTCCGTAAGAAGCTTACGGAAGAACATCTTTCGTAAATGTATACTACTTTTGAAAATAAACAACAATGTGGTGTGAATCAACCACATATTGATTGTTCGGATGCTTTTAATACTTCTCAGATAATCATGTTCATTAGTTTGCGTCATTTGGTTGAATGTATGTTTTGTATTAAAATTAATATGTTGGGGTTGTGTTGTAGGTCTTTAGTACCCGAGATGTTGTTTTGCAGTGAGCTCGAACGGTTGCCCATGAAAACAGATTTGTTGCAGTCATTATGAGGTCTGACACGCATACTGGTAGTAGAGGAAGAAGTTCATTTATGTTAATAGGTTGTGAAAGGAGTGGTCAGTACAAGTGTAGGAAGAAAGAATTTGTTAGAAGAGACACTAGGAGTAGGAAATGTGGTTGTCCCTTCAAGCTTCATGAGAAACCAGTGCATGGAGGGGAAGGTTGGATGGTGAAGTTGATTTATGGGATTCACAATCATGAATTGGTCAAGTCCTTAGTTGGACATCCATACATTGGGCGATTGACTAAGGATGAGAAGAATATTATTGTTGATATGACACAGTTGATGGTGAAACCAAGAAACATCCTGCTAACATTGAAGGAGCACAATGCCAATAGTTGCACCACAATCAAACAAATTTACAATGCAAGAAGTGCATATCGTTCTTCCAATAGAGGAAGTGATACTGAAATGCAACATCTAATGAAGCTTCTTGAACGTGATCAATATATTCATTGGTATAGATTGAAAGATGAAGCTGTGGTACGTGATCTATTTTGGTGTCACCTAGATGCAGTGAAGTTATGCAATGCATGTCATTTGGTGTTTTTCATAGGCAGTACCTACAAAACAAATAGGTACAGACTCCCACTACTTGACTTTGTTGGGGTGACACCAACGGGGATGACATTCTCTACTAGGTTTGCATATCTAGAGGGTGAACGTGTTAATAATGTTGTGTGGGCTTTGGAACGGTTTCGAGGTCTATTTTTAAGACGTGATCCCCTCCCTGTAGTTATTGTTACTGACAGAGACCTAGCATTGATGAATGCAGTGAAAACTGTATTCCCCGAGTGTACAAACTTGTTGTGCAGGTTTCACATCGACAAGAACATCAAGGCCAAATGCAAATCTTTAATCGGTCAAAAAAATGCTTGGGAGTATGTCATGGATAATTGGGGTACTCAGGTTTATTGTCCTTCTGAACAGCAGTTCCCTGCGTGCCTTCAGAAGTTTGAAATGGCTTGTTCACCTTGGCCAATGTTCGTTGACTATGTTAACGAAACATGGGTTATCCCACACAAGGAAAAATTTATTATAGCTTGGACGAATAAGGTCATGCACCTAGGCAACACAACAAAAAACATGTATTAAAATGTTTCATTTTTATAGTAATGTCTATTAATTCATGGAATTTAATTGTTGTATATGTTTACTGTTTTTTGTCTATTTCAAATGTAGGGCTAAATCTGCTCATTGGGCTTTAAAATGAGTGTTACATAATAGCCTTGGAGACCTGTGTAGTGTTTGGGATGCCATGAACAACATGATTACACTGTAGCACACCCAAATTAAAGTATCCTTTGAAACAAATACACATGTGGTTGGACATGTATTTAAAAAAACCTTATACAAGAGGCTTCTTGGAATGGTTTCAAGATACTCTTTAAATGAGATTGTTGTTGAGTTTGAGCGTGTACATTATGTTGGCAACAATTCCTCATCTTGTGGTTGTGTGATAAGAGCCACACACGATCTTCCTTGTGCGTGTGAGCTATCTAGGTATGTTGTTGGCAGCATCCCACTGGATTCAATCCATATGTTTTGGAGGAGACTTAGTTTTTTAGACCAAGGGTTATGTGAGGTTGAAGTCACCATCAAGGAAGAGATTGAGACCATATGTAAAAGATTTGAGGAACTTGATGTTTGTGGTAAAGTTACTTTCAAGAGTAAACTTTGAGAAATTGCATACCCTGATCAAAACTCTATGTGTCCTCCTCTGTCAAAGGTCAACACTAAAGGTGCACTGAAGAAACCGATGAATAGAAGCCAAAGATTCACAAAGCGCGATCCGTCTTATTGGGAGTATGTTGATGCTTTTCATTCTGTTCAGAACAGCAACTCTTCAGTGAAACATAGTGCATCATCTTTTTCTAACCCGCCAAAGCCACTGAAGCCAACAAGGATCATCCCAATGTTGGATCAATTTCATCCATTTATACAGGGTTTCATTGACGACATTGTGGATATGAAAGCGAACGATAACTGTGGATATCGATCCATTGCCAATTTATTAGGTATGAGCGAAGATTCTTGGTCGTTGGTGTGCAACGAATTGATGAAAGAACTTGGCAAATGGTCGCATGACTACATCAAGCTCTTCGGTGACACATAAAGATTTGAAGAATTAAGGTTGTTCCTACTTGTTGATGGGTTTTCCATGGTATGTTGTTTAGGCAATCTTTTTTAAGAACAAACTTTAAATAACTTACATGTGTATGTTTGTTTGATTTAGGTTAGTGAGGACAAGTGGATGGATATAATGAAGATGGGATATGTCATTGATCAAGGTATAATGTAATCGTTGTATTGTTGTCCCGACAACAAAGCATGACATTTTTTCCTCTTAGAAGTCAACCACCACTAGATTCTTCTGTGCACCGCATGATATGTGTCGGTCACGTGTTTGGAAATCATTTTGTTTAGGTACATTGAATATAGTTAGTCTCATTTTTAGATTTATGCAATCATTTGTGTTCATTTGAGTTAATAATGTTTGGTCACCTACAACAGGTTTATTTGAAAGATCGTTGTCCTTTACCGCCTCTAGCATTATTGTGGTCTAGGAATTGTCATCCTCAGGCAAAGCAGTGGCCAACTCCATATGTTAGTAGAATGCAGCAATACAGTAGCTTCATGGTGTTCAAAAGAGAGTATGTTGACCTAAATGAAGTCTGAACATGCATCATTGTTATGGACTGTGACACTTGTTTATATAATTTTATTCATTATGTGATATAATTTGTTGTCAGACATTTATCCTTAATTATTAAGTAATTGTTGCGTTAAGAAATAAATTAGTTGGTGCAACTAAAATCAATTAAGCATGTATGATACATCATTGTCAGAATTGACAACACATAGTCAAATGCATGTGTATTAAAGTTTGAGCGTGACACGACATTGACTGACTTGACAACACATTGACAACTTGACATGACACCACATTGGTTTAGTTGGAAACACAAACACGAAACATCTGCACGCGTCTCTTTTTTTTAAAAAAAAAAGTGAAGCAACATTGGTGAAAACCATCTATATATATGAGACAGGGCAACACGCTAAAAAATCAGACATTCTCTCACAATTCTTACAACAAAGTATGACATTTTTAGGAGAAACTAGCAGTCAGACAATTGTGAACTCAAGTTTAGGTTTCATTTTTCCAAATGGATCAATTATTCACAACAATAGTGGTGTTTACTTTCAAACTTCCACTCCAGTACTTATTCGAGTACCAAACACTTGTGATTTTGCAACGCTAAAAACCAGAATACTAAATACCCTTTAGCTAACCGACAAACAATTCTTGGATAAAATTTACTACCGGCAGCCATTCACAGATATAGGTAACCAAATTTGCTTTCAATGTATGCAATTGAAAAATGATGACGATGTCAACACAATGTTAATGTGTAATCATTAATTTTCGTGTGTTGGTCCGATTGAGTTATTATGCACCATTGGTAGAACACCAGATGGAATATTAAACTTACTTGAAAGCACTATGACCCCTACTCATGATGTGCTTCTGTATTACAATGGGAGGTAGAACATGCCACGCCAAAATAACTTTGTAGGTTACGCGTTCATAGGAAAAAATCCAAAAAAATTTGACATTCCTTCAGGATGTACCATTGATGAACTAAAGGATTTGATAAAGCAAGTTGCACCTCAAGGGATTCCCCCTGATGGAATTAATGAATCACAAATAGTAAGGCGATTATTTTTTTGACAACCAGGTCATTTTGAGTATTCAGACAAAGTTATCAAATTTGAAATTATTGAGCTCAAAACTAACGATGACGTGCTGAAGGTCTTATTACAGTCTAACTATTGGAAACAATTTGGGCCAATAGAAATTTTAGTTGTTTTTACTAAACAGGTTATGGAAATGGAAGACGACGTGGCTACATCGCTACAGGATTGAATGCAAGTTTTATTTCTGAGTTTTTCATGCAAATTTTATTTCTTTCCATCATGTTGAAGTTAATGTAATGTTTGAATTCGATAACTTGTTCACTACTTTTTCAACTAAGTTGTTCACTACTAGTTTAGTACCTGTTCAATAATTATTTCCATTATTTGGTTTACCCATGATTCAATGCGGATTAGAATATCTTTTCTAAATATTTACTTAACAAAGTCAATTTCATCTCAACGATAGTTTAACAAAAATAGCGAATTTCATTTGAAGGAACCACAAAAATAGAAATATGAATAAATATGTATTGTACTACAACTGGCCAAATAACTTCTTCCAAGATTGGAATAAAAAAGATCGAAGAGGAAAGGACAAGATTGTCTTGCATGAGTGACAATGAGTGGAGCGAGTGAATCGGCACGCCTTAACTAAAATATAAAAAAATGTATCACAGAAGTAATCATCAATACATAGGATTATATTTCTAAGTATATATAAATCGTATATTAGTTGAACCAAGATTTTTTTTAAGTTGCACCAATACATAAGATTATATTTCTTAGTATATATAAATCGGCACACCTTAATTAACTTTTTTTTATTTTATTTCTATTGTATAGTTTTTTATGTTATATTTTTTATATTTTTTAACATAATTAATCATTTTATTATTTATTAATTTTATCAATTCTGGAAGGTGTGTGATATAGAGTGCACAAAAAATAAAATAATGTAACAAATAATTTCAATAAAAATTATAACTAAAATAATGTAACAAATACAAAAATGCTATCAAATACAAGACATAACATGATCTATCAATGATCTGTGCGTCGTCTTCATCGCGCCCTAACATTTCCATCTGAGGTGTCACCCCTAGTGATCCTAAGGCAATCTTCCATGATCTGATGTAAGTTTATGCCTTCAGTGACCATCCTTAGGTTGAGCACACGCTTCAACCTTTCTGTGATCGCTTCGCAACCTTCACAACCATCCTGTGACATTCATGAAAACACATTTATTACAAAATTTAAAATAAATAACATTTTATAAAGAAGAACCTTCTGCGATCGCTTCACAACCATTCTGAATGTACTCGAACTATCATATTGTGGAAGCAATGTTTTCCAAGATTATTTTGATGATGCCAAAGACTCAAGTCAAGAATCAAGAGTCAAGCAAGTTTCAAGAATCAAAGAGTCATTCAATCAAAGCAAGTTTCAAGAATCAAAGACTCATTCAATCAAAGCAAGTTTCAAGAATCAAAGAGTCGTTCAATCAAGATTCAAGATTCAAGTAAAGAATCAAGAGAAGACTCAATTAAGATAAGTATTAAAAAAGTTTTTCAAAATATTGAATAGCACAATTTTGTTCAAGAGAATTTTTCAAAGAAAAATCTTTTACCAAGAGTTTTACTCTCTGGTAATCGATTACCAGAAGGCAGTAATCGATTACCAGTAGCCAACATTCTTTTCAAACTAATTTACAAAGCTGTAATCGATTACCATAATCATGTAATCGATTACCAATGTTTTAAAACGTTAGATTTCAAATTTCAAGAGTCACAACTTGTGATAAAACTTTTTTAAATCATTTCAAACTTGTGTAATCGATTACACAATACTTGTAATCGGTTACCAGTGTTTTTAAACATTTTGATTTTCAAATTTAAACATGAAGAGTCACATATGTTGATGTGTAATTGATTACACTATGATGGTAATCGATTACCAGTGACTTATTTTGAAAAATAAATTACCAAAAGTCACAATTCTTAAAGTGACTTGTTTCTGAAGATTTTTTCAAAAGTCACAACCTTTAAGTGACTAGTTTTCAAAAAAGTCACAACTTTTAAAGTGACTAGTTTTCAAAAGAGTCACAACTTTTAAAAAGTGATTAGTTTTGAAGAAATTGCCAAGAATCACAACTTTTAACTTGTTGTTTCAAGAGCCATCAAATGGCTATAAATATGTGACCATGGCATGAATTTTAAAGAGAACTTTTAGATTTCTTTCGTTCATTCAAAGCATTCTTCTAAGAGTTTTTGTTCAATACTTTCTTTATTCAAGAAAAGTTCATTGGCCAAAAACTTGTGCTATTCTTTTTCTTCATTCCCTCTTCCTCTTGTCAAAAGATTCAAAGGATTAACCGCCTGAGAATTCTTTTGATTCTTCCTTCTCCCTCTTGCCAAAAGATTCAAAGGACTAATCGCCTGAGAATTCTTTTGATTTTTCCTCTTCCCTTTAAACAAAAGATTTCAAAGGACTAACCGCCTGAGATATCTTTTGTTTCCCTTTACAAAAATTCAAGGGATTAACCGCCTAAGAATTCTTTGTCTTAACACATTGGAGGGTACATCCTTTGTGGTACAAGTAGAGGGTACATCTACTTGGGTTGTAATACTGAGAACAAGAGAGGATACATCTCTTGTGGATCAGTTCAAGTGGAGGGTACATCCACTTGGTTGTTCAAAGAGAACAAGGGAGGGTACATCCCTTGTCGATCTTTGATTGTAAAGGATTTTACAAGGTTATTGGAAATCTCAAGAACCGGTGGTTGCTTGGGGACTGAATGTAGACATGAGTTGTTTCCGAACCAGTATAAATCTTGTGTTTGTCTTCTTCTTCCCTACATTCTTTACTTTTCCGCTGTGTACTTTTTATTTCCGCTTTACTTTTGTCTAAGTTATTGTTTCTGCTCTTTACTTTCTCATAACTTAGTAGTAAAGCCTAATTGAATCTAGTAACTTTAAGAAGGATAAAATTAGTCAAGACACATTAATAATTAATTCAACCCCCCTTCTTAATTATTCCGAGGCCACTTGATCCAACACATATCACCCTCTCTAGTCGAACATGCACCACAATAGGACCCCACCTAAGTTGACCCTGGAAGCATGAAATGAGGTCAAACCCCTTAACTCCTTAGTGATCAACGTAAGGCATCTAGCACACGTCAGCAATCGTCAAAGCATCTAAACGTGTCCGGTACAACGCTCCTATTACTCCCTTCATATGAGCCTTCGTAGTAAGCCACCGAGAGGTACGTGGGGATGTCTCGTCGTAGCCATCATCAGTGACACAGTCATGCACACTGGGAAAGTGCTTATATATCCAGCACTACAAACATGAGGTGAACATAAAATAAAAAAAATTTTACATCATAATCCAATTTAACATATTACAAACACAGAATTTACCTGTAATAAAGTCGGTACCCAGCAATCTGTCGTGTAGTGGTCTGAGAAGCTTCATTTAACTGGTCATACATATACACCAGCACGACAGCTCCCCAAGCATAGCCCCCACTCTGACCCAAGTCTTGAAAAGCCTCCAGATGCACTACATGAACATGTGTTGCACTCTTGTTAGCAAAAAGAGTGCAACCAACCAAGTGGAGGAGATAAGCACGAGTTACTACAATCCACCATCAGGCCTCGCATCTCCTCTGATAGATATCCCGAAGCCACGACAGGCGTACATATGCCCCATGCACCCATACCGTCTCAGCTCTAGCCTCCTCACCGGAGACCTCAAGCAATTCCATCAACAACATGACCGCCTCGTTCATAGGTAGAGGCTCAAAGCTGTGAAAGGCGCTTGTGATCGACAGATGGAGGAGTGATGCAACATCATCTAGTGTGATGGTCAGCTCTCCTACTGGAAGGTGGAAGGTGCTAGTCTCCTTGTGCCAGCTCTCGACAAAAGCGGATATAACTCCCGGATCACCTGTGACTACTAAACACCCGATCAAAGGAGTTAATCCTATGGCAGTGACTAGCCCTTCAATCTCAGGCGTTGGCCTCCCAAATTTCTCAACCTTTCTTCCGTGGGAGACCAACTTCAACTTAGGACGTTCCTGAATTCAAGAACACATCATTCCAAATAACGATTTATCATAAATTAATTATCAAAAACAACTCAACAATAACAAATAATTAACAAATAACTTTATGTAAAAATTATAATATCTCTCCATTCCATATGTTATGTGCAACATGGTTGGCAAATGAAATTAGCACTGATGAGTCACGTGGTCCACCTGGGAATCCCTCAGCATCATCAGCAGGTGACCCCTCAGCACCATCACCAGCTAAGCCTTCTACACCAGGCGTAGCTACGTCCACAGTCATATGAGGAACATCCTCAGTCATATGAGGAACATCCTCAGCAACAACAACATGTACCCGTTGCCTATGGGCGGATACCATAGGCCTATGCTGTCGGGGAACATCATTTGCATGATGCTCATCCTGTCTACCCATGCCTTTTCCTATAACCCTAGCAAAGGCACGACCTAAACCTCTAGTTCTAATCATGATCTGCAAATCATGAAGAACATGTAGTTTTTTTTTTGTCAAATTAACTATTCATATAATTAAAAACCTACATAAATCCTCAGCCCTACATTATAAACCCTAATCACACTACCGTAAGCATTGTCTCCTACGCACTACATAAACTAAACCCTATACACTCAACCCTAACCACTACATATCTATAATAACTACTAATATCAAACACACATACACTCAGCCCTCAGCCCTAACCCTAATAACTATTTTGATGCAAATATATTAAACATAAAAAAACAAAAATGTTACCTAATATATAATATTTAATTTAATTTTTTTTACATACCACCATGCAAGCATAAATTTTTTTATTATTAAAAAACAAAACATACCTATTTTTAATACAAAACAAAGAAATACAACTTAATTTTTACAAAAAATTAACAAAAGTAATAAAAAAAAATGGAAACCTTCTTACGGAAGAAGAGAACTTCTTCTGTAAGAAAGTTAATCAATCATTAACGCATACGGAACAATTACGAAAAAACCTTTACTCTTCCATTTTTTCACAGAAAATCAAAATCCTCTAACCTAAAGCCATAAACGTCTAAACTACAACAGCAAAGGCCATTAAAGGGGAGGGGAGATACGACGTACTAACCTCGACGGTGGAAACGCAACAAACGCAGCAATGGAGCTTGCAAAAGGCACAAAAATGGCACCACCGGAAGAAAAGGTTGCACGGATAAGAAGGAGAGAAGAAATAGCAGAAGAAGACAAAATGTTGGGTGATGGGTGCGCGCGTTTGTTATTTTAAATTTAAAATAAGGGCAATTTTGCCCATTCACATAATGCACCTAGCAACACCCTGTGTTCAATTCAATGATGGGACAGATTCTTATGAAGGCAATTTGTTGTTTCTATTGCCAATACACTAACTAAGGGAATCGAATCGAAATTAAGTGGAGAGTGTGTAGAAACTAAATGGGGAACGATGACATGACAGAGAGAGTAGTTTTCGTGACCGTAGGGACAACGTGCTTCGATGCTCTCGTCAGAGCCATCGATTCCGACAACGTTAAAAAGGCCTTGTTTGCAAAAGGGTACACTCACCTTCTCATTCAAATGGGTCGTGGATCCTATCTTCCTACTAAGGTTCTTTTCCCCTTTCTCATCTTTTTTCTTGGGTTGTGAATATTCGTTTATAATAATTAAATTATAAAATCAATTTGTGTTGATGCGGGCACGTGAGATTCTCACTTCAACATTTGCTGAATCAGCTTTCTATGTCCTCTTGAAGAAAGTTTGCATTGATCACTGGATACATATGTATATGGGTCTGTTATAGTTTAATTAAGCACTTATTCAATAAGTGCATTGATCAGTGATCAGATTCACTGCATAATTATGTATATGGGCACGTTTGGGTAAATAGCTTACTTAAGTACTTATTCATAATTACTCTCAAATCATAAACTATTTTCATAATTACTCTCAAACACACCCTATATTTGTGTGACAAACTCAATAAATTTGGAGAAAAGAACTAACATTGATTAACTAGACATGCAACTGAGTTTAACTATCATAAAAAATGGAGGGAGACAACAGCGTGGAGAGTTTATTATTATCTTTTTCTGTAGCATATACTTTTCTTTTTACTCAGTTTTTTTGTCCTTTTTAGTAACTTTTTTTTGGAATTGTAGTCTGAAGGAGATGATTGTTCGTTGGCTGTAGACTACTTCACTTTTTCTTCCAGTATTGCAGACCATCTCAGATCAGCTTCTCTAGTCATTAGCCACGCAGGTATGCTTGTTACGCCTTGTTGTCTATTGCATGCTATTTTGCTTCTTGTTATATAAGTCTATGCTGGTGCCGGGTGGTTTATCTGTTACATGGTCTTGGTGTCTTATAATTATATTGTATTCTGCCGTCCCATCCATGTGGTTTATTAGCTGTCAGGAGAGTTAATGATTTAGTGCCAAATAGGGTTTGCATACTGTTTGAACACCTTTTTTCTTTGAAACAAACTGGTTGAGAATATAGGGATTGACAAAAGAAAACAAGGAAATTTTACTGAATACCCTTATCTGACTCTGGATCAGTAGGTATCCAGGGTTGAGAAGAGCGAGAATGATATACAATGGTGTCTTCCTAAATGGAAACCTCTCTAACCAGTTGATCAGGAAGACATATGCATCCTTTGCAGTAGACTTATCTCTTTCCAGCATGGAATTCCAAGAAGAGCACATTTGCCCCTCCTTAATACACCATGATATGTTAAGCTATTCATGTCTCATAAGTATTTCATAAAGGTACAAATATAGAGAAACAGTTATACAGATGACTTGCCTCACCTTCAATCCTAGCATATTTGTTATGAAAATGTGTTCTATAAGAGTTGATTCTGAGGGGTACCAACTCCATAAATTCCCTCTACCCCAATGGGGAACAACCTGGTCCTGCAATTTTCAAACTTTGTCATATTTATTGAACTAAGTGGTAAAATAATCTGCAACACAAAATGATCCATTTTATGTAGATGTGAAGTTCAGATGATGATGGTCATAAAATCATTTAAGCAAGTTTCACTACGTTCTTTTCTTTTATATATAAGAATATAGTATATATGTGAAATTATAAAAAAGGATATATGAACTAACTAAACAAGTCAGTGCTTGCAATATGATTTTAAACATATTGAAGAAGCACCTAGAAGCATACACATTCGCATTTTAAAATAAAAACTGACAATAGCTATAAATTTTTGTCACAAGTAGATGTAGAGTTCTGGATAACAGTGGAGATAAACATAATTATTTTTCTTATTTACTCAAAAACAGTTTTCATGTATCAGTTATAACAGGAAAAGCATGACATAAAAAATGTCTTGATCAGTGTACTCATAAACAAACATTACTTACTGATTGCATGAAAGGTCAAAGCAGGTGCAAGCTACAAATCTGGATAAATGCCTCAGGCAATAACTTCAATCATCAACCAAAAAGAAAGATTAACTTGCTCAATTCAGTAGTATCTCCACAGCCTCTTTGTTCACTTCATCTCCTCCGACTCTGTCACCATCACCATCTTTGGCATACTCATACATTTTGATCAAATGCTTCTCAGCATCCTTGAGAAGCTCTTATAGGGCTCGTTAGCAGTGCCATCTCTTCCCTTTGCACGACAAATGCATAAACATAAACTATCTTTTCTTGACCTGAAATAAGGCATGCTGCGTAATCATAGGTTGCCAAGAATGAGTGGTACCTGTACTTGGTCACAAAGAACAGGTAGCTTGTGAAGAATGTCTGGTGATAGATATATCACATATGTAAAAGCAAATATTAGTTGGCTATAACAATGTTTAACTGTAATGTTGTGTGTCAAGGATGACCACATCTCATCTTGATTTATAATGGAGAAATCAGAATCAGTATTGATTACATATCAATCAATTACTGATTACTAGGTAATTACATATCAATTAGAACCAAAAGTTTCTATGTAATAATAAATACAAGATAATGTAAAGATAAATGTAATCTAACACTCCCCCTCATGCTCAAGCATATATGTCATACGAATCGAGCTTGTTACAAATGTGGTCAACCCGATAGAAACTAAAGGCAGTTCGCTGGAGACGCGTCACGCTGTCATGTGCTTGAACTTCACATGCCAGGGCCTTGCATGGGGTCGGGTGTGGCGATGGTTTGAGTTGGCTGCGCATGTGGACGACATGGTGGTCTTCAGTGATGGGTGACAATGGTCGAAGGTGATACTGTTCACCGCGAAGAGGGGTAGAGTGAAAAAGAAAAACAAAGAAGAACCTTCTAAGCTACATGCAGAACAACTCCGATGGAGGCGAAACAGCAGGGTTAGGATCATTCATGCTGGGTGAGCTCGTTGTTGGAAGCTCGGCCAGAACGGAGCCTGAATGCATTTCCACGTGCCGGAAATGCGTCTAGCACAGAAGTTGTTTGGCACGTCTTTGAGACGTGTGTGAGGGAGCGTTGGTGGTTTGTTTGTGATGCCGTATACAGCGCCTTGTAGATTGACGAAAGGCTCTTCAAATGGTGGGGTTGCCAGCCAGAAAGGTAGCCGGAAAAGTGATGATGGCCAGCGGTGGTTGGAAAGTCATTGGAGAAGGAGAAAGAGTCGTTGGAAGAAGGGCAACGAGCAAAAGGGCTCACCGGAATGCAGAAACAGGTCACTGGAAGAAGGACAACAAGCGGAAAGGTCGTTATTTCTTTGTCAAGAATAAGATCTGATACAATATAACAGTGTTTAACTGAAATGCTGTGTCAAGGATGATCACATCTCATCTTTATTTTATAATAGAGAAGTCAGAATCATGATTGATTATATATCAATCAATTACTAATTATTAGGTAATTACATATCAATTAGAATCATAAGTTTCTATGTAATAATAATACAAGATAATGTAAAGATAAATGTAATCTAACATTGACAATGTGAAATTTTGGTGGTGTAGCATTTTGTGGCGCCAATCGGAGGATTTGGTTTTGGCAAAGCATTTGAGGGTTTAGTATGCTTTGCAGTGGGCCGAATTTTCTTTTAGTCAAGGATGATCACGTGGCATAATTTTTGCTAATTACCTTGTTTATATGGCTGCAGTACAATTTGTTCCTCGGGTTTTATATATTATATATAGACAACAAAGGAAAATTTATTGAATACCCTCCTCCAACATTGGATCAATGGGTATCCAGGTTCAAGAAGAGAAGAATGATATAACAAGGGTGTCCTTTACATGAGTTGGAGAGCTTGTTCTCTAACCCAAAACTGACTTAGACTAACCAACTAACTGCCTTTCCTGTCGTTCTCTACTTCTATTTATTGCTGGTCAACTAATTATCTACTCTTAACAACTTTTCTAACAAGGCCTGTGATAGAGCACCAATTTATAAAATACTAAAATATAATACTGAACACATAAATCACACAAAATAACAATACACTTGATGGAAAACAGAGTCTCCTCCAGAGGGAACTGTTTACTAATAACAACACACCTGCCTAATTACATGCCCTATGATCAGATATATACTCTTAATACACATAACTTCTATAATTATTTTTTATGAATAACTGCTATCATGCATTTTCTAATTCAAAGTTGTGAACACCTTATTTTCTATCACATATACTACTAATAATAACTACTTTTTATCCATCAATGGATCCTTTCCTAACCCACTTGGATCTCAATGCCCATCATCCTAATTAATAGAGGCTGACCCGCTTGGTTCCTGGGGCCCTATTATGTGACTTAACCCATTTTGTGACCTGTTTCTAACACAAACTTGGCTTAGAAAACTATTGGTTCAATGTAACTGAATGCAATTGTGACACTGATTTAAGGGAGCAAAGAATGATCTATGTTCATTTGCTTTATCATTCCTTCCCCTGTTCCCCATAAATGAAGTGGATATGGTTGTCAAATTGTAAACACTGTTAGTGGATCTGTTCCTATTACTAACTGGGTTTCCCATACATGCACATTATTCAATATCATTATTTCCTTCATTAGTCACAAGCTATCAGGGATGTGATGGGTTTCGGAATGAAGTAAATTTCTTGTATTTTATTTTAAATTGCATCTGTGAGATGGTGCTGGCAGGGATGTTTATTACATTATTAGCCAGGTAGAAAACATTGCTGTTCCATTCACCAGATGCTTTTCAGATATTTTACTGATAAAATCTTGCTGGAAATAATAATAAATTAAAAGAAATACATGTTGTGTTGTGATTAACCAAGAAGAACATCATTTACATATAAAAGAGCAAAATAATGTATAAAAAAGGAAACTTAAGGTTACCTATGTTGTTGTTATTGTTTGAAGAAACTTAGGTTGGATGATTTTCTTGGAGGGTAGCACCTTGGTGCCTTGTAAATTTAATCTCTGGTACCACTGGTACTGGTTTACATATTAATAATACATATATTTTCTGCCTTCCAAAAAAAAAAAAAAAAAGGTTAGGGGTAGGTATACTGTAACTATTCTGAATTTGTGCAGGATCAGGTAGCATATTTGAGACCTTGCGGCTGGGCAAACCTTTAGTTGTGGTTGTAAATCAAGATTTGATGGATAATCATCAGAGTGAGCTGGCTGAAGAGCTTGCTGATAGAAAACATCTGTATTGTGCTAGTCCTCAAACACTCCATCAAACTATAGCGGACATGGATTTAAGTTCTCTCCTTCCTTACTCCCCAGGTGATGCTACACCAGTGGCCAAGCATATAAACAGATTCCTTGGTTTTCCTGATGATTGATCTAATCTCTCTCTCTCTGCCCGAAATATTTTAAGTTTTAATGATGCATAAAAGATCAATGTCTTTCAAGAAATGTATTATGTATGTGATATACATATACTCACATTGCATGCATGTTCAAATTGTGAGCTTAATGTTCAGGTGTGAGTGAAAATCGACAATACATCAAGTCAGACATCATGTTTAGCTTTGCTTTCCTGTCATTCATTACTTCCATTTTCACTTGATTGAACTTGCTTGGATGAAAAGCAATGATAAAAAGCACAGTTATGGCAAACCATTATTTCAGACAACTATGAATTGGAATTTGTTAGTAAAAACTAGCGCTATTATTATCTTATCAGTTTTTTTCTTTTTTCACATCCGCTCCACATTACTTTTGTTTCTACCGAGACTGATTTGTGGAGGATAATTCTATTTCATAAAATTCAATCACCAAGTCACCACATTCAAATTTGATCGACAGAAAGCTCACCTTGTTACTGGGAAAATTAATGATGTGGATTCTTGATAAACGCCAAAAAATTAAAATTAAGAATAGTAACATAAAAGTCCTGCTCTCTGCGTCGTTCAGAGGTCTCTTACGTTTAAGTTCATCATTCCAAACGCAGATTTCTATATACCAAATCAAAGACATTTTAGTATATATTTCAAGGGCAAGGTTAATAACAATATTTGGGTCAAATACCCATTCGGTTTTAAAAGGGACAAAAATGGTGTGTTTGGTTTCTACATCAAAAAAACATTTTAAAATTTTGATCACATCAATGTATTCAGGGTTCAATGAAGGTCACAAAAATAACATCAATTTTATATAAAGGAAATTTTTACAACGTTTCATTTTCAAGGGTTTTCAAAGGAAGTGTAATAATCTCCTATTATGGTACCAAAAATACAAGAGATACTAAGAGAAATTTAAACTAACTAGGAGAAAGGCATAGAAGTCAAGGTTACCTCAGAGAAACTATGAAAGAAAGGGTTGAGAGCTTGTTTCTCTATCAAATGCTTGAGGTGGATTTTAAAGATTCCACTTCGATTAAAGTGTTCCACTCCGTGTGGTGGTTCGGTGGCATGCAACAACGGCTTGTGGTGGCAACCAGTGGTCATGGGTGGTGGAAGAGGAGTTTCTAGGGGTTTTGGACGGATTTTAGAAAGAGAGTGGGGTGAAAATCGTATTTTTCACACTGAAGAACGTATTTATAATCTCTAGATCTTGCATAGCAAGCTCATCTCACTAAGAGAAATTCAACTTTAGGCACTGAGTGCGACATTTTACGCTGAGTGCAATTTCTCTACTGGCTGGAATTGCGCTTAACGCGCTGATCTCACAGAGCGAATTATCTCCTCGGGTTGGAATTGCGTTTAGCGTGCTTGTCTCCCTAAGCGAGATGTCCAAAAGTGTTGTTTTGCAAATCCCAATGATCAAAGCATGTAGACGTGAGTTATGAACCTGTAGTCCAAATTTGAAGGTGATTCAAAACAAGTTAGGGATTGCAGTTTTACCAGAACAGGTTTGTGTAAAACTTGAAATCTCAATATTTCAACGTAGGTCAATCAAACTCCACGTAACCTAATCACACATAGCTAATTGACACAACACCTCAACTCATCCAAATTAATCAAATAATCAAATAACACAAGAAATGCATTAAACATTTATTTTCAGTTAGCAAAATTTCAGGGCGTTACACCATACCATTTTGTTGGGGGGATCTTGGAACCTTTAGGGGACATCTAATTCCATTCTCTTCACAGAACTCTCAGAACTCTTTGGAAGTGAATTCTCCTCCTCGGTCAATCCTCATGGCTTTGATTTTTCGACTATTTTCTTTCTCCACTGTAGCTTTGAACTTCTTGAAGGCAGAAAAGACTTCTGATTTTTGCTTTACGAAATAGACCCATGTTTTTCTTGAAAAATCATCAATGAAAAGGAGGAAATAATTTTTTTACCTAGTGAGCTTGGCTTGATTGGCCCATAGACGTCAGCATGTATTAGCTCGAGTGGCTTCTTAGCTCGAGTTTGACTCCTTTGGAAAACTCATTATGAATTTCTTGCTAAGTAAACATCCTTCACAAAGTTGATTAGGGTGGTTAATAGAGGGTAGTACTCTCACCATCTTCTTCTTTGATAGAAAACTTAAGCCTCCAAAATTTAAGTGCCAAAATCGAAGATGCCATAGTCAGGATGCATCAATGTAGCAAGCTTTAAGACATCTTGCAACATCGTTTTGGATATTCAACAAGAACATCCTATATCTTGGCATTGGTACCTTGGTGATTAGATTGTTTTTCCCATCTCTAATGGAAATACTAGAATCTTTCATGTGAATATCATAACCTTTTTTGAGTAATTGTCCCAAACTCAAAATATTGTTCTTCATATTTGGGACGTAGTAGACATTTGATATGAATTCATGTCTTTCATCCTTCAAAAAAAATAAAGATTTTACCTTTGCCTTTTACAGGAATCTTGGAATTATAACCAAATAAGACATTATCACTTATTGATTCATCAAGATCCACGAACAAGCTTCTTTTTTCGCACATAAGGTTGTTTGCACTAGTGTCAAGGTACCATGTGTTTTCTTGGCTACCTTCATTACTTCCACACTCTAGGAGCACTATTTGAAACTTCTCATCCTTTTGCTCCACATAGTTAGTCTCCTCCTCAACTCTATTCTTGGCGAATCTACATTTTGAAGCATAGTGGCCAATCTTTTGACATTTATAACATCGAGTTTGAGATTTATCATACCTTGTGCTTGTATAGCCTTTTCCACATTCTCTTGAGCTTTTTCATTTCTCGTAACTATTGTTGATGAAATTTGAACCTCGTACACTATTGCCACCTCCAACCTATCCTCGACCGTGACCTCAACCTCTACCTCGGCCTCAATGACTTCTTTCATTTCCTTGACTTTCTTCCTTCTCCTTCAGTTGCAACTTGAAGAGTCGCTTGGTGATCTCTTGCTTCTTCTTATGCTTCTCCTCATAAGCTTGTAGTGATCCTTGAAGTTGTTCTATTGTCATGGTTTCTAAATCTTTGGTTTCCTCATTTGTCACAATAATGTGCTCAAATTTAGGATCTAATGAGAGTAGTATCTTCTCCATAATTTGTACATATTCTAACTTCTCACCATTTCTTTTTAGTTGATTAACGAGAATTCTTGAAAAATAATCAGAAATGGACTCCGACTCTTTCATATGTAAGGATTCAAACTCACCTCTTAGAGTTTGGAGATGCACCTTCTTTACTTTGTCTTCTCCTTTGAGAGAGGTTTGAAGCTTATCTCATGCCTCCTTAACAGATGTTGCATCAGAAATCTTCTCGAATGCATCATCATCTAATGCTTGATAGATGAGGAAGAGAGCTTTCTTGTCTCTCTTTCTTGAATCCTTTAAAGTCTCCTTTTGTTCTTAGGATAGTGAAGTCTCATCTTGCGGCTCCTTATAGCCTTTTTCAACCATTTCCCTAACATCATGTGCTTCAAGAAGGGCATTCATTTTGATGCTCCAATTTTCATAGGTGCTCCCCTTTAGAAGTGGAACTTGGAAGGATGTCGCTCCATTGCTCACCATGACTATAAATGGATTTCTTATTAGAACCTAAGCTCTGATACCACTTTGTTGGAAAAGAGAGGGTTATAGGAAGTATTTGAGGGAAATGAAGGAGGAGAGAATATTTGAAAGAAGACTAATTTTTATTACTTGAGAAATATTTTTGTTTTGGCTTCCTTAGGTTCAATTGCAAATGACAACCTCTCCCCTTTTTATAGGCTCCAAGGGAGAGTTCTAGATACATCAAGAAAATTTTCACACACTTCAACGAAGAGTTGTACACACTTCTCCAAACTACTTAGTTCTACACACTTCTTTCAATTACTTATTAAATATTACTTTTACTTATCTCTACATTTTTCTAGAATTTTCTTTGGAGTAGTAACACAAACTTAAATGGGCCTAACACTTGATTAATGGGCTAAATCAAGTTTATATTATTGAACAATAATACACCATAATAGTTAAGAAATTATTTTTCAAAGTCTCTTTTCTAGTTTTCTATGCTTCCTTTCTCTATATCTAAAATCCCATAATTTGAACAATAAAATTGAGTTGTCGCCTTTTTGGAACCAAGTTGGAGTTTTACACCTCTAGGAGATTAACATAGTAGACATAATACTAAACCTACTCTTGTAATTCACTATGCAAGAAAACATTTTTTTAATGTTTTTTCTATATTGCAATTGATCTAGTTGATATACATACACAAATATTGGTTGTTTTATCTACTCAAAATTAAGAAGACTCGGATTCCTGTGTCTATAAGTGCAGGATTGCTTTATGTTGTCATTTTGTATCATAAGAAAAATGTTTTTTAATTTTATTTTGTAATATATATATATATATATAGTAGAGAAGATATAGAGAAAGAATCGGGAATTGTATTATTGAATATGAAGAAAATACAATGCCACTGAAATCTCTTACAAGAGCAGTACTTATACTGCTGAGATTCTGTTATAACTACAAACTAACTAAAGCTATTTGTTAATTGACTATAGTTGAAAAACTAACGAGTTAATATGTGCTTTATTTGAGAGGGCATTAAGTTCACTTCCACTTGAGGAATCAGTTGAGGTAAGCCTTAATTCCTATTTCCTTGTTCTTTTAAAAGAATTTATTGAAACCTTAATAGTTAATACAATCAAGATTATTTTTTTATCTGGTACATGATGCAAGATTTTAGCTTTGTCAAACAATACTTTAAACTATATATGTGCACTAATACATACTTGGACATAATAAAAACTCATCCTAGGTGAGCTCTTTGTCAAACAATACTCAACTCATGTTTATATCGCAACACATTGTAGGATTCTAACGGAAACACAAAATTATACTTAAAACATATAAAACCACAACAAAGCCTTATCACACTAGGTGAGGTCGGCTACATGATCTGATGCAATCCTACCCCCCCCCCCAAGGGCATTGGATAGAAGACTCCAAGAAGATTGAGCCAGAGATGCAGGAGAATGTCCTAGGATTCTCATGAGTCTTAGGATAGATTTTGGGTCCATGGGCTAAGTATGAACCCACTTATCTTTGTACATATTAGATTATGATTTTATTATTTTTGGGTCTTGTATTTAGGGCTTCATAGTGTAGGGAGAGTACCCCACAAGTTTAGGATACCTTGGTAATGTAGGATTTTTCAGCCATTGTATTTTAGGACACCTAGACTAGTTTTTGTGTTAGGGGTAGTTTTAAAATTTCATATGCATTAAGTGCACTATTTGATGTCTATGTTAGGAGAGAAATTTAATTGAATTGGGAGAAGCCCAATCCAATTAATTTTCGGACCACCGTAAGGGGGAGGTGAGCATTTGCTTAGTATAGCCCATTGCCACATCATATAGTCACACTTTGTGCATGTCCTCCTTCATGCTTTACATACCTCATGACACCTAAGCACACTTAGTAGAGAATCTTGGATTCAATCTTGGATTAGTGGGTTGAATCATAGCTGAAATTCACTAATCATAATTAATGAAATTTTAACTCCAAATTTGGCTCTACAAATTCAAATTCAAATTCAAGTGAAATTTGAATAGAAATTCAAATTTTCCTCCAATTCCTTCAAATTTTCCTCCAAATTTGATACGTGGCACACAATACAGGATATCTGCTATGGAGTATGCATAGTTATTGAGAGAATCTAGCTACTATGGTTTGAACTTGCATGTTCAGAATAAATTCAATTTAGCAAGCGTGACCTGAATTATTTAGAAAAATGTTATTTATATAGCAATCTGTACAACAAATTTTAGGAGAGAGAAAAATATGATGTAATTAATGATGTGATTGTGACAGAGAGATATGGAGAAAAAAAGTATTGTATAAATTGTATGAATAATACAACTCAGTTATTTAATATTGATAATTTTACAACTTCTACCATTTTACTATTTGTGTGTATGTTGCATATGTAATTATTGGTATTTAGCACAAAAGAATGCATGGAGAAAATGCATTAAAAAAATGTCTTTTAGCATCCAATTATTGCCAATATAGTTTCATACAAGAAGGTTTAGGGAAGGAGTTATTATCTCCTGTTCTTAATTTAAATTATTTCGTTTTCCTCATTGAACGATATGGAAAATGTACGTGCAATTCACCTGGAGTGAAGACCTTGTCTAATCCAATTGCTGGTGGCAGGTGCTGGAATAAATGCATTTTATGAAATTTTGAAAGCTAACACCACCTGCTTTGGTATCATTTTTGGCAAATCTACCTGCAGTTGAAGGTAATTTCGAAATTTCTGTTGACTATGATTTCTTATCCATTATACTTTTACATTTTTTCTGCATTTTTATATACAATCCGTGATCGTTTTGAAATGCCAACTAGAATGAGTTTCACTTGTTAACTAGCCAATATAAGGAGGCAATTTATGTTAATTCTCCTTTTTTCTTCTTTGTTCTTTCTTTGGTTTTTTCATTTATTCTTTCTTCTTTAGTGTCTGCTTCCCTAAAGATATTGTTATTCCGAAGTTTAAGCAGTGCTTTTCTGAAATTTGTTCAACCATCGAGCTTTTCATTGTTAGTTTTTCAATGCTTAGTGCTATCTACTGTAAGTCGCCACTAATTTTTTCCTGCAGGATTAATTAGATAACCAAGTTTGGATGAATCTTGTATACATTCTGTGTTTGGAAAACATGAATTATAGAATGTTGGAAGCAAAGTGCATCACTATAAAGTATAAAAAATAATTATTTGACTTACCTATTTTTCTGGAGTTGCCACCAGGACTATTACTGTTTCTTGCTTATTTTGTATTTGAATACTGTTGAAAAATATGTTTTGAAATTTTCAGGCCCAACGCCAAATGTGGATATCATGCTATCAATTTGTTTGCAAAGTGATCTACCAACAGGACAAAGTGTGAAAACAGGGATTCCAACACAAGTACAAAGTGGGAAAGCAGGAATTCAAGCACAATTACCAGCTGGTTCTGCTCCTGCTACAAGTGAACTTTCTGGTTCAAGTCTTACCCTGTTCCAAGTGGCATATCTTGGAAACCAGGAAGTAATAGACAATATGGGAAAAGGAAGGAACCAGACAGTATGTGCATCATCCATATTGTCTATACTTTATGCTTATATTTTCTGTTCTTTTCTTTTCTTTTGAACCAAGCGGTGGAACTTCTGGAACATTCTCTTCCTGTATCCAAAAGGGATTTTGGATTGCCAAATATTTAATTTCATGTCCATAGTTTGTCATGACTTAGTTGTGAGTTGTGACTATGCCACTTTCAGAGTTCAATTTATGCAGATGTTTTTAAAACTAGTAACTGTAAGTAGGCATCACTGATTCTCTGTCAAAGCAGGGCTGGTATTTTAGTTGGAGCTAAATTATGTTTACAAAAATTAGTAATTTGGTATGTATATGTACCTGTATAATTTCTACATGAATATATATGTTCATATTCTTTTGTGCGTAGTTTTATCCCTGCATGTATACCTAAATAATGGTTATAACTTGCATCTGTCAGATGAGACGCTAGTTTTCGGATGTGAGTGCTTGTGTTGTTGCCTTTCTTTATGCGTTGACTTCAAAAATTAAGTACCCCTCCAGCTGATTTTTGTTATGATAATAATGTTTAGGGCAAGACGATGATGATACTACAACTGTCCGAAGTCAACCACTTCCACGAGATGCTTTCCGGATACGACAGTATCAGAAAGCTCGAGCCAGCAGTGCTTCACAAACAGGATCAGTTTCATATGGAAACGCATTTTCTGGTGATTTATCTGGCAGCACTGGCTGATAAAATTAAACTATTTCTTGGAGGCGTATGTACATTAAAAGTCCTTCCTTGAGCTCATATAGCTGTCCTTTTGCTCAGACCCTTATAGATAAGTTGTGAACATCATGTATATTCAGGTTCGTGCCTCTTCCATTATCATGCTTCTTAAAATTATTTGACAAGGCAAAAGGAGTGCAATCTTTACTCTTGGGAGGTTAATACTTCAAAAAGAGCTGGGAATCGCATGGAAGAATACTTGTCACTGAAGTGCTGGAGTAGAGACTGGTCTTTCTAAAACTAGTTTTCTCATGCAGGAATGTAACATTTTTTTAAATGTTTTACAATAAGATTTATTTTATGTATTTATATTTTGCTATATTATTGGAGGTGCAAGTAACCCGATTGCCTAATGAAGGATTAAACTTTCAGTATCAAGCTTTTAAAATCTATTTGAGACTGAAGTCTGTGTCTGGTTATCTACAAGCACATTGACAATTTTTATTTGTATTTTATTTTGTGAGCATTATTGGCACCATACTGAAATCATGCACCTTGCTATTTAATTAAGACCATACTTTTGAAATTTTATTAGCTTAGAGTATGATGGGATCGATGCTGAAGATTAAAACCGAAGGACTTTCCCATGCAGAGTAAAGGCTCCAAATGGTTTATATTTAATAACAATTAAATATAAAATATAATCTTATAATCAACTCATAATCTAAACACAAAATTAATTTTATCTGTACTATCATTACTTTAAAAATTATAAAAAAATTGATGCAAAGAAACTTTAAATGTTTTCAGTATAAATGTTTTTAACTTAAAATGTCAATATTGTCACGTGGTTTTCACTAAATTTATATAAGAGCTTCACGTAATTCTATTAAGACCTATTTGGATCAAGTTCTTCATAAGTACTTATATGAAATAAAATATAAAATGTAAAGGTACAAAAATCAATTTATGTATTTAGCTTTTATAAAAGCACTATAATTTCGTTCAACTTCTCCAAAAATTAAAGTGCTTAAGTTAACTCAAACAAAGTCTAAAAATAATAACACCAATAATTACTATAGATCGCAAATCAACCGTGCATTACGAATTTACAACCTCTTCAGAAATATTTTTGTCATTTGAGAGAGAAAACAACATTGCAATTACCTCTAAATTTAAAAGCTTCACTGATGGCCTTAGAATACTAAAGGAAGTGTGTCATCCTCTTTCTTCATTTATTACGAAAGTGTGATGGAATCTTAAGTACACCAATAATTCAAAAAAATGTAAATTTATTTTGCGTTGCGACCTCTTTAGAAACATTTTCGTCATGGAGAAAGAAAGCAACATTGTAGTTATCTCTAAATTTAAAAGCTCCATCCGTCATCTTTATTCATTTATTATAAAAGTGTGATGAGATGTTATACACCAATAAATAAATAAAAAAGAAGATGAAAAATAAACATCCTAAATCACTTCTAAAAAAATGCAATTTAGCAACCGAAAGTAGTGACCAAAATATTTCGACTGAAGTAGCGACCACAGAGTTAACGTTGCAACTCACGATTGAATTTGCGACCGAATTTAATCATGATGTTTAACTTGTCAACGACTGAATTAGCGACCGAAGTGAAAGGTCACGGAAAACTGTCCTATTTCGGTTGCTGTATATGTAAAAAGCAAAAGTACTTTAGCCACTAAATTAGCAACTGATATGTAGTTGAAGATAGCAACCGAAAAAATTTTGGTTGCTATATCAAGATTGTAGTGACCGAAAATATTTCGGTCGCTATACTTATTTCCATTTTAAGATTAACGACCGAATTAGCGACTGAAATCTCCTTTTCTATATATGTGAAGTAACAAAATTTTTATTTATTATAAATCGTAATAAATATATGATATACTTAAATATATTTTATACTAGAAGAATATTGAAATTAGTATATTAGTAATATTTTTCAATTAAGAAAATAATATTTACATTATGTGATTAGGATAAATAAGCCATGCTTATCATTAGTCTTTTAATTTGTGTTTTTTACAAAATAAATATTTAAAAATGATAATAAATACCCTTTATGTTATGAAAATATATGATAATCAAAATTTATAAAATTAAGTAATTCAAAATATAAGGTATAAGTGTAACACCAATGATTCATTAAGTTTTAATATGACATAAGTGAAATTTATGCATTGATGAAGATCCAATTTGACTTTAGTACAACATGTGCATTGAGGAAGGCCCAATAAGATACAATGCGTAACATATGCATTCACTAAAATCCCAAATTTACTTTAATTTAAGGTTTAATTGCAAAATCTGTCCCCCTATTTTACCTATTTCACCAAATTGGTCCTCCTATTTTTTTAATTCACTATTTGAGTCACTAATTTTAACTAGGGGTGAGTAAACAAACTCGGGTCCATGGATCGGATAGCAAGGCCTGTGGTTTGCGCAGGCCACAAACCATTTTTTTTTATAAAATTCATGGCTATGCAAGATTTTGGGTTCGTCCTGCATAATCCGCAAGCTGTGTGGGTTTGGACCACAAGGTTCATGGGTTGACCCGCAAACCTGGAACTACTAACCAAGGTCAACCCAAACCAAATTAATCCTAAAAGCCTAATCCTAAATTTCTTTTCATTTATGTTGAAAATTTATTTGGTTGTGTTAAAATTTTTGTAATTGAGTATTTGTTAGAGATTTATTAAGATTTTTTTAAAAATATATAATTGAGTGTAATTGACTTTTTTTTTAAGAGAAAAAATTATATTTATTTTCAAATTTAAGTGTTTCTCTAGAAACTAGGCCCGTGAGGCAGGTGCGGACCAATGTATTAAGTTCATGTAAGAGTGCGAAACAGACTGATCCATTTGTCACCAATGTGGGCTTACACAGGGCGAGTCGGCCCGCTTACCCACTCTTAATTTTAAATGTTGATAGTTAAATTTCAAACATTGATTATAATAAAAAGTTGACTAACATTTTCTTAAAAAAATAAAAAACTTTTAAAATGTTTGAGGAAGGACAAGAACCATGATGTTTAGAATGAGAAACACACTCCTTTATCACGACATCTAGGTGCTCATTTGAATATTTGGTATAAAATATAATATTAATATAAATTTTATGCAAAAATAGTTCAAATTCAATTTTTTATTTATTATATTTTTATAATCTTATATATTATCTTTTAAAATATAACATATAAGATTAAATTTTATTTTCACATAAATTAGAATATGTATATTTATATAAATTTTTTTTATTTTATATATTATATTTATCTTTTAAAATAATGTTTCTGATTTAGTGATAACATTTTTTTTATCTATATTAAGAAATTCATTTTATTTATTGTAATATAGATAAAAATACTGTCAATAAATTACATAAATAAATATTTTACAAATATAAAATTTTCTCATTTTATCTAACTACATTTATTTATTATATAATTTAATTCTTTTAAAAAAATTAACCACTTGATTAAATAAATTTAAATATAAATAAAAAATACTATTGTAATAAATAATAAAAATATCTTAATCTTAATATATGTAAAAAAAAAATACTATTCACATAAATTAGAATATGTATAGTTATATAAGTTTTTTTTTATTTTATATATTATATTTATCTTTTAAAATAATGCTTGTGATTTAGTGACAATATTTTTTATCTATATTAAGAAATTCATGTTATTTTTTGTAATATAGATAAAAATACTGTCAATAAATTACAAATAAATATTTTAAAAATAGAAAATATTCTCATTTTACTTAAGTATATTTATTTACTATATAATTTAATTTTTTTAAAAAATAATCACTTGATTAAATAAAGTTAAATATAAATAAAAAATACTATTCTAATAAATAATAAAAATATCTTAATGTTAATATATATAAAAAAATACTATTCACATAAATTAAAATATATATATTTATATAATTTTTTTTATTTTATATATTATATTTATCTTTTAAAATAATGTTTGTAATTTAGTGACAATATTTTTTTTTATCTATATTAATAAATTCATGTTATTTATTGTAATATAGATAGAAATATTGTCAATAAATTACATGAATAAATATTTTAAAAATAGAATATATTCTTATTTTATTTAAGTATATTTATTTATTATATAATTTAATTCTTTAAAAAAATTAACCACTTGATTAAATAAAGTTAAATATAAATAAAAAAAATGCTATTCTAATAAATTGGGGCAACCATAGAGACCTCAGGAAAACCCTAAACCTCCCCTCCAATGCGCGCGTTTTCGTCGTCGACAGCCACCGCCCCATCCACCTCTGCAACCTCAGCGACCAAAATGACGTCGTTGTGGTTCTCTTCACTAAAGAAGACGAAGGACAATCCGATCTTTCTTATGATTTCGACCTCACCACACTCGCCAATGCCGCCACCACCGTCAATTCTGATTTCGATTCCGAATCTGAGTTCGAATCGGATTCCAACTCTGGCTCCGAGAGATTGAGTGACGAGAGGTACCATGATGGAGTCATGGAGCTCGAGCAGCACATAAACAGTTCTGGTAACCTGGATATGGTTACTTCGGTTACTCTCAAGGATGGTACCAAGATTCGTGCCCCAAATTCTTTGCGAATTACTTATGAGAACCAGCCGAGGCTTATGTTGTTGCAGGAGTGGAGCCTCTTTGACTCCATGATGTGCTCCTCGTACATTGCCACCAAGTTGAAGATGTGGAGTGAGAACAGGATAAAGAAGCTGAAGCTTCTATTCGGGACGATGGGGTTTGCTCTTGGTGATTGCTAGAAGAAGTTTCAGCACATGAATTTGGAGGTGAAAAAATTGTATTTTCTAAAAAAATATGTTTTTTAAAACTTTGTTAACTTTATTATATAAGTGTATTTTTGTTAAGCTTCGTTATTCTTAATCGTCATATTGTTCGTTATGCTGGCAAGCGTATATAATAATGATATTTTTTTTTATTCACAGCAAGCATAAGTGCGTACGTGCGTCCATGGCAGTTTTTTTAGTTGCTAGCTGCTTAATTACATATGTTCTGCATATTATATATTATATATTGATTATTAATGGTTGGTGTAGTGTGTTCGTATGCAATCCTAGGAGTTTTTTCATCTTGTTATCACTAGTGTTGCGATAATCTGTTATATACTGCAACGCCCCTCCCACATCTTATCCATATCTTGGCAAGCGCATATAATAATGATATTTTTTTATTCACAGCATGCATAAATGCGTACGTGCGTCCATGGCAGTTTTTTTAGTTGCTACCTACTTAATTACATATGTTCTGCATATTATATATTATATATTGATTATTGATGGTTGGTGTAGTGTGTTCGTATGCAATCCTAGGAGTTTTTTTCATCTTGTTATTATATAAGTGTATTCTTTTAAGCTTCGGTATTCTAAACAAAATGATATTTGGAGTGCTGGCGTCATATTGTTCATTTTGCTCTCTGGTGTCCCTCCCTTCTGGTCAGGTAAACCTCCTCTTCCTGTTACCAATTTCATATTTCATGTTTAATTTATTAGGTTTTACTGTTTTGTTTAGGATTTTAATTTTGTAATTGAGATTATCCTGCATCACAATTTGACCCTGAGTTTTGCTGTTATTGTATATCTGCATGAGATTTATGATGTTATATGGTTGTTCATTTGTTTTTTGGTTCAGATTTTTTAGCTTTGATTTAGTTCTTATGTGTTTTAGTATGGAAATTTCCTTTTTCTTGTCCTTTTTTTGCTGCCTTACCTTGATGACACAAATAGTATGCCTTTCCTATCCTTCTCTTACTGTGCCTTTGTCCTTTGTATGAAGAAAAGGAACAGGGTATATTTGATGCTATTCTTCGTGGCCATATTGATTTCGCATCAGATCCTTGGCCTTCCATATCAAGTATTGCCAAAGATCTGGTTAAGAAGATGTTACAAGCTGACCCCAAACAAAGACTCTCTGCAGTTGAAGTTCTTAGTAAGTTTAACTCTTCTTGTAGTTGCAATTTTTTAATTTTTTGTGTCAAAAGTGATAAGAAATAGTATATCTAATAACATTAACTGTATCTTGAGAGTTCTAATCTGTGGGATGGATAACTAAGTAACAGTGAGGCTGAGAAAACAGATAAGAAATAGGATATTTATTTTGAAAGTTGTCACTAGTCACTACTCATTTGATTGATCCATGATATTGTTAAGGATATGAATGATTGAATGTAGTACCATGTCTCATTCTGCATTTGAATGATATGAATGATTGAATGTAGTACCATGTCTCATTTGATAAGAAATAGGATATGAATGATTAAAAAAAGTTAAGAAAAATGATTTTGCATCTAGTTTGGACTCAACCTTCTCATCTCACCCAAAAAAAAGGCTATTAAAATTTGTATAGAGCTTAAATTCATGCATAAATGTATAATCTATAAAAAAAAAGACATTTTAGTGAATATGTTAGGCATAAGATCACACATTTAACTAAAGATTATTTTCATATTGATTATTTTGTATACATATTAGATCAATTTAGTTGTGTTCAAAGTCAATTTGAATGCTACAAATTGAAAACTTTGGATGAGTTTGAATTGAAAAAAAGATATTAATCTCAAGAAGATTTTATGTTCTAGTGAGTATTATAATATTGAAGATATTAATTTATTTTTAAGAATGATGATAAGAAGTGAGAAAAAAAGAAATTCATATTCCACTAGAAGTGTTAAATGATATCATTCATTTTCAAACACATGCATTGCTTCTATAATGTTATTGACTATACTTGCAACAATTAGTTGTCCGTTTGTCTCCATTTGCTGACTTTGGTTATGCTTCTCTTTGGTTAGTTGACTTTCTCAAGTAGCATGGTAATGATAATATATTTTTTATGCATATACAAGCACACGTATACCAGTGTGCTTTCTCTTGTTCTCTTCTCTTTTCATTTTTCTCTGGTATGGAGCATTTGAGCCACAACTTTCTTGGCAATTTGCCTATTTGAGTCAACCAGTTATAATAAAATGTTATATATATATATATATATATATATATATATATATATATATATATATATATATATATATCCAGATCATCCTTGGATGAGAGAAGATGGAGCATCTGATAAACCTCGATCTAGATGTTGCTGTTTTATCCAGAATGAAACAATTTAGGGCAATGAACAAGCTAAATAAAGTTGCTCTAAAGGTAAATAATCTTTTATCATCATTTTTGTTGTATTGATCAATATTTTAATAATCAAGCTTTTAGTATAATATATTGTTGTTTTATCATCATTTCTGAGTCTGAAGTAAGGCAATTAATGAAAGCGGTAAGAATTTTGTCTGATTATACTTTACCAATTTTGGTACTTTTGTATTACCTAATCCCCTACAGTTAACTTTCTCCATTTGGTAACTTTAAAAAAAAAAAAAAAGTTGAACACTAATGTTAACTCTTCTGTGCTCTCTCTCGCTTGATGACACCCCTGATATATGGATAAATTCTTTCCCTGCAATTTCACTTCTTGTCTTGATGATTTTATATATCCAAACCTAGATTGGTGCTTGTGAATTGTGATTAAGATTATCGTTAATCCTTGAATATGTTGTGCATTTGCAAAATACCGTCAGAATTATGATTCAAGGTGCAAACCTAAAAAACATGACTTGTAATTAAAAGATTTTTTTTTTGGTTAAAATAAGTAAAGAAAAATGTAAGTATCACATATATAAGGAGTTAATAGGTTGGCTTAATAGTTAAAATAAGAAAAAAGAAAAAAGAAGCAAGAAGTCTTAGATTTAAATTTCTCTCAATAACAAATTAATATTTAATATTTTTAAAAATATCACATATATAATTATGCAACAATTTTCAATAAGAAAAGGAAAAGAAAAGGAAATGTGAAATAAGATGAATAATGAGATAAAAGACTGAAAGATATAATTATAAAAAATAAGGTGATGAGAGACTATCATATAAATAATTCTAGAATTTGATTTTTATGCAATAAGAGATTGATTGATATTCACACTTCTCAGTACACTAATTATAAAATTTGAGGACCTACAAATAAATTTTTCTCAAACTTGGGCGGGTAATTTCAAGTAGCCAATTGGGTTTTACACTTTTACTGACCTTAATTTCTTTCTTGCTTCAAGTTTATCTTTGGGAGTTCTCAATCTTGCAATTGTGGTACCACAGGTTAGAACCCACTTACTCATATATTAACAGCTTGAAAGTTAGGACTGGCCTATTATGTCGTTATCGTTCTCCAGAATATTAATAGCTTGAAAGTACAAGACCAAGAGTTTTAATTGTGAATTAAGAGGCATTTTTGCCTATTATTGTTGTTTGGTTGAGAAATAAAATTGATCATTTTTAAGATGTGCACTGCACTACTCATCATATAACTATAGGCTTTCCAATTTTCCCTGGTTCCTATTAGATCTCTTAGCACGTGCTAGTCCTTCATAAGGTTTTTGGAAGCCATTATAAGAATTTTATAAACCTATCATATCATTACTAATGGCCTTAGCTGATGATAGATTCCATTTTTTGCTGGGTTTAATTAAAATACATTTAAACTAGTGTATTTTTCCTTTCCTCTTGTAATATCCATAGTAATGCCTAAAATTAAATACATTCATTATGAAATATAAAAATGAAGTTAAGACACCATCTAATGCTTTTTGCCTCATTCCTTATTATTTTATATCAAAATGAATTTCAGTTTTTTTGGATGATTGTCCCATATCCCATTTATTGCAAGGACCTTCTAAATTTAGTTTAGCAACATATCGAGTGAATTAGTGCCAATACATATTCCCTTCTAGCATACTTGTTCATGTTAGATTGTGATATAACAACATGTGCTTACAATGTATCCAACAACTAGTATTATATACTAGGAGGGAAGTTTATAGGACTGGCTTAATTGTTTGGCAAAGACAGATAAGGAGAGGACACTTGAGGAAAGATGTTGCGGCTGATAGAGAATCATGATCGCGTAGTCAGGAGATGTGGATGGAATCGAGCACCATGTTGACGATGCTCAAGTTGATCATTGACTCTTGGCTATTGTTTTAATTTGATTATGTCATGTTAGTTATGAATTTAAACTATATTAAACTTTCACATTGCATTTTATTGAACTTTGCATTTGCACTTTATCAATATTTAATTAGAACTTTGTTATTAGATGTATTTACATATTATGAATGTTCACTTTTATATATAAGTTTGATTATATAGTTTAATTAAAAATTATATTTACAATTGGTGATTATTAAATAGGTTAAAATCTAATAAATGAAAAAATAAAAATAATGGCATATTTTCTTTGAATAATTGAGTTGTTTTTTTAATTTATTTTAAATTTAAAAATTAATTATTAAACTAGACCAAAAACATTAAAAATACAATTTAAAATGTAAAATTAGCGACCGGATTAGCAATCAAAATTATTATTATTTTTTAAAATTTGATTATTTAGTAACCACCAAATTAGCGATCGACCTTTATTTTAATTTATTTTACCAATAAAATTTAGTTTTTTATTAGCAACCGAATTAGTAATCTTATCTTATTTTAATTTATTTTATATTTAAAATTTAATTACTTGTTAGCGACCGAATTAGCTATCCTGAACTTCAATTGCTGATTGGGTTCCAAGCAAAATAGTAACCAAATATCTAGCGACCGAATTTTGTGTGTTTGCGACTCAGTAGTTTGGTAGCAAAATAGCAACCGAATAAAAATTCAGATGTTGAGGGTTTAGCGATTAGTGATTTTGCAACGTACATGATTCGGTCGCTAGTTCAGTGGCTAAGTATTTTAACGACCGAATTTAGGGATTTAGTGACTGAATATGTCGGTCGCTAAATCATGTTTTTTTTGTAGTGAATGTTCTGCAATTTTTAAAAGTTCCAGAATAAAACAAAAATAGTAGCTGGGAATATTACAAAATGAAAAACATAATAGGGAATAACCCAACTTCAAGGAAAAAAATTCGTAATTAAATGAGCGATTTTAAAAAAAGTATTTATTTGCATGGAAACTTTAAGATATATGTGATTCTATTCCAAATTATGGGCGGAAAGTTGTGAGAATGTTTTTAAACGGATAATTATGTTGTTAGTCAAACGTATTCCAGATTATGGCAATTAAACGGATAAATTTGTTCCATAAAATTTGCAATTACCAATAAGAATCGTTTCTGTAATCAATATAGACGAATAATAGGAGATTATATGCAGCATGACGTACTAAGCATTAATTTCGTAATTAAATGGACGGTTTTAAAAAAAGAAAATTGGTTTTGCATGGATACTTAGTGATTTACGTGATTTTATTCGAGATCATAAGCGGGATTTATCATGCAAAATGGGCAGGAAAAAAATCTATGCAGAACGCTTTAATAATAAGAGATTAATAAAAAGGAGAAAAAAAATAAAATTAATTGCTTAAGAAAGTATTTTGGTTTTGATTCTTGGATAAATTATTAGCATAGAAATACATTTATTTCTACCAAAATGTCTTTTATTATATAAATAAATAGATAGGCAAGTAAATATAAAAAAGAGAAGTACTAGCAGCGCTCTAACACTCTATTCTTGATATTCTCTGTTTGGTTTAAATTTGTTGGAAATCATTTTTGGGGGTAACATTTCTTTATAAAAAAATTAAATAGCTTCCAAATAAGTAGCGTAAACCTAAGTCAAACAAACATATAATGCCCTCATCTTTGAATAAATTTATTTTAAGGTAAAAAATAAATAAATTTTTAGCTTTCAATTTTAATGCCCTCAAAATAATTTCAAACATGTTATTATACTTTCGAAACATCATTAGTGAGCGGAAGCAGCTCCTATTCTGTTTGTATGATCTTTGCTTAGAGCAGGCATTTACGAACGTTATTAGTTATTAGTAGTAACTGCAAGTTCGCTTTTTGAAGCTTCATTTTTTGCCATTGTCACCCCAACCATAGTTGTACATGATCAAAATTACCAATAACTTTTAAAAAAATTAAAAATAAAGGGGCACTTTTTTGTAAGTAATACATGACCAAAATTACCACTAACTTTTAAAAAAAATAAAAATAAAGGGGCACCTTTTTGTAAGTAATACATGACCAAAATTACCACTAACTTTTAAAAAATAAAAATAAAGGGGCACTTTTTTTGTAAGTAATTTTCATGTTATAATACCATATTTTATCAGAACCACTAGGTCGGCCTAGTTACAAGATGCTTGAGTAGGAGGTTATAAGTTTAAACCTAAGTGTCATAAACAAAAGTTTAAACCTAAGTAGATCATTATACAATAAAAAAAATTCTTAATGAATAATGTTTCATAGGAATGGAAGATAGTGTCATAAAAATTATAATAATTCATGCATTATGTTTAATCAACTGCGTTAAATCCCTTAACACTCAACGGATAAGGAATGCTAGTTATGATGATAGCTTATGCTAGTTATGATGATAGCTTATGCTACTATCTAATTATGATTTTCATTATCACTGCTACAATCCCTATCAATTTAGAGGGATATTTTTCTTTTTTAAATAAAAAAATTAATGTGATTTTTTTTTTAATCTTTTCCTAAATATTTCCACATGTATAATTGATTTACAGGTAAACTTTACAAAGGATTTCACGGTTTACTTTTATTGCATTTTAGTCTTTGTACAGATGAATTAAAAACAATAATAATAAGTATTTCATTTATCATATGAGTATTTTTAAGTGTAAATAAAATAAAATAAATTATGTACTGAATTTTACACCGTCATCCAATCATAACTTTTATAATTATCATTTTGAAAATCATACCAATAATAATTTATTATTAAAAGACAATGTAAAATTATTTTACATAATTCATGACCATTAAAATTATAAAATAAAAAAATATATTTTAAGAGGATATGTTTAAATAGTGAAGAACGTTAAACGGTTTAGTAAAATTCAAAAAAGTAGGCAATGTATTAGGTATCTTACATCGATCATATTTACACAATTTATCCAATAGAGTAGGACCTTATTGGGTCCTCAATTTTAAATAGTGAAATCTTATGACATTATCTTTCCAATCTTGTATTATGTAAATACACAATATTCAGAATTTTATTATTGGATAAATGTCAATTTTAGTCCTTGTAATTTGTAGGTACCAACCATTTCGTTCCTTTATTATGAAAATGATCAATTTAATCCACAAATGTATAAATGTACTAACAATTTAGTCTAACCATCAAATTATTTCTATTTTCATTAATGTTAAGTGCCTGCATGACATGCATATGCTGACATGGGAAATGCACAAGTTTAGGTACGTTCCATGTCAGCCAACAATATTTTGGACTAACTTGTTAGTAAAACTTTCTTTAACGGTTGATTTTTAAATCTACGAAGATAACTTGTATTTTGAGAAGAAAGTTGTTCTTCCTAATTGTGTGCTAATATGATATAGTGACAAAATGATCCCTAACAAATATAACTTAATGAGCAAATGGTCAACGATAATTATATGAATTTAAAAATGCCCATTCAATGGGGAGAAACCTTATTTCTTCAATTTCATTCTAAATCCAAATTTGAATCAATTCAAAATTTTAAATTGCAAATCCCAAATTTAGAAATTAGGATTATTAACTTAAAATCAATTAATCTCTTAACTAATTAATTTCAAATCCTCCAAAATCCAAACCAATTTATGCACTTGAAAACCACTAAGATTTAGAAAAACAACAACAAAGAAACCAAACAAAGACATTAATTAGAAAAACAAACAAATACAACAAATAAAAAAAAGATAAATGAAACATCAATCAATGGACGGTTATCATTGATGACCCATGCGGGGTAGAGTTGAAGAAGTCTTGTCATAGGTCATGGAGAGGGGGGAAGAACCACTTGGTGTTGGAGATTTTCTTGTTGTCATCATTGTTAGAGGCAACAATGGAGTTAGATATGTTGGGGTTGAGTTAGAGGCGGTGAGGAAGGAGAGTTCGAAGATATGAAGGTTGAGTTCGCGAAAGTCCTTCCTGCAACGGCCTTGCTTCATGGCTGTTAAGGAGCCAAAGATGAATGATTACTTTGTATGGTGACTTTTAGAGGTAAAAATAAAAAGAGAATTAACAATTTGGTCGACAAAAACCTAGTCCAGCACGGGGAGATCACTTCCACCTTGTGAATTTGTCATGTTGTCCTTCACGTGGATTTGTCATGTCGTCCTTCATGTGTCTCACATCGCTTAAAACATTAATGAAAACATAGATAACTTGACAATTGAACTAAACTGTCAATACATTTATAAATTTATTAACTAAATTAATCATTTTCATAATACATGAACGAAATTGTCGGTACCTACAAAATGTAGGGACTAAAGTAAACATTTATATTTTATTATTATAACATCATGAAATTAATATTTTACATATAAGATCTATATAAGTCTTATAAAAGAGTTGTCTAGGGAAAAGCCTATTGTGCCCATACTCCAGCTGTTGACATATGTCCATTTTATTGGTTTTTTGGGCATTTCCGCATCCCACTTACAGGCTGTTGGTTGCTCCACGTACTACTACAGGTGTCTTCTTTTGGTTAAATTGGTTACAGGTGTCGTGTGTTGCTGCGTTGGCTTTGTTTCTTCTTCATTTTGTTTCCATCTGAGCTTTGGGTTTTAGTTAAAAGTTGACATTTTTGTTTTCAGCTATTATTCTCCTGTTTTGGTTTTTCCTGTTCAACTTTTGTTTCGTCGATTTTGGTTTTTGTTGTGGGGATTTTGTTTGACATTTTTGTTTTCAACTATTATTCTCCGATTTTGGTTTTTCTTGTTCAGCTTTTGTTTCGTCGATTTTGGTTTTTGCTGTGGGGATTTTGTTTCATCAATGCATGTTGTGTTTGGCGAGAAATGTTGTTTGTTTTCGGTGTTTTGGTTTTGGCCTTTGACGTTTTGTTTCGTGCATGCACTGTGTGTTTTGCAGGGATTGTTGTTCCAATATGCATTTGGTATTTGACAGAGGGATGATGATGGTGGGTGGAATGTTTCCTAATATATTTATGCATGTTTAGTTGTTTCCTTTTTGTCATCCAGGTGGTCCCTGAGGCTGCCTTTTGTCCTTTTAAGGTTGATGTCTAATATGTTTTACGGCTTATTCATTTTGTTATCAGTTTTATTTGATTGTTCCTACCATTTATTTATGCTTTTCTTCTCCAATAGATCTGGCTTATACAACTATTTTCTGGCTGTTGTAGGATGGTATTCATTCTTAGTTAGCAATTCTTTCCTCGCTTGCAAGTTGGCTATTAATCAGTCAGTGGAGTGGAGGCACCACTTAAATCAGAGGTATTTTGCTCATCTTTGATGCATTTTTGGTCTGCCTTTGGTGGAGCTATTTGGCAGGTTATTAATGGTGAGTCTTCGATGGTGCTTTACTTGGTTGGTTTCTTTGTTTTGTTTTTGTGCTTTTCTTACTTGGTTTCTTTGCTTTGTTTTTTATGCAGCCAATTCTTTCCTCCCTTGCAAGTTGGCTATTAATCATCGGGTGGAATGGAGGCACCTCTTAAATCTGAGGTATTTTGCTCATCTTTTATGCATTTTTCCCCTGCCTTTGGTGGAACTATTTGCCAGGTCATTAATGCTGAGTCTTGGATGGTGCTTCACTTGCTTTGTTTCTTTTCTTTGTTTTTCATGCAGCTAATTCTTTCCTCGCTGGCAGGTTGTCTATTAATTGGCTGGTGGAATGGAGCCAGTAACTTAATCTGAGGTATTTTGCTGATCTTTTATCCATTTTCGGCCTGCCTTTGGTGGGGCTATTTGCCAGGTTATTAATGCTGAGTGTTTGGTGGTGCTTTATTTGCTTCATTTCTTTGCTTTGTTTTTCATGCAGGTGTCTTGATTCCAACGCGTTTGACTTTGTGTTCTTCATACGAGGTTTTGCTTTTGTTGCCTTCCTGTTAGGTTTAGTTGCATATGCATGTTTTTTTGTGGGGTTGTTTTTACCCCCTTTTTCCCTTTTGAGGTTGATGTCTAATATGTTTTGTGCCTTTTTCATTTTGTTTCCAGTTTTATTTGATCGTTCCTGACATTTGTTTACGCTTTTCTTCTTCGACAGATTCGGCTATCCAACTATTTCTGGTTGCTGCAGGATGGCATTGATGCTTGGTTAGCGATCCTTTGCTGTCTTCTAAGTTGGCTATTAATAAACCGGTGGACTGGAACCATCAATTAAATCAGAGGCATTTTGCTAATCTTTTATGCATTCCTTTGTCTGCCTTTGGTCGAGCTATTTGCCAGGTTATTAATGGTGTGCTTTGGCGGGTCTAACTCTCCTAATAGTTTAGCCTTCCATTGTTATTGTACGTTATTACCTCTACATCTTCTGGTGAGATTCCCTTGCATGATTATCTTCGCACTTCCATTGTTATGTTTACATTGGTGGTTTTTGTGCTCTGTTGCATTTTGTTTTGTTGAGCTTATTTGAAGTACCGCTAAAATCCTGTTTGGGTCACGTTGCGTGCTTACCTCTTATACAAGTTGTCTTATCAAACTTATGGGGGGAGTTAAATTCATATGACTTTCTGATTTTCTTCTCGGGCCTCAGTAGCAAATAGCTATTTGTCTTATTTCAATTTTGGATTCAGCTTATTGCACCGTATATTTTTTACGCAGCACTCTGTGTCAGTGACAAAAGATGATGGCGCACTCCTAAGGGTTCCATTGATGTTAGCACTTCTAAAGGTTCCGTTGCGCCCAGAGAACATCTATCATCTGATGAACTGGGTGATGAAGCAACGAGTTGTAACATTAGTTGTATATGCATGTTTTTTAGTGGGGTTATGTGATATCTACTGGATGCTATATTTTATATATAGCAATATCATCATTCTTTCATGCTAGGCGCTAAACTATAATTAGAGTAACTTATGGGTTAAGATTCAATCTTTAATTTATTGTGCCATTGCTTCTTATATACGATATATCTAGCATATATGTATCATTGCTTCATGATGATGAGTACTAAACATTAATTAGAATGTGTTGTTTCATTGCTTCTGAATTCTGATACTGATGTGATATATCTAATACGTTCTGTATCTAACATAAAGCATCATTCCTTCATGGTAAGTACTAAACTGTAATTAGAGAGTATCTTATTAGTTAAGATATACTCTCTTAATTTGTTGTCATAAACAACACTTTCCACGTAACCAAATTACATCGAACCCCCACACCTTCTCATTAATTCAATAAAAATAACATTGTTGGATTACACAAAAAGTTTCGAGATTGCAAAAAACGGATACAAAATCTGAAAGAAACACATAATTGGGGTGGTGAGACCCATAATTAAAAGGGACAAAAATTGATATAAATCAAGAGAAGTTGTTGAATCAAATGACAAAAGGATCAAACGAAGGGAATTAAGAGAAACTCCCGGTGGACTGGAACAACCAATTAAATAAAAATATGCTCCAACAAAATCAAAAAGCAAGACAAGAATCCCATGGAGGTTCAACATTTCTTTTGGTTGGAAAAGTTTGAAAAAAAAATAGCGAAACATGCAGATCACATATGAATATATATACAAATAGACGTCAGCCCAAAAAGAGGAACAAAGGCATAAATAAAAACAACCCATGGCAAATAATCGGACGCAGGGACAACCACGAAAATAAATAAGTTGTTGGATGTGCATGTCAAACGGAATAAAAATACTAATGTCGTTGGATGATATTAGAATATAAAATTGTTCAAAATATTTAAAAATAGAATTACATTTCTTCATTTGAGAAAAGTCAGTCGTCAAAGTTGATTTCTTCGTTGTCCCATTCAATATCTTTCCTGACCAGCAGTTCCCATGCATGGTAATCAAACCGGTAGTAGAAGACTGCCTCATCTTCGGGGATCAATTTTTTTTCATCAAGTAAGTGGAACCATGGGTCGGCAACTGATGGGACATCATTGTGGATGGTGATGTCCCAGTGGGTGCATTTTCCAGTCCGTGTTGAACGATAATAAATTTCTTTGAAGCATGGACAAATCTTGAAGCTGCTGCTGCTGGAAGTATCTGTATGGAAAATGAAAAAGGAAAGGAATGGTCAAACAATTTGATCAGGAAAGAATGAGCAGGCAATGGAACGAAAAAATAAATAACAAATGATCATAGATGATTAAAGGTGCAGTGAAACCCACCAAGGGGAGGCTGTGCTGTATCATGTCCTTTGTGACATCAGTTATAAAAATATATCTCCTTTTTGATATAACGGGCTTTACACGCAATTGCCTTTGTGTAGGTCCGATGACATGAATGGAGAAAGTAGTATTTTTGTCAAAAGCAACACAACGGAGAATGACACTCTCATTTAGATCGTGTGCCCTTCTGAATTCCTTTAGGCCATCAGCAAAAAAACATTTGCCACCGTGCCTCCTTACTCGAATGAAATGTTTGTTGCCATCATAGTGGAATAAAACATACTTTGGGTATCTGTGCATCCATTGCCTATGAAAAGAGAATGGGACTTGCAGAAGGTTCTGCATTGAAAAGAAGTCAACAAAAGTAGACGATAAAAGAATGAAAAATGATGTTAACTAAACGATGTTTGTCAGTGCGAATCCTAACCTTTTGAACACAAAATGGTGCAGTAAATCTGATGGTGGCTAAGCAATCGGATGAATGCTATAAGAATGAAATAAAAATAGTAAGCAACCAAGCGATTAGAGGAAAATAGATATAACAAAGATTAGAAGGAGGAATCGCAGGAAAAAAGTTACAATAGTTGAGTTGGATCTAGAAGTGTTCATGTTTGTATGTTTATGTAAGATACGAGGGAGTTTAAAAAGCAATGTAGTATATATATATGTATATGTCACAACTGATAGAGAAATCTTGCACCAATTAAATGACCATTCCTCGATGGTTAATGTAGAGTAGAGTGGCGAACAGTCACAACTGATAGAGAAGTGTTGCCCCAATTAAATGGCGACTCCTCGATGCTTGGTACAGAGTAGAGTGGCGAACAATCACAGCTGATAGAGAAGAATTGCAACAATTAAATGACAACTCCTCGATGGTTGGTGCAGAAAAGAGTCGCAACATATTTTTTTATCTATGTTTTGTACTCTTAATCATACAGGCAAACGCAGAAGGAACGAAAAAACTCATGAAGTTTGTTAATTTTAATCAACATTCATTAGTTTACCATTTTTATACTAATGGCCAATTTTCATTAATGCGTTTAATCAAATAAAAAATTAGAATCAATTGCATGTCACATATTAATATGCATATATGTATAGTTAAAACTCATATACTTTGGTTACAAAAGCTTTGCCTCACACCACAAAATTGACTTTCTGAAATAATATATTTATTATACATAATATAATTACTTTGGTAACACCTATCATATTAAATATATCCTGATTTTTTTTCTCATATATTTGTTTTCCTGCATTTTTATAAATATCAATGTTGCTTCTGGACATTCAGTCAACAAAAAAAAAACACTTTGGCTGTCTACACCACCACAGATACATTCACAATGATTGATATGACTCTCCATATCCAATTTTCCCATGCTGCATTGAATGCTCGACAATCCTCAAATTCGTTCGTATTGTGGGACTTATACATTTTCACCAACCACTGTGTCACTTCAACATTTATTCTCCACAGAGCACTTCTTTAGCACTCAATAGATATTCAGTTTTCATTCCTTGAAGAAAAAATTGTAAAACGGCTCGGAGAATGGCTTCAGAATCATCCGCTGACTTAACGAATACAAGTACCAGTTCTGATTCATCAACAGCTACAAGCAAGGTCAGTGTAAAAGCAATTAGACTGTTGGTTGCTCCATGTATTGGTGGACGTGTCTTCTTTTTCTTAAATTGCTTCCAGGTGTCATGTGCTGCTTGATTGCCGGTCCATTCTCTTTTCTTTCTTCTTCGTTGTGTTTTTTTTTTCGTTCTTCGTTGCCTTTGTTTCTTCTTCATTTTGTTTTCTCCGTTTCTTTCCTTTTTTTTGTTGTTTTCCATCTCAGTTCTGTGTTTTGTGTTTTCCTTTATGCTTAAATAGTTAAAGTAGAGATTTTTGTTTTCAGCTATTATTATTGTCCGTTTTTGGTTTTTCCTGTTTAGCTTTTGTTTCATCGATTTTGGTTTTTGCTGTGGCGATTTTGTTTCATTGATGCATGCTGTGTTTGGCAAGCAACGTTGTTTGTTTTCGCTGTTTTGGTTTTGCCTTTTCAGGCTTTGTTTCGTGCATGTACTGTGTGTTTTGCAGGGATTGTTGTTTCAACAAGGATTTGCTATTTGATAGAGCGATGATGATGATGGGTCGAATGTTTTCTAATATCTATGCATGTTTAGTTGTTTCCTTTTTTCCCCAATTCTGGCTTAGCTTATGTCATTCAGTGTATGTTTTGGTTGTGTTATAGCCAGATACCCGCAGGCTACAAACGCATCACAGATTCCACGACTAACTTAGCACATCCACAATTTAAAAGGAAAAGAGTGCAGTGAGCCAATCCCATGACACAAATTTTCCAATTAACATCAATCATGACCATAACGAGAAGAATGTAGCACATGATTCTCCAATCAGCTTCATAACTGATTTTTTTTTTAAAAACATATATAACATGTTAGAAAATTGTTATTTGTTCTGGTTTTTCATGACTTTGAGTGTCTTATCACGTTACAAATCCTTTTTTTACGCTTATGCTTTACCTCAATTGTGTCTGGATAGGGACTAATGCTGCTAAAATTCAGAATTTGGACCTATATTGGTCTCTCATATTCAATAATATTTGTTTACTTTTTGGCCAACTTAAGCAATTTGAAAACTTGGCCATGGCTTTTTTATTTTGATTGTTAATCTAGATTCCATTGGAAAGATACTTTATGTCAGCAGCCTGTTTTCATCTCAATGTTTAATTCCAAAATAGACTTAATGTGAGCTGTTAAGTTAGGCATGAGTATTACCTTGAAAGTTTGATCCAAAAGATTATAACCACATTTACACCAGTGAGAATGCTGCATAACTTTTATATTTGTTAAGTTTGGAAGTTTTTCATTTTAGTCATTCGATGATACATTCATTCATTTAATTATGTTGTTGTCATTCTCCACATATTTTAAATTTTACTATTTCAATACCATACTTGATTTATATTTTTGCATTTCCTCTCACTGCAGATTCAATATCAAATTCACACAGAACCATTAATCCTACAATTCATTGCAGTATTCCGCAATGATATGGTAATGTTACATACCAATTGTTTTTATTCTTTATTCAGTTTCATATTTGCTTTCTTAGTATGATTTTTTTGCAGGACATGATAGAAGTGCCGTCTTTTTACCACCGACAATGGGCACCAGATTACCCTGAGTTAGTTAATTTTAGATATGATGGAATAACATACCAAATCAGGCTAAGGCAGTATTGTGGAAAAGTCTACTTTGTGGAAGGCCTGAACGAATTCAGAAAGATTTATCAATTTTTGAATCTGTGATCATTAAATTCTTGGCATGCAACAACAAATCCATCTTTGATCTTTATTTCATTCCCTCACTGGAATGCCAGACTTGCGGGAGGCCACAACTCATGTCAAGACAATATATTTGGACAGTTGAAATCACACAATCAATGCTTGGTGCACTAGGACCACTGGTAACAATGAAAACCTTTTTAATGTTGCTTATTAATTCATGTTTATATATCATATTGTTTTTTTCCCATGCACAGGCTCTCTAACTGTGCCATGCCGCATGTAAATGCCTGCGGTCGACACATGACTATTCTTAGGAGATTTGGACCTCCATTACAGTGGAATGTCGTGGTGGTTGACCATGGAGTTGGGCGCAAATATGTTGTACAACCATGGTATCAATTCCTTGCAGATAATGATTTCTCCCACGGTGATGAAGTGTCCTTCTATTACAGGAGCATTGACAAAATATGGGAAATTGTCATCCGCCGAAGAAAGAGTTGGGACTACTAGATTTAGTTTGTGCTTTCATTTTTCTATCATTCTGTGTTTTATAAACATTTTGTCAATTGCATGGTCTCTTTCTTATTAACTTATTTAACTTTGAACATTAGATATATTATAAATGTTTAATCTTTTTAATTTTACACATTAGCTAAAATTTTATTTATGGTTTGCAAAAGGAAAAAGTATAGGAGGCAAGAAAATTGGAAACCAGGGGAATACAACTGATCCCTGATAACAAAGTCACGTGCTACATCCTCTTCATCATTGTCCAATACAATGAAGCTTAATATGATTGTTAATTTGGTGCTTACATAGCTTTTTGAAATATATATGATGTCTGAATAGTTGACATTATCAATGCCTTCTATTTAAGTTCTTTTTGGCTATCCTTTCCTGCTTGCATATGTTTTCATTTTACGAAGCTTCGACATTCTCTAATTTTTTCTATATTCTGGTGCCTATCCATGTTTTTCCTCTCTGCTGTCATTTAATTGAAAAAAATTATAAAAGCTATTCGAGAATAAAACAACTGATTGTCGCATCAACATAGTTTCATCTTAGACATTCCGTGCTGCAGTCATTTCATATTTATTTGCTGCCTATTTGACTGCTTATGTTTTACAGACCATGTAATATCCATGTTATGTTAAGCTTGATTAGCATTACAGATTAGCCATCTTGTTGTACTGGTTTTTTTACATTTAATTCAATTATATTAACAACTTTGTTAGATACTTAACTCAATTCTAATCTTTTGTCCTCTGCATTTAGTTATTTAAGCCTCTATTTCTTTGCACCATCACCAAATATAACTTCTTTTGCTAAGACATCATAGTCAAATGGTAAGTTGTGTTTTTTTAAATGGTCTCGAACAGCAAATCAACCACTCATTTATATTGCAGTCTACAATAGCATTCAATTGTTAGCACATTAATAAAATGCCTATTTTGGCAAATTTTGTCTATACTGCTTTGGATATTGTTATTCTTTTGTTCTGCTGTTTGAGCAAAATGTTGTATACTTCTGTAATTGTTATTATAACCTTATATTAATCGCTTTTCTATTATCCTAATTGTCTTGATCGAAATTTGCAAAAACAATTTTTCCTTTTTTCCCTTGCCATACAGTTATATCTATTTTGTCAAAACACTATATACCTATATTATTGTAATTATTATATTATATTAATCGTTTATCTATGATTCTAATTGTCTAAATCCAAATTTGGAACAACAATTTCTTACTTTTTTCCTTTTTATACATTTATTTCAGAGTTAATTGATGATATATTTATTAACTTTAATTAATTTATAACCAATTAACTCATTCCAATAAGAACTAAATGTCTAAGAAAAAAAAACTTTGTAACCTTTATTTATTCCAAATTTTTTTAGCTTTTTTAAAAAATGACTATTTTTTATTTTTCTGATTTTGAAAAAAAAGGACAAAAAAATAGTTGTTACTTGATCTATCAACCAAAAGGGACTATTATTCAATAATAGTAATTTCTATTATATATTTTGATGCGCATTAAATTTTAAAAAAATCATCTCATATATTTATAATTATTATTATAATATGTGACTCTTCACATACAATCCTCAAAGCCAGCCATCAATAATGCTACAAAGTTCCCACAAAAACCATTCCGCCAGTTACATCTTCTCGGCGGCAATTAGTCAGTGACTCTCGCACTTCTTCTCCAAAAACCATTCCGCTTCCACACATCCACCCGATTCGTTTTTACTCATTTATATTTATCATCCAGAAGAACTTTAGACAAGTTGGTCAATATTTTAACCAACGTATAGCACTAACCCCCGGTCTGACTCCCATTTCAACTCAACCTAGACAAGCATGGCTTCACATTCATCCTCGGCTACAAGCAAGGTTTTTTTTGTCCTCTTCTATTCTATACATGGATTAAGAGCCTATTATCTGTTATAGATGACATTTTGAGTACATGCATACATATATTTTTGTTGATTAACATTACCGATTTTGGCTCCCAAATTTAATTCCTATTTTGACTGCTACACCAGAAAAAGATAACTTTTTTTCCCTATCTCTTATGTTGCTTCGTATTAAATTGCAAGATGTTTCCATATATTGATCCAAATTTTTAGTACTCGCTCATGCATGTTGAATATTTTGACAACATTAGGTTTTTTGGAATTTATTAACGATCCATATTCAAGGGCGGTTGTCTGTTAGAGGTCATATAAAAATCACTCTCCCAGTTTTATAATTTATAATACTAATTTCATAACAAAATCTTTTCTGCATTAAAAATTCAGGGTCATAGAAATTCTGTAGCACAAGTCATCCAATATTGTTTGCCCTAATATACACAATACAAACAACCTCGCTTTTACTTTGATATTTTTTGATGTCTAATATTTGTGCTTAATTTTTTCCTGTCCAGTTTTTGATTAATTATTCCCTGTTTTATTCTGTGACAAATTTAATTAATTTTTGTGCTATAGGACCGATCAAACTGGTTGGCGACAATACGGTTTTCAGCCGCATTCCATGTTTCCAAGGTCAGCATTCAACCATTTTCCCTATTGTCTTATTTCATATGAAACAAAATTCTTTTAATTAATGTTAACATGTTTCCCTGCAGAACATCATTGAGGTTCCACTGTCTTACCATAGACAGTGGAGGCCACATTATCCAACGTATGTTTTGTTTTAGCATAATGGAACCACACATTTTATTAGGCTTCACAGATATGGTAGCCGATACTTTTTTTCTGATGGCCTAAAAGAGTTTAGAAGAACTCATAGAATTGACGACAGTGTTATCCTGCAGTTTTTTGGTGGTAACAAAAATACCACCTTCGAGGTGGATGTCATTGGACCTATCTTTGGGCAGCGCCGTCCAAGGTCAGTTCAGACAACCAGGAGACACATCTTTACAGCCGATGTCACTGAACACATGATGCAACAGAGTCTTCCTTTGGTAATTGTTTGCTAGCCACCCCATTATGTTCATGCTAGTAAGTTATTTACTTTTATTTTGTTTTAATGCTGGCTACATGTTGTTATTTTTCTCACCCCACTTTTCTTTATGACAACAAACCTATTCTATTATTTAATTTTTGTCTTAATATTGGTCAAATTTAAATTACCCAGAGTACTATAAATACAATACAGGTAAAACATTCAGTCATATGATCACTGTTTTTTTTTTCAATGCAGGTCCTTCCACCAGCAGCTTTCACTTTTTTGTTTGGATCACAAAAAAATATTCCTGTTCAGAGAGGCTATGGCAAACGTCAACAATGGAAAATCACCATGCACGATGGTGTCCCATCTGTTGCCCAGCCATGGTTCCAATATCTCTCTGAAAATAATTTAATGGCGGGAGATGAGGTAATATTCTTCTTCAGATTTGATGAACATGTATGGGGAGTTGTATTTAGAAAGGAAGTTATATGGGATGATGAGAACCTTTCTCGCTGAAGATAATGCGTAGACCCATGGACGCAACCTCTCTTTTGTTTATTTCTTTTATGTTTTTATTAATGTTGTTACTCAAATACTCTACGGTATCAGACAATTTATGCTTTATTATTTTGTTGCTTCAATGGTTTTTCCTGCCAAGGTTTAACCATGTTAATTAAGTATCCTTTTGTGTTGTTTAGTTATATTTTGTTATTTATATGTTGATTGAGCTTGGTTATCATTTTATTCCTATTATGTAATTAAAAAAAAATTTACCGACTCTGGCATACATAAAAAATACTATTATTATTATTATTTGCTCACCGTTTTTTTCAAACTTTTTTTCCTGAAAGACTATTCTTCTTACATTGTTTTCGACATAATTTATATGCATTTGTTCCCAATTTCTATTTTCATTTTTAAAACAATTTTTAGTGGCTTTACATTTTAAATGTATAATGATACATGTCATATTGTTAATTATATCAATTGTACATGCTTGAATATATATAGCTGGAGTTATAGTTTTTCTTCTGTCATTCAATATATATAATGCATTTATTATATTTTCCCAAAACCGTGCTTTCTAATTATATTGATAGTGTCATTTTTTTTTCACTGCAAATATTTATCATGGAACTTATAATGTTATTCATGATTTAGCATAGATATAGTAAATAATTAATATTAGTATGAATTATGGAAATAAAATATGGTTACCATATTTTGTTTGCATAGAAATTTTATATGAAAGAATAGATAATATTTTACTGCATTTGTGTTAACTGTTTTTTTTTCAAACAAAAAATCAAACTTATTTTATCAATATTTCAAAAAAAGCAATCTCCATTTTAGTATAACATGTTTACCACATTATTTAAATTTACCATGTCTGATTATTATATTGCTAATCTAAATTTAATTTTTTTAAAAAAACCATGATATCATTTTCCTTACAAATGATAGGAGTCTATTGTTACAACTATATTTAAATTGGGCCTTCAAAGTTTACAAGAATTTGTCTTCTTTTGATTATCAATTAGCACAACAATTTATATTCTTACAGGAAGATTCCTGAATTCAAATTGAACATTGCTGCTTAAACCATTTTTATTAAAAAATAATATGCAAATGAACAAATGATTTTTTCCTATTTATTAAAAGTTACTACTTCATCAAATTTTATTTTATTTTATTATATTCATTATTATTATTATTATTATTATTGTTATTATGAATAAACTCTGAGTCAGGTTTTTTTCCCCTGTTGGTATGCCTTAACCTCAAATACTATCATTATTATTATACCCTGTATTTTTTAAAATAATATTGTAATAACCTCTATTAATACAAATTCAAAAATTCCTAACTTTCACCCAGACGGCTTCACCTTCAACACCAAAATTATTAGACATCCATTTATTAAATAATACACACAAATAAAACACATTCGACGAAAAAAAATCTCTATTTGTTGGTTTTTTGGGTATTTGATTCTGGCTCCAACTGTCGCTTTCTGCATGCATTTGCGATCATTCCTTCAACTACTACTCCAGCTTTTGCATGCATTCCCGATCATTCAAGAACAAAGAAGTTCTTACTCTGTCTTTGCGCATTCTCTCACTCTTTTCTTTCCTTGGTTTGGTTTCTTTCTTTTTGGTTTTTGTTCCTCCATTATTTAAAGTTCGATTTTGAAACTGCTCTCAGGCCTTCCATTTTTGTACGCATTTGGTGTTTCCTAGACTTTTCTTGGTTCTTAGGTTTAAATTTTCGAGCTGCTCGGACTTTCCATTTTGTGCTGATTTCCTATTGTCATGCATTTTGGTTTGAGTTCTTGCGTTTCTGTTTTTGTGTTTACATTTCTTTACAGTCACAGCTGTTTTGCTTTAATACATGCATGCTTGGTGTTGTTTATGCATGTTTATTTGTTACCCTCTTTAACGACCGACCTGTTGGGTGGTGTTTTTTTTGTATGCTTTTAGCCAAGGCAAACAAAATCGGGTTTAAATTTTCTAGCTGCTTGGAGTTTCCATTTTGTGGAGAGTTCGTGTTGTCGTGCATTTTGGTTTGATTTCTTCTGTTTTTTTTTCTTTACATCTGTTTACGGTCACAACTATTTTGTTTTAATACATGCATGTTTGGTGTTGTTTATGCATGTTTCTTTCTTACTCTTTTTTACGATCGGCCTGTTGGCTGGTGTTGTTTTTTGTATGTTTTTAGGCAGGTCAAACAAAATTGGGTAATAGCTAAGCTATCATTGCGAGAGTACTATTTTCCTATCGAGGTCACCTTGAATGGCCATACCTGCAATGTTTTTTGGTTGTGGGGCCTTAAGTTTTGGTCCATATTTATGCATTCTTGCCTATTCCCTGCTTTTTTAATTCATGTTTTCTCTGATGTTATTCATCATGACAAATTTTTTTTATGTTTGATAGATACTATATATTGTTCCTTTTTGGTGCTCCTGTTGGCTGTCGAAAAAAACAAAATCAGGTCAGCTCGATTATTCTTTTAATCTGAGTCATCATATTTATAGTCTGACTTATCATTGTTTTTTTCAATAAATAACATTCTATTTGTTGTTGTTATCAAGTTATCTGGTTGTTTTGTGGTTTCAATTTCTATGTAAGTGTCTGACTTTTTGTTCAGACTAATGGCACGTATTGCTGACAAGATAAAAACCATCGATGGATCTAAAGAAACTCTGAAACTTGCTGTAAGGATAACCGAGCTCTGGTTTGTTGGGACACCGGGCAGGTCTGAACAAGCTGAGATGATCATTGTTGACTCTAACGTATGCTCTTAATTTGTTCTTTTTGTTCATGAATTGGTTCTGTTTGTTGCCATTAATTAGATATTTGTATTATTCATAGGGTGATCAGATCCACGTGGTCTGTAAGCAAGACCAGTTAAAGGCATGGAAAATGGATTTGAAGGAAGGTTGTACTTATGTGATGCACAATTTTAGAGTCACCAAGAATGATGAACAGTACAGAGTTTGTGATCATCCATATAAATTGACATTTATTGGAGTTATGGTTGTCAGACAGTGTGACTTAGATGGCCTTCCTTTAAAAAAGTATAGATTTATAGATTTTTCAGATATCATTGTTGGCCAATTACAGTTTGACCTATTAGTAGGTAAGCTCAGCTAGATTTACATTTCTAATTTCAGCACCAGTATTTGTGGGTTTTGTTTTCCATTACTGATTTTTACTTGATTTTTTAGACATCATTGGTGTTGTTGACGAGGTTGTCTTTCGTCATATTTCACCCAAAAGTAAGAAAGTTGTTTTTAAGCTTATGAATTTGAGGTAAACGTCTGATATGTTCTATGAGTTACTAATGGTTGTATCACTGCATGGTTGTATGTTGTTAATTCATTGTTTGTATAATGAATTATTTTGTTTCAGTAATGAATTGGTGTCTTGCACTCTATGGGCCTATTATTGTGTTGTTGACCAATGCCAGAATTAAAGAGGGCCAGGGTATACTATGATATATAGTTTTTTGTTTTTCATCTTCATTGGATCCAACTTATGCTTTCATTTCTGAGTGGTACAGGATCCTATCCATGCTCGGTTAGCAATTCTTTGAAGGCTTCTAAATTGACTATTAATGAGCCACTGACACCAATTGAAGAATTCAATCAGAAGTATTTGCCTCCTATTGTTATTAATATATGTTTGTTTCTTTTTCCTTCGGTCTGTTATTGATTTATTATGTATAGGCTTTCAGAATTGGGCATTGAGATCCGGTCAATTTTGACACGTCGTTCCCAGTGGAGTTCACAGCCTTCAGGTTCTGCTCAGTTATCATCAAGGGAGACATTCATTTCCAAGTTAGAGGCAAAGAGCATTTCTGAGATAAACAACCTTTGTGAAGTAATTCACTTATATATGTTTACCTGTTTATCGCTTCTTTGGATGCCTCCTGCTAAATTTTATAGTTGGTACAATCACAAGGATTGTTATGGACAATCATTCATGGTGTTATCCATCTTGCATTCAGTGCTAAAAGAAAATAGATGTCTATCCAGAACCATTTGTGTGCCCATGTGGCAAACATAATGATCGGGTTGTGCTTAGGTCTTTGTTATGCTTTTTAAATTTCTATGCCCCTATATTTATGTTTTAATTTCTTTTTAGTATTTAACCCTATTATATATGTTTCCAGATATAGAGTTGAAGTCATGGTCAATAATAAAGATGAAAACACAAAATTTCTCCTGTGGGATCGTGAATGCACTGAATTGATTGGGCAGTCAGCTGATGAAGTCAACACCCTCAAAATAGAAGTAGGTGTCTATAATTTCAAAATACAAAATTTAATGTTGGCATAATGTTTAATTTTATTTATGTTTTTTCCTGTTCAAGGATGGTGATCTAGATTTAAATGCCTCCCAAAAGCACTTGATAAACTACTGGGTCATCTGTTCGCCTTCATAGTCAAAATCCAGCCGCAATATAAAAATTCTACTGTTTTGAAGTGCTCCAGTGACTTAACTTTAATTAATGATGTTCTGGACATGTTGCCTGATGCTGAGGTCCTATTTTATGGAGTTGTTCCTCTTCATTATTGTTATATGTATATCTTATTTATATGCTTATTTATTTTTCATTGACTCTACCGGTATCAATCAACATCTTACGCAGACATGTTCAAAGATTGAAGCTACAACACCGTTTGATTCCAATGATCCTATCCACAATGAATGTGTAAGTTTTAAGTTTTACTGTCTTATTGCAATATAGTATTTGCATAGACTTATTTGGACCAGGATTCTAATCCACATTCATAAACATTATCGAATGGGATCAAGAATCCCGACTGCCATTTTCATAAAGTTCAGCTTTTGCATCGACTTATTATTATTGTTTGTTCTATCCAACAATCCATTTCTATAACAGCAGACCATGATCCACTTATTGGACTTCCCTTGACACCAACAAAACGACAGTCATTTAATGAATGTGATGATGAAGCAAGAAGCTCCCAGATTTCACCAGCTCAGTTATCGTTCAACAAATTAGCAAAACATGAGAAGATAGAATATATTTTGTTGCTTAGGAATAGCCAACACTTTTTGCTTTTTTGTTGGTTTTTTGGAAATTGTAATTGAACTATCTTTGTTTTATTTTGGTGTCTAATCCTGGATGGCATGGGCTATTCCAGTCTAACATCCTGTTTATTTGCAAATTGTAATAGAACTCTTTAATTTGTTTTATTTTCATCTATGATTCTGTCAAACATTACGCTTATACTAGCATGCATTATTCCAGGCTGACATGTTGTTTATATCTTTTGCACAATGTTTAGATGTGTTAATTTATTAACCGAGATTATGTTTTATTATTTTTTTTATAACAGATTTTTTTTAAGAAATATTATTTATTCCACGATAACTGAAGCATGCATGGATGATTCGTTGTTTATAATTGAGTAAATGTCTTGATTACCAAATTTGGTCAACGCCTCTGTAGAGCTTAATAGCCTAAGCTTAATTTAATTTAAGTTAATTTATGATATGTATCGAGCAAAATATGGTATCCACGTTCGCATCTATACAGGAAGAAACAAAAATTGCTCTAATGTATTCATCATATAATTTTGTACACTTTTATAAAATAACATAAGCTATGACTTGAAAGAAGGGCAGGCTAAATGTTTTATCAATGAATGAATTATACTTATGTTCGTCACAACATACTTGATATCAAATTCCTTATCGATCAACACCTGTATCGAGCTTAATAGCCTGAGTTTAATTTAATTTAAGTCAATTTATTATATGTGTCAGACAAAATCTGGTATCCAGTTCCGCATGTATACAAGAAGAAACAAATATGGCTGTCATGTATTCATCATGTAATGTCATTAACTTTTTAAATATTATACAAGATATGACTTTAAAGAAGCCGAGGCTAAATATTTTATCAATGAATGAACGCTACTTCTATTGCTCGCAACATACTTGATATGAAGTTCCTTATCAATCCTACCAATTCATGTCTATAGGTACATGTGTCATTACTATTTAAATTAAAAGTATCCAGATTTTGCCAGCTGTAAATTTGAAATTTGTTATTACACTCTTTTAGTTGCATTTCATTACTTATTGCTTAAGTTAATTATGACAGAGCTCATTTGAATAAGCTTTAACCAAAAAAAGTTCAACTACAACGTCCTCAACAATCCTCGCTGTTTGTTTCTGTCTTTTACCATTTGAGTTTGCAATATAATTGTTCCTTCCAACAACACTCCACTGTCCAAATATAAACTACAATGTCATCAACTGAAGACAACAGGAACATGGAAAACCATAGATTTATAAGCAAGTCTGATTCAGCAAAAGTCAGGAGCAACAGAAAGCGTATTAGACAACAAAAAGTCCATCTTGATGTTCAGCATAGTGTCCATGCAAGTCTCAATCCAGCTTCATCCCATACTGAAGATGATTATAACTAACCAAAGACACCACCTCATAGTGTTCATGCAACTGCCAATCGGGCTCCACACGATGCTGAAGATCATTGTGCGTTATCAAAGTTAACATTTTTATATCTTTACATTTAGCTCATATTAGTAAATTATGTTGATACAATATCCATATATAGTTTGTTGTTAAAATGTAAGAAATTCATAGATTTGATGCAAGATTATAGCAATGCATGTCATTTCAGCATTCGGTTTGAATCATTATCATTATTTGCTATTTTTATCATCCTTTTGCTGTTTTGAAGTTAATATCTGCGATTCATCTGAGAATGAGACTTCTGGATCAGCAGAAGGTAGGATTACAAATCTCCTTCATTGATTTATTAATTTCACTTCTAATCATAATACCTAACTACAACTTTCGTAGAATCTGAGACTATTTCTTCAGTTGGATATCCAAATTGTGAATCCTTGCATCATGATTCTTCAATGGACACAGGAGGTAAATGTCTTATACAATTCTTTTTGTTTTTTAAATGACACAATAAAACATATTCTAAAGTATTTTGATGTTCGCTACCAGTTAATGTTCTTATATCTATTTTAGCCATTCCTATAAAAAAAATTCTCGATGGTTACGGTTATGGTATAATATCTAATGTTATTATTCCAGAATATTTTGATCTTGGTGACTAGCTCATACAATGTAGACATTGTAATGCTAAATGTGGTATAATGAAAACATATCAAAACGTTCAAATGGCTCAAGCCCACGATTCAGCCTATGTTGTGGAGATGGCAAGATTGAACTTCCATTGTTACAGAATCCACCTAAATTTTTGTAGCAACTTCTATTTGAGCAAAATACAGCTCATGCAAAAAATTATCAACAGAACATAAGAACTTATAACATGATGTTCGCATTTATTTCTGCTGGTATTAAATTTGACAAAACAATTGGTCATTCGAGAGGTCCTCCTACAATCAGAATTCAGGGTCAACCCTGTCACAGAATTGGAAGTCTATTACTAATGCCTGGAATAGAACCTAAATTTGCACAATTATATATCTATGAAATAGAAAATGAAGTTCAAAATAGAATTAACACCATGAGGTAGTTAACAACACAGTGCCAATATAAGATCCCTGATTTAGATTGATGTCCATTGTTTATTTTACATTAACATCCTCTTAATTTTTTATATATTTGAATATCTGGATTTTCAGCCACTATTATGAAATAGAGGCACATATTGTCTCAAATTTGCAAAAAATGTTGGATGAAAATAATGCTCATGCAAAAAGTTTCAGGATGGCAAGGGATAGATTGACAGACACTCAAGTGCATAATGTCAGACTCAAATTGATTGATGGTCGTACATATAATATACCAAGTGTTCCAGAAGTTGCTGCACTTATTGCAGGTGATATTGATGCAAATTCAAACATAGATATTATTGTTGAAACTCAAAATGGGCAATTACAGAGGATACATGAATTACATTGTAGTTATCTAGCTCTACAATATCCTCTATTGTTTCCTTATGGAGAGGATGAATATAGGACTGACATTCTACATCGTGATACATTAAGTGGGAAAAAAAGAAAAAGGAATCGTCTTACAATGAGAAAGTGGTTTGCTTATAGACTACAATGCAGACCCAATGAAGGTCAAACTCTGTTGCATTCTAGAAAACTATTCCAGCAATTTGTTGCTGAAGGATACACAATGATTGAATCCGAAAGACTCTCCTATGTTAGATGTGACACCCTCTATCCCACACATATATGTACTAATAATAAAAGAAATAATTAAAAAAAATTAAACTTAATTCAAGTTTTAAAACATATTTAAATACAAGCCTTTCAAGAGGGTAGCAGGCTCACATTCACCTTTCTAACATCATCATAAAACTTTTCTAAATAAATAATAAATTCACTTCGGCTCAAACAAGGCCGTCTATAAAACCCTATACCCCAATGCCACATCCTATCAGAGGGTTGTGTCCCGACGTCCTTCAGCACATGGTTCCTTAAAGCAATTCACCTAGTCATCTGCTCCCTCGAACACAAAGTTCAAGATCATCTCAGGATCCAAACACAAACAACACACGGGGAGTGAGTTATCACATTCCTAACTAATAGCGAAACAAGACAACTAGATATACATATCATATAAACCAAATAAAACTTAGTTACACGTAATTCACATAATTGCACCACTTTGCCATTCAAAGTTCACTTTTCAATCATCAATCACATTACACAAGAATCACACGCTCTGATCAAGACATAATAACACATCAATTTCATAATAAACAATTAGCAAGCGCATGAAACAATTATGCTAAGACTCAAGCCTATATGCAATGTGGTACCATGTCAGTGAAAAACCACCCTGGGGCGCTTAGGAGTACATAACAAGACACACCAAACAATGGGTCAGGTCACTCTCACTAAGTAAGATCATAGGGAGACCAGTCAGGGTCACGATGTTTTGCGAGAATGCTCCAACCATATGGGATCAGCATAGGCTTAAAGAAGCACTCAAACCCGGTGACCCCTAAGGCCTACACTCTGAAGGGTCCGTCAGGGTCTCTCCCTCCTGATTCAGGTCCAACCCCTAAAATCATTTTAGCACACAGACACTGCTCGTGAATTATACAATACCCATGACCTCACACTCGTGTGCTAAACAAGTACAACATATTGCACTACAATTTAACACTAGTTCCTAAATAGGAAACCTCCACTTTCTCTTTAACACTGCGCATTTACAATTTTCTCAAGATAACACTGGTCGGGTTATTGTATAATTCACAGCTTACAACATAAATAATGTCACATCAAGAGTTAATCACACACTTATTCACAACCAAAACTCATTCACAATTTCACATCTCATAATGTCACAATCCACCATCACATGTTTTCACGTATCTCACAATTCAACACATGTTCTACTTTACACTTTTACTCAATCTCAATAACAATATATTATAATCTCAAGGCAACATATTATTCCATAATTCATCACATATTTCATTTATAAACACTGCTCATGAATTATAAAATACCACGACCTCACACTCATGTTTCAAACATGTTTAACACAATTGCGCTACAATTTAACACTGGTTCCTAACTAGGAACCTACACTTTCTCTTTAACACTGCGCATAAACACTGGTCGGGTTATTGTATAATTCATAGCTCACAATATAATTAATGTAACATCAAGTGTTAAACACATCCACTTATTCACAATCGAATATCATGTCCACACTTTAACATCTCATAACATTCCTAATGATATTCATAAGGTACAACACACACATGTTCATCAAATTTAACCATAATATTCTCAAACTCCAACACTTAATAATTTTTGGAATCATACTATTACACTCTACAATATTATTTACATAAATTATTAATATAAATAACTACCTCTATATATATAAGCTAGCATACATCATATTGAATCACAAATATCAAAGTAAGCTTTCAATGCACAAATTCTAAATAATTATATGAACACTTTGGTCAATTTAAATTATGATATTAATTTTTTAAATTATATATAAAAACCTAAAAAAGCAAGAAAAAGAGAAAATACAAAATCAATATCTCTCTCTAAATTTTTCCTTACTTTATTTCATCAATTCATATTAATTAGAAAAATGCTCGATTTATAGGGTTCATGCTCAACACAATAGCATATCAATTTCACAACAATTGGTCTGTCAAACATATATAATTCACTGTAATAATTATAAGGATAAAATGAAAATTGTAAAAACACCCCAAAACTCATTCCAATTAATATCTCTAAGGATCCCTACACATGTTCTCACTAATCCCCAATTGTGAATAACTCATCTCTTACCTCTGAGCGGACTCACGTGTCTTCAGCTAAAGATAGCAGCATCTCTAGCAGTTCCCTGAGATTTCTTCAGTTATTCCTCCGACTGCTCCGATAGAATTCTCAAACGTCAGAGAGACGGAGAAGAGATTGAAACCTCCACTTGTACTGTCTTCATGCGATTCCTTTTTCTCCCTCCACAAATATTATCTCTCAAATCCCAACGGTGAAAGTGTGTACAATTGAATTTCTAATAACATATCCGAATTTGATGAAAATCCAACGGTTAACGAAATCGGGATCATAGTTTTATCCAGAAAGTTTTGGGTTTCTGCGGAAATTAAAAGGCTACGATGCGAAGGGTTTTTCTATAAGTTCAGGCAGGATTTTGAAATTCCCAACGGTGAGAATTCTAGGAATTAGGATTTGAACCTGGTGTTTAAATTTCACGACGATCCAACGGTGAATGAGTCCGAGATCGTCGTTTTTCTGAGACAAGTTTAGTGAGTTGCGGGAAAAAGAAAGAGTTTTGAGAGGAGAAGGGGATAAACGAAAATGAGAGACAGAGGAGGCTGATGAGTCAGTCTGAAAAACCTAGCATGTTGCTATTTATAGCTAGAGGCATTTACGACCTATTATTCACTCTATTTATTTATTTTTATTATTTTTACTAAAAAAACTTTTTAAATTTATTTATGAAAAAAAATGGAATGTTACATTAGAAACAACCAAAAGAAACTCAGAGTTGACAAGTTCTGTAGCTTGCAATAGTCATCCGAAGCTGGAAATACATAAGGTTTATGCCAAGGCAAGAGGATCATCTTACCTTCAACCTTTGTTGGCAGTCCACGTTACATGGATCAACTTTATTTTGATGGCATATCTATATGCAGTCACGTAGGCTTCCCAAATCTTTTTATTACTTTTACTTGCAATCCAAATTGGCTTGAAATTCATAGGCTGCTGACACCTTTGAATTTGACAGCAATAGATAGGCCAAAAATAATCTCCCGCATTTTCAAGCTTAAATATGAGCAGATGTTATCACACCTTACAAAGAATCACCTGCTAGGCAAAGTCGTCGCATGTAAGTTGATGCTAATTCCTATTTGTAGTGCTACAAATAGATAAGCAATTTATTGTAAATTATGTTTTCTTTAATACCTTTCTATTAATCATATTTGGTTACAACTACAGACATGTACACAGTGGAATTCCAAAAATGAGGGCTTCCTCATGTCCATTTATTGTTATTTTTACACACCAACAACAAATATCCATCTCTAAACGATATTGATCATATTATATCAGTAGAAATACCTTCACAGAAAGATGATCCAGAACTCTATAACTTAGTGCAAAATCACATGATTCATGGTCCATGCGGAATTTTGAGGCCTGCATCTCCATGCATGAAGGAAGGCAAATGCAGTCGATTTTATCCAAAAAAATTTTAGGCCCCAACTCTTATAGATGGATATGGTTATCCTGTATATTGTAGAAGAGATACTGGTCAGACAATAACCAAGAATGGTATTATAATTGATAATAGATGTATTGTACCCTACAATCCAAAATTGCTGAAAAAATACCAAGCACATATAAATATCGAATGGTGTAACCAAAGCACTTCTATCAAATATTTATTCAAGTACATCAATAAAGGATACGATAGAGTTACCGTTGTGATGGTACATGATGACAATGAAACAGTTCCGCATGCAAACACTCCAAATGGTGAAATCAAGGAATATCTGGATTGCAGGTATGAACCAAGTTTAATATGTAAATCATCTTATGATTGTATTTTAAATATTTTTTTTATTACAGATACATTTCTCCATGTGAATCTACTTGGAGGATCTTTGGTTTTCCAATACATGGTAGAAAACCTTCTGTAGAGAGGCTACAGTTTCATCTTCCAAGCCAACATAGTGTTTTCTACCAAGACCATGATGATATTGATGATCTCCTCTCCAACCCAAGCATTTCTGAATCAAAATTTATAACTTGGATGAATACAAAAGATTGGGGCTCAGCACCTTATCTAAGGAATCTTTTTGTATTATTACTTTTGACAGGTACCATGAACAAACCTGAAGAAGTATGGGAAAAAACTTGGCATTGGTTAAGTGATGATATTGTATATAGTCATCGCAGATCATCAAACACTCCAGGTTGGCTTACATATAGCTTGACACAGAAAACTTTAATCATAAACATTATCTAACTTCCTTTTCAAATGTCTTAGGATTACATATTGATGACTCCAATCTGATGAATCTGGTATTGCTTGAAGTTGAAAAGCTGTTACAAGCCAATCAAAGATCACTTAAAGACTATCCTTCCATGCCATATCCTGAGAACGCAAATTTACTTAACACATGCAGACAACCACCTCATTTTGTCTGAGCTGAATTTCATCAATGAAGAACTTAGATCCGAATTCCTTAACCATTTTTCTCAAATGACAGGTTTATTTATTGTACTAACTTGGCTTCCTTTTTTTCCTCCCTTATGTTTCACTATGGAATTTCAACCTATTATTAAAACCAGAACAATCTTTATGCCTACAGACCAACAAACAAAAATTTATAACCAAATTATTCAGGCTGTCAATAAAAATGAAGGTGAAATGTTTTTCTTATATGGATATGGAGGAACAAGAAAAACATTTATTTGGAAGACACTTGCAGCCTCATTGAGAGTTGACAATAAAATTGTTATTATGGTTGCTTCTAGCGGCATAGCTTCTTTGTTATTGCCTGGAGGAAAAACAACACATTCAAAATTAAAAATTCTTGTTCCTATATTTGAAGACTTGACATGCAATATTCATCAAGGAACATAATTGGCTGAATCATTGAATGAAGCAAGTCTTATCATCTGGGATGAAGCCCCCATGGCTCACAAATTCTGTTTTGAAGCACTTGATCGAAGTCTAAGAGATGCTATTAAGGTGAAATCAAGTTCTGATAAAATCTTTGGTGGCAAAGTTATGCTATTTGGTGGAGATTTCCGGCAGATTCTGCCAGTCATTCCTAGAGGTAGCCGCTCTGATATTGTTAATTCAAATATTAATTCAACTTGTCTATGGAATCATTGCCATGTTTTGGCACTGTCGAAAAACATGCGTTTAGAAGCCAATACAGATGCAATAGACAAAGAAGAAACTGCAGCTTTTGCAAAGTGGATCCTTAATATTGGCGATGGAATTGCTGGCCAGCAAAATGATGGCTATGGTTCAATTGAAATTCCAAAAGATCTGATAATCACAGAATATGATGACCCACTCTACGCAATAGTTAATTCTATATTTCCAAATTTATCTCACCATCATACCAATCCTGAATACTTTCAAATCAGAGCCATATTAGCTTCCACAAATGAAACCATACAAGAAGTTAATGATTATATACTATCATTGATACCAGGTGATTATAACATACTTAATCTAATTCTTATTATATATAAATTTGGACTCTATGTCATTCTTATCAAACATTCTGCAGGATTACTAATCAAATCTATTAAATATTTTTTCTCCATACTAATCTTCTAATTTTTTACTCTTTTTATTCTTTATCCGATATGATAACCTGATAAAAAATCACAGGTGACCAAATGGAATATCTAAGTGTTGATTATGTGGACAAATCAGAAACACTAGAGAGTTCTCATTTTCGATCACTAACAACAGAATTTCTTAATTCATTAACAACATCCAATCTAATCATAACATCAAAATCAAAATTGGATCACCTATCATGTTGTTAAGAAACTTAGACCAAACTCAAGGACTATGTAATGACACTAGATTAATTGTTACAAACTTAGCTAAACATGTGATTGCAGCTGATATAATTTCTGGCAAAAATATTGATCAGAATGTTTATATTCCAAGAATGTCTATGTCTCCTTCACAATCACCATGGCCTTTTAAGCTTTTGAGAAGACAGTTCCCAATAATGCTTTCTTATGCAATGACAATTAACAAGTCCCAAGGTCAATCACTATCCTCAATGGGCCTTTATTTACCTAAACCTGTCTTCTCACATGGACAATTATATGTGGCATTGTCAAGGGTTAAATAAATAAAAGGCCTTAAAGTTTTAATACATGACAAAGACAAAAAAAATTCAAATTCTACAACCAATGTTGTCTTCAAAGAGGTCTTTGCAAATCTTAAAAGGTTAATCCATTTCATATATATTCTCAATGATTAGCTTGTATGCTATAATATTGATAGTTGCTTATTCATTCTCTAACATGTAGTTAGATACAAAATTATAGCTGCCAGCTTTCGACACATCAATTCCAGTTCCTACATATGATAGCTCCATTTTTGCTGCAACCTTACAAAATAATCCAGCAAAAAAAAAGCTTAAGCCAGAAGTTCAAGATATAGGCAAAACCATATTCTTCATTCATGTACTTGAATAAATATTTGATACAAGTATTTTGCTTACACCATTCAATATTTAAATGTGCTTCCTGTATTTTTTTCAATTCTGAATGCAAATGTCTAAGGCAAATCTATTTACCTAATATTTCATTCAATAATTGGTACTGTCCAGCATTCAATATTAACAATCATCCAGAGCAAGTTGAATCATTTGATAAATGCTACTGTCCAGCAAATACATAAATAACTTAAATCACATTATTTAATTAACATGATTTTAGGGAAACAAACTATATTTATACCATATATTCATTGATTAAATATTTAGCCATTTATGGAATACCAAATTTACTATGAAATACTATAAATACGTTTAAACAAAAAACTAAAAAAGATACTTAATCTTTAAATTCTTTAAATGAAAATAAACAATTTAAACTTTTTTTTTACAATCTCTTATTTCTTACAAATATCATCTAATACTTATCAATTACACCATATTTCACGTCTTCCATTTAATCATTAGCATTTGTACAAACAACACTTTTGCTTCCCTACATTTTTTAAGATATATATATTGCTCATGACATTCAACCACAAACTAGAACCACAACAATATTCACAATGATTTAACTGCCCCTACATGTCCAATCTACTAGACCAGCATTCAATATTCCACAATTTCCAATTTACTTGCCATGCCTCACGTCACATCTGTTGGCTAACCAGCACTTTACTGACTAATTTATAACACAAACATCATTTCCTTACAAACATTAACCTCTTTCAACTTTGCTAAAAAACAACAGCAACTGGGCTCCGACTATGAGTTCAGACTCATCAACTGCTTCAAACAAAGTAAAATTATTGACTCTTCTTTCTGATTTTGACTTCTATTTCTGATTCTATGATGAAATTTATTATCTACATTTCAAATTTCCTCACTTGGTTGCGGAATCCTTACCGACTTTTTCTTCTCTCTCAAATAATGTTTTGAATGCATGCACGCATATATTTTATGTTTTATGGTTGACATCCATTTGACATGTCTAAAATTATTCTACATTAAGAACTATATCAATTATTTGGACTGTTGTTTCCGTATGACCTTCAGTTTGTCTGCTTTGGAAATTTGTTTTTTGTTTCATGCATGTTGGGATGCATTCTCGAGCATTGCTTCAACTATTCTAACCCTGCTTCCTCTGTTCTGGTTTTTTCTCAGTTTGTTGATCATTTTTGTATCTTCATCACCTCCACTCGATTTTTTCGCCTACTCACACCTTCCATTTTGTTATGGATTTGCTTTAACTTCAACCTTTCTTGCTTTTTAGATTTCATTGTTGTTCTTGCTTACTCTGATCGCCCATTCCTAAAACTGTCATATCACAACTTAGATCTTAACTGAATTTCCTAGCTCAGGAAACCATATTAAATAATTTCAGACTATCAACTATACTAATTATTTCAACTGTTCTTTTCATATCGTGTTTATTTGTGCATGTTAACCTCCCTCATTAAATTTTGTTGTTCATCATTCTATCGGCATAACAATGAAAACACTCCAGCTCAAGATTACTTTTTCTTACATATATCTTTAAAACATTCCATTAAACTTTAATTCTCTTTAATTCCATGTATGTTTGATCAACAATTGTACAAGGTTATATCCATCTAAATGTCCTAATCTAGAATTACACATGCCTATAGAGGCTTAAATAACTAAATGGACACGACAAAAGATTAGAATTGAGTTAAGTATCTAACAAAGTTGTTAATATAATTGAATTAAATGTGAAAAAACCAGTACAGCAAGATGGCTAATCTGTGATGCTAATCAAGCTTAAGATAAGATGGATATTACATGGTCTGTAAAACATAAGCAATCAAATAGGCAGTAAATAAATATGAAATTACTACAGCACGAAATGTCTAAGATGAAACTATGTTGATGAGACCATCAGTTGTTTTATTCTCGAATAGCTTTAATACTTTGTTTCAATTAAATTACAGCAGAAAGGAAAAACATGGATAGACACCATTTTTCTATCATTTCGGCATATTGTTTGACAATTTTACTCATCTAAAATGACTAACCATATTTACACTTTCTGTACCGGCTTTATAGATTAAACTTTATTGCTTTGTTTCTTCCTAACTCCACATCTTTGATTATTATCTATCTGAATAATACAACTATATTGGTTTTTATGTCCAATCTCATTCTAGGTAGAACTTCCATTTATCAGAAAACCAGCAATCATGTAGTTTAGAGCCACATTCCATAATGACAGGGTAATATTGGATTAAAACTCATTTCTTTTTGGTTTTTTTCCCAACTTATTTATTATAATTTTACATTCAATATTTTCTTGCAGGACATCATAAAAGTCCCATTTTTTTATCACATTCAGTGGGCACCAGAATATCTCGAATATGTCTGTTTCAAATATAATGGACTTATATATCAAATCCAAGTAAGACTCCATAAGGGAAAAATCTTCTTTGCTGAAGGACTGAAACAGTTTAGAAAAGAATTGGTCATTTATGAATCTACCATCATCCATTTCTTTGTAATCGACCACATCTTAATATTCGACCTTCATTTTAGTCCACCGTTGGAACATCAGACTTCTGGAAGACCCTGGATGATATTCAGGCAGCATATTTGGACACTTGAAATAACACAATCAATGATTGACAGACCGCAACCTTTGGTAATGATAAAAAAATATTATGAGTCATATATAAATACAAAACTAAAGATTATTATTATTTATCCTCTTTTGCAGAATCTTCCAAACTGTATAACTAGACATCTAAATGCCTACGATCACCACATGACAATCCTTAGAAAATTTCGACCTCCGTTACAGTGAAATGTTATTGTTCTTGATATTGCAATTGACCAAACATATGTTCTGCAACCTTGGTATAAATTCCTTGAAGACAGTAATTTTTCTCATGGTGATGAAATCTCATTCTACTACACGCATCATGAACAAATTTGGGAAATTATTATTAGAAGACAAAAGAATTGGAATAACAACGATAGTGATAGTGACTAAATTAAGTTTAGGCTATTTCTTTTTGTTTACTAACATTATCTTCATCAATGAAATACAAACGATCTAATTATTATTAATATTACACATATTTGTGTTCATTTTTATTCTGTTTTATTGAATAAATTAAAATTCATACAGAATAAATTACAAGTGACCTGTGCATACGCACGGGTTACCAACTAGTTGTATATAATTATCTCTATTTTTCACTTATATGTTTTATATATACATATCTTAAAAATACGTCATAAAATCAAAGGGATAACATTTTGCCTCAATTTTATGTTTGAGAAACATTGTCCAACATGTACGTATTATCTTGAAATAGTTTTAATTATTATTTATTGATTTAAAGTCCCAACTCCAGACATTCCCATTCCTCATATATGTTGATGCTAAAACTGTTTGGTGATATAAGCTTTATCTCACCAACAACTTGTATATACTTGTCGTCTTAGCATCAGTATATTTTTCATTTTATGATTATCCGAACACTACTACAAATATTGCTTTTTACGTCACCTGTGCTACGACGGTTATTTAGAAAACCGATTTAAATAGTGACGCGGTGGCATTTTTGTAATTATTCTAAAAAATTTTGCATTTTACGACATACATTCTAAGGCGGTTATTAAAAACCGCCTTAGAATGTTATATGTAATAAACTTTACAACGGGTTTTAGTAAAAAGCCTTTGTAATTGGGTTAAAAAAAAACAAAGCCCGTAAAAAACCTTTCGTCCTAGCCCTTCTTCGTTACATTGAACCCTAGCCCCTCTTGCCTGTTCTGTGAGTGAACACATTGACATTGAAGCAACGTAGCCCTCTTCGCTGTTCTTCCATTTGATCAACCCGACGATGCACGTGGACAACTCTTCTTACGACTCGAAGTTCCTTTGAATCAGGGAGTTCGTGAAGAGCAAGGCTTTCTCCACGGTCCTTACAGCTAGGTTAGTCACTTACTTACCTTCTCAGCAATTTCATTTGCCTTCCCTGCATGGTTTCTCAAACAGATTTATTTTTGATAGAGAGAAATTTAAAGTATCATTTGAGGGTCCTTAGTCACACTCACACATGTTGTTGGAAGATTTTTTATTTTTTTTAATCAGCAAAAACAAATTTAATCAGAAGCACAAGGTCTGCCATTCAGTGGGCAGCATGCCTTGGAACTTGTCTAGCCTTTTGATGCAGTCACGGAACTGCTAATGTCTACGACGAGTTGGCTGGTGGATTAGGTGACATGCACATATATATGTGAATATGTTGGGATAGGAATAGGAGGGGGATTTCCTGTTGGGGGTTTAGGGGTATACTTTTATCAGTTTAGGAATTTATTTGGTTTTAGGAACAATTGGTTTATAGGTAAGAAAGAAAATATCTGTTGTTTACTAGAGGATAGGTTTTTCTTTTTTGGGACTGGTAAAGTAAGGGTTGGGTACCTTTGTACACGTGACCTCTTCCTATTAATGATACATTTTTTTTTCTGAAAAAAAAGAAAAATGTTTCATAGATAACCATTATATTATAAATCACTTAGAGAAAATTAAAATATATAAGTATCGTAAAATACTCAAGCAGATTTATTTTTGATAGAGAGAAATTTAAAGGGTGAAAAAATGATAATTAACAAACTAGGCTTTGTTACATTACTAATTCTGTCTTTCATGGCATTCTCCTTAAGAATCTTGAGCTTCTCCAAGGCTAAAGCTTCTGATGATTCCACTGCTTGTAGCTCCAAAAGGGTGAAAAAATGCAATTATTTAGATACCTTATTTTCACCTAATTTTTTTTAAAGACGGTTATTAGCAAATAATCATCTTTGAATGTCGAAGCCGACACAGCATTCAAAGAAGATTCTCAACTAATGACCGTCTTTGAATATCAAATTAGACACAACATTCAAAGACGGTTATTCAAATAACCGTCTGAATAACCGTCTTTAAATGTCCAATCAGACACAACATTCAAAGAAGGTTATTAGCAAATAACCATCTTTAAATGTCAAATAAGACATAACATTCAAAAACGGTTATTAGCAAATAATCGTCGTTGAATGTCGAAGCAGACGCAACATTCAAAGACGGTTCTTAACTAATAACCGTCTCTGAATGATTGTAATTTTCAAAGACGATTGTTAAAATAACCGTCATAAAAAGCATTTTACTTTTAACAATACAATATACAACGACGATTTGCAACCGTCGTTGAAAGCCCTTATTAACCGTCATAAAAAACCCATATTCTAGTAGTGGAAGTACTTTTCAACTAGTAAATATTTTTATACAAAATTATGAGAATCATCAATTCCGAGTACCTAATGCTACTACTTTTGGAAAGATGAATTAGTAAACTGTTACCTTTTTTTTTACTTTTAATAATATTCATGTATTATTATCTTTTATTTTTAACCAAAAAATTAGTTTATTAGAAAAATAATGTGTTATAACCTTGAAAAGGAGTTTACATTCATTTATTAAGAATCTGTCTTAAGTAATCATATCAAAGACTTTTTATCGATGTAATTCGATTTAACTTTAAATCTTTTATGGATGCAACTTGATTTAACCTTAAACAATCACTTCTAAGGAATTGCACTTTTTGTGTGTGGCTACTAAAAGTGTTACTCTTCATCTTTATCTTTATTTTAATTTTTATAAGGCTTAAATATGTTTTTGATTCATGATATATATTTGAATTTTTTGTTTAATCCATGATAATTTTTTCCTTCGAATCGGTTCCCTAATATTTGAAAAGTTTTGTTTTATATCTTTATTGTCAGTTAAGTAATGACATGTTCGTTAAATATTTGATAGTGCAATTTGTGACGGCTAAAAGATCGTCAGTATTTGTTAAAAATCACCAATATTTGTTTCAACTCAATTACCCTTCCATACACCCCCAATTCCACAAACCCTAACCCTCTGCTCACTCCATTTGGGATTCAAGTCTCTTCAGTTTCATTCCTTCTCTCACACACTTCTCCTCACTCTCCATCCCTCGTTCCATCACCGTCGCTTGCCAGAGCATCCTACTACGAGCTTCCACCAACAAATCCACCTCCACCTCCACTATCGTTGTCAACAACTCCAATGTCCCCGACTCCACCATCTCATTCATCCACGCCCGCAACCGAATTGGCCTCCACCATTCTTCATCATCGGCTCCCATGGCAACAAAATTGAGAACTCTAGTCTCCACCTCGCCCTCGCCCTCTTTCTCCCCCTCGCTCTTTCAACAAAGAACAACTTCACAAATCGAGTCCACTCATTCTCGATCGCTACGATGACTCCGATGAGTGTGAATCTTTATCAAGAAGAGGACTATTTCGGTGTCAAAGAAGCTGTGGAGGGTGGACCGCAGAGGCGACAATGGCGTGGTTGTTGACAGCGGGACCACTTTCATGATACTACCTCAGGCCGTGTTATTTTTTTGGAGGGGTTGGTGGATGTTCCCACGATGACGTGACATTTTCTGAATGGTGAGGATGGGGTTAGGAGGAAGGTGGGCTATCTGATGTTGATGAACGATGGTGATAACGTTGAGCTGAGCGGTGGGCCTGGGTCATACTTGGGAACTATCAACAACAAGGGTTTATATATTTTTCACTTTAATTGATTTTGGCGGTTCTTAACTGCCAGATAATTTAAATTTGATTTTGAAACAAATACTGACGATTTTTAAACTGTCACAAATCGTGTTATCAAATATTTAACGGACATGTTACCACTTAACTGACGATAGAAATATAAGACAAAACTTTTGAAAATATTAGGGAGCCGATTCAAATGAAAAATTTATCAAAGATCAAACGCAAAAATTAAATATATAACAAAAATAAAAAATATATTTAAGCCTTTTTATGATCTAAAGGTTAGAGTGAGTTAATTATTAAAAGATGACAATAGTAAAAAAATAAATTTTATAATGTATTTTTACAACTGTTATATAAAAATTACTGTAAAAATAATATGCATCTTAAACCTTTTTCGCACTTATATTTCTATCTTTTAATTGATGTAAAAAGTTTCATTTTAAACTTTTATCGCACCACTCACCTCCTAGTTCTTTGCACATACTGTCACGTAATTTCAATTCCAGATACCTGATGCAAATCCCCCAGTTCAACCTCTCTCTAACCCCACTCCTTCATTACTCCTTCATTGAGCTTGCTTCGCCCATTCACTTCTCATTTATGATTCAAAATTTCCAATTCTCCCCGCGAAATGACCATAGTGATGAGACAATAATATATTGCTCAGTTTCAAAACAAGATATAATTAGTTGAAACAATTAATCGACGGAAAAAGTATTTATTACATCTGTTCAATGTCCAATATAAAATGTTACATTCTATACTGACTGAAATCTATAACAGATGTACAACCAGTGTAAAGATTTATTTTTAATCTATGTAAAAGTTCATCTCTGTACTGAAATAATATAGCTTAATTATACAACGGATCCTTTAATCATAATTAAAAATTCAATTGAATTTCTTAAAAGAAAAATTCAATGGGATCCATTGCAAAAAAAAAAGAAGGTTAAATTGAATCCCTAATCAATTATTAAAATTTTTAATAAGATACTCACTCTAATTATTAAAAATCTTACTATTGTATCTTCTTTTAACGAAAATAAACATTTTTACATTGACTATCTATACAACCAATGCAAAACAAAAAAATTTACATTAATTATCAATACAACCGATGAAAAAATGAGATCCATGTGGCCAATGTAAAAAGATAATTTTACATCGATTGCTCATATAATTAATGTAAAAATGTTTATTTAATTTTTTTTATCAATCAAACTAACAAGAGTTAATGAAAAAAACATAATTGTAGTATTTTAAATAATTTAAGAACTTTATTGAATTTTTTAATAATTGAGGGATCTTATTGAATTTCTATTTATAATTAAGAGACCAATCGTATAATTAAACCGAAAATATATTATTTGTTTCAAAACAAGCTATAATTATTCAAATAGAAATTTTATTTGAGAAATTCTATGATATCCTCCGGAAATTGAATGATTTTGATGCTATATATTATTGAGAAACTCTGTTTTTTATTTTTTTCGTGTATCCAAATTTATTCAAGTATTAATCCAAAAGATGACTATCGCTAAATTTCTCAAGGCACCATATCAACTCCCCTTTTATTTTCTTTTGCTGCAAAACTTTCACACATATAACTTCATTAATTATGACTATATATGAGCACACTCAATTGAATAATAGTTCACATGATAGTGCAGGGTGCATGAACGTTGTCATCACTAAAGAGAAACACTGTTTCGTCCTGGACCGTACAGTATGCTTGATCAGGAAAATAGCCATAAACACTCTCATTGTAACCATGCCTGTAGTAATTATAGGAAGAAGCAAAAGTAGACTCATCCAAGTATTCAGAGGCATATGGGTAGTATTCACTATCATAAGGGAATGGCCAATATTCTGCCTTTCTTCCTGTTCTTCTAACAATCCTTAATACCTTCCCTTTCTCCACATACCCAGTCACTGTCACCTTTTGTTGATCCATGTCTATATCCAAGCTATCAATTCCTGCATGCAAAATTTCACACCTCATGAACCCATACTTTTGACCAGTTAATAACAAATTAAGTTATAATAATGTTTAATTTCTCAAATAAATAATTTTCTTACCCTAACCCCACACTCTTCCTTTTATTGAATAAAAAAGGACTTTTTGTTTTGCTTTATCTTTCTTTTATCCCACAAAAAAAAAAAAAACAAAAAACAAAATGGATGTGGGATAGTGTATAAAATTAGGGGTTGAAGTTATATACATAAATGCGTGTTTCACACTGTTTTAGGGTGACACTTTGGTTGTATGTATGAGAAATTATTGTGTAGTCTAACATCACATGTATGTTTAGTTTTGTCAATCTCTAAATAATATATAATTGTTGAATATTTTAAGCACATAGAAGTTGATTGGGATTATGTATAAGTGGAAGTTTCCGATCATATAATAATTTCTTTATTTATACATAATTAAATCAGCACCCTAACATGGTGACGCGTAATAATTAGTCAATTATCTATGAAAATGAAAACTAAGCAAATCATATAAAATTGAAAGATTGGAAAGTTTGACGGTTAATTTAATCATTTTAAACATATTGTGTAATTGTTTGTAGGGACAGATATCTAGAGTTTGCATCAGATTGTGTATTCCAAAGACAAATAGACAAGAAAAATTAAAGGGCAATGTGTGCATGCATGGTTCTTGCCATTCAATTTGGAGATTGCCCTTCTAATTCTTTCTTCACATCCTTGGCAATCCATATGCACCTTAAGTTCCACTATCTACATCCATGAAACAAAAAGTTTAAGGTGAAACTAATAAACCAAATACATGAACTCATTTGTTGATGAGTATTTATGCATTGCACTTAGGAAAAAGAAGTTGGCACTTACAGACAAAGCTTTAGGAAGTTTGTTTTTCCGAGGTCTCCACCCAAACATGTTATACATGCTGTTTAATTTGTTGCCGGGACTAAGAATGCTTCTCCAAATATATATAATATCTCAAGGAACAAGGCTCTTTCAAGTATTTGCGTCAACCTTTGTACTAAAAGTTACATTATTTAATATATATATATATATATATATATATATATATATATATATATATATATATATCCAATAAGATGCTGCACCTATAGTACTGTTAGATAGGCCACTGTGCAATTTCATCATATGTATGGTATTATTAATCAAGTTGATAAGAATTTGAAAGAATAACATTAAGATTTTGGAATATGAGGAATATATAATTGGGACTGATAGGTGGTGGAATCTATACTTAAATTTAATTTGTTCTCTCTTTTGTCTGATAGAAATGTGCTTTTATTGAACACAAACCACCTGTCCTTTTTACTTGTCTTATTTCTTGTTTTCTGCAAAGCACTTTAGATAAATTTATAAATAAGAGAGAAAATATTACTTCTCAAAACAAAGAATTTTTTTTCAGAGCTAAAGCAAAGAAAATACTTATTAACTGGGTGTATTTATTTTATTTGACGAATGAGAAAGAGATACTCAAAAGACATGGTCAATTTAATATAAATATATACTAGTAGTACTAGTATATATCTATATATATTATCGATTCGTTAAAAAAATATAAATTATCGATTTTTGACATGGTATATAAATTTCTTGAGAAACGTACAACTTCTACAAGGAACTTATTCCAACCAAGTACGGTCACATGGGTTTTCTCCATTTTAATAGTTTGAAACATCAGATATATGTAGAAACTTTTTTGTTGTTGAGAGAATTAGATATAGAAACCTCAAAAGGAGGAATTTGACACCTTATTTATAGTCCACTAAGCATTTTAGACCTTTGAGGAAAAGTGAGACCCACCCTTTTCATGCATTCTCAACGATTTTAGCCTTTTTAAGTGTAAATTTTTTCCATCTTTCATTCGATGAGTATTCTTTAACGGCATCATATATTAACATCGGAAACATCTTTAATAACAAGTCAAACTAGAATCAGCAAAAATATGACATTAAACCTAAATTAAAGGCATTAGCGGTATATGTTCTTGAATTTAATTCATACATTGTTAATATATAAAAAATAAATTTACATAAATATATTCATTAGTATAATATGGCAACAAAGTAAACTTTGATGAACTATTTGTGTTAATCTTTTGGCTTAATAATGTTTTTAATTTCTCAAATTAGAAGTTTTTTAGTCCTCTAAATTAACAATTGTATTTTTAGTTTCAAATTCCAAAATTGTTCTTTTTAATCCGTTCCCAAAAATTTAAGGGACTAAAAATGCAATTTTTTATTTGAAGGGAATGATTAAAAAGAGAGTTATTTTTTAATTTAAGCGACTACAAATGCAATCTTTTTGAGGGATTAAGAAAACAAATCCTTTAAATTAATTAAGTCATAAACTTTTTAACATTAACAATCTATATATACATTAAATTTTATATCCTTCCATTTAAGGTTACTCATGCATTTTTATTTAATGAAATTTTTTCAAGATTTTCCTTAAATGAAAAAAACTTCACATAATAATTTTATCCAACTTGAATAAATTTCATATTATAAAGGATATTAAAAAAAAAACTGGACAAAATATAATTATTGAAAATTTCTTAAAAGTAATTTTTTTTTTCATAAACAAGTTTTAAAATAAAATTTTCTAAAGATTAATTAAAGAGATTTCTAGTTTTATAGAGAAGCTGAAATAAAGTGGGCAAATATTAAAATCAAAAGTTTTTGTACTGGACATCTAGTTTTAATTTGTTGTTGGGTATAGGTGCTTTCTTTCTTTTTTCTTAGTTATTTATTCTTCTTAGTCGAGGGGACATTAAAGTTGAGATCAAGTTGTGACATGTCTCATCTAGGTAAGGCACACCAAACCAAACCCAATGTGTAGTTTTCCAAATCTCAACTTAGAACCATTGCATTGGCATATGCTTGGAGATATTAATCAGTGGTTCTCTCACTTTCGCTTTGGTCCCTTTACCACAACCACTCTCCAATGAAATCAGATTTGGGCCAACTAGCTCTTGAACACTAAGTTTATATCCCTCAACACCTTGCGAATATTCGTCATATATATGGGTACCTTGTCTAATGCTTAATGTTCTCATATTGCAACTACTCTATTTTTTATAGGAAAAAAGATAAAGTGAATTTTTGTCTCTAACTGAACAAAAAATAGTGTAGACGTGATTAATTTGACAGAACAAATCTACCCTTAATTAGTTAAAAATGCATTGTAACCTTAATTTATTAAATGATTAATTAAGAAAATATTCATCTTTATTTATTCGCTTACAACTTCACTTGAATAAGTATTCCATCTCTTGAAATAACAATACTAATATACAATTTGAGTTAGGCAATAGACAAGTTACACGCCAAAGCATTGAAGAAGGTTCTCTCTTTCTCCTACAAATCAAAGACACAAATGTAGCACCATAGCATAATTCATAGTGTGACACCCATTACCCAATAGATATATGTACTAATAAAAGGAAAAGAAAATATAATTAATTGAAATTTTTTTAAAAACACATTTAAAAAAAAAGTCTTTCAACAGGGTAAAAGGCTCACATTTACTTTCTTTTACATCATATTCAAATATGTCTAAATCAATAATAAAGTCATCTTGGCTCAAACAAGGTCGTTTAAGACTTCATACAATTAATATAGAAACTTATATCCCAATATCACATCCTATCAGAGCATTGTGTCCCAATGTCCTTTAGCACAAGGTTCTGTAACGTAATTCACCTAGTCATCTGCTCCCCCGAACACAAAGTTCAAGATCATCACAGGATCCAAACACAAACAACACACAGGGAGTGAGTCATCACATTCCTAACTAATAGAGAGAAATAAGACAACATGTAGGTATAAATATCATATAAACAAAATAAAACTTACTTAATCATAGCTCACATAATTTCATCACTTTGTCATCCAACATCACATCACAACACAACACGTCTCATTCATTTACGTACTCAAGAATCAAAACACAATATCACCAAGTCAATCAATGTTGATCAATACACAAGTGTTATGCAACATATACACTAAGACTCAATCATATATACAATGTGATACCATGTTAGTGAAAAATCTCGTCGGACGCCTAGGAGTACATAATAAAACAAACCACGCACTAGCAAGTCAGGTCACTCTCACTAGGTAAGATCATATGGAGATCGGTCAAGGTCATGCTGTTTTGCGAGAATGCTCTAACCATGTGGGATGGACATAGGCTTAAAGGAGCACTCAAACTGGGTGTATTTACCCCCAAGGCCTACACTCCGAAGAGTCCATCAGGGTCTCTCCCTCCTGATTCAGGTTTGTCATAACCTAATTTCGTCCGGGGACCATTGTTTGGTGGCATGCAACCTTCACTTGATCGCCTCGAGGTACTTAACCCCCATCGTTAGGTAATCTGTAAAGTTCTGCAACATTCTGGAAGTAAAAAAGAAACATTGTTGTGCAGTCCGTAAAGTTTCGCAACATTCCAAAAGTCAAAAAGAGCATTGTTGCGTAATCCGTAAAGTTTCGCAACATTCCGGAAAGAAAATGGATGTCGTTACGGAATCCGTAAAGTTTCATGAGATTTCGGAAAGAAAACAGCCAAAAGCACAAAAATGGGGGGGGGGGGGGTGAACTTATCAAGATAGGGGCGTAAATAGCAATTCGAGTCTAGGCCCTTCCGGAACATTTTGGGAGTTGGATGGCTTAAGGAGGAAGCAACTGGGCGGCAAGCTCCTCCACGATTTTGAAAAATGGTTTCCAGGGCTTCCGTGGCTTCCGTAAAATTTCTGAAAACCTTGGGTAAGCATATTGCACTTAACATTGATGAAAGGGAAGAGAAAAAAAGATGAAAATCAAATCTGAAACACTTCCTTAAGGCTTCCGTAACTTTTCCGTAAAATACGAAAAGGGGGTGAACTTAGTAATTCGGGTGCACTTAGAAATCTTCTTCATTAAGTCTGGGCGGCAAGCACCTCTCTTTTTCCCTATAAATATGGGAGAGGGGTTGTTTCAAAAAATACTCATCACCCCTTAGCTATGCATTTCGGCTATTTTGGGCAAAAAACACGTTTTCGTGAAGAAAAATCGAGTCGAAGTGTTTCCGTAACGCTTTCGTAAGCGATTCTATGGAAATTCTTCATCGTTCTTCACTGTTCTTCGGTCTTCAACCAGTAAGTTCCCAAAATCAAATCTTTCAATTCATTCTATGCACCCTTAGTGGTCCCTACTTTTTTTGTGTACTTTCACTTTAATTTCGCTTACTTTCAGTTTTCTTTTCTTCCGTTTGTAACGTGCTTTAACCGTTTATTTAAGCTGTTTTCTCACCTAATAAATGATAAAATGAATTTCAACCGATCATTTGCGTTGTAATCTCGTTTAATCACTGTTAAAACAAAATCTAACCGATCATTCACACTGTAATCTCGGTTAAACCAAAAAAGGTAAAATAATAATAAAATAATCAAAATATCTTTGAATAAAATAATCAAAAAAATCAATCGGACGTTTTTCTTTGGAAGTTTCCTTGGATCAATTGACTAATAACCAAAGTGAAACTAAAGCTAAAATCAACTCACAAATCAAGCTTTGTCCGCAAAAAATCACTAAAAACTGTTTTAAGGTCCAACGCCTTAAACGATCATCTTTGCTTTTATCGGTTAACATGGACCGTTCAAAAGCATAAAATCAACATGTAACTTTACCGCTTTTGCGAGAACTACGTAGGTCTAATTTCCTCTTCGATGGAGGATATGTAGGAGCAAAAGCTCCGCTTTTGTCGACCTCGTGAGATGGTTAGAGGTCCAACGCCTTAGCTTTCTCACCAAGTAAAATGGATCATTTTAAGGTCCAACGCCTTAAATGACCCCCTTCCAAGTAAAAAGAATCACTTGATTCGCCCCTTTTGAAAGAATTACGTAGGTCTGATTTCCTTATCACAATTGAGGAATACGTAGGAGCAAGGGAAACACCCTTGTCGACCACAAAAAGATAAAAAATACAAAAAGACATAAAAGACATAAAAACGTAAAAAAGGGAAAATAAAACAATTTGAAGACATCTTTGCACACTCGATTAAAGTCTTTCGTCCTTTGTGATGGACGCATGGGGTGCTAATACCTTCCCCATGCGTAAATACAACTCCCGAACCTTTCACACTTAAAGTTTGTAGACCACACCTTTCTGGTTTTTCTGACGTTTTCCTCGAATAAACGTTGGTGGCGACTCCGCGCATCTTCCTCCCATGGAAGACACACCCGTGAGCCCTTGCGTCGCCCTCCCGCCGAAGGGTAGATTGTGACAGTTGGCGACTCCACTGGGGACTATTGTTAGAGAGTTAGGCCAATCAATCGGTGTGCTTTCCTTACTATGACTTCCCTTTTGTTCTTTTTCTTTGTCTTTTTTTTTCCTTATGTTCTTGTATATATAAACTCTTTTGATGCTTTTTAGTGTGTTTTAAAATGTATGCATGAGGTAAATATTTATTCATTTGATGCACACAAACACCAACACTATTTGCACACACGGTGAGTTGAAAAGGGACCTATACCCGGGTCCATGGGAACATAAAGAGTGGAGGTGAATCTGTGGTCATGCTAGGTCTTCGACTTGCTTGATTACAGTGAACCCTCATCTAGAGTTTTTCTCTTTGATAACATATTGTTGCTAGTAGTCCCTACTGCCGCAATATGTTCTTCGAAGGGGATGATACCTCTAGAGACCATCAAGAGAGATATGACCACCTTGGGAATTATCACTAAAAGCCTTTTAGTTCCTCCCGATTAGGTCCCTAAAATAGGGGCACGAAGCAAACACGCTGCGTGCCTTTTAAACACTGCCATGCATATAGCCTAAATGTCATGTACGCCTTTGCTGTATGATTATTTTGTGGATATTGCCATGTTGTGTACATCCCCCTGTTGCGCTTTTGCGCGTCTGCATCATGTCGTCACGCATGCATTGTACGTTGGTCTCGTCTTTTGTCATAGGAAGCCAGAAGGTCCATATCACCTTCTTAACTACACATATGGGCATTGTGCCCCCAAATGCAAGTAAGAGGAGATGATTTTTCGGGCTCTCATATCCGTAAATGCATTCATATCATGCATCGCATAGGCATCTCTTCATGGCATCATAATGAACATATCGTTCCTGCATTTGTCCGTTATCATATTCCAACATCACATTTTGCATGAGTCATTGCATCATCATGCATATGCGTTCAACATACTTTTTGTTCTACAAACTGCATACCTTTTGTTTTCATGTTTGCTCATGCATGATCCTTGCATTTTCCTCTGCAAAACAAAAACAAAAAAGAAGCATGAGAATTCATGATGCATTCTTAGTTGCATGTGTTAGGTACCATGAGCCAACCATGTTGGGATCATAAACCCATTTCTAAAAAAAAAACAAAAAACAAAATAATTGAGCATGGTACCTAACGCGTGGTTAACTAGAAAATGATGTTTCTTCGGGCATCTCAATCTCATAATTACATTTTTCCATGCATAGCATACGTATTCCCGAGTCTTTCATCTCTATGAAATATTATCGAGTATTGGCAATCAAAATTGCCATTCCTTGGGTTATGGGGTTGAACCAAGCTCATGCTTTTACGAAAAGGTTCATCAAGTCAAGTTGAAGCATGGAAGTAGCCATCAACCGAAATTGGGGCAAAAGATGGATCGGGTTACATCGCTGCTTCGTCTAGTGCCAAACACATTTAGGACTGTTGATGTCCTTGTTACTTCCAGTTTCACCTTGACAAAGGTGTCACAGACCATGTTGAAAATCAAAATTGATTCAATCTCATGTCCTGCATAAAAATTCGCAATACTTCCACTGTGCATCATTCGCATACATCCATGCTTTTCATTGGTTGCATTGCTCATTGCATTCTTTCCTTGAAAAATAAAATAAAATGAACTTAATCATTATTATAAAAAAGAAAAGAACACGCTTTATGGTGCCCTTACCGAACCCGTGCTAGAGCTAGAGTAATGGGTGAAGTAGAGGAGGTGCAAAAGCAGATGAAGGCCGACATGGAGGCCATGAAAGAGCAAATGGCCACAATGATGGAGGCCATGATGAGCATGAAGAAGATAATGGAAGCCAATGCGGTTGCAGTGGCTGTTACCAGCGCTGTTGCTAAGGTGAACCCGATGCCCCCATGTGGCCTAAACCAAATAAATCATTCAACCTCAGATATGGTAGGTTTGGAAGGCAAAGAGTTGGAAGGTACGGGCAGTCCTCATTTAGTGCGAAAAATAAGCATGCCTTCCCACCATATGGCTGGCCTCCCAACTATACACCGCCCAATGTGGCGTACACTCCCAGTGAGAATGCCAATAACTCCACTCTTATACCCATTGAGAGCCGACAACCCCAAACTGATCATACACATGTCTCTCAAACCGTGGGGGAGACACATGAAATTCCTCACCACAATCTAGCTAACTTCAAGCCTTGCCTCGGATATGCCACTGAAGGGTAAGCGGTTGGTAATATACCCCTGCAAAACACTTTGGAGGGCCCTCAGTATCACCCACGACCACACCTCTTGCATTCCACAGCGGGTAAAAACCCTCATGCTATGGCAGAAATGGGAAAGGTTGATCATCAAGAGGAAAGGCTCAAGGCCATTGAAGGAGGCAAAGATTATGCCTTTGCTAACCTAGAAGAGTTGTTCCTAGTACCCAATATCATCACCCCTCCTAAGTTCAAGGTGTTGGACTTTGACAAGTACAAGGGGACTACTTGCCCCAAGAACCATCTAAAGATGTATTGTTGGAAGATGGGGGCATACGCAACAGATGAGGAAATGCTGATACATTTCTTCCAAAAAAGTCTTACTAGGGTAGCTGTTACCTGGTACACTAGCTTGGAACCTTCCCAAGTCCATTCTTGGAATGACCTAATGGTTGCCTTCATTAGGTAGTGTTAGTACAATTCTGATATGGCTCCGGATAGGATGCAACTACAGGACATGTGCAAAAAGGGGCATGAATTTTTCAAAGAATACGCCCAAAGGTGGAGAGACCTGGCAGCCCAAGTGGCACCCCTAATGACAAAAAGGGAGATGATAACAATGATAGTAGACATATTAACAATGTTCTACTATGAAAAATGGTGGGTTGCACACCTTCAAGTTTTACGGATTTGGTCTTCGCCAGCGAAAGGATCAAAGTGGGTCTGAAAAGAGGAAAATTTAAAATCATCCTGCCTGGACGAATGAGAAAACTGGGGCAAATGAAGAGGGTGAGAATGAAGGAGAAACCCATGCTGCCTTTCCTACATGGAAAAATCCCCCACCAGCTCAACAACATCATTACTCAGCCAATATCAGCCCTTCTCATTACCCACCACCCAATTATCCACAAAGGCCATCCCTAAATCAACAACAAAACCCACCTACCACACAACCAATGCTAAGTACCACCTTTAGCACGAACCAAAACACCGACCAAGGAAGGAATTTTGCAGCAAAAAGCTTGTAGAATTCACCCCAATTCTGGTGTCCTATGCTAACTTGCTCCCTTATCTACTTGATAATGCAATGGTAGCCATAACCCCTGCTAGGTTTCCTCAACCTCCATTTTTCCGAGGATACGACTCGAACACAACATGTGCTTATCATGGAGGAGTTCCGGGGCATTCCATTGAGCATTGTATGGCCCTGAAGCATAAGGTGCAAAGTCTAATTGATGCGGGCTGGCTAAAATTTGAGGAGAATCGCTTGTGAATCCTAACATTGACAAGCGACACCACACATGGGGCAATTTTGAAAGCTGTTGTTATATGTCTCTAATGACTCATCAGGATTTTTAAGTTTATGCCATTATTAACCATAGTTACAACGCTAAATAAAATGGATAAATTTGACATCTTTGTCCCACATCCTCTCATAATTACATCTTTGCTTCCACTGGAATATGGGTGCGAGCCATTGATTTGTTTGCTCAAACAACTGACGCTCCTGAGTGTTGACTTCCAAGATAGTTCAATCAAAGATTACTCGTCTTGCATGTTAGTGGGGGTGCCATAAAACAACGAGTAAAGTTCAAAACAAATAAGTTTCAAAATAAAAGAAAAAAAACATTTGATTGACTGTGTTTTCAAGTAAAAATATAGATGTTTATGTGACCTCATTTTATCATTCCGGAAAGTTTGTCTTTTTAGAGAGAAGTGAGTTATCAAGAATAGGAGTCATTTGACTTAATCCGACAATTGAAAAATCCTTCAACTGTTTCTTGTCCTTGAAAAATTCTTTTTGCGAGAATTAATCACTTCTTTCATTCTTCCTTGCTATAAGGTTGTGAAAACAAGACAACGATTGATACCTCAAAGCCCTACACTGGGGCAATGAGGGGCACTATGCATAAACCTCAAGCGAACCTAGGGGCAGTTCTCACCCAATAGGTTCCCTGCTACAAGGTCATGACGAAAGACAACAATTGGTACCTCAAAGCCTTACACTGGGCAATGAGGGGCACCATGTATGAGCCTCAAGTGAACATAGGGGCCGATCAAAAGTTCTCACCCATCGATGTTTTTAAACAAAAAAAGGGACAAACCCTAGGATTTCAATGGATTGATTAAACATCAAACAACTCCATTGCCGTCACTCCAAAATGGTCAAGTGACTAAATCAAACAGAACACACACTCTGAGGGAGTTCCCGGAGAGATTTGTAAAAGATAGGATAAGGCTGCATGAATTATCACCTCTTTCAAAAGGACAGTCAATCTGTGTTTTCCAAAAAAATTAAATCAAAATAAAAATCACAAAATAGGGAAGGAATGTCATGAACATTGTACAACTTTCCGTTGCATTGCATTGTTTCATATGAAGTCCACATTTACCAAAGTTCAAAGGTTGCATACATCTACATCCCTAAAAATCATGTTAACTACATAGATTTCCTACACCTAATGTCCCATCTTTTGGAATTTGGGATGACCGGCCCTCTCAATGAGTCAATCTCTTGCTTTCTCAAAAGGGTGGACCCTTCGGTACTAGTACCCTCACCTTCCGAGGACTACACGTCCTCACCTTCAGAGGGCTGCACGCCCTCAGAGGATTGCACGTCCTCGCCATCAGAGGACTGCACGCCATCACCTTCAGAGGACTACACGTTCTCGCCTTCAGAGGACTACGTGTCCTCGCCATCAGAGGACTATATGTCCTCGCCATCAGAGGGCTACACGCCCTCTCCTTCAGAGGGCTACGCGTTCTCACCTTCAAAGGGCTACATGCCCTCGCCTTCAGAGGGCTGCACGCCCTCACCTTCAGAGGACTACACGTCCTCACCTTTAGAGGGCTGCACATCCTCGCCTTCATGGGGCTGCACACCCTCTCCTTTAGAGGGCTGCACGCCCTCGCTTTCAGAGGACTACATGTCCTTGCCTTCAGAGGGCCACACGCCCTCACCTTCAGAGGACTACACGTCCTCACCTTTAGAGGGTTGCACGTCCTCGCCTTCAGAGGGCTGCACACCCTCTCCTTTAGTGGGCTACACACCCTCGCTTTTAGAGGGCTGGACGCCCTCGTCTTCAAAGGGTGACACGCCCCCGACTTTAGAGGGCTACGTGTTCTCACTTTCAGTGGGCTCCACATCCGCACCTTAAGAGAATTTAAGGTCCTCTGCCCTTAAAGCTTAACCGAGACTTGCACTCTGGGTTATGGGGGCCAGTAGTTTCCTTTTATCAGTTCTGTTCCTGGGCCACCCCCTGATCTTGGAGGAGGGCCAACTGTGCGAGCACAACTAGAGGAGGAGGCTATCGTACAACCACTATGCATACTGGGGCAAGATTTCACCCATGCCGTTACAAAGAGACGAGTGCGGATCATGTACACCAACATGACCACTCTTACACAGATATAGATGACGTTGCCACTTAGCAACATTCTCCCCAACGACCACAATGTCAATCTCCCTCTACGGAAGTATCAGTTGGGGTCGCGCCCACAAGACACCCAATGGACCCGGAGAAGTCCAACAGGGCCCTGGGGTTTCCAGCTTGGGTTACGGGCCTCTGTCAGTCCTACAGGGTGCCCGTTCCCCCCAGCAAGGTCATACCATCATGACATAGGTAAGTATGCACTTCTCTCAACTGATTTCTGATGTCATCTATTGTTTCTAGCTCTGATTACGGGCCTTTGTCAGTTATACAAAGCATCCGTCGCCCCCAACAAGGTCATTAGGCCTCCCATTAACCGGGCTTTCATCATGAAGTACTGCGCCCCCAGGCAGGCGCAGGGTGAGACACCACAGTAGCCTGGGGATGGCTGACAGCAGGCAACAGGCACACTGCCACCACCTCTAGAGTTCACCTCAGCTCATCCACAAAAAGGTTAGAGCGTTGCCTACAACACATGGCCGACCAATAGGCGACCAAGTCCAAAGCCAAAGGTAAGCAAAGTACTAGGTTCGTGGCCGACAAGTCATCACGCGTCCAGCTCATGACGTCAAAGAAGCGCTACTAGGAGGCAACCTAGTACCTTTTAAATTTTTTCTTGTTATTTGATCACCTTTGTTTCTCAAGTCATAGTAGGACACACCTAGTTGCTCATGATCCTAGGAATTTAAATAAAACAAGCACAAGCTCGGAAGGTAGTCATACCTCACAAAATATATATAGGTATGTTTAGGTAGCAAGATACATTGGATATGCATGTATATAGAAAAAATACCTCACAAAACATATATATGTATGTTTAGGTAGCAAGATACCTTGGATATGCATGTATATAGCAAAAATACCTCACAAAAATATACACATGTTTAGGTAGCAAAGTACCTATAAAAAAAACAAAAACAAAAAAAAAAACAACAAAAACAAAAACAAATTCCCAAGAACACAAAATATATCTTTCAGTTGAAAAGCCAGCATGCTTTTGAAAAGAATTAACTTCCAGCTTTTCTTTGAAAGAGATTCACTGATCATGACCAGTTTTTGAAAAAAAAATGTGTATGCACCTGAATGGTGAATGCTGTGAAAATTTTCCCGAACACCCAAAATAGACTCGGATGAATGCATGAATTGATAAAAGAACATGTTTTGGAAATACTGGGTTGACTTAAATAGGAAAAATGAATCCTGAACCTTAGTATCACGTGACCATAAAAACTTGATGCTTGAGTGTCCACATGGGTGCATGCATGACCAGTTTTGCATGAGATTTCTTAATCATCATTATTGCATGTGTATCATGGAAATAATGTGGGACATCCCCTTTATCCCCGAACCGCTAGCCAAACCCTGACATATATCATGTCCAACCGTTCTACAAGCCTTGAGCCAAAATCCCAACTTACCATAAACCTTGATCCAGGGTGAGAATGCCAATCCTTGCCCTTGGAAGAAAACAAAAAAAAAAGAGAAAAGGAGAAAATTCCTGATCAAAAGAATCGGAAGAAAGAAAAAAGAGAAAATTCCCAATCAAAGCAAAAAAGAAAGAGAATTCCCAATCAAGGATCGGAAGAAAACAGAAGAAATATGCAGAAAAGGTCTTTGGACCAGACAATATCTGAACAACACAAAATTGTCACCATGTAAACAAGAAAAGAAGGGAAACCACGACCTGAAGTGGTCCTCTCCCTTTGATTGCCAACCAAAATCCTGTGCGTCGGTGACTTATTCACCTCACACTAAACAAAAATAGAAAAGGAAAAGGCCAAGAACACTCAAAGCCAAATTTCCCACAAAGAAAAACAAACCATTCCCAAGAAAAAGTCCTATTGATCCATGATCACGCATGTAATCTTTGATTTGATAGGAAATGATTTGCAAAACCAAGTCATGACATATCTATGATTCGGAATTAGGATGAAACACTTACCCGTGTGAGATTGATACACTTTGAGTGACTTTCTTCTATTTTTGTTGGACTCGGTGTTTCCTCTAAATGGTCGTTTAGAAACAAAATGCTAACCTCCAAAATCTCATTTATGGTTATGAGAAAATTTCATCAGCATACTCTCCTTCCCCGATAGATGCATTGCTTTTCATCAAAAAAACATGTTGCTCTGATCAGTTGGAGGTTTTGTTTCTTTACTAAAGCATGTTCGTATTTTAGTGAAAAAACACCGAGACTATTTTAGTCTCACAGTTATCAAGAACTACGTAGGTCTGAGTTCCTCATCACAAATTGAGGATACGTAGGAGCAAAAGCCCTGCTTTTGTCGACCACCCCACCTTTGTTACCATGACCCAAGAGTCCGGTGGCATGCGGAGACACCTGACGGTAACCCGCAAACTTTCTTTTGCTATCTCTAAGACTCAACGCATGATAGCATGCAGAGACTAACGTCGTCTTCTGCACCCTTTGTCAATCGCGGCCAACAAGCCCGTTGACTCGCGGAGATTTACGTCATCTTTCGCGTAGACAACCTATGTCAAGCACTAACCCGTGAAGTTGGGGGGCAGGCGGAAATACCCAAGTGGTTATCCGTATAAACATTCTTTTGCTATCTCTAATACTCAACGCATGATAGCATGCAGAGACTAATGTCATCTTCTGCACCCTTTGTCAATCGCGGCCAACAAGCCCGTTGACACACGGAGATTTACGTCATCTTCCGCGCAGACAACCTCTGCCAGTACTAACCCGTGAAGTTAGGGGGCAGGCGGAAATACCCAAGTGGTTATCCATATAAACATTCTTTTGCTATCCATCAGACCCAGAGCACGATAACATGCAGAGACTAATATCGTCTTCTGCACCTTTTGTCATCCTGACCCGTGAAGTCGGGTGACATGCGGGGGAACCTTATGGTCCTGCACCTTTTGTCAACCAGAGGCAAGCGAGCCCGTTGACACGCAGAGACAAATTATGGTCATTTGCACCTTTGTCATCCAGAGGCGGCGGGCCCGATGACATGCGAGGGAACCATTTGGTCCCGCATCTTTTTTTCACTATCCAGAGACAATCAAGTCCGGAACCCGATGAATTGATTGCCTAGCGCTGTTCGTGCATCTTCCATCATTGAGTCCGGAGCCCCATGAATTGATTGCCTAGCGTTGTTCATGCATCCTCCACCATCAAGTCCGGAGCCCCACGAATTGATTGCCTAGCACTGTTCGTGCATCCTCCATCATCAAGTCCGAAGCCCCATGAATTGATTGCCTAGCACTGTTCATGCATCCTCCACCATTGAGTCCGGAGCCCCATGAATTGATTGCCTAGTGTTGTTCGTACATCCTCCATCATCAAGTCCAGAGCCCCACGAATTGATTGCCTAGCGCTGTTCATGCATCCTCCATCATTGAGTCCGGAGCCCCACGAATTGATTGCCTAGCGCTGTTCATGCATCCTCCATCATTGAGTCTGGAGCCCCATGAATTGATTGCCTAGCACTGTTCATGCATCCTCCACCATCAAGTCCGGAGCCCCACGAATTGATTGCCTAGCGTTGTTCGTGCATCCTCCATCATTGAGTCCGGAGTCCCATGAATTGATTGCCTAGCGCTGTTCATGCATCCTCCGTTATCAAGTACGGAGTGCCCGGTGAGGGGAAAATACAGGTTTTTGTTATTTTCCCAATCGGTTCCTTCACCAAAAAATGTGTATACGTGTATATTATGTTATTTTTTTGTTTTGTGCTGTTCAGAGAAAAAGAAGGAGAGACGGGAGTCAATTATTTCAAATCGTTTTGGTTGGAACTATTCTAATTAAGATCAATTAAATCCCCATGATGGGCAAAGGATGGCCTTCGGGAATCATCATAGATTGATTACGGAAAAGGCTGAAACGGACAAAATCAGTGTCTTATCTTTACTTTCCTCCTATCTCCGATAAAAGGTAAGTAAAGAGGGGCAACTGTCATACCCTAATTTCGTCCGGGGACCATTGTTTAGTGGCATGCAACCTTCGCTTGACTGCCTCGAGGTACTTAACCCCCATCGTTAGGTAATCTGTAAAGTTCTGCAACATTCCAGAAGTAAAAAAGAAACATTGTTGCGCAATCCATAAAGTTCTGCAACATTCCGAAAGTCAAAAAGAGCATTGTTGCGTAATTCGTAAAGTTTCACAACATTTCAGAAAGAAAATGGATGTCGTTACAGAATCCATAAAGTTTCGTGAGATTTGGGAAAGAAAACAACCAAAAACACAAAAATAGGGGGGGTGAACTTATCATGATAGGGGTGTAAATAGCAATTCGAGTCTAGGTCCTTCCGGAACATTTTGGAAGTTGGGTTGCTTAAGGAGGAAGCAACTGGGCGGCAAGCTCCTCCACGTTTTTGAAAAATGGTTTCCGGGGCTTCCGTGGCTTCCGTAATGCTTCCGTAAAATTTATGAAAACCTTGGGTAAGCATATTTCACTTAACATTGATGAAAGGGAAGAGAAAAAAAGATGAAAATCAAATCCGAAACACTTCCGTAAGGCTTCCGTAACTTTTTCGTAAAATACGAAAAGGGGGTGAACTTAGTAATTTGGATGCACTTAGAAATCTTCTTCATTAAGTCTCTGGACGGCAAGCACCTCTCTTTTTCCCTATAAATAGGGGAGGGGGGCTGTTTCAAAAAATACTCATCACCCCTTAGCTACGCATTTCGGCTATTTTGGGCAAAAAACACGTTTTCGTGAAGAAAAGTCGAGTCGAAGTGTTTCCGTAACGCTTCCGTAAGCGATTCTATGGAAATTCTTCATCGTTTTTCATCGTTCTTCGTTCATTCTTCGTCGTTCTTCGGTCTTCAACCAGTAAGTTCCCAAAATCAAATCTTTCAATTCATTCTATGCACCCTTAGTGGTCCCTACTTGTTTTGTGTACTTTCACTTCAATTTTGCTTACTTTCAGTATTCTTTTCTTCCGTTTTTAATGTGCTTTAACTGTTTATTTAAGTCATTTTCTCACCTAATAAATGATAAAATGAATTTCAACCGATCATTTGCGTTGTAATCTCGTTTAATCACTGTTAAAACAAAATCTAACCGATCATTCACGTTGTAATCTCGGTTAAATCAAAAAAGGCAAAATAATAATAAAATAATCAAAATATCTTTGAATAAAATAATCAAAAAAATCAATCGGACGTTTTTCTTTGGAAGTTTCCTTGGATCAATTGACTAATAACCAAAGTGAAACTAAGGCTAAAATCAACTCACAAATCAAGCTTTGTTCGCAAAAAATCACTAAAAACTATTTTAAGGTCCAACGCCTTAATCGATCCTCCTTGATTTTATCGGTTAACATGGACCATTCAAAAGCATAAAATCAACATGTAACTTTACCGCTTTTGCGAGAACTACGTAGGTTTGATTTCCTCTTCGATGGAGGATACGTAGGAGCAAAAGCCCCGCTTTTGTCGACCTCGTGAGATGGTTAGAGGTCCAACGCCTTAGCTTTCTCACCAAGTAAAATGGATCATTTTAAGGTCCAACGCCTTAAATGACCCCCTTCAAAGTAAAAAGAATCACTTGATTCGCCCCTTTTGAAAGAACTACGTAGGTCTGATATCCTTATCACAATTGAGGAATACGTAGGAGCAAGGGAAACACCCTTGTCGACCACAAAAAGATAAAAAATACAAAAAGGCATAAAAACGTAAAAAAGGGAAAATAAAACAATTTGAAGACATCTTTGCACACTCGATTAAAGGCTGTCGTTCTTTGTGACGGACGCGTGGGGTGTTAATACCTTCCCCATGCGTAAATACAACTCATGAACCTTTCACACTTAAAGTTCGTAGACCACCCCTTTCCGGTTTTTCCGACGTTTTCCTCGAATAAACATTGGTGGCGACTCCGCGCATCTTCCTCCCATGGAAGACGCACCCGTGAGCCCTCACGTCGCCCTCCCGCCGAAGGGTAGGTTGCGACAAGGTTCAACCTAGAAAACATTTTAGCACACAGACTCTATCTATGAACTATACAAAACACACGACTCCTCAATTGTTCTCAAAATTGTTTTATCTCATTGCGCTTGTGATTAAACTCGTCGGGTCCCCATAGTGGTTCCCATCACAATACTCATCGCGCATTAACTCGTCGCCCTTAAAGGGTCTTATAGTCGAACGATTGTACAATTCATAGTTCATAACTCAATGCACACAACATCTCAATCACATAAATACTCAATTTTTCACATACACTCGATCTCAATCACAATGATATAATCTCAATTTAATATGTTATCACACCTCATGAATCATATACACTTTACCTATGAACTGTACAATACACACAATACTCGTCGCCTTTAAATGGGCTTACAATTGTGTGATTGCATAGTCCATAACTCACAACTCAATACACATGTATTTTACCTTTAATCACAGGTTCAATTTATCACATACTCACAATTTGAATCACAATTTCATAATCTCAATATAACAATTCATAAGGTTTATCACAACATGGGGAGTAAGACCTCTCAAATAATTTCACACAATTATATCAAAATGTCAAAACATAAAAACATCAAGAACACTCAAATTTATCAATCAATTCTCATAAGAACATCAATTGGTACACAAAACATAACAATATTGTATTTATAATCTTAAAGGAAAAATTATAATTCAATAAACATCTTAAAATAAGCCCTAATTTAATCCTCTAAGGATCCCTACACATGTTCATTCTAACCCCAATTGTGATAAACTCATCCTTTACCTCTAAGGGGCTCATGTGTGTATTGTGACAGCAATAGTGGCATCTCTAGAGGTTTCCTGAGATTCCTCATGTTTTTTCTTTGATTGCTCTGATAGAGTTTCCAAGCGTTAGAGAAAGGGAGAAGAGATTGAAGACTCCATTCCTTGGTCCTATGTGCGATGCATCTTTACCCCTCCACATGCATTATTTTGCAAATCCCAACGGTGAAGACATGCGGATATGAATCTGCAACAACATATCAAAATTTAAAGACAATCCAACGGTTAAAGAATCCGAGATTGTAGTTTTACGGAGACAATTTTGGGTTTCTGTGGGAAAAGAAAAGCTACGATGAAAATGGTATTTCTCTCAGCTCCGACATCCTTTTGTAATTCCCAACGGTGAGATTTCTTGGAGTTGAGTTGCAAACCTGGTACATAAATTTCACGACGATCCGATCCAACGGTTAATGAGTCTAAGATCGTTGTGTTTTTGAGATAGGTTTGGTGGTATGCGGGAAAAAGAGAGGATTTTGGGAGGAGAAGAGGGGAAAACGAAATTGAGAGAAAAAGGAGGCATCGTCAGTGTAAAAACGGACCTAACATATCTCTTTTATAGTTAGGGTACTTACGACTTATTATTTACTCTGTTTATTTATCTTTATTATTTTATAAAAAAGAACTCTATTTTATTCTCTATCAAATGAATAAATAAAATATATTTTTCTCTCAAACCATTATTTTAATTAATAAAGTTATTTTCTTTATTTATTTAATTATAAGGGTCAAGTTGAAACATATCCTGTCATGGTGACCAAAATTCGATCCTACTAAATACCCAAAGACTATAGTTTGAGTTAGGCAATAGACAAGTTGCACACCAAAGCATCAAACAAGGTTCTCTCTTTCTCCTATAAATTAATGACACACATGTAGCACCATAATATAATTAATATAGTGTTATAGAGTATAAAAAAATAAAAGAGTAAATAGAAATATATCGGGTAGGCATTTAACCCATGCCGAATACCCATATTACCCCAGTAAAACTTTTGGGACACTGAAGCATATCTCGTGATGGTGACCGACATTTGGTCCTACTGAATACCCGAAGACTACAGATCCATTATCCCATAGGGCTTACCCCTAGGTATCAGGTACTCAACCTAGTCGAATACCTCATACCCTTTATAGTATCAGGTACTTAGCCTAAACCTAATACTTGATACTCTCCTATAGTATCAATACTTGGCTGACCCTAGTACTTGAAACTTAATACCTTAACTCTTATAGTATCAGGTACTCGGCTAGGCCAAGTACCTAATATCTGATAGTTGATACCCCCCTATATTATCAGGAACTCAGCTAGGCCATGTACTTGATACCTCCTATAGTATTAGATACTCGGCTAGACTGAATATCTGATATCCCTCGTAATATCAGGTACTCACCCTAGCCGAATACCTGATACTACCAAGGTACTCGGTCCAACCGAATACCAAACACGCCTTATCAAACTTTTGACATTTTTTTAGAAAAAGATTACCCAGATTAAGTGTCATTAGGGACAGGATCAGTTCCCTAATAATAATTACATGCACACTACCTAAAGAGACAACCTTGGGGAAAAGCCCACAAGTTCAAAACTTACTAAGGTATGTATTAATAGTTACGTGGATATCAAGGTTAGACATTGTTGATTCTCATTTATTGTTCTCGACCGAGACCTTACTTGGTCGTTGGAAGGCCTTTTGCAAGTACCCCACCCTTCGGCTTGCTGAGTATTATTTGGAGAATGAAGATCATCTAGAGAACGTGAGTTACAAAAAAATTTATTTGTCTACCTCTGTACAAATATTATGTGCATACAAGAAGAAGAAAACTTTGATGTAATATTTGTGACCTATGTAATATCTGTGTTTTTTTCTTTTTGCCTGACCATGTATGCATGTATGATAGAGATCTTAGAATCTCCATGATTTGTATTGGTCAAGTTAATTTATGTTGATGTTTTTGGATATTGTTACTATTTACATTAAATGAAGTATAACCAAATCGTGTTATTAAACTAGAAAAGATCCCATGAAATGTGACCTATGTAATATCCGTATTTTATTGGGTTTGATCTTCTTAAGTAAGATTTTCAAGTCTTATAAATGAAAAACAAACATGATTGAGAGGGGAGATTCCACTAAAGATGGTCAGTCAAGTTCTTTGATGGAGATTAATAATCGATAAAACCGATGGATAATCCATACCAATAGTATAATAATAATAAAATAGGAAAAACCCTACTTTGATTATCTACATTGAAATTGTAGTATATTGTTAGTTAAGTACATTATGTCCTTGCCTTTTCAACTAGGTTTATATGTATCATGGATATTTTGCTAATATTAAGTCTTATTAGTATTTTTGTAAGTTCATGGGAATTTTAATATTTTGATAACGAACTATTACTACTATCTCTATCATAAATATTTTTCGAAGTTTTGATAAAGATGTAATATATAAAACGTGCATATGATTAATTATAAAAAAAAATTATAAGCAAAAATAATTTTATTAATAATGAGTATAAAGGGTACTCAAACTCTCACACATCAAGGAACAACTAAAAGCCACATACAATAACTTGGAGTTTAGAACATATGTTAATACAAGAAATATGATTTGAACATCCATCTGGAAAAGAGCAAGGAACAGTCTCAACCTTAGAACTAAACCAATGCCAAGACCTTACTATTTTAATAAGTCCAAAAGGCTCATCATATATAATTTCAAATACACATCCCTGGAAAATAATTCTATTCCTCATTAAGCATAATAACTAAACTACAATATGTCCCAAAATGTAACGAAAGTCTAGGATGTTTTCTCTAATACGACATTCATGTTGTAAATACGTAGTGTTCCCTATAAGAGTGGGGGAGGACCATCTGCACTCCCATGCATCTAAGAATAGACAAAATACCACAAAGTAGTTGACACCAGGCATGTGAAGAATAAGTGATCATAACTTTAAGCTATGTTTGGTAAAACTAGCTAAGAAGCTAATTATAAGCCATGAGCTAAAAACTTGGAAGTTATCATGAAAACTTATATAATAGCTGATATAATTAAAAATGTTTGTTAAGACTAACTAATAAGTTAAAAGATAAATGTCAAAACATGTAAAAACGACATATTAAATATTTCAAATATTTAAATTTTAATTCTAATAACTTGTCATCTTAAAAAGTAGGACAATAATTTTTAAAATTTTGTATTACAAAAAAATGATAAAAAAATTTCATTTTTTTTTGGAATAAAATAAAATAAACTTTATTAGAACTATATTGTTTAAATAATTTTCTTAACATTTAAATATGTTTATTAATAATATATTTTAAAACAAAAAAATATAAAATTATTTTTTCTTTATAATTTTTCTTTAACATCCATTTTTGTATTTATACAAGAAGAACTTAGATGTGTACGCCTCACACATGTATGAATATGAAACATGGTACAAAATATATCTTCTAACTATGATTGGTAAAATTTAATATCTTTTTGTTGAAGTTTCGCTGCTATAAATTGGTGTACGAATAATTTTGATTTTATTTGTTATCAACTTTGGTTTAGTAATCAGATATTTTAACTATATATTAATCAAAATAAGAAATGCAACAATTCATTAAAATAAAAGTTTGACATTAAAGAAACTAATAAAAAAGGTAGAATTTCAAGTTGCATAATAACAAAGAAAAATGGATATGATAGCTTTTCTTGATAGCGAACAAAAAAAATGATATTTTTTAAATTGATTAAAAGGTTAAAATGGAATTTCAAATAAAATAGTAAAGATAAAATTGAAAAAAAAATCTAGTAACTTATAGTCTAGCTTATTTTCCATATGCTATTAAAATATGCTTGTGTACCAAATAAGCTTATTTTGGTCCAAGGAACTTATAAGCTAGTCAAAGGAACTTCTAAGCTCCTCAAAGCCTTACCAAACATAGCCGAAGTTGGACTAAAAAAAAGAACAAAAAATTTCATGAGTCAATAATCATGCAACAATGGACAAGATTTACCCAAGTAGAAAGCTTTGTAACATTGTAATTTTTATATTGCTTGATTAAGTGTTTAAATTAGATTGCAAGAGCAATTTAATTTAATTTAAGTGTCTGTAATTAATTAAGTAATTATGAGATGATGATTTGTTATATTTATGCCCATGTTATGTATATGTCATGTTTGTCATACCCTAATTTCGTCCGGGGATTATTATTTCATGATATACAACCTTTGATTGGCCGCTTCGAGATACTTGGCACCCTTTGTTGCACAATATGTGAAGTCCCAAGACGTGCCGAAAATCAAAAGGAAGCAGGCTTACCCGATCCGTGAAAATTCTGTAATGTGACGGAAATCGAAAGGAGGAGTTGAGGTGAATCTATCATCATGCTAGGTCTCTGACTTGCTTGATAATAGTGAAACCTCGTCTAGAGCTTTCTCTCTTTATAATGTGTTGTCGCTGGTATTCCATACCGCCACAATATTATTATCTTGAGTGATGATACCTCTAGAAAACAGCCGTGTGAGTTATGAATTGTTGGGGAGTAGTTATTAGAGACCCCTAGATATTGTCCTATAGGTTCCCAAATAGGGGCAAAGAGCAAACACGCTCCGTGCCATTCGTTCTCATGCATTTTTTTGGTAAATAGCACTAGTTTATAGTTTTGCTAGTGATGTTTGGTTTCTTTAGAGTAATACGTAACCTTTTTAATACTATGTTGAGGCGCCATCATGCCCAAAACGTAGCATTAAAATTGGATCTCTGCAGTCTCGTATGTGTGAATTACCCCTTTGTGTTGTTTTCTTTCCGTTTCATGCATACGCATTGCATCATCCATGTCGGAGTCTTGATCCACCCCCTTTTTAGGTAAATGATGGGGACAAATCAAAACAGCAAAAGGTTTTATCAAGTCAAGGTTAAAAGTCTAGATGTCACCAGCCTCAAGGAATTGGGACGTTTGATGGGAGCTCTCCAAAGGCAAGCCTTCTGCAAAGTGTACAGAAAGATTCTAGATTTGACCGCGGCGCAGGTATTTACGGAAGCTGTCGTATCCCTCGCCCAATACTATGACCAGCCGTTGAGGTATTTCACGTTTGGGGACTTCCAAATGGTACCGACTATTGAAGAGTTTGAGGAAATATTAGGATGCCCTCTTGGGGGAAGAAAACCGTATCTTTTCTCCGGGTTTCTTCCTTCCTTGAGCAAGATTGCAGCTGTGGTTGGAGATTCGGCAAAAGAGGTGGATCGCATGAAGCAAACTCGGAACGACATAGTGGGCCTGCCTCGAAAATACTTGGAAGGCAAGGCAAGGGATATGGCGAGCCAAGAAAAGTGGGGCCCGTTTGCGGATATATTAGCTTTGTTGATTTTTGGGGTTGTCCTCTTTCCAAACGTTGACGGTTTGGTGGACTTAGCCGCCATTGACGCTTTCCTCGCATATCACCATAGCAAGAAGAGTCCAGTGGTGGCTATCTTGGCAGATTTGTTTGACACCTTTGACCGGAGGTGTGAGAAAAACAGTGCACGGATTGTCTGTTGTTTACCCGCTCTCTGTGTGTGGTTGGCTTCACACCTATTCCAACAAGACACAAGACACCGGTGTCCGCTTCAAAGTTATCGCTCATGCGCCGAAAAAGGAAGAGTCGATTGGGACCAACATTTGGCTGGGATAGGAGGCAGCGCAATCAATTGGTTTCCTCGTTGGAAGGAAGGCAAGGAAGGAGTTCTTTTCTCGTGTGGGGACTACCCTAATGTTCCATTGATAGGGACTAGGGGTTGTATTAATTATAATCCCGCACTCGCCATAAGACAGCTAGGGTACCCCATGAGGGGAGCGCCAACAGAAGAAAGTCTCTCGCCTTTCCTTGTGAGGGATCTAGGTGCGCAAAGTCACTAGGTGATACAAAGAGTCCACAAGGCGTGGAGAAGTCCGTTGAGGAAAGACAAGGAGCTTAGAGGCATCCGAAATGGCGTCATCGGAGGTTATCATGGATGGCTAAGAGTTCGCACGCGAGAATTAGATTGGCTCTCCAAATTGAAAGTTATCAATGAGGAGAACTTCGAAGCTCCGGAGGAAGATGAAGAAGTCCAAGCTCTAAAATTAGAGCTAGGGAAGGCAAGACTCGCCAAGGAGAAGTTCAAATCAGCCGTTACACACATCCGGAAAGAGTGCACCGAGTTACAAGAGGAAAACGCGGCCACTGCAGGAGCCCTTGAACAAGAAACCAAAAGGGCCTGCAAGGAGGAATATGGCCGAGAGAAATTCCGAGGAGCATTGTGGGGTAGCAACAATGAGCTCAAGCTCCAAAGAGAGGAAAGAGACCGGTCACGGGTGCATGGCATGATCTTAAAAGAAGAGTTAGCTGCTTGCGCAAGGTCCAAGAGGAGTTTGGCTCAACACTTGGAAGCCACGGAGCAAAGCATGCTAGCTATCATAGGGCAATACAAGGAAGAGTTGAACCAGTCTGTGGCCCATGAACAAAAGCTAGCGGAGGATTTTGCACAAGTGTACGCCGAAAAAGAAGCAAGAGGGAGGGTGATTGATGCATTGCATCAAGAAGCGACTATGTGGATGGATAGGTTCGCCTTGACCTTGAATGGAAGTCAAGACCTCCCGCGTCTATTAGCCAAAGCAAAAGCCATGGCCGAAGTGTGTACGGCCCCCGAGGAGATTCATGGGCTAATCAATTACTGTCAACACATGATAGATTTGATGGCCCACATAATTAGAAACCGTTAGTTTCTCTTGTAACACCTTTGTATAATCTTGGCTAGATGAAAGCTTTGTTCTTTTTATAAAATGAGAAGTTCTGAACTTATCACGTTATCTAAAAAAAACCTTGGGGTGGATCCAAGTGCTCCGATCATTCATTTTCATATTCATGTTTTGGTGGCATACTCACCGTTGTTTATTTCTTTAGGAATTTCATCATAACTAAGAAAGCACAGAGGCACCCCTATAACACTCGATCCAGAAAAATGGATAATGAAGAGGGCGTGCAGGAACAGATGAAGGCCGATCTATCGGCCTTAAAAGATCAAATGGCTTCCATCTCGGAGGTCATGTTAAAACTCTAGAAAACTATAGAGGATAAAGCCACGACAACCGCCTCCAGTACAGTTAGGGAAGCGAAGCCGGTGCTGCAGCCCGCCTTAAATCCGGGCCGAGACAGAAACACGGCAATGTTTGGTCGGAGGTATAGTCTGCAAGCTTACCCCTATGGCTTGCCTCCGGACTTCACTCCCCGTGCCACCCCGGAAGATTTAAGCCAAGCCCCTACTTTCAAGGGGCAACTCCCACCTTATGACGACTATCCCGGGCAAGACGATGAGGAAGGAGATACCCATCTCGGTCCCCTGCTCCACCTCAAAGATCCGTCCCCCCATGAACTACCCCAACCAAACATAGTCCGCCATATCCCGGCTTCACCCACACCCGTAAAAGAATTTGTTCCCTTCGTGGAAGATAAGGGAAAGATTGAGGCGCTTGAAGAGAGGTTGAGAGCAGTCGAGGGCCTCGGCAATTACCCATTCTCGGATCTAGCGGACTTATGTCTTGTACCCAATATCGTCATCCCTCCCAAGTTCAAAGTACCAGACTTTGATAAATACAAAGGGACGACATGTCCAAAAGGGAATCTCTAGATGTATTGCCGAAAGATGGGGGCGTATTCTGCGTACGAAAAGTTGTTGGTCAATTTCTTTCAAGACAGCTTGGTTGGAGCAGCTGTAGCATGGTATACCAATCTGGAAGCTTCCCAGATCCGATCAAGGAAGGACTTGGCAACTGCCTTCATTAGGCAGTACCAGTACAATACGGATATGGCTCCTGATCGGAACCAGCTTCAGAGTATGACTAAGCGAGAGCATGAGTCCATTAAGGAATATGCCCAAAGATGGAGAGATCTCGCAGCCCAAGTCGTACCGCCCATGACGGAGAGAGAGATGATCACAATTATGGTAGATACGTTACCCATGTTCTACTATGAAAAGCTGATAGGCTACATGCCAGCTAACTTTGCGGATCTCGTCTTCGCTGGAGAAAGGATTGAATCCGAACTACGAAAAGGCAAGTTCGAATATGCTTCCAATGTGGCCCCCAACAACAACAGAAGAGCCCCAGTAGTGGGCGTGAGGAAAAAGGAAGGAGTCGCCCACGCGGTCACCACCACCCCGATGTGGATGAAAGCACCCCAAAATATCCAAAGCTCATACCAGCCCAATCCCCCAAATTTTTCAATCCGAGCCGGGAGTTCCCCCCCGACTCAAGTAAAAGGACCGCCCGTGGCAGAGAGAACGCCGGCCCAACGCACAGCTCCAGCCACGCCCCGGCCAGTCAACAATACGGCCCCCGGCACGAGCTATAATAATGCATGGAGCCCACTCCCGGAAGATAACTTCTCTCCTATTCCCATGGCATACTCTGAATTATGGCCTTCATTATTGGAGAATCATTTGGTGGTAGCCATACCCGGGAGGGTCTTCCAGCCACCCTACCCCAAGTGGTATGACCCGGGTGCCAAGTGTGCGTACCATAGTGGAGCTCCCGGACACAACATTGACTCCTGCCGCCCGTTCAAGTATAAAGTGCAGCACCTAATCAGTGCCGGCTGGCTATCATTTCAAGAGGAAGGCCCAAATGTTAAAACCAACCCGCTAGCTAGTCATGGAAAGGCTAGCGTAAACGCCATCCAAGAGGATGAGCCATCGCGGGCAAGGAGATTAGGAGAGGTGGCTACTTCCAGACGTTTTATCTACCAATCGCTGCAAGCGGCATTTATGGTCTCCTGTGGCGGAGGCGAAAGGGACGAATGTTTGTTTCACCTTGGGGAGTCGCACGACATGGAAACCTGTCCCGCGGTAGAAGAATTGCTTCAACGGCTCATGGTTTGCGGGCAGCTTGAAGTGTCCATAGAAGGGAGGGAAGAACCACAAATTTGCATGCAGTCGGAAGAGAAGAAGGTTCCTCTAACCCCCAAGGCCCTAGTGATATATTTTACTAGGAAAGGGACCGGCTCCACACCCATATACCCCCCAAGCCAACACCATTTTCATATCAAAGTAATAAGGTCGTTCCGTGGAAGTATACCCCTCCCGCGTTCAGCGAAAGAGTTGCAATCGAAGTTAACTCCCTGTCAGCTAAGGTGACCAACATCACCGGCCTCAGTGGTGTAACCCGCAGTGGTCGGGTGTTCGCTTCCCCTCACCCGGTGGAGTTGCCCTCCAAGGGGAAAGCGCCCATGGTCCAAGAGCCCACAGACGTAGCCACCCCCTCGAAAGAAGTAGATCCTCCAGTGGTAAGAGGGGCTGAAAAGAAAGAAGGTCTTCAAGGAAAGACGGTGACTTTGGAAGAGGCCCATGAGTTCCTTTGCCTCATCCAACAAAGCGAGTTTAAGGTAGTCGAGCAACTGAATAAAACCCCAGCAAGGATCTCGTTGCTTGAACTGCTCATAAACTCCGAGCCTCATCGTACGCTGTTGATAAAAGTCCTCAATGATGCCCATGTAGCCCACGATATCTCAGTGGAGGGTTTTGAAGACATCGTTAATCATATAACCACCAACAATTATATCGTGTTTGTGGAAGAAGAGATTCCCGTAGAGGGGAGAGGACACAACAAGGCTCTTCATGTGTCGGTAAAGTGTATGGACCATGTTGTCGCAAAGGTGCTTATCGACAATGGATCGAGTTTAAATGTAATGCTGAAGACCACTTTGGAAAAGCTTCCTTTTAGTGCGTCACGTTTAAAACCGAGCTCGATGGTGGTGCGAGCCTTTGATGGTACTCGGCGGGAAGTGATGGGGGAAATTGACATTCCCATTCAGATAGGCCCCCACACTTGCAATGTGGTGTTTCAAGTAATGGATATAAATCCCGCCTATAACTGCCTCTTAGGAAGACCTTGGGTTCATGCCCTGGGAGTGGTCCCTTCAACGCTTCACCAGAAATTGAAGTTTGCAGTGGGTGGACTTTTAGTGATAGTGTCGGGTGAAGAGGATATGTTAGTGAGCTGCCCCTCCTTCGCACCATACGTAGAAGCGGCGGAAGAATCATTGGAAACGGCTTTCCAATCCTTCGAGGTGGTGAGCTGCGCCTCTGTGGAACCAAGTCTGTTGCTACCTTCTCTCTCCAATGCGGCCATAATGGTGGCACGTGTTATGCTCAGGAACGGGTTTGAGCCCGGAATGGGTCTAGGCAAGGACGGCCTCGGGAATGCCGACGTGTTCGATATCAAGGGAAATCCATACAAATATGGATTAGGGTATGAACCCGGGATGCCGGGGAGGAGGAATATGCCGTCAAGACTTTGGGCGGATAGGGTATGGCCCGGCCGTATTAGCCAGTGTTTCACCAATGCTGGAATGATGTCCGAGGAGGAGGTGGCCGCAATAGAAGAGGAGTTCCCTCAAGACCCACCAAATTTCGTGCAACCATGCCACCCCGATTCCCAAGTGGGGAACTGGCGCATAATAAGCCAGTCAGAAGTCTATACCACTGATTCAATGTAATTAGAGCCTATAGATTTCCTTTCTCTTTGTTTTGTGAAACCTACCTTATTAAATAAACAAAGAGATCTTGTTTCATCTGTTCTTGCAGTTCCACCTTTTCTCATATCATTTTGCATGTTTTTGTTTATTTTGTCTTGTTTGGTATAGATATGAGGGTCGATTCTTTGAGGATCCTAACGATGAGGGTTTGACGATCGATTTCGACCGAGATGTAAGCCAAATGATGAACGAATAAGAGGAAGAGGACGTCCTTTCACCAGAGTTGGAGAGGTTGATCGCTCAGGAAGAATGTGAAATGAAGCTTCACCAAGAAAAAACCGAATTGGTAAACTTGGGGACCACGAAGGAAAATAAAGAAGTAAAGGTAGGAACCGGTATGACCGCGCCTATCCGCCAAGGCTTGATAACCCTTCTTGAAGAGTATCAAGATGTCTTTGCGTGGTCATATCAAGACATGCCCGATCTGGATTCCGACATTGTGCAGCATAAGTTGCCTTTGAATCCTGGGTCTTCCCCGGTTAAGAAAAAGTTACGAAGAATGAGACCCGAGATGTCTTTAAAAATTAAAGAAGAAGTAAGGAAGCAATTTGATGCAGGGTTCTTAGCTGTAGCTCGGTACCTAGAGTGGGTGGCCAACATTGTCCCAGTCCCAAAAAAGGATGGCAAGGTTCGAATATGTGTAGACTACTGGGACTTGAACCGAGCCAGTCCTAAAGACAATTTTCCCCTGCCACACATTGATATATTGGTAGATAATACAGCCAAGTTCGCCCTTTTCTCATTTATGGATGGTTTCTCGGGGTATAATCAAATAAAGATGGCACCCGAAGATGTAGAGAAGACCACTTTCGTCACCCTATGGGGGACGTTCTGCTATAAAGTGATGGCCTTCGGACTGAAAAATGCTGGGGCAACCTATTAGCGTGCCATGGTGGTGTTGTTCCATGATATGATGCATAAGGAAATAGAGGTCTACGTAGATGACATGATTGCCAAGTCTCGAACTGAGGACGAACACCTTGTCAATCTGCGTAAGCTGTTTGGAAGGTTGCGGAAATACCAACTAAAACTAAACCCAACCAAATGCACCTTCGGGGTAAAGTCGGGGAAGTTGCTAGGATTTATCGTAAGTCAGAAAGGGATAGAGATAGATCCCGAGAAAGTAAAGGCCATCCTTGAAATGCCGGAACCACACACGGAGAAGTAGGTTCGGGGGTTCTTGGGCAGGTTGAATTATATCGCGAGATTTATCTCGCAACTCACCCCTACCTGTGAGCCCATTTTCAAGCTATTACGTAAGAACCAGGCGGTCCTGTGGAACAGTGACTGCCAAGAGGCCTTTGAGAAGATCAAACAGAGTCTCGCAAACCCCCCGATGCTCATGCCACCTGTAACAGGAAGACCTCTTTTCCTGTACATGACCGTGTTGGACGAGTCTATGGGGTGTGTGTTGGGTCAGCACGATGATTCTAGGAAAAAGGAGCAAGCCATCTACTATCTAAGCAAGAAGTTTACCGCATGTGAGATGAATTACTCAATGCTGGAAAGGACGTGTTGTGCTCTGGTATGGGCATCACATCGGCTTAGGCAGTACATGCTCAGCCATACCACGTGGCTTATCTCCAAAATGGATCCCGTGAAATACATCTTTGAGAAATCGGCCCTCACGGGACGAATCGCTAGGTGGCAGGTACTATTATCTGAATTCGATATCGTTTACGTCACCCAAAAGGCGGTAAAGGGAAGTGCCTTAGCAGATTATTTGGCCCAGCAGCCCCTCCAGGATTATCGGCCGATGCACCCCGAGTTCCCAGATGAAGATATCATGGCCCTGTTTGAAGAGAAGCGGACGCACGAGGACATAGACAAATGGATTGTTTACTTCGATGGGGCATCTAACGCTTTGGGCCACGGAGTAGGGGCAGTCCTGGTATCCCTGGATGATCAGTGTATTCCTTTCACGGCTAGGCTAGGTTTTGATTGTACCAACAATATGGCCGAGTACGAAGCATGCGCCATCGGGGTTCAGGCGGCCATTGATTTTGATGTAAAACTACTCAAGGTGTATGGAGACTCAGCTTTGGTGATACGCCAGTTGAAAGGAGAATGGGAAACTAGGGATCCGAAGTTGATACCCTATCAAACTCACATCTTGAGGTTAGCCAAGTACTTTGACGACATTTCTTTCCACCACATACCTCGGGAAGAGAATCAAATGGCTGATGCATTAGCCACCCTGGCATCCATGTTTCAACTTGCCCCACACGGGGATCTGCCGTACATCGAATTCAAATCTCAGGGAAGGCCGGCATATTGTTATGCAATAGAGGAAGAGCGGGATGGGAAACCGTGGTATTTCGACATCAAACAATATGTTGAGAACAAAGAATACCCACCAGGGATTTCTGACAATGACAAAAGGACGTTGAGGAGATTGGCTACTGGTTTCTTTGTAAGTGGTACCATCCTGTACAAACGGAACCACGATATGACCCTCCTACGATGCGTAGATGCCAAAAAGGCAAACTTCATGATTGAGGAGATCCACGAGGGTTCCTTTGGGACACATGCCAATGGGCATGCTATGGCCAGAAAAATCCTTAGGGCCGGTTATTATTGGCTCACTATGGAAAGCGATTGTTGCGCTCATGTAAGGAAATGTCATAAATGTCAGGCATACGCGGACAATGTCAATGTTCCGCCACATCCTCTGAATGTTATGTCCGCTCCTTGGCCTTTTTCCATGTGGGGAATAGATGTCATTGGGGCCATCGAACCCAAAGCGTCGAATGGTCACCGCTTCATTCTTGTGGCGATAGATTACTTCACCAAATGGGTCGAAGCGGCTTCTTATACTAATGTCACAAGGAGTGTGGTAGTCCGATTCATCAAGAGGGAGCTGATTTGTCGATACGGACTCCCTAGGAAAATCATTACTGACAATGGCACCAATCTGAACAACAAGATGATGTAGGAAATGTGCGAGGATTTCAAGATCCCGCATCATTACTCCACCCCTTATCGGTCGAAGATGAATGGGGCTGTAGAGGCTGCGAATAAAAATATTAAGAAGATTGTTCAGAAGATGACAGTGTCATACAAAGATTGGCATGAGATGTTGCCTTTCGCCCTGCACGAATATAGAACCTCGGTACGAACTTCTACTGGGGCAACGCCGTATTCTTTGGTTTATGGGATGGAAGCAGTACTCCCATTTGAGGTGGAGGTTCCTTCTCAGAGGATAATAGCGGAATCCGGCCTAGAAGAGTCAGAATGGGCTCAAGCACGCTACGACCAACTTAACCTTATTGAAGGTAAGCGTTTGGCAGCCATGAGCCATGGGCGTCTGTATCAACGAAGGATAAAGAACGCATTCGACAAGAAGGTACGCCCGCGCAAGTTCAACGAGGGGGACCTCGTGTTGAAGAAGATGTCCCACGCTGTTAAGGATAATCGAGGCAAGTGGGCCCCGAATTATGAAGAACCTTTCGTGGTGAAAAGAGCTTTTTCTGGGGGTGCTCTGATACTCACCCACATGGATGGCGAGGAGCTGCCCTCGCCCGTGAACTCCGATGTAGTTAAACGATATTACGCTTGAAGTCTGGGGCAATCGAGAGGACCGTTGCATGCTTTTATTTCTGAGTTTTTCTCGTTCTTCTGGGTTTCCTCTAGGGATTCCCGTTCACTATACTTGTCTCGTTTCTTTGAAAAGAAAAGATGGGCAAGGTTTCAGTCCTCCCTTTGGTTTCAAGCCTTTAGTTTTGTTATAACCTGAGCCCTCTTCGCTCGGTTCATGGGGTGCCCCAAATGCTTAATTAAAATTGAACCTAACCGGCCTTCACTAAAAAATCATCACATTAGAAACATTCATACATGCACATGCACATGCACATGCATATCTTGTGATAGGAAGGAGCAGAATCGTCTTGAGACCCGAGATGTCTTTAAAAATTAAAGAAGAAGTAAGGAAGCAATTTGATGCAGGGTTCTTAGCTGTAGCTCGGTACTAGATGTGGTGGCCAACATTGTCCCATCCCAAAAAAGGATGGCAAGGTCTCAATATGTGTAGACTACTGGGACTTGAACCGAGCCAGTCCTAAAGACAATTTTCCCCTGCCACACATTGATAATTGGTAGATAATACAGCCAAGTTCGCCCTTTTCTCATTTATGGATGGTTTCTCGGGTATAATCAAATAAAGATGGCACCCGAAGATGTAGAGAAAGACCACTTTCGTCACCTATGGGGACGTTCTGCTATAAAGTGATGGCCTTCGGACTGAAAATGCTGGGGCAACCTATTAGCGTGCCATGGTGGTGTTGTTCCATGATATGATGCATAAGGAAATAGAGGTCTACGTAGATGACATGATTGCCAAGTCTCGAACTGAGGACGAACACCTTGTCAATCTGCGTAAGCTGTTGGAAGGTTGCGGAAATACCAACTAAAACTAAACCCAACCAAATGCACCTTCGGGGAAAGTCGGGAAGTTGCTAGGATTTATCGTAAGTCAGAAAGGGATAGAGATAGATCCCGAGAAAGTAAAGGCCATCCTTGAAATGCCGAACCACACACGGAGAAGTAGGTTCGGGGGTTCTTGGGCAGGTTGAATTATATCGCGAGATTATTCTCGCAACTCACCCTACCTGTGAGCCCATTTTCAAGCTATTACGTAAGAACCAGGCGGTCCTGGGGAACAGTGACTGCCAAGAGGCCTTTGAGAAGATCAAACAGAGTCTCGCAAACCCCCCGATGCTCATGCCACCTGTAACAGGAAGACCTCTTTTCCTGGTAGCATGACCGCTGTGGGACGAAAGGTCTGCATGTACCATAGTGGAGCTCCCGGACACAACATTGACTCCTGCCGCCCGTTCAAGTAAAGTGCAGCACCTAATCAGTGCCGGCTGGCTATCATTTCAAGGGAAGGCCCAAATGTTAAAACCAACCCGCTAGCTAGTCATGGAAAGGCTAGCGTAAACGCCATCCAAGAGGATGAGCCATCGCGGGCAAGGAGATTAGGAGAGGTGGCTACTTCCAGACGTTTTATCTACCAATCGCTGCAAGCGGCATTTATGGTCTCCTGTGGCGGAGGCGAAAGGGACGAATGTTTGTTTCACCTTGGGGAGTCGCACGACATGGAAACCTGTCCCGCGGTAGAAGAATTGCTTCAACGGCTCATGGTTTGCGGGCAGCTTGAAGTGTCCATAGAAGGGAGGGAAGAACCACAAATTTGCATGCAGTCGGAAGAGAAGAAGGTTCCTCTAACCCCCAAGGCCCTAGTGATATATTTTACTAGGAAAGGGACCGGCTCCACACCCATATACCCCCCAGCCAACACCATTTTCATATCAAAGTAATAAGGTCGTTCCGTGGAAGTATACCCCTCCCGCGTTCAGCGAAAGAGTTGCAATCGAAGTTAACTCCCTGTCAGCTAAGGTGACCAACATCACCGGCCTCAGTGGTGTAACCCGCAGTGGTCGGGTGTTCGCTTCCCCTCACCCGGTGGAGTTGCCCTCCAAGGGGAAAGCGCCCATGGTCCAAGAGCCCACAGACGTAGCCACCCCCTCGAAAGAAGTAGATCCTCCAGTGGTAAGAGGGGCTGAAAAGAAAGAAGGTCTTCAAGGAAAGACGGTGACTTTGGAAGAGGCCCATGAGTTCCTTTGCCTCATCCAACAAAGCGAGTTTAAGGTAGTCGAGCAACTGAATAAAACCCCAGCAAGGATCTCGTTGCTTGAACTGCTCATAAACTCCGAGCCTCATCGTACGCTGTTGATAAAAGTCCTCAATGATGCCCATGTAGCCCACGATATCTCAGTGGAGGGTTTTGAAGACATCGTTAATCATATAACCACCAACAATTATATCGTGTTTGTGGAAGAAGAGATTCCCGTAGAGGGGAGAGGACACAACAAGGCTCTTCATGTGTCGGTAAAGTGTATGGACCATGTTGTCGCAAAGGTGCTTATCGACAATGGATCGAGTTTAAATGTAATGCTGAAGACCACTTTGGAAAAGCTTCCTTTTAGTGCGTCACGTTTAAAACCGAGCTCGATGGTGGTGCGAGCCTTTGATGGTACTCGGCGGGAAGTGATGGGGGAAATTGACATTCCCATTCAGATAGGCCCCCACACTTGCAATGTGGTGTTTCAAGTAATGGATATAAATCCCGCCTATAACTGCCTCTTAGGAAGACCTTGGGTTCATGCCCTGGGAGTGGTCCCTTCAACGCTTCACCAGAAATTGAAGTTTGCAGTGGGTGGACTTTTAGTGATAGTGTCGGGTGAAGAGGATATGTTAGTGAGCTGCCCCTCCTTCGCACCATACGTAGAAGCGGCGGAAGAATCATTGGAAACGGCTTTCCAATCCTTCGAGGTGGTGAGCTGCGCCTCTGTGGAACCAAGTCTGTTGCTACCTTCTCTCTCCAATGCGGCCATAATGGTGGCACGTGTTATGCTCAGGAACGGGTTTGAGCCCGGAATGGGTCTAGGCAAGGACGGCCTCGGGAATGCCGACGTGTTCGATATCAAGGGAAATCCATACAAATATGGATTAGGGTATGAACCCGGGATGCCGGGGAGGAGGAATATGCCGTCAAGACTTTGGGCGGATAGGGTATGGCCCGGCCGTATTAGCCAGTGTTTCACCAATGCTGGAATGATGTCCGAGGAGGAGGTGGCCGCAATAGAAGAGGAGTTCCCTCAAGACCCACCAATTTCGTGCAACCATGCCACCCCGATTCCCAAGTGGGGAACTGGCGCATAATAAGCCAGTCAGAAGTCTATACCACTGATTCAATGTAATTAGAGCCTATAGATTTCCTTTCTCTTTGTTTTGTGAAACCTACCTTATTAAATAAACAAAGAGATCTTGTTTCATCTGTTCTTGCAGTTCCACCTTTTCTCATATCATTTTGCATGTTTTTGTTTATTTTGTCTTGTTTGGTATAGATATGAGGGTCGATTCTTTGAGGATCCTAACGATGAGGGTTTGACGATCGATTTCGACCGAGATGTAAGCCAAATGATGAACGAATAAGAGGAAGAGGACGTCCTTTCACCAGAGTTGGAGAGGTTGATCGCTCAGGAAGAATGTGAAATGAAGCTTCACCAAGAAAAAACCGAATTGGTAAACTTGGGGACCACGAAGGAAAATAAAGAAGTAAAGGTAGGAACCGGTATGACCGCGCCTATCCGCCAAGGCTTGATAACCCTTCTTGAAGAGTATCAAGATGTCTTTGCGTGGTCATATCAAGACATGCCCGATCTGGATTCCGACATTGTGCAGCATAAGTTGCCTTTGAATCCTGGGTCTTCCCCGGTTAAGAAAAAGTTACGAAGAATGAGACCCGAGATGTCTTTAAAAATTAAAGAAGAAGTAAGGAAGCAATTTGATGCAGGGTTCTTAGCTGTAGCTCGGTACCTAGAGTGGGTGGCCAACATTGTCCCAGTCCCAAAAAAGGATGGCAAGGTTCGAATATGTGTAGACTACTGGGACTTGAACCGAGCCAGTCCTAAAGACAATTTTCCCCTGCCACACATTGATATATTGGTAGATAATACAGCCAAGTTCGCCCTTTTCTCATTTATGGATGGTTTCTCGGGGTATAATCAAATAAAGATGGCACCCGAAGATGTAGAGAAGACCACTTTCGTCACCCTATGGGGGACGTTCTGCTATAAAGTGATGGCCTTCGGACTGAAAAATGCTGGGGCAACCTATTAGCGTGCCATGGTGGTGTTGTTCCATGATATGATGCATAAGGAAATAGAGGTCTACGTAGATGACATGATTGCCAAGTCTCGAACTGAGGACGAACACCTTGTCAATCTGCGTAAGCTGTTTGGAAGGTTGCGGAAATACCAACTAAAACTAAACCCAACCAAATGCACCTTCGGGGTAAAGTCGGGGAAGTTGCTAGGATTTATCGTAAGTCAGAAAGGGATAGAGATAGATCCCGAGAAAGTAAAGGCCATCCTTGAAATGCCGGAACCACACACGGAGAAGTAGGTTCGGGGGTTCTTGGGCAGGTTGAATTATATCGCGAGATTTATCTCGCAACTCACCCCTACCTGTGAGCCCATTTTCAAGCTATTACGTAAGAACCAGGCGGTCCTGTGGAACAGTGACTGCCAAGAGGCCTTTGAGAAGATCAAACAGAGTCTCGCAAACCCCCCGATGCTCATGCCACCTGTAACAGGAAGACCTCTTTTCCTGTACATGACCGTGTTGGACGAGTCTATGGGTGTGTGTTGGGTCAGCACGATGATTCTAGGAAAAAGGAGCAAGCCATCTACTATCTAAGCAAGAAGTTTACCGCATGTGAGATGAATTACTCAATGCTGGAAAGGACGTGTTGTGCTCTGGTATGGGCATCACATCGGCTTAGGCAGTACATGCTCAGCCATACCACGTGGCTTATCTCCAAAATGGATCCCGTGAAATACATCTTTGAGAAATCGGCCCTCACGGGACGAATCGCTAGGTGGCAGGTACTATTATCTGAATTCGATATCGTTTACGTCACCCAAAAGGCGGTAAAGGGAAGTGCCTTAGCAGATTATTTGGCCCAGCAGCCCCTCCAGGATTATCGGCCGATGCACCCCGAGTTCCCAGATGAAGATATCATGGCCCTGTTTGAAGAGAAGCGGACGCACGAGGACATAGACAAATGGATTGTTTACTTCGATGGGGCATCTAACGCTTTGGGCCACGGAGTAGGGGCAGTCCTGGTATCCCTGGATGATCAGTGTATTCCTTTCACGGCTAGGCTAGGTTTTGATTGTACCAACAATATGGCCGAGTACGAAGCATGCGCCATCGGGGTTCAGGCGGCCATTGATTTTGATGTAAAACTACTCAAGGTGTATGGAGACTCAGCTTTGGTGATACGCCAGTTGAAAGGAGAATGGGAAACTAGGGATCCGAAGTTGATACCCTATCAAACTCACATCTTGAGGTTAGCCAAGTACTTTGACGACATTTCTTTCCACCACATACCTCGGGAAGAGAATCAAATGGCTGATGCATTAGCCACCCTGGCATCCATGTTTCAACTTGCCCCACACGGGGATCTGCCGTACATCGAATTCAAATCTCAGGGAAGGCCGGCATATTGTTATGCAATAGAGGAAGAGCGGGATGGGAAACCGTGGTATTTCGACATCAAACAATATGTTGAGAACAAAGAATACCCACCAGGGATTTCTGACAATGACAAAAGGACGTTGAGGAGATTGGCTACTGGTTTCTTTGTAAGTGGTACCATCCTGTACAAACGGAACCACGATATGACCCTCCTACGATGCGTAGATGCCAAAAAGGCAAACTTCATGATTGAGGAGATCCACGAGGGTTCCTTTGGGACACATGCCAATGGGCATGCTATGGCCAGAAAAATCCTTAGGGCCGGTTATTATTGGCTCACTATGGAAAGCGATTGTTGCGCTCATGTAAGGAAATGTCATAAATGTCAGGCATACGCGGACAATGTCAATGTTCCGCCACATCCTCTGAATGTTATGTCCGCTCCTTGGCCTTTTTCCATGTGGGGAATAGATGTCATTGGGGCCATCGAACCCAAAGCGTCGAATGGTCACCGCTTCATTCTTGTGGCGATAGATTACTTCACCAAATGGGTCGAAGCGGCTTCTTATACTAATGTCACAAGGAGTGTGGTAGTCCGATTCATCAAGAGGGAGCTGATTTGTCGATACGGACTCCCTAGGAAAATCATTACTGACAATGGCACCAATCTGAACAACAAGATGATGTAGGAAATGTGCGAGGATTTCAAGATCCCGCATCATTACTCCACCCCTTATCGGTCGAAGATGAATGGGGCTGTAGAGGCTGCGAATAAAAATATTAAGAAGATTGTTCAGAAGATGACAGTGTCATACAAAGATTGGCATGAGATGTTGCCTTTCGCCCTGCACGAATATAGAACCTCGGTACGAACTTCTACTGGGGCAACGCCGTATTCTTTGGTTTATGGGATGGAAGCAGTACTCCCATTTGAGGTGGAGGTTCCTTCTCAGAGGATAATAGCGGAATCCGGCCTAGAAGAGTCAGAATGGGCTCAAGCACGCTACGACCAACTTAACCTTATTGAAGGTAAGCGTTTGGCAGCCATGAGCCATGGGCGTCTGTATCAACGAAGGATAAAGAACGCATTCGACAAGAAGGTACGCCCGCGCAAGTTCAACGAGGGGGACCTCGTGTTGAAGAAGATGTCCCACGCTGTTAAGGATAATCGAGGCAAGTGGGCCCCGAATTATGAAGAACCTTTCGTGGTGAAAAGAGCTTTTTCTGGGGGTGCTCTGATACTCACCCACATGGATGGCGAGGAGCTGCCCTCGCCCGTGAACTCCGATGTAGTTAAACGATATTACGCTTGAAGTCTGGGGCAATCGAGAGGACCGTTGCATGCTTTTATTTCTGAGTTTTTCTCGTTCTTCTGGGTTTCCTCTAGGGATTCCCGTTCACTATACTTGTCTCGTTTCTTTGAAAAGAAAAGATGGGCAAGGTTTCAGTCCTCCCTTTGGTTTCAAGCCTTTAGTTTTGTTATAACCTGAGCCCTCTTCGCTCGGTTCATGGGGTGCCCCAAATGCTTAATTAAAATTGAACCTAACCGGCCTTCACTAAAAAATCATCACATTAGAAACATTCATACATGCACATGCACATGCACATGCATATCTTGTGATAGGAAGGAGCAGAATCGTCTCAGGCCACGGTCAGAAGTCAAGACAAGTCAATGGCAGAAATCAACCAAGGTAAGACGATGAGCGGTCACGATTGGCCGCATATTGTTTGTCTCCTACTCGCAGGTACTTAGGGATGGAGGCAAATGGAGGATAGGGTCACGACCGACCAATCGTCACCCCTTCCCGGCGCTGGGCCAGCGGAGAACGTCGCTGCAAGGCAGCCCAGTATCCTTTGAATTCACAGTATTTTACTACTATTGTTTGTTTTTAAATAAGTAATTGACGCCTAATTCTAACTTAAGTAGGTTCAAGTAGGCAAAACGCTAACCCATAAGAGGGGGGGAAGGCATGGTTAATGTATCCTTAAAAAAAAAAAATTGGCAGGTTAGCTCGCCTGGGCGAGCTGAGCTCGCCTGAGCGAGCAACCCCTGCATTCAAAATATAAAAAACGAGGGAGGGGAACGTTTTTGTATCCAAAAACTTCCACCCCCCCCCCCCTTCATTCAAAAGAGAGAACTCACGAAGGCTTGCGGTTTTTGCACCCCTAAGCCACTTTTGGTTGCAGTTTGCTTTCATTTTTGGTGTTTCTACTCACTCCAACAAGTAAGTATTCAATCCTTGAGTTTTTTGCTTCCCATTGGAGTATTTTCTTCATCTTTTGATGCTCTAAATTGTGAGAACGTGCTTATATTTGTGGGGCAGTTTTGGGTTGTTTTTATGCTTGATTTCTTGAGTTGAGGATTTGAATGAGAAGGCCTTAGGCCTATGTTGTGTTCTGAAGCAATGGGGCATGCCACATTGCCCCCATTCTCTTGCAATTTATGTCCAAACGTGCACCCACCAAGTGCTCGGTGAAATGCCCCAACGATATATGAATATGGTTTTGCAAAATTGGGATGGTGGAACTGTTTTATGTATGTAGAGACAGCATAGGAGATTCAAAATAGGTACCCACATGCAATTTCAAGCTTAGGAACCCAAACTTTAGCTTTAATGCAAGAAAACATACTCATGGCTAGGAACCCAAAATTTGGTTTTAGAATTGGAAAAGCATGAAAATTAGGACTTGCTTGCGAGAGTTTTTACCTGAAATTGTTCAGCCCCATGATTGATACTTTGCACCTAGGTATTGATACTTTGCACCTAGGTAACGTGGGAAATGCTTTTCAATGGTATGTATATATAGGTAAATAAAAGAGGCATGAAATTCTTTGCAAAGGGTGAATGAATATTGAGGTTGCTTCCTAAATGAATGTATGATAGCATGGAATTCTCTTTTGAATGCAAGTGTGTGCAGGATGTAATTAGCTTTCCAATATGCATATAAATAAATGTGAGAGAAACAATAAATTTTGTATGATATATATTTCAAATGTGTGTAGGTAGTTTGTAATAGTAAATGTTTAGGATATAATTAAGTGTGAACTTTGACGCAATGCCTTGGGCGTGAGAATGTATGTTCTTTTCAAATGCATATATGTGTATGACAATTAGAATGTGTTGGATGTCCCTCTATGTTGATATAAATAGTAGGATATTCCACACATACACGTGTGCATAAATAGATTATATGAGTTCGTTCTAAAATCAGAGGGATTAGCATGACATTTTTTGCGTTAAGATAAGCATTGTCTTGTAAAACTAACTTCTAAATGTTTGTTCTCGCAGGAAATGGCCCCAAAGAAGCTTGCTTCAAAGAGATCCAGGAAGGATAAAGCGGCTGAAGGAACCAGTTCCGCTCCCGAATATGACAGCCATCATTTTAGGAGCGCTGAGCACCAGCAGCGCTTCGAGGCCATCAAGGGATGGTCATTTCTCCGGGAGCGACACATCCAGCTCAGGGACGACGAGTATACCGACTTCCAGGAGGAGATAGTTCGCCGGCGGTGGGCATCGGTGGTTACCCCCATAGCCAAGTTCGACCCAGACATAGTCCTCGAGTTTTATGCCAATGCTTGGCCTACAGAGGAGGGTGTACGAGATATGCGATCCTGGGTGAGGGGTCAGTGGATCCCGTTCGATGCGGATGGTCTCAGCGGAGGAGGGCCAGGAGTGCGAGTATGGCCAGAGGAGGAACCAGGCCGATGGGTTTGATGAGGAGGCCATCGCCCAGTTGCTGTGTATACCGGGGCAGGATTTTGCCCGGACTGCTGCTGGAAGACGGGTGCGGATCATGCGCACCAACATGACCACCCTGACTCAGATCTGGATGACTTTGCTTCTCAGCAACATCTAGCCCAGCGATCATAATTCTGACCTCCCCCTGCCGAAGTGTCAGCTGGTGTACGCCATCCTGACACAGATGAGCATTCACGTGGCTCAATTAATCGCTGATGCCATCTATCTATTTGCAGGTATGGCGTCTACCAGGCACCCTCTGGACTCGGATAAGTCCAACAGGGCCCTGGGATTTCCCGCTTTGATCACAGGACTCTACCAGTCGTTCGGAGTCCCCGTCGCACCTAGCAAGGTGATCCGGCCACCCATCACCCAAGCTTTTATTGAGAAGTATTGCACGCAGAGACAGGCCAAGGGGGATGCTCCGCAGGCCGCAGATGCGCAGTATTTGCGGCATTTGGTTCGCCAACAGGCGGCCAACCACCGAGCGCATGTACAGACCCATGATTGTCTTTACCAGTTGAGCCTCAGCCTACAGAGCCAGGGTTTTACTTCTTTTCCGTGCCCTACTCCGGATCAGTTCAGGGCAGAGGTCGCATGGCCCAGAGATTGGCCTGAGGCTCGGGCAGGAGAGGCACCAGTAGAGGCTCCCGACGAGGCAGATGAGGCTCGCGAGGACGAGGAGATGACCGATTTACTTGATTTCTTAGGAGGGAGCGGAGCCACATGATTGGGAGATCCCTTGATCCGTATTTTTTTTTGTTTCCATTTTTTCTTGTTACATATCATCTTATTTTTGTTCGACTAAGGGACTGACGTTTGTTTCGTGTTGATTGACTTTTGTTTTGTACATACATATCGGTTGAGTCGTTACATTAGTACTTGTTTCGTTGTTGTCAATAGTGTTTGTGGAAATTCCGGAATCACGTAGAATTTTTTCATTTAGGAACGTCGTCCTAAAATTAAAATGAACCAAAATCATGATAAAAAAGGAAAGAAATGTTGTGAATAAAATGTCTGCGTATATAAAGAAAAAGGAAAATATGCATAGAAGGGTTTTTTTATAAAAAATACGTATAAAGGAATTCTTGTGTGTGTGAGCAACAAGTGTATATAAAGAAATTTTTGTATGAACCATAAGCGTGTGTTGGGAAAAATGGAAAAAATCTTTGAGCGTAAATAGGGTTTGTATATAGACCATGTGACGTAAAGAGAAAGAGTTCCAATGCGTGTACAGAAAAAAGTTTGTCATATACAAAGAAAAATTTCTTCATAGAGAACCATAGGTGTATAATTTTGTGAATATATAAAAATGAAACAAAAAGGAAAAAGAAAGAAAGACCGCGAAGGTCGACATGTTCTAGTTAAGAAGTATAAATCATTCGTAAAGAGCAAACGTATCTTCTGGAAACGAGGGACTGACGCTAAGAGTTTATTTTCCGGAATAACCGAGATAAGAATGGATGAATTCATTGAACTGATGAAAGAACATAATTGGGAAACGTTGGGTCTGTTTGTGTAAATTCTTGACCGTAGTATCACAACGCCGTAAATGGGATGCTTTAGTGCCCACCTGGCTGTGGCCATGACTAATTTTGCACATTGTTTCCAAATCATCATTGTCGCGCGTGCCTTGTGGATTAATATAGAAGTTCGGCCCGAGACCGACACCTTGACACCCAAATTTGTTTTGCCCCAGATATCAAGATTGGGTTCCCACGATAAAAGACCCCATTGAAACACAACCTTAGACTTTTTGAACCTTGGCCTATAAAAAAGAATCCTCATTCCTTCCCCGAAGCAAAGGATAGCGGAATCTCCTCAAGGGAGAGCGAATAGAATGCTAAAACCCGATTTCCCAAAGAAAGGGATGGGGAAGGAGGAGTGAAAAGAAAGAAAAGGAAGAAATGGAAAGAAAGAAAAAAAATGAAAATAAAGAAAAGAACAAAAAAAGAAAAGGAAGGATTCCCGATCGAAGATCGAAGGGAAATAAAAATGGAAAATCGGAGGAAAACAGAGTAATTCCCAATTAATGCAAGAAAGAGAATAGAGAACCTTTAGACTAGATAAATTTTCGGCAAGATAAGTGACCGCCGGCAAAGGAAAACCCATTTTTGGTGTCTCTTCCTTTCGAATTGCCATTCAAAGTCATTCTCGACTGGCGATATCCTGCCCCACATAAGAGGAAAAGACCGAAACACCCAGCTTCCTCTCCAAAAACACTACCCTCGAGAAAATCCTATTGGTCCGTGATCGTACGTTTGATCTTTGATTCGGTAGGAAATCGTGTGCAAAATAAAGTCATGGTGCAGTTATGGTTTGGGAATAGGATAAAACACTTGCCTGTGTGAGTTTTATACACTATGAGTGATTTATTTTCAGCTTAGCCCGATGTTTCCCCTGCATGTTCATTTAAAAGCTAAAAGTTGACATCCTGCCTTTCATTCTCGGTTACAAGGAAGATTACCCTTGGCACAAGTATATTGTTTCTCTAAGATATGGTGCTCTCGCGAATGATTTATTTTTCTTTGCAAAAAGCATGTTTCCCTTTTAGGTGGAAAAACCCGGTGGACCGTTCGGTCTTGCCAACAAACTTTTTTCGGAGCCCGATGAATGTTATCGCCTAGCGCTGTTCATGCATCCTCCACCAACGAGTCTGGAGCCCCGCGAAGTTATTGCGTAGCGCTGTTCGCTAATTCTCCATTCTCCACTTTTTTTCGGAGCCCCATGAATGTTATTGCCTAGTGCTATTCATGCATCCTCCAACTACGAGTCTGGAGCCCCGCGAAGTTATTGCGTAGCGCTGTTCGCCAATTCTCCATTCTCCACTTTTTTTTGGAGCCCCATGAATGTTATTGCCTAGCGCTGTTCATGCATCCTCCACCTACGAGTCTGGAGCCCCGCGAAGTTATTGCGTAGTGCTGTTCGCCAATTCTCCATTCTCCACTTTTTTTCGGAGCCCCATGAATGTTATTGCCTAGCGCTGTTCATGCATCCTCCACTAACGAGTCTGGAGCCTCGCGAAGTTATTGCATAGCGCTGTTACCCAATTCTCCATTCTCCACTTTTTTTCGGAGCCCCATCAATGTTATTGCCTAGCGCTGTTCATGCATCCTCCACCTTCGAGTCTGGAGCCCCGCAAAGTTATTGCGTAGCTGATGTGCCATCATTTTCTTCTATTTTCTAAACCCTTTTTGCACCATTTTAATTATTGATTGGTCTTAATTGTCAATTAATTAGGAAGTTTTATTATTTGGGCTCATTTAGCTAATTTGATGTTTTTAATCTAATTTCAGGAATTAATGAAACATTGGGCTTAATCCGGATTTTGGTTGTGGACTTGAAGAGGGCAAATAAAGAAGCGCTTACCTTAGTTAATTTCTAATTAGGAAATTTCACAATTTTATTTTATGTTGTTCAGTGTTTATTTCGTTTTGGGCCAGAGTATTGTAATAGGGCCCAGTGACTTTGAGTGACTCTTTTTAAATAGCTGCCTTGGGATTCGTGCAGGGCATTCTATTCTGCTATGCTATTTTCATTATTCAGAGCTTTGGTTTTAGGTTTTCACGTTTTTTTGTGTCCTTGTTACAGTTTTCGTTCTTAATGCAAATTTCCGTTTTCTGCTTCTAATTACGAGTTCATTCTTGCTTCTTCATCTACTTTCATTTACGTTTCTGTTCATTTACGTTCTTGTTAATTTACGTTTCTGCTTCATGTTTCATTTGCGTTTTCTGTTTGAATCCATGGAAGGCTAGATTTTCTGGTGTTGTTTCCTTTTGAGGATGAAGCCCAACTCTCTTTGAGGTTTCGTTTGTAATGTGGTTTCCTGGCAGTTTTCCCTTCACCAGTTATCCCAATTTCGTGAATATTAATCAGTGCACGCTTCGTGTTCGATTAATTGCCTCTGAGCCTAACTTGCGTTCATGCTTAATGGACGAAGGGCTAACTGGTGTATGTGGTGCCTAATCACGTATTGAAAACCCTAAGTTGATTTTCGCTTAGTAAATTGAAATAGGGTTGGATTAAGTGGTTGAATGTTAGGGACGAATTCTCCATAACCCAGGATAAGAGAGTGGCTTCTGAATCAGAGGAAACAACCCGTTTTTAATATTAGTAGTTTCGTATTCCATTTTATTTGTTCTGCTCTTTAATTACAAAACAACCAACCCCCCCCCATCGTTACTGTTACTGCAAGTATATTATGAACATTTGGCTTGTCACTGCTCGTTGGGAAACGACCTAGGATCACTTCCTAGTTACTGCATTTTCATGTTTATTTGATTCGGGTACGGCCTCGATCAAATTTGGCGCCGTTGCCGGGGAGCAGTGTCCAAAGGTTCATAATAGCTAGCTAGTGTTGTGTCTTTAATCCTTTCGTGTTTTAATTGTTAGTATTGTGTTAGTGTTGATTAGTGTCCTGGTATTTTGTTTAATGTGTGTTCTGTTTCAGTTTTACCATTAAGCGTTTCCCCTGTTTCAGTCTTGGGTCTTTTGCTGTGAAGATTGTGCTTGAAAACAGAGTAGTAGTAGAAATCAGCTTGCGGAAAAACAGAGTAGTAGTAGAAATCAAATAGAGACGGATTTTAGCGACCACCCATGCTGAATTAATTGGGATTTTTTGTTTTAGTAGCTAGGGTTGTTATTTTTGGCTGAATTTTTTTGTGGTAACTTCTTTTAATCCATATTTTGTGGGAAAAATAGCTAGAGCCTTTAGTTTGGTCAGATTTGAAAGTTCCAAAAAACTAGCAAATTTTATGTTTGTCAAAACTTCAAACGGCCATAACTTTTGCTCCGGTTATCAGAATCGCAATTATTATATATGCATTTGGGGTAGAAAAAAATTTCCTACGCCATGGCAGGCAGCCGTAGGCCGGCTGAGGTCTCCATCGTCCAAAAAAAGCGATTCTGTCAAAAGTTTTTTATTTTTCAAGTTTTATTCACTTATTTTTCTTAACCTACCATTTTTAGCTTTCATAGTTAGACTTTGAATTTTTGTCTGAAATTTTTTGTGCTATCTTCTCATCATTTTATAGGGTTGCTCACAAAATTTCAAGTCATTTGGATATCATTTGAGGGTAGCTGTAGTTCAAACCTACACCTTTATTTACATGACAAGGCAACTAGTTGTGTGCATGCTGAATGTAGTGTATGACTAGAGGCAATCCATCTGACTTACAACCCTTTGATCCTGAGATAGATAGGACATTTCATAGATTAGTTAGGCATCATTTTATACCTTTTGATCATTCTGAGCATTCCATAACTGGTGAATCTGTGCATTCTGTTATTGGTGATTTTGAACATCCTGATCTTGAGCATTATAATTTTGAGCATTCTGATTCTGAGCATTCTGATTTTGCACATTCTGAGAACATGGCACAACCTCCACCTCGTGAGAGGACTCTAAGGGAAATGGCTGCACCTGATTTCACCTACGAAAGCTTGTGCATCCAATACCTTGATGAGGATGTCCCATATGTTCTTAAGACTGGACTGATTCATTTGCTTCCAAAGTTTCATGGCCTTGCAGGTGAAGACCCGCACAAACATTTGAAAGAATTTCACATTGTCTGCTCCACCATGAAACCCCCAGATGTCCAAGAGGATCACATATTTCTGAAGGCTTTTCCTCATTCATTAGAGGGAGTGGCAAAGGACTGGCTGTATTACCTTGCTCCAAGGTCCATCACGAGCTGGGATGACCTTAAGAGAGTATTCTTAGAAAAAATTTTCCCTGCTTCCAGGACCACAGCCATCAGGAAGGATATCTCAGGTATTAGACAACTCAGTGGAGAGAGCCTGTATGAGTACTGGGAGAGATTTAAGAAACTATGTGCCAGTTGCCCCCACCATCAGATTTCAGAACAGCTTCTTCTCCAATATTTTTATGAAGGACTCAGTAATATGGAGAGAAGTATGATAGATGCTGCCAGTGGTGGAGCCCTTGGAGACATGACTCCTGCTGAAGCCAGAAATTTAATTGAGAAGATGGCCTCCAACTCCCAGCAGTTTAGCGCCAGAAATGATGCCATAGTCATTAGAGGAGTGCATGAGGTAGCTACAAACCCATCTGCATCATCTGAAACTAAGAAGCTTGAAGGCAAACTGGATGCGTTGGTCAACTTGGTAACCCAGCTGGCCTTGAATCAGAAATCTGTACCTGTCGCAAGGGTTTGTGGTTTGTGCTCCTCTGCTGACCACCATACAGACCTTTGCCCTTCCATGCAGCAACCTGGAGCAATTGAGCAGCCTGAAGCTTATGCTGCAAATATTTACAATAGACCTCCTCAACCTCAGCAGCAAAATCAACCACAGCAAAACAATTATGACCTTTCCAGCAATAGATACAACCCTGGATGGAGGAATCACCCTAACCTCAGATGGTCTAGCCCTCAGCAACAACAGCAGCCTGCTCCTTCCTTCCAAAATGCTGCTGGCCCAAGCAGACCATACATTCCTCCACCAATCCAACAACAGCAACAACCCCAGAAATAGCCAACAGTTGAGGCCCCTCCACAACCTTCCCTCGAAGAACTTGTGAGGCAAATGACTATGCAGAACATGCAGTTTCAGCAAGAGACCAGAGCCTCCATTCAGAGCTTAACCAATCAGATGGGACAATTAGCTACCCAATTGAATCAACAACAGTCCCAGAATTCTGACAAGCTGCCTTCTCAAGCTGTCCAAAATCCCAAAAATGTCAGTGCCATTTCATTGAGGTCGGGAAAGCAATGTCAAGGACCTCAACCCGTAGCACCTTCCTCATCTGCAAATGAACCTGCCAAACTTCACTCTATTCCAGAAAAAGGTGATGACAAAAATTTACCTAACAATTTCTGTGCAGGTGAATCTTCTTCCACAGGTAATTCTGATTTGCAGAAGCAGCACATTCCCCCTCTTCCATTCCCTCCAAGAGCAGTTTCCAACAAAAAAATGGAAGAGGCAGAGAAAGAGATCTTGGAAACGTTTAGAAAGGTAAAGGTAAACATACCTCTGTTGGATGCAATAAAGCAAATTCTAAGATATGCCAAATTCTTGAAGGAGTTGTGCACTAATAAGCGGAAGCTTAAAGGAAGTGAACGGATTAGCATGGGCAGAAATGTCTCCGCATTGATTGGTAAATCTGTTCCTCAAATTCTTGAAAAATGCAAAGATCCAGGTACATTCAGCATACCTTGTATCATAGGGAATAGTAAGTTTGACAATGCCATGCTAGATTTAGGAGCTTCTGTTAGTGTTATGCCTCTGTCTATTTTTAATTCTCTATCTCTAGGTCCCTTGCAGTCAACTGATGTGGTAATTCATTTAGCTAATAGAAGTGTTGCCTATCCTGTTGGTTTCATAGAAGATGTCTTAGTTAGAGTTGGTGAACTGATTTTCCCTGTTGATTTTTATATCTTGAATATGGAAGATGGATTTTCTCAAGGATTACTTCCCATCATTCTAGGCAGACCCTTTATGAAAACTGCTAGAACTAAGATAGATGTTTATGCAGGCACACTGTCCATGGAGTTTGGTGATATAACTGTTCATTTTAATATTCTGGATGCTATGAAATACCCATCTGAAGATCTTTCTGTATTTCGTGCTGAAATAATTGACCATGTTGTTGATGAATACATGACTGATCTTTATTCTAATCTGCATGCCTCTCACTCTTCATGCATTGAGTCTGAAATTGTACTTGATCATATGTCTGAATTTGATGCTGAGAGTGAATCTGAGAGTGATATTGATTGCATGCCTGGTGGTGGTGTTTTACCTCTTGAGATTGATTTTATAGAGTCAGATAGGACTAACCATGTTTCAGGAAGTACACATACCTCTGACTTTCTTTATGAGGTAAAGGCTGAGAAACCATCTCCTTCTACCACTGTCCAGCCGACCACACCAGAATTGAAGCCTCTGCCATCAAATTTAAAATATGCTTACTTGGATGATAGCAAGAGTTTTCCAGTGATTATATCTGCCTCCCTTGCTGATGAGCAAGAGGAGAAGTTGTTGTCAGTTCTCAAGAAGCATAAGAAGGCTATAGGCTGGACCCTGGCGGACATTCCTGGTATTAGCCCATCCACATGTATGCATCGAATAAATTTAGAGGATGGAGCTAAACCAGTAAGACAGCCACAGAGAAGACTAAACCCGGTGATTCTTGATGTAGTGAAGAAGGAGATAACCAAGCTTTTGCAAGCTGGAATCATTTATCCTATCTCCGACAGCCAATGGGTGAGTCCCGTCCAGGTAGTCCCGAAAAAGACTGGCCTCACAGTGATCAGAAATGAGAAGGAGGAGCTGATTCCTACTCGGGTGCAGAACAGTTGGAGAGTCTGCATTGACTATAGGAGGCTGAACCAGGTTACCAAAAAGGACCATTTTCCCCTGCCATTCATTGACCAGATGCTTGAACGCCTGGCAGGTAAATCCCACTACTATTTCCTTGATGGTTTTTCTGGTTATATGCAAATTACTATTGCTCCTGAGGATCAGGAAAAGACCACATTCACCTACCCCTTCGGCACTTTTGCTTATAAGAGGATGCCTTTCGGCCTGTGCAATGCCCCTGGTACCTTCCAGCGGTGCATGATTAGCATTTTCAGTGATTTTTTAGAAAATTGCATAGAGGTGTTTATGGATGATTTCACTGTATATGGATCCTCTTTTGATGGTTGTTTGAATAGTTTGGAAAAAGTTTTGAATAGATGCATTGAAACTAACCTTGTTCTAAATTTTGAAAAATGTCATTTTATGGTTGAGCAAGGTATAGTTTTAGGCCACATTATTTCCAATAAGGGCATTGAAGTAGATCCTGCAAAAATTTCTGTTATTTCACAATTGCCTTACCCCTCTTGTGTGCGAGAGGTGTGATCTTTTCTTGGTCATGCAGGATTCTACAGGCGATTTATAAGGGATTTTAGCAAAGTAGCCCTTCCACTGTCCAACTTGTTGCAAAAGGAGGTGGAGTTTGACTTTAATGACAGATGCAAAGAGGCTTTTGATTGCCTCAAAAGAGCGTTGACTACCACCCCCATCATCCAGGCACCCGATTGGACAGCCCCTTTTGAGCTTATGTGTGATGCATCAAATTATGCGTTGGGGGCTGTCCTTGCTCAGAAAATTGATAAATTGCCCAGGGTGATATATTATGCTTCTAGGACTTTAGATGCTGCCCAAGCAAATTATACTACTACTGAGAAAGAGCTTCTAGCCATAGTTTTTGCTCTTGAAAAATTTCGATCTTATTTGCTTGGTACTCGCATTATTGTTTATACTGACCATGCAGCTCTAAAGTACTTGTTGAAGAAGGCTGATTCTAAGCCTAGGTTGATCCGATGGATGCTCTGGCTCCAAGAGTTTGACTTGGAGATCCGTGATAGGAGCGGAGCACAAAATCTAGTTGCTGATCATTTGAGTCGGATCGAACGTGTCTCTGATGCAGATTCACCTATTCGGGATGATTTCCCGGATGATCATTTGTATATATTGTATAGTATTTCTGACTCTCTTTCTACTCCCTGGTTTGCTAACATTGTCAATTATTTAGTTGCCTCTGTTTTTCCTCCCTTAGCATCTAAGGCCCAAAAAGATAAGATTAAAAGTGATGCTAAGCATTTTATTTGGGATGACCCCTACTTGTGGAAATTGTGCAGTGATCAGGTCATTAGACGTTGCATTCCAGATCATGAGACTGACTCAGTCCTGCAGTTCTGTCATTCTTCCGCACCGGGAGGTCATCTGGGTGTTCAAAGGACAGCTCGCAAAGTGCTTGATTGTGGTTTTTATTGGCCCACCATCTTTAAAGATGCGTGGAAGATTTGCAGCACTTGTGAGCAGTGTCAGAGAACAGGAAATACACTTACATGGCGACAACAAATGCCTCAGCAACCTATGCTATTCTATGAGGTGTTTGATGTCTGGGGTATAGATTTCATAGGTCCTTTTCCTGTCTCTTTTGGTTATGTTTATATTCTCCTTGCAGTTGATTATGTTTCAAAATGGATGGAAGCCAAGCCCACTAGAACTAATGATGCTAAAGTTGTCGCAGACTTTGTCAGGTCTAATCTGTTTTGCAGTTTGGAGTACCTAAAGCAATTGTTAGTGATCAAGGAACCCATTTTTGCAACAGGACAATGCATGCCCTGGTTAAAAAGTACGGGGTGGTACACAGGGTATCCACACCATACCACCCCCAGACTAATGGACAGGCAGAAATTTCTAACAGGGAAATCAAGAGAATTCTAGAGAAGATTGTGCAGCCAAGCAGGAAAGATTGGAGTACCAGGCTTGATGATGCTCTCTGGGCACATCGGACTGCCTACAAAGCACCCATAGGAATGTCTTCTTATCGGGTTGTCTTTGGAAAGGCATGTCATCTTCCAGTGGAAATTGAGCACAAAGCATACTGGGCAGTGAAGACTTGCAACTTCTCTATGGATCAAGCTGGCGAGGAAAGGAAGTTGCAACTGAGTGAGTTAGATGAAATCCGCCTAGAAGCCTACGAGAATGCCAAATTCTACAAAGAAAAGACCAAGAAGTTCCATGATAGCATGATAGTTAAAAAAGACTTCGTGGTTGGGCAAAAAGTGTTATTGTATAATTCTAGGCTTGGACTCATGAGTGGTAAGTTGAGGTCTAAGTGGATTGGTCCTTTTGTTGTTACTAATGTTTTTCCTTATGGTACAGTTGAGATCAAAAGCGACTCCACAAACAAGAGCTTCAAGGTCAATGGACATCGACTTAAGCCATTCCTCACGAACCCTTCTTTAGTGGACGTAGTGGTGGAAGAGACTTCCTTACTCCACCCTACTCTTCCTCCACCATGACTTAGGGAGTTTTTCTTTTCCTATCTCCTTCTTTGCTTTTATTACACTTGTCCGATTCTCTTTGATGATTTAATTGTTTTTAATCTTTTAATTGTGCTACATTGAGGACAATGTGTTGTTTAAGTATCGGGGGGGGGGGGGGGGGGGAGTGTTCTTTGGTTTTGCTAGTTTTGTTGGTTTTGTTAATTTGTTAGTTGTGTTAATTTGTTAATGTTGTTAGTTTCGTCGGATTTTCAGTTTAATATTTTGGGTCAATTTCATGTGCACGTACGACTTTGCATGTTTTTCTTTGAATTATAGGATATGTTCAAGAAATGGGTAATTGTTTTGAAAATAAAAGTTCTTGACATTTTGTGACTTGAAATCCTTGATTCTTTTCTACATGTCATGATAGTTTTGAAAGCTCAATTTGAAAGTGATGATTTTACCTTTGTGAGAATTTGAGCCATCCATCATTATAATCATTTGGTGTGTTTTGCCCCATTGATTGCTTGCACAATAGCCTTGGCTTGATTCTTGTTGATGCGTCCTAATTCACATGCATATTTGGAAATGATTAAGGCAATTTTGTTCTTATAAGCTTCTAGCCAAATGGACTTACCTTGAATTAATTCCTTTGATAGCCCTTTTGAGCCTTGTTTCCCTTTCCTTGTTTTGAAGCTCACTATAAGCCTTAAGTGAAAAACCATGATATTACCATATCCTTAAGGAATTTTGGAGCTTTGGAATTGTTTTGGGAATAAGTGTGGGGGGTTTTTGTTTCATTGGACAACTTGTTTTGTTGGCTATGCTTCATGATGTATTTTGGGCCATACTTGATGTACATTGTATATTGGTTAAATGTTGGACATGCTGAATGAAATGTTGTTTCTCAAAGGCTAAAGAGTAAAAAAAAAAAAAAAAAAATTCGAAAAAAAAAAGAAAAAGAAAAGAAATAAAGTTGAGTGAATAAGATCTTAAATGGCACAAGAATGATGAAACTCTTGGTTCTACTCTTCATGATTAATTTTTATCTTTACTTCTTTTTATTTTTTTCTTAATATGCACTTATTCCCCTTTGCTCCTCTATTCCTTTGGGATTTAGCCACTTATTCCATATTTTTCCATACCTTGTCCTTGGCCCCATTACAACCTTAAAAGACCTTTTGATCCTTATGTGCTTGTGTTTATGGGTTGATTGTCAATTTTAGAATCTTGCCAAGTTTATGTGGTGTTTGCTTTCATGGGTGCTTTGAGGGTAAATAGTAGCCTAGACACTTGAGAGATAGAGTGTATATCTTGTGAGGCTTTATCACTTTTCATTCTTGAGCTGATTAACTATTTTGCCACGATTGGGTTGCTTGGATGATTTTCATGAATGTCTTGACTTTTTGGATCTCCTTATGTTAGATGTTACCCATTCCTTTCATTCCTTGATGTTCATTGAGAAATATGTGAATGTTTTTGTTTGTCTCCCTTTCATATCCTTGGATTTTGTTCTTTGTTTCATTTTGCCCAGGACTGCAAAAGGCTAAGTATGGGGGGTTTTGATGTGTCATCATTTTCTTCTATTTTCTAAACCCTTTTTGCACCATTTTAATTATTGATTGGTCTTAATTGTCAATTAATTAGGCAGTTTTATTATTTGGGCTCATTTAGCTAATTTGATGTTTTTAATCTAATTTCAGGAATTAATGAAACATTGGGCTTAATCCGGATTTTGGTTGTGGACTTGAAGAGGGCAAATAAAGAAGCGCTTACCTTAGTTAGTTTCTAATTAGGAAATTTCACAATTTTATTTTATGTTGTTCAGTGTTTATTTCGTTTTGGGCCAGAGTATTGTAATAGGGCCCAGTGACTTTGAGTGACTCTTTTTAAATAGCTGCCTTGGGATTCGTGCAGGGCATTCTATTCTGCTATGCTATTTTCATTATTCAGAGCTTTGGTTTTAGGTTTTCACGTTTTTCTGTGCCCTTGTTACAGTTTTCGTTCTTAATGCAAATTTCCGTTTTCTGCTTCTAATTACGAGTTCATTCTTGCTTCTTCGTCTACTTTCATTTACGTTTCTATTCATTTACGTTTCTGTTCATTTACGTTCTTGTTAATTTACGTTTCTGCTTCATGTTTCATTTGCGTTTTCTGTTTGAATCCATGGAAGGCTAGATTTTCTGGTGTTGTTTCCTTTTGAGGACGAAGCCCAACTCTCTTTGAGGTTTCGTTTGTAATGTGGTTTCCTGGCAGTTTTCCCTTCACCAGTTATCCCAATTTCGTGAATATTAATCAGTGCACGCTTCGTGTTCGATTAATTGCCTCTGAGCCTAACTTGCGTTCATGCTTAATGGACGAAGGGCTAACTGGTGTATGTGGTGCCTAATCACGTATTGAAAACCCTAAGTTGATTTTCGCTTAGTAAATTGAAATAGGGTTGGATTAAGTGGTTGACTGTTAGGGACGAATTCTCCATAACCCAGGATAAGAGAGTGGCTTCTGAATCAGAGGAAACAACCTGTTTTTAATATTAGTAGTTTCGTATTCCATTTTATTTGTTCTGCTCTTTAATTACCAAACAACCAAACCCCCCCCCCCCCATCGTTACTGTTACTGCAAGTATATTATGAACATTTGGCTTGTCACTGCTCGTTGGGAAACGACCTAGGATCACTTCCTAGTTACTGCATTTTCATGTTTATTTGATTCGGGTACGGCCTCGATCAGTAGCGCTGTTCGCCAATTCTCCATTCTCCACTCTTTTTTTCGGAGCCCCATGAATGTTATTGCCTAGCGCTGTTCATGCATCCTCCACCTTCGAGTCTGGAGCCCCGCGAAGTTATTGCGTAGCACTGTTCGCCAATTCTCCATTCTCCACTCTTTTTTTTCGGAGCCCCATGAATGTTATTGCCTAGCGCTGTTCATGCATCCTCCACCTTCGAGTCTGGAGCCCCGCGAAGTTATTGCATAGCGTTGTTCGCCAATTCTCCATTCTCCACTCTTTTTTCGGAGCCCCATGAATGTTATTGCCTAGCGCTGTTCATGTGTCCTCCGTTATCAAGCGCGGAGCCTCTGGTGACTGGGAAATATGTTTTTCTGTTATTTTTCGGATCGGTTCCTTCGCCAAACATGTGTATATGTATATTATATTCGTTGTTCTTGTTGTTGTTTGTATTTTGTTTTGTGTTGTGCAGAAAAAAAAAAAGGAGTAGAGATGAGAGTCGTCATCACGGAAAGGGCGGGACGGACGAAATCAGTGTCTTATCTTTGTTTTCCTCTTATCTCCGATGAGAGGTAAGTAAAGAGGGGCAACTGTCATACCCTAATTTCGTCCGGGGATTATTATTTGATGATATACAACCTTTGATTGGCCTCTTCGAGATACTTGGCACCCTTTGTTGCACAATATGTGAAGTCCCGAGACGTGCCGAAAATCAAAAGGAAGCAGGCTTACACGATCCGTGAAAATTCCGTAATGTGACGAAAATCGAAAGGAGGTGTTTTTCGCAATCCGTGAGTTTTCGTAACTTCTTTGAAAGCTAAAAAAGAGTAAATACATAATCCGTAAGGATTCGTAACCTTGCGGAAGGAAAATAAGTATCGTTACGAAATTCGTAAAGTTTCGTAACGTTACGGAAAAAGAATTACCAAGAAAGGTAAAGGGGGGTGCATTTAGTAAAAAGGGGGTACAAATAGCAATCAGGCCCACTTGGGCCTTCCAGATTCTTCCTCAAGAAGACTGTTGCTTCTGGAGGAAGCAACCTTGCTCGCCTGGGCGAGCTGGGTGGCAAGCTCCTCCCCTATTTTGCTATAAATAGTGGGAGGAATGAAGGGAGAAGGGGTTCAGCCTTCTTGGCACTTCTTATTCTCTCAAAATTGCTGAGGAAAATTGTTTCCGTGAATAAAATCCAAGCCGAGGCGCTTCCGTAACGTTTCCGTGTGTAATTACGCGAAGATTTTCGACCGTTCTTCAACATTCATCGTTCGTTCTTCGTTTTCTTCAGTCTTCAACGGGTAAGTACCTCAAACCGAGCTTTTCAATTCATTCTATGTACCCGTGGTGGTCCACATTTTGTTTCATGTATTTTTATTCTCGTTTTCATTCGCTTTCTATACCCCCTTTTGACGTGCTTCAGTCATTTATTTAAGTCATTTCTCGCCTAATCAAAAAATAAAATAAATTTCCACTGATCATTTGAATTGTATCATCCGTTAATTTCGGTTAAAATGAATTCCGACCATTCGGTCGTGCCGTAACTACGTTGGAAATAAAAAAAAGAGGTAAAATAATAATATAATAATAAAAAATATCTTTTAGTAAAATGAAGCGAAAAAAATCAATCGGACGTTTTCTCTTTGGGATTTCTCATTCTTAATTGAATTGACTAATAACTAAAGCGAAACTAAGGCTAAAATCAATTCGCCAAGTCAAGCTCGTCCACCAAAAAATCACTAAAAAGATTTGAAAGTTTTATCTCAGCTTTTTCTTACCAATTTAAATGGATCATTTTTAAAGGCCCAACACCTTTAAGTGATCACCTTTCAAGTAAAAGAATCGCTTGATTCACTCTTAAGGAAGAACTACGTAGGTCTGATTTCCTCTTTGATGGAGGGTACGTAGGAGCAAGAGCCCCGCTTTAGTCGACCTCAAAAAATAAAAAGAAATAAAAGTAAAGGTAACACAATTTCCACAATTCTAAAAATGAGGTTGTTGTCCTTTGAGACAAACGTGAGAGGTGCTAATACCTTCCTCAAACGTAAATACAACTCCCGAACTTAGAATTTTCATTTTGACTGGTTTCCTTCGATTTTTTCAACGTTTTCCACAAATAAACGTTGGTGGCGACTCCGCGCATCTTTCCTCCTTTGGAAAGCGCATCCGTGAGCCTCGCCTCGCTCGCCCGCAAAAGGGCACGTTGCGACAATGTTGTATGCATGTTTTGATGAGTTTTAGAGTGTTTGCACCTAAGTGGATGAGCCTTGAGTCATGAGAAAGGGATGGGTGGGTTTAGTGAATTGTGAGGTGTAAAGAGAAGGAAGTGAGAGATTCATAAACTTCTTACAAATCCTTTATAAATCTAAACCAAAACACATCTCTTCTCATTTCAGTTTCTTCTTCCTCTCCAAGACAACCCACCATTAAAGAGTGTAATACCTTCAATTTTCTTGACTCAAGGGACCTTGTAGCAATACTCTATTTGAGTTTTGAGGCTAGTTTAGTGGTAAAGAACTCTCCTCATTCCCATCTCATCTTCTATTTTCATTTTCTTTTCATTTTCCCTCCATGAGTAATTTTGGAAGATCATAAAAGTGTTCTCATGGTTTTAATGTGGTTTCTTTTGGTGTTTGGGGTTTAGGTGGCATGAATGGTTTGGAACTATTGTGTGAGTGTGAGAAAAGATTCATCTTGGACCCAAAGTTCCTTTCTTTGTTCCTCTTCACAAAGTCATCTTTTGAGTTTGAATAGGTAAAGGAAGCTTTATCCTTTTTTTCTCCATGCTTAGTTAGTTGTGGATTGGTTGCAATGTTGCTTGAAAACGAATCACGTTATTTAAAAGTAAAAGTTTGAGCATTTGAGGTTTTGAGTTTTTGAGTTTTGAAATTGAGGTTTTTGATTATTTGATAGATATTGAAGAAAAGATCCTATTTGTAAAGAGTTTTGATGTTGTTTATGTATTAGAATTGATAGAAAATGGTTTGAGTTTATTTTGGGATGATTTGAAAGCTAGAGAGGAAAATCTACATAATTTTGAAATTCTACAAAATTCACGTCCAATGATCAGTTTTATATCCAATGACCAGTTTCATGTTCAATATCTAGTTTTGCGTCCAATGATCAATTTTGAGTCCAATGACCAATTTTGATGTGGATGTGATTAATGTTTGTTTTCCCTATGAAAATAATCATTTTGAAACCTTAATGAATTTTTGATGATGAGATGTGATTGAGATGATGTTGTTTTATGATTAGAGTTGACTTTATGTTGAGGTCATGAGATTCACATTTATGAGTTTTTGGTGAGTTATTGCAAGAATTCAAGGTGTTGGAATGTCTTGCTAGGTTTATTTAAATTAGGTGGGTTCATGATTGTGATGAGCATATTGTTGGAAGAAAGAGGTGACTAGACAACATTGTTTTTATCGTCCAATCTAGTCCTCTATATTGGAATCTGTCTGTAGAAGCAAAGACTTTTTTCTTTGATGTTTTGATGATGATCGTGATGATTTGATGAAAATGCGCTTCTCAAGTTTAATTCAAGACAATGATCCAAGAATACAAGATACAACATCAAGAAGATCTCTAGTATTTTAGGAAGGGAATTCTTCATTGAAATAGCAAAAGGTTTGGCCAAGAAATTTAAGTTAAAAAGTCTTTTTCAAGAGATTTACTCTCTGGTAATCGATTACCAGAGGATGTAATCGATTACCAGTGGCCAAAATGGTTTACAACAACTATTAAAAATTTGAATTCAAATTTTAGACTGTGTAATCGATTACACAATATTGGTAATCGATTACCAGCAGTTAATAAACGTTTTAATTCAAATTTTAAAGCCTGTAATCAATTACACAAATCTTGTAATCGATTACCAGAGGAGATTTTCAGAAAATTATTTCCAAGAGTCACAACTTTTCAAATGGTTTTTTACAGTGCCACCAAAGGTCTATTTATATGTGACTTGGAACACAAATTTGCTTAGAGTTTTTCATAACAAAAAGTCTTATTCTCTCAAAGAGCAAAAACATTGTATCCTCTTAAGAATTCCTTGGCCAATACACTTGCAATTCAATAAGGAATTAATTGAGTGCTCAGATTGTGCAATCTATCTCTTTCAAGAGAGATTTATTCTTCTCTTCTTTCTAAATTCTCAAAAGGGATTGAGAGACCGAGGGTCTCTTGTTGTAAAAAAATCTGAACACAAAGGAAGGATTGTCCTTGTGTGTTCAGAACTTGTAAAGGGATTTTACAAGATAGTGAAACTCTCAAGCGGGTTGCTTGGGGACTGAACATAGGCACAAGGGTGTGGCCGAACCAGTATAAATCTGAGTTTGCACTTTCTCTTCCCTTAAACTCTTTTATTTGTTATTGCTTTACATTTATATTCACATTGTTCTATTTGAATCATTATTTAAGAGTTCATTTTTAAGGGAACTTGTAACTTGCATTGAAATTAAAATATAATTTTAATTGGGGAAATAGTTTGCAATATCTTAATTCAACCCCCCTTCTTAAGATATCTTAGGCCACTTGTCTAACACTGTCTTTTGTCAAGTGAAGCATTCGATGGTGTCTACCAATGTATCATCCAATTTTTTTAGTTAGTTGTTAGATGGTTCAGATAAGAAGTTTTATTTGTAACCATTTTTTGTTATTTATGTTTCAGCATGTTACACTCCTATATAAGGGAGTTAATTAGAAAGGTCAAGTGCGACGAGAATGCTAAATCCGCACATTGTAATTTCATTTTTCTGATCTTCAATAACAATGATACTCTTTATCTTCACGTGTACCCAATATTTATTTTCTTCTTCCCTAATTTGAATTCGTCTTTCTTAATCTTAAACCCAATAAACTAGTATCTAGAGCTTTGGTTCGGATCAATTTTGCATCCGTTTTATGGTTGGTCTTTATCATCAAAGATCAATCATTTTGTTTCTGTTCATGTTGAGTCTTCAAGATTTGATCAAGAAGATGGTCAACACAATCAAGATTGAGAAATTGACAAGGAAGAATAGCTTCAACCTCTTATGCATCAAGAAGTGTGCCTTGTTGAAAGAACAAGGGATCTGAGCATCTCTCTTTGCTCAACCGATGAAGATTGACAAGTCCGTTCTTAAGCAACAAGAAGAAAAGGTGCATTTGCTAATTCTTTTATTGCTGTTTGATGAAGTTCTTTGTGAAGTTTTTGAAAAGAAAATTGCTTTTGTGTTATGACTCAAGTTGGAGAAATTCGTCTTGATGAAATCAATCTTCCACAAGTTGCTACTGAAATGACATTTGTTTGGCCTCTATATGAAGGAAGATACGCCTCTAAAAGATCATTTGGACGAGTTACCTTGTCTTGTTGGAGCTCTGTGAAATTGATATCAAATTAAAAGATGAAGATCTTGCAATGATTATGTTAGCCTCTTTCTCTCCTTCATATGAGAATTTTGTGAATTCTTTAAAGTGTTGGAAAGGATTGCATCACATTTGAGGAAGTCAAGTCCAGTCTCTATTCAAGAGAGCTTTGACACAACTTTTGGAAATGGTGGTGAAGCCTTTGCATTTGGATTATCAATAATCAATTCTGCAAAAAGGCAAAAAAAAAAGGCAAAGGATTCAAGAAGGTCAAAGTTGATCCAAAGGACATCTGTAATTACTACAAAGAACTTGACCATTGGAAGAAAGATTGTCCAACGAAAATCAAGAAAGATTTTGTTTCAATTGTTGTTCAAAGTGATTCGTCATCAAAAGATGATTTGGTACTCTCATTTGTTGATCAACAACACATCATTATGAACAATAGGTATTGGACTTAGGTTTTTCTTATCATATGAGTCTACACCAAAACTAGTTTGTGACATATGAGAAGAAATCTGGTGGTAATGTTCTGATTGATAGCAATGCTCCTTGCAAGACAATTGGGATAGGTTCTATACAAATCAAAATGCATGATGAAATTGTTAGAACCTTAACCAATATTTGCTATGTTCTGGAGCTTAAGAAGAATCTAATCTTTGTGGGAGCCATGGATTCAAAAGGTTTTACCTATTGTATTAAAGATGGAGTGATGCAAATCACAGGGAAATGCAAGTCTATTGTAATACAGGGAACCAAGCAAGAAAATCTATATATCCCGCAAGGTTCTACTATGACAGACTCAGTTTCAACTGTTTCACAAGCTAGAAGTCTTGTATCCAATGATAATTCTCTATGGTATATGTGTTTGTGTCACATGAGTAAAAAAGGATTGGAAATTCTAAGTAAGCAAGGGCTACTTGGAAATCCCAAGGTGAAACCTCTTCAGTTTTGTGAGCACTCTGTCTATATTAAGTAGCACATGATGAAATTCCTAAAGGCAGTGTACACTACAAAGGCCACATTGGACTGTATTCATTATGATTATTGGGGGCCTTTAAGAGTTCCATTCTTGGGAGGATCAAGGTACTTCCTCTCTAACATTGATGGTTCTATAAGGATGAAGGCATTGCTACACAACATGTTGTTCAACATACTCCTTAGCAAAATGAAGTAACTGAAAGAATGAACATGACCTTATTGGAAAGGGACAAATGCATGCTATCAAATTTAGGGCTGAATAAAAGTTTTTGAGTTGAGGCAGTCAACACAAACATGTTACTTAATGAATCATTCCCTATCCATTGTCTTAGATTTCAACATTTAAAAAAGGAAATTGATGTCATTAAGCAGGTGGAGTTTTGAGAGCCTCGCAATCAGAATTTTAGCAATCAGGAATACTCTAAAGCACCTAATGATACTAAACAAAATATCAAACACAACCCAACAACATCAATCTGAATCAGTGGATGAGTTTGACTAGACGAGTTAGAACCTTATGAGAAAGCCTAAGACTATTGCTCTCAGGAAGTCTCAAAAGTGAATCAAAGTACCTAAAATATATGTTTTTGATGATATCATCTCCTATGCACTCTAGGTATCATAAGAAGTTGACTCATTCGAATCAATCACCTACCATGAAGCAATTACTTGTTCATAAGCTAATAAGTTGACAATGGCTATGAATGAGGAAATGGAATTCCTTAAGAAAAGTCAAACTTGGGGAGTTACCTGAAGGTAGAAAAGTGGTTAGATGCAAATGGATCTTCAAGAAGAAATTTGGGTTGTTAAGCACTCTAGTCAACAAGTATAAAGCATGTCTAATAGCTATAGGCTAAAGGCTATAGCTAGAAAGAAGGTGTGAACTATAATGAAATTTTCCCTCCAGTTTTAAGACACACGTCCATTCATGTTTTACTTGTTCTTATTGCAACTAAGGAGATGAAGCTAAAGCAACTTGATGAGAAAACAACTTTTCTCCATGGAAAGTTGGAGGAAGAAATTATTATGAAACAACCAAAAGGTTTTGAGGTGCAAGGAAAGGAAGATTCAGCTTATAGGTTGAAAAGGTCTCTCTATGGACTGAAACAATCTCTAAGATAATAGTACAAGACAGACAATGGTATAAGAGATTTGATCATTTCATCATCTCTTATGGGTACAACAAAAGTCCATATGATTCATGTGTTTATCATAGTAAGGTAGATGATGGTGCATACATCTATTTGCTTCTCTGTCTGGATGACATGCTCATAGCAACAAACAAGTTTGAAATTTAGAAACTAAAGTCACTATTTAGTAGTGAATTAGAGATGAAAGATATGGGAGCAGCTGAAAAGATTTTAGTCATGGAAATCAGGAGGGGTCATGCTTAGAATGAGCTCTTCTTATGTCAAAAGGAATACATTTAGAAAGTTTTGAATCACTTTACGATGGCAACATCGAAACCAATACACTCCTTTGACATCATCTGATGTCATTTGTCTCTCTGACCTTAATACTACTCAATCGAAATTAGAAAAGAAATATGCGTCTTGTGGTCCTTATGCTTGTGCAATTGGAAGTGTAATATATGTCATGGTATGCATAAGACCAAATCTAGCACAAGTTATTAGTGTGGTGAGTAGATATATGGGTAAATTGAGGATGGAACATTAGCAAATAGTTAAACGAATATTCAGGTACCTTAAGGGTACAACTGATATTGGACTTATCTACCAAGGTGACATATTGTGTGCACTTGCTGGATATTTGGATTCTAGCTATGCTGCAGATTTAGATGTAGGGCGATCTGTGACAAGTTATGCTTTCACAATGTCCAATTCCATTGTTAGTTGGAAAGCTTCACTTTAGCTAATAGTTGGCTTTGTCAACAATAGAGGAAAAATATATGGTTTTGGCAGAAGCAGGGGAATGAAAGTATTTGGTTAAAGGGTCTTATCAACAATCTTGGATTTCCTGAGGATAAAACTATCATTTTATGTGATAGTTTGAGTGTAATTTGCTTAGCCAGGGATCAAGTCCATCATGAAAGGACTAAGCACATTGACATACGATATCACTTCATTTATACTGAGAAGAGGATTGAAGTCTAGGAAGTTGATACAAGAGAAAACCCAGCTAATATGTTCATGAAGCCTATTCATAGAAGCAAATTTATACATTGTTTGGATCTACTCAATGTAGATTATAGTAAATCACTCTATATATCTAATTTAGAATTGTTACCAACCAAGGTGGAGATTGTTAGAACAAAGAGGTGTCTGGATGACACTAAAAGAGGTGACTGAAGGACACTATATGTATCGTCCAATCCAGTCCTCTATGCTAGAATTTGTCATTTGTCCAATAGAGCATCCAATCGTGCCTAACATTGTATCGTCCAGTCTATTTAGTTAGTTGTTAGATAGTTTAGATAAAAGTTCTGTTTGTAATCATTTTCGATTATTTCTATTTCAGTCTGTTACCCTCTTATATAAGGGAGTTAGTGAGAAGGGTTAGGTGCAACGAGAGTGCTAAACCCACATATTGTAATTTCATTGTTCCAATCATTAATAGAAGTGATACTCTTTCTCTTCGCATGTTATCCAATATCTCTTTCTTCTTCCCTAATTTGAATTCATCTTTCTCAATCTTAAATCCAATACATATTAATGGTGAATCTATGATATTATAACCTTTTATGGTGTTGAGATTGACGAATGAATTATATTATGATAGAAGTGCAACCAACTCATCTAATGGTTCTTTACATGGGATTGAAGGTCCTATGACATGATCCAAAATTAAGAGGATGAAGCAAGCATTGCAAGGCTTGATTCTAAAGTTCAAAGAGAAAGAAGACCAATGTGAATTAAGAGTTGCACATAATTGGGTCACTTTCCTACAAATTGATGAAGATGTTTTGAGGCTGACTTAAATAATCACTTTGGGAAGCCCAATTTACAAGACAAGAAGCATCCATGGGCTAAGTTGATCAATTTTGGTGGTCAATTAATATTGGGCTGATTAGATAATAACTAAGTCAACTTTCTGTCATTTTATTTGTAAATTTAGTACTATTTTTTCTGGCTGAATTTTCTGGTGACTTTTCATTTTCTCTTAGCCTTACTAAATGCTTTCTAGAATGCTCCAGGTAATTTAGTGGCTAGTGAGAATTTATTTTCATGTTTATTGTCATTTATTTTCATTTAGTAGCATGCAATTATCAATGCATTTGGTAAATGCATATTTGTGGGAATTTATTATAGAATTTCAAGATTAGCCTATAAATAGGGAACTCTTGTACTCTCCAAAGGCAGAATTTGAAGATTAATGAAATTTGAGAGTTTCTCTATTATGAGAGCTTTTCCTTTGTTCTTGGTTAAGAACTCTATATTGTTGGTTCTACCGACAGGTTGTGCTTAGGGTCATGCTCCTTTTAATAACTTTGGTTCTATCGATAGGTCACAGTTAAGGCCAAGTTCCTTTTTTCTTTATACCTGTTTTTAAGACAATCTTAAGTGATCTCTTATCATATTAATAATGATGAAAAAATGTATTGATGATGCGATATAATGACAGATTTGAATGATCATAGCATTCGTGCATTGATGAATGGTATTGCATGTGAGTAGGCACGTAACTTGCGGGTGCTAGGAAGATCCTTTGTTGAACAAATGGCCTCAATAACTTAAGAAACAAATTGTTTCCAACATGTCAAGGCTCGGGTAATCGATTACTAGAAGACAAGTTTGCAAATCAACTTCTTAAAAGGGTTTGAAATTAGAATTTTGAATGTGTAATCGATTATCATTGATGTGTAATCGATTACCAGCAATGGAACTCTTGAAATTCAATTTGAAAATTCATGACCCTTTAAAATATAATTGTGTAATGGATTACCAGAAACTTGTAATCGATTACCAGTGCTAAATTTCAGAAAAAGCTTTTTGAAAATACATATCTCTTCAAACCATTTTGAAAAGGCACGAAGGGCCTATATATATGTGTGTCTGACTTCAAAAAATAAGAGAGAGATATTCTAAGAGAACTTCATTGCCAAATGCTCTCTCAACAACTATTGGGAAAACACTTGCAAATCTATTGAGAGTTCATCCAGGAACTTCAATTTGTATCATCCACTCTAAAGGAGAGAAATCTTTCTGTTCATCTCAGAAAGTCAGTTGTAATCAAGAATTGGCTGCCTCTTGAATTGTGAATTTCCTGAACACAAGGGAAAAGGATTCCTCGGGTGTTCATAAGTTGTAAAAAGGATTTTTACAAAGTTAGTGAAAATCTCAAGTGGGTTGCTTGAGGACTGGACGTAGGCACGGGAAGTGGCCGAACTAGTTTAAATCGAGTTTGCATTTCTCTCTTCCCTTATCTCATTTATTTTATTGCAATCAATTTTATCTTAAGCATTTAAAAGAACATTGTTAAATTGATTGCTTCTTCATCATCTTCTTCTGCATTCTAAGCCTATCATTTAAAACAAGGGTTAAAATTTGTTAGGGGAAATGGAAGAACTCTTTTTTATGGTTGGCTCAGGTAGAGCCAACTTAAAACTTTTACCTCTCTCTCTATATATACACACACACACACACACACGGCAGATAGACAAGTGTTTTAAAAACCAGAAAACAGAAACAAATGGATTATATTTTCTTATTCTCTTATTTTGTTTTGTTAAAGTGTGTCATACCCTAATTTCATCCGGGGACAATCATTTGCAAACATTTAGATTCTTGCCAGTCGAGTTGAGCTGCTTAACACTCATTGTCGCACAATCCGTAAAGTTTCGTGACATTTCGGAAGGAAAAGAGCCAAAAACTCAAAATGGGGGTGAACTGATCAACTTATGGGGGTGTTCTTAAGAAGCTTCTGAAGGAAGCAACCAGCTCATCTGGGCGAGCTGGGCGGCAAGCTCCTCCTCCATTTTTTCTATAAATGGACGTTGGAGGCTGAGGGGAAGGGGGTCAGCATCCTTAGTGAGAAGAAGGAGAAAAAAGAGGAAAAATCAAGGCTGAGGCGCTTCCGTAACGCTTCCGTGACGTTTCCGTGATCAATGAGTCAAAATCAAATAAAACCAACTCATAAACTTCTTCATTTCATCAAAAAAATCAAGAGATCGTTCAAAGGTCCAACCCTTAACGTTTTTCTCCTTTCAAAATCAAGAGATCATTCAAAGGGTCCAGCGCCTTAATAGTTCTCTCTTTTCAAGAATCAAAAGATTGTTTAAAGGTCCAACACCTTAAACGACTTTTGTTCGGTTAAAAAAAATCTTGCAAAAAAGATAAAAAAAAAACAATTTAACCAACGTTTAGTTCTGAAAGAACTACATAGGTCTGATTTCCTCATCGCACCTGAGGATACGTAGGAGCGAGGGAAACACCCTTGTCGACCACAAAAAAGTATAAAATATAAAAAGGCACAAAAAAGTAAAAAAAAAAAAGATAAAAGGCACAAAAAAGTAAAAAACATAAAGGGGAAAATGCATAAAAAACATAAAAAAAGGAAAATACATAGTTTTGAAGTCATATTTGCACACTGGATTGAAGGTTGTTATCCCTTGTGACGGGCGTGTGGGGTGCTAATACCTTCCCCATGCGTAAACAACTCCCAAACCCTCATTTTCAAAATACGTAGACCATCGTCTTTTTTGGTTTTTCTGACGTTTTCAAATAAACATTGGTGGTGACTCCACACGTTTTCCTTAGATGGAAGATGCACCCTTGGCCCCCACGAGAGGCCTTTTTGCATGCCCCGCCGGAGTTAGGCCATTTAGTCAGTGTGCAATGTTTTTATCATGACTTCTTCTTTATTTATGTTTTTTCTTCCCTTTAATCTTTGGTTTTTGTCCATATTTGTACATAACCTTTGCTATGTTGTTGTGTTTGGTGTGTGTTTGTCTATCGATTACATTCATAGTTAGAAATAATTTTTTCTACACACACATGACACCTACACCTCACACACACATTGAGGTATTAGGCCCTATGCTTGGGTCTATGTGAGCCATAAGAAGCGGAGGTGAATCTGTGGTCATGCTAGCTCTCCGACTCGCTTGATGACAGTGAAGCCTGATCTAGAGTTTTCCTCTTTTAGTGATGCATTGTCGCTGATAGTCCCTATCGTCACAATGTATTACTGAAGAGGATGATATCTCTAGAAGCCAGTAAGGTTACATGAAACCACACTTGGGAATTGTCACTAGAAGGGGACTTTTGGATCTTTTCCATTAGATTCCTCAATTAGGGGCACATAGAAAACTCACTCTGGCATATTCCTTGATTGCATCATACATCTCTTCATGGCATTGTAATGAACATATTGTTCCTGCATTTTTCATTTATCATATTCATGCATTGCATTTTGCATGAGTCATTGCATCATCATGCATCTGCATTCAACATGCTTTTTTGTTCTACAAACTGCATACCCTTTATTTTCATGTTCTCTTGATGTAAGCTCCATTGGAGCTTGTAGACCTAGGATCTTCTTCATCAATGGATTCCTTTGCTTCTTGGAAGATGAATGGTAGCGGAATGGAAAAGGAAGAGAGAGAGGAGACGCCACTTCAAGGAGAAGATAAATGAAGGGAGAGGGAGAGAAGAGCACGAAATTTTGTGCTCTAAAAGAGCTCTGAAATCTGAAGTTAATATTCAAATGATCAAAGTTTAAAAAATGCACACACATGACCTCTATTTATAGCCTAAGTGTCACACAAAATTGGAGGGAAATTCAAATTTCACTTGAATTTGAAATTGAATTTGTGGAGCCAAACTTTGGAACCAAAATTTCACTAATTATGATTACTGAATTTTAGTTATGGTTCACCCCACTAATCCAAAATCAATTCCAAGATTCTCCACTAAGTGTGCTTAGGTGTCATGAGGCATGAAAAACATGAAGGACATGCACAAAGTGTGACTATATGATGTGGCAATGGGGTGTAGTAAGCAAATGCTCACCTCCCCCTCTAAAATTTAATTGGATTGGTCTTCTACCAATTCAATTAAATTTATTTCCCAACACAGATATCAAATATTCACTTAGTGCATGTGAAATTACAAAACTACCCCTAATACAAAAACTAGTCTAAGTGCCCTATAATACAAGGGCTGAGAAATCCTATATTTCTAAGATACCCTACCTACATTATGGAGCCCTAAATACAAGGACAAAATATAATGACATCCTAGTCTAATATGTAAAAAGATAATTGGACCCAACCTTGGCCCATGGGCTCAGAAATCTACCCTGAGGTTCATGAGAACCCTAGGGCCTTCTTCAACAGCTCTAGCCCAATCCTCTTGGAGCCTCTTGCTCATGGCTCTAGTGACTGGTCCCTTCCTAGGGAGGTGATGCAATCCTACCCCGCAAGGGCATTGGATAGAAGACTCTAAGTAGATTGGGCTAGAGATCCAAGGGAAGGCCCTAGGGTTCTCATGAGCCTTAGGGTAGATTTCGAGCCCATGGGCTAAGTATGAGCCCGCTTATCTTTGTAAATATTAGAATAGGTTTTTCCTTCGTTTGGGCCTTGTATTTTGGCCATTCTAGTAGTATAGGGTTTTAGCCTTGTATTTCAGGACATTTTGAGTAGTCTTTGTAGTAGGGACTTTTTTTGTATTTTCATGTTTTTTGTCATAGGGGTGAGTTTAGCTATTATAGGGGGTATGTAGCTAAGCTCTAGCTTCTCATCTCAAGGAGGTGAACTTAGCTATTAGAGAGGTGTGTGTAGCTAAGCTCTAGCTTCTTTAGGAATCTTCTTAAGGAAGCTTCTCAAGGAGGTGAGCTTAGTTATGAGAGGGGTATGTGTAGCTAAGTTCTAGCTTCTCAAGGAAGTTTTCTCAAAGAAGCTTCTCAAGGAAGTTTTCTCAAGAAAGCTTCTCAAGGAAGCTACCTAGTCTATAAATAGAAGCATGTGTAACACTTGTTGTAACTTTGATGAATGCGAGTCTTGTGAAACACAACTCAATGTTCAAATTCTCTCCCTTTTTCTTCCTTCAATTTCGTGCTCCCCCCTCTCTCTTTCTCTCCCTCTTTCTTTTCCTCCATTGAAGCATCCTCTCCAAGCTTCTTATCCATGTCTCATCTTGGTGGTGAAGCTCTTTCTTCCATGGCTTATTCCCTAGTGGATGGCGCCTCCTCTCACCTCTTCTCCTTTGTCTTCCGCTGCATCTCAATGGTTTAAAATCACCATTGAAGGACCTCATTGAAGCTCAAAGATCCAGCCTCCATAGAAGCCCCACAAGCAAGCTTCCGTCAAGTGGTAATCAGAGCACAAGAGCTTCAAGTAGGTGCTCCTTAAACCTCCATTAATTTTTTGCTTTACCTTCTCTTCCATTGTTGTTTCTTCATTTTTCTCCATGTATCTCCTCACATGTCTTGTGATAAATGTTGTTAACATGATTCTTTAGAGTTTCCACCGATTAAACTTGCTATAGAAGCTAGATTTGATTTTCTATGGTTCAAATTTCTTGTTCTTGTTCTTGAACCATGAATTATGTTAAGTTTAGGTTCCTTTGAGTTTTGTCTTGTTATTTTTTGTGGCTAAAACCTAAACAATAAAATTCTTACAAAAACATTAAAGTAGAATAAAACCTCAAGAATCTAGAGTGACTTGTTCACCTATTGTAGTTTTGTCATAGAAGTCATGTCTAGTCATGAAACTTGTCACATAAGATTTCTTATGTTGTGCTGAATTTCATTTTCTTGTTTCTTTGTCTAACTCATTTGTTCATGAGTGCATGAAATTCTTTTAGCCTATTATTTTATTTGAGTCAAATCTTTCATGTTAATTAGTCCTTAACATGTTCATGAAAAATTTTTAGAGAGTCTTTGATTGTGAACCTTTTCTTGAACTTTTAGGTTTCCTTATGATTGTGTCTATTCTGAATTTGAGTTTCGGTGATTGAATTGCTGGCTGAAATGTTGATCCTAAGTGAATATTGAACTCCTAAAACTGTGGTAAACAATCCTAGTGAGTTCAACATACATAGGAAGGTTGAAAGTAAGCCCAAGGCAATCAATATACCATGCTTTAAAAAAAATCGTTGGTGCTGGCAGCTTGGACATATAAACTTGTAAAGATTACTGAGAATTGGTTACTTCGAATTTTGAGCTGAAATTTTTAATAAAGTTTCTAGACATCTGGAAAAAAGTAATAAAAAGAGAACCAAGTGATTTGGATAAAAGGAAAAAATACTAAAAATCACACAAGTTGGCAGAAAAATCAGTATCCAGAAAAAAAAGTGAAAGGGAAGTGTGTTTGTTGTTTTGGCTCAAAATTTATTCTATAATTGGTGCCTATGTTATACCAATCTTAGTTCCTAAATTTCAATTGAAAATTACTGTGAAAACAAGTTCCAAAGCTAGAGGTTTGTTGAGTCTCTTTTTTTTATAGTTTTTTTTACTCTACTCTAGAGCCATTCTAAGTTTCTCTTTGAGTCCTAGCTTGCTTCTATGTCCTTTTCATTGCTTGAATTGTTGAATAATCCTTGAAAAATTGTCTTGTTAAAAATCCATTGGTTTAGCTTTCATTTCATTTTTGTTTGGTCTTTGGTTATTGCTTTTGTCTCTTTGTTTTCTTGTTTGTGGGTTGCCATATAGGGAATTGTAAGGAGGATTGGTGTCAACCCTTGAAGAATTTGAGTCAAGAAGAAAGGGGCCAACCACCTTAAGAGCTATTGGACTAAGAAGCACTCCAAATTGAGTGAATCAACAAAGAGAGAACAACCACCAAAATTAAGGACCGTTTTGTAATTTTGTAATTTGCAATTTACTTACCTTCATTGCTTTCAAGTTTTGTAACAAAAAGGCCTTTCATTGGAAGTGTGTTGGGAGCCTCCAATAGGTTACCAAACTTCCATTTGTGTGTAATAATTTTAGGCAATTTTTCCTTAGGATAGTGAGTGTTTTGTTGGGAACCTTGAATGTGGTCATCCAAACACTCTTAGGATTCGCCTAGTTTACATTTCTTACTTACTTTCATAGCTTATTTTCTTTACCTTCCATTGTCAAACCGCCTAGATAGCTTTCCTTTTACAGATTAGTTTTTTACCTTATCTTTCACACCTCTCTTAGTGTTTATTTTGGCTAGTTTCAACCATAGTTTCTTTTACCTTTTGTTTTCAAACCTCCAACAAGAAAGAACCACAACTTAGGAACCAACATGAGTCATCATTCATCTAGTGTTAATGGTGAGGGCGACGCGTTGGTGTTTGTGTGCATCAAATGAAAAAAATATTTACCTCATGCATACATTTTAAAACACACTAAAAGCATCAAAGAGTTATATACAAAGAACATAAGAAAAATAAAGGGAAATCAACAAAGGAGAAAGTCATGATAAAACATTGCACAAGATTAAATGGCCCAACTCTCTAAAAACGGTCCCTAATGGAGTCGCCAACTGTCGCAACCTACCCTTCGGTAGGAGGGCGACGCGTGACTCGTGGGTGCGTCTTCCAAGAAAGAATACGTGCGGAGTTGCCACCAACGTTTATTCGAGAAAAACGTCGGAAAAACCGGAAAAGACGTGGTCTACGAACTTTAAGTGAAAGGTTCGGGAGTTGTATTTACGCAAGGGGAAGGTATTAGCACCCCACACGTCCGTCACAAGAGACGACAACCTTTAATCAAATGTGCAAATATGACTTCAATTTATGTTATCTTCCCCTTTTTCACGTTCTTATGTCTTTTTATGCCTTTTATATTTTTTAATATTTTGTGGTCGACGAGGGTGTTTCCCTTGCTCCTACGTATTCCTCAATTGTGATAAGGAAATCAGACCTACGTAGTTCTTTGAGAACTTAGCATTGGTTAAGTTGTTTTTATCTTTTTTTTGCAAAATATGTTTTTATTGAATGAAAGGTCATTTAAGGCGTTGGACCATTAAACAATCTGTTGATTCTTTTGAAAGGAGAGAAACCATTTAAGGCATTGGACCATAAATGATCTCTTATTATTTTTTGAAAGAGGTAATAAAGCTACATGTTGATTTAAGGCTTTTAGAAAATCTACGTTTAACCAATAAAAGCGGAAAAGACCATTTCAAGGCGTTTGACTTTTAAAAATGGCTTTATTTAGGTGTTGACAAAAGTTTGATTTTATGAATTGATTTTAGCCTTAGTTTCACCTTAGTTATTAGTCAATTCGATTAAGAAAGAAAAATCCCAAAGAAAAACATCCGATTGATTTTTATGATTATTTTACTAAAAGATACTTTTTTTATTATTATATTATTATTTTACCTCTTTTTGGTTTTAAACGTGGTTACGGCATTACCGAATGGCAGATTTCATTTTAACAGAAATTAAAAGATGTTACAATTCAAATGATCGGTGGAAATTTATTTTATATTTTGATTAAGTGAGAAAATGACTTAAATAAATGACTAAAGCACGTCAAAAGGCAGTACGGAAAGTAAAGGAAATAAAAAAAGCACGCGAAACAAATGAGGACCACTAAGGGTACATAGAACGAATTGAAAAGTTCGATTTTGGGAACTTACCGGTTGAAGACCGAAGAACGAAGAAGAACGAACGAAGAACGGTTGAAAATCTTCGTGAAATCACCCACAGAAACATCATGGAAGCGTTACGGAAGCGCCTCGGCTTGAATTTTCTTCACGGAAACAATTTTTCTCACTAATTTTAAGTGAATCTCAGATACCAGGAGGGTTGAACATTTTTGTTATTTCCTCCTCCCCCTATTTATAGGAAAATGAGGGAGGAGCTTGCCACCCAGCTCACCCAGGCGAGCTCTGCTCGCCCAGGCAAGCTAGGTTGCTTCCTCCAGAAGGCACTGCCTTCTGGAGAATTTCCTGGAAGGCCCAAGTGGGTCTAGTTGCTATTTGCACCCCCTATTTACTAAATACACCCCTGCCTTTTTTTGCTGATTCTTTTTTCGTAACGTTACGGAACTTTATGAATTACGTAACGATACTTGTTTTCTTTCCGTAATGTCACAAAACCTTACGGATTATGTAACCATCCCTTCTTTGGCTTTCGGAATGTTACGGAGCTGGGCAAGGGACGACGATCTATCGGTCGTGACCCTAGCCTCTACTTGCGTCCGTCCCTATGTACCTGAAAATAGGAAACGGCATTGTGCGGCAAACTGTGACCGTGTTACTGTTTTACCTTGATTGGTTTCTGCCTTCAGCTTCGTCCCGACATCTGACCACTGCCTAAGACGATTTTGCCCCTGTTATCACAAAATATGCATGTGTATGCGTATGCATGAGTGTTTTCAAATGCAACAATCTTTTTAGTGAAAGCTGGTTAGGTTCAGTTTTAATTTAAGTGCTTGGGGAATCCCATAGACTGAGCGAAAAGGCTCAGGTTATCACAAACTGCACATGGTTTAAAGCACAAAGTGTGGACTGAAGCCTCAAACTCATGTTCTCTTCCTTTAAAAAACTGTGACGAGAAATATACAGCAGACAGGAATCCCTGGGGGAAACCAAGAAGAACACACATAAAAATAAAAGAACATGCAACGATATCCTCAATTGCCCCAGATTCTAAGCATAGTATCGCTTGACAACATCAGAGTTTACGGGTAAAGGTAGCTCTTCGCCATCCATGTTGGTAAGCACCAGGGCCCCTCCGGAAAAATCCCTTTTCACAATGAAAGGTCCTTCGTAGTTCGGGGTCCACTTCCCTCGATTATCTTTAACAGCGTGGGACATCTTTTTCAGCACAAGGTCCCTCTCATGAAACTTGCTCAAGTGCACCTTTTTGTCGAGCGCATTCTTCATTCTTTGTTGATACAGGCGCCCATGGCTCAGGGCCGTCAAGCGCTTACCTTCAATAAGGTTGAGTTGGTCGTAGCGTGTTTGAGCCCACTCTGATTCTTTTAAGCCCGATTCTGCTAGTATCCTCTGGGAAGGGATCTCTACTTCAAATGGGAGTACCGCTTCCGTTCCATAAACCAAGGAATACGGTGTTGCCCCAGTAGAAGTTCGTACTGAAGTTCGGTATCTATGCAGGGTAAAAGGCAACATCTCATGCCAATCTTTGTATGATGCTGTCATCTTCTAAATAATTTTCTTAATATTCTTGTTAGCTGCTTCCACGGCTCTGTTCATCTTTGGTCGGTAGGGCGTGGAATTGTGATGCTGGATTTTGAAATCCGCACACATTTCCTGCATCATCTTGTTATTCAGATTGGTGCCATTGTCAGTAATGATCTTCCTAGGGAGTCCGTACCAACAAATCAGCTCCCTCTTTATAAATCTGACCACTACACCCCTCGTGACATTGGTGTAGGAAGCTGCTTCGACCTATTTGGTGAAATAATCTATTGCCACGAGAATGAAGCGATGACCGTTCGAAGCCTTGGGTTCGATGGCCCCTATGACGTCTATCCCCCACATGGAAAAAGGCCAAGGGGCGGACATGACATTCAGAGGATGTGGCGGAGCATTGACATTGTCCGCGAACGTTTGACATTTATGGCATTTCCATACATGGATGCAGCAATCACCTTCCATGGTGAGCCAATAATAACCTGCTCTCAGGATCTTCCTGGCCATAGCATGCCCATTGGAGTGCGTTCCAAACGAACCCACGTGGACTTCCTCGATCATGTGGTTCGCCTCTTTGGCATCCACGCATCGCAAGAGAGTCATGTCATGGTTTCTTTTATATAGTATGCTCCCGCTCATGAAGAAACCGACCGCCAATCTCCTCAATGTCCTTTTATCATTGTCGGAAGCCTCCGGTGGGTATTCTTTGCTTTCAACAAATCGCTTGATATCGAAATACCAAGGCTTACCATCCCGTTCCTCTTCCACCTGGCAACAATGCGCGGGTCTACCACGACACCAGAACTCAATGTATGGTAGGTCCCCATGCGGTGTTAGCTGGAACATGGACGCCAAAGTAGCAAGCGCATCCGCCATTTGATTTTCCTCCCGGGGAACGTGATGGAAAGATATCTCATCAAAGGAATCAGCCAACTCCTTGATATAGGCTTTGTAGGGTATCAGCTTAGGGTCTCTAGTTTCCCATTCCCCTCTCAGTTGGTGAATCACCAGTGCTGAGTCCCCGTATACTTTGAGCAGCTTGACATTAGAGTCAATTGCTGCCTGGACGGCCAGGGCACACGCTTCATATTCAGCCATATTGTTGGTGCAGTCAAACCTTAGCCTGGCTATGAAAGGTACACATTGATTGTCTAGAGAAACCAATACTGCTCCAATGCCATGGCCTAGAACGTTTGATGCTCCATCAAACCACACGGTCCACTTGTCCCAGTCCTCGTCTAGTTTTTCCTCAAACAAGGCCATGATGTCCTCATCCGGGAATTCGGGATGCATGGGCTGATAGTCGTTGAGAGGCTGCTGAGCCAAATAATCTGCTAAGGCGCTTCCTTTTATTGCCTTTTGGGTAACGTAAACTATATCAAACTCGGATAGCAAGACTTGCCATCGGGCGATTCGTCCTGTGAGAGCAGGCTTCTCAAAGATGTACTTAACCGAGTCCCTCTTGGATATCAACCAGGTGGTATGGCTCAGCATGTATTGTCTTAGACGGTGGGACGCCCAGACTAAAGCACAACACGTTCTTTCGAGCAGGGAGTAATTCATTTCATAGGCCGTGAACTTCTTACTCAAGTAGTAGACAGCGCGCTCTCTCTTCCCGGACTCGCCATGTAGCCCCAGCATACATCCCATCGACTCGTCAGATCTGGCGTTTTAAACGTAAAGAAATAAACATGCAAATGGATGACAATGGGTAGAGATGTAGGAACAGATGAAGAAAGATCTTTGTATTATAAATTTAGGAACAAAAGACATAAAGCCTTAACAAAAGGAAACTCTAAAGCCTAGGCGCAACTGTAGAGTTTAAAAGCCACAAAGGGTTACATTATGCTTGTCGCGTAAATATCCAGGCGCTCCTCCACTCGCCAATTTCCTAGTCGGAAACCAAGAGGGCATGTTCGTATCAAATTCGATCCACTCGAAGAATCATCTTCGCATATCGCAACAACTCGGCCTTCGTGTCCTAGACCCGCGCTTATAAAGCTCCTACTGATATGGCAGGGCGGGCTTCCTTCGACTTCTTGTCACAATCGCAAGCCTTGACCTCCGCTCTTCCTTCCTGCAACGCTTTTCCTTATGTCCGCTTGTGTGGGTTTATAGCCTAACCCAAACTTCCCACGGTTTCCTCTGGCGCTTATCAGGCTGGTTCTGCCATTGTTGTCCTTGCCTAAACCCATTCCGGGCTCGTAACCATTCCCCAACATCACTCGGGCCACCATTACTGCCGTATCGGACAGGCAAGGTTGCCCAGAGAAGGAATCTACAGAGGCAATGCTTACCACCTCAAAAGACTGGAAGGCTATTTCTAATGACTCTTCCACGGCTTCCACATATGGCATAGAGGATGGGCAACTCACCAAGATGTCTTCCTCGCCCGATAGGATAACCAAATGCCCCTCTACTACGAATTTCAATTTTTGGTGGAGTGTAGAGGGAACAACTCCCACTGAGTGGATCCATGAGCGCCCCAAAAGGCAGCTGTAAGTGAGGTTAATGTCCATTATTTGAAAGGTAACCTGACAGGTATGGGGGCCTATCTGTACAGGGAGGTCGATTTCTCCCCTAACCTCTCGGCGGGTGCCATCGAAGGCACGGACAACCATGGAACTTGGCTTTAGATGGGAAGCATTAAACGGTAATTTCTCCAACGTGCTTTTGGGCATTACGTTTAAACTAGAACCGTTATCGATGAGGACCTTGGCTACGACGTGGTCCATGCACTTGACTGATACATGCAAAGCCCTGTTATGCCCTCTCCCCTCGGCAGGGATTTCTTCTACGGCAAAGGCGAGATAGTTGTTGGCGGTGATATTATTGACGAGTCCTCCAAAGCCTTCTACAGAAATATCTTGGGCCACATGAGCTTCGTTCAAGACCTTTATTAGCAAAGCCCGATGAGGCTCAGAGCTCATGAGTAATTCCAAAAGAGAGACCCTGATTGGGGTTTTGTTGAGCTGCTCAATGACCTTGAACTCACTCTGCTGAATAATGCGGAGAAACTCGCTTGCTTCCTCTAGCGACACTTCCTTATTGCCACAACCATCTTTTTTCTCCGGAAGACCTTTCACTAGAATATCCTCGTTCGGAGTGGGGGTCATTTTGTTATTTTGTTCTTCCACCACCTTTGCCTTCCCCTTAACGTTTGCGGGTTGTGTCGGCAGGTCGGGGGGTGCAAACACGCGACCGCTGCAGGTCACACCGCTCAGCCCCATGATATTGGTTACCTTGGCCGACAACGAGCTGATGTCGGTGGCCTCTTCTTTCCTTTCACTCGGAGGTGTATACCTCCACGGGACTGTGTGGCTGTTTTGGTATGGGAAAGGAATAGGTTTAGCTGCCAAGGGGTATCGGGGCTTTTGTGAAGCTGCGTCCTTGGTGAAATATATCACCAAAGGTTTAGGCCTTCCAAAACTTCTCTCATCCGCGGACTGCATTCATATATGCTATTCTTCCCTCCCCTCATCACCGACTTCCAGTCGGCCTTGATCTATTATTCGTTGCAACAATTCCTCCATTGCTAAACATGTTTCCATGTCATGTAGCTCGCCGGGATGTAACAAACAAGAATCCTCTTCATGCCCACCGTGGGGAATTACACCTCCCTTTTGTAGGGCCTCATAGATAAACCTCCTAGGGGTCGCCACATCCTTTAAAGGCTTAGACCTGCGCAGCCTATCTGACTCAATGGCATTAACCGCTCCCCCTCCATGATTGGCAAGCGGGTTTGTTTTTGCGTTGGGCCGATCCTCCTGAAATGTCAGTCATCCGGCGTCTATCAAATGTTGGACCTTGTATTTAAGGGCCAAGCATTTTTCGGTGGAATGGCCCGGGGTTTTCCCATGGTACGTGCAAGTTGCGTCAGTAACATACCACTTTGGGAAAGGATATTGGTAGATCTTCCCGAGAGTTATTACGGCCATTTGGTTGGCGATGAGGGATGGCAAGAGGTTTCGTACGTCATTGAGATCAGGTTGAATTCTGGGATTGGCTTCAGGGGAAAGTTTCTCATCGAGTTGTAACCGGCACCAAAGTGGGCATTGCCGGCCGAGCGGGTCGTGGTTGGTGCCGGAGCTTGAGGGGTCTCCCTCTAGATGGGGGCGGGCGCTCTAGGTTGTGCGGGTGCTGAATTGGAGGGGTTCCCAGCGCGAGCTGAGAAGCTCAAATGTTGTTGCGCGTACTGATGTGTACCATGAGAGGTCTACGAGGGCTTGACCCATGCGGGCGCCAAAGTGACGGCATGGGTATCTCCTTCCTTCCTTTTTGCCCCAGTTGCTCCGATTCTCCTAGCATTGGCACTTGTGGAGGAGATGTAATCGAACTTCCCTCTTTTCAACCCTACTTCGATTCTTTCCCCGACAAATACCACGTCTGTGAAGCTGGAAGGCATGTAGCCTACCAACTTCTCATAGTAAAACACTGGCAAGGTGTCTACCATCATGGTATTCATCTCCCTTTCGACCATGGGAGGGGCCACTTGTGTTGCCAGGTCTCTCCACCGTTGTGCGTACTCTTTAAAGGTCTCACCTTCCTTCTTAAACATATTTTGTAGCTGAGTGCGATCGAGAGCCATATCGGAATTATACTGATATTGCCTTAGGAAAGCAGTAATCAGGTCCTTCCAAGTACGGATGCGGGAAGCTTCCAGATTAGTGTACCAAATAATCGCGGCTCCAGCCAAGCTATCCTAGAAAAAGTGCATTAACAACTTTTCATCCCTAGAGTGCGCCCCCATCTTGCGACAATACATCTTAAGATGGTTCTTAGGACAAGTCGTCCCTTTATACTTGTCGAAATCAGGCACTTTGAATTTTGGGGGGATGACAACATCCGGTACCAAGCAAAGATCCGTCATGTCCGCGAACGGATAGTCACCAAAGCCTTCAACAGCTCTCAACCTCTCCTCGAGGAGATCGTGTTTCCTTCTTTCTTCGGCCGCCGGGGGTGGTCCTTCTGTGGACAAAAATATTGGTTGTGCTGTGAGGTTGGGCTGAGGCAATGTGTTGGGCGCCGGCCCCTCGACGGGGAGCGGGGGACAGAAATCGACATCCCCTTGGGCATACTCTCGATGATCTTCATGGACCTCGTCGGGCTGTCGAGGAGGCTCCCCTTCAAGGATGGGGGAAGATACATGACCCGCATCATCATGCATGACTGGCAGCGTGTAATTATGCGGTAATCCATAAGGGTAAGCCACCCGGTTGTATCCCAAATGGGGGTTGTTGTTGTGCCCCAGCCCGCTCCTTTCTCGTCCTACCGCGTTTGGGGGAGGATGGTGCGCGGTAGCTAGGAGAGTTGGGTCTGCTTCGGTAGCCGAACTAACAGCGGTAGCGATGGCCATGTTTTTCTCCATGAGTTGTCTCATTCCTAACATGGCCTCCATCATGGAAGCCATTTGTTCTTTCAAAGCCGACATATCGGCTTTTATCTGTTCCTGTGTCTCCTCTTGATCACCCATCGTTCTAGATTTGGATCTGGTGCGATAGGGATGCCTTGGGGCGCGTTTAGTTATGGTGTTTTTCCTAAAAAACCAAACATGAGGAGTAGGTAAAGAATAATGAATGCATGCTAGAGATAAAATGCGGGAGTGATTTGATTCGCACTGACTTTTGGAGTAAAAACATGGGATAAACTCATTTTATTCAGAAAGTTATAACTAGTCAAGATCTGAGTGGCAATACAAGTTTCCTAGCGGTTTCTAATTATATGGGCCATTAAATCTATCGTATAATGACAATAGCAGAGAAGTCAGTGGATCTCCTCGGGGGCGGAGTAGGTGTCCGCCATCGCTTTGGCCTTGGCTAGCAATCGGGGAAGTTCTTGACTCCCGTTCAAGGTAAGAGCAAATCGGTCCATCCACATTGTTGCCTCTTGATGTAAAGAGCCGACCACCCTTCCTCTAGCCTGCTTTTCCGTGTACACTTGGGCATACTCATCCGCCACTCTATGCTCGTGGGTCGTGGCTAGATTTAGTTCTTCTTGGTACTTGCTGATGATAGCTAACATGTTGGTCTCTGTCTCGCATAACCGCTGAGACAAGTTTCTTTTGGACCTTGAGCAAACCTTTAATTCATCTTTCAAGATCAAACTGTCTACTCGTGATTGGTCCCTTTCCTCTTTCTCTGAAGCTTAAGCTCACTGTTACTGCCCCACAGAGCCCCTCGGAACTTGTTCCGGCCATGCTCTTCCCTACGAGCCCTCTTGGTTTCTTGTTCTAAGGCCTTGGTGGTAGCTAAATTTATGTCTCTCAGTTCGGCATTCTCCTTTCGGATTTTAAGAGCTGTTGATTTGAACCTTTCTTTGACTGTTTGGGCTTGCTCGAGTTCTGTCCTAAGGGCCTGCACCTCTTCGTCTTCCTCCGGTGCCTCCACTTCCTCCCTTTTAGCGGTTCTCAAACTTGGTAGCCAATCCTAGCCTTGCACATGGGCTCTCAACCACTTACGGTAGCCATCGATGGGCCCATTGTTACTGCCCTTGAGTTCTTTGTCCTTCTTTCGCACCACCTCTCATGCCTTGCGGACCTTCTGAAGTGTCTCCACGTTGGTCTTATTGAAACCTCGTGAAATGACAGGTGGGATCTCTTCCTCTAGTGGTTCCCCTCTCACAAGGTAGCCAAGTTGCCTTATAGCAAGAACGAGATTGTAACTGATGCAACCCCTCGTCCCCATCAAGGGAACATTCGGAAATCCTCCGCACGAAATAAGAACTCTGGTTCTTCCTTCTTTCCATCGAGGGGACCAGTTGAAAGATGCTCCTTCTTTGTTTGATAAGAGTTGGTCCCAATTTGCCCTTCCTTTCTCTGTGCATGAATGGTGACTTTCTAGCGGGCAAGCATGCCTCACCTCTTGGCGAAAAAGGTGTGAAACCAACCATACATAAAGAGCTAGAGTACAGCAAACAATCCTCGTACTGCTCTTCTCACATCTTTGGTCGAAGGTGTCATATAGGTCGGCTAGCATAGCAACAACCGGGCTTTCCTTGTGGTCATGATAGGTGAGGAAAGCGTTGATCGCTGCTAGGTCCACCAACCCATCCACATTTGGAAAGAGGACTCCTCCGAAGATCAACAGTGCGAGAATGTCTATGAACGGGGCCCATTCACCTTTACCTGCCAAGATTCTTGCTTTTGCCTCCAAATACTTTCTCGGTATTCCAACCACCCCACTTGTTTTCTGTGGTCTAATTCTTGCGCCAAGATTTTGACTATTTTTGAAATTCTAGCTAATGAGGGATAGAACCCTGTGAAGAGGTATGGTCTCTTTCCCCCAAGAGGACATCCTAGGATCTCTTCAAATTCTTCCACCATGGGTGACAGCTGGAAGTCCCCAAAGGTAAAGCACCTCAACGGCTGATCATAATACTGGGCGAGGGAGGCAATGGCCTCTGTGGAGACTTCTACCATGGCTAGGTCCCAGATTTTACCGTAAGCTTTGCGAAAAGCTTGCCGCTAGAGCTGACCCATCAACTGCCCTAACTCTTTTAGACTGGTGATCCTTAGGCTCTTGACCTTGACTTGATAGAATTTTAAGCGAAGGCATTTGACTTGATCCCATGTTTTACTAAAGTGAAACAAAATCTAACGTGAATCAAAACTCTGACATCTATCATGGGTGGAATGGATGAATGCATGAAGAAATGCATATGATACAGATGCAATTTATGAATACGGGAGCCCGGGAAATTGTCTCCTTCTTAGATACAACGTCTTGGGGTAGCACAGTGCCCGACGTATGTATTTAAGAAGGTGACACGGACCCTCCATTGGTTTTCCAAAGAGAGGGGGATCGAGACAGAACCCGTGCATGATGCATGTGCAAAAGGCACAATACGTGGATGTACATAGTACGAAAATATTCACAAACAAATATAAGCAAAAGGATACATGACACTTATGCATGGCAGTGTGAAAAATGGAACGTAGCATGTTTGCTCCGTGCCCCTATTTTAAGGGACCTATATGGGAGGGAGCTAAAAGGGCTTTTAGTGATAATTCCCAAGATGGTCATATCTCTCTTGATGGTCTCTAGAGGTATCATCCCCTTCGAAGAACATATTGCAGCAGTAGGGACTACTAGCAACAATATGTTATCAAAGAGAAAAACTCTAGATGAGGGTTCACTGTAATCAAGCAAGTCGGAGACCTAGCATGATCACGGATTCACCTCCACTCCTTATGTTCCCACGAACCCGGGTATAGGGCCCTTTTTCAACTCACCATGTGTGCAAATAGTGTTGGTGTTTGTGTGCATCAAATGAAAAAAATATTTACCTCATGCATACATTTTAAAACACACTAAAAGCATCAAAGAGTTATATACAAAGAACATAAGAAAAATAAAAGGAAATCAACAAAGGAGAAAGTCATGATAACACATTGCACAAGATTAAATGGCCTAACTCTCTAAAAACGGTCCCTAGTGGAGTCGCCAACTGTCACAACCTACCCTTCGGTAGGAAGGCGACGCGTGACTCGTGGGTGCGTCTTCCAAGAAAGAATACGTGCGGAGTCGCCACCAACGTTTATTTGAGGAAAACGTCGGAAAAACCGGAAAAGACGTGGTCTACGAACTTTAAATGAAAGGTTCGGGAGTTGTATTTACGCAAGGGGAAGGTATTAGCACCCCACACGTCCGTCACAAGAGACGACAGCCTTTAATCAAATGTGCAAATATGACTTCAATTTATGTTATCTTCCCCTTTTTCATGTTCTTATGTCTTTTTATGCCTTTTTTATTTTTTATTTTTTTGTGGTCGACGAGGGTGTTTCTCTTGCTCCTACGTATTCCTCAATTGTGATAAGGAAATCAGACCTACGTAGTTCTTTGAGAACTAAGCATTGGTTAAGTTGTTTTTATCTTTTTTTTGCAAAATATGTTTTTATTGAATGAAAGGTCATTTAAGGCGTTGGACCATTAAACAATCTTTCGATTCTTTTGAAAGAAGAGAAAACATTTAAGGCATTGAACCATTAAACAATCTGTTGATTCTTTTGAAAGGAGAGAAAACATTTAAGGCATTGGACCATAAATGATCTCTTATTAATTTTTGAAAGAGGTAATAAAGCTACATGTTGATTTAAGGCTTTTAGAAAATCTACGTTTAACCAATAAAAGCGGAAAAGACCATTTCAAGGCGTTTGACTTTTAAAAATGGCTTTTTTTAGGTGATGACAAAAGTTTGATTTTATGAATTGATTTTAGCCTTAGTTTCACTTTAGTTATTAGTCAATTCGATTAAGAAAGAAAAATCCCAAAGAAAAACATCCGATTGATTTTTATGATTATTTTACTAAAAGATATTTTTTTTATTATTATATTATTATTTTACCTCTTTTTGGTTTTAAACATGGTTACGGCATTACCGAATGGTCAGATTTCATTTTAACAGAAATTAAAAGATGTTACAATTCAAATGATCGGTGGAAATTTATTTTATTTTTTGATTAAGTGAGAAAATGACTTAAATAAATGACTAAAGCACGTCAAAAGGCAGTACGGAAAGTAAAGGAAATAAAAAAAGCACGCGAAACAAATGAGGACCACTAAGGGTACATAGAACGAATTGAAAAGTTCGATTTCGGGAACTTACCGGTTGAAGACCGAAGAACGACGAAGAACGAACGAAGAACGACGAAGAACGGTTGAAAATCTTCGCGAAATCACCCACGAAAACATCACGGAAGCGTTACGGAAGCGCCTCGGCTTGGATTTTCTTCACGGAAACAATTTTTCTCACTAATTTTAAGTGAATCTCAGATACCAGGAGGGTTGAACATTTTTGTTCTTCCCTCCTCCCCCTATTTATAGGAAAATGAGGGAGGAGCTTGCCACCTAGCTCGCCCAAGCGAGCTAGGTTGCTTCCTCCAGAAGGCACCGCCTTCTGGAGAACTTCCTGGAAGGCCCAAGTGAGCCTGGTTGCTATTTGCACTCCCCTGTTTACTAAATACACCCCCTGCCTTTTTTTGCTGATTCTTTTTCCGTAACGTTACGTAACGATACTTGTTTTCTTCCCGTAATGTCACGAAACCTTACGGATTACATAACCATCCCTTCTTTGGCTTTCAGAATGTTACAGAACTTTACGAATTGTGTATTAACACTTCCTTTTGACTTCCGGCATGTCACGGTACTTTACGGATTGTGCAACAATGCTTTCTTTTGACTTCTGGCACGTCACGGAACTTCACGGATTGCCTAACGATGGGCACCAAGTACCTCAAAGTGGTCAAACGAGGGTCGCATCCCAACAAACAGATGGTCCCTTGACGAAATTAGGGTATGACACCTCCCAAGTTTAAGGTGCCGGACTTTGACAAGTACAAGGTGGCTATTTGTCCCAAGAGCCATCTGAAGATGTACTGTTGGAAGATGGGAGCTTACTCGAAAGATGAAAAATTGTTGACGCATTTCTTCCAGGAAAGTCTTACTGGGGTAGCCATCACCTGGTATACTAATCTGGAACCTTCCCGAGTCCATTCTTGGAAAAACCTAATGGTTTCCTTCGTTAGGCAGTATCGGTACAATTCTAATATGGCTCCAGATAGGATGCAGCTACAGAACATGGGTAAAAAGAGGCACGAATCTTTCAAAGAATACGCCTAAAGGTGGAGAGATCTGGCAGCCCAAGTGGCGCCCCCAATGACGGAAAGGGAGATGATAACAATGATAGTAGACATGTTACCGGTGTTCTACTATGAGAAAATGGTGGGTTACACACCTTCAAGCTTCGCTGCTTTAGTCTTCACCGACGAAAGTATCGAAGTAGGTCTGAAGAGAGGCAAATTTGATCATCCTGCTTTGACAAATAAGAAGCTTGGGGCAAATAGAGAAAATGAGAATGAGGGAGGAACCCATGTTATGACTGTCATTCCTACATGGCCAAGTTTTCCACCAGCCCAACAATGTCATTACTCAGCCAATATCGGCCCTTCTCATTATCCACCACCCAATCAACCACAAAGGTCACCCCTAAATCAGCAACAAGCCCCTCCTGCCACACATCCAATGCCAAACACCACCCTTAACACAAACCAAAACACCAACCATGGAAGGAATTTTGTAGCAAAAAAGCTTGTAGAATTCACCCCAATTCCGGTGTCATATGCTAACTTGCTCCCATATCTACTTGATAATGCAATGGTAGCCATAACCCCAGCCAAGGTTCCTCGACCTCCATTTTTCTGAGGATACGACTCAAACGCAACATGTGCATATCATGGAGGAGTTCTGGGACATTCCATTGAGCATTGTATGACCTTGAAGCATAAGGTGCAAAGTCTAAATGATACGGGCTGGCTGAAATTCAAGAAGAATCGCTTGTGGATTCTGACGTTGGCAAGCGACACCATACATGGGGCAATTTGAAGGTTGTTGTTAGATGTCTCTAATGACTCATTAGGATTTTAAAGTTTATGCCATTATTGTAAACCACAGCTACAATGCTAATAATATGGATAAATTTGACATCCTTGTCTCTTATCCTCTCACAAATACGTCTTTGTTTATTTAACTTCCACTGGAATGTGAGTGTAAGCTGATGGTTTGTTTGCTCAAGCGACATGTGCTCCTGAGTTTCGACCTCCAAGACTGTTCAATCAGAAATTACTCGTTTTACACGTTTGGTTAGGGTGCCATAAAATGACAAGTAAAATTTAAAACAAAAAAAAGCAAAAGAAAGATAGAAAGGAAAAGAACAAAAATGTTTGATTGACTGTGTTTCAAATTAAAAGTATAGACATTCATATGACCTCATTTTATCATTTTTAAAAGTTTTCTTTTTGAGAGAAAAGTGAGTTATCAAATAACAGGAATCATTCGACTTAATCTGTCAATTGTAAAATCCTTTAAGTGTTTCTCGTCCTTGAAAATTCATTTTCGAGAATCTGCACAGTTTCTTTCTTTTCTTCCTTGCTACAAGGTCATAGATACCTCAAAACCCTACACTGGGGAAATGAGAGGCACCGTTCATGAGCCTTAAGCGAACCTAGGGGCAAATCAAAAGTTCTCACTCGGTAGGTTGAAAACTCGAAAGGGTGGCCTAGGCAAAAATTAGGGTGATATAAAAATAAAAAGAAAAAAAAACAATCAGGGGCGTGTTGTTAAGATTTTGTCCCAAAATCCAAACTATAAAAGGATCTATGTCAGGATTTGAAATGACACATGGCCATGTTTCAACATAGCAAACACTATTTTATCCTTTGCTACCCCCTCCGAGCCAAATATTTGTTTTCTAAAAACAAACAAAAAAGAAGCAAAAACAAAATACAAACCCTAAGTAGGGACCACCGCTAAACCAGTGAGAAGAGCCATGCCAACAACACATACATGAAGTTGGGCAGCAATAAAAGAAAACAACAACAAAAAAGAAGAAAAAAATCCGCCAAAGGCGAGTGAAGAAAAAGAGAGACAAAAGATCTCCAAATTCTACCAGAAAGGCACAAAAGTGCAATGGAAGATTAATGTATAAAAGGAGTGGAGCCCAACCCAAATGGTACAAGCAACGCTCTCGAGGTTCTTACTCAATATAACCCTCATACACTCTTTTAGCCTCTAATCCTTTCTTTCATAGCCCTCTTACCCCTGACCACGTTACAAGCCCAATAAAGCCCATATGGATCAAGGAATGATTAATTTGCTTTTAAGTTGGGATTCTAGAATGGAACCCGCACACGCTTGTGATTGTTAAAAAAAACATATATCTAAAAAAAAGAAAGGAAGATGCCCAAAAATTTGATGTTAGTCTCTCATGCAGACTCCTTAGGATTCCTTTTGAATCCAAGGGTAGCCTTCGCTAGATAAATTCTTTCAGGATCAGCCCTTGCCATTGAGTATCAGTGGGATCAACAGACCCGTGGCATCACTCTATAACCTTTAATAAAAAAAGTTTCACTTGGTCACACATACCAAACGGTGACGATCCATCGCCATCCTTCAATGGTGCATGTGATTGGTCCTAAAGCCTTATATTTTTTTTCTTGTTGTGCAGAATAATCGATGGTTTTAAACAAAAAAAAGGGGACGAACCCAGGGATTTAAATTGATTAATTAAATGTCAAATGGCTCCACTGCCATCACTCCAAAATTGTCAAGTGACAAAATCAAATAGAACATACACTCTGAGGAAGTTCCCAAAGAGATTTTCAAAAGATAGGATGAGGTCGTATGAGTTATCACATCTTTCAAAAAAGAAACAGTCAATTTGTGTTCTCTACAAAAAGGAAAAAAATCAACCAAATCAAAATCACAAAAATAGGAAAGAATGTCATGAACATTGTACAAATTTCCATTGCATTGCATTGTGGCATACAAAGCCTGCATTTACTGCATTTCAAGATAAAGGTTACATGTATCTGCACCACAAAAAAAATCATGTTCAAATGCATAGATTTCTCCCCAAAGATGAGAATCCCTCTCAAAGAGTCAATCTCTTTCTTTCTCATGAGGTTAAGCCGTTGGGTACTAGTGCCCATTGATTGGCTTGTCTCAGAGGACTCAAAGATGAAGTCCTCGCCTTCAGAGGACTCAAGGTCCTCACCTTCATAGGACTCAAAGTCCTTGCCCTTAGAGGACTCAAAGTCCTCGCCTTCAGCGGACTCAAAGTCCTCACCTTTAGAGGACTCAAGGTCCTCGCCTTTAGAGGACTCAAGGTCCTCGCCTTTAGAGGGCTCAAGGTCCTTGCCTTTAGAGGGCTCAAGGTCCTTGCCTTCAGAGGGCTCAAAGTCCTCACCTTCAAAGGACTCAAGGTCCTCGCCTTTAGAGGACTTAAGGTCCTCACCTTTAGAGGACTCAAAATCCCTGCCTTTAGAGGACTCAAAGTCCTCGCCTTCAGAGGACTCAAAAATCCTCACCTTTAGAGGACTCAAAGTCCTCGCCTTCATAGGACTCAAAGTCCTCCATCATTTATGCTTTTCCGAGACTACTTTAGTCTCCCCTTTGCTATCCGAGACAATCGAGTCCGATGGCACCCAGAGACCAATATGGTCATCTGCACAATTTTTTCAAAGACTTAATGTCTTTCGATCAAGACTAATGAAGTCTCCCCCGAACCTAGACTAGTTTTTGTATTAGGGATAGTTTTGTAATTTCACATGCATTAAGTGAATATTTGATGTGTGTGGTTGGAAATAAATTTAATTGAATTGGGAGAAGCCCAATCCAATTAAATTTTAGAGGGGGAGGTGAGCATTTGCTTGCTACACCCCATTGCCACATCATATAGTCACACTTTGTGCATGTCCTTCATGCTTTACATGCCTCATGACACCTAAGCACACTTAGTGGAGAATCTTGGACTTGATCTTGGATTAGTGGGCTGAACCATAGCTAAAATTCACTAATCATAATTAGTGAAATTTTGGCTCCACAAATTCAAGTGAAATTTGAATAGAAATTCAAATTTCCCTCCAATTTTTTGTGACACTTAGGCTATAAATAGAGGCCATATGTGTGCATTTTTCAACTTTGATCATTTGAGAATGAAACTTCAAAGTTTATACCTCTTTTGAGGCACAAAATTCCGTGCTCCTTCTCTCCCTCTCCCTCCATTGATCTTCTCCTACCTTCAAGCTCTTATCCATGGCTTCAAATGGTGGTGTGCTTCTTCTAGACTCATCTTCTCCTTGAAGTGTAGTCTCCAATCATCTTTCTCCTTCTCCATTCTATAGCCATCAAACTTCAAGAAGCAAAGGACTCCATTGATCAACACAAAAACATGTTTCCTAAGTTTCCTACAAGCTCCATATGGAGCTACATCATGTGGTATCAAGAGCATCTTCATCTAGGTGATGTTCTTTTGCTTCCTCTATCTTTTGGTTCGGTCAATTCACTTTATTTCCTTGCTATTCATCTTATTCTCCATGTATATCCTTCATTGTGTTGTGGTTTGGCCCTGAGTGTCCCACTCCACCAAGTATAAGAAAAATTTGGGGCTTCCATGACTTAACAAACTTTTACAAAAGTTTGTAGAAGCAAAGCTTCATGGTGAATCAAGAGTGATTCAAAGATGTTTTGATGATAACAAAGATGATAACAAAAGATGATGACAAAGGTGATGACAAAAAGCTCAAAGGTCATTCAAAGAATGAGTTCAAGATGTTCAAGATAGAATCAAGAACACTTCAAGATTCAAGAGGAAAGTTGAATTCAAGAATCAAGATTCAAGAGATCAAGGTTCAAGACTCAAGAATCAAGAAAAGACTATTCAAGAATCAAGAAAAAGCTTAATCAAGATAAGTATGAAAAGGTTTTTTCAAAAACTGAGTAGCACATGGATTTTCCTCAAAACATGTTTACCAAAGAGTTTTTACTCTCTAGTAATCGATTACCAGATTATTGTAATCGATTACCAGTAGCAAAATGGATTTGAAAAAGTTTTCAAACTGAATTTACAATGTTCCAATTAATTTCAAAAAGATGTAATCGATTACAATGTTTTGGTAATCGATTACCAGTACCTTTGAACGTTGAAATTCAAATTCAAATGTGAAGAGTCACATCCTTTCACATAAATCAAAAGACTTGTGTAATCGATTACACTGATTTGGTAATTGATTACCAGTGATTGTTTCTGAATAAATCAAAATATGTAACTCTTCAAAAGGTTTTTGACTTTTTCAAATTGGTTTTAAGTTTTTCTAAAAGTTATAACTCTTCTAAATGGTCCTATTGGCCAGACATGAAGAGTCTATAAAAGCAAGGCTTTGATTTACTTTTCAATATACTTTTCCAATCAATCTTATATAATCCTTTACAAGCCTTGAATCTCTTTGAACTTCTTCTTCTTCTTTGTGCCAAAAGCTTTCCAAAGTTTTCTGGTTTTTTCCAAACCTTGAAAACTTGTGCTATTCATCTTTTTCATTCCCTTCTCCCTTTGCCAAAAAGAATTCGCCAAGGACTAACCGCCTGAATTCTTTTTGTGTCTCTCTTCTCCCTTTTCCAAACGAACGAAGGACTAACCACCTGAATTCTTTTGTGTCTCCCTTCTCCCTTGTCAAAGAATTCAAAATAACACAGTCTGAGAATTCTTTTAATTCTTCCCATTCCCTTATACAAAAGTGTTCAAAGGACTAACCGCCTGAGAATTCTTTTGTATCCCCATTCACAAGGTACCAAAGGTTTAACCGCCTGAGATCTTTGTCTTAACACATTGGAGGGTACATCCTTTGTGGTACAAGTAGAGGGTACATCTACTTGGGTTGTTGACTGAGAACAAGAGAGGGTACATCTCTTGTGGATCAGTTCTAGTGGAGGGTACATCCACTAGGTTCAAAGAGAACAAGGGAGGGTACATCCCTTATGGATCTTTGCTTGTAAAAGGAGTTTTACAAGGTTGAAAGAAATCTCAAGGACCGCAGGTCGCTTAGGGACTGGATGTAGGCACGGGTTATTGCCGAACCAGTATAAAAACTCTTGTGTGTTTGTCTTCTTCTTCCCTACTCTTTTAATTTCCATTGTACATTTAATTTCCGCTTTTACTTTCTATTAAGTTTCTCTTCTACTCCTTATTCTCTTAACAACTTAGTAAAAGCCTTAGAAGAATAATTTTTTAATTAGAAAAGGTTTAGGAATAATTAATTCAAACCCCTTCTTAATTATTCTGAGACCACTTGATCCAACAAAGTTTTGTCCCATATTTTTCTATACTTGTAGAACCACTCATTGAGTTGATGAGGAACCATGTTCCTTCATGGTAAGATGCCCAGGAAATGGGTATTTAGACCTTACCTTACTTCAACATACCAAACACCACTAATACATATGTTTTTGTTCTTTTTACAAGTGTTGAGGAAAAAAGCCCAGAGTCTCAAGAACCTTGGGATTTGAGGTCAAATCCTTTTCAAGGGAGAGGGAATGATGCAATCCTATCCCACAAGGGCATTGGATAGAAGACTCCAAGTAGATTGGGCCAGAGATACAAGATAAGGCCTAGGGTTCTCATGAGCCTTAGGGTAGATTTCGGGCCCATAGGCTAAGTATGAGTCTGTTTATCTTTGTACATATTAGATTAAGGTATCATTATTTTTGGGCCTTGTATTTAGGGCTCCATAATATAGGTAAGGTACCCTAGAAATGTAGGATTTTTCTGCCCTTGTATTTTAGGGCAGCTAGACTAGTTTTTGTATTAGGGATAGTTTTGTAATTTCACATGCATTAAGTGAATATTTGATGTGTGTGGTTGGAAATAAATTTAATTGAATTGGAAGAAGCCCAATCCAATTAAATTTTATAGGGAGAGGTGAGCATTTGTTTGCTACACCCCATTGCCACATCATATAGTCACACTTTGTGCATGTCCTTCATGCTTTACATGTCTCATGACACCTAAGCACACTTAGTGGAGACTCTTGGACTTGATCTTGGATTAGTGGGTTGAACCATAGCTAAAATTTGCTAATAATAATTAGGAAAATTTTGGCTCCAAAATTTGGCTCCCCAAATTCAATTTCAAATTCAAGTGAAGTTTGAATAGAAATTCAAATTTCCCTCCAATTTTGTGTGACACTTAGGCTATAAATAGAGGTCATGTGTGTGCATTTTTTCAACTTTGATCATTTGAGAATTAAACTTCAAAGTTCATACCTCTTTTGAGGCACAAAATTTCGTGCTCCTTTTCTCCCTCTCCCTCCATTGATCTTTCCTACCTTCAAGCTCTTATCCATGGCTTCCTATGGTGGTGAGCTTCCTCTAGACTCATCTTCTTCTTGAAGTGGCGTCTCCAATCATCTTTCTTCTTCTCCATTCCGTTGCCATCAAACTTCAAGAAGCAAAGGACTCCATTGATGAAGAAGATCCAAGGCCTACAAGCTCCACATAGAGCTACAACAAATATGGTCATCTGCACCCTTTTGTTGAAGACTCGATGTCTATCGACCGAGGCTACTTTAGTCTCTCCTTTGTCAACCAGAGGCAAGCGAGCCCATTGACACGCAGAGACCAATATGGTCATCTGCACCCTTTCATCAAAGACTCAATGTCTGTCGATTGAGACTACTTTAGTCTCTCCTTCATCAACCAGAGGCAAATGAGCCTGTTGACACACAAAGACCAATATGGTCATCTGCACCCTTTCGTCGAAGACTCAATGTATGTCGACCAAGACTACTTTAGTCTCTCCTGTCAACCAGAGGCAAGCGAGCTCGTTGACACGCAGAGACTAATAAGTTCATTTGCACCCTTTGTCAAAGACTCATTGTCTTTCGACCAAGACTATTAAAGTCTCCCACCCGTCAACCAGAGGCAAGCGAGCCCATTGACATGCAGGGACCAATGTGATCATCTGTATCTTTTCGTTGAAGACTCAATGTCTTTCGACCAAGACTATCAAGTCCTTCTTCCCATCCAGAGACAAGCGAGTCCGATGGTATGCGGGGATGATGATAGTCATCCGTTTTTTAGGTTTGTTGCAGTTCCTTTTGCTATCCAGAGACAATCAAGTCTGATAGCACGTAGAGACAAACACAGTCGGTTGTTTCCTTTGTCGAAGACTCAATGTCTGTCGACTGAGGCCACTGAAGTTTTCCCTGCTATCCCAAGACAAGCGAGTCAGATAGCATGTGGAGACAAAAAAGGTCATATTATCATTTGCATTTTGAAGAACACCATGTCTTCCGTCATTGCATGCCTTCAAAAGGCAACAATGACCTTCATCTACATTTCGAAGACGACCATGTCTTCCGTCATTACATGCCTTTAAAAGGCGACAATGACCTACATACATTTCAAAGACGACGATGTCTTCAGTCATTGCATGTCTTCAAAAGATGGCAATGCCTTCATTTACATTTCGAAGACAACAATGTCTTCAGTCATTGCATGTCTTCAAAAGGCAACAATGCCATTGTTTATGCTTTCAAAGACGATAATGTCTTCATCTCAAAAACTTCTATATCTTTTGTCCTTGTGCTTCATAGGACTCAACGTCCTTTGTTTCTATGGTTTTCTAAAAAAAATAAAATGAAAAAGAAATATATAAATAAATAAATAAAAATATATATAGAAAATAAAAAAAGAATAAAACGAGAAAAGGAGGAACTTCAATGTTTTCATGCTTTCACGAGTTTTACTGCTTGGACTTCCGTTAGTGGTCGGTCGGGTGGAAAGTTAGCTCAAACGAAATTAGTGTCTTATCTTTACTTCCCTTTTATCTCCAATAAAAGATAAGTAAAGAGGGGCAATTGTCATACCCTAATTTCGTCCGAGGACAATCATTTGCAAACATTTAGATTCTTGTCAACCGAGTTAAGCCAAAAACTCAAAATGAGGGTGAACTGATCAACTTAGGGGGGGTGTTCTTAGCCCTAGGCCCATCTAAGCCCATCAGGAAGCTTCTAGAGGAAGCAACCAGCTCCCCTAGGTGAGCATGTTACTTCAAGCTTAAGCCACCAGCTTTCCTGGGCGAGCTGGGCGGCAAGCTCCTCCTCCATTTTTTCTATAAATGGACATTGGAGACTGAGGGTGATGCAATCCTCCCTAGGAAGGGACCAGTCACTATAACCATGAGCAAGAGGCTCCAAGAAGATTGGGCTAGAGCTGCTGAAGAAGGCCCTAGGGTTCTCATGAACCTTAGGGTAGGTTTCTGAGCCCATGGGCCAAGGTTGGGTCCAATTATCTTTGTACATATTAGACTAGGATGTCATTATATTTGGTCCTTGTATTTAGGGCTCCATATTGTAGGTAGGGTACCCTAGAAATATAGGATTTTTCAGCCCTTGTATTTTAGGGCACCTAGACTAGTTTTTGTATTAGGGGTAGTTTTGTAATTTCACATGCACTAAGTGGATATTTGATGTGTGTGGTTGGAAATAAATTTAATTGAATTGGTAGAAGCCCAATCCAATTAAATTTTAGAGGGGGAGGTGAGCATTTGCTTACTACACCCCATTGCCACATCATATAGTCACACTTTGTGCATGTCCTTCATGCTTTTCATGCCTCATGACACCTAAGCACACTTAGTGGAGAATCTTGGAATTGATCTTGAATTAGTGGGCTGAACCATAACTAAAATTCACTAATCATAATTAGTGAAATTTTGGCTCCAAAATTTGGCTCCACAAATTCAATTTCAAATTCAAGTGAAATTTGAATTTCCCTCCAATTTTGTGTGACACTTAGGCTATAAATAGAGGTCATGTGTGTGCATTTTTTTCAACTTTGATCATTTGAATATTAAACTTCAGATTTCAAAGCTCATTTGGAGCACAAAAGTTTGTGCTCTTCTCTCCCTCTCCCCTCATTCATCTCTTTTTTCCTCCAAGCTCTTATCCATGGCCTCCTATGGTGGTGAGCTTCTTCTAGACTCATCTTCTCCTTGAAGTGGCGTCTCCTCTCTCTCTCTTCCTTTCTCCATTCCGCTGCCATTCATCTTCCAAGAAGCAAAGGAATCCATTGATGCAGAAGATTCTAGGCCTAGAAGCTCCAATGGAGCTTACATCAGAGGGGAAGGGGGTCAGCACCCTTAGTGAGAAAATTCCACTGAAATTGGTGAGAAGAAGGAGAAAAAAGAGGAAAAATCAAGGCCGAGACGCTGCCGTAACGCTTCCGTGATCAATTTCGTGAACGTTCTTCCCTGTTCTTTGTTTGTTCTTCATCGTTCTTCGTTCTTCATCTGGTAAGTACTTACTTTTAAGGATTTGAATTTGATTTATGGACCCTTAGGGGCCCCATTTATTGTTTGTGCATCTTCATCTCCTTCTTCATTCATCGATGATTCTTTTCTTTATTTAAAGAAAGTTTTAATTGATTGTTCATACTGTAACCTCGTTTAATCACTATTTAAATAAGTTTTGACTGATCGTTTGTGTCGCAAGCTCTTTTCATCAATATAAAATAAGTTTTAACCGGTCATTAACGCTGTAAGTTATTTTAAAAAGGGAATTGAAGATTAATGAGCCAAAATCAAATAAAACCAACTCATAAACTTCTTCATTTCATCAAAAAAATCAAAAGATCGTTCAAAGGTCCAATGCCTTAACGTTTCTCTCCTTTCAAAATCAATAGGTCATTTCAAGGTCCAACGCCTTAATGATTCTCTCCTTTCAAAAATCAAGAGATCGTTCAAAGTTCCAATGCCTTAACATTTCTCTCCTTTCAAAGTCAAGAAATCGTTCAAAGGGTCTAGCGCCTTAACGATTCTCTCTTTTCAAGAATCAAAAGATCATTTAAAGGTCCAACTCCTTAAACGAATTTTGTTCGGTTAAAAACAATCTTGCAAAAAAGATAAAAAAAACAATTTAACCAACGTTTAGTTCTAAAAGAACTACATAGGTTTGATTTCCTCATCGCATCCGAGGATACGTAGGAGCGAGGGAAACACCCTTGTCGACCACAAAAAAGTAAAAAACATAAAAAGGCACAAAAAAGTAAAAAGAAAACATAAAGGGGAAAATGCATAAAAATCATAAAAAATGGAAAATACATAATTTTGAAGTCATATTTGCACACTGGATTGAAGGTTGTCATCCCTTGTAACGGGCACATGGGGTGCTAATACTTTCCGCGTTCGTAAACAACTCCCGAACCCTCATTTTCAAAATACACAGACCATCGTCTTTTTTGGTTTTCTAACATTTTCCTCAAATAAACGTTAGTGGTGACTCCATGCGTTTTCCTTCGATGGAAGACGCACCCTTGGCCCCCACGAAAGGCCTTTTCATGCCCCCCGCCGAAGGGCAGGTTGCGGCAAAATCTTAGGAGATAAACATTTAGAAAACAGAAATGTGCTCAAGGAAAAAACACTTTCAAATGTACTCAAGAGACAAACAAATTTTAGAAGATAGAAAAATGTTTTTGGAAACAGTAAACAAACAAGGTCATGATATTTGACATTCCTTGAGTCATTGTAAAAGAAAGCTGGCAGAAATATGTATACCTTAATATCAATTTTAGATTTTGATGCAATACTTATATTTCCTATATAAGGCCTCCCAAGGTCAATAGAGTATGTACAAACATGAATGTGTTTCTTAGATGAGGAAGAAACTTGGGTTTTCAGGTATCTCTCTCTCTTTCTCTGAGTGTGAGTGGTAGGGTGCATATGCTCATGTTTTGGTATATGTTTCTGAATGTTATGCATCAAGTTTTCTAAAATCATTTCAAACATCCTTTATGTTCTATTATTTTTACTTTTCATTTTTTTCTGAGGTGGTGTAGTGGCATCTTAATAATGTTCTAGATTAGCTAAGGCAAAATTGTCTTCATATTACTAGAAGGAAAAAAATCCCTGCCAATTGGAAAAAAATTTATAGGCTTAGAACATGAAAGGAGGCATAAAATCAACTAGTAACTAGTTAAGAAAGTGCTTTTCTGGTTAATTATTTTGCTTTGATCATGCATACATTCAGAATTCTATGCTTGGTGTGTGTATGTGGATTTCTTGCAACTCTTTCATGAGGAGGAGTTTTTTGGAGGAAACTAAACATGACTCAAGAGTAACCATAATTGTTATAAATGATTCTAAGAAACTAAGCATTGTTTGTTTTAAAAATGAGGAAGGTAGTATATACGATGTTGTTACATTAACGACGTTGTATTTTTTTGGAATTTTGGCCATCAAGAAGATGGATAGGAAGTTTGTTGTAAACTGATAGATATACACTAGAGGGGAGGTTAATTACATTTTAGCCACATAAAAACTGAAGAAGGATATTTAAAAAAGAAAGAATCATCAAGGATTAAGTCATAAATCAGGACCAGTTTTGTTGGTCACCTTCCATAAAATAGACATACTTGAAAACATTAAGTTTTAGACAAGTTATATCAGTTGTTAAGATTATGATCGCTTACTCATTATTAATTTAATTTGGTCAAGCTTTGATGATTGATAGATCTGTTTCTTGTAACATTTTAAATTTGATTATAGATTATAGTCAAAACAATATGAACTAAAAAAATTTATATAAATATAAATGTTTTTTCAATGAACACCCTTGGAGTTGGGAACTTGGGATTGTGTTAAAGTAAAATTTCTAGTTGGGTGTGTATCATTTGGCCTTTTAGGCATTAATTGTATAGATTATAGAAAGTCTGGTGTCACAACTGACGGCGTTCCAGAAAATTAAATGCAAGTCTCTACAGAATATTGAATCAAAAACCCAGTAAATCATTCAAGGGTTTGTAGAGGGTTCATGTGATTGAGTCCTCTGTTGAGTTGAGACAATAGCATCATGGAATTACCCTAAACTTCGCATTCAAAAATGCGTTTTTGTGCATGAAGATATTTAATGAATGAATTTCATGCTATTCTTCAACTAAGTGTCTGTCAAAAGTTTTGCAACTAAATAATGTTTAATGTTGTATTCCTTGGTTAATTATAATTAAATGTATATAGCAGCCATGTAATCTCCACCACGCTGACCCCGACAAGTGAGAAAGAAGCTGAAATGGACTCTGGTGAATGGAAACTACTGATAAACTGTTACTGAACAAATGGTCTTTTAAGCAGAAAGGTAGAGGAAGAGGTTCTGTTGTGAGATCCAGAGCCAGAAATTTTGAATTAGCTTAATGCTGCCTTTCTGAATTTCCCTGTAATGTCCATCAGTCTTACCTGAGAATTTGCACAAGACATTGACTGAATCGTTCCATTGTTTCTGGTTTAGTCCATTATATGATGATTTCATGGTTTTGACTAGTTATGCTTGATTTGCTAAGTACTATTGAGAAGGGAAAAGAAAAACATTGTTTTCAAGATTTTAAACATGTGAGTATCAAGTTACAAGCTAGCAACAACCTTACCATTTTGTCAAAGCTAGTATGTCATTCACATTTTATTACCGTTGAGATGTCACTCTTGCGATAAAATTTAACTCATGAAAAACTATCATTGAGGGAACAAAGATCACCAGATTAATCGTCAAGTGTAGAAGACTCTTATGATCGAAGTCATGGAGAAGTGTTTCAACTGGGCACACAACTTGATATTGAGAACCATATGCGTAATATATTTTTCCCGATTTTCGGCAAAGTTTCGGGGACGAAACTTCTTTTAAGGGGGGTGGAATTGTAACATCTCATTTTTTCGTAAATAGATTTAAAAAGCTTTTTAGTAAAAATAAATAAATAAATAAATAAATATAGAGAAAATAATAGGCTGAGTACCTAGGTATAAATAGTTATGTTAAGTCAGGTGCTTCTTCTTCACCTCATTTTCGTTTTTCTCTTTTCTCATCTCAAAACCCTCTCTTTTTCTCGCAGACCACCAAACTTGTCTCATAAAAATGACGATCTCGGACTTATTCACCGTTGGATCGTCGTGAAATTTAAGCATCAGGTTTGAAACCCAATTCCGAGCATTCTTACCGTTGGGAATTTTGATATCATGTCTGAGATGAGAGAAATACCCTTCGCATTGTAGTCTTTTCCTTTCCCGTAGAAACCCAGAGTTGTCTCGGTAAAACTATGATCCCGGTTTCTGTAACAGTTGAATTGTCATGAATTTTTTATATGTTGTTCACGATCCAATTCTGCATACCTCGACCGTTTGGATTTGCAAAAACATATCTGTGGAGGGAGAAATATGCATCACACAAAGAAGTACGGAATGGAGGTTTCAATCTCTTCTCTTTCTCTCTAACGTTTGGAAACTCTAACAGAGCAATCAGAGGAAAAATTGAGGAATCTTAGAAAATTGCTAGAGATACCGCTATCGCTGTCAAAAGACACATGAGCCCGCTTAGAGGTAAGGGATGAGTTATTCACAATTGGGGATTAGTGAAAATATGTGTAGAGATCCTTAGAGGGTCAAATTGAGATTTATTTTTGTGATGTTTTATTATATTGAAATTCTTCTTGTATGATTATCTGAAATTATGTGAGGGATTTTTACTCCCCGTGGATTGAGAAATATTCTTGTATAATTTGTTTGTGCTTTGAATAATATTAGTGTAATAAATAGTTATATTAAAATTATGAAATTATGATTGGAATTGTGCATAAGTGATAAATTGAATATATGATGAATTGTAGAATAACATATTACTTTGATATTATAATATTGTTATGGAGATTGAATATAAGTGCAAAGTTGAATGTGTTAAATTATGAGATACACGTAAATATAGGATGGTTGATTGTGACATTAATTGTGTTGTGAGCTGTGAATTATATAATAACCCGACCAGTGTTTATATTGAGAAAAATGTTTATGCCCAATGTTAAAGAAAAAGTGTAGGTTCCTAGTTAGAAACCAGTGGTAAATTGTAGTGCAATATGTTGTATGTATTTAAAACACAAGTGTGAGGTTGTGGGTATTGTATAATTCATGAGCAATGTCTATAAATGAAATATGTGATGAATTGTGGAATGACATGTTATTTTGAAATCACAGTGTTTTTATTGAGATTGAGTAAAAGTGTAAAGTAAAACATGTGTTGAATTGTGAGATACGTGAAAACATGTGATGGTGGATTGTGACATTATAAGATGTAAAATTGTGAATGAGTTTTGGTTGTGAATAAGTGCGTGATTAACTCTTGATGTGACATTATTTGTGTTGTAAGCTATGAATTGTACAATAACCCGACGAGTGTTATCTTGAGAAAAGTGTTAATGCGCAGTGTTAAAGAGAAAGTGTAGGTTTCTTATTTAGGAACCAGTTTTAAATTGTAGCACAATATGTTGTACATGTTTCAAACACGAGTGTGATGTCGTGGGTATTGTATAATTCATGAGTAGTGTCTGTGTGCTAAAATGATTTTAGGGGTTGGACCTGAATCAGGAGGGAGAGGCCCTGACGGACTCTTCGGAGTGTAGGCCTTGGGGGTCACCAAGTTTGAGCGCTCCTTTAAGCCTATGTTGGTCCCATATGGTTGGAGAATTCTCGCAAAACATCCTGGCCCTGACTGGTCTCCCTATGATCTTACTTAGTGAGAGTGACCTGACAAACCCATTGTGTGGTGTCTTGTTATGTACTCCTAAGCGCCCCTGGGTGGTTTTTCACTGACATGGTACCACATTGAATATAGGTTTGAGTCTTAGCATAACTGTTGCATACGCTTGCTAATTGTTTATTATGAAATTGATGTGCTATCGTGTCTTGATCGGAGTGTGTGATTCTTGTGTAATGTGATTGATGATTGAAAGGTAAATTTTGAATGACAAAGTGGTGGAATTATGTGAGTTATATTTAAGTGAGTTTTATTTTGTTTATGTGATATGTATATCTAGTTGTCTTATTTCTCTATTAGTTAGGAATGTGATAGCTCACTCTCTGTGTGTTGTTTGTGTTTGGATCTTGTGATGATCTTGAACCTTATGTTCGGGGGAGCAGATGGCTAGGTGAAGTGTTTTAAGGAACCTTGTGCTAAAGGACGTCGGGACACAATGCTCTGATAGGATGTGACAATGGGACATAAGTTTTTATATTAATTGCATGATGTTAGTCTATTTTATTTTATCTCACTGATTTAACAAAATATTTTTGTAAATTTTGACGGCCTTATTTTGAGCCGTATATGTTTTAATAAGTTTTAACTAATAATAGTGAAGTGAATGTGAACCTTTTACCCCTATGAATTTGGTTACCGATATTTTTATATATTTTATTTATTTATACATATGTCGGGATAGAGGGTGTCACAGCACCAATGTAGAAAGCACTGCTTTCTACATCGTTGTTGGCGTAAGCACGACTTCATTTGTCACGTGTTCTACGACGGTCCTTTTACGACCGATGTAGAAAGCTTTGTTAACTGCAGCAGCACTAGATGATATCCCCACCTGTGATATTTACAATACAAATAGAATAGCATTAAAAATGTTGCCTCCTCCCAACGCCATCCATGGTATCGCCAAAGTACAGTTCAAATCATGCAACTAAAAAAAGATGATGCACATAAACAAAGCCAAGTCATGAGAAAAGGTAAGCCCATTGACAAACTGATAATATCTTTTCAGGTGAACTTACCAGTAAACCTTCTTGCAAAACAAGAAGCTTAGGAGAGGTATGCCCATTGACAGAAAATTAACATTTTTTCTTTAACTATTATAATTTCATATTAGAAAAAAAAGAGTAGAAAATAAGAGGTCTCCACCTCTCAAAACAGCAAAGAAAACTTCATTTTAGAAGTTAGGAGATGGTGTCAAACTTAACTAACATATAGAAGATAGCTAAAAAAACAAAAAAAAGGAACAACATACCTCGAGATTAATCAAGAGCATGTGGGAAGTAGTAGTTGGAAACAAATTACGCGATAATGATCACCCCGCATGCAATCTTAATTACATATGACAAAAGACAAATTCAGAAGTATGCATCCAAACCTTAATCACCCAATGCATGTTGATATTTATTCTAGATAAATTAAAAGAATTTCCCAATGTGCTAGCTAAATTGTAATAGTTAATTAACTATATACTTTTTTCTATTTGTACATTATATGAGTTTATGAAATGACAATTGATTACTGGTATTTAGTAATTAACTTTCAGAATCTCATTTAATTTTTACGGGTTTGTAATTTTGATTTTGGCACTAATCTAAAATAAATTATTTGATATTAATTATTTGAAGCAAAGATACAAGTGCTATAATTAAAATTATTGAAAGTAATTTGGCAGGCATAAATATTATCATAAAGTGACAATATTTTCTTATATTTTTACAGATTTTAACTCAAATATTTGTTGGTTTTTTTTTTGTTTCTATATTAATTTCTTCTGAAGCAGTGCCATTCTCATACTCTATTCTGCCAAAGTATGAGATACCTATTGTCCATTGGGCTTAACCACACATGCCACAATTGTTGTGATTCTACATATAACTATGTTAAAGAGGGTTCAAGCTCCGGGGTTGTTCATTTTGGAAGAGGTTAAGCAAAACCTGAAGATCCCTTTCACTTACCACTGGAAGAAGTCAATATATCAGTACACTTAGGAATTACTAAAGCAGTAAAACTTTTGCCACAAAACTTAAGCCAATGATTATTAGGTCTGTTTAGAAGTAGACTTGTTTTATTTTTACCCATTTAATAAAGTGAAAATAAGCATGCTTACACATAGTAGTAGTTTTCATTATTTCATGTACTAACTCTACAAAACAGGAAATAAAGTGAAAATATAAATTGTTTTCTCAAATTTCATAGTATGCTAGAAGAGGGTTTCATGAAGGGCAGGCAAGCCACCTTGTGAATGTAAGCAAATATGTATCAGCAATATTAGCAGCAGGAGCTTAAGTGGCAGCATTCAAAGATGGGAGTGTAGGATGTCTTTGTGTTAAATACTGATAACGTCAAGTGCAGCAACTATGTATTGAGTTGTAACTTGGGTAATTAAAATCCTCAACATCCTTATCCTCTCATTCTAATATCTCTCATAATAGTGATAGAAAGAGTTCAAAAATTGTTATAGATCAATCCAATTCAGCCTCAACACAATGTCACAGTATGCATCATATATTAAGAAAATACCAACCAAGCATACATCATAGCAATAAAGGCACAAGGTACCAGAAGTTCATGTTTTATGATTATCCTCCGAGCTATAGGGGTACACTGTTTGATTATTTCATGCCATAAGCAATAAAATGAGACAACATGCAAGTTACATTATTTGATGGTACATGCCAACGTAGTAATAAAATGAAATGAGGATTACCCAATTGCTCCCTCGTGGTATAGTCGTGCTTGTTCTTCCTGACTCCCTTCATCAATTGACCACCAACCTAATAATCTGATTGCATGAATTGCCAGAATTTAGATGTGGTTGCAGCATAGTACATGCATAAGATCACAACTTCTCTTTTTGAAAACTTTGACCCAAATTAGATATTGGATTTGCATCTAAAGTCATAGTAGTGGAAAAAATAATAACAGATAAAAATCAGATTTCTCCTTGTACGTTTGGGTTTGAAGGAAACCTTGGGTAGTGGGTACACAACAAATACATACATTGAATTTGTGAAACAAACCAATAAGAACATCCAGTTTTTCTGCATATTCTACATGAAAGGTCCCAAATTAAAAAATGCACATAATACATTGTATGTATCCAACAATTCTCCTAGGATTAGACATGATATCACTATGCAACCTCATGGACTCAAATAACAGAGCTGCTTTGATCCAAATTTTACTGAAAATAGATTATAAAATAGAATGCAATAATGAAGGATTTATTTAATTTGAGAAAAAAGAACAGAGGGAAAGGAGGTTTATATCACATGTGCCACTCATTTGTTGATTGTTAAATTTAGTTATCAATTGGAAAGGAGATCAGAATTAAGTGATAACAAAATAAAGCTCAGGGGAACAGAATGACAAATGAAATCAAACCAAACCACTCTGTTTAAATCTAAAGTTTTCCCTAACAATAATAACAATAAAAGAAAATTCATTACCTAGAACCATGATGCAAGAACCCAAAGCAATCATGAGCTCTTGAAGAAAATATAAAATATATTCCTCCACCAACTCCACTTCGTAGCAGTAAAAGTGAAAGAGAATCACCTTGATTAATGCCTAACATGCAATCTGCAAATCCTTCAATTAGCTGATTACTTAATTCAATTGACTATTGTATGTATAATGAGACTAGATACCTAACAGTAAAAGTGTATAACAATATACTAGTGACAAGCATTTCCAAAACAATGCATAAACAAACATTATATGAAGTGAATATTTGGTAGATAATTTCCTACCGCTGGTTCAAAATTGTCAGACCATTTGTATCATGCAATAAATAAATATCTTCAATTACACACAACACCTGAATGAAATTGTGAAATTAAAAGAAACTATTAAAAAGAGAAAGGAAAATATGGTAAACAATTGAAGCCAAAAATAAATGGAAAAACAATTGTCAAAGAATCAAAAGAAAGAGATGAAGTTTCTAACAAATAAATGGAAGTAATGAATCCTGTGTTCCCTGTTCTCTTATAGCAAAATACTACAGCAGCAATGGACATACACTTTGTGTTTTTCATTATTTCCCCAAATAAGACATACAACTTAATACATACAACTTAATAGAATATCCTTAATATAAAAGTTCCTTATTTCTCAAAATCTAAAAAGTTACCTTTTTGTTGCATCCTACAGCAAAATCAATGGTTGTGCTAAGTAACCCATCAATACCACTAGCCCCCCTGTTAGCTGCTACCCTCACCAATCAGGTTAATTGGTAGGTCTGAGTTTAATAGCTTCCAGGCAAAGTGAAAGCTAACTCTCTTAAAAGCTTAACTTATATCAAAGACCTTAATGAGAGGGCACCAAGGATGAAACTCTTTGCAACTGGATCAAGAGACTTTTATACCATGTGAACGACCAACTCTCTTAAAAGCTTAACTTATATGTTTTTATAAGTAAACAAAACTCAAAGGGAACATCTACAACTTATTTTAACACACATTACATACAATAAGCTTTGAATGCACCTACTTTTCAACCTAATAAGTACTAATTAAACCTGATATTTTTGAACCTTATGAACTCTTAATTGCATTATTGCAATGCACACCATACACAAAGACTAATAAGCCAGAACAAGATCCAACTTTTTTCAATACTGAGGATCAAAGCTATATGATGTTGTCAGTCCCCTCATCAAACAGGTATAAGCCTAAGTTAAATAAAATTAAGTCCAACTAATTAGTATTTTAACAAGTTCTCCAAGAGTCATATATGTTTGCGCAGATTGTTGGTTGAATCTCATCAAAAGGGAATCTAGACTTTTAGTCTCCAATAAAGATTAAATATTTCGTAGACAGAACGGATGCCTCGTTGCATTTACACAGTTCCATCATACTTCTAACCCTAATCGAGTGCTAGTTTCTTTGAAATGCAGTAAGCTATATGGTTGCGCAAAGAACAGGGGTGCAGATACAACCAAATTCAAAGAAGGGCACCACAAAGCCCTTTTACCTTAGAGACTATGTATAAGAAAGAAAGGGAGAAAGGAACATGACCTGGAAGCTGACCCACGACAGTGATGGAGAATGGTCGACGACAATGATGGAAAATGACCCACGACAATGATGGAGAATGGTTGATGACAATGATGAAACTGCTGGCGTGCTTCACGACGACACTGCTGGTGTGCTTCACGATGACAACCAACTTACAAAGACAAAGCTTAAGGGCACAAAAGTACTTAGGTAGTGCAGGCTAGCTAGACTGCGAGAGTACACGAAGGAAAGATTAAATTTACCAACATACAAAGACAGTGCTTATAAAACCCATCGTTGGGTAATCCAGTTCAATGACGGTGCCTATTAAACGCGTCGTTGTAATTGGAAAATGACGTCATTTTCGGTAAAAACGTCGTTGAAATAAAGCGCATATTTACTAAAATGTCATTGCTTGTTAAACAACCACATTTTTCGGACCACCGTCCTTAAAAGCGCGTCATAGAATCAAGAGTTTGTAGTATGAATGAGCTTTAAGTTTGAAGTCATTAGTTAGTATTCACATCAATGTTTGACACCCTTGGATGCTGGAAGCACGTGGCAACCAAGAAAATTCTGAATGCAATTTTGAATAGAAAGATTGTTGCATTAAAGTCTGTTTTCATTTAAATATATCTATCTAATTATTTTCTCTATTCATCATTTGTTAGATTATTAATGAATGTAAGTATAAATAATAAATGATGAAAAAAATTATTAAAACAAAATTTCAAATTTTCATTTCAAATCTTAATAAAATTGGGTTTAAGTTAACATAAAAAAAATCAAATTTTCAATTATATTTTTTATCTGTTACAGTCCATTAAAAAAAAGTATAGGTCTTGACTCCTTTTGTACTAAAGCCTTTTTTAGATAAACTTTTGTATAAATATTTATAGAAAAGAAAATAAAATGGTAAAATAAATTGAGTTTCTCGTATAAGCTAGAAGAGAAAAAATTTATAATAATTAAATACGTAAATTAATTTTAATATATGAAAGAAACTCTGCTTATTTTACCTTTTTGTTTCCTTTTATTATAAGTATTAAAAAAAAGGTTTACCCAGAACTTTATTAATCTCACTTCTAAAATAACGCCATACATAAGAAGAGGAAAGGATAATTCATGATCACGAAAAATACTTGTGCATTATTTTCCTGGTTTTGTGGTTGACCGAGTATGATAACGCATTATGCACATTTTCAGTAACCATGCACTTGCAATTTCATCAAGACCAAATTCTTACAAGCTGTGTACAATAACTTCCTTACCTAACCACCAAAAAAAAAAAATCACTACCTTACCTAACAAACCATGCAGAATATGTCACATGTATTAAAACAAACCGCACGGGGGACATAAATACTGCCAAAGAGAAATCAGCAAATTAAAGATACTATACAAGATGATGCAATTCTCGTATAAGAAATTTTCATATGCTGTCATACCACGTACGTCATATATACACTATTTGATACACATAAAACATTTAGGCAATTAATGGCACCACAAAAAACATTGGCTTGAAAACAAGGAATTGTACAATTATATGCACACAATGAGCATCCAATTATCTTGGATAAGAAAGCATTATCCCTTTCTAACTGGATAACCACGAAGAAAGAAGACACAACTAGACATGTTCAATTATAAAACGAAAAAACAAAACATGACCAGTGCAAAAGGCACATTGCATTTGTGCGGATAGGAGTACTGGGTAAAAAAAAATATATATTATTTGGAAATTTCTGTGGAGATAGACTATCTCGTTTGCTGTCCTAAATTTGGAGATTCTTATTACATAAAGATGGAGGCGAGGAAAAAATATATGATACACATACAATTTGAATAAGTTGTAGAATAATTTATACAACATCATATTTTATGTATCTTTCCTTGATTTTATCATTTATTATAATTTAAATTCAATTTTTTTCTATTCATCTTTCTTAGTTGCATATTTTATCGTACAAGTATCATTTTTTTTTTAAAGAATAGCCTTGAATAATTTGGAGATGAGGATCATAATCCTTCCCACAACATTTTTAAATATTTGGAAAGTAATAGTATTTTATATTTTTATGGATAGGATAAATGCTTGTTTTATATAATTAAAATTAAATTTTTTAATAATAAATATATTTCAATATATAAATTATTTTGTACTCAATGAATAATTTAAATTGTAATATGAATTTATTTTTAACTGTTGACATATTCTTTTAAAAAATTATTTAATTTCAATTTAAAGATAAAGATAAAATATGGTAGATTAAAAAGAATAAATTATATCATCGGGTGCATAAATCAACTGACATGATATCATTTCAGCTTAACCAATAGTCTCAACTTTTAAATACGTAGTTACGTTAAATACTAAAAAAATAACTTTATTTCTCATACTAGTCCTACCATTTTTAAATGATAAAAGAAATTAATTAAGACAATTTGAAATGATTGAGAGAGAATTTCTTTTGGCTGGTTAGAGAAATAGTGTATGAAATATACAACCAAAGGAGAGAAAAAATAATTAAAACATTATAAATGTCCTTTGTATAAGAACCAATGATGATATTTTATTCTTTTAATTATAAGAAACATACAACCCTTTTTAAATGTATCAATTGCTAAGTTCTTTTTATAACCTTGATTTATTGTGAAAATTATTAATAAAATATCACTCATTTTTTATGAAAGCTTATGCAGTTAATGAATTATTAACAACATAACTCATTTTCATTGGTTAAAAAAACGTATTCATTTGATTATGGGTAGAGTTATTATAACTAACCAACACTAAAACCAATTAACTTTATGGGTATTTTTGGAATAAAATGTAAATTTATGTCAATTTTAATTAGATTTAACAATTTTATTTATCTTAATAAATTAAATATTTATTTTTTATATATAAAATCGGAGGTAGTATAAAAGTAGATAACAAAATAAGCTATTTATCTATCTTATTTTGGTATAAATCACATATATCTTTCATTGAAAATAATATTATTCGAGTCGAATAAAACTACCTTAATCATCAAAGTTCTCCCTTCAAGTATTTAATTTAGCTACATATCTATAACTTGAACCTGAAACTTATCGTAAAGCTGGAAAAATCACAATATATTGGATTCACGTGTTTGGTGGTAGTTATTTATCTATCTATGACTCTTTATTCTTTTTCTCAATATAATTTAATACATTTTTATATTAAATATTTCATTATAATCTTAGCAAATAATAAATTTCTAAAATTAAGAACTAAATAACATAACCATATCTTGAAGACTATGCTTAAGTCAATGCCACTAATATTGTTTACATCTACCTAAGCAAGAGTTACAAGTTTGGTTTCTGTTTTATTTTATATCATAGTCTTTTATGTAAAAAAAAAAATCAGAATATGCGAAATATGGCTATATAGCTAACAATAATTTTGAGTATTAATATAATAATATCTAGTATTATTAATACGATGAGAATCAAGTTATTTCAAGAATAACTTTAATTCATCTTAATTTTTTTTAAATATAATGGTTAAAATTAATTACTTATTATAATTAATAAATTTAAAAAAAACAAATCTTAAAGTTGAGAAATAATTCTAAAAAAACTAACTCTTAAAATAAGTTCATCCTTTTTTGTTAATATTACTATACGCATGCATTATCTGTTTTAAAATTTATGTACATCACAACTTTGTAATACATGAACAGTAACATTGATTTGTATAAACTATAAACCGAGCGATAATTCCTCAAAGAAAAAGACGTGATGAGTAATAGGTTAATGTGTTGTAAAATCTGATAGAAAAGAATGTAGACAAAATCCTTCTCCGAGGGCAAAAGCAAAATCCAGACCACCTAAACAAGAAACATACATGAAATGTCTAGAGGCAGGCAATGAAACAATGCCATGTTAGCTACAAGGTTAGTGGTGACCTACCACTTTCACTGCCTCCAAATCAATCCACCTCTTACGATACAACAATTGATGGGGTTTTTAACCCATAAAGACACTTCTTTGTGATCTGATTTCTCATGAGTTGAGACCCACCTTCCTAGTGCCAAATGAAATTAATGGACCCTCACATATATTCACTTTGCACTCTTTGATTTTTCTATTTTCAATCAAAATGAACCAGTAACATGATATAATACAATTATAATTTTATCTCTTAAATATATGATTATAAGTTTGATCTTTATCTATATATATAAATATCTGTTAAAATATATATATTTTTTTAAATTTTAGTATCTCAAAAAATAATTATTATCTTTTGATCTAAGAATACCTAATTAAAAAAATAAAAATGCAACCTCACGTCAGTGCCACCAAAGTTATCAGGCAGCCATATGAAGATAAAACTCCCTTGGAAATTGAAAAGGAAAAGTGATGAATGGTCACATCTCGAGTTTTGGATATAAACAAAAGTTGTTCAAGGACTGTTTGGGTATTTCGAATAGTGACATTCAGTTTGGTAGTAATGATTTCATTCTTTGCTAGCATACTATTAGTAAAATCAGAGCGTGTCAAGAAATTATAAGACTTCAAACAAAATTTATATCTGATCAATTTTTAATTTGGACTCAGGTTTTGTAAAATATTGAATGATACAAATGATTTTGATAAAACGATCTAGGTGTGTTTTGCAATTATTCATTTATTTTTAAGACTTTTTTCCACTCTATAGATACTTTGAGAAAGTGTTGAGGCATAGCATAAGTTGGGAATTTTCTTGGTCTGCATAAGTGTGGAATTCGTTTCATTGAAGATGGGTGAAGTTCTATTTTAGTTTTAGGCAAATTATTATTGAACAATCATATATTATCAGTAAGATTACTTTAAATCCTAGAACAGTGAATCCATACTTAGCATGGTCAATAATAAAAAAAAAAAGCTACCCTATTCATAAATAAATAAATCAGAACACAAAGATGTGTCCACTTCAGAACAAATTTTATATAAGTATAAATAATACCTAAAGTGATTATTAATTTGTAGATGATCATGTTGAGTAAATTTGTTAACATTTATATAGTTTAAAAAATGCATAGCTAAAGTGATCGTTAATTAATTAATGGTATAAAAATATTTGTACCAACAATAATAAGATAAAATTGATTAAAAAAATTTCAACCATTACCTTTACTCGTACTAGAAAAATTCTCAATCATCCGTTGCACTTATGCATACACAACCTATACGTGAAACTTTCCTTTCTTACTTTTACTGCTTTCTTATTGGTGACAGGACAGGTTATTACCTAGTCCTAAAAACACACCCACTCAATCACACAAATATATATGTGGGCAAGGAATTTCAGAGTCAGTACTTCCAATGTTTAGTTTCATCCTCTCATCTTTTTCCATCAACACATTGAATTAACCCCCCCCCCCCCCCCCCCCCATCATTAAAATCCAAAGTCACCCACCTTTAAAGATAGAAATGCATCTTTTTCTTCTCCTCATCTCACACCTGATCGACCAAACAAATCTCAACCACACCATGCCATGAAGTCTAATGAACTTAGAGCTGTAGACCATGATCCTATTACCTCTGAGCTTAGCACTTTTGGTGCACACAAGTACTTTAACCAAGGGACCATCAATGACACCAACATCCAAAAAGTGACCATCAACAGCAACAGCAGAGTCTCTCCCCTGCTCAACATGGACACAGAACAAAAACACAATCAAGAGCAAGGTGACATCACAAAATGGTCATTCTCCCATTCTTCTTCATCATCAGTTGGTGGTATTGGTAATGGTAACCACAACAACAACAACTACAATGCTCATTCATTCCATGTTGCAACTCCAACACCACCACCCTCTTCTTCCAAATCCACTTTAAACAACAAAGCTGGTTTGTTATTGCATCACCCTCAAACAAGTAAAATATCAGTTAAGCCTCCTCAAACCTCCTCCAATCTCACAAAGAAACTCAAAACATCCTTGTCAAAACCCATTTGGCTTTTGAGAAGAAAATGCCCCTGTAAAGATAAAAAGTCAGTGCAAGTCAAAGTAAACATAAACACAAACAAAAACAAAAATAGAAACACCCCCAAACCCCGAACTCCACCCCCACAACCCAAAACCCTCTCACACAACCAAATCCACAAAGATTCCTTGAATCACAAGGCACCACCACCACCACCATCATCCAACAAGAAAGTGAAGGCTCAAAGGTTGTTCCAATTCCAACCATCCATGAACCAACTTAGAAAGACCTCAAGTGAAGGCTTCACTTTCCCTTTGTTCTTGGCAACAAACTCCACCAACCCCACAAAACCTCATCATCAGGTTCATCTCAACGTGGTTCATGAAGAAGAGGACGCAACCCCACGTGAGTCCTTGCACATGTTCCAACCTCCAAGCCCCCCCAAGTCACGTGCCATGGATGATGATGCAGCTAGTGATGCAAGTTCTGATCTTTTTGAGATTGAAAGCTTCTCCACTCAAACTACTACACTTCCATACCCCATTATCACACCCTCCATTGCTCGGTGCCATGAATCCACCGATCACGAGTTCTTCTTCGCCAACGACTCCGGCAGCAGCCTGTGGCGGCGGCGACTGAGGGATACGGAGGTGCTGCCACCACTTTAAGGTTAAACATCAAGTCAACTTATACAGAAGTTACTATAGGCTGAAGAGCTTCTTCTTATGAATACCTTTAATGTCTCAATTCTCTAAGTGTGAATGTTAATTTCTTCTTTTTGAGCTTGTTAAAATAGATTCTTTTTAATCTGTTTTAATAAACTTTGGAGTCTAATTTGTGGATAAATTCTCACTGAATGAAAGCTTGTTAAAAGTGTTTGATAGTTATTTTATCTGAATGTACCATAAATTACTATCGAATTGTGATTGCCTTGGGAATAAGATCGAAAAACACTCTAAGGAGACCCAACAGTGTTTGTGGTTTGTGTAATTTGATTTCATCTGATTTTAAGGTAAAAAGAAAAAATATTCGAAATTAATCCAAATACCTCGTAATGAAACTTGGAGTACAATTTGAACAGATTTCGGGAGTTTAATTTTTATGTAAAAACATTTTGGGCACTCTACCAATTAAATAATTATTATAAAAGTGAAACACTTTTTATGTGTCAATTTATTAGTAGCATCTCAAGAATATATAGATGGAGGACTTTTTATTAGAAGTAGTATATGCCCCTCTTTAGGTTGGTTAAGAGGTATCTGGATAATAATGTAAAAATTCTTTATATAATTAGTACACGAATTATTTAATTTTCAAAAAAAAAATAATTTCTATATATTGTTAATATAAAATATTTTATATTATTAATCGATTAAAAATTATGACAAAAAATTATGATAAATATGAATTTTATGATAATTATAATAAAAGTTAACAAATTTATTATAAATGTTAATTTGTGATTGAATAATATTATAATGTTCTTAATAATATTGACACTTGTACCTTTTATTCTTTGATCTCTTGTGGTTTAAATTCAGACAATAAGATGTTATGCTTTTTACAACTGTCCCTAATCGTCAAACATTGAGTATAGTATTTAACGAGAACTTGCGAAATATCTAGCATGTAACTCAGTGACTACTATCTAAATGATCAAAATAGGCAATGAATTGGAACAACAAAAAACAAGAGGTTATAAACATAAATCAATACAAAAGATTAAAGAAAACACAATTTAAAATTTGTTTCTAGTTTTGCATTTTTATCAAACATGATATGCAAAAAATGGGTTGTCAAATATTAATATAATGAAAAAATGTTGAGGTTAGACTTCACAAAATTTCCTTTTCATGTAACAACAAGTAGGTTTAGAGAAAGTAGGGTTCCAATTCAATTTATTCATGGTGCCAGAGACCATATATATACACGTGAATGAAACTGAAATTAGTAACATGTAATCTGTTTTATCTAGGATACTTAGATAATCATTATTTTTAATTATTTAGAATATATTTGAACTTTAATTCCACTATTGTTATCTTTAATTCAAATTGTTGCTATGCACTAATATGACCTCGCAAGATGTAGTTGCCCTCAATATCGTGCATCTTGATTGTTAAGTCCTTGAATCTGGCAGATGCTAGTGGTGTATATGAAGAGAGATGGGTCGCTTTTGCTCATGGTGAACCCATATGATATGATGAATGATTTAAAGCATCATGTGAGGCTCTCAATGCTTGTCTTAGACCATAAATTGCTTTATGGAGTTTGGAAACATGATCCAGGTGTTGAGCGTGCTTGAGGTCAGGAGGTTAGGCCATGTATACTTCTTCATGGAGCAACAATGTTTTGACCCTTGGACAAAAGGACAAGAGACTAGGTGCCATTCCTGATAAGGGCATCAAATTCATCTGATATAGCTTGACACCATTGATGATGTTGCATGGCACGTTGCACATTGGATGTTCTTTGGGAGAGGATGTTTAGAGGCAGTGTATGCTTTTTTAGTTTAAAGATGTTTTCTTTTTTGAGGCCTTGTTATCATGGAATGCTTACAATTTGGAACAATGGCTGCATTGATAGGGTTAATGGAAATAAAATTTTCTTTAATAGGTAATAAGGGAGGAGAAACATTACCTAGTCATGACAATGGTGACAAGGATTTCACATGCATGATTGCCAAAGATGGGGATTGCTATGGGGAAGGCATAGTGGGAATGATTGTGTTAACTATGGGAAGTGTGAGGTGTGGGGGTTGATTCGAAATTATGCATGGAGTTGTTTAGGTTTGATTGTTTGGAATAAATGATGGGTATGTGAGAATTGTATCATGAAATGATACATGTTGGGAGGTGTATATTTTAATTATGGTTGGGTCAAGACATTGGTAGGCATATTAGGAAGGTGAGTAACCAAGGAAAATGCATAGAGTGAATCTTAGTTGTAGTTTGTGATTTGTGTAGGGTCATAACCATAGGAAGCATAGACATCTAAAGGAGTGTAAGTGTTTAGGGTATGGTTAAGTTTTATGAAGTATTTGGAATGGAGATCGCATGTTTAGGTTTGGGGTAAGTAGTCTATTGATAAGGTAAGTGGTAGTTTGGAAGGTAAAGGTCAAAAATTTTGTTGGTGGTTTAGCATGATGGAGAAGAGCACGACCAATTTCTACAATATGATAGTGGCGTCTCTCGGCAATGCCATTGAGGTCTGGTGTATAAGGTGGTGTTGTGTGATAAGAAATGCCATGAGTGGGTAAGTATGTTTTCAATTTAAGAAACTCACCACCATTGTCAAAATATAATGTTATAAAAGGAAAATCAAAGTACTTTTTAACAAGAGGTTTGAATTTTAGGAAAATAGAAAATACATATGATTTATTCTTGAATGGATACTACCAAATATATTTTGAAAAGTGATCAACTAAATTTAGATAATACTGAAAATCATCTAAAGACCTAGTGGGATATGGCCATATACATCAACATAAACAAACTCAAGAGGTGGTACAACACTGGATAGAGTGAAGGGCAATTTGTGACTCTTGGCGCTGCTACATGAGATGCAAGGTGTGGTTGTGCTCGACCTTATATGATGGTGGGATGCTAGATGTCTTAGAATGTGGTAAAATGGATGTTTTTGGTTATTTAGGTGGACGAGGCAAGTGGTAGAGGCCATCCCTATGTGGTCCTCTGAGTATTGGAACCCTTGTCTTCAAACCTTGCACCAAAAACTTATTTGATAAAAATTCAACAGAAACATGATTAATTTTACACAATGAGGAAACAAATAATAAATTTTGGGAAATAGTGGGTACATGTAAAACTTTTGGTAGTGAAAGGTTATGTGTGTCTGTTTTGAGAGTTATTGTACTAGTGTGTGTGATGGGGAGATTCGATCAATCACCAACAAGGAGGTGATCGTTGCCATGATATGGTTGTGTGAGGTGATGGTTATCCAAATCATGGTGATGTAGTGGGTTGCTCCTGAGTCCACTATCCAATCTGAGGGATTGAATAAGGGTGGGTCTCTGGCATGGTGAGTAGATGGGTTGTTGTTCCTCTTAGGTGGATATGAATATCCATTGATTTTGTAACAATCCTTAACTGTGTGCCCAATTTTGTTACAATATTGGAAAACAACTTTCTTGTAGCCATTTGATGAATTTAAGTGCCTTAATGACGAAGTGGTGGTATGGCTTGAGCTGGAGCCACGATTTTTGTAGGACATCTTACCTTTGTATGCAACATGTACAGTGATCACTGTAGAAGAGTCCTAGTTGATGTCTTCCCTCTTTAGATGGGTTTCGAAGTCAGTAAAGAGATCATGTGACTCCTCAAAACCAAAGGGTTTTCACGTGTGAAAATGGTAGCAGTGATTTCATTGTATTCCTACCCAAGACCATTGAGAGTGTGAATGACGAGATCATTGTCATCCATGGTAGTGGTGACAATGGCGAGTTCATTTGCAATGGATTTGATACCTTGAAGGAATTCAGTGACAAATATGGTCCCTTTTGTATGGTGAGACAAATACTCTTTGAGATGCATGATGCACGCTCCTTGGAATTCTTGAGGATATCTCACGCTTCCTTGGAATTTTTAACATTAACAAGCATAGTAATAACAGTCGAATCCACGGAGGAGATGATGGCATATAGGATTAGTTGATCCTATCAAATCCAATAGTTGCAATCTTGATGATCAGAGACTGGGCTCATGTTGGTGCCATCAACAAATCCCATCAGGTTGTAGCCTATAAGGAGAGCATTGATCTAGACTCCCCAGGATGGGTAGTTCAACCCAGAGGATTGGTTACTAAGGACAACTATTGATTGAGAGTTGTCAAAGGGTATGATAACGTTATCAATAGCAAAAGTCATGTTTGTAGTTGTTGGATCAATGCAGTTAAGGAAAAGCTATTGATACCATATAAAGGTTTAGTGAAAGTAGGGTTTCAATTCAATTTATTCATGGTGCTAATGACCATATATACACATGAATGAAATTGAAATTAGTAACAATATGCAATCTATTTTATGTAGGATAACTAGCCTAGTTTCTTGCACCTTGCACAAATATTAAATTCACATTTTATAATTTATAGAAGTAATTTTTTTATATTATTTGAATTTTTAATATATTTTATTTAGTTTAAATTTTAATAAATGTGTGAACGTAGATAAATCAATAAAAAATATTAAAACAAATTGTGATGAATTTAAAACTTTTTGAATTATAAATAATTTTTTTCGACAATCAATTAAAATTGGGCATGTATATGTTCATAATAGTAAAATATACCTCTGTGAATTGATTTCAATTTTACATGTGCATATTAAAAAAAATCAGAAATGACTCTTTATTAATTATGATCATGTAAAATTTACTTTTAACAACAATTATTATATTTTAAAATATACCTGTAATTAGATAATTTTCACATTTTTACTTTGATCAAGAAAAAATATATCTACTATATAAAATTCAGAAAAATAGAATAAATATAAAATATGCATTAATTGAATTATTCAAAGGAAATGAATATGTGGATATCACATGACATCATCCCATAAAATAAAACTTTCTGTTATATATATATATATATATATTGGATAATCAATGTTGTTAATTATCTAGAATACATTTGAACTTTAATTCCACTGTTGTTATCTTTAATTTAAATAAATTTGAATTATTGCTAGGCACTAATAACAAGATTATTCATCTAGCAATTTTACACTCAATCAAATATTAACATGACCCTCGAGAATACTTTATTCCTAATTCATTAATTAGATGATAAAAGCTCAAGTTCCCTAGTTAAACTCCAATTTGTACTACTACAAAATCACGTTTTAACATTGTTGTTCCTAGGACAATTTTCACAAAATCGATGTTAAAAAAAAGCATGATGACATTTTTGAAATTAAGTCTAACTTTCTGATAGTGGTTATTGAAAAATTGTCTTTGAAAGAAGGATAGCACAGTGGTTCCTAAAAACTATCTTTGATTTGAAGCTCAGCACAATGTTTTTTCTAAATCGTCTCTGATTTGAAGAATAACACGATGATTTTCTGCAAAATCGTCGTTGAGTTTACAATAATATCACTAAAATTTTCACTCTCGCGTGCTTAGTCTCTATGAACCCTCACTCTTGCGTCCTCTCAAAGCTCCCTCACTCTTGTCCCACCGTGACGATGCTTCACTCTTCCTCACCGATTGTTTCCGCCATGACAGCACTTCACTCTGCTTCACTAACAACTTTGATTCACGACCTCAAAACTCATCGTTTCTATCGTTCGTGACCTCCATCGTTGGCTTCTTGATATTCACATTTTTTCTATCATCGTTGTTGCTGCTCGTGACCTCCATTGTTGGCCTATTAAAGCTCGTGAGCATTGATGTTAGGTTGAAGCTCATGACTTTAACGTGTTTTTTTATATGTTGCAGTTATTTAGTGATCAAACATCATTGGAACTAGAAAGAATGAAAACAATTTGAAATGAAGCATTGAACAATGTTTGAGAATGTCAAGGATAATTAAACTTGTATTTTAATAGTTTTAGGTTGGATTTATATTGCAAACATGACAAATGTTGACTTGTTTAATGTAGTTAATTTGATAATGTGAGATCATTTTATTTTTATTTATTAGTATTTTTTAATAGACTGCTTTTAATTAATGATAATTTGAACATAATTAAATTTGTTTTATTGATAAACGTCAAATTTATCGGATTTTCATATGTATTTTGTGACATTTATTTCGCATTTTAGTTAATTTTAGGCCTTGTTTTGAATCAAATTAGCTTTAAATTCAAATTTTACTTTATCTTAGGTAGAATTTTATGTTTTAGTTATTTTTAATGATTTTTTTTATAGTTTTTCAGCAAAAACAAGTTATTCTAGCTAGAGCTTCAGAGGCCCAAAATCAGCAAAAAATTTTGGAATGAGAAATTACGAAAGTTGAAGATAAAAGTTAGGAAAATCAAGAGTAAGATATTTTTCAAGGATAAATCCACTAAAGAAGAAGATAATTACTTAAATTAATTAGAGATATTATTTGTTTATAATTTCTTGTGATTATCTCATTAATTAAACCTAGCTACAATTCTATAAATAAGAGGTTGGGCATTCATTGTAACGTGTAGAAGTCTCAAGCAGCTCTTAGAATTATATTTTAGGCTTCCACCTACTAGGCGCCTTCATTTTTAAGAGTACAATTCCTTCCACCCAGGAGAGGAAAGGATGAACCTTGTTTTGCTTTAATTCTATCCATTCAATACTTCGTCTTGAGTTCTTTATTTGTTTTCACACTTAATGTTTTTATTTGATTGGTCATCTTATAGATGAATTCATGAATTGACTTGTGCTTTGATGAGCCTTGTTGAAACCCGAACATGAATCAAATACTTACTTAAGATTATCTCTAGGGATAGAATAATCTTGGTTAAGCCTTGATAATTCTCTAGGGATTGCTTCTGTCGGTTTGTTCAATGGATTAGGTATCGGGCAAGTAGTTTAGAATTTGCGATCATGCGAGAACTGAGGTAGGATACATTAGTGAATTAGGGATAAGTGGAGAAATGTAAAGTTACAATGGATTGAACGAATTATTTAACTAAGTACTTAGAGTTGGTTTGGTTACATCTAACTCCGACAATGAGAAGTTTAGCTACTTGTAGATGTTTAGGTAAAAAATTCATGAAAAAATTGAAAATGGAGATGAAGGAGCCATGAAGAGCTTCCCAATTTCCACACAAACTCTAGGTCTTATGTTTAAGTAAAAAAGAGAGCTATTCCTGATCAAAGCCTCCAAATATTCATTTTTGTTGCTCACTTTGTTATGTCAGCTCATAAATATAGCACTAAACATGCATGAGTACGCGAAATAAAATGATGCTTCTCAGCAGCATCCTCACACTAATGCATGATACATTGGCGTTATGCATGCAAACTTCATTTTCTTTGGTACATTCAAGCGCTTAATTAGCATAGTAAACTGGTGTTTAGCCTCACATTGAAAGGTGTTCTTCCTTTGGAACCTTGCGTTGAGCGCGACCATCAAGTGTACGTATGCCTTCCAGAGGGCTTTAAAATTAGTCTCTTTTACCTTCCTCAAAGCCTATTCACAAAACAAGATAAAACAAATAAACTGAAAATAAAATATTTATTCCTAATTAATTAATTATAAAAACACAATATAAAGGGTTAAACAAATGTCCTAATTAAGGTAAGAAATGAGAAGACAATTGCTTAAATATGAGCCAAAAAGGTGAGTATAAATGGCAATTGTCACAAAGGGGGTGGCGACACTTGTGAGGTGCAACAAATGCTCATCTTTATTGTTGTCGGATGGATAACATATTACTGCAACTAAAGCTTAATTACTCTAATGAGAACTTGAATTTAGGAATATTCTTCGTGTTCCTAACTTGTGTTGGAATTTGATCTATGTGCCATACTTGATGGATGAGTTAAATTGTGTTGTCTAATTTACTAATTTGTTTTAGGTTAAAATAAAATTTTAATTTCTTATATACATTTTTAATTTCTTTGGTCCCTTAATATTAATTTTTTTTTTTAAAATAGTTTCTTAAAATGTCTGTTAAACCAAGTTGGTTTTTTTATTAGTTTATCACACTAACTTTGACATCGCTTGTGTTAAAAACTAATGAAATGACCAATTAAATCTAATAAAAATACTTTAAACTTTAAAGGAACCAAAAAAAAAATTAAACTTAAGAAATCAAACTAAAATATCAAATGTAAACAAGGAATCAAAATTTTATTTTAATTTTCTTTTTATGAAATGTTAAATACCTCTGTGATACCTCTATCGTATGTATCTAAAACCCATTCATGTATCATAGGCGTCAATTGGTCACTAGTACTGTGAAAAAGCCACTGCCCTACGGTTGCAGATTAAGGTCTCACACGGCCACAACTCGTGTGTCTCTTGCTTTTGCAACAAAGGAATTTGGTTATTTGGTGTGTTTGCTATATATGAATATATCATGCATGTTCATTGGTTTTGTTTCTTGCAGACATGTCCATAGAAGGGTCCAAAAATAATACATCCTCATTATGCCTTTTGTTTGTTTGCTCAGTTTTTGTTTTGAGAGTTCAATAATGGTATCATTATAATGTTGTTTTCTATTTTAATTATATGGTGTTATTAATTCATTTTCATGATGTAAACCTTTTTCTTTGACTTTACTGGAGAAGTCTATATTTAAAAGAGGAACTAATTGACATCTCATCATGCAAGTCATTTTTTCCTTTGAATCATCTTTAAAAACCTAGTTAAAAGATGGTAATGAAAAATTCTCAATAAAATATTCCATGTAATGTAACCTCTATATGATCTTTAGTCTTAGGAGGTTTTGGTGGAAATTTGATTTTATAACATTACTCTTGTCACCAGTATTTTTCTTAGAATCCTATTGAAATGTGTGCATTCACTACTAAAAAAAGCATATTTAACATTGGCAGCTTAACATCGGTTTTGGCCAAAACCGATGTTAATCTAAATGTGATGGCATATTTGTAAATAATGTATATTCCTTAACATCGGTTTTTCTGAAAACCGATATTAAGTAATAGACGTTAACATCGGTTTTTTAAAAACCGATGTTGACATCGATTTTTGGAAAACCGATGTTAACATATCATACAATAACATCGGTTTTTTGGAAAATTAATTAACATCGGTTTTTAATAAACCGATGTTAACATATGATATGTTAACATCATTGGGTTAACATCGGTTTTTTTTATTGAAAACCGATGTTGGACTTATATTTTAAAATTTCAGAACCCGAGCCTTACACTTTCCTCGCGCTCTGTTCTTTGCTTCTTCTTCTTCTTTGCTTCTTCTTCTTTGCGACTGTGAGTACAGGTTCTTCAGCTTCTTTGTACAGCTTCTTCGCGACTGTGAAATGTAGCCACGTTACCTAGGTACAACTTCTTTTTCTTCTTCTTAACCTTAGTCTTTGTTGTCTTCTTCTTGTTCTTCTTCTTTGTTTGTTTGTTTGGGGAACTTGTGCTCACTGCAAGGATTTTTGTTTGTGTGTGTTGCAAGGAGTTGGTTTGTGGAAGTCGTGCTCGATCTCGCTCGAAGGATTAGGTTTGTGGTCATTGTCGTGGGCTGTTTGGGGTGCTGACTTTGCATTCGTTCGGGGTGCTCACTCGTGCTCACAAGGTGTCATTTTGAGAGAGGTAAACTATTTTGTTGAAATTTAGGACTTTGTTGTGTGACTTTGAAGTTTAGGACTGAGTTTTGTGCTTGGTATTACATTGAGTAACAGTGTAAACTAAGACTTCTAACCATTTCAGCAGTCTAGAAGAATTGTCTGTAATTAATTGCCTAAAGTTATTCTCCTGATTTAAGTTATCCATACCTTAGACATTGCAGTAAACTCTCAGTAGCAGCAGGCTCTTGCATAGCCTCAATTGCTGCTATCTGTGCTGCATCTCTGTGTTTCATTACTTCCTGTCACAAATGTCAACATAGAATAAGAACAAAATACAGTTAAAGAATTTCTCATCTGAGCAGAAGGATTTAGTATGCCATATAATCTTCTGAATAATCATCCAGTAAGGATATAAGTTAAAAATAATGATATGATCATATGACCAAGTTTTATACCTGTGGCATACTTATTATATAGCAGTATTCATGAATCTAACATGATACTCATTTGAGTTGTTTCAGTGTAACTCATGAGACCATTTCTTTCAAATATATTTTGTGTTCTTAATGGATATACTTTTCCAATCTTCGAAATAGATTATGGGAGTGAAGCCCATTGAACACTTGCATCTGTCAGTTTTGTATTACTTAGAGTAACTTTGACCAAGTTTCCAGGGAGTCCACTGTTAGAAACTTCAGTTGATTTCTTTCCAATGGAAGTTCTTAGCTTACTACACTTTTCTGGTTCCTCCACAGTTCCATTAGCATTAGTCTTCTTTGTAGGCGTTTGAATCTTATGTCGTTCCTTATAGGGCTTTGTTGGTGCTTGGATCCTGCTCTCCTCTTTTGATAGAAACTTTTCAGTTGAAATGCTTCTCCCCCTATAAAATTTTTAATCAAATTACACTAACACTAACACTCCACAAGGTTTAACATTTACAACAACTCCATGTAAGGGTACATGGTGTAATGTGTTTCTTGGATAACAAATAAAAGGGGAGTTGGTGTAATATATAGGGGGTGTGAGATTTCAAATAATTAAGAGTTAGTATAAAGGTAAAAAAAAAGGAGATATATCAGCAAAACTTGATGAAATTTCGATGAATGTCGGTGTAATTTACTCAAATAAAATAATAATAATAATAATAATAATAATAATAATAATAATAATAATAATAATAATAATAATAATAATAATTCATGTAGTACCATAAGAGATTCAGAGGTTTACATTAATAGGAAGTGTACATGCTATCATATAAATTAAGGAAAATATGTGTAAGATTAAGGAAAAAAATAGCGTATTGAGGGTAATATTGCTAAATCTTAAGGGGTGTAGAGTGAAATTTGTCTTAATAGAAATAGTTTTTTTTCTCCCTGTAATTTTTTCTTCTCAAAATAGATAGCAACATAGTGTAAGCCATTTTTGTACCCTTTTGTATAGAAAGGAGGCTATACATTAGTTGTGCTAACAATGGATTTCAATCATAATTTCAATAAGAGTTTTGTTAGTTATAAAACCAATCACTAGTTTTACCTAACAGATCTTTAACTGAGGAGGAGAGTTCATTCCAAGTATTATATCAGGGCCTCTATGATCAAGTAGTTTCCTTGTTGCCTCCTTATTGAATTTCGACATAAGGTAGAGTTGTGTGTTAGATAGAGCAATAATAACATATCAGCTAACAACCTAACATCATAATATCATATCAGTGTCTCCATGATCAAGTAGTTTTCTTGCTTCCTTGTATTGAATTTTAGTACAAGGTAAAGTGACCTATTTTTGGAAAACAATCACGAGCCTTTGTTTAACACTTTAACTCCTTAGACCTTGAGCTTTCAGGGGAGGTGATCCTGGACAATATTAAGTGAAATTTTAAAAGTGCAAGACATAGTATTGTTTTGGATACATGTGCGTGCCTATTAGGACTATTGTTCCAATTTTTACTCCTACTGTATTGTTGCCATCATGTGTTATTGTATTTTTCAATTTTGTCTAGACTCATTCATGATTAGGTTAAATAATTTTTTGTCACCACCAGCTTTTCAACAAGGTGAGAAAAAAGAATCTCACATGAAGTTCCTTTCCCAATGATATTCACTTCATTCAAATGGTTAGTGGCCGCATACAGTTTCGTAATAGGAACTCTGGGACATGCAATTTTCGTTAACATGTCTCCAAATGTTACTATAAAAAAATAGTTCATGATACATGAGCATAATAACCTTAATCTATGATACTATCTAGCATGAGTTTAAAATAATTGTGGAGTTAGGATTTTTTTTTTGGTGGGGCTGATCTGAAGTATCTTCGAGACATGAAGCATGCAGTGATAAGTATTATCAATATAACCCCTATGATTGGTCCTGTCACAATCCATATACCTTATTCCACATAAAAGCAATGATGATTAAAAGAGAGGATCACACCACAATATGCATATTTGGAAGCACAATCATTGAAACATTCAAGCACCTATATTCCTCTTCATCTTTTGATTATTGCTTTCTGTGATTTGATTTTCTGCTAGAGAAAAGAAGAGTGATCACAAAGGTTAACTAGCACTTCATATAAGATAACAATCCAAATTTATGTGTACACTCACCTGAATAAATATGTTGTGCTCCAAGGCGTCTCAGAACTGTTTTGACATGCATCACATTTTCAATTTTGTTGCTCATCAATGTCACAAGAACTGCAATTCTACAGAGATTAGCTTCAATTTTTTCAGTTTTGGCATTGCTCTTTCTAGAATTTGTCCCTCTTATTGCATGTCAGACACCCTAAACTGTGATTGTTTTATTCACATTCACAATTTTTGCTTCCAATTAAAAACTAAAAAACCCTCTCACCCGTGGCAAACCTTAACAACCTCATTGTCGCTAGCTACTTGAAAACCCTAAATTTTGGTCAGTTATATTCATTACTGCGATAGCACAAACTTACCCAGTGGGTGAGGTGATCCTAATTGGAACTTTCCATTCCCATTTTGAACATGTTATGTTCCCCAAAATTTTAGTCTGCAACTCAATTATTATTTTTGAACTACAAGTTACTTATCTAGTATTCTTAACAACTTTTGGCAGGTAGTGCCTTGGAGGAAAGAAACAAATTTGAAAACAAATTGCTACCGGAGACAAACTACTTCTAGAAGGTTAGTGCCACCACATCCTTACTTCAGAGTGTTTTTGGTGTGTTTTTGCTTGCTTATTCTGCCTTCTTCGTTCTGCCTTGATTGGTTATTCTGCATGTTGTGTTTTTGTTGTTTCCAAAATGGTTTGTTGCTGCATATTGTTGCTGTCAATTATTGTTGAAAGAAGATAAATATAACACCCCCACCCCCCAATACTAAGTTTATGCCATCATGCCAACTTAGTTAAAAAAAAACTCAACTATGTGTGCTAGAACAAGAATGACATAATTTTTAACAGTATGCTGCCTCACTTGGACCATTTAATTGATCAAATAAAATTGGCTTCATGGAATTGGTTGAAAGCAAGGATCCCAGGCTTAAAACTCAGTTTTTATAGTTGGCGTATTAATCATGTGGTGTGTCTAGCATGCCTTCATCATCAACAACAATAAGATTTGAATGGTATTATAGCAGTGGGAAATTAAATTCGGGATTTGCTTAGCGGGGGGTGGTGAGATTTTGTAGATTGTACTTTATACAAGGTCTAAATTCTGTGATGCTTCACTCCTAACCTTGAAAGAGCAGCTTGACTAGCTTCATTTTCATTGGTGTTTGTGCTACTTTTCGTTGTATTCCTAGACCTTCAGTTGTCTTAACCAATGACAAAGAGCAAGTATTTGTTTCTCTCCAATCTTCCCTACTATCCATGTTCTTTCCCTTGATTAATTTTTCATTGCCATCAAGAATGCTTACTATCAAGTATAAAATTATTAAAAAACATCAATCATTAATATAAATTATTATATTATAATTATTTAATCTATCTTTTCAACATGCACCCGTTAATATAGATGATCCAAAATCCAAATCCTCGATTCCAAAAAGTCCTAAAGTGGACACAAGCTCACTTATTATATATAGTACTCACTCCTAAACAACATGTTTATTTCATATGAACAGTTTGAAATCTGCCACTTACTGATTTTGGTCTAACCATGCATGTGCTACCATTCCATAATCAATCACTATAATTTTGTTGTTCAGTTTTGAGAAAGACGCATGTATGCATTTTCCATCCCATTCTCAAATGTGTTGTATTGATATAAAACTACTCATTCATTGTACTCTGCCCAATACTACCTTTTTTTCTTCAATTTGACTAAACCCACCTGCATTGTCAATAAATGTCCATAACTTCGCACCAAGAATGCTTACTATGTGTCTAGTGGTTGGTCTTAATTTTGGGTCAGAACGGGTGCGTGCAGCTCCTAAGCTTACCAATGTCATTAACTCCTTCAAATTGTACTCTCCATTTAGTCCCATATCTGCTATTGCCTCAAGTGGCCTTTTTTTCCCCTCAAATTGATGAACCTTGTTTACCAATAGCACCTCAGGTTGCCTAAAATCAACAGCCTTAAGTCCACTTAGACTCTCAAGCACCACTACACCAAAACTACCTAGTCTTGGGCACCACAGTCTTAAATCCACAACTCCTAACCTTAATTAAAATCCATAGCCTCAAGCTGCTCCTATTGCTGATTACATGATGGCCATGCTTATTCCTTGATGAAAACTTAGCCACAACAAAACTACCCAGTCTTGGGGTCATGTCAGGTTCAAGAGTCACTGCTGAAGAGGTTATGTTCCTGTGAATGACTTGTTCATCCCATTCCTCATGCAGATAGAGAAGTGCAGATGCAAGTCATTTCACTATGTTATACCTATGATGGTCAAGTTGGTAACTGAGACACACACACACACACACTTGCACACACACACACACACACACAGCCAGACACATACACAGACCTGAATTACAGAAGCTGTCCAAAGCTAATTAGTAGTATGGATTGCCTTAAGGTTTGTCTTTGGTGGTACTCCATTTTTTCTTCTTCTTAGGCTGAACTTGTTCTAGTACCCCACTAATTAGTTTTTAGGATAATCATTAATAAAACTGGTTTTGTTTATGTTGGTTAGAATATTTTAAATTGTGTACCAGCAGGTCATTTTCAATTATGAGATATCTAAGTCCACTAAAAAACATAACTCGTGTGGTAGCTAGAGTTTTGTCAATTAAATTGAGTAACATGGCTCGAATTCCCTCCTACATGCTAGAAAATTCTTAGCCTGCATCATAAACACAAGTCATTATGTACTCTAGTCTATACATCCAGCTAACTAGGTAGACAGAGATATTCGGATGCTTTTTGGAAAGAGAGATTAATTTCATACTCAATTGGGACCTTATACAGTTGTGCAAAGCCACATATATCCAGAAAGTAACCCCCCTAGACCACTTTGTTAATTAGTTAAACTCCATCTTCACTAATGAAATCAGTTTGATCGAAAAACCCTTGTGGGATGAAAAGCTAATTAATTTATGTTACCTATATATGTCTCTTTCTCCATAATTTGAACCATGTATTTCCAGCAGATCAATAGATTCTGGCTGGTTAAAATTGATTATTTCAGAGCCAAAAGAAACTTCATCATCAGACTTATGCATTGGCCTTTCATTATGAGAACCAATCTGTCATAGAGTGGACATCATCTAGATTTATGGGGAATGTTGTTAGAATTTTTGCACAACATTTATGGGGAATTCTTGTTAGAATTTTTACACAACATTTCAAGAATCCTTGTCAGCAAATATGTGAAATTTGGTGAGCTATCAAAATAGAATTGGGAGAAATGTTAAGTTGAAGGCTTAAGAAAGGGACTGCCTAGAGAAGACAATTTGTAAGAGCAAAACTAATGAGATGGAGAAAAGTATGATAGTGACATTATTCTAATGAAAGGTACCAAAACATTAAATAGCATCTATGCTAGATTCAATTTAGCTACAACTGAATGAATGTTGAAGTTGCTGAAATAGAATGATGGAGAAGTTTCATACAAGAGAATATCAATATGATAGAGAAAACCAAACATTTGGCAATTGGTAAACAGTGATAATCAAAAGGAAATAATTAGTGTTATGTGAGTTTATATAACTAAACTTAATTTTGATGGTTTTGTGGGAAAAAAAGTTAGATTGGTGGTAAAAGGTTAATTTTAGCAACATGGTGTTGATTTTTTTATTTTATAAATTTGCTCTAATTGCAAGACATGATACAATCAAATTGCTTGTAGCCTTGGCAGCCATTTGATTGCTTTCTGCTCTACCCACTAAGAAACTTTTATAGCTTTTGTATTTAAACTCTCATTGTAACACTTTAAATATGATGCATAACAGAAATACAAAAAATCAGTTTTTGCTCCATCTTTGTATGTGTGTGGTTGCTAGTTTCGTTCTACCACATTTATGTTCGGTCCTTCAGCTATTTATGTTCAATCCTACAATCTATTCTGTTTTCTAACAAAATCTCAATATCCTCGGATGATTTATCTCTGATTTTTTTGCTAGGGGATATTGGATGATTGCCCCAAAAATCTAGTTAATTATAATTTTATCTTCTTTTAGCCTCTCTAAGGGTGGTTTTTTTTTAATCTATTTCCATGGCTTAGTTTTAGCTGTCTAACAAAATGATAGGGTAGGTCTTGAGAGATCAAAACAGATTCTAAAAATAAAGTGGCTTAAAAGTTATATTGGTGGAATTTAGAATATTATTTATAATGTCATTTAGCCTTTTTTTAATTTGCTAAACACTAAATTATGCTGCCATACTATTTTCATATTCCATTAGGAGTGATTTTAGCCATTCTTGATCCTATGCTCATTGCTGTTTCGAAAAGTGGTCTTGCGGTCATTGCTGGAAAGTCAATTGTGCTGAAGCCTCCAACTCAGGTATTTATATCTTTGATTCGAAAACTACTTTGAAATTGTTTTTGTATGCATTACTTATATAGTTGTAGAACTGTTTGATTTATAAGCACCACTTGTTCCTGAGTATAGGATAGCTTGCAATGCCATGAAAGTAGTTTTTATTGAATAATTTGGAAAGTAAATAAGAAATAATCAATTGCAAGCCCAATACCATTCTTTGTTACATAAATTCCTGTATTTGTTTGACTAACTAATCTAACATCTAATGAGTATCTATCAATACTCCTCCCCTAAAGTTTCATTTCGTCATAATGATGAATAGCTTGGGGCTACTGACATAAAGTTCCAATAGTGTTTCAAGTAATTGAAGCATGGTGACCAAGCCATGTATCCCAAAATTAACTTTCAATCCTCCTACTCTAACACGAAAATGTGATGTAAGTGTCTCCATTTTCTCTGGTATAGAGGTTTGCAGCAGTGGAATATACCCTTCACCAAGCTTCCTTTTCTCTTCCAAACTAATAGGCTTCCTTCCTGTTAGCCTGAAAGTGTATTTCTCTGGGTCTACTGACCTATTATCCTTGAAATCCACCTTGTGCTCTTCACACACACACACACACACACACATAGATTCCATAAATAGAGAAAGAAGGCCCTTACAGTAAAGTCACATGTGAATCTCCACATGGATTCCATGAGCTGTCCAAGGTTCACTCTCTCTCCATAGATTCCATAAATGAAGAGAAACCCAAAAGGTGTACAAAGTGAGTCACTACTAGTCACCCATATTTTGAGACAAGGGAAAACTTTCTCTCTTGCATGATTTAAGGTTGTAAGAAGAAACCTTAGTAGTTGACAGTTTCTAATTAGGATTTTAAAGTTAGACTTGTAGTTGTATTACAAATAGCAATGAAGAAAATTTGTTGATGAACATTTAGTTATTTTAGTCTAATTAAGTTTATAGAAACCTTAAAACCGATGTAGAATGCCGTAAATAACCGATGTTGAAAGTTTATTTTCTAATCAATGTTGATTAGTAAGGAAACCTCATCAAAGATTAAAAAAAAGTGAAAATAAAATTTTGAAATACCTTATTTCTAGTACTAGCTCATGAAGGTACTTTCCTTTTTCGATAAGTCTTTTTAGAAGTACCTATCTGGTCATCATCTTAATGGGTATCGCTGAAAATAAATGGAACACATTCAAAATTTGAAGTTAGGATTCATAAGAAATAAATATTTGATAAAAGAAATTTATCATATGGTGCTATCGTTTCACAATCCACTCATTCCTTAGGAATGATTATTCTGGGGTATTTTATAGTCCCCAAGGTAAATTTTGCCAAAAGTAGCTCTATGAGTGGGGGTTTTCAAGTCTATAAATAGTAGAAAAAGGAAGTAATTCTTGAACCCAAGAAGGATTTCAAAGATCTTTACTTAAGCCAAAACAAGCTTTTGAAAAAAGGGAAAGAATTTTTGGGTAGAATCTAATAAATTTGGTATCTCCCTTAGGGTTTATTCCACTATCATTTAATCTATTTTTTTCTATTTTTTTCTCTAAGTGAAAAAATAGTTTGATGATAACATATATATGCGAATTTTTTTTCTTCTAATTTTTCAATTTCGAGAGCGAGCTTGTATTTACCTTTGCTCCTTTTGCTACTATCTTGTACAAAACCACGAGACTTGATTAATTTATCTAAGCAATAAAGAGTAGAAATGGGTCTCTAAAAATAATATTTTTTTCCACCATAAATGGAAGTCTTTGGTGCTTAAGAAGAAGTTCTCAAAAGGGATGTTGAAATTGAAGCTTCACTTTGGGGGTTCCCTTTTTGACTTTTATCCCCTTGGATCTGGTAAGGAAATGTTTTCTTTCAATAAATGGGGGAAAATGACAGAGTTCAAATTGTCTTGCAAAAATCTAAGGTTGGTAAGGATAGAATAAAATATCCTTTGGAGTAATACTAGCAAAAATTATATCCCAAGTAAGAAAAGCACTCCAAATTTTGATTAGCTCTTATTGTTGACCAGGAGTCTCGCATGTAAATCTTTGATTTAACCATGATGGTCTAGTCAATTGGGAATTCAAGAAAGGAGCTAAATAACTATTGAAATGTTTGAATTGAAAAAAAATGCTTTAATGCACTTGCTATAACACTCATAAGTATAAAAATCCTTGTTGGGTGCCAGGAAAGTCAACCGTGCTCCTTAAATCTTGAGTTTGATGTCATATGGGATACCTCTTTCGAGAGTTATATAATTGGTCAAAATTGCATTTAGCCAAAGTTGAACAAGCCACAAAGGTCCAACTATATGTTTCATCTTCCTAGGGGCATCGATGATTTTGACAACCTCATCCATTACCTTAAACATTGAAGCCAAAAGAAATTTACTAAGACATATTTTCTTCGAAATGAAGAGCTTGTGCTAAGTAGTAGCAATATAGGAATCTGAAGAGTTCGAGTACAAAACAAGTGTGAAGAAACCTAATACATCAAGAAAGCGATATGCTCTTCATCAAACACTTCTTCAATCTCTTTGGCATTCTTTTAGATAAATCCACCATAAGACTTGGCGCTCCCATCGATTTTGACTTCACTCCTTTCTATCTGATCCTCGAATAAACCAAGGGAATAAGTTTTCCCTAAAGGTTTGAGACCAATAATAGCAATTAAATCCATTAAGGTTGGTGAAACTGGAACGTAAGGTAGTTCTCTAAGGCATGTAGACTTCGGTTCTAGAACAAAAAGGATGAAATTAACATAGGTATATCTAAACTTACCACTTCATACTTGCTCAGTTGAATCATGTCATAAATGTTTATATTCTTCCAATGTTGAGCTTTCTTTGCCTCCAAACATTTTAACCAAGTGAGATAAATCTTTCTGTCTTTTGGGGGCAAAACTCGGCAAATCCCACTCTTATCCTTCCAAAAGTCACTCCTAATACTACCTTTGTGAATAAGAGTTTGTTTGCCTTCATGAGTGGGAAGCCAATCCTTAATGGCCTCTAAGTCTATATGAGGGTGATAAGGACTTGCAAAGCAAATAGGTTTGGTATCAAGCGAGGCTAAAAGTAATACATGAGTCTCCCAAACTTTCTTGCATTCTTCATCGTGACCAAGAATAAGGATTAAGTCAAAACCCCTTTCTCTCTGAGTAGTCATTGCAGATGCTGGAATTTGGGTACTTCTATAAGTGATGGGGAAGACATGAACAATATTGAAGATTTGAGTGAGAAAAGAAGTAGAGAGAAAATGTGTAGAGGTTATTTGTATTTATAAACCATTAAAAGATAATTTGAATTTTTTATAATAAATGATAAGAAAAGACAATGTGGTTAGTGGAGATTGGCAGTTATAGACTTATAGTCGTAATCATTGTTGTATTGGTTAGTGCAAAAATCATCGCATGATTGAATGTGTTCTCCAAACTATTTAATGTTGATGGATGTTGGACTATGGTAAATGACATAAAAACTCTTTAATACTTGTAGAACAAAAATACTATGTTCTTGAGATCTATACTCAAACACAATATTTTTTTAGGCATTTGTTACCTATATTAAGAAAATTTTCAAAGTTTGGAAAAAAAACTAGTCTAGTTTCAATAGTTGAATTTTCAATGGAGAAATATTATTGACATAGGTAAAGGAAGCATAAAGGGTTAAGTATACATTTGAAGAAAGCCATTTCGATAAACTAGTTTTGATATGATTTTGCACACTTGAAAGGTGTTATTTCAATAAGAAGGTTTCTATAACACAATTATGCAAGTGAAAGAATGAAGTGCTCCGACAGAAAATTTGAATTTGAATTTAAAAAAGAAGTTAACGGTTGATGAAAAGGGTTACTTGAAGATATTAGATGCCGTCAGATCTAAGTAATCAGAAACTTGTTATACACATGTAAAACATCTATAATTCGATCGTTAATAGTAGAAGTCTATAAATAAAGACCTTCGACAACCATTTTCATTGGATTGAATCACTACCACTCAAATCCTTTAATACCAACTACGCCGCTCACTCGAAAATGGTTCTTGGTTCAAAGGTCGCAATGTATGTATTCATCCCACTTTTAATGAAATTTTGTTTCATTTTTTTTTTTTGCATTTCTTTGAACTGTTATCTCTTTCTAATCTTCATTTTTTCCTAAATTGTGCTTTTATTCAATCTCCATTACTTATTATTATCGAAATTATTACTAGAATTGTTATAACATGTATGACTGAATTTATCATTAACATATTATCAAAAAAACTTTTATGTCGAAAGTATTATAATCTAAATCACTATCGAAATTACTTCTATAAAATTAATTACAATGGATAATACTCTAGAAATTATTATTATTATTATTATTATTATTATTATTATTATTATTCTCAATATTTAGGCAATACTCTAGAAATTATTATTATTATTATTATTATTATTATTATTATTATTATTATTATTATTATTATTATTATTCTCAATATTTAGGCAATTTTCTTAAGTTAAACACTATAATTGCTTGTTCGATAAAAAAGAACTAACAATCGAAAATAAATTATATATCTCACACTTAAATATTTATTTGTTAAAAAATCACTAATAAAAATTAATATTTTAAAAATAGAAACTATCCTCAAAAAAACTATTTACAATATTTTACGGTTAGCACTTGCTCATGCATGTATATCCTTTCCAATGATATGCAAGAGGCAATATCGGGATGCTAATGATCATTAGATGCAATCTGATAAATCTGAAGCTAAATATTAAAATTACAAAAGACTATATAAAATTTTAGATACAAATGATTTATGATGACCAACAAAGTTGAATATAAAAATATGGATTAATTCTTCACAATATAATGAAACAAATTCACAATAAAAAAATATTCACGTTTAATATTTGATCGTGTCTCAAAATTACTTGCATCTAAAACAATAACAATTAAAAAAAATTAATTTATCATCCTTAAAATATTGGTAGACCTTGACTCCTTGAGCAATTCCATTCAGAATATTTATTCTTTGATACCTCACTAATGGACAAATATATAAAATTATGCATGGATAAGAAACATTAAATATTAGGCTTTTTTCAAATCAGGTTAAATTAAAATAATTTCATGTTAAATGATTCGCATATTTACCAAAAAAATATTTTATTTTTTTATTTTTTTTCTCACTTTTTGTTTTTAAATATTCTTTAAAAGAATTTCACACTACTCAACAATTTTTTATTATCCAAAATTTATTCATTTTTTAAAATAAATATTTTTTAATAAATCATAAACAACTAAGATTCTTTTAATACTCTTCTATCTTCTTAAAATGCTTTATTTAAGTATTCAGGGAAAAACTTTTAGAAAACATAAATTTTGTCAGGAGACAGACACTTTCAGATATTCAAGATTCAAACAACAAATTTAAGAAAATATTTTTTTTTAAAAAAAGCTAGGTTTTAATTTCTCATGCCATTAGGGTGTATCACTCTTAGGAGATAGTCTCGTCAATTAGGAGATAGAGATAATATTATTAATGATAATGATATAAAGAGATGAGGCATTAGTTAGTATATTAAAAAAATGAGGGGGTAAAATTATTGTTCGATTTGACTTGAGTGAAGTTTATATTTGTTTCATTTCAGTGCGTTTACTTTATTAGTTTACTTTTGAACTATGAGCCTCGGGGTATAGATATACCTTGTAATATATCTGGTTAAAAAGGTGTTATACATAAAACTTCAAGTCATAAAACTGAATTTAGGATACAAAATTATGAATCATTAGGGAATTTATGAATCGTTTATATCGAAAATAATTTTATTTAAGTGCCAATATATATATATATATATATATATCACAAATTTATTTAATATATACGATAACTATATAAAATTGTATTGAGAAATGTTTTTCACTTAAATAAATATAAGATTAGAATTGGTACTAAATAAATTGAGTGGTACATTTTTTATCTAGAAATAAAAAATATTATGAATTTATAATAACTTACACACTCTACTCAATCTCAATTTATAGAGTTAGATTTTTTTGACAAACATTTTCAGTATTTGTTTTACTTTTAATTTTATTTTTGACGGGTATTGAACAAATTATTTAATACTACATATTTTATTTTTAAAACTGAATTGAATTATATAGAAGTTTTCGAATATGCCCTTTGTATATATATAGATTCTTTTTTTTTTTCTTACAGGAGTATATATAGATTTGCTATGTATTAAATATTAATGCTCTCATAACATGAGAGAAGTGATGTCAAATCTTGATATAATGTAACGAGAGATTTCTGATTTGTGCTAGGAGTTAGAAAGAAATAAAAAAGAAAGAAGTATTACTAAGAAAATAATAATTTTAATTTTGAAATTACTTAGATTATAAAAATAAGAAAAATGAAAAAAATATTTATGTTGAATGATATTTAAATTATTGTAATAAAATAAAATAAAATAATAATATTTTGGTTATTTTGTTTACTCTCCTTTATGTTTGCTTCCAAAATAATCACATTCATATCAACCTGCCTTCTATTTCTCCACCTTTTCACTCTTTCAAGCAATAATGTTTTCTGGAAAGTGTGCTTTCTTTAATCTTTCATATATGATATTTTCCTAACTTACACTTCACTAAAAAGAGAATTATTTGTAATTTTGCGCTACTACTAAGGGTTGAACGCAAACAAATGAAATAGAATAGAAGTATGTAACATTATATTAATTTCAACGATTTGGTGCACAAGCAAAAATGACTATATTTGTTTAATGGTTATCAAAATATACAATTATCAACAATTTATTTCATGGCTCTTTACTTTAGGCTGTCGATGGCAGTATATTTTGTCAACGATTACATGTATAAACCCCCAGACGTTATTAATTTATTGGCAAAGTACACTACTAAAAAATAGACTTTCTACATCAGTTATCGACGTCTTTTTTCATCGATTATCACGCGTCATTGTAATACGGTGTCATTGAAACACAACGACGGTTGAGGGACCGATGTTGAAATCTGACATTCTACATCGGTTTTCAGGACAACCGATGTAGAAATCTACTAGATTTCTACATCGGTTGTCTTGAAAACCCATGTAGAATGTCAGATTTCAACATCGGTCGTTCAAATAACTGATGTAGAATGTCAGATTTCAACATCGATCATTCTAATAATCGATGTAGAATGTCTAGAATTCTACATCGGTTTTGGCCTGAACCGATGTAGAAAGCTAGACATATCTTTTAACTCTTCATAGTGTTTTGTCAAATTCTTTTTAGTGTTTTTATATGACAGCAGAGTAGTAGACACACAAAATTGTTGTCAACGAGTGTACTCCATAATATTTCACAATAAGGCCAAACAGACAAGCCTTCATGTGACAGCAAATGCACAAATGTGAAAGAAGTGAAATTTTGTTATAATTAGTAAGCAACTCAAAGCAGCAAAAAAAATCAATTCAAAAAAATTATTTCTTTCTATGGTTTCTACAAGCTGAATTTTCTCTATATATCTCTGTCTCTTTGGTTTCTACAAGCTTCATAATCTCCAATGTGATGTATTTTGCTGGGTAGAATCAAAGAACTTGCCTAATAGAGGGTTAGTCCATAGAGGAGATCAAGCAATGATTTCTAAATAACTCTTAAAATGGATTCAGTTCTTCCTTTGTTTGAAGCATGATATTCTTCTTTTTAAGTTTGAAAACTTCTCACTTATCTTTTTTCCTAGTCCTAGATTAGATATTTTATGTGAGAAAGGTGTCCTCACCATCTGAAGCTATATAGTAGTTTACAAAAATGAGAATTATCAATCATTGGTTCCATAATATTATATAGTAGGCTGATTTAATTTGGACGTGTATTCCGTCCTTGCTGAAATTCCAGAGGAGTTTATCATCATATGAATTGGCTATTATAAATTAGTTTCACTCACAAAACTAAGTTCTCTAAAATTTTTGAGAAATAAAAATAATAAAACAAGTAAAACTTAAGTTTTAGTCCTACCAAAAATATATACTTTTACTAGCTTTTATAAAGCAAAAGAAAATCACTTGACAAAAAATCTAATATATATCTTCTTTATCTAAAGTAAAAAAAAAAATTAAAATTCATTTTAAGCATCACTCATCATTTTATCAAATCACGGAAAGAATGACAAATCAGAGCAATTAAAACTTAGCTTTCATCCATTGTCATTATGTTAAACTTTTTGTTTTCCTAACCAGATCAATTATATGGAGCTTAAAAATGGAGATTCTAGGAGCTTAAAATCCACGTGTGAAGGTAAGTTAACGATGAAAGAAATAAAGAAATAAAGAAATGTTACACAAGACAAATCAAAAAAATTTAATGATGAATAAGATATATTATAACACAATTTATACTCATTATCTTAATTTGTTCTTTATAACATGGGATATGCTAGGTGCACCCAGCAATATTGCTGGTGCACCCAGCAATTCAATGAAAGGTCAATTTTGCCCTTCATTTAAAAAAATAAAAAGCATTTTTTTCCCTCTTTCGGAAGCATTCTCTCTTTTTCACTGTGTCTCTTCCGCAAAAGCTTATTCTCTTCTCTCTTCCCCGACAAGCTTCTTCTCCGCGAGCTTCTCCGACAACCCTTGGACCCATTTGCTTTCGAGGTAGGTGGCCTTCTTCTTAGCTTTGGTTTTGTTATGCACTACATTAGGGTAGGTTAGTGTAACGTTAGGTTAGTGGAACCTTAGGCTAGAAGACGGAATCTTAGGGTAGAAGACGAAACCTAGGGTAGAAGACGAGAGGGGAGAAGACGAGAGGACGCCGGAAAAAATGGCGCAAAAGGCTGACGACGGCGTCTTCCGGAAGACCCGTTAGGGGTTCTTCCGGAAGTTCCGGAAGAACCTTTTCCGGAAAGTTTCCGGAAGAAGTGTTCTTCCGGAAGTAACCAAACGTCTTCCGAAAGAACACTTCTTCCGGAAGACTTCCGGAAAACCTCTTCCGGGAACTTTCCGGAAGAAGTGGTTCATCCGGAAGAATTCCGGAAGACGCGCACTTCCGGAAGAACTTTCAAAGTTCCGGAAGACCTTTCCGGAAGAACCCCTTCTTCCGGAATGTTTCCGGAAGAACCACTTCTTCCGGAAGTGGTTTTTTTGTTTTTTTTTTTGTGTTTTTTTTTTAAAATTTTTTTTAAACAGAAATTGTTTTGTTTTTTTTTAAATGAATTATTTTATTTATTTTGGTTATTTTGTTTTTTAGATTTTATGAAAAATGAAGTTTGGGTTTTTGATGTCATATTTTTTTTATAATTTAAATTGTGTATTTTTACTAAATATTAATTTGTAAATTAATTTTTTTTATAAAAGTAGTTGTGTTTGTTTTTGTTTATTGTTTTTTTTTAAATTAGTGTTTTTTCTTTAAAAATGAAGTTGTCTATTTTTATAATTAAAGTTGTGTGTTTTGGAAGTTTTATAAAAATACTAATTTTTTATAATTAATTAGTTTATTTTATTATAAATGAAGTATTTTATTTACTAAAAAAATTGTGGATGTTTACTAAATAATTTTTTTTTACATTAGTTGTTTAATTTTTTTTTAAAATTAAGTTGTGGATGTTTAGTAATGAATTATTTTTATATTAGTTGTGTTTTGTTTTTATAAATGAAGTTGTTTATTTTTTTTTTAAAAAAATTAACTTGTTGATGTTTACTAAGTAATTTAGTTGTGTTTTTTTTTAGAAATGAAGTTTCTTATTTTTTTTTAAATTAAGAGTTGGATGTTTACTAATTAATTTTTTTTACATTAGTTGTGTTTTTTTTTATAAATGAAGTTGTTTAATTTTTTTTAAAAATTAAGTTGTGGATGTTTAGTAATGAATTATTTTTATATTAGTTGTGTTTTTTTTTTTTATAAATGAAGTTGTTTAATTTTTTTAAAAAAAATTAAGTTGTGCATGTTTATTAATAATTTTATTTTACATTAGTTGTTTTTTTTTTTATATAAATGAAGTTGTTTAATTTTTTTTTTAAAATTAGGTCGTGTATGTGTGAAAATAATTTGATTTAAGTTAGTCTTATTTGTTTATAAATAAAGTTGATTTTTTATAAAGAAAATTGTGTATATTTTGACCGAAAAAAATACGTGTTCGACATGATTTACAGATCATGGCCAGAACACGAGGTTTAGGTCGTGCCATAGGTAGAGTTGTAGGCAGAGATAGAGCTGCTGACGAGGATGCTGGCGATGTTCCCGAGAGGCGTAGGCCTACTGCCTCAGCCCGTAGGCTACGCGTTCATCAGATGACTACGGAGGGACGTGATATGGCTGAGGACGTCGCTGACATGACTGATTATGTCCCTGAGCAGCCTACGGAGGCACCTGAGATGCGTGCGGACGCACAGGGTGCTGATAGTGGTGAGGGGTCAGATGGTGATGATGCTGTAGAGGGATTCCCTGGTGGTCCATGTGACCCGTCAGTGCTCACATCATTTGTCGAGCATGTTGCACATGCCGTGTGGAGTGGACAGGTATTTTAATTTGTTAATTATTTGTCATTGTTTATTTATTTGTTTATGATTAATTTTTTTTAATAATTGTATAATTTGTACTTCAAATCAGGAACGTCCTGATTTGAAGTTAGTGTCACATGGGAGGAAGCTGACACTGATTAGGAGGCCAGTGCCTGAGATTGAAGGCCTGGTGGCTGCCACAGGATTAAGTCCACTGATAGATTGTTCAGTTATTACTGGCGATCCTGGACTTATATCCGCATTTGTGGAGAGGTGGCACAGTGAGACTAGCACCTTCCACCTTCCAGTAGGAGAGCTGACGATCACATTGGATGATGTGTCGTCCATTCTACATTTGCCCATCATTGGCGCCTTGCACAGTTTCCACGCTCTTTCTACGGAGGAGGCCAGATTCTTGCTCACGGAGTTGCTGGAAGTGTCTGCGGAGGAGGCCAGAGCCGAGACAGCACTCACACGTGGAGCATATGTACGATTAGGATGGGTTCGTGACATTTATGAGACCAGATGTCAGGCCCGGCGGTGGATTGTCGCAGCTCGCGCTTATTTGCTGCACCTTGTCGGTTGCACTCTTTTTGCTAATAAGAGTGCAACATATGTGCATGTGGTCCACCTTGACGCTTTCCGGGACCTCGCTCATAGTGGTGGTTACGCTTGGGGGGTTGCCGCGCTGGTTCATATGTACGACCAGTTAGATGAGGCTTGTAGGACCACCACCCGACAGCTTGCGGGGTACTTGACGCTATTTCAGGTAAATTTTGTGTTTATTAATATGTTAGGTTCAATTATGATTTAAACATGTTTTTATGTTATGTTAACCTCAATTATTGTGTAGTGCTGGATCTATGAGCACTTCCCTAGTGTGCATCAGTGCGTGACTGACGATACATACCAGGAGACGTCCCCACGTGCTTCCCGGTGGTTGACGTCGAAGGCGCACATGAAGGGCATCACAGGAGCACCATACAGGGCACGTTGTGATGGTTTGACCGTCACAGATGTGTCCTGGTTGCCGTACACGGAGCATCGGGGTGTTAGGGCGTTTCAGGAGATTTCATCGTTCCAGGGTCAGCTCAGATGGGGTCCTATGATCGTCGCAGTTCGACCGGAGAGGGTGGTACGCCAGTTCGGTTACATCCAGAGCATCCCTCCGTCGCCTGTTAGTGCACGATTGTCACAGGATCAGATAGATGACAGGTGGATGGAGTTTGCGGATCACTTACTACCTGCGGGTCAGCCTTGTTTAGTGCCTGGGCAGGTATCTGCGGATTACATTGAGTGGTTTTTCCGCATATCTCACCCTTTCATGACACCGACCCAGGCAGCTGACCAGCAGAGGGATGCACCAGCTGCAGACCCTGAGGACTACATACAGCCGCCCAGCCCCCAGGTTCCAGTGGCATTTGACCCCCCTCCATATGTGGTAAGATTATTTGCGCGTTTAATGTTTTATGAGTTGTTGTTTATTTTGAATTTCATAATAAATGTTTTTATTGACTTTGACAGGATGATTATGAGGGATATGAGGCGATTGCACAGAGGTTGGAGCGTGTGCTCAACCTTAGGATAGTCACTGCAGGCACAGAGTTATATGACATTATGCAGGACTGCCTGACGATTGCGAGAGGGGGACCCAGTGCTGATGGGACGGTCAGGGCTCGTCAGAGACGCCGCACGGACCATTGATCATTGTATTTATTTTGTTGTGTTGTAGTTGACATGAATATTTGTAATTATTACAGTTTTTGTTTAATATAGTTGACGTGTTTTGCACAGTTTATTATTTTATAATATAGTTTGTTATTCCGATTGTTTGTGGTCCTTAAGCGAAGTTTACGGTTGTTTTAAATTTATTTTTAAAAAAAAGGAACCTAGAATCATGAGTTTTGTTTGTCAGAATTACATAAAAAATAAAAGTTTTTAAAATGATTAATAATTCATAAGTGAACCTTTTTTCCATGTTCAAGTACCCATGTTTGTAAGAATTACATAAATGAACCCTTTTTCCATGTTTGTAAGAATTACATAAAAAACATAAGTTTTTAGAATCATGAGTTTTGTTTGTAAGAATTACATAAATGAATATTTTTTCCATGTTCAAGTACCCATGTTTGGGATTTTTTTGCGTGGGTGTGGCAGTGCCCTGAGACAACGGAGGACGGCCATTTCTCATGTTTGGACGTCAAAGAATCCAAAAAAAATAGTCCCGTTCCATGGTTCCGTCAACTAACACGTCAAAACAAAGCCTCAAGATCCAAAAAAATACGAAATGAACCCTTTTTCCATGTTCAAGTACCCATGTTTGGGATTTTTTTGCGTGGGTGTGGCAGTGCCCTGAGACAACGGAGGGTGGCCATTTCTCATGTTTGGACGTCAAAGAATAAAAAAAAAATAGTCCCGTTCCATGGTTCCGTCAACTAACACGTCAAAACAAAGCCTCAAGATCCAAAAAAATACAAAATGAACCCTTTTAACAATTAATTTTTTGGACCACTGAAACAACGCATTCAACTTTATTATGGGAATTAAACACGCCGTAAACATATAAAGGTTACATCAACGAAAAAACAAAAAATTAAACATGACATTCAGTTCTTTAGCGACGTCCCACTGACCTCGTCTTCAACATATTTAGTAAAGACAGCTAAAATTTCTATTGGTCCATATTTTTTCCAGTAGTTAGATTGTACTAACACCTTCAGCAGTTCTTCGTTGGTGATCAGCTCATTTATTTCATATTTTATAACCGTATCTGAATACTCAAACCGAGCTGGTTGGCGAAAAAACAATCGTCTTACCGTTTGTGATTCGTGAATTCCAAGAGGGGGAATCCCTTTAGGTGCAACTTGCTTGATTAAATTCTTCAGTTCATCGATGGTACATGTTGAAGGAATTTGAAATTTCTTAGGATTTTTTCCTGTGAACGCGCAACCAACAAATTTGTTCTGCGGTGGCATGTTCCATTTGCCGTTGTAATACAGGATCGCGTCATGAATACGAGGCATAGTGCGTTCAAGTAAGTTTATTATTCCATCTGGTGTTCTTCCAACGGTGCATAATAACTCAATCGGACCAACACAAGAAAATTGATCATTACACATTAACATTGTGTTGACATCGTCATCATTTATCAATTTGATACACTCAAAGCGAATTTGGTTACCTGTATCGGTGAATGGCTTCCGGTAGTGAATTTCATCCAAAAATTGTTTGTCGGATAGCTGAAGGGTATTGTGTATTCTGGTTTTTAGGCTTGCAAAATCACACCTATTTGGTACTCGAATGGGCACCGGAGTTGAAGTTTGGAAGTAAACCCCAGTATCATTGTGAATAATCGATCCATTTGGATAAATGAAAGCCAACCTTGAGTTGACAATCGTCTGACTGCTAGTTTCTCCTACAAATGTCATAGTTTGTGTATCAGTTGGGAGATTATTTGAAAGCAAGATAATGTGTGATTTAGTAGCCTAGTCTGCCATATATATAGATGGTTATGACCGAGCCTTTGTTTAACTTTGTTTACAAAAAAATAGACACGCGTAAATGTGTAGTCAAGTCAGCCAATGTGTTGTCGCTAATGTGTAGTCAAGTCAACCAATGTGTTGTCGAGCGACTGCTAGTTTCAAAATGTGTACTGAAGTCAACCAATGTGTTGTCACGCTCAAACTGTAATACGCATGCATGTCATTATGTGTTGTCAATTATGACAATGATGTATGCTGCACGCGTAAATGATTTTTGTTGGACCAACAATTTCCTTGCTTAACCAAACGAGTAGTTGATAATATTAATTGGTTAGTGACGGGTTACAACGAATTATATCGCATAATGAATACAAATAAATAAACAATGAATGTTTAGTCTTCATTTAGGTCTACATAGTGTGTTTTGAATGACATCAAGCTTGTGTATTCCTGCATTCTACTAATATATGGAATTGCCCATTGCTTTGCCTGAGAATAACAATTGGTTGACCACAACAGCGCTGGGGGCGGCAACGGACAATGGTCTTTCAAATAAACCTGTTGTACATGAACAAACATTATATCATGCGCTGACCGTGCCAAACGAACCAGCGAAGTCATTGCATAATTGTTACACTAACTATGTTCAATGTACCTGAACAAAATGATTTCCAAACACGTGACCGACAAATAAAACAATTAAATACCATTTAATATTAATCGTTACTAACAAATAAAATCAGTTGTTAATACCTGTTTGTTGTTGTGTTGCCTAGGTGCATGACCTTATTCGTCCATGCTGTAATAAATTTTTCCTTGTGGGGGATAATCCATGTGTCGTTAACATAGTCAACGAACATCGGCCAAGGCGAACAAGCAACTTGAAACTTCTGATATGACTCATGGAACTCGTATTCGGACGGACAATCAACCAAAGTACCCCAGTTATCCATTACATAGTCCCACGCATTTTTTTCCCCGATTAAAGATTTGCACTTCGCCTTCACATTCTTATCGATATGAAACCTGCACAACAAATTAGTAGACTCGGGAAACACAGTTTTCACTGCATTCATCAGTGCTAGGTCTCTGTCAGTGACAATAACAAGAGGGAGGCGATCGTGTCTTAAAAATAGGCCTCGAAATCGTTCCAAAGCCCATATAATATTATTAACACGCTCAGCCTCCAGATATGCAAACCCAGCAGAGAATGTCATCGCCGTTGGTGTCACTCCAACAAAGTCAAGTAGTGGGAGTCTGTACCTGTTTGTTTTGTAGGTACTGTCTATAAAAAATACCAGATGACATGCATTGCATAACTTTACTGCATCTGGGTGACACCAAAACAGATCACGCACCACAACTTCATCCTTCAATCTATGCCAATGAATGTATTGATCACGTTCGAGAAGCTTCATCAGATGCTGCATTTCGGTATCAGCTCCTCTTATTGAAGAACGATATGCACTTCTTGCATTGTAAATTTGCTTTATCGTGGTGTAACTGTCGGCATTGTGTTCCTTCAACGTTAGCAAGATATTTTTCGGTTTCACCATCGACTTTGTCATATCAGCAATAATTTTCTTTTCTTCCTTAGTCAATCGCCCGGCGTATGGATGTCCAACTAAGGACTTCGCCAATTCATGATTATGAATCCCACAGATCAACTTCACCATCCAACCTTCCCCTCCACGCACTGGTTTCCCACGAAGCCTGAAGGGACAACCACATTTCCTACTCCCGGTGTCTTTTCTAACGAATTCTTTATTTCTACACTTGTACGTACCACTCCTTTCACACCCAATTAACACAAATGAACTTCTTCCTCTGCTACCGGTCTCTGTGTCAGATCTCATAATCACTGCAACAAATCCATTTTCATGGGCAACTGTTCGAGCCCATTGCAAAACATCATCTCGAGTAGCGAATACCTACAACGCAACCCTAACACATTAATTTTCATACAAACCATCAATTCAACCAATGACTCAAATTATCTATGATTACCTGAGATGTATTAAAAGCATTTGAACAATCGACATGTGGTTCATTCACTCCACATTCTTCTTGATTATCATAATCATAATCCATATGAACTTCTTGTGACATCGCAAAGTCATACCTCCATTGATCTTCGTCCATCTTAAGGACATATGCATCATACACAAGTACATTCAAATTATCATATAACCACATCCAAAAATTTACTACACCTTAAATAACAAACATATTAATAGGACATATGCATCATACACGACTATATTAAAATTATCACTATATTCTAAATTTATAACTACATTATTTACTTAAACTAAACTTATCACTATAATAAACAACTAATAAAACATTTTTGTACCATTATACATTTAAGTTACCTAAATCATTTAATATTATACCATTATACCTAATTAAATCAATAATCCACAACATATATAAAACAGAAATAAAAAAAAATTATAAAACAGAAATATATATATATATATATACCATTATAAAACAAAAAAATTATAATCCACAATATATATCATTATACCTAATTAAACCAATAATTCATTATTAACTAACAGAAATATATATATATATATATATATATATATATATATATATATATATATATATATATATATATAAATTATAAAACAGAAATTAAAAAAAATTACTAATAATTTAACATTACGGAAGAAGGTCTTCCGGAAGTGGTGAAGGCCAATTCCGGAAGAAGGTCTTCCGGAAGTAGTTTCCGGAAGAACTTCTTCCGGAATTGGCCTTCACCACTTCCGGAAGAAGGTCTTCCGGAAGTTACGAAGGCCAATTCCGGAAGAAGTGCTTCCGGAAACTACTTCCGGAAGACCTTCTTCCGGAATTGGGCTTCGTAAATTCCGGAAGACCTTCTTCCGGAAGTGGTGAAGGCCAATTCCGGAAGAAGTTCTTCCGGAAGTAGTTTCCGGAAGCACTTCTTCCGGAATTGGCCTTCGTAATTTCCGGAAGACCTTCTTCCGGAAGTAGTCATTCCGGACCTTCCTCCTTCTGTGCCTAAAATTTCTTCCGGATACACTTTTTACTGTTTTTCTTCTCTAAAAACTAACCGGAAAACGAAATAAACGCGTACCTCCGACAAAATAGGAACAACAGCCACTAATAAAACTTCAAATACGGAACACGGGACCACCAAATCTTCAAATACTTCACTTCACGGGACCACCAACAGACTGCTGAAGGGACCACCACCGAAACAACAGCAAACGGAAGAAACAAACAAAGCAAACGGAAGAAGAAACAAAGAAAGCGCAGTAAAACACAGCCTGAAGACATTAATTTAAAGAAATTTACACAAGGGCAAAATCGTCATTACATACGCATTAAATATTATTTTATTTTTACTTATTATTATAAAATAAAAATTCTTTTTTCTTCATTTTGTTATAAAACAATAATCACGTTTAGGAATTAATTAATTTTTATGGTTTAAATTAATATTTGACATGCGCGTAAAAAACAAATTATAAATATTAGTCATAATTACGTTCACTAATTATTTAATTATTTATGCATATTAATATTAATTATTTTATTATTTAATTATTTATGCATAATAGTATTAATTATTTTATAAATTAGTTTATGCAATTACAAAATAAAATATTTGTTAAAAAAAAAACTAACTTCCGGAAGAAGCTTCTTCCGGAAGACAATGGAATTCTTCCGGAAGAAGCTTCTTCCGGAAACATTCCGGATGACGTTCTTCCGGAAGTTCTCTGTGAGTACTTCCGGAAGACATAAATTATTCTTCCGGAAGAAGATTCTTCCGGAAACTTTCCGGAAAAATTATTTCCGGAACTTTTCCGGAAGAACCTTCTTCCGGAAAAATAATTGCTGAAGGGCAGTTTCGCCACTTCACTGTTTGCTGGGTGCCCCAGCAATAATGCTGGGTGCACGTAGCAACTCCCTTATAACATTCAGTGGGATCAAGGATAAATAATGCAGTACTTTGATATAAAAACACCATATAGATCAAGAAACCAAAAAATATTGGTGATATAAAAGCACCATATATTCATCAGAGTTCCACATGCTGGAAGCATCTTTTGTTGCATGTAACCATGTCCTATATGTAGATTCCATCCTTTAAAAGCACAATGATAACGAAGAAACTTCAAAACTTCAAGGTTCTCAATTCTTTGTATTCAATATTCAATACTTAAAAAGGCACAAATTTAGCAAGTTCTACTTCTATTCCTAAATTTTGTGTTCTGAACCAAATAAATTACAAATGACATAAAGGCACATTGTGTCCTTCTATGTAGGTATAAAACATGCCAGTGTGTAAATTAGATTTATGAGTCACCATAATGAATGAATTAAATCACTATTCCTTATAAAATTATAACTACTGCCCAAAAAGAATTATTTTATATGAAAATGAACTTCTTAAAACTTAATTGAGTTACCGACAATAGTTATAAAAACTAATTCCCTTTCAATGTTCATTTTTCTCAATCACAACTTAAATTAATTATTATAATCCAAACTCAAATTTCCTCAATAACATTAACAGTTTTCTCCCAATTAGTTATGTAATAAAAATAAATTTATTTCTCACATGTGTGAGTGACTACTACCTGAATTCAGAAATCATTTTTTTTATGTAGTATTATCTATTACTGCTTAATGGAAAGAATTGTGCTTATGAAAATAAATTGATGCTAATTCCTAGGAAAACATTAATTTTTAAGTGGTTCTCCCAATGTGGAGCAACGGAGATAGCACCAAATATATTACACAAACCGGATAGGAAGAAATTGGTTGAAGTGATTAGAGGATAGGATCGACTGACACATGTACCTAGCAATTATCCAAAGTCCAAAAATTAAAAAATCCCGATCAATAATAAATTTTATACATGATAATATTAAATATAACAAAATTAAAGACTAAAATATTTAAGAGGTTAAAAAAAAGATATTTAAGAGGAAAATGAAATGAAATGTATCATTAATTAAAGATGCAAAGGAAAATATTAAGAGGTTAAAAAAAAAGATAGTATCTGTACATCCTGTATTTTTGTTGACTAGTGTATGTCGGTAGCAGAATAGTATTAGCTGTATTTTACATTGTTTATTAGCGTTACTAATTAAAAGCAAATGGATTAAAATACCAAATAGGAAGCAAAGTAAACCATAACACTAATCTATGGGCTATATAACAGTTGATTAAAAAATTGCGATATAACAGTGACTTTAGGATTATTATAGACAATTAAAAAATACTAAGGAATTTGCATGCAATTGCTCTCACTTAATCAAAATGCATGCTAAAGTAACTTTGGTGTGTGTGAAGAAGAGATTATTAGATAATATCAAATCATTACATATCTAACTCTGAAAAAATTTAAAATACTTAATTATATGTTACATAGAGATTAGTCGAGATATGATGCTTCCAGACAATATAATAATAATAATTTATCAAATAAGGGGGTTGAGTATATATAAGTTCTAACCTCCATTGAGCCAAATGACCAAAGGTTTGGTGAGAGGATTTAGGGCAACTTCAGTGAGCCAGTAAAGGAGAGCTCTACCAGCAATCTTGTTAACAGTAACATAGCCAGAAATCTGTGTACAAAACAAACATAAAAACATTAGATGTTAGCTTAGTTAATTATTATATATATTGTTAGATTATAATAAAAGAAAGAGAATAAAAGAAGCTATATGAACCTTTGTTGGGTTTGCGAGGCTATTCTTATCTAATGCATTCTTAGATGTGAGCACTGTCTTTGTTGCCTTAGTTGCATTTGAGCTCTCAAATCTATTAAGACCAAAATATAGAAAGGTATAGTAATTTAATTGCCCTTTTAATTCCTTTTTTTTATTTTTCTTTGATTGGTATTTTTTTTCTTCTAATCATAGTTGTTAGACTAGCTCTCAAATAAGTAGTGATTAAATAAAACCTTTTGTAAGTCAGATTCTAAGAATCTAATCCCATGCCATTGTAGGTAAAGTTTGTCTAAGATCATTTTCTGCTTCCACAGCAACCAATCATAGTTGGGCATCTAGCACCTTAAGAAAACAAATATAAATAACTAAAGCAAAGAGTATGAATCACCTTTATTTTTAAGTAAGTTTTTTTATCTTGGAGATTTTTCCAAAGAATTGCATATGCATCAACTGAATCAGGGTCAGGCGTTTGAAGTTGTGATTTTAAAAATGTTGCTCCATTTGACTCTCTAAACATAAACTGCACCCTATAGCTGGGAGTTCCATAAACCTGATTGGAAAAATCTTTTTATTTCTCTTTCAACAAAACGAGTTTTATTTCTCTTTCAACAAAAACTGCACCTGATTTTAAAAACAAATTCTCCATGCCTAGAGATCATCAAAATGAGTTTTATTTCTCTTTCAACAAAGAGAATTAAATTCCTATCTACATACTTATGAAAGTCAACCATTTAAGATCTTATTGGTTAAACATAAGTCTCATAAGAAGTGATTAACATATTTTGATTTTTTTATAATAATAATTATTTAAGCACAACCTTCATTCATCTCAATTTTGGATGATTCATCTTCAAACACAACAGCAATAATAACAAGAGTATCAATTAATATAAATTAAGCTACAATTAACTTGTTTCTTTCTAATCCAATAAGGAATCCAACTTCGGACACAGCTCCCAAAAGGACACTTTCAGCATATAAGAAGCTACAGTTTAACCACTCCCAGGGAGTTGGAACACAGGGATCACCTTCATTCTTTAGGACACTTTCAGCATATAAGAAGCGAAATGCATTTACAAAATTTGCTGTAAAATAAGAGTATAGTTAGTAACCTGTTCAATCAGTACAGCAATGCAATTGTTGTAAGTTAGTGATCAAACTTGAAATATTTAATCTTTGATGTAATTACCGTTCCTGATAAGATATTTTAGACATGCAAGAAAAGATCAATTTTCCCAAATATAAACTGATATTAAGCCACAGGCACCAAATATATTGATTTTTTTCTTTTCTAATCAAGCTATCATTAATGCAAAATTTTTAAACATAGATTCCCTAGAGACTTTGTTCTATCATGTCAAATATTTGAAACTTTTCATTCTTGTGCCAAAAACTTTAGAAGAAGTAGAAAAGAAAATACTGAGGGGGAGTACCATACCTGACAACATCCTCACTTGGAGCATCAAAGTTAATTCTTGCAGCCACTTTCAAGAAAAAACTGCCTTCAAAATCTGTGGCATACACAGAAAGATTCAAGGGCCTGAGCTCAAGGGTAGATATGAAGGAAGAACCAGTGGTAGCACAACACATGCAAACATCAATAGAGTTTGAGGGTGCACTGAAGATAATTTCCTTCACATAAATTCTCGAGGCATCATAGATTGACACAGTAGCCCATTTGGTTGCATCCAAATAGAGCTGAAACTGAGGGTATGTGTCTCCATCATCCAAGCTACCATACCGAAACGTTGCTCAAACCAGATGCCTTCTTCTCTTCGGTTCACCACTTTCAGCTCCAAAGAAACCCTAGAAAACACGTTCTGTCACCGAAACCTCAGAATTCCTGGGATTCTCCCTAGCGGAGAGGGATCGATGGTGTCAATGTGGGGGAAAAAAGGACGGCGCCAGAACTGCGGCCAAGGAATCCGAGTAAGACGCGAAAAACCTAACCGTTTGGGGAGAAGTTGGGGTCGTCGGAACCGCGGCGAAGGGAATTCGAAGAACGATAAGGCGTTGGTGTGAGGAGGAAAGTGTTGGCCAGAGACAATGTCAATGGCTTTGGGATTTTTTTTCTTTTTTTTGGTTTTGTTATTCTGAGCTAGAATTCTTGGTTTTGAAAATTTTGGTGAACTTGCGAGCGAAAGGGAGGTGTCTCTCTCGAAACCTGTTGGGAAGAGGAAGAATTTTTTTACAAAAGAATGCATTGAGAAGAGAAAGAGGCAGAGAATAGGAAGAGAAAGAGGCAACTGATGGCAAATTTTCCTGTTTGGGGTTCTTTTAGAAAGAATTTCCCAAACTAGGGCTGTTTTGGAGGTATTTCCCAGGGGGTGCTCTTTTTGCACGTACCCTGCATGGGAAGCGCCAGTAGAACTGGCGACTTCATGCATGGCCGACAAGTGTCAAGTGCTGGAGGAAAGCGCAATCCGGATTGGCGATTTGACCTTGAATTGCAACACGCCATTCCCGTTGGCGCTTTGACTGGTCTTGTCCAGTCAGGCAGCAGCAGAAGTGCAAGGCTAGGCAGCCTAGGTGCAGGGAAACGCCATTCCCATTGGCACTTCCTGCCTCCTGAAGGCGCTGGTGCCATTGGCGCTTCGTGCTTCTTGTTTCGTTTATAAACTGCGTTTAGCCTTCAATTTTTAGCCTGCGTTTTCGAGTTTGCAGAGTGAAATATTGTGTGAAGAGAGTGCTTGGTTGGTGCTGTTCTTGTTGGTGTTCTTCCATTTTCGTAAAAAAATTGTAAGTTATATATTGAATCTTTTGTATGTTTTTATTTATATAGATGTTTATATTCTGATAATAAAATGGTTTTAGGTAATGTAAGATAATAATTTTGTATAGTTTAGGTAGTGTAAGATAATAATTTTGTATAGTTTATGTAGTGTAAGATAATAATAATTTTGTATAGTTTAGGTAGGTAGTGTAAGATAATAATAATAATTTTGTATAGTTTAGGTAGTGTAAGATAATAATAATTTTGTATAGTTTAGGTAGTGTAAGATAATAATTTTGTATAGTTTAGTTTCAATTCTTAATGTTATAGGATATATTAGATTTAGTTTAAATTTTTTATATGATAAATTAGGAATAATTTTTTATATGGTAAATTAGGAATAATTTTATATGATAGATTAAGTTTAGTTGAAATTTTTTATATAGGTTTAGGTACCATAATTTAATAATTTTAGGTACCATAATGTATTAAGTTTAGATTAGCTTTAGTTTAAATTTTGTATATGGTAGATTACATTTAATTTAAATATTTGATGATAGATTAGAAATAATTTTATGTATTGTAAATTATTAATTAAAAAATAGGTTTGAATTAAATTTTTTATATTATGTTAATTTTAATTTTAATTATTATTAGTTTCATATATTATGTTTAAATTAGAATAGTTTTAGGTATTTTAAATTATTGATGTTGTATGTTAAATTATTTTACTCGTAATTATTTGAAGTCATTAGACGAGTTGTGGATGCAACCCAAGCATGTTTCAGAATATGTTTGGAATGGGGAACCAGACAGAAAACTACACATCAGACGAGCAATCCCGACGTATCAAGGTGAAGAACAAATACCAGAGGAAATTGTTCCTTTGCTTCGACAATGTGGGTTTTATTGGTGATGTGCCATCATTTTCTTCTATTTTCTAAACCCTTTTTGCACCATTTTAATTATTGATTGGTCTTAATTGTCAATTAATTAGGCAGTTTTATTATTTGGGCTCATTTAGTTAATTTGATGTTTTTAATCTAATTTCAGGAATTAATGAAACATTGGGCTTAATCCGGATTTTGGTTGTGGACTTGAAGAGGGCAAATAAAGCAGCGCTTACCTTAGTTAATTTCTAATTAGGAAATTTCGCAATTTTATTTTATGTTGTTCAGTGTTTATTTCGTTTTGGGCCAGAGTATTGTAATAAGGCCCAGTGACTTTGAGTGACTCTTTTTAAATAGCTGCCTTGGGATTCGTGCAGGGCATTCTATTCTGCTATGCTATTTTCATTATTCAGAGCTTTGGTTTTAGGTTTTCACGTTTTTCTGTGCCCTTGTTACAGTTTTCATTCTTAATGCAAATTTCCGTTTTCTGCTTCTAATTACGAGTTCATTATTGCTTCTTCTTCTACTTTCATTTACATTTCTGTTCATTTACGTTTCTATTCATTTACGTTTCTGTTCATTTACGTTCTTGTTCATTTACGTTTCTGCTTCATGTTTCATTTGTGTTTTCTGTTTGAATCCATGGAAGGCTAGATTTTCTAGTGTTGTTTCCTTTTGAGGACGAAGCCCAACTCTCTTTGAGGTTTCGTTTGTAATGTGGTTTCCTGGCAGTTTTCCCTTCACCAGTTATCCCAATTTCGTGAATATTAATCAGTGCACGCTTCGTGTTTGATTAATTGCCTCTGAGCCTAACTTGCGTTCATGCTTAATGGACGAAGGGCTAACTGGTGTATGTGGTGCCTAATCACGTATTGAAAACCCTAAGTTGATTTTCGCTTAGTAAATTGAAATAGGGTTGGATTAAGTGGTTGACTGTTAGGGACGAATTCTCCATAACCCAGGATAAGAGAGTGGCTTCTGAATCAGAGGAAACAACCCATTTTTAATATTAGTAGTTTCGTATTCCATTTTATTTGTTCTGCTCTTTAATTACCAAACAACCAAACCCCCCCCCCCATCGTTACTGTTACTGCAAGTATATTATGAACATTTGGCTTGTCACTGCTCGTTGGGAAACGACCTAGGATCACTTCCTAGTTACTGCATTTTCATGTTTATTTGATTCGGGTACGGCCTCGATCAATTGGATCATGAGGATGAGATACCTAAAGATAAATGCGGCCTTAATTAGTGCGTTCATTGAAAGATGGAGACCCGAAACCCACACGTTTCACCTGAGATGCGGAGAGGCTACCATTACTCTCCAAGATGTGTCAGTTTTACTAGGTCTGCGTACTGACAGGGCACCATTAATTGGTTCAACAAATCTTGTTTGGGCCGATTTGTGTGAAGAATTATTAGGAGTCATACCACAGGAAGGCGAAATTGAAGGCAGTGTCGTCAAATTAAGTTGGTTGGCTCACCATTTTTCTCACATAAATATTGATGAGGGTAACATTGAGCAATTACAAAGGTTTACCCGTGCGTGGATCCTTCGATTCATAGGAGGTGTCCTCTTTGTTAACAAAAGTAGTAGCATAGTTTCCTTAAGGTACCTACAATTTCTACGTGACTTTGAACAGTGCAGCACGTATGCGTGGGGACCTGCCGTGCTTGCGTATTTATATAGAGAGATGTGCAGCGCCACCGATTACAAAGTTAAATCAATCGGAGGTATGTGCATCTTAATCCAAATGTGGGCATGGGAACGATGCACGACCTTAGCTCCAAAGAGGACGCCTCCCGTCATAGAAAATAAACCACTCGGACATAGGTTTGTCGTTTAAAAAATTAGATTTGAATCAAAAAATATTTAATGATGGAACATGTTGACAATGATGATTTCATTTTTATTGTAGGTGGTTGCGACGTGGAAATCAGCATATTGGCAATGATGATCTTAGACTTTTCTGTCGCAAATTGGATTTGATGAAACGACATGAGGTAAGAACATCGTAATGTAATGGTTAAATGGAATTTTAATATGTTATGTTTGACTGAAAATTGACAAGTGTGTTGTTATATGCAGTTTGTCTGGAAGCCATACACAGCAACTGTGATGGCAGCGTTGCCTCCAATTTGTGTGGTTGGAAGTGTAGCCTGGTTTGCGGTGGTGCCACTAATTTGTTTCCATGTTGTTGAGTGGCACCAACCCGATAGAGTTTTATGACAATTTGGATTGCAACAACCCATTCCCGGGTTTCCTTCGCAACCGCAGAATCTGCATGGCATAACGCTCAAAGGCAAACAAGATGAGAATTGGTTCCACCTGTTGGCCCCAATCATTAGTCAGTGGAACAATGCAGCTGAGTTTAGGGTCGATGTTTATCCTCGACAGGAGGGATTATTGGGTTTTAACTCAAACTACATGGTGTGGTATAGGCGTAAAACAAAGATGTTTGTCAACCCAAACAATGCAAACACAGCTGCATTGGTATTTATCTGTTTTTCAATGTTTAACTTCTAATTAATTTCTTAAGCATGAGCATTAATTTGTTGACGTTACTAATTGCAGGGTGAAGTTGTGGAGACTTTACAATATATGGTGTCACCACAAGGGAGGAACACGTGGACGGTTGATGATCTCGTGCCTTACGTGGATAAGTTAGCGATTATATCTAAAGAGCAAGAGAGAATCACTGAGCCAATGTCACATGGTCCAGCATCAGAGCGTGAATTCCCAGCACAAGAGTTTCACATTCTTCAGTCAAGTGTTGAAACTCGGGGCATAGGCAGACGAAGGGAGCCTGTTGAAGCGGAACAATATTCCCAACAAATGATGGAGCATGGTCATGGAATGTATTACACGCCAGCAACATTTTCCGAATATCCTTCTCAGATGTATCAGTATCCTTTTGCAGGTCATCATACCGATACTTCTGAGACCTCACATTCGTTCGGTGGTGTTGCAGAAACACAGCCTCATTTTTCATGGCCCACTATGACTCCTTCACAGCAGCACGATGCCCCCATGGCAACACCTAACGCCCCATTTGCTCCGCAATGGAATGTACCCGGAGCAATACCTGATATGGGCGACTTATTAGGTGTTGATTTGCGTCAGGAGTTTTCTGCAGAGGCTGAGCAAGCAGAAGCGGGGAGACAACGCGGTGGCAAAAGAAATCTTGATCATCAAGCGCGAAGATGGGATCGACCATGTGGCACATCTTCATGACATCATGGACACCATAATGACTGATTTTGATGTATCTGTGTAATTTTGTTGTTGTTTGTTAGACATTTGATTTTGACAATTAATCTATCGCATCTCATTTATTATGCCTTACTAATATATAGAGTTTATGTGGCGCATCAAACTATAATAATTAACCAAGTTTACAAATAAAACTAAAGTAGACAAACGAAAAATAAGTTGGGTTAGGGTTAGGGTTTAGGGGTTTATGGATTATGGGTTAGTGTGGCCTATGGCTTGGGGTTACGGTTTATGTGTTTGGGTTTAGGGTTAGAGCTTATGGGTTTGGATTAGCGGTGGGGGTTATGTTTTAGGGTTAGGGTTAGGGTTGAGGGGTAGGTTTATGGATTATATGGATTAGGGTTGTTTCCTAGGGCTTGGGGTTAGGGTTTAGGTGTTTGGTTTTGGGTTAGGGTTAGGGTTAGATGTTAGGGGTTTAAGGGATAGGGTTTGGATTAGGGGTTAGGTTTTAGGGTTAGGTTTCATGGATTATATGGATTAAGGGTGTTTCCTAGTGCTTGGGGTTAGGGTTTAGGTATTTGGGTTAGTGGTTAGGGTTAGGTTTTATGGATTATATGGATTAGGGTTGTTTCCTAGTGCTTGGGGTTAGGGTTTAGGTGTTTGGGTTAGGAGTTAGGGTTAGTGTTTAGGGTTAGGTTTTATGGATTATATGGATTAGGGTTGTTTCCTAGTGCTTGGGGTTAGGGTTTAGGTGTTTAGGTTAGGGTTAGAGATTAGGGTTAGAGCTTAGGGGTTTAAGGGATATGGTTTGGATTAGGGGTTAGGGTTAGAGTTTAGGGTTAGGGTTTATGGATTATATGGATTAGGGTTGTTTCCTAGTGCTTGGGGTTAGGGTTTATGGATGTGTTTTTAAGTAACGAATTCATTGAAACCCACAAATAGCTAATGTACACAAACCAAAATAAGTAATGTTTTTAACTAACAAATTTATTCAACCCCACAAATTCAATACATTAAAGAGAACTTAAACAAATACAAGTCACTCGACTAACATACATAAATCAATGATTTGAACAACTCCCACGCTTAGATTACATTGGACAACGACGCATGTTATGCCCTTCGGCTCCACATCTATTGCATTTTATTCGGTGCTCAGAAGGTTCGGCCTAATCCATCTCATTCCTTATCCTTGTTGATTTTGGCCGACCTTTCGCACGAATTGTGGTTGGGTCAGAGATAAGTGTCCACGCATCATTAGAAGGAGGAATAGCCGCTTCATTCCCAAGAGGCCACCATTGTGCGGAGTAAGCTTTTAAGATGTGCTCATTTGTATAAGCAACATCTATATATTGGTAGTAGTTCAGGCTCACGTAATCACAAGCTGCAATAATATGTGAACATGGATAGTGAAGCGCAAAATACCTTCCGTATTGACAATAATGACCGTTCAAGTTAACCGCCCACTTTTTTCCGCCACGTTGCGTAATAGGATTGAAGGTCTCCTCTACTTCAAACCTTGTGGAGTGGATGTCATACACGCGAATGATGTGCGAACAAGCTTGTTCTTGATTTTTTCTAAGTTCTTTAACAAGCTTTGAACAATATACTTGGCCTTCATTTAACTATCTCTGGGCTTGGTGGCCACGCTCAACAAAGTACTTTTGACACCTACTGTACGTTGATTTGACCAAGGCTGTTATGGGAATGTTGCGACAATCCTTCAAAACCTTATTGATACATTCTAATAGGTTGGTTGTCATGTGGTCATATCAACGTCCTTCTCTATCATAAGCCATCGTCCATTTTTCCTTTGAAATGCGATCAATCCATGTTGCTATGGCTGGACTTAGTTCACGAAATTTTTCTAAATTTTGATAAAAAAATGTGCTTACAAGGAGTGTAGGCTGCATAAAATTAGTTATGAATAACAATTTTAAGTATATATGGAAGTTAAATAAACGTGACCATCAAATATGAAATCTTACCCAACTTCTTCAACATTTCTTTTTGTTTGACGTTATTGAATTTTCGATTGAAGTTGCTTGCTATGTGTCGCACGCAATAGACATTATAACCGTGGGGAGGTTGCCAACCAAGTGCTTCGTTAGCGACAACGGACTTTATACTCGCGCGTCGATCAGATATGAGACAAATACCATTTTTATCAGTGACGTGTTCACACAAGTGTGCCAAAAACCATGACCACGCTGTCAACGTCTCACCTTCAACCACCGCGAATGCTAGAGGAAGGACGCCACCATTTCCATCTTGTGATGTGGCCATTAAGAGGGTCCCACAGTATTTGCCGTACAAATGTGTGCCGTCAACTTGTATGATTGGCTTACAGTACTTGAAAGCTTCTTTACATTGCCCAAAAGTCCAAAAAACTCTATGAAACTGACGGTGTTCGTGACTAACCTTATTCCCAACGATAAAATCGTCATGTAGTACTTGAAAATATGATCCAGGAGAATGATTTTGCATGTGTGTTAGCCACGACGAAAGTTTCGCATATGACTCATGCCAATCGCCATATTCAATTGCAATGGCTTTTATTTTCGCCAACCAAGCTTTTTTGTACGACACCTTGTACGCAAATTCACTGTTAATCCTTTCTTGAATCAAAGAAATTTTTATTGATGGATCTTCTCTGATCATGCCTGTCAATAACATAACAAAATTTAAATGATAATTAAAAAAAATGAACATAATATGAACATAAAATACGTACCTACTACACAAGTGGCAATTAAATCTGAATCAAGTTTCTCGTGATCTTGTGTCATGGTCATATTCAGACATGTGTGTGGTCCACCCCATTGTGTGACTTTCCACGTATCTGTTTTTTTAGATATAATTGCCCCCATATAGAAAGGGCAAGGACACTCTGCATTTTTATTCACACAACAAACCACATACTTGTTCGTTTTGCTTTCAACAACTTTGAAGCTTTGATGCACCTTCATAACATATTGTTTGACTGCATTTTTGACCGCATCTTTACTATCAAATTCCATGCCAACATATAATTCTTGGCCAACATTAAAGGTCGACAGCATCTCCAAACCGCAAATGTCCTCCTCATCAGGATAACTCCAGTTGATATTGTTATAATGTGAGGCATCATTCCAAAATGGATTTTCAATTCGTTGTGCACCTAACAGTTCAAAATAAAATCAAAAATCAAATAATACTTATTTAGCATTAAATACAATTGTCATCAAATAATAAATGTATTGTCTAATTTTTTTATACAACAAATTATACCTTCTGCTGGGTGAACAATTCTTACTGGTTGAGGAATGTTGGTGACTTCAACGTCTGTATCAGATATACCGTCAACACTGTCATCTTCGTCTAAAGACTCTTCAACGTATGAGTTAGACACAAGATAATCATCATCATCGTCTTCGTCAATATGTAAATTACTCATATTTGTTGTCGGTTGTGTCTCATCATTAGATAAATAATTTCCACATGATGTAAACGAATTGGCAGAATGAAACATTGAACCACCAGCCACATCCTTTTCTATGTACAATTCCAAAACTGACATTTGGTCTTGTTGTTTAAAACTTTCCAACATTGTTTCAATGTCTTCGTCGTCACAAATTTGCAAGGCAATATATTTTCCTGATACTAAAAATCTACAGCTAATAGCAGAAATAATTTCATTATTTTGTAACTTTACCTTATCTCCAATTTTTTTCTTCAAAGCATTGAAACTAATTCCACGTTTAATCTGAATCGCTTTTTTACTGCCTTCAAATATTACACCATCATTGTCTTCATATACCCTTCCATTGAAATACAACACTATTATAACCGAATTCATCGTGTACCTACAAAAACAATATTTGAACACGTCAAATAAATTACAAAATGGGTATCACAAAAAGTCATTACTGAAACTTCAAAATAAAACATAATTTTTTTAAAAAAAATAACTTAAAATCAATTTCACATTAAGACACTTTAAAAAAATTAACAATTTCAATGTAGTAATTTTAAACTAATCAAGATGTAATTAAAATTATTAACTTTAAATAAATTTCACATCAACACACTTAAATAACACAAACGATTTTATAAAACTTTTAATCAAAACTAATAAAATGTAATCACAAAAGATCTCTTTATTGGAACTTCACATTCAATTTCTCTTTTAGAAAAATTTTAACTTCAAATTAATTTTATGGGACAAACATATAAAAAATGAACAATTTCAACATAGTCATTTTTAACAGAAAATTTAATAATTCATTAGCGAAGTTAGTAGTATAAATAATTAATCTTAACCATTAATAACTTTAAAATGGAAAAAGGTAATTACAAAATTACTACAAATATAATAAAATATTTGTAGTACAAGAAAAAACAAAGCATCAAATAACACTTTCGAGTTCAACGTTTCTAAATTTTTAACACACCAACAAACCAACCTAATCTAATTAAAAAAATACTACAACTTCATATTAAAAAAAAATTCGTACTCAAAATACTTACTTCAAATAAATATCATCTATAATTTTTTTTATTCAAACTTCATACGTTCATCAACACCAACCTAATTTAATTAAAAAAATAATACAAATTTCATATTCAAAATATTTTCTTCAAATAAACATCGTTACACAATTTTTCTGTTTATTTTTTACATTTAAACACACACTAACAAGCCTTTTAAACATAAAAGCTAATATAATTTTTTTAAAATAAAATGCTTCATACCACATAAATTTCCAAAGCCACCAAAATGCCAAAGCTACCAAAACGAAAACAAAATGTTCAAAGGGAAAGCACTGAAGAAAAAACATAAAAGCTAATATAATTTTTTTTTAAAATGGCTTCATACCACAGAAATTTCCAAAGCCACCAAAATGCTATAGCTGCCAAAACGAAAGAAAAATGTTCAAACGGAAAGCGCTGAAGAAAAAACATAAAAGCTAATATAATTTAAAAAAATAAAATGCTTCATACCATAGAAATTTCCAAAGTCACCAAAATGCCAAAGCTACGAAAACGAAAGTAAAATATTCAAAGGGAAAGCACAGAACAAATGTACAAGACTCTGAGATTGGTTTGGGTATTTAAACACCTTCAAACGCCATCACCATTGGCGTTTTCATGCAAATCGCAGGTACCAATGGTGCTTCCAAAGTCGCAAGAGCCACTGGCGCTTCCCTGCAAGCCAGTCTGCACTGCAACACTGCAAGGACCTAGGGCTGCAGGCCAGTCTGCACTGCAGTCGCCACTACTGTTGGCGCTTCCAAAGCCAGCTCAGCAAAAGGGAATGGCGCTTCCATGGCCACGTGGCTCGTCCCTGTTGAAGGCGCCATCAGCACTGGAGCCATGCATGGCCAGTTATGTGCAAAAGAGCACCCCCAGGGAAATACCTCCAGAACAGCCCTAGTTTGGGAAATTCTTTCTAAAAGAACCCCAAACAGGGAAATGTGCCGACAACTGATAAAGGGAAGAGAAAGAGGGAAGAAGGACGCGTTGCACGATGCAATAGAGAGAGAAAGTCACATAGCAAGAAAATTAAAGCTAACTGTTGTCTAATAAATGAGAGAGAGAAAGCAAAAAAAGTGCAAAGATATAAGGGATTACGACGATTTTTTAAATAACCGTTTTTAAATTCATAATTTTAAGACGGTTTTTAAAAACCGTTTTTGTTATTAATAAAATTATTACAATATTACCCTCTGTCACAACCTACCCTTCGGCGAGAGGGCGACACGTGACTCGCGGGATGCGTGTTCAAAGAAAGGAATACGCGCGAAGTCGCCACCAACGTTTATTTGAGGAAAACGTCGGAAAAACTGGAAAAAGACGTGATCTACGAACTTTATAGTGAAAGGTTCGGGAGTTGTATTTACGCATGGGGAAGGTATTAGCACCCCACGCGTCCGTCACAAGAGACGACAACCTTTAATTAAATGTGCAAACATGACTTCAATTTTAGGTTCCCTTTTACGTCTTTATTCCTTTTTATATTTTTTATCTTTTTGCGGTCGACGAGGGTGTTTCCCTTGCTCCTACGTATTCCTTAATTGCGATAAGGAAATCAGACCTACGTAGTTCTTTGTGAACAAAATGTTTGGTTAAGTTGTTTTTATCCTTTTTGCAAGATATGTTTTTGTTGAATGAAAGGTTATTTAAGGCGTTGGACCGTTAAACAAACTTTCGATTCTTTTGAAAAGAGAGAAGACATTAAGGCATTGGGTCATTAATGTTCTCTTTGAAAGAGGTAATAAAGCTATATGTTTATTTTAGCCCTTTTGAAACTTACACTTAATCGATAAAAGCGGGAAAGACCATTTCAAGGCTTTGGACCTTTGAAAATGGATTTTTAGGCAACGTCAAAAGTTTGGTTTATGAATTGATTTTAGCCTTAGTTTCACTTTGGTTATTAATCGATTCGATTAAGAAATAGAAATCCCAAAGGAAAATGTCCGATTGATTCTTTTTTATTTATTTTACTAAAATATATTTTTGATTATTATATTATTATTTTACCTTTTTTTTTTGCTTCCAACGTAGTTACGGCACGACCGAACGGTCGGATTTCATTTTAACAGAAACTAACGGATATTACAATCCAAATGATCGGTGGAAATTTATTTTATTTTTTGATTAGGCGAGAAAATAACTTAAGCAAATGACTAAAGCACGTCAAAAGGGGGTACGGAAAGTAACTAAAATGAAAATAAAAGCATGTAAAAACAAATGAGGACCACCACGGGTACATAGAATGAATTGAAAAGCTCGATTTGGAAGCTTACCCGTTGTAGACCGAAGAACGATGACGAACGAACGAAGAACGGCTGAAAATCTTCGCGAAAATCCCCACGGAAACCTTACAGAAGCGCCTCGTCTCGGATTTTCTTCACAGAACCAATTTTTTTTCACTATTTTCAAGTGATTCTTGAATTGCCAGGAGAGCTGAACGAAATTCCTCTTCACTTCTCCCCCTATTTATAGGAAAATGGGGGAGATGCTAGCCACCCAGCTCGCCAAGGCGAGCAAGGTGACTTCCTCCAGAAGCAACCGCCTTCGGGAGGAATCTTCTGGAGGGCCCAAGTGGGCCTGGTTGCTATTTGCACCCCCATTTTCTCTCAATACACCTTTGCCTTTTTTTTGGTGATTCTTTTTTCTTAAAGTTACGGAAACTTACGAATTTCGTAACGATACCTGTTTTCTTTCCGTAATGTTACGGAACCTTGCGGATTACATAATCATCCCCTTTTTGACTTACGGAATGTTACGGAACCTCACAAATTGTGCAACGATGCTTCCTTTTGAGTTCCGACATGTCACGGAACTTCGCAAATTGCCTGACAATGGGTGCCAAGTACCTCAAAATGGTTAAATGAAAGTTGCATGCCACCATGCAAAGGTCCCCGGACGAAATTAGGGTATGACAATTGCCCCTCTTTACTTGTCTTTTATTGGAGATAAAAGGGAAGTAAAGATAAGACACTAATTTCGTTCGAGCGAAACACCTTTCGGCCAGTGAACCTTCCTGTCAGCGGAACCTGCAAAAATCTGAAAATGATCAGTACCGACACATAATCCCGATACTGTCGAATTTGTTCCACTCGGTTGATACAAGACGCAGAATGACCATAATTTGTCTCCGTGTTTTGTTGGACACGACCGCCTCTGGGTGGCGAAAAGGTGTGCGGAATGACAAAGGGCGCGGAATTTGTCTCTGCGCGTCTATCACCCAACTTGCGAATGATAAAGGGCGCAAAATCTATTTCTACGCGTTTACCCACTCAGCTTGTTGTTCCTGAATGATAAAGGGCGCAAAATATGTATTTGCGCGTTTACTCACTTAGCTTGCTATCATGCTTTGAGTCTTAGAGATAGCAAAAGAAAGTTTATACGGATAACCACTCGAGTATCTCCGCCCGTCAGCGTGACTCAAATGTCAATATGACAGATCTTGTGAGCGCGGAAGATGACGTAAATCTTCGCGTGTCAACGGGCTTGTTGGGCCGCGATTGACGAAGGGTGCAGAAGACGGCGTTAGTCTCTGCATGCTATCAGGATTTTTGTCTTATAGATAGCAAAAGAATGTTTATACGGATAACCACTCGGGTATTTCTGCCCATCAGCGTGACTCAAATGTCAGTATGACAGATCTTGTGAGCGCGGAAGATGACATAAATCACCGCATGTCAACGGGATTGTTGGACCGCGATTGACGAAGGGTGCAAAAGACGACGTTAGTCTCTGCATGCTATCAGGCTTTTTGTCTTATAGATAGCAAAAGAATGTTTATACGGATAACCACTCGGGTATTTCCGCCCGTCAGCGTGACTCAAATGTCAGTATGACAGATCTTGTGAGCGCGGAAGATGACGTAAATCTCCGCATGTCAACGGGCTTGTTAGGCCGCGATTGACGAAGGGTGCAGAAGACAACGTTAGTCTCTGCATGCTATCAGGCTTTTTGTCTTACAGATAGCAAAAGAAAGTTTTGAAAGTGCGGACAACCACTTGGGTATCTCCGCATGTCACATGACTCCAGTGTCAGTATGACAGAAATTGTGGGGCGGCCGACAAAAGCGAGGCTCTTGCTCCTACGTATCCTCAAATGAGGAATTCAAACCTACGTAGTTTTGGATAACTTGTGAGACTAAAAATAGTCTCGGTGTTTTCTTCACTAAAATGCGAACATGCTTTAGTAAAGAGACAAATATTCCAAATGATTAGAGCAACATATGCTTTTTGGGAGAAAAACAATGTGTCTACCGGGGAAGGAGAGTACGCTGATGAAATCCTCCCATAACCTCAAATGAGATTTTGGATGTTAGCATTTCGTTTCTAAATGACCATTTAGAGGAAACACTGGGTTCAACAAAAATAGAAGAAAATCACTCAAAGTGTATCAATCTTACACAGGTAAGTGTTTCATCCTAATTCCGAACCATAGATATGTCATGACTTGACTTTGCAAATCATTTCCTATCAAATCAAAGATTACATGCGCGATCATGGATCAATAGGACTTTTCTTGGGAATTGGGTTCTTTTGGTGGGAAATTTGGCTCTAAGTTTTCTGGCCTTTTTCTTTTCTGTTTTTGTTTTACGCGAGGCGAACAAGTCACCGACGCACAAGATTTTGGTTGGCAATCTAAGGGAGAAGACCACTTTAGGTCGTGGTTTCCTTTCCTTCTTTTTGTTTATTTGGTGACAATTCTGTATTGTTCAGATATCGCCTGGTCCAACGACCTTTCTACACATCTCCTCTGTTTTCCTTCGATCCTTGATCGGGAATTTTCTTTCCTTCCTCTTCTTTCTCCCACTCTTTGATTTGGGAATTTTCCTCCTTTTCTTTTTTGCTTTCTCCCACTCTTTGATTTGGGAATTTTCATTCTTTTCTTTTTTTGCTTTCTCCCACTATTTTTCTTCCAAGGGTAAGGATTGACATTCTCACCCTGGGTCAAAGTTTATGGTAAGTTAGGATTTTTGGCTCAAGGCTTGTAAAATGGCTAGACATGACATATGTCAGGGTTTGGTTTGGTTCAAGGATAAAAGGGATGCCCCACATTATTTCCATGACACAAATGCAAAAATGATGATTTGGAAATTTTATGCAAAACTGGTCATGCATGCACCTATGTGGACACTCAAGTGTCAAATTTTTATGGTCATGTGATGCTAGGGCTCAGGATTCATTTCCTCTATTTTAGTCAACCCAGTATTTCCAAAATATGTTCTTTTATCAATTTGTGCATTCATCCGAGTCTATCTTGGGTGTTCGGAAAAACTTTCACAGCATTTACCCTGTGTACACACATTTTTTTTCAAAAATTGGTTATGATCAGTGAATTTTTTCAAAGAAAAGCTGGAAGTTATCTCTTTTCAAAAGCATGTTGGTTTTTTAGCTAGACAACTTATTATTCTTTTTTCTCCTTTTTTTTATCATTATCATTTGTTTATTTCTTTTTCTTGTTTGTTTTTTTTGTTTTTTTCCTTTTTTTTCATGAGGTATTTTGCTACCTAAACATGTGTATATTTTTGTGAGGTATTTTTGCTATATACATGCATATCCAAGGTATCTTGCTACCTAAACATACATATATATGTTTTGTAAGGTATTTTTGCTATATACATGCATATCCAAGGTATCTTTCTACCTAACCATACATATATATATATTGTGAAGTATTTTTTGTTTACATACATGCATATCTAAGGTATATTTCTACCTAAACATACATGTATATATTTTGTGAAGTATTTTTTGTTACATACATGCATATCGAAGGTAATTTTCTACCTAAACATACACATATATATTTTGTGAAGTGTTTTTTTGTTTACATATATGCATATCTAAGGTATCTTTCTACCTAAACATACATATATATATTTTGTGAGGTATGACTACCTTTCGAGCTTGTGCTTGATTTATTTAAATTCCTAGGATCATGAGCAACTAGGTGTGTCCTACTATGACTTGAGAAACAAAAGGTGATCAAATAACAAGCAAAAATTTAAAAGTTACTAGGTTGCCTCCTAGTAGCGCTTCTTTAACGTCTTGAGCTGGACGCCTTATGACTTGTCAGTCACGGACCTAATACTTTGCTTACCTTTGGCTTTGGATTTGGTCGCCTATTGGTCGGCCACATGCCGTAGGCAACGCTCTAACCTTTTTGTGGATGAGCTGAGATGAACTCTAGAGGTGGTGGTGGTGCGTCTGTTGCCCGCTGCCGGCCCTCCCCAGGCTGCTGTGGTGTATCGCCTTGTGCCTGCCTGGGGGCGCAGTACTTCTTGATGAAAGCCCGGTTAATAGGGGGCCTGATGAACTTGCTGGGGGCAACGGGCACTCCGTAGAACTAACAAAGGCCCGTAATTAGAGTTGGCAACTCCAATACCCTGTTGGCCTTCTTCGAGTCCATTGGGTGTCTTGCGGGCACGATCCCTACAAACAATAGATGACATCATAAATCAGTTGGGGGAGGTGCGTACTTAACTATGTCACGATGGCATGAACTTGCTGGGGGGACGGGCGCCCTGTAGGACTAACAGAGGCCCGTAACCAGAGCTGGAAACCCCAGGGCCCTGTTGGGCTCCTTTGGGTCCACTGGGTGTCTTGTGGGCGCTACCCCTGCAAATAATAGATGACATCAGAAATCATTTGAACCAAATGCATACTTACCTATGTCGTGACGGCACAGACCAACTGATACTTCCGCAGGGGGAGATCGGCACTGCGCTGGGCAGAATGTTGCTAAGTAGCAACGTCATCTATATCTGTGTAAGAGTGGTCATGTTGGTGCGCATGATTGGCACTCGCTTCTTTGCAGTGGCACGGGTGAAATCTTGCCCCGGTATGCATAGTAGCTGCGTGATAGCTTCCCTCTCTAGTCGTGCTCGCATAGTTGGTCTCCCTTCAATATCAAGGGGTGGCCTAGGAACTAATAAAAGGGAACTACTGGCCCCTTAGCCGGGAGCGCAAGTCTCGGTTAAGCATTTAAGGGCAGAGGACCTTAAATCCTCTTAAGGCGTAGATATGGAGCCCACTGAAAGTAAGGACGCGTAGCCCTCTAAAGGCAATGGCGTGCAGTCCCCTGAAGGTGAGGACGTGAAGCACTCTGAAGGTGAGGACGTGTAGCACTCTGAAGGTGAGGACGTGTAGTCCTCTGAAGTTTGAGGACGTGTAGTCCTCTGAAGTTTGGGGATGTAACCCTCTAAAGGCGAGGGTGTGCAACCCTCTGAAGGTTAGGGCGTGCAGCCCTCTGATGGCGAGGACGTGTAGCCCTCTCAAGGCGAGGACGTGTAGTCCTCCGAAGGTGAGGACGTGCAGTCCTCTGAAGGTGAGGGCATGCAGTCCTCTGAAGGTGAGGGCATGTAGCCCTATGAAGGCGAGGACGTGAAGTCCTCTGAAGGTGAGGGCATGTAGCCCTATGAAGGCGAGGACGTGAAGCCCTCTGAAGGTGAGGGGATGTAACCTTCTGAAGGCGAGGGTGTGCAACCCTCTGAAGGTTAGGGCGTGCAGCCCTCTGATGGCGAGGACGTGTAGCCCTCTCAAGGCGAGGACGTGTAGTCCTTCGAAGGTGAGGACGTGCAGTCCTCTGAAGGTGAGGGCATGTAGCCCTATGAAGGCTAGGACGTGAAGCCCTCTGAAGGCGAGGACGTGAAGCCCTCTGAAGGTGAGGACGTGTAGTCCTCTGAAGGCGATGACGTGTAGTCCTCTAGAGGCAAGGGTACTAGTACCCGAGGGTCCATCCTTATGAGAAATCAAGAGATCGACTCATCGAGATAGCCGGTCATCCCAAATTCAAAAGATTTGGACATTAGATGTAGGAAATCTATGTAGTTAACCTGATTTTTAGGGATGCAGATGCATGCAACCTTTGTTGTGAAATTTGGTAAATGCGGACTTCATATGAAATAATGCAATGTAACGGGAAGTTGTACAATGCTCATGTCATTCTTTCCCTATTTTGTGATTTTGATTTTGATTTAATCTTTTTGGAAAACACAGATTGACTGTCCTTTTGAAAAAGGTGATAATTCATGCGACCTTATCCTATCTTTTGCAAATCTCTCCGGGAACTCCCTCAGAGTGTATGTTCTGTTTGATTTAGTCACTTGACCATTTTGGAGTGACAACAATGGAGTCGTTTGACGTTTAATCAATCTATTGAAATTCCAGGGTTTGTCTCCCCCCCTTTTTCTTTCTTGTTTGAAAACATCGACGAGTGAGAACTTTTGATCTGCCTCTATGTTCACTTGAGGCTCATGCACGATGCCCCTCATTGCCCTAGTGTAAGGCTTTGAGGTACCAATTGTTATCTTTCGTCATGACCTTGTAGCTGGGAACCTATTGGGTGAGAACTTCTAATCTGCCCCTAGGTTTGCTTGAGGTTTTTGCATGGTGCCTTTCATTGCCCCAGTGTAAGGCTTTGAGGTACAATCGTTGTCTTTCGTCATGACCTTGTAGCAAGGAACCTATTGGGTGAGAACTTCTAATCTGCCCCTAGGTTCGTTTGAGGTTTATGCATGGTGCCCCTCATTGCCCCACTGTAAGGCTTTGAGGTACCAATTGTCGTCTTGTTTTCACAACCTCGTAGTGAGGAAGAATGAAAGAAGCAGTTGATTCTTGCAAAAAGAATTTTCCAAGGACGAGAAATAGTCGAAGGATTTTTCAGTTGATGGATTAAGTCAAATGACTCCTATGTAGAAGCAAGATGTTTTGATGCTTTGATGATGCCAAAGGATCAAGTGCTTCTAAGTTTTATTCAAGACAAGAATCCAAGAATCCAAGAAAATTAAGATATATGATCAAGTTGATCTCTAGAATCTTAGGAAGAAGTTTCCAAATTGAAAAAGCAAAAGGTTTGGCCAAAGAATTCTATCTAAATCATTTCAAATTGAGATTTACTCTCTGGTAATCGATTACCACCAGCTGAAAATGTTTATGACAGTTACTAGAAATTTGAATTCAAAATTTATAATGTGTAATTGATTACACATGGATGGTAATTGATTACCAGCAGTTTATTGAACTTCAAATTTTAAATCCAGTAATCGATTACACAAGTCTTGTAATCGATTACCAGAGGGGATTTTCAGAAAATAATTTCCAAGAGTCACATCTATTCGAATGTTTTATGAATGGTCATCAAAGGTGACTTGGAAACACGAATTTAAAGAGAGTTTTCATTGCCCAAAATGGTTTTATCCTCTCAAAAGATTAAGAGAGTTTTTCTGAACTGAAATGTCTTATCTTCTCAAAAAGATTCCTTGGTCAACCACTTGCATATTCAATAAGAAATTTTAATTGATCTTCATTGTACAATCTATCCCTTTTAAGAGAGATTTCTTCTTCTCTTCTTCTTATTTCTGAAAAGGGATTAAGAGACCATGGGTCTCTTGTTGTAGAGGATTCCTGAACACAAGGGAAGGGTTGTCCCTGTGTGGTTCAGACTTTGTAAAAAGAGTTTTACAAAGAGAATGGAAAATCTCAAGTGGGTTGCTTGAGGACTGGACATAGGCACGGGAAGTGGCCGAACCAGTATAAATCAAGTTTGCATTCCTCTCTTCCCTTAAACTTCTTTTATTTATTGCTATTTATCTTTTTCTTTAAAGAAGTTTATTTTGAATTGTCTTTTGAGTAATTTATGTTAAGGGTGCATTGTTAATCCGAAAAGAGAGAGTGAAAGTTTAATTGGGGAATAGTCTTTGTATCTTAATTCAACCCCCCTTTTTCTTAAGGTAACTGAGGTCATTTGTCCAACATCCTATTCTTGATAACTCACTTCTCTCTAAAAAGACAAACTTTCCGAAATGAGGTCACATGAACGTCTTGAAAACACAGTCAATCAAATGCTTTTTTTTTCTTTTTTCCTTTTTTTTTTGAAACTTATTTGTTTTGAACTTTACTCGTTGTTTTACGGCACCCCCACCAACGTGCAGGACGAGCAATCTCTGATTGAACGGTCTTGGAAGTTAACACTCAAGAGCGCAGGTCGCTTAGAGCAAACAAACCAATGGCTTACACTCACATTCCGGTGGAAGTTGAATAAGCAAAGATGTGTTGGTGAAAGGATGAGAGAGACAAGGATGTCAAATTCATTCATTTTAGCATTGTAACTGTGGTTTACAATAATGGCATAAACTTGGAAATCCTGATGAGTCATTAGAGACACCTAACAGCAGCCTTCAAAATTGCCCCATGTGTGGTGTCGCTTGTCAGTGTTAGGATTCAACAAGCGATTCTCCTCAAATTTCAGCCAGCCCACATCAATTAGACTTTGCACCTTATGCTTCAGGGTCATACAATGCTCAATGGAATGCCCCAGGGCTCCTCCACGATATGCACATGTTGCGTTCGAGTCGTATCCTTGGAAAAATGGAGGTTTGAGGGAACCTAGCAGGGCTTATGGCTACCATTGCATTATCAAGTAGATATGGGAGCAAGTTAGCATATGACACCGGAATTTGGGGTGAATCCTACAGACTTTTCGCTGCAAATTTCATTTCTTGGTTGGTGTTTTGGTTTATGCCAAAGGTGGTGTTTAGCATTGGTTGTGTGGTAGGTGGGTTTTGTTGTCGATTTAGGGATGGCCTTTGTGGATAAATGGGCGGTAGGTAAGGAGAAGGGTTGAGTAATGACATTGTTGGGTTGGTGGGAAACTTGGCCGTACAGGAATGGCAGTCACAGCATGGGTTTCTCCCTCATCCTTTCATTTGCCCCAGTTTTCTCATTCGTCCAAGCAGGATGATTAAATTTGCCTCTTTTCAGACCCACTTCGATCTTTTTGCTGGCGAAGACCAAATTTGTAAAACTTGAAGGTGTGTAACCCACCATTTTTCATAGTAGAACACCGGTCACGTGTCTACTATCATTGTGATAATCTCTTTCTCTGTTATTGGGGGTTTTACTTGAGTTGCCAAGTCTCTCCATCTTTGGGCGTATTCTTTGAAAGATTTGTGCCCCCTTTTTGCACATGTTCTGTAGTTGCATCCTATCCGGAGCCATATCAGAATTGTACTGACACTGCCTAACGAAGGCAACCATTAGGTCCTTCCAAGAATGGACTCAGGAAGGTTCCTAAGTTAGTATACCAGGTGACAGTTGTCCTAGTAAGACTTTCTTAGGATAAATGTATCAGCAGTTTCTCATCTTTTGCATATGCCCCCATCTTCCGACAATACATCTTTAGATGGTTCTTGGAGCAAGTAGTCCCCTTGTACTTGTCAAAGTCCGGCACCTTCAACTTGGGAATGCCCCCATCTTCCGACAATACATCTTTTGCGTATTAGGAACAACTCTTATAGGTTAGCAAAGGCATAATCTTCACCTCCTTCAATGGCCCTGAGCCTTTCCTTTAGATGATCCACCTTTCCCTTTTCAGCCATAGCAGGAGGGGCTCTTCCCACCGCAAAATGCAATGGTTGTGGTTGTGGGCGAAACTGAGGGCCCTCCAAAGTGTTTGGCATGGGTATACCACCAACTGCTTGCCCTTTAGTGGCAAATCCGAGGCAAGGCTCGAAGTCGGCTAGATTGTGGTGGGGAATTTCATGTGCCTCCCCCATGGGTTGAGAGACATTTCAATGAGTATGGGAGCGGAGTTATTGACATCCTCATTGGGAATGTATGCCACATTGGGTGGTGTATAGTTGGGAGGCCAGCCATATGGTGGGAAGGCATGCTTGTTTTGAATTTGCGCATAATGGGGGGCCGCCCGTACTTCCCAAATCTTTGCCTACCATATCTGAAGTTGGATGATTCATTTGGTTAAGGCCAGATGGGGGCATCGGGTTCACCTTAGCAATAGCGCTGATAGCAGCAACTGTAACCGCATTGGCTTCCATTATCTTCTTCATGCTCATCATGGCCTCCATCATTGTGGCCATTTGCTCTTTCATGGCCTCCATGTCAGCCTTCATCTGCTCTGGCGCCTCCTCTACTTTACCCATTACTCTAGCTCTAGCACGGGTTTGGTAAGGGCACCGTAAAGCATGTTCTTTTCTTTTTTATAACAATGATTAAGTTCGTTTTTCTTTTTTCAAGGAAAGAATGTAATGAACAATGCGACCAATGAAAAACATGGATGTATGTGAATGATGCAAGTTGAAGTATTGCAAATTTTTATGCAGGACATGGGGTTGAATCAATTTAGATTTTTCAACATGGTTCATGACATCTTGGTCAAGGTGAAACTGGAAGTAACAAGGACATCAACAGTCCTAAATGTGTTTGGTAGTAGACGAAACAGTGATGTAACTCGATTCATCTTTTGCCCCAATTTTTGCAAGATGGTTACTTCCATACTTTAACTTGACTTGATGAACTTTTTTCGAAAAAGCATGAGCTTAGTTCAACCCTATAATCCAAGGAATGACAATTCTGATTGCCAATACTTCAACAACCTTTCATAGGGATGAATGACTCGGGCATACTTTAAGCTATGCATGGAAAATGTAATTATGAAATTGAGATGCCCGAAGAAACATCATTTCCTAGTTAACCATGCATTAGGTACCATGTTCACTCATTTTGTTTTTAAGTGAAACGGGTTTATGATCCCAACATGGTTGGCTCATGGTACCAAATATATGCAACTAAGAATGCATCATGAATTTTCATGCTTCCGTTTTAGTTTCGCAGAGGAAAATGCAAGGATCATGCGTGAGCGAACATGAAAAAGGTATGCAGTTTGTAGAACAAAAAGTATGTTGAACGCATATGCATGATGATGCAATGACTCATGCAAAATGTGATGCTGGAATATGATAACAGACAAATGCAGGAACGATATGTTCATTATGATGCCATGAAGAGATGTTTATGCGATGCATGATATGAATGCATTTACGGACACGAGAGCCCAAAAAATTATCTCTTCTTACTTGCGCATTTGGGGGCGCAGTGCCCTACGTGTACAGTTAAGAAGGTGATATGGACCTTCCGACTTCCCGTGACAAAGGACGAGACCAACATATAATGCATGCTAGAGATAAAATGCGGGAGTAACTTGATTCGCATTAATTTGCTAAAGTGAAACAAAATCTAGTGCGAATCAAAAACTCCGACATCTATCATGGGTGGAATGGATGAATGCATGAAGAGATGCATATGACACAGATGCGATTTATGAACACGGGAGCCCGGGAAATTGCCTCCTTCTTAGATACAATGTCACAATGCCCGACGTATGTATTTAAGAAGGTGACACGGACCCTCCGTTGGTTTGCCAAAGAGAGGGGATTAAGACGGAACCTACGCATGATGCATATGCGAAAAGTACAACACGGGGATGTACATAGTACGACAGTATTCACAAACAAATATAAGCAAAAAAAGGGTACATGACACTTTATGCATGGCAGTGTGAATAATGGCACGCAGCGTGTTTGCTCCATGCCCCTATTTAAGGGACCTATATGGGAGGGAGCTAAAAGGGCTTTTAGTGATAATTCCCGAGGTGGTCGTATCTCTCTTGATGGTCTCTAGAGGTATCATCCCCTTCGAAGAGCATATTGCAGCAGTAGGGACTACTAGCAACAATATGTCATCTAAGAGAAAAACTCTAAACGAGGGTTCACTGTAAGCAAGCAAGTCGAAGACCTAGCATGATCACAGATTCACCTCCACTCCTTATGTTCCCATGAACCCGGGTATAGGGCCCTTTTTCAACTCACCGTGCGTGCAAATAGTGTTGGTGTTTGTGTGCATCAAATGAATAAATATTTACCTCATGCATACATTTTAAAACGCATTAAAAGCAACAAAGAGTTTATATACACAAGAACATAAGACAAATATAGGGAAACCAACAAAGGAGAAAGTCATGATAAAACATTGCACAATATTAAATGGCCTAACTCTCTAAAAATTGTCCCCAGTGGAGTCGCCAACTGTCGCAACCTACCCTTCGGCGGGAGGGCGACGCATGACTCGCGGGATGCGTGTTCCAAGAAAGGAATACGCGCGGAGTCGCCACCAACGTTTATTTGAGGAAAACGTCGGAAAAACCGGATAAAGACGTGATCTACGAACTTTATAGTGAAAGGTTCGGGAGTTGTATTTACGTATGGGGAAGGTATTAGCACCCCACGCGTCCGTCACAAGAGACGACAGCCTTTAATTAAATGTGCAAACATGACTTCAATTTTAGGTTCCCTTTTACGTCTTTATTCCTTTTTATATTTTTTATCTTTTTGCGGTCGACGAGGGTGTTTCCCTTGCTCCTACGTATTCCTTAATTGCGATAAGGAAATCAGACCTACGTAGTTCTTTGTGAACAAAATGTTTGGTTAAGTTGTTTTTATCCTTTTTGCAAGATATGTTTTTGTTGAATGAAAGGTTATTTAAGGCGTTGGACCGTTAAACAAACTTTCGATTCTTTTGAAAAGAGAGAAGACATTAAGGCATTGGGTCATTAATGTTCTCTTTGAAAGAGGTAATAAAGCTATATGTTGATTTTAGCCCTTTTGAAACTTACACTTAATCGATAAAAGCGGGAAAGACCATTTCAAGGCTTTGGACCTTTGAAAATGGATTTTTAGGCAACGTCAAAAGTTTGGTTTATGAATTGATTTTAGCCTTAGTTTCACTTTGGTTATTAATCGATTCGATTAAGAAATAGAAATCCCAAAGGAAAATGTCCGATTGATTCTTTTTTATTTATTTTACTAAAAGATATTTTTTATTATTATATTATTATTTTACCCTTTTTTTTGGCTTCCAACGTAGTTACGGCACGACCGAACGGTCGGATTTCATTTTAACAGAAACTAATGGATATTACAATCCAAATGATCGGTGGAAATTTATTTTATTTTTTGATTAGGTGAGAAAATAACTTAAGCAAATGACTAAAACACGTCAAAAGGGGGTACGGAAAGTAACTAAAATGAAAATAAAAGCATGTAAAAACAAATGAGGACCACCACGGGTACATAGAATGAATTAAAAAGCTCGATTTGGAAACTTACCCGTTGAAGACCGAAGAACGATGACGAACGAACGAAAAACGTCGAAGAACGGCTGAAAATCTTCGCGAAAATCCCCACGGAAACGTTATGGAAACCTTACAGAAGCGTCTCGGCTCGGATTTTCTTCACATAACCAATTTTTTTTCACTAATTTAAAGTGATTCTTGAATTACCAGAGGACTGAACGAAATTCATTTTCACTTTTCCCCCTATTTATAGGAAAATGGGGGAGATGCTTCCCACCCAGCTCGCCCAGGCGAGCAAGGTGACTTCCTCCAGAAGCAACCGCCTTCTGGAGGAATCTTCTGGAGGGCCCAAGTGGACCTGATTGCTATTTGCACCCCCATTTTCTCTAAATACATCTCTGCCTTTTTTTTGGTGATTCTTTTTTCGTAAAGTTACGGAAACTTACGAATTTTGTAACGATACCTATTTTCTTTCCGTAATGTTACGGAACCTTGCGGATTACATAATCATCCCCTTTTTTACTTACGGAATGTTACGGAACCTCACGAATTGTGCAATGATGCTTCCTTTTGAGTTCCGGCATGTCACGGAACTTCGCAAATTGTCTGACGATGGGTGCCAAGTACCTCAAAATGGTTAAATGAAAGTTGCATGCCACCAAGCAAAGGTCTCCGGACGAAATTAGGGTATGACACCCTCAGATTTTTTTTAAACGATTTTTATCAACCGTGGTAGTTTACACGTCGTGGTAAATGGTTTTTTTAGTAGTGTCATTTCCATATATCAATTCTTCTCTTTATCATTGTGCATCCTGCATAAGGTATATATTGTACCAAATACATTTTGGAAACCAAAATTGTCATACCCTAATCAAATTCAAAATATTTTGTATGTTATATTCGCATGTAATATTTACAACATTACACACAATACATAAATAGTTAACCTATGCATAAATTTTCCAATGTAAATTTTGGTAAATTATATAAATTATATATATATATATATATATATATATATATATATATATATATCAAATAACTTATCATGTTAACAAAAGTAGGATAATATTTATTTATATTTTCCAATATAAAAAAATGGTGAAGATTTGATAATTTTACTCATTGGTTTAAATCAATTTCTTAATAAATTCATATTGTTTAAAATATTTTTTTAATATCTAAATAAGAGGATAGATTCAAATTACTCTGAAAAAGATTGTTTTTCATCTTCACCCGTCACTTTCTTTTAGGCGTCAAATGGGTAACTGAAAATTTACCATTGGATCTAATAGATTTTTAAATCAACGGTTGAACCATTTTCTTCTTTTTCTTTGTGCTTCTCTACCAGCCACTGCCCCCGTTCTCTCTTGGCCCTTCCCTCTCAACAAAATTATGTGCCGCCCCTGTAGCCACTGGCCATCGAATGTCACCACTCCATACTCCCAAAGTGTAACCATTGGCAAAAACTCCATCTCTCTCACTCTCCAAACTCAAACTTTTACCAAATCTCTCACCTTCGTGAGCAAAGCAAGAAGCTTCGTGCAAATTGGAGAATGAATCCTCAATCAAAGACTAGAGAGATCAATGTTTTGAAAAGCAAAATGAGAAATCCTTAAATCGGGTCTTATTTTTATTATTTCATTTTCTGCATTCATCACTTGTTCTTGCAGGTTCCGAGGACTTCATTTTTTATTTACAAATCTGAGAAGCAAAAAAAAAAAAAGTTGAGATTACACTCGAATTTGGGGGTTCCTTCTCTCAGATATGGTGCTCTTTATGATTTCATGTTCCCTACTCATCTTTTTCCTTGCAAGTTTGGAGGCTTCATTACGATCTTTGACATACTTACACCCAAGCGCCCACGGTGGATACGTTTCCGATAGTTAACTTAGATTTGTCTGTTTATAGGTCTTTTAGTTTGATGACGATGATGGGAAAGGTGGAGTGCGATGATCCTTGGTGGTTGGGTGCATGAGATGTGTGTGGTGGTGTCACAGTTCATGGTTGTTGGGAGGGTTAGGGTGTAAAAATCTACTTTTCCACGATGGAAGATCTGTACAGGCCTTCAACGCTAGTCACGCAAATCTTTTTAAGTTATGTTTGATAAAATTATTTAATAAGTTATTTATAAGTTTTTAAGTTAATTAATTTAATCGAAAGAATTTAATAAGATTAATCAATAGGTAAGTTAATAAATATCAAATGATATATATAATATTTTTAATATTTAAATTTAATTTTTAATAATTAATCATCTTTAAAAAGTAGGACATTATAAAAAAAGAATAAATATTTGGTTATTTTCCTCATATTATTTACATATTTTTCAAAACTATTTTTTAATAAATAATATTTTTTAAATCAACTTTTTTAATATTTAACTTTTTATTAATAATTATTTTTTTAAAAAATTGTTTTCTTTATAATTTGATTTTTTTATCCACTTTTATTTAGAGACCAATTTTTTTAAATAAAAAAATATAAACAATGTATTAATTTATTAAAATAAATATTTTACATTAAATAAAATAAAAAAATAGAATTGGAAGTTTTATAATAACTATAAGAAAATATTTATGTTATCTAGTATTTGTGAGAATGTTAAAATAGGCAAAAGTATTTTTAAATTATATAAAAAAAGTAAAATAAAATCAAATAAATTAATAAAGATAAAATTGAAAAGAAAAAAAAACTAATAGTTTATAAGTTAATTTATTTTTCATAAGTTAGTTTAAGTAACTTATAAAAATAAGTTATTTGAAGTAACTTAAAAAAATACGATATTATAATAAACTCATATACTAGTTTATTTTAGTTAAAGTAACTTATAAATTAATGGGTAAATAATTACTTTTGTCCTGTAATATGTAATTCGTTGACAAATGCATCATTTAAAAATAAAAATATAAAATTTAGTCCCTAAAAGTATAAAAAATATGACAAATATATTTGATCGTTAACTTTTGCCCATTACCGTTAAATAGCCTACGTGGCACAAAATGGACGAATTTATCACTGAAATGATTGACAACGTAATCATTTCTAATTATCATCATATGGACATATATGTCATATAATATTCTCTTGACTTTTTGTCTTTTCACTCTTTGAGAATATGAATGAGTAAATATCTACGTTTGTCCCTTAATGTCTAATTCGCTGACAAATGTGTTCCTGAAAGATGAAAATATAAAATTTAGTCCCTGAAGGTATAAAAAGTACAACTATATTCAGTCGTTAACTTCCATGTTAATAAAATAGTCAAGATTCAAAGAAGTGAAATGTGAGATATATTTATCTTTTAGGGTAATTAGAAAAAAATTGTAATGATTGGTGGGTACACTGTTACAATGTCTTATTTTGGTAAAACGGTACAATGATTATTTTGGATAATTTCTATTAAGAGAAACTAATTATGGTTGAAAATCAATATTATCGTTATTATTATGTTTGTTTTAAATTAAGTTTGTCAATATAATTTTTTAAGTGATTATTATAATATTGTGTTTGTAACGATAAAAAATGACAAAAATTTATCCAATAATTATATTTTATCCTTAAATGAAACGAAATTTCGAGTCTAACAAATTAGTCTAATAGAAACATATTGATATTTAGATCCAATAAAAAATTACTGACATTTTCATCGAATAATGATAACTTATTAACATTTTTGGTCCAAAGGAACGTACTGGCATTTAGGTCCAAAAAAATTACTGACATTTTTCTCCAATAAAAAAATATTGACATTTTTGTCCAATAAAAAATTATTGACATTTAAGTCCAAAAATGACATCTTACTGACTTTTTTGTCCAATCTAGTCAGCATGTCTACGTTGATAATAATTTTAGTGACAAATTCATTTTTCTATGTCACGTAAGCTATTTTATTAACAGTGATGAACAAAAGTTAACAGCTACACTACTAGAATTTATAGATTTAACATCGTCTGATTAACATCGGTTTTTTGAAAAACCGATGTTAAGAAGAGCACGGTGGCATTTTTGTAAATAAGTCGAGTTAGTTAACATCGGTTTTGACAAAACCGATGTTAACTACTTGAAGTGAACATCGGTTATTTAAAAAACCGATGTTAATCTCATATAGTTAACATCGGTTTTGACAAAACCGATGTTAACCTCAGATAGTTAACATCGGTTTTATCAAAACCGATGTTAACCACTTGAGGTTAACATCGGTTATTTTAAAAAAACCAATTTTGTTCATAAATTAAAAACCCGAATTAATTTTGGCCCCGCGCACTAAAACCCTCTTTTCCTTTCTCCCGTCTCGTTTCTCCTTTCTCCTTCCTCCCAACTACGCTGTTGCCATTGAAGCTAGCATTGTCGTTGAAGTTGCAACTGCCGCAAACGAGTTCATCTCTACCGCGATTGAAGCTACAACTACCGCAATCGAGTTCTTCTCCTTTCTCCTTACACAAATATTGTTTTGTTTGAGTTAAATGTGACAAACATCAATACGTGTCTATTACAACTCCTAACCCCTCACCATCCTTTTCTTCTCTCTCATACATACCCCTCCATTTTCATTTGTATTCTCAGCTTTGTTAGATTCCGTTTGTGGTTTTTCCCAATTCCAAAGTAGTACGAGTTCGTCGCTAGTCCTTTTATAGGTAAGCTTTACTATTCACCCTTTTCACTTGACACTGCTTATAATTATTGGTTTGCTTATGTTTACACATAGGATTGTTAATCATTAATTTTAGTTTCATGTATTATACTTCTGTATGCCTTGTTAAATTTTATAATTTTAGTTTTTTTTAATGCAATTTCTTTGAATTTAAGAGTGCGATTTTTATCTGTTGTGGCCTTAATTGGGTGGTCTCAATGAACGATTATTGGTTGCAAAAGAGGCATCTTGTGTGGCGGGTACCTTTTTCTTTAATTTGTGGTTGTAAAGGGCATGGTGTGGCAGTTCTAGTGTTTCTATGACATGAAGGATGACACTCCTTTCTAATAATGGAATTTTCTATATTGTTGTTTGATACATGAAGTGAACAAGGTGGTTTCGAGGACCAATTACCTCGAAGGAAAACAAAGATAAAATTCAAGAAAGGCAAATTTTCATTCATATCTTGCTTGGTTTATTACATGTTTATTTATACTATTTCCTAGTAACAGAATTGGTATCTTTTGTGCCTCAGGAATATTAGTTTGTTATGCCTGCCCCCTGGTATCCGACAAGCACCAAGCAAGGAGGATCAAGAAGGATTCATAGCTGAATTTTCTATCTCACCCTCATACATAGTCCTTAAGGTAAGATGGTCTTGAAACTGCCCTCTTAAGCTTTTCCTCTTTTTGCACCTCTGCTATTGTTCCTGCCTTTTGTGTTGTTTCTGTTTGCACCTCTACTATTGTTCTTGCATCTTCTGCTTCCTTATCATTTTTTGTGTAGCTTTGTTTTAAAATGCAACAACAGCTCACAATTATGGGTTCTGATTTTATGATATTGTTATTTCTTGAAGGTTGCTCTGAATAATTTTGCAAGGTAGTATTATTGTTTGTTCTTGTTCAATTTCAGGTATTTATTTAAACTTTTAAATTTTGATTATAAGTGCAGTACATTAGTTTATTTTCTTGATATTTTTTTTTACTAATAATAACAATTATAGAGACAAGGTTGATTATGTTTGCATCATTGACAACCTAACAAGGACAATCTTCTATGAACCCCACACTTAGCCACTGACTTAGCAAATATAGAGATTAAGCTGATTATGCCTAGACCATCAAAAACTTAACAAGGAAACCTTTCTCTGTACCCTAGACCCAGTCCCCCTAAGATGACACATCATAATGAATTCGACAAAGAAGCAACAAGCTCATTATGTTTGCACCTTCGACAACCAGGACACTCTTCTTCTTGTCTGACAAACACCTCAAGGAAACCCTTGAGAAACAACTTGCTGACATTCACTCTCAGTTGTGGGAATAGAAAATCACTTAAGCTATAGCCCTATCTCTTTCTCACTTTGGACACACATCAATGATCCAAGTTATAAGCACCTAGCTTCTCTTTTTTTTTAGGCATGGATACTAAAACTGTTGTTGACCTTTTCTACTTTGTGTCTACTCCACTTTTCTCTTAGGAAGAGACATTTATTTATAATATCTAGTAAGGTATGGGCTTAGGAAATTTAGAAGATAGATTTAGTTAAAAAAAACATCCCAACTTGAAAATTTGCTTGTTGTTTTTTGCTTAAATAATTTCTAGATTTATTTTCCAAATATTTGATTCTAATTTGAAACCAAACAAACAATTATATTTTGGGAAGCAACTTGCTGACATTCGCTCTCAGTAGTGGGAATAGAAACTCACTTAACCTATAGCCCTATCTCTTTCTCACTTTAGACACACATCAATGATCCAAGTTATAAGCACATGGCTTCTCTTTTTTTAAGGCATGGATGCTAAAACTGTTGTTGACCTTTTCTACTTTGTGTCTACTTCACTTTTCTCTTAGGAAGAGACATTTATTTATAATATCTAGTAAGGTATGGGCTTAGGAAATTTAGAAGATAGATTTAGTTAAAAAAAATATCCCAACTTGAAAATATGCTTGTTGTTTTTTGCTTAAATAATTTCTAGATTTATTTTCCTAATATTTGATTCTAATCTCAAACCAAACAAACTATTATATTTTGGGAAGCAGTTAGATTTTTTCAGAAAATACTTTCCAATTTCAAAATTCAAAAGGTCTATTTAATTATGGAAAGGTGACTTTTTGAAAATTTGCACAAAATCTTCACATTTAGGCACCCAGACTCGTGAAACTTAAGTCTACCTAACTAGACTCGAGTTGTAGTTTACATGGACTCGAGTTTGCTTTGGCAAATTCAAGTTTGAGTCATTGGGACTTCAATACCAATTGGTAGAGTTGAGCTTTTTAGCCCATCTGGTTTGGATTGTAGTTTATAAGGTTCCTAACCTTGTTTTATGTGTGAACCTTTGTTTGGGTTGTTTGTTAGTGGCCCAGATTGATTTTTAGAGCCCTAGATGGATCATTGGTGCTATTCCTAGTGGTACTTACAGAGTTTACAAGATATAACTGTAACACCCTAAAATATTACTAATTATAAATCGATGTTTAATTGTATTTATTATGTTATCTGACTATATGATTGACTTGAATGAGTTGAAGTATGCCTTGAATTAGTCATGTGTGAATTTCTTGATGTGAATGTTGAGTTATGTGGAGTTTTGTTGAGCTAAGTTGAAATTATGAGATTTTAGATTTTTGCCTAAACCTAGTTCAATAAAATCGCGATCCCGAATTCGTTGACCGTTGGATCGTCCTCAAATTTTTTTCTGGAGCTTCCTAAGACATGTTTTCATAGTTTGACCATTGAGATTTTGAAAATAACACTTTTGATCTCTCGCTAAGTGGGAATGGCGCACTAAGCGCCATTCCAACCAGAGAGCGAATTGCGCTGAGCGCCCAGAGGCGCGCTAGGCCCAATTCCAACCAGAGAGGGAATTGCGCTTAGCAACTAGAGGTGCGCTAAGCGAGCCCTAGTGCAGAGGGGGTTGCGCTAAGCGCAAGAAGTGGACTTCGGCTTAGCGTGACAGGCTCGCTAAGTGAAATTTGCAGCTTATAAATGCGTTCTCAGCGTGAAAAACACGATTTTTCACTCTTCTCTTCTCCAAAATGCCACCCAAACCCTAAAACCTCATTTTTCCACCATCCAAGGCCACTGGTGGCCGTCGCGAGCCGCTGTTGCTTGCCATTGAACCCCCACACCAAGAGGAACACTTTAATCAGAGCGGAATCCTCAGAATCCTCCTCAAGGATTCGGTGGAGAAAATCCCCCAATCCTCTATTTCAAAGTTTTTGAGGTAATCTTGACTTCTAAACCTTCTCCTAGTTAGTTTGAGTTCCTCTTAGTGTCTCTTATGTGTTGGGTACTGTAATAGGGTGTTTTTACACTTCCTTTGAAAAACCCTAGAGAATGAGACATTGTAAAAGTTATCTTTTTATAACATTGAGGTTGTTTTTGTGGCATCCACTGAACCCCAATCACATTGGCGTGATCAGAATTTCAAAATGATGTTTCCTTTTTGTAGAATCCGAAATACCCCTCAGCCCTTTATGTTTTGACAAGGCTATTTGACCCTGAATGTTCTCATTGACCTTGCTTTTGAAATCTATATTGAATTTCATTCAATTTGGCATATAGAGACTTGCGTTTGGACTGACGAGCGTGAACGAGAGAGACCTCTAAGTAACGCAAAGAGGAACTGACGGAGAGCTCATGATAGGTGAGGGGAGTTTATTATAAATTTATTGTTTTGATGCCACGGTTAGGGTCAGGGAACGTAACTATGGTAATATATGCCTGTCCCTGTTGCATGCTGAGTTTGTTTTTAGAAAACAATGTTTTTGACGAATGGGATGCGATATATTTATTATTGATGAATAATGTTATTGTCTTTATTAGACTTGTGTTGTCTGAAGACCTGGGGAGTGTGAATACCATGCATGAAAGATATATGTATATGCGGAATGCGACTTACTGTTGATGTTGCTATTGATGACTTAAATTGATATGTGGTGATATTGATATTTATGATGATATTGATTTGAGATGACGTTGTTAGTGATGATCAGGTCAACATGAATTGATGTTATTATTGATGATTATGTTGATATGGAATGAGATTGTTGTTGTTGTTGTTGGTAATGTCATTGGGATGAGATGATGTTTATGTTGAGAATGATACTAAAATGAAATGTTGATGATGTTGGAAATGCATTGAGATGATGCATGTTGTGTATGTTCATGTGGAGGTGCATTGACCTTGTTGGATGTCCCTGATGGGGAAAAAAAGAGTGGTTAAAGCGTTTAAGCATCTCTGAGGGGATGCCTTAGGATCTTTAATTCATCCATGGTCAGTGTACTTGATGGTGCCCATGTTTCATACGTTGGATGTTGTGTATGTTCATGGGGGGGTGCATTGACCTTGTCAGATGTCCTTGGTGGGGGAAAATAGAGTGGTTAAAGAGTTTAAGCATCTCCGAGGGGATGTCTTAGGATCTTTAATTCATCCATGGTCAGTGTACTTGATGGTGTCCATGTTTCATACGTTGGATGTTGTGTATGTTCGTGGGGGGGTGCATTGACCTTGTCAGATGTCCCTGGTGGGGGAAAATAGAGTGGTTAAAGAGTTTAAACATCTCTGAGGGGATGTTTAGGATCTTTAATTCATCCATGGTCTTTGTACTTGATGGTGCTCACGTTCATACGTCGTATGTTGTGTATGTTCATGGGGGGTGCATTGACCTTGTCGAATGTCCGTGGTGGGGGAAAATAGAGTGGTTAAAGAGTTTAAACATCTCTGAGGGGATGTTTAGGATCTTTAATTCATCCATGGTCTTTGCACTTGATGGTGCCTATGTTTCATGCCTCATATGACACGGGAAATAGTATAAACTATGGCAGTATGTACTTGTAGTTCCTTGTGAGGAGGACTACTTGTACTAGGGGGGGTGTCACTCGGTTTGGGAACTCCCTTGTGGCTCAAGCTGATCACCATGGAGGGGGGGGGGGGTTACGGTGCACGACAGGGTGGCCTCGACACTTACTACATAGTTTCCCTAAGTGAGGTGTCGTGGGGACACACTTAGGCAATTTCCTTGGGGATGGTACGGTACCACATTACATCTGAGAGTTAAGATCAGGTGCATGTATCATACTGAGCAATGATTGATGGGATCCATGGATGGATAATGACTGATTCTTGAGTGTGTGTGGATCAATGAATGTTTGTGTATTTTTATGATAATTGTTAATGTGTTTCTTCTAATCGTAATTGTTTGGTTTTTGTGTTAATTCTTTTTATAATGAACTCACCCTTGCAATATTTTATCGTGTGGTTGATACCTGTGATGATCACGAACCTTGTTCGTGGGAGCAGAATGACAGTAGTAGGGTGTAGGAAGTGAGATTCTGTTGAGGAGCCGCCGAGCGGACGTGATGACGTTGGGATTATTTTGGGAGAGAGTTGTGTTTTGTTAATCAACTCCTCCATAGCTGGTTCATGATTCTTTTGTTGAACTAAAGATGTAAATCACCGATTTAATTATATGTATGAACAAATGTACTTTCCCTTATGTGTATGACGCGTACTGAGTTACTATTCCTATATGTATATGTATTCATTTAAGTAATGGTGTGATGTTTGGTGAATGTATGTCGAGACAAAAATTACTTTTATTTTTCATAAGCAAATTAACGGAGTTTTCATTTAAAATTTGAAATAATCGCGATTTAGAATGGTGATATCGTAGCGGCGAGGTGGGTCGTTACAATAACTATGACACAAACTCATGTTCTTTAATCTTTGGTCTTGAACCTTGATTTTACAACTTTCATTTTATTTTTTTGCTTTACTTGTTGGCTTTTTCTTCACCAAAACCCATCATCAAAACTTACTTGTTGGCTGCAGAAGTTGTTAAACCAAAACATTGACTTATAACTTATCCTCTTTTGAAAACATTCTCTTCTCTAGTACCCAAGGTTGGTCCCTGCAAATGCATGACATTGTGTTAGTTGCAGTAGTCATCATGTTCAATGTTTGGACTATATGGTACTGCAATGGTTATTGGCAAAAACAACATTTTAGTAATGCTACTTCAGCCAACATAAACTAGTCCTTCATCTCTGAATTTGTTATAAGAAATGGTCTCCATATTAAGGGGAACCCTGCTAAGGCTAACAATATTAAGCAAGTTACTTGGTACCTCGTCCCCTCTGTATGTATGGCTTAAATGTAACAGAGAGTTGAGGTATCTTTGTATAGGAATCACAAAGGAGATTTTGTTTCGTGTTTCTATGCTAGCTTGGCCATTCAGAAATTGATTTTTCAGAGCTGATGTAAGCTATTTTAGCAATTGAGATTGTTGTCAGCAGCCAATTGAGCAACATTTGGGTTGAGTGTCATTCTCTGTTGCTGGTTCAAGCTTTTTATGGTTTCTTATTCCAGGTTCAACACTAGCGTCTTTAAGGTAGTCATCCTCTGTAGTGCCAAATTTCTTATTCTTCTGACTGGAATCTTCACTGGCATTTATGGCAGACTTAGAATCAGATAATCTATTTAAAGCATCACTTCTGCTATGCTCAACTTCAATGAGGTTTTTGTCTGGCCAATTTTGTGGCTTAATAGGCAGCCGTGTCTCTATACCAATTCCATTAATTTGATGGTCTAAAGTGGTGTCAGACTCTTGAAGGTTTCCTAGGCCAGGTTCAACACCAAAGTCTTTGAAGTAGTCATCCTTTATTGGGCTAAATTCCTTATCCTTCTTATTAGAATCTTCACTAGCACTTGTGGCAGCCTTAGAATCTGATACTCCATCTAAAGCTTCACTTCTAATTTGCTCAATTATGGGCTCAACTTTGGGGAGTTTGATCTCCAGCCAATTTTCTGGCTTTACAGGTAGCCTTGTCTCTGTACTAATGCCACTAACTTCATGGTTTAAAGTGATCTCATCCTTTTCAAGCACATCATTTTCAAAAAATTCTATTTCCTATTTCTTGATCTCCCTATCACCAGGAACTATGGCATCCAAAGCATATAAATTGCCTTTATGTGCAGGAACTTCCTCATAGTGAATATAGGACCAAACCATTTGGAACCAAACTTGTACGTAACCCGTTTTAATTATTACTTGCAAGGACTAATACAGTTGCCAAGATCCCATAAAAAATAACCTAAGAGGTTAAAAAATGAAAGGCACTCTTCACTTTAGAGGGGCAGGCCTTAAATAACAATGTATAGAATCCTATAACCAATTTAAAGGCAAAGAAATCTTGTGAGAATATAATCATTCTCTCCAAACCAGATACACCAAAGAACATCATAAACAAGAGAACAAGTAAAAGAAAACTTTAGCATGAAATTATGAGTCTGTAATAGCCTGTATATAGCACATATGAAGCATGCTCTAAAGTTAATGGATTAATATACCCCCTCCTAATTTTTTAAAGCCAATTTATTATTTGTAGCACATACACAGGTGCAATTGTAGCACTAATAAATCTTAAAACTGTACATTTCATTTCAACATAAAGATAATAATAAAGATGCCTAACATACAACTTAGTGAGAATAACATAATTAATTAGGTTCAAGAATGTAACAAAGTCTTAGTTGCATGCCATTGACCACGATATACCTCACCATACGACTCTGCATGTGAAACATGTGCCACCCAAATGCAAGTAATTCCTTCATAGTTCACTTATTCTGAGCTTGTGGTTTAATGTTGGGAATGAGATTCAACAAAATTAGCAGTAACAAAATGAGTATTTGTTAGTATGTATAGTTCACTAGTTTTATTTGTATTTGGCACACGAATTTCCTTTTGAACCACATCTCTGTATAACTTACTTCCTAAACAGCCAAACCTACGCAAGCAATCAACAAAACCGGTAATAAGACTAGAACACTTCAAGGGGTCCTTGATATGTTCCTTGTAAGTCTCTTGGCCATGCAAGGCTCAGGCTTTAGGTTCCTAATGAATTGAACACTAGCAGATCTTGTTACTGTGTCAATAAACTTATGAGTTATGGTATGTTTGTTAAGCTTCGTACTACCATAGAAGATGCAACAATAGTTAGTTGGTGTCAATTGAGGAACCTAATTCCTCATCATAAATTTTGTAAAATAGATTTCGAGGAGGAGCAACCACACCACTTTCAACTAAAACATCATGAAGCTTCTGGGCTAATTGAGGGTTCTCCTTGGCAACATCAATCATGTATAGAGAACCTATTCTGCATAGCATATCCAACATGCACATAGATGTTGATATCAGTAACCATAACCTATTCTGCACATTGAAAAGTAGTTCTGGTCCACAACCCTATATTTCTAACACAATGAAATAGTACGAAGTAATCACAAGTCACAACAAAAACAAGGAGAAACACAGACCATAGTCAACACAACATCCTGAAATTTCAGCTTACATTTCTACTTCAAAAGTTAGAATAACAAAACTTCATCCAACTTTTTTTCAAGATCTTTGACACAAGTTCATTTAACGCATCACATATAACCCTTAAACATGTGCTTATTGACAACTTAATATGTTATATAATATTTAATACACTTAACTTAATATGTTGAGGAACCAAATTCCTCATCATAAATTTCCGCTACCATAGATTTGGGGAGCAACAACACCACTTTCAAGTAAAACATCATGAAGCTTTTGGGGTAATTGAGGGTTCTCCTTGGCAGCATCAATCATATAAAACGGGTTAAGTCCAAGTACCTATTTGTATTAGTCCTTCCAAGTATCTCCTAACCTTGCTCCGTTTCAGAATTTGGTCTTCATCAACAACTACCCTTTCGACACCTCCAAGGGAATCTTCATTAACTTTAAGTAGCTTGCACCAAGTCCATTGGTGTTAGTTCATGATATACCTACTTACCAATGAAATATTTAAATTGTAGGCACTATTTATCTAGTTCTTTGCATCATGATCATGACATTTGTTCCTGGACACTATGCTGATCATCATCACAGGTACGAATGTTTGCAATCAATTTTGATGCTTAATTTTGTTATCATTGTTTTTCTATGTTGTTGTATGTCATTAATGTACTTTGCTTTACATACAAATATTGTTCATGATGAGTGAACCTTAGATTCCCATTTGAGACTAAATGCAATGATTCTTGCGGACAGTTTGCATTAATCATTGTATTCAATCTTGAATTGTCTGCTTGGACAGTTTGGGAGATTGATATTTTTATTGTAGATTCATGCGTTAATGGTAACATTATTTTGTTTAATTTGATGAAATTTTGGTACAATGAATTTCTAGTTGTTCTCTGAATGCATACTTGATTATCGGGAAATTAATTTCACCGATTTCATGTTGTGTACTTGGAGACCAATGTGAAATATTGCCGAAATTTTGTCAAATTAAACAAAATAGAATTAACCTTGACATATGAAGCTACCATAAAAGACGGTCTTCTTGAATGGGATAGGGCCACACCTATAATAAAAAGTGAGATTTTCATGCATCGAATAACTTTGTGAGTATCACAGAGTTATTATTTAGATGGATCGAAGTTGGACGAATGAAAGTCGCATGAGTCCTGCATATGAGGAAGGCGTCGAACAGTTCTTGCAATTGCCTCCGAAAGAAGTCGGCCGGATGAGAGCAGAAAATATTATTGTCCTTGCATCAATTGTTTGAACGGAAGACAATAAATACTGGACGACATACAGGAGCATCTATTGTGTGATGGGATTAAGAAGAATTAAACCATGTGGATATGGCATGGTGAATTGACAGACATGCAGAGTGGGTCCCAATCTGAACCGTTTGATGTAGAAATGGGAGATTGCTTGTAGGATATGATTCGTGACCTTGGACAAGAGTCTTTTCAGCAAGCACATGCCCCTATGTATGATACATTGCAAAGTGGTTCAAAGAAGCCTTTGTATTCGGGGTGCAAGAATTCCTTGATGTTGTTTTCGATGGTGTTAATGTGAAGGCCAGATATGGGTGGAGTGACAAAAGCTTTACTTTACTGCTTCAAGTAATGCACAATATGCTGCCAGAGGAAAACACGTTGCCTAAAAGTTACTATTAGGCCAAGAAGATACTGTGTTCGATGGGTATGGAGTATCATAAGATTCATGCTTGCCCGAATGATTGCATATTGTACAGACATGAATTTGAAGAAATGTCCAAATGCCCTAGGTGTGGGGTATCATAGTACAAAGTCAAGGATGATGAAGACTATAATATTGATGAAAACTTAAAGAAGGGCCCCCTAGCGAAGGTGTTGTGGTATTTGCCGATCGTTCCAAGGTTTAAGCGTTTTTTTTTTTGCTAATGAAGACGATGCTAAAGAGCTTACATGGCATGCAAATGGGAGAAACTGCGATGGAATGGTCCGTCATCCGACTGATTTCTCCTAGTGGAAGAAGATAGATCGTTTGTTTCCGGATTTCGGCAAAGAGGCAAGAAATCTTAGGCTTGGACTAGCTAGTGATGGAATGACTCCATATGGCAATTTAAGCACTCAACACAGTTCATGGCTAGTTCTACTAGTAATTTACCATTTGCCTCCTTGGTTGTGCATGAAGCGAAAATACATGATGTTGTCTATGATGATATTGGGCCCAAGAGAGCCAACAAATGACATTAATGTTTATCTAAGTCCATTGATTGAAGACTTGACAAAATTGTGGGATGATGGGGTTTTAGTGTTTGATGGGTTTCAGAATGAGACATTTCAAATGCGTGCATTGTTTTTTTGTACCATTAATGACTTTCCAGCATATGAGAATTTGAGAAGTTACAGTGTTAAGGGTCATCATGCATGTCCCATTTGTGAAGAAGACACAAGCTACATACAACTGAAACATGGTAGAAAAACAGTCTACACTAGGCATCGACATTTTCTAAAACCTCATCACCCTTACAGGCGATTGAAAAAAACATTTAATGGAATTCAAGAGCATGAAACTGCACCGATACCATTGACTGGTGAGCAGGTCTTCCAACGGGTTCAACACCTCAATATTGTATTTGGAAAGACCCAAAAGAAGGAAAAAAGTAAGACTTGCATATGGAAGAAGAGGTTGATTTTCTTTGATCTTCCGTACTGGTCTGATCTAGATATTAGACATTGTATTGATGTTATGCATGTGGAGAAAAATGTATGTGACATTCTCATTGGGACGCTCCTTAACATTCAAGGCAAGACGAAAGATGGTTTGAATACCCATCAAGATCTAGCTGAGATGGGTATACAATTGCAATTGCATCCAAGGTCTAATGGTAAAAAATATACTTGTCACCAGCTTGTCATACTTTGTCCAAAAAGGAGAATATCAGTTTTTGTCAGTGTCTGCGTCGGGTCAAAATCCCACAAGGATACTCTTCAAATATTAAGAGCCTTGTGCAGTTGAAGGATCTGAACTTGGTAGGGTTAAAGTCTCACGATTGTCACGTGTTGATGCAACAATTGTTAGTCGTGGCCATACAAGAGATTTTGCCTAACAAAGTCAGGTTAGCCATAACTCAGTTTCCTTTTTCTTCAATGCCATATGTAGCAAAGTTGTTGATCCTGTGAAGTTAGATGAACTGGAAAACAGGCTGCTATTATATTGTGCTAGTTGGAGATGTATTTTCCTCCTGGTTTCTTTGACATCATGGTTCACTTAATTGTTCATCTCGTCAGAGAAATCAAATGTTGTGGTCCTGTTTTCTTACGGTGGATGTACCTAGTTGAGCGATACATGAAGATATTAAAAGGGTATACAAAGAATCTACATCGTCCGAAAGCATCTATTGTTGAAAGATACATTGCAGAATGGTCTGTACCGGTTCATGATTGAAGATGAATGGTACAATTTCGTATGAAAAAATATTCAATAGAAAAAACAATAAAACTAATCTGTACATTTGATAGGAAAGGTTTTCTTCTACTCTCTTTCTTCTCTTTATTCTATACTTCCGCTTTGTATGCTAATCATTTTTTTCTTAGGATTGGTGCCACACATAGCAACAATTTGTGAGAAATTTGTTTGTACGAAATTGTTATGTACTTAGTAACATTTGAAGATACTGCCTAGTTATGTTTCAAACAAATATTTTCTTAATGGTGGGTCCTTAAGTTTGTATGCATGTAGCAAAAACAACTGAATAATAGTAAAAAGAATCATTTGTTATCTTATTTTTCAATTAAAGTTATAATTGTTTAATGATGAAATACTAGAGTTTTAAAGAGCTCTCATAGTCATAGCTTACAAGTCATATAACTTATAGAGTTTAACCTCATCAGTTTGGATAGACTTATCTAAGTATTTTTAAGAAGAAGAAAAATAAAATAAGTTTCTCTATTAGTTTAAATTAATTTTTACATGAATTAATTTATAAAAATTTTCTCATATTTTAGAGAAGTTATATGAAATTTTTTATACAAATTAGTTATGTATAAACTGAGTAAAAAAAATCAGCAACTTAATTATGCAAAAGGTTTATAGAATTATCATGAGACTATACAACTAGAAATTGATTCCTATGATAGAAGTTATATACTTTATAATATAGGCTTTATCAACACATTTAATAGAGAACATACTAAAGCTTTGAAATATTATTTTTGGGCGCTGGAACGAAACCCCTACTTTTAGTTTGCTACCATGTATCCTCTAAAAACTCCTCAATTAAGTATTATCAAGACTAGGGAGTTATAAGGTGGTTTGGTAGTTGGAAGAGGAACATAAGATTGGAGTAATTAGAAGGTTATGAGTTCGAATCCTTCCTCTAACATAACATACTAATTATTAACATTTACCAATAAAAAAATATATTATCAAGACTAATTCTCAGTGTTTTAATTTCTTCAATAAAAACAAATTTATTAGCATAAATATTAACAATATATAATATGTATTAGACCTTATATTAGTGTTAACATAGAATCCCAATATTATCTATATTAATATTTTTTTTTTAGTTTTATGTAAGTATTCTTGAAAGTAAATCTAATTAAGATATGATCAAAGACTAAATATAATAAATATGTCTTTTAATAAGAATTCAAATCTTAATTCGTTATGTTTTGAAAAACTAATCTTTTCCTACTAGACTCAACTTTTGTTAGTAATTCAATTTTCATTATACAAAATTTGTATCAATTGAAACAAGTCAAATAATTAGACATTAGTAGTATATATAATTATTTTGAGCAATAGGTCATAATATCATATTATGATATCAAGGTATATTTAAGTTTATTTATAATTATAATATTCAGTTTTTCTGGAACCAGCTTAGAAAGAAATGTAGAAGTCAGTTTGGAATTGCATTCCCACATGAGATATTATCCCAAATCCATCATAAGAACCAAATAACTTTGAGCCATATGCATGCTATGTATACAGTTGATGCTTTAAGCTTTGATATGATCATGGGCCATGGACATTTTTTCGATACTGAGTATGGAACTTGGGTGTTATCCACGTTTGACATAATGATGTAGACGTAAGGGAGCAACTGAAAGAGGATTATAGCTCAGCATCGTGATTTGAGGAAAAATTAGTTCCATATAATTGTTGTTGACATCTAATGGGTACACAATCAAGCATTGAAACCTTTTGGAAGTACAAGTCATAGAGGAGACAAAGACTTTGGATTAAAAATGAACTAGAAAGGACCCAATGGACCTATTTGGAAACAAAGTATTGGTGATTTTATAGGTGCCTGCTGATCTTCCGAAAAGAAAAAAAAAGGTAAAGAATCATTTCAGTGGACTCCCTAAAATTAAGAGGGAAAGTGGATGATGTTAAAAGCCAATTGTTTGCTAAACTTTTTGGTATGTGATGACGGGTGTAATTGTTTTTTGAATTTAAGTGTAATAAACTTCGTTAGATCCATTTACTCCACCTAAAAGTTTTGATTATTGTTGTAAATATTTATAATGCATGAATTTTCTTTTGATATAGTACTCACACTACTACAAAAAGAGGATTCTACATCGATTCTAAGGCACTTGTAATGACGGTTTTGAACCGTCTTTGTAGCCAATGTCGTATAAAGTTTTGACTTTCTACGACGGTTTTTGAAAAACCATCTTACAATATATATATTTTTTTAAAAAAATAAAATAAAGTTAGGATGTTAAGACGGTTTTTCAAAAAGACTGTCTTAAAATGTAGACATTCTAAGACGGTTCTCTGAAGAATCGTCTTAGAATGTATTTATTTTTTATAAAAAAATATATAAATATTGAGGATTTTAAAACGGTTTTCTCTAACATTTTAAGACAGTTTTCTCATAGAACCGTTTTAGAATGTATTTAAAAAAAATAAAAAAGAATATTAAAAAAATTGAACTTCCTCCATTGAAATGAAAAATAAGATAGATACTACAATGAGTTCGTTGAGCTAGTGTTTCTCTTGGTTAGATTAATAAAGAGAAGAGATAGTGAGAAAGTAGTGAGTTTAAATCTCACTACTAAAAACAAATAATTAATATTAATATAAAACTAAAAGAAACAAACAAAAACAGTGGCATATAGACAAAAGAGATAACTATAAGTGGGCAATAAAATATAATGTTTTTAATTATATATACTTTTACTTATGGCCATACAGTTAAAAAACATTAAATTGTTAATGCAAACAACATTTCATTAATTTAATTTTAAAAAACATTATCACTAAAGGTGCAATCATTAATTATATTCTATAAGTTATTCATAGTTAGTGATTTTATTTTATTTTTATTAAAAACATAAATTCATTAAATTTAACAATTAACTATTGATTATTACTTGTAATTAAATTTAATCTAAAATATTTAACTATAAGTTATCAAAATTAATAATATATTTCTTCATCTAATACTTCCCTACTTTAGTACTTTACTTATGCAAGCCAAACAAAAAACTAATTTACTTACGCGAGCCTGCCACTACTAATTTTTATGCCATTTAATTAATACTTCTAATAGAAGTTTGAATAATATACACAACATTCTAAGTTCTAACCATGTGACTACAATTGTGAAAAGAAAAATGAAAATTGTACATTACATCTATAAATTTAATTAAATAACAAGAAGCTGCTACTAGAGTTACCTATCCATTGAATGTTGACTCAAGTATATGGGTGTGGGATCAATATCACTTGTTGGACTAAAAGCCAGCACATCACGTACATCATCCAATCCAACGACAGCATCGGCATGTTAATAACAGTATATGAATATTGGTGGCTATAATACTGAGCTACACGAGCTATGAATGCAACACCTACGATGGTGGAACTTGGAAAAAGCATTTCTTATCACTACAAAAAAAAAAGCGTTTTTCCCACGGAATATTTCTCACGGAATTAATTCCGTCAGAAATATTTGAATTTTGAACATAATTTTTTCCACGGAATTCATTCCGTCGAAAGTATAACTTACCCACAGATGGTTACCCACGGAGATCTATTCGTCGAAAATTTGATACCTTTCTGGCAGATTATTTGAATGGAATATGCATCCGTCGGAATTTAAAAATTTTCCCAAACATAAAGACCCCAACCCTAATTGCCTCTCACTCACTTACCCACAAATCATTTCTTCCTCCCACGGTGCCATCGCTAGCTCCCATTCTGTCACCGACGTTGCCGCCCCACCACAGTGAGCCCACACAAGGAATGTCGCCCCCGCTGTCTTTCTTCACTGGGGCTACAGCGGCATCGATTCTGGGTCTCTACGCCCTCCACAAGGGATTGTCGCACCTGCCAATAATACATGTAAGAATGCTTTAATTGATTGGGGCTTCTGTTTGCCTCATAAATATGGTCCCTTGTTGTTGCTATGTTGATGTCTTCTGTAATGGCTAGAGTGGTGCTGTGTATTTTTTATTATTTTTTCAATTATGCTCACTCGTGTATGTTTGTTTTCTTTTTTCTAATTTGGGTTTTCAGAACAACACATCCTAGGGTTCATGGTCCCATTCTCTTTGTCCTTTGCCTTTGTATTCCCTCACAACAACGGTCATTTGAAAGTTGAAGAGGTAAATGAATTTGGTCTCTTCCTTTTGTATCTCTGGTTTTGAACTTATGGCATTATGAACCTGTGTGAACTTATCTAGATGAAACTGCAGTTTTGATACTACAAGTAGCTAAGAAACCTGTATTAAGTTTTGTGTTTGAAATATTTGTTTGTGGCATAGATTATATATTGTAGTGATGAAAATAATGTACAAACATATATAATTATTGTAAATATTAATGAACATACGTAGTAAGCAGTGACTGTGCCAGCAGAGTTGCCGGCAATGAGCTTGAGCTGCATATCAATCTTCCCAAATAGGTATTCTTTCTTTGATTTGAAGCCAGAGCCGGAGACTTTGTCTAGGGAAAGTGATAGAAGCTGGCCACCATTGAATATCTTAGCACGGTCACCAACCCATGTTGGATCAAAGTCTTGGTAGAAGCTAGCAGCACAAATAGCAACCATAGCGCTAACCACTATCCCAACTAGCATAAGCACATAGAACCCATTGTTGTGAGTAGAACTAGGAGCCATTTTGGACACACAAAAAAAGAGAGAAAGAGAAATTGTGCTTCTTGTGATGATGTGAGGGAATGTGTTCAAAAGAGGGGTATATATGTGTGTGTGTGTGTAAAAAAGAGAGAAATGGAAAATGGGATTTGGGTATGGGACTATGGTTGGACGCGTGAAGGAGCAATAACTTGGGCTGGTGGGACCAAAAGCTGGTGCCAACTTAGCAAGTTTTGAAAGTTGGAACCTTTTTTGTTTGGGCATTGGTTAATGGATTTCGTGATGTTTTTTGGGTTTATGCACAGGATGCTATTCACTTATGCAGTAGTAGTATCTTTGTCCTGAGTCACAAGTCACAGATTACGAGTTTCTTTTAATCATTAGATTATAAATTAATTATGTTTGATGAGTTGATTTTTCAATGACTGCTCCACACTTGCAAAATTTTTTGATTTTTGCTTAAAATTTTAAGCAATGTGCATAGATAAATGTAGGGCTGACTCTGTGGATTGTATGTTCTTTTCTTTCCTGATCTATGATGCTAATTGTTCGATAAAAATACCAAAACTATAGATCAACTGGTGTGCTAAGCCAATGAATTAAATCAGAGTGTGATCTAGTTTGTATGTGTGGAATTGATCTCCCAAGCATTGTGACGATTCTTCTGTTTTTTCCTCTTTCTTTTCCTTGTTGATTTGCTTAGAATATTGTATTGTACTTCTTTCTCAGAGATTTCTCTGTTGGATGAGGTTGTGTTCTTGTTTAAACGTTTTGGCTGTTGTATTTGATATTTGGAAGCATTCTGTGCCAGATTTATAAACATGCTTTTGTTTAATTTTTCGGAAATAGAAAGTATTTGAGGCTGTAGCGATTCTTTCATTGCTTGATGTTTGGTGGTAGGCTTAGTTGCTAATAGTCGAATAAATCTAGAATATTGTGCTGAGAAAAATAGCAGTTTTGGAGAAAAAAATAGTTTTGAAAATAAAAAACTGATTTTGGGTTCAAAAATATGGTTTGAATCTTGAATTAGATTTAAAACCAGTGTCTAAACCAGTTTTGAGGTTTAGAACTGGTTTATGGTTCAATAAAATTGATTCGGAATCAAACTGGTTTTGGAAACTAGTTTCAAATTGTTTCATGTAAACTTCAAAGACCAAACTGGTTTTGTAGAAAAATACAGTTTGGTTTTTAAAAACCAAGATGTTCTAATGGTTTGATTTGGTTTTGGTTTGGTTCTCCCAAAACTCCAAACCATACCTAGTAGGCACCAGCCAATTATGCGGGATTGAGTCCCACCAATAAAAACCTATAATCGAATATGCATGAGATCGAGGTTCTTGATATAAACTTTTAAAGCCTGGTTGTTAAATTTCGATTATTAAATTAGCATGTTAACTTAATTTATAACACGAAGCCAAATCCTCAAAGGAGTCCAGAACAGTAGATATAATATTCTTATTATACCAAAGCTTATATAGTGATTCTTAATTATATTCAATCTTTTTTAGTGCCCAATGCACAAACTAATCCTTATATTGTTGATGCATATATAACTGTCTCCCAATACTGAAATTGAAAGCGACAATGCTAGAAAAGTTTGGACCTTTTCTGTCATGAGCTCTGATTATTGGTCGTTTTCAGCTACTTGCAGAAATAAGCTTTTTTCTTTCTATATTCGTTTGTGCTTGCCTCAACCACCTGTAGAAAATAATCATGTTTTCATACAAAACAAGACTCAACATCAAAATTCTCTATAAGTTGAAATAATATAACATTTATATACGCATTTAATTGTTAAGGCTTTGTTACCTAGGCTCTTGGCTTTATTCTTCAGTCTCTAATAGATTAAACTTAATTTGATTTCAGGAACAATGCCTTCTCAAAGTGAACAACACTAGAAGAAAGAAGAGGAGAGTGTAGATGCACAAACACATAATTTTCTCAAAAGCCCTGTTTCACTATCTTATTACAAATAATTTTATTCTCTGTCACTTGTTTATCTCACATGATTATGGTGCTTCTCAAATTTATGGCTAATTGAGAAAAGCCATGCTTATACCAGGACAAAACAAAAAATAAAAGTCCTTAAATTAACTAATAATTTTACTCTAAAAAAAGTCCTTAAATTAACTAATAATTTAACTAAAAAAAGTATTTAAATTAACTATCTTATTACAAATAATTTTACTCTTTGTCACTTGTTTGACTCACATGATTATGGTGCTTCTCAGATTTATGGCTAATTGAGAAAAGTCATGCTTGTACCAGGACAAAACAAAAAAAAATCTTTAAATTAACTATCTTATTACAAATAATTTTACTCTCTGTCACTTGTTTGTCTCACATGATTATGGTGTTTCTCATATTTATGACTAATTGAGAAAAGTCATGCCTCAGGACAAACAAAAAAAAAGTCCATATTTAATTAATTAATAGAATTGTCGGTAACTTAGTAATAATAATAATAATAATAAGTCCTTAAAAAATGCTCCAGAATTTACTTTTTTACAAGCTAGAATTGAATTTATTTCTTTCAAAAACAAAAGTTGTATTTGATACCCTGAATTTTAGAAATATCTGATTTTAGTAAATAAAAAATTAACTTTGTATGCTTCTACCGTTAAATATGAAGACGTGGTTGTCCGAGTCATCAATAGTGAAGTGATATCATATATTTTTACAAAACTATCAAATTGAGTTAAATAAATAAGAAAAATAGGATGTTTGAGTTAATCTTTCCTTAATTTCCTTTTAGTTGTGGATCTACTACTAATTTTACACATATATAGGCACACTCTTATTATGTTTTAAAAAAGTATGTTAACAAGTTAAATTCAAGTTCAACACAAATTTTTTTCAGTACTCCTTTATATTAATTAAAGTAGATGATCTAAGTTACTCAAATAAACTTCTATTTACCGCTTACCCTCATTAATTTACTCTAAAAATTAATAACATAATAATAAAAACTACTATTTTAGTAACATAAAACTACTATTTTATTATTATGTTATTAGTATATAGTAACATAATAATAGTACTTGGAAAAATAATAACATAATAATATTTTTCAGTACTTCTATTTACCGCGGACCACAAGTATGTACTGCTAAGTGTTACAAATTATAATATAATTATTAGGACATTTAGAAACTAGATCAAAACTCAAGAGTTGGAGTATTTGGATGCTTAAAAACTATTATTCATTAGTGCAAATCATCATTGAAGTGTAGTCTTCCATCCCTCTAATGTTAATTAACCACCACTAACTAGTTATTAGAATAAAAGTGAAAATTTATTGGTTATAACTTATAAGGAGATGGTCAGTGGGAATCAATTTATGGCAACCAGCTAGCAGAATCTCCAACCTTTTCTTGCAAAAAATAATTAAAATGATGATGCCTTATTTGAAAAGTACTATTTTAATAAATGTGAGAATGTATACAACACCTCAGAAGGGAGCTGATTTTAATGTGAATATGTATGGTTGAGGGAATTTAATTAGTGTCCTTCACTTCTTTCTATATTCTATCTAATCAAAACAGAAAGCATGTTTTCTTTTGCTAACAAAATTTAATTAGTGTCCTTTGGACTCATCATGGTGAAGACATGCCGCATGTTTTCTTTTATGCACTATTAGTACAATTTTTTGTTAGTTGAGATTGTGTTGGGTGATCGCTTCATTACTCACACGTATGCTAGTTGAGGTTTTTTATTCTAGTTGCTTGAAATTTTGTATTCTGAATGTGTTAAGTACATTTCTGATTGTGATTATGTTATTTATATTTCATGCTTTGTTCATTTAGAAACTCAAACTTTATATGTATGCCATTTTATTCCCACCTAAAGTATGATCATAATTGTTGCTACTAAGATATAATAGAGATCACTCTAAGAGTATGCATGACTAAACATCAAGGTTCCTAATTTTTTTACTAAATATATAGAATATGAACAATATTCTCTGGAATCGTCGTTGGATGTACGATAGATGCTATAGTAATAGAAGCGGGTTGAAAGAGTCTTTTGTCGAAGGGGTTTTAAGAGTTTGTAAGAAAAGTTAGTCAACAAGATTGTTATGAGAATGATGGGGGGATCAGATGTCCTTGTGTTAAATGCGATTGCACTAGGATTTTGGAGGATAGGGTTGTGAATGTTCACCTTTATAAAAATGGATTCAAGCCTAATTATTGGATTTGGACTGATCATGGTGAAGACTTGCCGCATGTTGATTTAAATGAAGGCAACAATTACATAGATGCTTCTACTAGTGCAGAATATGTGACTCAACATGAACAATTTATGTTAATGCAAGACATGGTGTGTGATGCTCTGAGACAACCTCAAACATTTGAAGCTCCAAACTCAAATAATATGGAAGAACCTCCAAATGAAGATACTCAAAGATTTTACAATTAATTGGTGGAGGCGAATGAACCATTGTACGAAGGGGAAACAGACTCAAAATTATCGATATCCGTGAGGCTTTTAGCTTGCAAGTCCAATTGGAATGTTCCTGACCAGTGCTTGGAATTTATTTCAAAAATGCTTTTGGATGCAACACCTATAAAAGATGGCTTACCAAAAACTTTTTATGATGCGAAGAGGTTAGTATCGAAGTTGGGATTGGAGGCTAAGATGATTGATTGTTGTGTGGATGGATGCATTTTGTATTATGACAATGATGTAGCATTAACTGAATGCAAATTTTGTAACAAGCCCAAGTATCGTGCCAAGACTATTGGAACAAGCAACAAAAAACCAGTTCCAGTAAAGGCGATGTTTTATTTGCCTATAACACCAAGGTTGTAGAGACTGTTTGCATCAATACAAACTGCAAGGCAAATGTCATGGCACTATGATAATAGAAGATCTTTGAGCATGTTACATCATCCATCTGATGGTGAAGCGTGGAAGCACTTTGACCGGGTACATGCAGATTTTGCTATTGATCCACGAAATGTGCGACTTGGTTTATGCACAGATGGATTTAACCCATATATTCAAGCATCCTCTTCACCTTATTCTTGTTGGCCAATCATTGTTACCCCATACAATCTTCCTCCAGAAATGTGTATGACTAAACCTTATATGTTTTTGACTTGTGTCATACCAGGTCCATTTAATCCAACGATTGGTATTGATGTTTATTTACAACCTTTGATTGATGACTTGAAAAAATTATGGAGTGGTATTATGACTTACGATGTTTCAAGAAAACAAAATTTCATGATGAGGGAAGCTTTGATGTGGACTATGGATGATTTTCCTGCTTATGGGATGTTGTCTGGTTGGGGGACACATGGTAGACTAGCATGCCTGTATTGCATGGAGGACACAAAGTCCTTTCAATTGACAAATAGGGGAAAAACTTCTTGGTTTGACTGTCATCTCAGGTTCTTACCTACTGATCATGCATTTAGGAGGAACAAAAATGCCTTCAAAAAAGGAGAAGTAGAAAGGGATGAGCCACCGCGTATGTTGACACCTACACAAGTATGGCGTAGGGTTAGGGATTTGCCAAAAGTCACAGAAACTGGTCTACCACCACCAAATATACATGGATATGGGGAGTGGCACCATTGGACAAAAAAAAGTATCTTTTGGGATCTTCCTTATTGGAAAGATAATTTGTTGCGACACAATCTTGATGTTATGCACATAGAGAAAATTTTCTTTGACAACATATTCAACACTGTTATGAATGTTAGTGGTAAGACAAAGACAATGACAAGGCTAGGATGGACTTAGCTATTTATTGTAGGCGTAAAGACTTGGAGTTGAAATCGGGGGCTAACGGGAATTTATTAAAGCCAAAAGAAAATTATTCTCTAATTGCATACCAAACAAAGTTAGTCTGTCAATGGATAAAAGAACTACAAATGCTAGATGGTTATTCTTCTAACTTAGCCAGATGTGCCAATGTTGATAAGGAACCATGCATGGGATGAAAAGTCATGATTGTCATGTGTTCATGGAGTGTTTACTTCCTATTGCTTTTAGCTCATTGCCACCACATGTCTTAAATCCACTTATTGAAATAAGTCATTTCTTTAAAGACTTGTGTTCTACAACTTTGACGGAGGATGACTTGAGTAGAATGGAACAAAATATTCCATTAATTTTGTGCAAGTTGGAGAGAATATTCCCCCCTGCATTTTTTGATTCAATGGAGCATCTGTCTATTCATTTGGCATATGAAGCTCGACTTGGTGGACCAGTCCAATACAGATGGATGTATCCATTTGAAAGGTAGTAAAATGATAATTGTATTTTCTTTAAAATTCATTTTTTAATGCTCATGATGATGACTTGGTTTTCTTTAAAATTTGTAGATTCATGGGCGATTCTAAACGAGCAATGAAAAATAAGGCCCGAGTGGAAGGATCCATTTGCGCATCTTACATACATCGTGAGACGACTTATTTTTGTTCTCATTATTTCAATAACTTTATGTTGTCATCGTGTAATGTTAGGAATCAAATTGCAATTGAAGCTGAAAGGCGTCCACCGATGTTATCAGTGTTTCACTAGCAAGGTCGTCCTTTTGGGAAAGAGTTAATTCATTGGTTAACTGATGATGAGAAAGACTCAGGCCATGTTCATGTGTTGATTAGCTGTGTTGAAGTTAAACCATACCTCGAGTAAGTTTCACAATGTATGCCATTCGGGATTCAATAATTATGGTTTTATGTTCGCATTATCCCCCCCCCCCCCTAATTGACTCATGCAACTTTATATTTGGACAGTTCATTCTGGCAATCCCAACCAAATGGCTCTACTCATAATCTACATGCGGATTTTTCTACTTGGTTTCAGCAAAAAGTAAGTATGTTATTGTATATTTTATTTTGCTACTTTTTGGAAAAAAATATACATGTTCATACTCTTTATATTCTTAGGTTACAAATGAGCCTACAAATGTGAGAAACCAACACTTAAAGGATTTATTGTATAGTCACATGAGTTATGTTAAAGAATGGCACACATACTTTGTCAATGGGTACAAATTCCATACTCAAGCATGGAGTGAAGGGAAAAAACGATAAATAGTGGGGTTCACGTAAAGGGCCTTACAAAATGAGCTGCAGATGATTTTTATGGTGTCATTCAACATATATATGAGCTAGAGTATAATACTGCAACCTATCCTAAGTGAGTAGTATTATTTTATTGTCACTGGTTTGATCCAACAAGTAGAGGAACAAGGGTAGATCCTAAATATGGCACAGTGGAAATTTGAATGGATAAAAGATATAATTTGTTTGACCTATTCATCAGTGCACATAATGTAAGGCAAGTATGGTTGGTTGGTGTGTAGCAACAAGAAGCCAAGGTTGGTGTGTAGCAATTAAAACGAAGCCAAGGGGTTACATAGAATCTGATCATGTACAAGATAATGTGCCTTACCAAGTTGAGGAAATGTCACATGTCAACGAAATCATTGAAGTTGAAAGTTTTCTGGATTGCAAGATTTAAGAGGTGGTGTTGAAGAAGTAAACCCTACTAATTTGTTGACAAATGAAGAAGAATCATCTAATTTGAATGGAAATTCAAACAATTTTGAACAAGACAATGAAGGAGAATTAGAAGATGACTTTGAAGTTTACAATTTTGAAGAGGATTAGAAGTTGATCTTTGTTAGTCAGTTTTAAGGTTTGTTATTAATGACATGTTTATTTTCTTCTAATACTTCAAAACTTTGTTAGTGTATTTTACTTTTGTTGTCATATGGAAGTTCGTTAGTTATATAATTTTCAACCATCCCAATATTTTATTAGAGTATTTATGTTATAATATTATTTTTCTATATAGAGATATGACAACAGGTGGCGTTGACCCTCCTCGACCCCCGTCACATGACTCCAATGGGAAAGGGACAACAGTGATGAAAAAATGATACGTGGTTAGACTATTACCACCTCAAGATAGTCTAACATCATCTACCCCATCTCCGTTTTCTGTGTCTATGCCAGTTAGCCCTCCCGATGTTGCACCTACACCATCTCCACCTCCAAGTAAAGCTAGACCATCTTCATCTCATGTTAATGCACCTGGACCATCTCTGGTACCTGCATCCCCACCATCTCCATCCTCCGTTGATGCACGTGGACCATCCCTAGTACCTACATCCACACCTTCCTCATCTCCGCCTATGGGCAATTTTCCAATAGATGAACATGCTGCAAATTTGGCAATGGAAGACCCCGCTCTTAATAATCGTCCTATGGTTACATTAATTAATGGAGCGTAAGTATTATAAAATTTATATAACTATCATTATATATGATACATAAGATGGATTTTACTTTTTTCATTAATTATTTTTTATATTTAGGTTTCATCCATCTAAGGTTGCGGCAAAGGCTATCACTTTGTCCATTAGGCAACAATTTAGTCAGCCTTGGCCTATATGGGGAGCGATTCCAAAAGAACATCAAGAACTTTTTTTTCCAGCGTTTTAAGGTAAATTATTCTTTTGTTAATGAATTAGTTCAAAGGTTGAAATGGATGCTAATGTTATTTTTTTATTTTAACTGAAATTATAAAATTCATATTTTTCTAATTGTGTACAATTTCGTTACTTTGTTATACTTTAGAGAAAATTGGTCTGGAGACCCGAGGAAGAGAATGAAATACAAAAAGCTTTTAACTCGAAAACTTCTCACATACTTTCTAAGATGTTTAGGGATGCCCGAAATGAAAATAAAAGGCCATATTGGATTGGAGATCGTGTTTGGAATGATCTGTTATCACATTGGAATGCACCTGAGTATCGCTCCAAGTGTGCTCAGGCAAAAAAAAATCGAGCATCTGAAAAGGGTGGGTGTATGCACACAGGTCGTTCTATCAGCTTGCAGGATCATGCCATTCGCTTGGTATGTACACTAAAATTATAATACATAGTTGTTTATACTTGTTTAATTTACCACTTAACGTTTATTTTTAAATGTTTATTAATAGTCAGAGGAGCTTGGTCGATTTGTATATGTAGATGAGGTCTTTCAACAAACTCATTTACGAAAGGATACTGGTCAATTTGTCGATGATAGATCTAGACAGACACATGTGAGAGCATTATCTTGCACATTTTTTTATTTTTTAAAATTTTTATTATTTTTGGAATAATAATTTTTTATGAATTACAAGAAGAATTTGAGGCTAGACTATCTCAAGCTAGGTCTGATGCTGCATCAAGTATTGGTGAATCCCAACTCACTCCCTTAGACCCTGCTGAAGAACAAAGACTTAGGAGTCGGTGTTGGGTTGCAGCGGCAAGACCAAAGTGTAAGGGACGCCTTTATGGTATTGGAGACCTTGCTCATACTTACAAATGCGGAAGTGACAGGTTCATGCAACATACACAAGGATCTTTTGGTCACGCTGAAGATGCTGCAGAGATTAACCGCCTGAGGGAGGAGCTGCGTCAATCAAAAGAGGAGATGCATGTTTTTCAGTCAGTAGTCCTTCAGTTCCTACCTCCAGAGGTGTGGAACATTATTAATCAACAACAACAAACTCACCAACAACATCAGGACCATCACCAGGACCAGGCAGATGACCAGCAGACAGATGATCAGTAGGCAGATGACCAATAGAGACACTCTCCTGATGACTATTTTGACTATTGACTTAGCATCACAAAATTACTATTGACAATCGACATCGACATTGCGTTTTTTTTTTCTTACATTTATTTTTAATTTAACTTAATGACTTATTTTACTCAATGTTTTGGATTTATCAAGTTCACTATTTCCTAATTTATAAGTTTGCCTAATTCAAATATTCATGGTAAATAATATAAATGCATGAAATAATTTCTAAATTATTAATGATAAAAAACTGCAAATAATAAATTTTATAAAAAAACATTTTTCGACGGAAATTTGGACGAAAAAATCTGTCGGAAATGGTCCATGAAAAATTTGCGACCACCATGTCCATCAGAAATGATCCATGGGAGATTTTCGACGGACATGCCATGGGAAATGATCCGTGGGGAATTTGCGACAAATAATCCGTCTATAATAAGCCATGGGAATTTTGCAAGCAAATTTCAGTCGGAAAGGATCCTTGTGAAATTTCCGACGGAAAATATCAGTCTGAAATTTTCGACGAAGTGTGGCCATTGGAAATTTTCCACGGATCTTTTCCGACGGAAATTGTATCGGAAAACAAAAATTCGTCGGTTAATATTTCCGACGATCATTTTAATCCATCGGAAACATCCAATTAATGACGGATTTTTAGTGTTACCGATGGATTATTGTCGTCGCAAAACCACTTTTTTTTTTTTGTAGTGTATATAGCAATGTTAAGCGCATGTTGCCTAAGAAAGAAGCTTGAAATATATAGAAATAAATACTGAAATAGGCTAATAGCTATAAAAAAAAAATCACGGTCACATTGGAAATAGACCTTGGTAGTCGGCACCTTTTAATGTTTGAAGGTCACTATTTCCTGAAAGGAAGGGGAAATCTGGAAGTAACATTTCAGAAATGGTTATTTTGCTCAAGTATGAAGGTAGACTATTAACTTATACCTTCTATTTTTTTATGTGAGCCTATGTTAGCATCCTCCTATATATATTAATTATAATTATAATCTGTACATGTATTTTAATTATTTATATTTATTTCACCTTAATGGTTACTTAATGCTTTGTGAATTATAATGGAAGAATTTTTTTATTGCAAGGCCTAAGGAAAGATATAATAATTCAAATTTTTATTGCAAGGCCACTAGATACTTATAATAAGTAATAACAGATGGAACCAGGGGCACAACTGTTTTTCAAATGCTACACATTTTGCATCACCAGGAGCTAAGGTGACTTCCAGTAGTAATTTATAATGTTATGCAACTTGTTTCTTTTAAATTAAACTTTTTTTTTGTCAGTTTTGTTGGGCAAATTTCTTAATTATTCACAAAATATTGTATCATATTTAATTTCTGTCTAGGATCTAGAGACTTGTAAGGGGTCTTGTAAGAAAAATAAAATCATACAAAAATTAGAGGTAATTAGTAAATATATAATATAAAAATATCATGAATATATATATATATATATATATATATATATATATATATATATATATATATATATATATATATATATATATATATATATATTGTAACATACAGATATAATAATTCACTTAATTAAAAAAAGATGCTTACCTTCTCTAATGATGCATTTGTCCATTTTTTAAGGTAATTATAAAATTAGCCAGCAGTAAGGTCCAGTTACTGCATTAGCCCATGATTTGCACACCCTGGGGATCACTGTTACCCTCTCCTGAAGAGAAAGATTGGTGAAGATTACCCCGAGCACATCAGCACATCATCAACCCTCTAATGATGCCAGTCCTGGTGAAGATTACCCTGATAAATTGTTCTAGTGTTTTGTCAAAAATAAGGCCAAGAATGTCGACAATACCTCGGCAGGAGCGGAAGATGATGCTTGTTGCATTGAGGAACTACCACTGTAAGCAAAAACAACTTCTTGTCAAATAATCAGCACTATAATTTGTTTAGAGTGTGTACATAGACTCTAAAATTTCCAAATGAAGGAGTTAAAATATTAACATCCATTTATGCAAATGCAGGTGTACAAAAAGTACGTACCAATGCTCGCCTCTCAGGTATAAATCCTGAAAACCCATTTTCAATATCTGCTCTTGTTCCTTGAAAAACAAAACTCATGGCTCTATATATTTGAAAACTTCATAAAAAATTCACAGGTTGACTAGAGACTTTACCAAAATCAATAACTAAAGCCTTTCAATATTCTGAAATATCAAATAAAATCATAGTCAGTAGATAAGAAATCAATAACGGATAAATGCTTGAGTATGAAGCTCAATTGGATACAAAGCGGGAAAATTGGATAAATTTCCAAGAATACAATATAATTATATAAAGAGACCGAATCCAACAAACCAAAATGGATAGAAAGACAGTATCCAGCATACCACATTCAAAGCCTACCGGTATCATCCCTAAAATCATCCAATACTGTAAAATATTATCACTCATATCCAAAAAGCATAAATTCAACAAATCAAATTACATTAAAGAAAATAATAATAATAATAATAATAACTCACTTATTCACTTTGATCCAGGTAACATTTAGGGTCTCCTTCTCATCTAGCTCTTCAATCACCTTCTTGAAAATGACCTCAATTATGTTTTTTTGGACATCAAATCATTGTACTCATCTTCAGCCTTCTCAAACATTGCCTTCACTTTCTTGTTCACCCTTTTCTCAAGAATATATATATATATATATATATATATATATATATATATAATTTTCAAATTTAACAACATAATATACCCATATAAGAAACTTAGTTAAAATCACAATAAAATCAGATAGCCTTTATAAAATTAACTAATATGATAGTATATTTTCTGAAAATTTTAAATTTTCATCGCACATGTATATGGTCGAGCAAAGAGAGAGACAGAGAGAAATAAAGAAAGGTTACATAAGAGAAATTAAAAAGTTAAACGAGAAGCAAGAAATAATGTCAAGATAAATAAAAGAAATAAAAGTAGCCATCAGGCATAAAAATCATTAGTAGTGACATCCAAATAACTAAATCGCATCTAATTACAATATAGAAGGAAGAAATAAAAGAAAAAAAGGACTATAAGAGTGCCTAAAAAAAGGACTTTATCACTGCATATATGGGCCTAACTTACCGAGTTCAAATAAAAGAAAGAGAGAATTTTGGGGGAGATTAAAAGTAACAGAGCCAAAGTAATTAAGGTTTTACAGAATACTCCTAAAAATCAATCATGACTCTATTAAATATTTTTTAAACTGAATAAAGTTTGCATGGCTCCACGGTAATTAGATTTAAAATCACAGGGCTCCACAGTAATAAGCGGCAATAAAAGTTGGTTTATCCGTAGTATTTAAAATCAAGAATTGAACCTGTTAGATTAAAGCATTGTCGTGTCCTTCTATGTAAGTATAAAACATGCCAGTGTGTAAATTAGATTTATGAGTCACCATAATGAATGAATTAAATCACTATTCCTTGGAAAATTATAACTTTTGCCCAAAAAGAATTATTTTCTATGAAAATGAACTTCTCAAAACTTAATTGAGTTACCGACAATAGTTATAAAAACTAATTCCCTTTCAATGTTCAATATTTTTCTCAATGACAACTATAATTACTCATCATGGTGCCTTTTTTGCTTAGTATCTCTAAGTACATCCACCACCTGCATCACCAATACAACAATCACCACCCAAGAAAACCAAACCAAATGAACCAAAAACGAACAAAATAAAAAATGTTAACCCAGCATCCCCGAAAACAAACTGAATTATTACCTTAGGCTGTGGTTCCACAGATCCCTGAAAGAGATGCTTCACATCAAGAAGCCGTGAATCAATCTTAGCAGGGGCCTTATACCCAAGCCCCCAAACATATATCTCAGCTGATTCGGAACGACTAGCCGCAGGCTTATCCACCTCAACCTTCTCAAACAAACTGCAACACACAAAAAAATCACAAGCAAACTTCCTTACCAAATTAAGACTAAAAAAATCACAAACATTTGTATTTGGTATCATACTTATAACAGGGATGTTTTTGCAAATCTCGTGCTCCATAATTAATGTGAGAAGTGCATAGCCAATTAGCCAGATATATATGGATGGCAAATCCACTTCTGTCAGAATTAGATCAACATTGTGTGGTCTTCCCTTGAGTAATTCCCATGCCTTCAGGCCATCAGGAACAACAACCACTGCTCAAAGCAGATGAACAAAATTATTTTGAAGTTCTAATATTGTGTAAATTAGTTTCAAGTACTTAATTTTCTCACATTAAAAGTTTCAAACAAGAACAAAGGTCAATAATAGAAATTCTTTATGGCAAATAGACAACTGAAAAAATAATCATATCATGTAAGAAAATAATTGTATCACTATCATGTAAGCCTGTAGTTTCCAGACTGCCAAGACTCTTAAAGCAAGTGGAAAGGAGCCATTAGATCCTTAGACTTTCATTGAACCCAGATCTCCATCACATAACCCGTAAGAAAATAGATAATTTCTTTAAAAAAGAAAATTTACTAAAACTATATAAAATAAACAAAAGGCCCATGTTTTGTGCACACAATTTTTCACTTCTTTCCCTAATTTTTTTTCTTTTCAATATTAAATCCTTATAAGCTTTTAGACTACTGGCACCCTTTTTGAAATCAAGTTTAAATTGCACTTGTAAACTTGATTTCACCATATAGCCAATACATTTATATTGAAAAAGAAATAAACCAAAGTTAACTGTGTGAATAAAATAAATACAAAAAGTACACGCAAGGAAGTTGTAATGTAGGATAATCATAAGGAGTAACAATACTTTAATGAAGCAACTACAATTAAGTGATGAACAAAATAAATGGCTAGAAACCTGAAGCATGGTGAATTTCATTTTGACACCTTGAAACTCAAGTTCCAATACAGTATCCTGAAAATAATATAAAGATTAAAATCATAAATTGCAATGAATTTTCTTGATCCTAATAAAATAGTTATGAGGTTTTCAATTTTATTCTTTCTCATTTCTACCTCACAATAAAATGCATATGTATAAGTTAATTAAAAATTAAGTAAAAAATAAGGATATAATAGATAAAAGAGTACTTAATGTTATATTAAACTTTAAAAATGATAAACAAATAAAAACAAAAATCCGGAAATTGAAAATAAATACAGTAACTAATTTGATCCTATTTAATTAAACAATCTTTAAAATACTTGATATAATGTTTTAATGATGGAAAATTTTGGAAAAAATATTTTTTCTATTTTTAAATGATATTAATAAAATTAAATGACGTTAATTAACTTTTTTTAATTGTAGTATTAGTTTTATTTTTGCTTTATTAAGAGTGGAGGGAGTACACCTGATAAAGTGGCAAGGAGAGTGTTTGTCTCTGCATGTTTGGGAGAACGAGATTACCCTCTTATTTGCTGGATTGCTGCCCCATGAAAGATGAACCATTTGCTTGCCAATCGTTGTTCCATTTAGCAGAAATGAAAAACTTTTTATTTTCAGCAGAAATGAAGCAGAAGGACGGCTCACTAAGTTTGGATTTGGATCCTCTCCTGAAGAGGAATAAATCATGCTAGAGTAAAAAAGACAATTTTTATCAAATATAATTAGTGGGACCTACAACCAATCACAGTGGATCCTTATTTGATAAAAAATGCCTCATTTTGGTTTATAGCGGCAGTAAGGGGAGGTCAAAATACTTCCAAATTGAAAATGTTAACAAAAACAAATAATCATCAAAACCTTTTTTTTGGCTATGATCAAAAACTTTTAATGCCAAATTTCTAGATCTATTTCTGTTAAGTCCATTATGGGTTATGGACTGGGCAATCAGCTGAGCTTGAATGTCGTTTCATCAAAAGCACTTAATGAAAGAAAGGGAGCAAGATAACACAAGCAAAAAAATCTGAGACATCCTTTAGCTACTCTGCCAACTCAAATTTTAAGATTTTCATTTTCTATTCTTTTATACTATTATCATCTTTGTGAGCAAAAATATGCTAGTTGTCATGAATTGGTAGTCAAAATCACATTGTACCTCCTTTACAAGCTCTACTGATTCAGCGCTATTTGCACTCTGACATCTTTCAGCCCAAGAGGGATAAGAATGCTGTAACCAGTCAGCATTTATATGGTGCTGGAGTATGCTCTGTAAGGCAAAAAAGTGTAAAACTACTTCAGTCACATGGAGAAAGTTATATTAAAAAATTCATGGAAACAACCATTGTTGTATTTATCTAAAGAAAATTATTAATATTAGGACTTAAAAAACTTTATAGCAATAGCATAGCTCCAGTGGCATAAATTGCAGAGTCTATGCTAAGCATACTGTAGGTATTAGCATTCAGCTTCACATGTATATTGGTAATTCAGCCATCAATCAAATCTAATATTGATTTACTTGATCAAATTATCAAGTAGATATTCTAAGTCAAGTACATGATATGAAATCTTAAAAGGGAAAAAAGAATGGATATGTGCTTTATTGAAGAGATATCATGCTAAGCTCTCTCTCTCAATATATATATATATATATATATATATATATATATATATATATATATATATATATATATTAAGAAAAGGCAAGCTAAACAATAATGTCGCTCTTCTGGCCAATAATATTCCATTTGAGACCTTAATTTTGATGTTGTTAATTCACACCAAAAAATATAAGGAAGAAATAGAAAGGGTTCCTTCTAAGATATTCAACAATAAAAAAGGTATTAAAATTACTAAACTTTTTTTAAAAAAAAGTGAGATTACAAAAAGACCCTATACGATCATGTTATAGAAACATCAGAGTACCTAAAGCCTCTTCTATTCTCTTCACTCATCTAAAAAGATTAGTGTGAACTATTAAACCCAACTACCAAACAAAAGGTATGTTTTTTTTGTCTAGATTTGCACATATAGCTACAGCATAAATCTCAAAATCTCACAAAATGCCATAATACAAACAATTTTTACATATTTAAAGAATGGCACACAAACTTTGTCAATGGGTACAAATTCCATACTCAAGCATGGAGTGAAGGGAAAAAAATGATAAACAACGGGGTTCACGTAAAGGGCCTTACAGAAGGAGCTGCATATGATTTTTATGGTGTCATTCAACACATATATGAGCTAGAGTATAATACTACAACCTATCCTAAGCGAGTAGTATTATTTTATTGTCACTGGTTTGATCCAACGAGTAGAGGAACAAGGGTAGATCCTAAATATGGCACAATGGAAATTCGAATGGATAAAAGATATAATTTGTTTGACCTATTCATCAGTGCACATAATGTAAGGCAAGTATATTATGTGCCATATCCAGCAACAAGAAGGGACAAACGTGGTTGGTGTGTAACAATTAAAACGAAGCCAAGGGGTTACATAGAATCCGATCATGTACAAGATAATGTGCCTTACCAAGTTGAGGAAATGTCACATGTCAACGAAGTCATTGAAGTTGAAAGTATTTCTGGATTGCAAGATTTAAGAGGTGGTGTTGAAGAAGTAAACCCTACTAATTTGTTGACAAATGAAGAAGAATCATCTAATTTGAATGGAGATTCAAACAATATTGAACAAGATAATGAAGGAGAATTAGAAGATGACTTTGAAGTTTACAATTCTGAAGAGGATTAGACGTTGATCTTTGTTAGTCAGTTATAATGTTTGTTATTAATGACATGTTTGCTTTCTTCTAATACTTCAAAACTTTGTTAGTGTATTTTACTTTTGTTTTCATATGGAAGTTTGTTAGTTATCTAATTTTCAACCATCCCAATATGTTATTAGAGTATTTATGTTATAGTATTATTTTTCTATATAGAGATATGACAGCAGGTGGCGTTGACCCTCCTCGACCCCCGTCACATGACTCCAATGGAAAAAGGACAACTGCAAAGAAAAAGCGATACGTGGTTAGACTATTACCACCTCGAGATAGTCTAACATCATCTACCCCATCTCCATCTTCTGTGTCTATCCCAGTTAGGCCTCCCGATGTTGCACCTACACCATCTCCACCTCCAACTAAAGCTAGACCATCTTCATCTCATGTTAATGCACCTGGACCATCTCCGGTACCTGCATCCACACCATCTCCATCCTCCGTTGATGCACGTGGACCATCCCCAGTACCTACATCCACACCTTCACCATCTCTGCCTGTGGGCAATTTGCCTATAGATGAAGATGCTGTAAATTTGGCAATGGAAAACCCCCCTCTTAATAATCGTCTTATGGTTACATTAATTAATGGAGCATAAGTATTACAAAATTTATATAACTATCATTATATATGATACATAAGATGGATTTTATTGTTTTCATTAATTATTTTTTATATTTAGGTTTCATCCATATAAGGTTGCGGCAAAGGCTGTCACTTTGTCCATTAGGCAACAATTTGGTCAGCCTTGGCCTACATGGGAAGCGATTCCAAAAGAACATCAAAAACTTTTTTTCCAGCGTTTTAAGGTAAATTATTCTTTTGTTAATGAATTAGTTCAAAGGTTGAAATGGATGCTAATGTTATTTTTTTATTTTAACTAAAATTGTAAAATTCATATTTTTCTAATTGTGTACAATTTCGTTACTTTGTTATACTTTAGAGAAAATTGTTCTGGAGACCGAGGAAGAGAATGAAATACAAAAAGATTTTAACTCGAAAGCTTCTCACAAACTTTCTAAGATGTTTAGGGATGCCCGAAAGCCAAATAAAAGGCCATATTGGATTGGAGATCATGTTTGGAATGATTTGTTATCACATTGGAATGCACCTGAGTATCGCTCCAAGTGTTTACAGGCAAAAAAAAATCGAGCATCTGAAAAGGGTGGGTGTATGCACATAGGTGGTTCTATCAGCTTGCAGGATCATGCCATTCACTTGGTATGTACACTAAAATTATAATACATAGTTGTTTATACTTGTTTAATTTACCACTTAATGTTTATTTTTAAATGTTTATTGATAGTCAGAGGAGCTTGGTCGATTTGTATATGTAGATGAGGTCTTTCAACAAACTCATTTACGAAAGGATACTAGTCAATTTGTCGATGATAGATCTAGACAGACACATGTGAGAGCATTATCTTGCACATTTTTTTTATTCTTTAAATTTTTTTTATATTTTTGGAATAATAATTTTTTATGAATTACAAGAAGAATTTGAGGCTAGACTATCTCAAGCTAGGTCTGATGTTGCATCAAGTGTTGGTGAATCCTAACTCACTCCCTTAGACCCTACTGAAGAACAAAGACTTACGAGTCGGTGTTGGGTTGCAGCTACAAGACCAAAGTGTAAGGGATGCCTTTATGGTACTGGAGACCTTGCTCATATTTACAAATGCGGAAGTGACAGCTTCATGCAGCATCTGCAAGGATCTTCCTGTCGCGCTGAAGATGCTGCAGAGATTAACCGCCTGAGGGAGGAGTTGCGTCAATCAAAAGAGGAGATGCACATTTTTCAGTCAGTAGTCCTTCAATTCCTACCTACAGAGGCGCGAAACATTATTAATCAACAAAAGATTATCAATTAAAAGGGAGAAAGATGATCAATAACGAAAAATTATTATTATTATTATTATTATTATTATTATTATTATTATTATTATTATTATTATTATTATTATTATTATTATTGTTTGTAGTAGAAAATTGAAAGCCGACGATGGCTAACGTAGCCGCCGGGACCTCCGCCGATGACCACGATGTCGTTTTCGTCAGATCCGGACGCGAACCCCCTCCACCTTGTCAGAAAAAGTGACGACCTCGACGACAAAACAACGGCATAACCTGTTCGGCTTTCGACAAGTGCACTGGATCGCACTAGTAGTATAAAACGGTAAGAGCCGAGTATCGAACGCTCGGGGAACTTGTGTTATTTGGTAAGCTATTTCAGCAAATAGGTGTCTAGTGTGTAAAGGTAAGTATGAATATGAATAGGTGTATAAACTATCTGTGCAAAAAGAAAGAAAATCATGCGAGAGAAATGATGTGTAAAAACAAGTAGAGAACACGTTGGTCTTCCTAATAGGTGCCTGATGCTAAAAATATATTCTCTATCTAACAATGTTCATGTGTTCTTATGGTGTCTCCTGAGATACTAAACCCCGATTCCTCATGATAGTTTAGCCTAATCCTGATCAAGCATCATCCGCAGATTCCTCTTGTAAGACTAAACTCAATCAGGACCGCATTAAGACACACATACTCAACTAAATTATTGTATCCCGATTCCTCGTGAAAGCACGACAACTCAGCCCTGCACTATTAAGGACTTTAGAGTCAGACCACTTTCCACTGTTGAATAACCCTAACAAAGCATGTATCTACGTGATCAAGGTAAAGGCATACTGGAATGAAAAGTAGATAGCATAGAGAACACACAAAACATCATTAAATAGATAGAAATATATTTACATCAGGTACCTATAGGGAAGATCCAACAAAGGATTTAGCTTTCCATACCAGGAAACCTTCTTAACAACAAAGAGAAGAACAAGATGAAAGATTCCAAAAATACAAGTGGTGAGGATGTCTCCTTCACCTCTAGGATCTCACAATCACTCAAAAACTCATCTCAAGCTCTCAAACCGGCTCCTGCTTCAAGCTCTGGTCTCTGCAGATCTTCACACAACAAAATCTCTCAAAACTCTCTGTAACTTGGACCTTTCTCTCTCTAGAAACTCTAGACATGCAAAGCTCTGAATCCCAGTCCAAACTCTCTTTCTAAAATCTAATTTCAGGCTTAAATAGGTGGCCTTGTTCGTGCTTATGCGCTTAGCGCACTTGTGGACCACTTAGCGCACGTTAGTGATTTTTGGCTTAGCTTGCCTTTCTCGCTTAGTAGATGAACTGAAGCGATGCGCTTAGTGAGATGAAGCGGTGCGCTTAGCGAACCTGTACAACTCATCTTCTTCCAGAGTCTTCCTCGTGCTTAGCCCAAGAGTGTTGCACTTAGTGGATGCTCGCTAAGCCAACAGATTGGCTTAGTGAGAAAGTTAAAAATAGCACTTTCCAAAGCCTTCCTAATTAACCTGAAATTGAGAGAAAATGATTATTAAACACACAAAATGAAAATACTAAGTATTTATTACCTATACTTAACAGAAAATACTTATAACACTACAAAATAACCATAAATTGGGAGAGTTTGATACAATTTATACAAGTTTTATACACAAAAGTTAGTCGTTTTCACCGACTAACAACTCCCCCAAATTTACAGTTTTACTTTTCCTCAAGCAAAAAGAGAACAACTCACTTGTCCTCAAGTGACAATGACATGCAGTGACTATGTACAAAGGTGTATGCTACAAATTGATTGCATGATAAGAGAATGGAGTAAAATGCCCTCATCACTTGTGTTTCACAAGGTATTCAGAGATTCATGCAAAGATTATTACTCACAGCTAGTCGTTCACTCATAGTTTAAGTTCACACTCTCACTAGTTTTGGTTCAAGCTTTTCTTTCTCAATCAATCTGTCTACTGTCTAACAATTCTAATTGCAAGTTCACATTCTTGTTCTTTCTTTGTCTAACATACACACTTGCTCAAACTCATGATAAGAAACACAAACTCCATCACAATCATGCACTCAATTCAAAATGAAAGCATACAACCATTTTCATAAAAAGATAAAAGTGTTTTACTGCCATGTCATAAAAACAAGTCAAACTGTTCAAAATGTTTCAGGATAAGCAAACTAACTACCCATAAATAAAACTAGCAGTGTATGTAGACCTAAAGGAAATACTGTATGAAAACCAAAATAATAATAATAATAATAAATCAAAAAGCAAAAAGTATCATCAGGAATCAAAATTCACGTGACTAGTCCTAGGTGCCCTGTGTCTAGCCATCCTCCTCATCTGTCAGCTGAAGCACTGGAGTAGTTGGAGGAGAAGTGTCCACAGCTAGGACTGGTGTAGTTGGGTCCTCTGACATCTGTAGAAGAGGAGTGGAGGGGTCTACTATAGGCTGAGGTAAGGATAGGTTTACCATTGGTGCATAAGGCTCTGAAGTAGCCTCAAGGGATAGCTCAGGAGTGGCAGCAGCTACCTGTCTCACCTGTGTCTCCTCTACCTCTTCTCTTATATCAAATGGCCCTGGGATGGTGGCCTCAGATGACTCATCCTCCACATGCTGAGGTACCTGGGCTGTGGGACCTTCGTCTTCCTTATGAAGAGAAGGTTGGGTCCTGGTCTAGGCTACCATCTCATTAAACTTCTCTATTGAAGGAATAGAGTCTAGAGGTGCCATCATCTATAAACTTTGTAGTAAAATGATCTGTCCCTGATGAATGCTTTGAAGCATGGCTTCAAAGCGCTGAGAATTTGTCTAAGTTGGGACAGAAGGGGCTACTGAAGTGGATGCTGGAGTAGGAGCTGCAGAAGTATAAGGAAGCTCAGCTAGCCTTGCCCTTGCCCTCCTAGTCCCTTGGATAGAGACTGTTAGATCCTCGGGGTTCCAACAGTTCTTCCTGATGTAGGCCAGGTTAATGATCGGGCTCAACACTCAAAAGTGAGGCTATTAGAGACAACCCCTTTGGCTCTACATAATGCGGTGATTAGAGTAGGGAACCTAAGTCTAGAGGTGTAGACTGGGCTATAGAGGTCATCTGGCCAGAGATCAGTGCTCCTATGTTCATATCCAAGCGAGAGACTAGGCCAAAGATCAGCCTAGCTCTATCCATTGTCAAATCAGAAGTATGTGATGTGGGGGCCAAGTTGGAGTATGAGAGGACACTCCACACCTAAGCTTGTGTAGTCAGATCCTTCCTGAGAATCTTCCCAGGATGGTCCTCAGAGTTCAAGATGAACCCTCGGCCAGGTATGCATAAGGCAGTCTCTATCTCTCTATAGTCTGTGGGCAACCTGCAGTATTTGGAGTAAGCGGGTAAGGTCTCCCCCTCAGATAATACCACATGTGTCTCTAAAAATGTCTTAAGACTGTTAGCATCAATCTTCACCAAATGACCTCTGACTCTGGACTACTTTGGTGGACGGTCCTCAGAACTGTATAAATTTGCATAGAAGTCTTTCACCAAAGCCAGGTCTATGCTCCCATCGACTAAATTGGTGAGGCATTTATGGAAATTACACCTCTCCAATTCAGCCTTAAAGTCATCTAGCTCAGTGTGATAGAGCTCTACCTTCCTCTCAGGTAAAATGTTTCTCCCCAGAACATTATCTGTGTATCTGGTCCAAGCATCTAATGAAGAGAATCTCCTTGTGTCATACTGAGATGTGGGCCTTGTACCATTGCTCTTTCTCTTTCTGGAAGCCATTTGCAGACAAAGGAACCAAACAATTAATCAGGACATAAGTTATTCAAATTTTAAAAACTGAAAAATAAAACTGAAAAAGACACTGGCCGCTTAACGAGACATGGTCCGCTTAGCGAGACATGGTCCGCTTAGTTGGCCTTTGTAAAAAAAAACACTACTGCTTAGCGACATGTGGAGCCGCTTAGCGGAAGTTGTAGAATTTTAGCTTCTGCAGAATTAGCTTAGCGGGAAAGCGCTTGCTAAGCTGAACATTTGCTGCAAGGATATGCGCTAAGCTCCTTAAAGGCTGCGCTTAGCGGCACCAACTCTTTTAGCTCAACGGATGCTGCAACCAATCGCGCTTGGCCCAGGAAAGCTCGGCTTAGCGTGCGGCTATCAACAAAAAAATTGGTTAAGTTACCTGGGCTTAGCGATTCAGCCTCACTTAGCCATAGGTAGTTCAGCAAGAGGATGATTGTTCATCCTCAAAGGATGAACTCGCTTAGCGTGATAAGCGCGCTTAGCGAGTTCTTCAAAGAAACACTTACATACAATGAGTATTGATGAACTCGCTTAGCGCAACATGCTCGCTTAGCGAGTTCATTGCGTTTTCCAGAAAATGTAGAAAACGCAGTTCATTTTCTTGCACTATTCAAGCCTCTAAAAGGCATATCAAACATGCAATGTGTGCGTCATACTCAATACAGTATACAAGCGTATATAGCGTTAATTTTAAACTAAATCTAACAAAACATAAAAACCCTAAAAATCTAAAACTACAGTTGAAGTCTTCTACCCTAAAGTTAAGACAAGAAAAAGAGAAAAAGAATCAAGGAACTTACTTGGATGGTGTATGGTTGATGCTTCGAAGTTGAAAATGCACAAAGAAAGCACAGATGTAAAATGTGAAAATTTTTGGAGAGAGAGAATGTAGAGACGAAGTTTCTGGAATCTGGCAAATGTGAGTGTAACTGTTGTTACACTCACTTAAGTAGTTTTTCGATACTCTCGCTTAGCAGACCGCTGTGCTAAGCGAGCCAGAGAGACGCTTGGTTTCTCAACGAGGCTCGCTTAGCGGACCCGCGTGCTTAGCCGGCATTTCAAATTCAAAATCAGTATTTTTTTTAACACACAAACCCGGCTTAGCGCGAGGATCAGATCGCTTAGCGAGGTTTGCAGATCCGAAAAGCTGCAACTCTCACTAAGCCAGATTTTGGATGGCTTAGCTAAAATGATGCATCTTAAGTATAGAGGAGTATGCGCTTAGTTGATGAGGACTTGCTTAGCGCGCACATTGCCACAATGAATCTCGCTTAGCTACCATGACTGGCACTTAGCTTCATTGACCTCAGTTATGGTTGTAAGGAATTGCGCTTGGCGATAATAGGTCATGCTTAGCCAAGGATAAGTTGTCGCTTAGCGATCAGGCTAAAGCTTAGCCGAATTCAGATTGAATTGAAGTTAGCTTAGCTCAACCTTGGCCAGCTTAGCGGACCAAATCGGCCTTAGATGCAAGGGTTGGGCATTAAGCGCTCGAGACTCGTGGCTAAGCGCATGAACAGAGATGCGCTTAGCGCGAGGCTTGCGCTTAGCGAAAGGACTATTTTTCAGAAAAAAGTTTTGTAAGTTATTTTTCAGTCCTTTTTCCAAGAAATTGAAACCCTTATGTTAAACATTCAAAGATAAGTTGAAATACTCCTATGTACAGATCATACAACAAGTTCCAAATGATTAAATGCATTGAAAACAAAGATAACAGAAATTAAAACTGGGTTGCCTCCTAGGAAGCACTTCTTTAACGTCATTATCTTGACGCTTTTACCTCACTGGGTGATCTTATGTTTTGGTTCTTACTTTCAAAACCTCTTGACCTCCTTCCATTACTTGTAAGCAAACATTGTGTTCTGGAGCAGGCTTGTCTTCAACAAACAAATCAAAATCAATTTTCTGATCTTCAAAACCTAGCTCCAGCTTTTTCTTTCCCATATCAACTATGAAGCTTGCGGTCAACATGAATGGCCTTCCCAATATTACAGGGATGTCAGTATCTTCAGAGATATCCATTACCACAAAGTCTGCCGGGAAGATAAAATGTTTTACTCTGACCAACACATCTTCAGTTACTGCATATGGCCTGGTAATGGAGCGATCAACTAATTGTAAAGTCATTCGAGTGGGCATTATTTCCAACACTCCCAATCTTCTGCACATGGAGAGTGGCATCAAATTGATACTGGCTCTCAAGTCAATAAGAGCTTTTCCTACATTGACTTCTCCAATTGAACAAGGAATAGTTACACTCCTAGGATCTTTATGCTTGGGTGGAAGGATCTTCTGGATCACAGCACTGCAATTTCCTTCCATTATGATGTTTTCCTGATGAATATATTTATGCTTCCTTGTTAACATATCTTTAAAAAATTTAGAGTAGAGTGGCATCTGCTGCAAAGCTTCTCCGAAGGGCATGGTTATTTCCAGTTTCCTAAAAATATCTAAAAATCTCGCCAGATGACGATCTTTTTCTTTCTTGGAAGGTACCACAGGATATGGTACTTCCACACCTTCATCCACGGCTTTTTCACTTCTACTCTTCTTTGCATTCTTATTATTATTTTTCTTCTTTTTCATTTTTTTCATTTTCTATTTCTTTTTCCTGGTCCTTCAATTATTTATTCTTGACCATTATTTGTTCCTCTTTTTCTTGATTACTTTCACCTCTCACCTCATTTTTCTTGCCATCAGTACTTTTTTTGTCAGCAGTTTTCTTCTTATGCACAACACTATCCTCATCCTCAACCTCCACAAACCTTTTACTCCTTGTCATCACAGCTTTGCATTCCTCCTTGGGATTCTATTCTATATTTGCCACAAAACTGTTGGATGACTTGTCAGCTATCTGCTTGGCCAGTTGTCCCACATGGACCTCAAGGTTCTTCAGTGCTGACTCAGTGCTTTTATGATTTGACATTGTTACCTGCATAAACTGAGTCAAGGTCTCCTCCAGCTTAGTAGTTCTCTGGAATATGTTAGGTCCTTGTTGGATTGGCCTGTTTGAAGTCCCACTCTGGTCTTTGTTGAACTGGTTGCCAGGGTGTGTCCTCCACTGTCCTTGTTGATTATAGGGACCTTGATGAAAGCCTGAAAATCCTCCTTGAATATACCCTTTTCGCTGTTGATTTCCCATATAATGAATTTCTTGAGTGTTTTCTTCAGTGGGAATACATTGGCCTGTTTCATGAGCCTCACCACAAATGGTACAACCTATAACCTGCAAAACAGAAGAGTGTGTAGGTTGACCCATAGACAACTTAGTTGGCAGCTTACCAAGTGTTTCTGTTAAAATCTCAAGTTGCTTAGAAAGCAACTTGTTCTGTGCCAATAAAGCGTCATGTGATGATAGCTCTATCAAGCTTTTCTTCGTGGGTTGGTGGGTTCTGTCTCGTAGAATGGCATGATCACTGGCTAACATGTTCTCAATTAGATCAGTTGCTTCTTCAGGGGTCTTTAATTTTATCTTTCCCCCTGCAGAAGCATCTAACATTTGCTTGGTTTGTGGTCTCAGCCCATCTATAAACATATTCAATTGGATTGGCTCGGAAAACCCATGAGTGGGAGTTCTTCTTAACAAGCCTCTGAATCTCTCCAATGCTTCACTCAGAGATTCATCAGGAAACTGATGAAATGCAGAGATTGCAGCTTTCCCTTTTGCAGTCTTGAACTCTGGGAAGTATTTATTTAGGAACTTTTCAACAACTTCTTCCCAGGTTTTCAGACTATTGCCCTTGAATGAGTGGAGCCACCTCTTGGCTTCTCCTGCCAATGAGAATGAGAAAAGGCTGAGCCTAATAGCTTCGTCTAGTACACCGACAATCTTAACAGTGTTACATATTTCAATGAACGTTGCCAAGTGTGCATAGGTATCTTCATTAGGTAATCCTTGAAATAAGTTCCCTTGTATTAAATGAATTAAGGAATATGGATAGTTGATGTTGTTAACTTGTACTTCAGGACGTGCAATGCTGGTGAAAAATTATGGTACTGAACTACTTGAATAATCCTCAAGGGTATTCCTCTAGTCATGCTCTTCTGCCATGGTAATGGCTTCAGGTAATTGAGTGGCAGATTCCCTTGATGATGGTGAATCAGGTGATAATAAGTCAGAGAAATGAGTCTCCTCCTCAAGAATGGATGCAACAGTACTGTCTTGCAGAAGTTTCCTTCTCCTCTCGGCCCTGTTCCTCCGCAATGTAGCTTCAATTTCTAAGTCCAGAGGAACTAAATTGCCTGTGGGAGATCTATGCATATACAATACTAACACAATAGCGGTTATCCAGTTAAACAAGAAAAGGCAAATAGAATTTATGAACAAATATTCACAAAAACAATCAAAGAATAACAAATAAAGAATAGACACCTAAAAACGAGTTAACTTCCCAAATAAAAAAAAGTTCCCTGGCAACGGCGCCAAAAACTTGTTCAGCTTCCGGCAAGTGCACCGGATCGCACAAGTAGTATAAAACGGTAAGAACCGAGTATCAAACACTTGGGGAACTTGTGTTATTTGGTAAGCTATTTCAGTAAATGGTTGTCTGGTGTGTAAAGGTAAGTGTGAATATGAACAGGTGTATAAACTATCTGTGCAAAAAGAAAGAAAATCACGCGAGAGAAATGATGTGTAAAAATAAGTAGAGAACACGTTGGTCTTCCTAATAGGTGCCTGATGCTAAAAAGATATTCTCTAAGACTAAACTCAACCAGGACCGCATTAAGACACACATACTCAACTAAATTATTGCATCCCGATTCCTCGTGAAAGCACAACAACTTAGCCCTGCACTATCAAGGACTTTAGAGTCAAACCAATTTCCACTGTTGAATGACCCTAACAAAGCATGTATCTACGTGATCAAGGTAAAGGCATACTGGAATGAAAAGCAGATAGCATAGAGAACACACAAAACATCATTAAATAGATAGAAATATATTTACATCAGGTACCTACAGGGAAGATCCAATAGAGGATTTAGCTTTCCATACCAAGAAGCCTTCTTAACAACAAAGAGAAGAACAAGATGAAAGATTCCAAAAATACAAGTGGTGAGGATGTCTCCTTCACCTCTAGGATCTCACAATCACTCACAAACTCATCTCAAGCTCTCAAACTGGCTCCTGCTTCAGGCTCTGGTCTCTGCAGATCTTTACACAACAAAATCTCTCAAAACTCTCTGGAACTTGGACCTTTCTCTCTCTAGAAACCCTAGACATGCAAAGCTTTGAATCCCAGTCCAAACTCTCTTTCTAAAATCTGATTTCAGGCTTAAATAGGTGGCCTTCGTGCTCGTGCGCTTAGCACACTAATGGACCGCTTAGCGCACTTTAGTGATTTTTGGCTTAACGCGCCTTTCTCGCTTAGCAGATGAACTGAAGCGGTGCGCTTAGTGAGATGAAGTAGTGCGCTTAGTGAACCTGTACAACTCATCTTCTTCCAGAGTCTTCCTCGTGCTTAGCCCAAGATTGATGCGCTTAGAGGACGCTCGCTAAGCCAACATATTGGCTTAGCGAGAAAGTGAAAAACAACAGTTTCGAAAGCTTGCCTAATTAACCTGAAATTGAGAGAAAATGATTATTAAACACACAAAATGAAAATACTAAGTATTTATTACCTATACTTAACAGAAAATAATTATAACACTACAAAATAACCATAAATTGGGAGAGTTTGATACAATTTTTACAAGTTTTATACATAAAAGTTAGTCATTTTCACCCACTAACATAACCCTTCCGTCGAGCCAAGTTTGCCATCGCCATGATCTTTCCTTTTTTGATTCTTTCTTCCGTTGAAGATGTACTTGAGGAGGCACTGGCTAATGCCGTCTGCCGTCGCCGTTGGGTGGAAGTGGTGGTGCCTGCAATTGCTCCATTTCGGAAACCATAGAGGAGCTAAAGAGTCGAAGAGGGAGAATCAGAGAGCGACAGTTAGAGAGCGAGAATAAATATTAATAACAAAAAAATATTCTAAGACGGGTTTTATATAAAGGTGTCTTAAAATGGCAGCAATCTAAGACAGTTTTGTAAAAACCATCTTAGAATGGTTGTATTTATTTACATCATTGCCACCACGTCTGATGCAATCCTACCCCGCAAGGGCATTGGATAGAAGACTCCAAGTAGATTGGGCCAGAGATGCAAGAGAAGGCCCTAGGGTTCTCATGAGCCTTAGGGTAGATTTTGGGCCATGGGCTAAGTATAAGCCCACTTATCTTTGTACATATTAGATTAAGGTTTCATTATTTTTGGGCCTTGTATTTAGGGCTCCATAATGTAGGTAGGGTATCTTAGAAATGTAGGATTTTTCAGCTCTTGTATTTTAGGGCACCTAGACTAGTTTTTGTATTAGGGGTAGTTTTGTAATTTCATATTCATTAAGTGAATATTTGATGTGTGTGTTGGAAAATAAATTTAATTGAATTGGGAGAAGCCCAATCCAATTAAATTTTAGAGGGGGGGGGTGAGCATTTGCTTGCTACACCCCATTGCCACATCATATAGTCACACTTTGTGCATGTCCTTCATGCTTTACATGCCTCATGACACCTAAGCACACTTAGTAGAGAATCTTGGACTTGATCTTGGATTAGTGGGCTAAACCATAACTAAAATTCACTAACCATAATTAGTGAAATTTTGGCTCTACAAATTCAATTTCAAATCCAGGTAAAATTTAAATAGAAATTCAAATTTCCCTCCAATTTTGTGTGACACTTAGGCTATAAATAGAGGTCATGTGTGTGCATTTTTTTGAACTTTGATCATTTGAAAATTAAACTTTAGATTTTAGAGCTCTTTTAGAGCACAAAATTTCGTGCTCTTCTCTTCCTCTCCCTTCATTCATCTCCTTCTTCCTCCAAGCTCTTATCCATGGCCTCCTATGGTGGTGAGCTTCTTCTAGACTCATCTTCTCCTTGAAGTGGCATGTCCTCTCTCTCTTCCTTCTCCATTCCGCTGCCATTCATCTTCCAAGAAGCAAAGGAATCCATTGATGAGGAAGATCCTAGGCCTACAAGCTCCAATGGAGCTTACATCATGTGATATCAAGAGCATCTTCATCTAGGTGATGTTCTTTTGCTCCCTCTATCTTTTTGTTTGGTGAATTCTCTTTAATTCCTTGTTCTTCATCTTATTCTCCATGTATATCCTCCATTGTTTTGTGGTTTGGTACTGTTAAGAGTAGATTAAAAAAAATAAACTGATTAAATCTTAGATCTACACTTGTTCTTGCATTTCTATGGTTCAAATTTTGTATATCTACTCTTGAATCATGTTTTTGTGTTGATTTTAGGTTTAATCATTTTTCATTCATAATATTCTTGTGCTGAACCTTTAGATCTAAATTTTCTTCCAAAATATTTATTAGAAAAAAAACACAAAAATCTAAGTGTAAATCACTTAATCCATGTTGTCTTAGAGTCATGTTTAGTCATAGTAATTGTCATATTATGTTCTAAGTTTGTGTTGAATTTTTATTTTGTTTATTGAATTCTAGATACATTTGTTCATATATTCTTGTCATTCTTAGCCTATCTTTTGAATTTTGAGTCTAATTCATGCATGTTATTTAGTTCATAACATGTTTTAAATCAATTCCTAGAAGTAGTCTTGTTGTTAAACTCTTTTTTTGTTTTCTAAGTTTCCTACATGATGCCTATGATGAAGTTGAGTTGTGGTGCTGAGTTGTGGCTGAATTTGTGAATCAAAATAAGTCTTAAGCTCTCTTGAATTTTGTTATTCAAGATAATTGAGCATAAGCAAAAACAAATTGTAACTATCCAAGCCTTAAGCAACATAAACACTACTCTTGATTTCTAGGTTGAAATCATTGGTGTTGTCAGCTTGAACATACGAACTTGTATAAATTTCTAGGAATTGGTCACTACGTATTTTGAGCTGAAATTTTTACTGAATTTTCTAGACATATGGACCAAAATTATGAAAAAAGATCCAAGAGATTTGGATTAAATTAAAAAATAATAAAAATCACACAAGTTGGCTGAAAAATCAGTGTCCAGGAAAAAAAAAGTGAAAGGGAAGTGTGCTTGTTGTTTTAGCTGAAAATTTGTTCTGTAATTGGTGCCTATTTTATACCAATCCTAGTTCTGAAATTTCAATTGAAAATTATTGTGAAAACAAGTGCCAAAACTAGAGGTTTCTTGAGTTTTTTTTTTTAGTTTTTTCAATTGTTTTTTTTTTAGTTTTTCTACTCTACTCTAGTGCCAACCACCTTAAGAGCTACTGGAATAAGAAGCACTCCAAATTGAGTGAAACACCAAAGAGAAAATAGCCACCACAATTGAGGACTTTTTTTTTGTAATTGGCAATTTGCTTTGCTTTCAAATTTTGTAACAAAAAGGCCTTTCATTGGAAGTAAGTTGGGAGCCTCCAATAGGTGACCTTACTTCTATTTGTGTGTAATAATTTTAGGAAATTTTCCCTTAGGATAGTAAGTGTTTTGTTGGGAACCTTAAATGAGGTCATCCAAACACTCTTAGGATCCGCCTAGTTTGCATTTCTTGCTTACTTTCATAGCTTATTTCCTTTACCCACCATTGTCAAACCGCCTAGATAGCTTGCCTTTTACCAATTAGTTTTTACCTTATCTTTCACACCTCTTTTAGTGTTTATTTTGGCTAGTTTCAACCATAGTTTCTTTTACCTTTTGTTTTCAAACCTCCAACAAGAAAGAACCATAACTTAGGAACCAACATGAGTCTTCATTCTTCATCTAGTGTTAATGGTGAGGGTTCTACTCCTAAGGACCCCTTGTATAAGATATTAGAAGAGTTGAGATCCCTTAAGTTATGGAAAGAAAAACAAGAGAGAAAAGAAAAAGGTAAAAAAAGAGTAGAAGAAATAAGTCAAGATGAAAGAGAGAAAATAAGAGAGGAAGAAAGAAGAAAAATAATGAAAGAAATGAAAAGAGAAAAATATGTCTCCTATAGTAGTCATAACTCTTGCAAGAGCCTAAGTGAAGAACTTCATGACTATTATGAAGGACAAAATTTTGTGCTCTTCTCTTCCTCTCCCTTCATTCATCTCCTTCTTCCTCCAAGCTCTTATTCATGACCTCCTATGGTGGTGAGCTTCTTCTAAACTCATCTTTTCCTTGAAGTGGCATCTCTTCTTTCTCTTCCTTCTCCATTCCGCTGTCATTCATTTTCCAAGAAGTAAAGGAATCCATTGATGAAGAAGATCCTAGGCCTACAAGCTCCAATGGAGCTTACATCAACGTCACTTTCTAAGGCGGTCCCACATAATCATCTTAGAATATGCGTCGTAAAATATGCTTTTTTTAGTAGTGTCAACTAATCATTGATGATAGATCATTTCGTTTATTGATCGATTACTACTACATATTAATTATTTTAAGTGTATATTCAGTTTTAAAACATGAGGATTTGTAAGGTTTGTAAATTACGAAACTTCTCTTGTATTTAATTTCTTATGATTTTATTCTTTTAAAATATTATTATTTTAATTTAATTAATGAATTTGAATTTTAAATTTTGATTTTTGTTGACGGATGCATATTTTCATATTATATAATACACAAATATAAACATTATATGTCTTGATTTAAATAATTTAATTTCGTAACTTCTCTAATTTCAAAAATGTTATTTATGTAATTTATTTCTATCTCATAAAATATAATAATAATTATTAATAATGATAATAGGGCATCTAACTAATCTAGTTCCATCAGTAGAAAAATTTACCAAATTTCATCTAAATTTGAACACAATTTGATAGAAACCGAAATTCGCTAGTTTGCTGCGGATTTTTTTGCGAAAACAATCCGCATGTATTTACTGTAGTTTTATTTGCAAAAACAAATTCACATGTATTTGTTGTGGTTTTTAATGCGGAAAAAAATCTGTAGGTATTTGCTACAGATTTATTTGCGAAAAAAAATCCTCATATTTGCTGAGGCTTTAAATGCAGAAAAAAATCTACAGGTAAATGTCTTCCACATTTTTCTGCCAATTTATATTCCGCGGGAATTATTATTTTACTAAGTCTTTTGACGATTTAAAATAATTAAAGTAAGTTGATAAAAATTATTATTTTATTAAATATTATGATGATTTAAAATAATTAAAAATATTATGGTTGTTTGTTTATTTGTTTTTATGTATTTCTTATTATTCTAATTAAAAATATTATTCTGTTTTGAATTTATATACATAAATAAATAAAATGTTATTTTAATTTTAATTATAATACAAGTAAAATATTCTTGATTACTTAATTAAGAATTTTCTTAATTAAGGTTTTAAAAAATCTAAAAGTATACCGAAAAAATAATTAAGGATATAAAATTCGTAATAAAAAAATATTTTTATTATATAAATTATATTATAATTACAATTATAATAAAAAAATATTTTTAATATATTAATTATAGTTTAGAATTACAATAAATAAATTTTAACAAAATTATTTTTAACTATGGATAATTTATTTTAAACTATATTATGTTATTTAGCTTTGGTTTTCTTTTTTATATTAATGATAATAACTAAATAATTAAAAATTGAAGATTAAAAAGGTAAAATCTTGTGAAGAGTTTTCAAAAATAAGATTATTTCCATATCCTTTATTTATCTAATAATCCGTGACAAGTAGTGCATCTCAATTACAAAAATAAGATTAAATTTTTATTTTTTGAGCAAATAAAAATAATTAAATACAAAACACTTGAGCTAAAAATATTTTTACATTCCAAAAAAATTGATTACTTTTGTTTCTCCTTTTTCTATATACATGGATTTATTTAAAAATAAAGTAGGCAAGATTCTTTTATTGCTCTTTTGAATTTATTTATGTTATTAATTGAAATTTATTTACAAATTTTAAAATTGTTTTGCTTCATTCATTACTACAAAATTGACATTTAACATCGATGTTTTTGAACATTCAACATTGATTCATTTTGAATCAATGTTGAAACGATTGTCGTTAAAAGTAGGTTATTTTAACATCAGTTATAAAAATCAATGTTAAAATCTACTATACGGCAACAATTCTCCCTAAAATTGATGTGTTATAGTAGCAAAGTTGAAGTAATTGCTTGTGCCTATCATTAGAAAATAGTATGTTAAAAGAAATTCATTAAAATTAGAAAGTGTGTTGTAAAGTAGAGAAAAAAAATAATGTAACATTAATAATAGATTGAAATGGAAAAAAAAAGTAAGAATAAATATAAGTAATGTTAGTGCCTAGCTTTACTGAGTTTTAAAAGATTGGCTAAAATTTTGTTAAAACATAAGCACTTAGACAATGAAGGAAAGCTGGAGTTGCTGCACATGATGTCTAATATTATGTCAAGGAATCAGATCGGGCTGCACAATGCACAAGGCAAGATAAAATGTCAAATGAAGAATTGAAGCTGCAGGATCCACGATGTCGGATACAATGTCCAGGACATCCTGCCCGAAAATACTGGACACATAAATCTGTTATATCTTTAACAGATTAATGTGCAGTCAGCAACAGATTAGGCGCTCTATCTTTAGGAACGAATTAAAAGATAATTAAAGTTTGAATTACAAACTTGAATAGTTTCGTTCAGGGATTAGAGATTGAAGATAAAAAACTAAAAGATAAAACTTTATCTTTTAGATCTTTAAGTGCAGATTTTTCAGGAGAATGATAGATCTTATCCAGCGCAAGTTGTTGCAGCCCAGATACGTACACTGCTATATAAACATGAAGGCTGCACGAGTTTTCCATCAAGTCAGAGATTGAAGAGTTATTTTGTGAGTTTTGTGACTTGAGTGTTTTGTGAGCCACCTTGATGTTACCCTAACATCAAGTGTTGGACCTGAGTGTGTAGAGTTGATCTCTATTGTTCAGAGAGCAATCTCTGGTGTGTCTTTGATTTGTTTGTAAACACGGGTGAGTGATTGAGAGGGAGTGAGAGGGGCTCTCATATCTAAGAGTGGCTCTTAGGTAGAAGTTGCATGGGTAGTGGTTAGGTGAGAAGGTTGTATACAGTGGCTGTTAGATCTTCGAACTAATACTATTTTAGTGGATTTCCTCCCTGGCTTGGTAGCCCCCAGATGTAGGTGACGTTGCACCGAACTGGGTTAACAATCCTCTTGTGTTATTTACTTGTTTAATCTGTTCATACTGTCATATACAATCTGCATGTTCTGAAGCGCGATGTCGTGACATCCTGTACGACATCTGTCCTCAGTATCAGAATTTCAATTGGTATCAGAGCGGGCACTCGAAATCACTGAGTGAGATCTAGGGAGATAAATTCTGATGAACATGGAGAAAGAAGGAGGACCAGTGAACAGACCACCAATTCTGGATGGAACCAACTATGAATACTGGAAAGCAAGGATGGTGGCCTTCCTCAAATCACTGGATAGCAGAACCTGGAAAGCTGTCATCAAAGGCTGGGAACATCCCAAGATGCTGGACACAGAAGGAAAGCCCACTGATGAATTGAAGCCAGAAGAAGACTGGACAAAAGAAGAAGACGAATTGGCACTTGGAAACTCCAAAGCCTTGAATGCCCTATTCAATGGAGTTGACAAGAATATCTTCAGATTGATCAACACATGCACAGTTGCCAAGGATGCATGGGAGATTCTGAAAACCACTCATGAAGGAACCTCCAAAGTGAAGATGTCCAGATTGCAACTATTGGCTACAAAATTCGAAAATCTGAAGATGAAGGAGGAAGAATGCATTCATGACTTCCACATGAACATTCTTGAAATTGCCAATGCTTGCACTGCCTTGGGAGAAAGGATGACAGATGAAAAGCTGGTGAGAAAGATCCTCAGATCTTTGCCTAAGAGATTTGACATGAAAGTCACTGCAATAGAGGAGGCCCAAGACATTTGCAACATGAGAGTAGATGAACTCATTGGTTCCCTTCAAACCTTCGAGCTAGGACTCTCGGATAGGACTGAAAAGAAGAGCAAGAACCTGGCGTTCGTGTCCAATGATGAAGGAGAAGAAGATGAGTATGACCTGGATACTGATGAAGGTCTGACTAACGCAGTTGTGCTCCTTGGAAAACAGTTCAACAAAGTGCTGAAAAGAATGGACAGGAGGCAGAAACCACATGTCCGGAACATCCCTTTCGACATCAGGAAAGGTAGTGAATACCAGAAGAAGTCAGATGAAAAGCCCAGTCACAGCAAAGGAATTCAATGCCATGGGTGTGAAGGCTATGGACACATCAAAGCTGAATGTCCCACCCATCTCAAGAAGCAGAGAAAAGGACTTTCTGTATGTTGGTCTGATGATACAGAGAGTGAACAAGAAAGTGATTCTGACAGAGATGTGAATGCACTCACTGGGATATTTGAATCTGATGAAGATTCAAGTGATATTGATGTTGAAATCACTTTTGATGAGCTTGCTATATCCTATAGAGAACTATGCATCAGAAGTGAGAAGATTCTTCAGCAAGAAGCACAACTAAAGAAGATCATTGCAAATCTGGAGGCTGAGAAGGAGGCACATGAAGAGGAGATCTCTGAGCTTAAAGGAGAAATTGGTTTTCTGAACTCTAAACTGGAAAACATGACAAAATCAATAAAGATGCTGAATAAAGGCTCAGATATGCTTGATGAGGTGCTACAGCTCGGGAAGAATGTTGGAAACCAGAGAGGACTTGGATTTAATCATAAATCTGCTGGCAGAACAACCATGACAGAATTTGTTCCTGCCAAAAACAGCACTGGAGCCACGATGTCACAACATCGGTCTCGACATCATGGAACGCAGCAGAAAAAGAGCAAAAGAAAGAAGTGGAGGTGTCACTACTGTGGCAAGTATGGTCACATAAAGCCCTTTTGCTATCATCTACATGGCCATCCACATCATGGAACTCAAAGTAGCAGCAGCGGAAGGAAGATGATGTGGGTTCCAAAACACAAGATTGTTAGTCTTGTTGTTCATACTTCACTTAGAGCATCAGCTAAGGAAGATTGGTACCTAGATAGCGGATGTTCCAGACACATGACAGGAGTTAAAGAATTCCTGGTGAACATTGAACCTTGCTCCACTAGCTATGTGACATTTGGAGATGGCTCTAAAGGAAAGATCACTGGAATGGGAAAGCTAGTCCATGATGGACTTCCTAGTCTGAACAAAGTACTGCTGGTAAAGGGACTGACTGCAAACTTGATCAGCATCAGTCAGTTGTGTGATGAAGGATTCAATGTAAACTTCACAAAGTCAGAATGCTTGGTGACAAATGAGAAGAGTGAAGTTCTAATGAAGGGCAGCAGATCAAAGGACAACTGTTACCTATGGACACCTCAAGAAACCAGTTACTCCTCCACATGTCTATCCTCCAAAGAAGATGAAGTCAAAATATGGCATCAAAGATTTGGACATCTGCACTTAAGAGGCATGAAGAAAATCATTGACAAAGGTGCTGTCAGAGGCATTCCCAATCTGAAAATAGAAGAAGGCAGAATCTGTGGTGAATGTCAGATTGGAAAGCAAGTCAAGATGTCCCACCAGAAACTTCAACATCAGACCACTTCCAGGGTGCTGGAACTACTTCACATGGACTTGATGGGGCCTATGCAAGCTGAAAGCCTTGGAGGAAAGAGGTATGCCTATGTTGTTGTGGATGATTTCTCCAGATTTACCTGGGTCAACTTTATCAGAGAGAAATCAGACACCTTTGAAGTATTCAAAGAGTTGAGTCTAAGACTTCAAAGAGAAAAAGACTGTGTCATCAAGAGAATTAGGAGTGACCATGGCAGAGAGTTTGAAAACAGCAAGTTTACTGAATTCTGCACATCTGAAGGCATCACTCATGAGTTCTCTGCAGCCATCACACCACAACAAAATGGCATAGTTGAAAGGAAAAACAGGACTTTGCAAGAAGCTGCTAGGGTCATGCTTCATGCCAAAGAACTTCCCTATAATCTCTGGGCTGAAGCCATGAACACAGCATGCTATATCCACAACAGAGTCACACTCAGAAGAGGGACTCCAACCACACTGTATGAAATCTGGAAAGGGAGGAAGTCAACTGTCAAGCACTTCCACATTTTTGGAAGTCCATGTTACATTTTGGCAGATAGAGAGCAAAGGAGAAAGATGGATCCCAAGAGTGATGCAGGAATATTCTTGGGATACTCTACAAACAGCAAAGCATATAGAGTATTCAATTCCAGAACCAGAACTGTGATGGAATCCATCAATGTGGTTGTTGATGATCTAACTCCAGCAAGAAAGAAGGATGTCGAAGACGATGTCAGAACATCGGGAGACAATGTAGCAGATACAGCTAAAAGTGCAGAAAATGCAGAAAATGCAGAAAACTCTGATTCTGCTACAGATGAACCAAACATCAATCAACCTGACAAGAGTCCTTCCATTAGAATCCAGAAGATGCACCCCAAGGAGCTGATTATAGGAGATCCAAACAGAGGAGTCACTACAAGATCAAGGGAGTTTGAGATTGTCTCCAATTCATGCTTTGTCTCCAAAACTGAGCCAAAGAATGTGAAAGAGGCACTGACTGATGAGTTCTGGATCAATGCTATGCAAGAAGAATTGGAGCAATTCAGAAGGAACGAAGTTTGGGAGCTAGTTCCTAGACCCGAGGGAACTAATGTGATTGGCACCAAGTGGATCTTCAAGAACAAAACCAATGAAGAAGGTGTTATAACCAGAAACAAGGCCAGACTTGTTGCTCAAGGCTACACTCAGATTGAAGGTGTAGACTTTGATGAAACTTTCGCCCCTGTTGCTAGACTTGAGTCCATCAGATTGTTACTTGGTGTAGCTTGCATCCTCAAATTCAAGCTGTACCAGATGGATGTGAAGAGCGCGTTTCTGAATGGATACCTGAATGAAGAAGTCTATGTGGAGCAGCCAAAGGGATTTGTAGATCCAACTCATCCAGATCATGTATACAGGCTCAAGAAGGCTCTCTATGGATTGAAGCAAGCTCCAAGAGCTTGGTATGAAAGGCTAACAGAGTTCCTTACTCAGCAAGGGTATAGGAAGGGAGGAATTGACAAGACTCTCTTTGTCAAACAAGATGCTGAAAACTTGATGATAGCACAGATATATGTTGATGACATTGTGTTTGGAGGGATGTCGAATGAGATGCTTCGACATTTTGTCCAACAGATGCACTCTGAATTTGAGATGAGTCTTGTTGGAGAGCTGACTTATTTTCTGGGACTCCAAGTGAAGCAGATGGAAGACTCCATATTCCTCTCACAAAGCAAGTATGCAAAGAACATTGTCAAGAAGTTTGGGATGGAAAATGCCAGCCATAAAAGAACACCTGCACCTACTCACTTGAAGCTGTCAAAGGATGAAGCTGGCACCAGTGTTGATCAAAGTCTGTACAGAAGCATGATTGGGAGCCTACTATATTTAACAGCAAGCAGACCTGACATCACCTTTGCAGTAGGTGTTTGTGCAAGATATCAAGCCAATCCCAAGATAAGTCACTTGAATCAAGTAAAGAGAATTCTGAAATATGTAAATGGCACCAGTGACTATGGGATTATGTACTGTCGTTGTTCAGATTCAATGCTGGTTGGATATTGTGATGCTGATTGGGCTGGAAGTGCAGATGACAGAAAAAGCACTTCTGGTGGATGTTTCTATTTGGGAAAAAATCTTATTTCATGGTTCAGCAAGAAGCAGAACTGTGTGTCCCTATCTACTGCAGAAGCAGAGTATATTGCAGCAGGAAGCAGCTGTTCACAACTAGTTTGGATGAAGCAGATGCTGAAGGAGTACAATGTCGAACAAGATGTCATGACATTGTACTGTGACAACATGAGTGCTATTAATATTTCTAAAAATCCTGTTCAACACAGCAGAACCAAGCACATTGACATTAGACATCACTATATTAGAGATCTTGTTGATGATAAAGTTATCACACTGGAGCATGTTGCCACTGAGGAACAAGTAGCAGATATTTTCACAAAGGAATTGGATGCAAATCAGTTTGAAAAACTGAGGGGCAAGCTGGGCATTTGTCTGCTAGAGGAGTTATAGCAATTACTTCTATCTGAACGTGCTCAAACGTTAATAGCACGTTCACTACTGGGCCAAAACAAATTCAACCTTCGTTTCACTCGTCCCCCTACATTCCTCATTCAAACTTACATTTTCGTAGCAATCTCGTTTTCAACAGCATTCCCCAACACTTCTCAGATATTCACGAAACCACTCCCAAAGCTCTGCTTCTCCATGGCCACCTCACCAAAAGAAACCTCATCCCCTGTTTCACCCTCTGTACCATCATCTCCATCATCCTCCAAAACTCCATCAAACCAGGAACAACCTGCATTCAATATCCAACCCATACAAATGATTCCTGGTCCAGGCCCTGTTCCTGAGAAACTGGTCCCTAAAAGACAACAGAGAGTGAAGATTTCTGAAAACCCTAGCTTTGCAACAAGCCCTAGGGAAGAAGACACTGAGATGGATAAGAAGATCCGCAGTCTTGTGAATAGCATTTTGAAAAATGCTTCTGTCCCTGATGCTGATAAAGATGTCCCAACATCTTCCACCCCAAATGCTGAAGTCCTCTCTTCATCCAGTGAAGAGAAATCAACAGAGGAAGAGGATCAAGCCACAGAGGAGACCCCTGCACCAAGGGCACCAGAACCTGCTCCAGGTGACCTCATTGACCTAGAAGAAGTAAAATCTGATGAGGAACCCATTGCCAAAAAGTTGGCACCTGGCATTGCAGAAAGATTACAAAGCAGAAAGGGAAAAACCCCCATTACTAGGTCTGGACGAATCAAAACTATTGCACAGAAGAAGAGCACACCAATCACTCCTACCACATCCAGATGGAGCAAAGTTGCAATCCCTTCCAAGAAGAGGAAAGAAATTTCCTCATCTGATTCTGATGATGATGTCGAACTAGATGTTCCCGACATCCAGAGAGCCAAGAAATCAGGGAAAAAGGTGCCTGGTAATGTCCCTGATGCCCCATTGGACAACATTTCATTCCACTCCATTGGCAATGTTGAAAGGTGGAAATTTGTATATCAACGCAGACTTGCTTTAGAAAGAGAACTGGGAAGAGATGCCTTGGATTGCAAGGAGATCATGGACCTCATCAAGGCTGCTGGACTGTTGAAAACTGTCACCAAGTTGGGAGACTGTTATGAAAGTCTAGTCAGGGAATTCATTGTCAACATTCCCTCTGACATAACAAACACAAAGAGTGATGAGTATCAGAAAGTGTTTGTTAGAGGAAAGTGTATTAGATTCTCCCCTGCTGTAATCAACAAATACCTGGGCAGACCAACTGAAGGAGTGGTGGATATTGCTGTTTCTGAGCATCAAATTGCCAAGGAAATCACTGCCAAGCAAGTCCAGCATTGGCCAAAGAAAGGGAAGCTTTCTGCAGGGAAGCTAAGCGTGAAGTATGCAATCCTGCATAGGATTGGCACTGCAAACTGGGTACCCACCAATCATACTTCCACTGTTGCCACAGGTTTGGGTAAATTTCTGTATGCTGTTGGAACCAAGTCCAAATTTAATTTTGGAAACTATATTTTTGATCAAACTATTAAGCATTCAGAATCTTTTGCTGTCAAATTACCCATTGCCTTCCCAACTGTATTGTGTGGCATTATGTTGAGTCAACATCCCAATATTTTAAACAACATTGACTCTGTGAAGAAGAGAGAATCTCCTCTATCCCTGCATTACAAACTGTTTGAGGGGACACATGTCCCAGACATTGTCTCGACATCAGGGAAAGCTGCTGCTTCAGGTGCTGTGTCCAAGGATGATTTGATTGCTGAACTCAAGGACACATGCAAGGTGCTGGAGGCAACCATCAAAGCCAACACAGAGAAGAAAATGGAGCTGGAACGCCTGATCAAAAGACTCTCAGACAATGGCGTTGATGATGGAGAAGCAGCTGAGGAAGAAGAAGATGCAGCAGAGGATACAGAATCAGATGATGATGATTCTGATGCCACCCCATGACCATCAGACCTTTAGTTTTTTTTTTGCTTTTTACTCTTACTAGCTATTGGGGCATGTCCCTTTGAACAATTGATTGTTATTGGTCTGTAATATTTGCACATCATGCATTCTACTTTTGCCAAATTCTGTCTAAAAAGGGGGAGTAGTAGGATATTATGCATAATTTATGATTTTGAGGGGGAGTAGTATTTATACTGCTGCTGCTGATGATGATTGATGTAAACTACTAGAACTAGTAGCTGATAGAAGATGCTGCAGTGAACTGCTGCCTAGCAGAATATTCACTTCACAGCAGTAAGAGCATGGAGACAGGGGGAGCAGAAAACTGATGTCACGTGAGATGTCTTGACATCCTGGAAAAGACTTGTAGATTTGCAACTTGCAGAATTTTGCTGTCACCACTACAGATACTGCTGTGCTTGATTACTCTGATAATGAAAGTTGCTGATCCCACTTGCATGACTGCTCGTACCTGCTCAGGAAGTGTCTAAGTATGTTTTAGACAAAATTTGCCAAAGGGGGAGATTGTTAGTGCCTAGCTTTACTGAGTTTTAAAAGATTGGCTAAAATTTTGTTAAAACATAAGCACTTAGACAATGAAGGAAAGCTGGAGTTGCTGCACATGATGTCTAATATTATGTCAAGGAATCAGATCGGGCTGCACAATGCACAAGGCAAGATAAAATGTCAAATGAAGAATTGAAGCTGCAGGATCCACGATGTCGGATACAATGTCCAGGACATCCTGCCCGAAAATACTGGACACATAAATCTGTTATATCTTTAACAGATTAATGTGCAGTCAGCAACAGATTAGGCGCTCTATCTTTAGGAACGAATTAAAAGATAATTAAAGTTTGAATTACAAACTTGAATAGTTTCGTTCAGGGATTAGAGATTGAAGATAAAAAACTAAAAGATAAAACTTTATCTTTTAGATCTTTAAGTGCAGATTTTTCAGGAGAATGATAGATCTTATCCAGCGCAAGTTGTTGCAGCCCAGATACGTACACTGCTATATAAACATGAAGGCTGCACGAGTTTTCCATCAAGTCAGAGATTGAAGAGTTATTTTGTGAGTTTTGTGACTTGAGTGTTTTGTGAGCCACCTTGATGTTACCCTAACATCAAGTGTTGGACCTGAGTGTGTAGAGTTGATCTCTATTGTTCAGAGAGCAATCTCTGGTGTGTCTTTGATTTGTTTGTAAACACGGGTGAGTGATTGAGAGGGAGTGAGAGGGGCTCTCATATCTAAGAGTGGCTCTTAGGTAGAAGTTGCATGGGTAGTGGTTAGGTGAGAAGGTTGTATACAGTGGCTATTAGATCTTCGAACTAATACTATTTTAGTGGATTTCCTCCCTGGCTTGGTAGCCCCCAGATGTAGGTGACGTTGCACCGAACTGGGTTAACAATCCTCTTGTGTTATTTACTTGTTTAATCTGTTCATACTGTCATATACAATCTGCATGTTCTGAAGCGCGATGTCGTGACATCCTGTACGACATCTGTCCTCAGTATCAGAATTTCAAGTAAAAATGTGGCCTAGCTTTCACCAATTATAAATATAAATATATATAAATAATGTAACAGTAATAATTTGAAATGGAAAACCTTAGCGTAGCTTCCGCTGATTATTTCTCCAAACCGATTATTCTTCCTCTGTGCCCTAGCTTCTCTTTTGCTGCCGTCAACCATCGTCTCTCTCGCCGCTTTCGGCACCGATCGAATAGTCTCTGGCCAACTTCAGGTAACCCGCATTCTTCTCTCTGATCTTGTGCTGCTTGAGGCGTCACTCACTGCATCGCCACCCTCACAGTGTGATTTAGGAATTTACTTTTGGATTTGTCGTTAGTATCTTCATTTTGAATGTTTTACTTCAGGTACTTCACCATTAATGGAGTTTCTGAATAAAAAAGGCACTCCATGAAGCAATTAGCTGAAACATACCCTTCCGTCGTTCCTTGCTTCGATCTCCATCCTTGGTAGTTTTTTTTTTTCTGGGTTTTCCTCAATTGAAATGACCTAATTTTGTGACGTTGTTGCAGGTTTGTTAAAGAATGAAGTCCCAATTGGTTTAAAACGTTGAGATAGTATTTTGATTCCACACCCTCTACTGCAGTTGAGAGAGTTTTTGCAGATTGCAACATTATCAATGGCTCTATTAAGAGCTTTAAATCTTATAGCCAGGTATTGCATTTGAGTACACAACAAAATATGTTTCTATCATTCCTCAATTACTTTTATTATATTGTTGATTTGCAAAAATTGTACATTCAACACTTTAGGTGCAACATTAAGCTAGTACTTTTCTATTTAATAGAAAACAACATGATATTACATAATTTATATTGTTGGTTCCAACTGCTGAAGCATTCCTTGATTCATGAATTTAAATGAATCATTCACTTCGAAATCATTTCTTATCTATATACACCTGTAGGATGTTACTTTTTATTAATTGGATTCAGAATGATAATATACTAAAAATGATGTTGCATGTAATGAAATGAATCTAGAAAAAGAACGATAATAATAATAATAACAAAACAATGACTCTATTTTGATGACCTTTAAATATGAAATAGAATGAAATATGTAAAACAAAAAGATATAAGTGCATCAATACTATTGCCATGAACTATTGGTAGTAAGGAAATTTGTTCAATTTTTATCACTCATGGACTTTTGAAGAAGTAAATATATGCTAGTAAATTTCTTATCAAAGGCTTATTTCAGATTTGTGTCCATTTTGGATGTTGCCCTCTTAAACCAGTTCAAGTTTGTGTCCATTTATTATTCTATAAGAGAGTTCAAAATGAAAAACATTTTTGTATGTCTTCTATTAGTTTCTCAATTGAGTGAAAGAGTTGAAAATTACACAAATTAATGAATATTTGAAGACTCTGAACTTGATAACAGTTGCGGTCCATTCACCACGAAAATTGTAATCAGCCCGACCATGGTTAGATGATAACAACCCTCCTAGAATAATGTCAACAATTCGGTAACGATCGTGGTAAGCTCATCACGGGCGTGGTCAATTCATGAGGGTTTTGGTCAACCAAGAGGGTTGTAATCAATCCACAACAACCTAAGACTTCAACATCACTTTCGACAACGACCGTGGTGGATTCACCATGACCATAATATGCCTTTTTGTGTAATTATCTTTAGGAAGCTATATATAGTGGTCTTTGTCTTTATAAAGGGCATTCAATTTTATTCTTATCTTTTTATGAATTTGAGAAAACCTTGAGGGCTTTTGAGAGCTGAAGAGCGCGAACAACACTGCTAGGACGGATCATAAACATCATTCCTGCCTATTGGTATGTCTATGTTTACTCTTTATAGGATTGCTAGTTCTGCTCTGATTATGAGTGACCAATCCCCCTTGTCCGGGGTTTATGATGTAATTGCCCATTTGTACTCATTTCCTTGTTCTTAATGAAATTTCTCATAATGTTTATTTGGAACCGACCATTTTGATACTCTATCTATAGCATAATAGTTGTCATTTGCATGTAATTGGTAGATCTAGGTAGATAATATTTTATACTAAATTGCATGATCAAATTGTTTGGGTAATCTTTGATAGATTAGTTAGTCTTTAATTAATCATCCCTAGAATTGATTTTATCCTTTGACTTAAATTGATAGATTCATGATCATTGGGGTATTGATTTAAGATAAAGAGCATCTTCTAATCTTAAGCATAGACTTTAGTTGATTTTGGGAATCGGTAATTAACTGAGGAAGGAATTTAATTAGGACTAGGACTAGGGGGAAATTGGTACTAGTGAGTTGTAACCCTTGGCCATTCTTATCATCACTTAAACCTCTCTTTATATTCATTTATTTGCTTTCTTATAAAAACCAAAACAACAAAAATATTTAAATTCTCTTTTTAATCATCTCTACTACTAGTTTAATAAACTTAACTTATTGGGAATACAATTGGTCCTTTGGATTCGATATCCGGACTTGCGAGTCCATTTTTACTATTGTATAGGGTACGCTTGTCCTTGTGCGAGCCTAACATATTTTAGGCAACACACCCTCAAGGTTAGATCATTGGAGATTAGTCTAAAGGAGTCAGAACTAGATCATCATTCAAAGATCTTTCATCTTATGCCCTCGTGTTAGAAATAGAACCTAAGACAATAGATGAAGCATTGACAGACGATGACTAGATCATTGTGATGGAAGAAGAACTTCATTAGTTCACTAGAAATGATGTATGGACACTTGTTCCCAAGTCTGAAAACAAGAGCACATTGGAACAAGATGGGTGTTCAAAAACAAATTGGATAAACAAGGTAAAGTGGTTGATTGAGCATTTTTAGTTTAGTATTTTCCTATTCTTCTTAGCTTATCTGACCTCTCTTTGACTCTTATTTTTTTTTACCTTAACTCAATTTTGGTCTTAGGCAAATAATTAGGCTTAATTGATAATTGTTTTCTTATTTTTGGATTTTGGACTTACTTGACCTATCTGCCTTGTGCAGGACTTTTATGATGCTAAAAGACTCCAAATAGAGCCTATGAGTAGTCCCTCGAAATCTAAGGAAAAGAGATACAATTTTATTAGAAATAAGCTTGGGCCAATTCTACCGTTTTGAGGGTCATTTTAGGCTTGGAAGTTAGAGCCTCTGCACTTGGATTTAGGGCTGTGAAATTAGGCCTTTGCATTGTGTATTTAGCTTAATTAGAGAGGTTAGTTGGGCTTAATCAAGGCCTATCCTTTACTTTTGATTAGTTACAATATATATTAGTCTACTTAGTGCATTTTCAGAGTTACTTAGTTAGTTAGAATCATTTTTGTAGAAAACAGAATCAAGAAACTTCTAGTGCAAGTTTTGAGATCAAACTCTTTTTCTCTCAGCTGTTCTTCATCTCTTCAACTTTGTTCTTCTCTTCTCTAGATCAATTTTCATTGTTCTTCCATTGGTGATGACTATGGAAGGCTAAAAAACTAATCAATCCAAGGATATAGTCCAAGCAATGAGGAATTTGAGTTTTGGTTAAGTATTTTGAATTCTGTGTGAATGTTCATCTTTTTCTCCAATTCTATTTTCGATTTTCATGATTATAAATGTGTTTAGGATTGGAAACAAATTAGTTTATTGATTAATTTCCTAATTCAAATCTAATCATATATTGATTGGATGATATTTCAATATGATTTGTGATCTTAATGAATTGAGAGATTAATTCGATTGAATTACCTCTAATGACATTGACTGGGCTTTCATAATATGATAATCATATGTAGTAAACTGTGATAATTAGAATTGTTTGGCTTTGGTGAATTGGATTGATGCTCTTAAATTTGTCTCATATTCTACTTCAAACTTTGTTTCTGTGATAATTTTTCATTTTTGTTGTATTTCTGCAATTTTCTTCAATTGTCTAGAAACTGTTTGTTAAACTCCTCTATTGTTTATAATTGGATTGAATTCGGAACCAAAATGGATTGTATCTCTGAGTCGACCTAGGTTATTCATGTACTGAAAAATCAATCCTATTTTTATTTGTTTTGGAACGATTTGGCGATCTTTTTAAAAAATGACGTCGTTGCCGGGGATACAATTCATTATGTGCCAACCGTAATTCACTAATGACTAGATAGTAGTATAGGTACAACTGATATTAGTACAGTAGATTTGCATCTGTACATTTAAAGAAAAACACACATGATGCAATCCTCCCTAGGAAGGGACTACTCACCAGAGCCATGAGCAAGAAGCTCCAAGAGGATTGGGCTGGAGCTGCTGAAGAAGCCCTAGGGTTCTCATGAACCTCAGGGTAGATTTTGAGCCCATGGGCCAAGGTTGGGTCCACTTATCTTTGTACATATTAGATTAGGATTTCATTATTTTTTGGGTCTTGTATTTAGGGCTCCATAATGTAGGTAGGGTACCCTAGAAATGTAGGATTTTTCAGCCCTTGTATTTTAGGGCACCTAGACTAGTTCTTGTATTAGGGGTAGTTTTGTAATTTCACATACATTAAGTGAATGTTTGATGTGTGTGCTGGGAAATAAATTTAATTGAATTGGGAGAAGCACAATTCAATCAAATTTTAGAGAGGGAGGTGAGCATTTGCTTGCTACACCCCATTGCCACATCATATAGTCACACTTTGTGCATGTCCTTCATGCTTTACATGTCTCATGACACCTAAGCACACTTAGTGGAGAATCTTGGACTTGATCTTGGATTAGTGGGCTGAACCATATCTAAAATTCACTAATCATAATTAGTGAAATTTTGGCTCCAAAATTTAGCTCCACAAATTCAATTTCAAATTCAAATGAAATTTGAATAGAAATTCAAATTTCCCTCCAATTTTGTGTGACACTTAGGCTATAAATAGAGGCCATGTGTGTGCATTTTTTTTTAACTTTGATCATTTGAGAATTACACTTCAAAGTTCATACCTCATTTGAGGCACAAAATTTTGTGCTCCTTCTCCCTCCACTCATCTTTTCCTACCTTCAAGCTCTTATCCATGGCTTCCTATGGTGGTGAGTTTGTTCTTGACTCATCTTCTCCTTGAAGTGGAATCTCCAATCATCTTTCTTCCTTCTCCATTCTGCTGCCATTGAACTTCAAGAAGCAAAGGACTCCATTGATGAAGAAGATCTAAGGCCTATAAGCTCCACATGGAGCTACGTCAACATATCTGTCAAACTAACTAAGTGTTCCATTTTGTTGCATTCTACATTTTCTTTTTCCATACACTAACTGTTTGATATATTGTATTTGTTCTGTTAATGTTGTTAAGTGTAGTCTGTGGGAGTAGTAAAGTGTTTTGCATTGAGTACTAGTGCTTTACATTGAGTAATGTAGTTATGTATATTGTGTCATAGAAGTAAACTGAATTGTAGAGTTTGGCTACGCAACTTGGTGTCTAAAGTTTATCCCATATTTTAAGCAAAAATAACTCCTCAGGGGCTGGGTTAGGGTTAAAATTTGCAAATTCAGCCTCTAAATATGAGTTTTAGCGATAGGGGCATTTGGGTCATTTCACATGAGACTAGCTCAGGATGGGCTAAAAATTGGTTAGAATATAGAAAGAATTGAAACATCAAGGTGCCCCTATGAGGGACAAAAGTAGAAGCAAAGACTTTGCCTTTGATGTTTTGATGATGCCATATGATCGTGATGTTTTGATGCCTTATGAAAATGCGCTTCTCAAGTTTAATTCAAGACAAAAATCCAAGAATACAAGATACAACATCAGGAAGATCTCTAGTGTTTTTAGGAAGTGAATTCCAAATTGAAACTGCAAAATGTTTGGCCAAGAAATTTAAGCAAAAATGTCTTTTTCAAGAGATTTACTCTCTGGTAATCGATTACCAGAGGATGTAATCGATTACCAGTGGCCAAAATGAATTATAACAGCTATTAGAAATTTGAATTCAAATTTTACACTGTGTAATCGATTACACATGGATGCTAATCGATTACTAGCAGTTACTGAATGTTTTGATTCAAATTTTAAAGCCTGTAATCGATTACACAAGTCTTGTAATCGATTACCAGAGGAGATTTTCAGAAAATTATTTCCAAGGGTCACAACTTTTCAAATGGTTTTTACATGGCCATCAAAGGTCTATTTATATGTGACTTGGAACACTAATTTTGCTTAGAGTTTTTCAGCCCAAAAAGTTTTATCCTCTCAAAAGATTAAGAGTGTTTTCATTGCCCAAAAAGGTTTATCCTCTCAAAAGATTAAGAAAGTTTTTTCTGAAATGAAATGTCTTATCCTCTCAAAAAGATTCCTTGGTCAAACACTTGCATATTCAATAAGGAATTTTGATTGATCTTCATTGTACAATCTATCTCTTTCAAGGGAGATTTTTTCTTCTCTTCTTCTTACTTCTGAAAAGGGATTAAGAGACCGAGGGTCTCTTGTTGTAAAGGATTCCTGAACACAAGGGAAGGGTTGTTCCTGTGTCGTTCAGACTTTGTAAAAGGTGTTTTACAAAGAGAGTGGAAAATCTCAAGTGGTTTGCTTGAGGACTGGACGTAGGCACGGGAAGTGACCGAACCAGTATAAATCAAGTTTGCATTTCTCTCTCCCCTTAAACTCCTTTATTGTTTATTGCTTATTGTTTCTATTCAGTAAGATTAATTTGCATTATTATTTAGGAGTTCATTTTTAAAAGGAATCTTGGGTTGTTGGGATAAAATCAAAATAGAATTTTTGATTAGGAAAAAATTGTGATATCTTAATTCAACCCCCCTTCTTAAGATAACTGAGGCCATTTGTCCAACAACAAACACAAACATTAGGGGTCCTTTTTGCCAAATTCAATGATCTAGACCACTTTTGGAATTTTTTTTTCTATTTTCATGATTTTTAAAAATCACCAAAAAATTATATAAAATAAAAAATGAGTTTTAGACATTTATTGTGGTGTTTTTGATTTTTTTAAATTATTTGGGGGTGGTTTTTCATTTTCTATATCATTTAAGCAAATATTATGAATAGTGTCCTAGTAGAGTAGTTGTCTATTATTTCTGTGATTCCTATCATTTCTGTCACTAATAAACTGAGTTGTGCATGACTAGGTCCAAACCAGGTGACTTGCATCCATATGATCTTGAGGTAGATAAGGCATTTCATAGGTTGAGTAGAAATAACAAGAGTGTAGGTCTGCATGATAGTGTAGTCGTGGATAGTAGTATAATGCATACTGATTTCATTACTGATTCTATTTTTGAGCCTAGTTTTAGTGCTTCTGAGTTTGAAATTAGTGTTGATACAATGGCTGATAACAAACAAACTCTTAAGGAATTGACTACACCTGATGTTGTGTATCAACCTTGGTGTATTCAATATCCTAAGACAGAGGTTAGTTATGAGCTAAAGTCTTGACTAATCCATTTGCTACCAAAGTTTCATGGTCTTTTAGGTGAAGATCCACACAAGCACCTTAAGGAGCTTCATGTAGTGTGTTCCATCATGCGATCACATGAAATTCATGGGGATTATGTGAAGATGAAAGCATTTCCATTCTTTCTGGATGGTGTGGCTAAGGACTGGTTGTACCTTTAACCAGACCCGATCAACACTTGGGAAAATATGAAGAGAAGAGTTTTAGAGAAATTCTTCCTTGCATCCAGAACAACATCCATTCGGAAAGAAATTTGTGGTATAAGGTAGCAACTTAGAGAGACATTATATGAGTACTGGGAGAGATTCAACATGTTGTGTGCTACCTGCCCTCTCCATCAAATTAGTGAGCAATTATTGATCCAATATTTTTATGAAGGATTGATGTTAATGAATAGGAGTATAATTGATGCAGCTAGTGGAGGTGCTTTAATGGACAAAACTCATGTTGCTACAAGACAATTGATTTCTAACATGGCAGCCAATTATCGACAATTTGGTACTAAAGTGGCTACAACATCCAAGGCTGTTGTAAATGAATTTTTTGTTTCTAAAGTTGCTGATAACCAAAGGATGGAGAATAAACTAACAAAATTAACATCCTTTGTGAGACAACTAGCCATTGGTCAACAATAGAATGTGATGGCAACCAATCAACCAAGGTTGTGTGGTATTTGTTGTGCACCTAATCATCCAAAAGATGCATGTCCCACTCTCCAACAAACAGAACATGCAGCTGATGTGTCTGCCATGCAATTTGGATAGCCATTCAGACCTCAACAACAACAATATAATCCTTACTTCAACACCTATAAACCTGGTTGGAGAGATCATCCAAACCTGAGGTATGGTCCTAGTCCACAATAATAGCAGACACAACAACAACAACTATTCAGACAGTAACAATACTAACCCTCCACCAGCAAATACCAAGCTTCCCCATTCAGATAACAACAATAGTTCCAATAGTCTACACCTACGCTTGCATAACATGTGCAAAATTTTTTTGGACCTTCCTTGGAGGAGCCGATGAAGCAAATGGCAGCCAACAACATTCAGTTTCAACAGAATGTGAGTGCCACCATCCAAGACTTGTAGACTTACATTGGACAATTACCTACAACTATCAACCAGATGCAACAACAAGGGTTTGGCAACATTCTCGCACAACTGATCATTAATCTAAAGGGGAATGTGAGTGTATAACCTTGAGGAGTGGCAAGGAGCTTCCAAATTTAACTGATATTGGTGCCAAAATTGATGATGATGCCAAAATAGATTCTGCACCAAAACAACTTCCTCTACCTTTTCCTTCTAGATCCATTCCTGCAAAGAAAGTGGAGCTTGGTTCTGATCTTCTTGAGACTTTCAGAAGGGTGGAAGTCAACATTCCTCTCTTGGATGCCATCAAACAGATTCCAAAATATGCAACGTTCTTGAAGGATTTATGCACCATAAGAGGAAGCTGAAGGGAAATGAGCAAGTGAAGATGGGCAAAAATGTTTTTGCACTTATACAAAGAAAAACTGTTGCTTCCATTGCACCATCTACCTTGCCACAGAAGTGAAAAGATCCTGGAACTTTCACTGTCCCTTGCACCATTAGAGACTACACTTTTACAGATGCTATGCTTGACCTTGGAGCCTCAATTAATGTCATGCCCACTTCAGTTTACAAATCACTACTTCTTGGTGATTTGAAACCCACTGGTGTTGTCATTCATCTAGCCAACTAGAGTGTTGTGATTACAATTGGAGTTATTAAATATGTTCTGGTGGAAGTTAATAATATGATTTTTCCAGCAAATTTTTACATTTTGGATACGGAGAATGAGTCTTCCAGCCATGGGTCCACATTGATCCTAGGTAGACCATTCTTGATGACAGCCAGGACCAAAATTGATGTGCATACAGGACCAAAATATGTAGTTCACTCTGATTGTGTTGCAGGTGCAGATCTTGACTCTTCTATTTCCCTTACAGCAATTGTCATACCCTAATTTCGTCCGGGGACCATCTGTTTGTTGGGATGCGACCCTCGTTTGACCACTTCGAGGTACTTGGCACCCATCGTTAGGAAATCCGTGAAGTTCCATGACATGTCGGAAGTCAATAGAAAGCATTGTTGCACAATCCGTGAAGTTCCGCGACATGCCGGAAGTAAAAAGGAAGTGTTAATGCGCAATCCGTAAAGTTTCGTAACATTCCGGAAGCCAAAGAAGGGATGATTACGTAATCCGTAAGGTTTCGTGACATTACAGAAAGAAAACAAGTATTGTTACGTAATTCGTAAGGTTCCGTAACGTTACGGAAAAAGAATCAACAAAAAAGGCAAGGGGGTGTATTTAGTAAACAGGGGGGTGCAAATAGCAACCAGACCCACTTGGGCCTGGAGGAAGCAACCTAGCTCGCCTGGGCGAGCTGGGTGGCAAGCTCCTCCCTCATTTTCCTATAAATAGGGGGAGGAGGGAAGAATAAAAAGGTTCAACCCTCCTGGTATCTGAGAATCACTTAAAATTAGTGAGAAAAATTGTTTCCGTGAAGAAAATCCAAGCCGAGGCGCTTCCGTAACGCTTCCGAGATGTTTCCATGGGTGATTTCGCGAAGAGTTTCCGCCGTTCTTCATTCGTTCTTCGTCATTCTTCGGTCTTCAATCGGTAGTTTCCCGAAATCAAACTTTTTAATTCATTCTATGAACCCTTATTGGCCCTCATTTGTTTCGCGTGCTTTTATTTTAATTTCATCTACTTTCCGTACCCCCTTTTGACGTGCTTTAGTCATTTATTTAAGTCATTCTCTCGGCTAATAAAAAATAAAATAAATTTCCACCGATCATTCGTATTGTGACACCTTTTAATTTCTGTTAAAATGAAATCCGACCATTCGGTCATGCCGTAACCACGTTTAAAAACAAAAAGAGGCAAAATAATAATATAATAATAAAAAAAATATCTTTTAATAAAATAACCAAAAAAAATCAATTGGACGTTTTTCTTTGGGATTTTTCTTTCTTAATCGAATTGACTAATAACCAAAGTGAAACTAAGGCTAAAATCAATTCATAAATCTAACTTTTGTCATCACCTAAAAAAGCCATTTTTACGGTCCAACGCCTTAAAATGGTCTTTTTCGCCTTTATTGGTTAAACGTAGATTTCTAAAAAGCCTAAAATCAACACGTAGTTTTATTACCTCTTGCAAAAAAAACAAGAGATCATTAATGGTCCAATGCCTTAATGTTTTATCCCTTTCAAAAGAATCGAAAGATTGTTTAATGGTCCAACGCCTTAAATGACCTTTCATTCAATAAAAACATATTTTGCAAAAAAAGGATAAAAACAATTTAACCAATGTTTGGGTCTCAAAGAACTACATAGGTCTGATTTCCTTATCACAAATTGAGGAATACGTAGGAGCAAGGGAAACACCCTCGTCGACCACAAAAAGATAAAAAAATATAAAATGCATAAAAAGACATAAGAACGTGAAAAAGGGGAAGGTAACATAAATTGAAGTCATATTTGCACATTTGATTAAAGGTTGTCGTCTCTTGTGACGAACGCGGGGGGTGCTAAAACCTTCCCCGTGCGTAAATACAACTCCCGAACCTTTCACTTAAAGTTCGTAGACCACGTCTTTTCCAGTTTTTCTGACGTTTTCCTCAAATAAACGTTGGTGGCGACTCCGCGCGTATTCCTTTCTTGGAAGATGCACCAGCGAGTCACGTGTCGCCCTCCCGCCGAAGGGTAGGTTGCGACAATTGGCGACTCTACTGGAGACTATTTTTAGAGAGTTAGGTCATTTAATCTTGTGCAATGTTTTATCATGACTTTCTCCTTTGTTGGTTTCCCTTTATTTTTCTTATGTTCTTGTATATATAACTCTTTGATGCTTTTAGTGCATTTTAAAATGTATGCATGAGGTAAATATTTATTCATTTGATGCACACAAACACCAACACTATTTGCACACACGGTGAGTTGAAAAAGGGCCCTATACCTGGGTTCGTGGGAACATAAGGAGTGGAGGTGAATCTGTGATCATGCTAGGTCTCCGACTTGCTTGATTACAGTGAACCCTCATCTAGAGTTTTTCTCTTTGATAACATATTGTTGCTAGTAGTCCCTACTGTAGCAATATGTTCTTCGAAGGGGATGATACCTCTAGAGACCATCAAGAGAGATATGACCACCTTGGGAATTATCACTAAAAGCCCTTTTAGCTCCCTCCCATGTAGGTCCCTAAAATAGGGGCACGAAGCAAACACGCTGCGTGCCATTTTTTCACACTGCCATGCATGTAGTCAAATGTCGTGTACCCCTTTGATTATATTTGTTTGTGAATATTGTCGTACTATGTACATCCCCGTGTTGTGCCTTTCGCATATGCATCATGCACGAGTTTCATCTTGATCCCCTCTCTTTGGCAAACCAACGGAGGGTCCGTGTCACCTTCTTAAATACATACGTCGGGCATCATGCTACCCCGGGACGTTGTATCTAAAAAGGAGACAATTTCCCGGGCCGCCGTACTCATAAATTGCATCTGTGTCATATGCATTCCTTCATGCATTCATCCATTCCACCCATGATAGATGTCGGAGTTTTGATTCGCACTGGGTTTTTGTTTCACTTTAGTAAACATGGGAACAAATCAAACTGGAAAAAGGTTTTATCAAGTCAAGATTAAGGGCCTAGATATCACCAACATTAAGGAGTTGGGGCGGTTGATGGGACCTCTCCAAATGCAAGCCTTCCGCAAGGCGTACGGAAAGATCTTAGATTTGAGCATAGTAGAGTTATCCGCAGAAGCCATTGTATCACTCACCCAATACTATGACCAGCCCTTGAGATGCTTCACGTTTGGAGACTTCCAATTAGTACCGACTGTTGAAGAATTTGAGGAGATTCTAGGATGTCCTCTTGGGGGAAGGAAACCGTATCTTTTCTCCGGGCTTCTTCCCTCCTTGAGCAAGATTGCAGTTGTGGTCAGGGATTTGGCGAGAGGATTGGATCGTGTAAAGAAAACTCAAAACGGTATAGTGGGCCTACCACGAAAGTACTTAGAAGACAAGGCGAGGGATATGGCGAATCAAGAGGAGTGGGTCCTGTTTATGGACGTATTAGCATTGCTAATCTTTGGGGTTTTCCTCTTTCCAAACGTGGATGGTTTGGTGGACCTAGCCGCAATTGATGTTTTCCTTGCATATCACCATAGCAAAGAGAGCCCGATGGTAGCTATCTTGGCGGACTTATTTGACACATTTGACCGAAGGTGCGAAAAGAGTAGCGCACGGATCATCTGCTGCTTACCCGCTCTTTGTGTATGGTTGGTTTCGCACTTATTCCAACAAGACATAAGGCATCCATGTCCGCTCCGAAGCCATTGCTCGTGTGTCGAAAAGAGAAGAGTGGATTAGGACCAACACTTGTCTGGGATAGGAGGCAGAATAGTCAACTGGTTTCCACAATGGAAGGAAGGAAATGAGGGAGTTCTCTTCTCATGTGGGGGCTACCCAAACATCCCGTTGATAGGAACAAGGGGTTGCATTAACTACAATCCTGCACTTGCTATAAGACAGTTAGGGTACCCCATGAGGGGAGCATCGACGGAAGAAAGCTTGTCTCCTTTCCTTGTGAGAGATTTCGGAGCGCAAAGTTTCAAGGTTATACAAAGAGTCCATAAGGTGTGGGAAAGCCCGTTAAGGAAAGATAAAGAACTTAGGGGCATTCGTAATGGCATCATCGGTGGTTATCATGAATGGCTGAAAGTTCGTACACGAGGGTTAGATTGGCTCTCCAAGTTAAAGATTATCAACGAAGAGAACTTCGAAGCTCCGAAAGAGGATGAAGAAGTCTGAGCTCTGAAAACCGAACTAGGAAAAGCAAGACTTGCCAAAGAAAAATTCAAGTTGGCCGCTACAGACGTCCGGAAAGAGTGTGCCGGGTTATGAGAAGAAAATGAAGCTACCGCAAGAGCCCTTGAATAAGAAACCAAGAGGGCTTGCAAGGAAGAGCATGGCCGAGACAAATTCTGTGTAGCTTTGTGGGGCAGCAACAGTGAGCTCAAGCTTCGAAGGGAAGAGAGGGACCAATCACGAGCACATAGCATGGTCCTGAAAGAAGAGTTAGCCGCTTGCTCAAGGTCCAAAAGGAACTTGTCTCAGCGTTTATGCGAGACAGAGACCAACATGCTAGCCATCGTCAGCAGGTACTAAGAAGAAATAAATCTAGCCACGGCCCACGAGCATAAAGTGGCGGACAAGTATGCCCAAGTGTACGCGGAAAAGGAGGCTAGAGGAAGGGTGATCGACTTGTTACATCAAGAGGCAACAATGTGGATGGACCGATTTGCTCTTACCTTGAACGGGAGTCAAGAACTTCCCCGATTGCTAGCCAAGGCCAAAGCGATGGCGAACACCTACTCAGCCCCCGAGGAGATCCACGGACTTCTCAGCTATTGTCGGCATATGATAGATTTAATGGCCCATATAATTAGAAACCGCTAGGAAGTTTGTATGGTCACTCAGATCTTGACTAGTTATAACTTTCTGAATAAAATGAGCTTATCCCATGTTTTTACTCCAAAGATCGGTGCGAATCAAATCACTCCCACATTTTATCTCTAGCATGCATTCATCATTTTTACCTACTCCTCACATTTGGTTTTTTTAGGAAAAACACCATAACTAAACGCGCCCCAAGGCATCCCTATCGCACCAGATCCAAATCTAGAATGATGGGTGATCAAGAGGAGACACAGGAACAGATGAAAGCCGACATGTCGGCTTTGAAAGAGCAAATGGCTTCCATGATGGAGGCCATGTTAGGAATGAGACAACCCATGGAGAAAAACGTGGCCACCGCTACCGCTGTTAGTTTGGCTGTCGAAGCAGACCCAACTCTCCTAGCTACCGCGCACCATCCTCCCCCAAACGCGGTAGGACAAGAAAGGAGCACACTGGGGCACAGCAGCAACCCCCATTTGGGATACAACCGGGTGGCTTACCCTTATGGATTACCGCCTAATTACATGCTGCCAGTCATGCATGATGGCGCGGGTCACGTCCCTTCCCCCATCCTTGAAGGGGAGCCTCCTCGACAGCCCGACGAGGTCCACAAAGATCATCGAGAGTATGCCTAAGGGGATGTTGATTTCTACCCTCGGATCCCCATCGAGGGGCCGACACCCAACACATTGCCTCAGCACAACCTCACATCACAACCAATATTCTTGTCCACAGAAGGACCACCCCCGGCGGCAGAAGAAAGAAGGAAGCTCGATCTCATCGAGGAGAGATTGAGAGCTGTTGAAGGCTTTGGTGACTATCCGTTCATGGACATGACAGATCTTTGCTTGGTACCGGATGTCGTCATCCCCCCAAAATTCAAGGTACATGATTTCGACAAGTACAAAGGGACGACTTATCCTAAGAACCATCTCAAGATGTATTGTCGCAAGATGAGGGCGCATTCTAGGGATGAAATGTTGTTAATGAACTTTTTCCAAGACAGCTTGGCTGGAGCCGCGGTTATTTGGTACACTAATCTGGAAGCTTCCCGCATCCGTACTTGGAAGGATCTGATTACTGCCTTCCTGAGGCAATATCAGTATAATTCCGATATGGCTCCCAATCGCACTTAGCTACAGAACATGGTTAAGAAGGAAAGTGAGACCTTTAAAGAGTACACACTGCGGTGGAGTGACCTGGAAGCACAAGTGGCCCCTCCCATGGTCGAAAGGGAGATGATTACCATGATGGTAGACACCTTGCCAGTGTTTCACTATGAGAAGTTGGTAGGCTACATGCCTTCCAGCTTCGTGGACTTGGTATTCGCCGGGGAAAGAATCGAAGTAAGGTTGAAGAGAGGGAAGTTCGATTACGTCTCCTCCACAAGTACCGATGCTAGGAGAATCGGAGCAACTGGGGCAAAGAGGAAGGAAGGAGATACCCATGCCGTCACTTCGGCGCCCGCATGGGTCAAGCCCCCGCAGACCTCTCATGGTACCCATCAGTACGCGCAACATCATCCGAGCTTCTCAGCTCGTGCCGGGAACTCCTCCAATTCAGCACCCGTACAACCTAGAGCGCCCACCCCCATCCAGAGGGAGGCCCCCAAGCTCCGACTCCAACCACGGCTCGCTCGGCTGGCAATGCCCACTTTCGTGCCGGTTCCAACGCAATAAGGAACTTTCCCCCAAAGCCAATTCCAGAATTCACCCCGATCCTAATGACGTACGAAGACCTCTTGCCGTCCCTCATCGCCAACCAAATGGCTGTAATAACTCCCGGGAAGATCTACCAACATCCTTTCCCAAAGTGGTATGACCCTAACGCAACTTGCGCGTACCATGGGAAAACCCCGGGCCACTCCATCGAAAAATGCCTGGCCCTTAAATACAAGGTCCAACATTTGATAGACGCCGGATGACTAACATTTCAAGAGGATCAACCTAATGTGAAAACAAACCCGCTCGCCAATCATGGAGGGGGAGCAGTTAATGCCATTGAGTCGGATAGGCCGCGCAGGTCTAAGCCTTTAAAGGATGTGGCGACCCCCAGGAGGTTTATCTATGAGGCCCTACAAAAGGGGGGTGTATTTCCCCACGGTAGGCATGAAGAGGATTCTTGTTTGTTGCATCCCGGCGAACTACATAACATGGAAACATGTTTAGCAGTGGAGGACCTATTGCAACAGATGATAAATCAAGGCCAACTGGAATTCGGCGATGAGGGGAGGGAAAAGCAACATATATGTATGCAGTCCGCAGATGAGAGAAGTTTTGGAAGGCCTTAACCTTTGGTGGTATATTTCACCTAGGACCCAGCTCCACAAAAGCCCCGATACCCCTCGGTAGTTAAACTTGTACTTTCCCATACCAAAACAGCCACGCAGTCCCGTGGAGGTATGCACCTCCAAGTGAAACGAAAGAAGAGGCCACTGACATCAGCTCGTTGTCAGCTAAGGTAACCAATATCACGGGGCTGAGCGGTGTGACCCGCAGTGGTCGCATGTTTGCACCCCTCGACCTGCCGACACAACCCGCAAACGTTAAAGGGAAGGCAAAGGTGGTGGAAGAACAAAATGACAAAACGACCCTCACTCCGAACGAGGATATTCCAGTGAAAGGTCTTCCGGAGAAAAGGGATGGTTGTGGCAAGAAGGAAGTGTCGCTAGAGGAAGCAAGCGAGTTTCTCCGCATTATTCAACAAAGCGAGTTCAAAGTCATTGAGCAGCTTAACAAAACCCCGGCCAGGGTCTTTCTTTTGGAACTACTCATGAGCTCTGAGCCTCATCGGGCTTTGCTAGTAAAGGTCTTGAACGAAGCTCATGTGGCCCAAGATATCACTATAGAAGGCTTTGGAGGACTCGTCAATAATATCACCGCCAAAAACTATCTCACCTTCGCCGAAGAAGAAATCCCTGCCGAGGGGAGAGGGAATAACAGGGCTTTGCATGTATCAGTCAAATGCATGGACCACGTCATGGCCAAGGTGCTCATCGATAATAGTTCCAATTTAAACGTAATGCCCAAAAGCACTTTGGAGAAATTACCGTTTAATACTTCCCATCTAAAGCCAAGTTCCATGGTGGTCCGTGCCTTCGACGACACTCGCCGAGAGGTTAGGGGAGAGATCGACCTCCCTGTACAGATAGGCCCCCATACCTGTCAGGTTACCTTTCAAATAATGGATATTAACCCCGCTTACAACTGCCTTTTGGGACGCCCGTGGATCCACTCGGTGGGAGTCGTTCCCTCTACACTCCACCAAAAATTGAAATTCGTAGTAGAGGGGCATTTGGTTATCGTATCGGGCGAGGAAGACATCTAGGTAAGTTGCCCGTCCTCTATGCCATATGTGGAAGCCGCGGAGGAGTCATTAGAAATAGCCTTCCAGTCTTTTGAGGTGGTAAGCATTGCCTCCGTAGATTCCTTCTCTGGGCAACCTTGCCTGTCTGATACGGCAGTAATGGTGGCCTGGGTGATGTTGGGGAATGGTTATGAGCCCGGAATGGGTTTAGGCAAAGACAACGGTGGCAGAACCAGCTTGATAAGCGCCAGAGGAAACCGTGGGAAGTTTGGGTTAGGCTATAAACCCACACAAGAGGACATAAGGAAAAGCGTTACGGGAAGGAAGAGCGGAGGTCAAGGCTCACAATTGGGACGAGAAGTCGAAGGGGGCCCGCCCTGCCACATCAGTAGGAGCTTTATAAGCGCGGGTCTAGGACACGAAGGCCAAGTCATTGGGATATGCGAAGATGATTCTCCGAGTGGGTTGGATTTGGTACGACCATGCCCTCCTGGTTTCCGACTAGGAAATTGGCAAGTGGAGGAGCGCCCAGACATTTACGCGACGAGCATAATGTAACCCTTTGTGGCTTTTAAACTCTACGGTTGGGCCTAGGCTTTAGAGTTTCATTTTGTTAAGGCTTTATGTCTTTTGTTCCTGAATTTATAATACAAAGATCTTTCTTCATCTGTTCCTACGTCTCTACCCATTCTCATCCATTTGCATGTTTATTTCTTTACGTTTAAAAATGCCAGATCCAACGACGAGTCCCTCGAAGGTACTAATACCTGAGACCTGACCATCGATTTCGAGCAAGAAACGGATCAGACGGAGGATGAAGAGAACGAAGATGTGGGACTTCCCCCAAAGTTGGAGAAGATAGTCGCCCATGAGGACCAAGAGATGGGGCCTCATCAAGAAGAGACGGAACTAGTGGACTTAGGAACCGGCAGTGAGAAAAAAGAAGTAAAGATAGGCACGGGTATCACCGCACCCATCCGTGAAGAATTGACAGCCCTACTAAAAGACTACCAAGACATCTTTGCTTGGTCGTACCAAGATATGCCCGGTTTGAGTTCTGACATTGTACAGCACAGATTACCTCTAAATCCCGAGTGTTCCCCGGTAAAACAAAAACTGAGGAGGATGAAGCCCGAGACATCCTTGAAAATAAAAGAAGAGGTAAAGAAACAATTTGACGTTGGTTTTTTGGCTGTTGCTCGGTACCCAAAATGGGTTGCCAATATTGTACTAGTCCCTAAGAAGGACGGGAAAGTGCGAATGTGTGTGGATTATCGGGACCTGAATCGAGCCAGTCCCAAAGACAATTTTCCTCTGCCGCACATCGATATCCTCGTGGATAATACGACCAATTTCGCTTTGTTTTCCTTCATGGATGGGTTCTCTGGTTACAATCAGATAAAAATGGCGCCGGAGGATATGGAAAAGACTACCTTCGTCACCCTGTGGGGAACATTCTGTTATAAGGTAATGTCTTTTGGACTCAAGAACGTCGGGGCAACTTATCAACGGGCTATGGTGGCTTTGTTCCATGATATGATGCACCGAGAAATCAAAGTCTATGTGGACAACATAATTGCCAAGTCTAAGACCGAGGAGGAACACCATGTCAACCTGCGGAAGTTGTTCGAAAGGCTTAGGAAGTATCAATTGTGGTTAAACCCCGTTAAGTGCACTTTCAGGGTCAAATCAGGGAAATTGCTAGGTTTCATCGTGAGCCAGAAAGGGATAGAGGTGGACCCCGAGAAGGTGAAGGCCATTCTTGAGATGCCAGAACCCCGTACCGAGAGGCAGGTCCGAGGTTTCTTGGGATGTTTGAATTATATTGCCAGATTCATATCACAGCTCACCGCTATTTGTGAGCCGTTGTTCAAACTCTTACACAAAAACCAATCCGTCCGCTGGAACGAGGATTGTCAAGAGGCGTTTGGAAGGATCAAACAGTGTCTCATGAACCCTCCTGTTCTTATGCCGCCGGTACCCGAAAGGCCTTTCATCTTGTATATGACGATTTTGGACGAGTCGATGGGATGTATGCTGGGGCAACATGACGAGTCCGGGAAGAGAGAGTGCGTTGTCTACTACATGAGTAAGAAGTTCACGGTCTGTGAAATGAATTACTCCCTGCTCGAAAGAACATGTTGTGCTTTAGTCTGGGCGTCCCACTGTCTAAGACAATACATGCTGAGCCATACCACCTGGTTGATATCCAAGATGGACCCGGTTAAGTACATATTTGAGAAGCCTGCTCTCACGGGGTGGATCGCCCGATGGCAAGTTTTGCTATCCGAGTTCGATATAGTCTACGTCACCCAAAAGGCGATAAAAGGGAGCGCCTTGGCAGATTATTTGGCTCAGCAGCCTCTTAACGACTATCAGCCCATGCATCCCGAATTCCCGGATGAGGAAATCATGGCCTTGTTTGAGGAAAAGCTAGACGAGGACCGGGACAAGTGAACCGTGTGGTTTGATGGAGCGTCAAACGTTCTAGGCCATGGCATTAGAGCAGTATTGGTCTCTCCAGACAATCAATGTGTACCTTTCATAGCCAGGCTGGGGTTTGACTGCACCAACAATATGGCTGAGTATGAAGCGTGTGCCCTGGCCATCCAGGTGGCAATTGACTCTAATGTCAAACTGCTCAAAGTGTACGGGGACTCAGCACTGGTGATTCACCAGCTGATAGGGGAATGGGAAACTAGAGACCCCAAGTTGATACCCTACCAAGCCTATATCAAGGAGTTGGTTGATTCCTTTGATGAGATGTCCTTCCATCACGTTCCCCGGGAGGAAAATCAAATGGCGGATGCGCTTGCTACTTTGGCGTCCATGTTCCAGCTAACACCGCACGGGGACCTACCATACATTGAGTTCTGGTGTCATGGCAGACCTGCGCATTGTTGTCAGGTGGAAGAGGAACTGGACGGTAAGCCTTGGTATTTCGATATCAAGCGATTCGTTGAAAGCAAAGAGTACCCACCGGGGGCTTCTGACAATGATAAAAGGACATTGAGGAGATTGGCGGCCGGTTTCTTCATGAGTGGGAGCATACTATATAAGAGAAACCATGACATGACCCTCCTTCGATGCGTGGATGCCAAAGAGGCGAACCACATGATCGAGGAAGTCCACGAGGGTTCGTTTGGAACGCACGCCAATGGGCATGCTATGGCCAGGAAGATCCTTAGAGCAGGTTATTACTGGCTCACCATGGAAAGCGATTGCTGCACCCATGTAAGGAAATGCCATAAATGTCAAGCGTTCGCGGACAATGTCAATGCCCCGCCACATCCTCTGAATGTAATGTCCGCCCCTTGGCCTTTTTCCATGTGGGGGATAGACATCATAGGGGCCATCGAACCCAAGGCTTTGAATGGTCATCGCTTCATTCTCGTGGCAATAGATTATTTCACCAAATGGGTCGAAGCGGCTTCCTACACCAATGTCACGAGGAGTGTAGTGGTCAGGTTCATAAAGGGGGAGTTGATTTGTCGGTACGGACTCCCTAGGAAGATCATTACTGACAATGGCACCAATCTGAATAACAAAATGATGTAGGAAATGTGCACGAATTTCAAAATCCAGCATCACAATTCCACGCCCTACCGACCAAAGATGAACGAAGCCATAGAAGCAGCAAATAAGAATATTAAGAAAATTATTCAGAAGATGACAGTGTCGTACAAAGATTGGCATAAGATGTTGCCTTTTGCCCTGCATGGATACCGAACTTCGGTACGAACTTCTATTGGGGCAACACCATATTCCTTGGTTTATGGAATGGAAGCAGTACTCCCATTTGAGGTAGAGGTCCCCTCCCAGAGGATACTAGTAGAATCAGGCTTAGAAGAATCGGAGTGGGCTCAAACACGCTACGACCAACTCAACCTTATTGAAGGTAAGCGCTTGACGGCCATTAGCCATGGGCGCCTGTATCAACAAAGAATGAAGAACGCGTTCGACAAGAAGGTGTGCTTGCGCAAGTTCCATGAGGGGGACCTTGTGTTGAAGAAGATGTCCCACGCTGTTAAAGATAATCGAGGGAAGTGGGCCCCAAACTACGAAGGGCCTTTCGTTGTGAAAAGGGCTTTTTCCGGAGGGGCCCTGGTGCTTACCAACATGGATGGTAAGGAGCTACCTTGATGGAAGCTTGCTTGTGGGGCTTCTATGGAGGCTGGATCTTTGAGCTTCAATGAGGTCCTTTAATGGTGATTTTCCACCATGGAGATGCAGTAGAAGACAAAGGAGAAGAGGTGAGAGGAGGCGCCATCCACTAGGGAATAAGTCATGAAAGAAGGAGCTTCACCACCAAGATGAGCCTTGGATAAGAAGCTTGGAGAGGATGCTTCAATGGAGGAAAATAAAGAGGGAGAGAAAGAGAGAGGGGGGAGCACGAAATTGAAGGAATAAAAGAGGTAGAGAAGTGGAACTTTGAAGTATGTCTCACAAGACTCTCATTCATCAAAGTTACCACAAGTGTTGAACATGCTTCTATTTATAGACTAGGTAGCTTCCTTGAGAAGCTTTCTTGAGAAAACTTCCTTGAGAAGCTTCTTTGAGAAAACTTCCTTGAGAAGCTAGAGCTTAGCTACATACACCCCTCTAATAACTAAGCTCACCTCCTTGAGAAGCTTCCTTGAGAAGATTCCTAAAGAAGCTAGAGCTTAGCTGCACACACCTCTCTAATAGCTAAGCTCACCTCCTTGAGATGAGAAGCTAGAGCTTAGCTACACACCCCCTATAATAGCTAAGTTCACCCCCATTCCAAAAATACATGAAAATACAAAAAAAGTCCCTACTACAAAGACTACTCAAAATGCCCTGAAATACAAGGCTAAAACCCTATACTACTAGAATGGCCAAAATACAAGGCCCAAAAGAAGGAAAAACCTATTCTAATATTTACAAAGAAGAGTGGATCCAACCTTGACACGTGGTCTCAAAAATCTACCCTAAGGTTCATGAGAACCCTAGGGCCTTCTTTAGTAGCTCTAGCCCAAGCCTCTTGGAGTCTTCTATCCAATACCCTTAGGGGGTAGGATTGCATCATCCCGTCCACCTTGGAAAGGATTTGACCTCAAATCCGAGGTTCTTCATACTCTGGGCTCCTTCCCTCAACACCTGTAAAAAGAATAAAAACATATGTATTAGTGGTGTTGGGTATGTTACAGTAGGGTAAGGTCTGAAAACCCCTTTCATGGACATCTACCCATGAGGGAACATGGTTCCTCACCAACTCAATGAGTGGTGCTACAAGTATAGAAAAATATGAGACAAACCTTTTGTAAAAGTTTGTTAAGTCATGGCAGCCCCAGATTTCCCTTATACTTGGTGGAGTGGGCCAATCAGGAATGACCTTTATTCTCTTAGGGTCCGTGGGAACCCCTTGATCACTATTTAAAAAATTAAGGAAAGTAATGCAATAAAGTGTACCTTTTTCTGTATTTTTATGTTGATTATTCCTACAAAAAAATACGAAAAACCTAAGGTGTCCCATATGAGCACCTAAGTTTGTATTAAAACCAAAAATAAGAACAAACCTACCTAATGATTCCCTATGTACATGAATCATGAAGACGTTGGGTGCAAGACTAATTTTACAAAAGAGGGTTGCAACACTCAACACATTCATCATATCACTTATTGTAGGGATTTGGTGCCTAATAATACCTATTTTGGGCACCAACAAAACACAAGGATTTAAGCTCTTACGAACCAAATACTCATCCAACAACTCCTTTACTTGAGGAATAACCTCAAGCCCAAGAGGTGTGGCAGTGCTAACAAGTGTCTTTTTACAAAGGAGAAGATGTGGAGGTTGTCTAAGAGGGGAAGTTTCTTTAATAATTGTCTTTATTTCAAAATGACTTTTCTTCTTAACTAACCTCTTGGAGGAGACACTTACCTCCTTACACTCCTCCTTAACCATTATAGGTTGTCCTTCTTCTTGGGGGTAGATTTCTTCACTAGATTCTTCCCCTTTTGCTTCTTCACTTTCACTAGAGGAAGGTGAAGTAGTAGCCTCATCTTGGCTACTATAAATGTCTTGTCCCCTCCTAATCATGGTTTTCTTGGTGGGGCATTTAGAAGTAATGTGTCCTCTTCCAAGACATTTAAAGCACTTCATGGAGCTAGTCTTCTCTTGCATACTAGCCTTAAGGGGTTGTTTTTCTATTGTCTTCCCCTTATCATCTTTGGTCTTAGAAGGTGTCACCCCTAGGATGCCTTGGCCTTGGTCTTTCTTTGGATAAGAGTGAGAGCCATAAGATTTTGAAGTAGACTTCTTTTTAAGTTGTTGCTCTACCCTTATTTCCCAATCTAAGTTAGCCTCTACATTGTCCTTCCCATGGAAGTATGGGAGGTTAATATTAGCTTCTTGAGGCTTTCTTTCCTTTTCTCTCCTATGGGAGTAAGGTCTAAGATGTGCCCTATGCCTTCCTTCATAATAGTCACGAAGTTCTTCACTTAGGCTCTTGCAAGAGTTATGACTACTATAGGAGGCATGTTTTTCTTTTCTTAACTCTTTTACTATTTTCCTTCTTTATTCTTCCCTTATTTTCTCCTTTTCATCTTGACTTATTTCTTCCACTCTTTTTTTTTCCTTTTTCTTTTCTCTCTTGTTTTTCTTTCCACAACTTAAGGGATCTCAACTCATCAAATATCTTATACAAGGGGTCCTTAGGAGTAGAACCCTCACCATTAACACTAGATGAAGAATGAAGACTCATGTTGGTTCCTAAGTTGTGGTTCTTTCTTGTTGGAGGTTTGAAAACAAAAGGTAAAAGAAACTATGGTTGAAACTAGCCAAAATAAACACTAAAAGAGGTGTGAAAGATAAGGTAAAAAACTAATTGGTAAAAGGAAAGCTATCTAGGCGGTTTGACAATGGAAGGTAAAGGAAATAAGCTATGAAAGTAAGCAAGAAATGTAAACTAGGCGAATCCTAATAGTGTTTGGATGACCACATTCAAGGTTCCCAACAAAACACTCACTATCCTAAGGAAAAATTGCCTAAAACTATTACACACAAATGGAAGTTTGGTAACCTATTGGAGGCTCCCAACACACTTCCAATGAAAGACCTTTTCGTTACAAAACTTAAAAGCAATGAAGGTAAGTAAATTGCAAATTACAAAATTACAAAACGGTCCTCAATTTTGGTGGTTGTTCTCTCTTTGGTGATTCACTCAATTTGGAGTGCTTCTTAGTCCAATAGCTCTTAAGGTCGTTGGCCCTTTGCTTCTTGACTCAAATTCTTCAAGGGATGGCACCAATCCTTCTTTCGAATTCCCTATATGGCAACTCACAAACAAGGAAACAAAGAGACAAGCAATAACCAAAGACAAAAAAAAAAGAAATGAAAGCTAAACCAATGGAGTTTTAACAAGACAATTTTTCAAGGATTATTCAACAATTAAAGTAATGAAAAGGACATAGAAGCAAGCTAGGACTCAAAGAGAAACTTAGAATGGCTCTAGAGTAGAGTAAAAAAACTTGTTAGTGCTTAGCTCTACGGAGTTTTAAAAGATTGGCTAAGATTTTGTTAAAACATAAGCACTTAGACAATGAAGGAAAGCTGGAGTTGCTGCACATGATGTCCAACGTTATGTCAAGGAATAAGATCGGGCTGCACAATGCACAAGGCAAGATAAAATGACAAATGAAGAATTGAAGTTGCAGGATCCACGATGTCGGATACAATGTCCTGACATCCTGCCCGAAAATACTGGAGTTGCTGCACAATGCATAAGTCAAGATAAAATGTCAAATGAAGCATTGAAGCTGCAGGATCCACGATGTCGGATACGATGTCCTGACATCTTGCCCGAAAATACTGGACATATAAATCTGTTATATCTTTAACAGATTATTGTGCAGTTAGCAAGAGATTAGATGATCTATCTTCTGGAACGAATTAAAAGATAATTAAAGTTCGAATTACAAACTAGAAGAGTTCGTTCAGGGATTAAAGATTAAAGATTAAAGATAAAAACTAAAAGATCAAACTGTATCTTTTAGATCTTTAAGTGCAGATTTTCAGGAAGAATGATAGATCTCATCCAGCACAAGCCGTTGCAGCCCAGATACGCACACTGCTATATAATCATGGAGGCTGCACGAGTTCTGTACCAAGTCCGGGATTGAAGAGTTATTTTGTGAGTTTTGGGACTTGAGTGTTTTGTGAGCCACCTTGATGTTATCCTAACATCAAGTGTTGGACCTGTGTGTGTAGAGTTGATCTCTAGTGTGTAGAGTTGATCTCTTTTGTTCAGAGTTGATCTCTGGTGTGTCTTTGATTTATTTGTAAACACGGGAGTGTGGTTGAGAGGGAGTGAGCGGGGTTCTCATATCTAAGAGTGGCTCTTAGGTAGAGATTGCACGGGTAGTGGTTAGGTGAGAAGGTTGTAAACAGTGGCTGTTAGACCTTGAACTAACACTATTTTAGTGGATTTCCTCCCTGGCTTGGTAGCCCCCAGATGTAGGTGAGGTTGCACCGAACTGGGTTAACAATTCTCTTGTGTTATTTACTTGTTTAATCTGTTCATACAGTCAAAGACAATCTGCATGTTCTGAAGCGTGATGTCGTGACATCCTGTACGACATCTGTCCCCAGTATCAGAATTTCAATTGGTATCAGAGCAGGCACTCGAAATCACTGAGTGAGATCTAGGGAGATAAATTCTGATGAACATGGAGAAAGAAGGCGGACCAGTGAACAGACCACCAATTCTGGATGGGACCAACTATGAATACTGGAAAGCAAGGATGGTGGCCTTTCTCAAATCACTGGATAGCAGAACCTGGAAAGCTGTCATCAAAGGCTGGGAACATCCCAAGATGCTGGACACAGAAGGAAAGCCCACTGATGAATTGAAGCCAGAAGAAGACTGGACTAAAGAAGAAGACGAATTGGCACTTGGAAACTCCAAAGCTTTGAATGCTCTATTCAATGGAGTTGACAAGAATATCTTCAGACTGATCAACACATGTACAGTGGCCAAGGATGCTTGGGAGATCCTGAAAACCACTCATGAAGGAACCTCCAAAGTGAAGATGTCCAGATTGCAACTATTGGCCACAAAATTCGAAAATCTGAAGATGAAGGAGGAAGAATGTATTCATGACTTCCACATGAACATTCTTGAAATTGCCAATGCTTGCACTGCCTTGGGAGAGAGGATGACAGATGAAAAGCTGGTGCGAAAGATCCTCAGATCCTTGCCTAAGAGATTTGACATGAAAGTCACTGCAATAGAGGAGGCCCAAGACATTTGCAACATGAGAGTAGATGAACTCATTGGTTCCCTTCAAACCTTTGAGCTAGGACTCTCGGATAGGGCTGAAAAGAAGAGCAAGAATCTGGCTTTCGTGTCCAATGATGAAGGAGAAGAAGATGAGTATGACCTGGATACTGATGAAGGTCTGACTAACGCAGTTGTGCTTCTTGGAAAACAGTTCAACAAGGTGATGAACAGAATGGACAGGAGGCAGAAACCACATGTCCAGAACATCCCTTTTGACATCAGGAAAGGCAGTGAATACCAGAAAAGGTCAGATGAAAAGCCCAGTCACAGCAAAGGAATTCAATGGCGTGGGTGTGAAGGCTTTGGACACATCAAAGCTGAATGTCCCACTCATCTCAAGAAGCAGAGGAAAGGACTTTCTGTAAGTCGGTCTGATGATACAGAGAGTGAACAAGAAAGTGATTCTGACAGAGATGTGAATGCACTCACTGGGAGATTTGACTCTGCTGAAGATTCAAGTGATACAGATAGTGAAATCACTTTTGATGAGCTTGCTACATCCTATAGAGAACTATGCATCAGAAGTGAGAAGATTCTTCAGCAAGAAGCACAACTGAAGAAGGTCATTGCAAATCTGGAGGCTGAGAAGGAGGCACATGAAGAGGAAATCTCTGAACTTAAAGGAGAAATTGGCTTTCTGAATTCTAAACTGGAAAATATGACAAAGTCAATAAAGATGCTGAATAAAGGCTCAGATGTGCTTGATGAGGTGCTACAGCTTGGGAAGAATGTTGGAAACCAGAGAGGACTTGGATTTAATCGTAAGTCTGCTGGCAGAACAACCATGACAGAATTTGTTCCTGCCAAAAACAGCACTGGAGCCACGATGTCACAACATCGGTCTCGACATCATGGAACGCAGCAGAAAAGGAGCAAAAGAAAGAAGTGGAAGTGTCACTACTGTGGTAGGTATGGTCACATAAAGCCCTTTTGCTATCATTTACATGGCCATCCACATCATGGAACTCAAGGGAGCAGCAGTGGAAGGAAGATGATGTGGGTTCCAAAACACAAGACTGTTAGTCTTGTTGTTCATACTTCACTTAGAGCATCAGCTAAAGAAGATTGGTACCTAGATAGCGGCTGTTCCAGACACATGACAGGAGTCAAAGAATTCCTGGTGAACATTGAACCTTGCTCCACTAGCTATGTGACATTTGGAGATGGTTCTAAAGGAAAGATCACTGGAATGGGAAGGCTAGTCCATGATGGACTTCCTAGTCTGGACAAAGTACTGCTGGTGAAGGGACTGACTGCAAACTTGATCAGCATCAGTCAGCTGTGTGATGAAGGATTCAATGTAAACTTCACAAAGTCAGAATGCTTAGTGACAAATGAGAAGTGTGAAGTTCTAATGAAGGGCAGCAGATCAAAGGACAACTGCTACCTATGGACACCTCAAGAAACCAGTTACTCCTCCACATGTCTATCCTCCAAAGAAGATGAAGTCAGAATATGGCATCAAAGATTTGGACATCTGCACTTAAGAGGCATGAAGAAAATCATTGACAAAGGTGCTGTTAGAGGCATTCCCAATCTGAAAATAGAAGAAGGCAGAATCTGTGGTGAATGTCAGATTGGAAAGCAAGTCAAGATGTCCCACCAGAAGCTTCAACATCAGACCACTTCCAGGGTGCTGGAACTACTTCACATGGACTTGATGGGGCCTATGCAAGTTGAAAGCCTTGGAGGAAAGAGGTATGCCTATGTGGTTGTGGATGATTTCTCCAGATTTACCTGGGTCAACTTTATCAGAGAGAAATCAGACACCTTTGAAGTATTTAAGGAGTTGAGTCTAAGACTTCAAAGAGAAAAAGACTGTGTGATCATGAGAATCAGGAGTGACCATGGCAGAGAGTTTGAAAACAGCAAGTTTACTGAATACTGCACATCTGAAGGCATCACTCATGAGTTCTCTGCAGCCATTACACCACAGCAAAATGGCATAGTTGAAAGGAAAAACAGGACTTTGCAAGAGGCTGCTAGGGTCATGCTTCATGCCAAAGATCTACCCTATAAACTCTGGGCTGAAGCCATGAACACAGCATGCTACATCCACAACAGAGTCACACTTAGAAGAGGGACTCCAACCACTCTGTATGAAATCTGGAAAGGGAGGAAGCCAACGGTTAAGCACTTCCACATCTTTGGAAGTCCATGTTACATTTTGGCAGATAGAGAGCAAAGGAGAAAGATGGATCCCAAGAGTGATGCAGGGATATTCCTGGGATACTCTACAAACAGCAGAGCATATAGAGTATTCAACTCCAGAACCAGAACTGTGATGGAATCCATCAATGTGGTTGTTGATGATCTAACTCCAGCAAGAAGGAAGGATGTCGAAGAAGATGTCAGAACATCGGGAGACAATGTAGCAGATACAACTAAAAGTGCAGAAAATACAGAAAACTCTGATTCTGCTACAGATGAACCAGACATCAACCAACCTGACAAGAGATCCTCCATTAGAATCCAGAAGATGCACCCCAAGGAGCTGATTATAGGAGATCCAAACAGAGGAGTCACTACAAGATCAAGGGAGATTGAGATTGTCTCCAACTCATGTTTTGTCTCCAAAATTGAGCCCAAGAATGTGAAGGAGGCACTGACTGATGAGTTCTGGATCAATGCTATGCAAGAAGAATTGGAGCAATTCAAAAGGAATGAAGTCTGGGAGCTAGTTCCGAGACCCGAGGGAACTAATGTGATTGGCACCAAGTGGATCTTCAAGAACAAAACCAATGAAGAAGGTGTTATAACCAGAAACAAGGCCAGACTTGTTGCTCAAGGCTTCACTCAGATTGAAGGCGTAGACTTTGATGAAACTTTTGCCCCAGTTGCTAGACTTGAGTCCATCAGATTGTTGCTTGGTGTAGCTTGCATCCTCAAATTCAAGCTGTACCAAATGGATGTGAAGAGCGCGTTTCTGAATGGATACCTGAATGAAGAAGCCTATGTGGAGCAGCCAAAGGGATTTGTAGATCCAGCTCATCCAGATCATGTATACAGGCTCAAGAAGGCTCTCTATGGATTGAAGCAAGCTCCAAGAGCTTGGTATGAAAGGCTAACAGAGTTCCTTACTCAGCAAGGGTATAGGAAGGGAGGAATTGACAAGACTCTCTTTGTCAAACAAGATGCTGAAAACTTGATGATAGCACAGATATATGTTGATGACATTGTGTTTGGAGGGATGTCGAATGAGATGCTTCGACATTTTGTCCAACAGATGCAATCTGAATTTGAGATGAGTCTTGTTGGAGAGCTGACTTATTTTCTGGGACTCCAAGTGAAGCAGATGGAAGACTCCATATTCCTCTCACAAAGCAAGTATGAAAAGAACATTGTCAAGAAGTTTGGGATGGAGAATGCCAGCCATAAAAGAACACCTGCACCTACTCACTTGAAGCTGTCAAAAGATGAAGCTGGCACCAGTGTTGATCAAAGTCTGTACAGAAGCATGATTGGGAGCTTACTATATTTAACAGCTAGCAGACCCGACATCACCTATGCAATAGGTGTTTGTGCAAGATATCAAGCCAATCCTAAGATAAGTCACTTGACTCAAGTAAAGAGAATCCTGAAATATGTAAATGGCACCAGTGACTATGGGATTATGTACTGTCATTGTTCAGATTCAATGCTGGTTGGGTATTGTGATGCTGATTGGGCTGGAAGTGCAGATGACAGAAAAAGCACGTCTGGTGGATGCTTCTATCTGGGCAACAATCTTATTTCTTGGTTCAGCAAGAAGCAGAACTGTGTGTCCCTATCTACTGCAGAAGCAGAGTATATTGCAGCAGGAAGCAGCTGTTCACAACTAGTTTGGATGAAGCAGATGCTGAAGGAGTACAATGTCGAACAAGATGTCATGACATTATACTGTGACAACTTGAGTGCTATTAATATTTCTAAAAATCCTGTTCAACACAGCAGAACCAAGCACATTGACATTAGACATCACTATATTAGAGAGCTTGTTGATGATAAAGTTATCACACTGGAGCATGTTGACACTGAGGAACAAATAGCAGATATTTTCACAAAGGCATTGGATGCAAAACAGTTTGAAAAACTGAGGGGCAAGCTGGGCATTTGTCTGCTAGAGGAATTGTAGCAACTACTGATATCTGAACGTGCCCAAACGAATCACTTAACATTAATAGCACGTTCACTACTGAACCAAAGCAAATTCGACCGTTGCTTCACACGTCCCTCTACATTCCTCATTCAAACTTATATTTTCGTGTTAATCTCGTTTTCTGCATTCCCCAACAGCTCTCAGAAATTTACGAAATCATTCCAAACGCTCTGCTTTTCCATGGCTACCTCACCAAAAGAAACTTCAGCTCCTGGTTCACCCTCTGTACCATCATCTCCGCACCAGGAACAACCAGAATTCAACATCCAACCCATACAAATAATTCCTGGTCAAGCTTCTGTCCCTGAGAAACTGGTTCCCAGAAGACAACAGGGAGTGAAGATTGCTGAAAACCCTAGCCTTGCAACAAGTCCTAGGGAAGTAGACACGGAGATGGACAAGAAAATCCGCAGTATTGTGAGTAGCATTTTGAAAGACGCCTCTGTTCCTGATGCTGAGAAAGATGTTCCAACATCCTCCACCCCAGATGTTGCTGTCCCTGAAGCTGATGAAGATGTCCCAACATCTTCCACCCCGAATGTTTCTGTGCCTGATGTTGAGAAAGATGTTCCAACATCTTCCGGCCCAAATGCTGAAGTACTCTCTTCCCCCAGCAAAGAGAGATCAACAGAGGAAGATGATCAAGCCACAGAGGAGACCCCTGCACCACGGGCACCAGAACCTGCTCCAGGTGACCTCATTGACCTAGAAGAGGTAGAATCTGATGAGGAACCCATTGCCAACAAATTGGCACCTGGAATTGCGGAAAGACTACAAAGCAGAAAAGGAAAAACCCCCATTAAGAGGTCTGGACGAATCAAGACTATGGCCCAGAAGAAAAGCACTCCAATCACTCCTACCACATCCAGACGGAGCAAAGTTGCAATCCCTTCCAAGAAGAGGAAAGAAATTTCCTCATCTGATTCTGATGATGATGTCGAACTAGATGTCTCGACATCAAAGAGGGCCAAGAAATCTGGGAAAAAGGTGCCTGAAAATGTCCCTGATGCACCATTGGACAACATCTCATTCCACTCCATTGGCAATGCTGAAAGGTGGAAATACGTGTATCAACGCAGACTTGCTTTAGAAAGAGAACTGGGAAGAAATGCCTTGGATTGCAAGGAGACCATGGAACTCATCAAGGCTGCTGGACTACTGAAGACAGTCACCAAGTTGGGAGACTGTTATGAAAGCCTAGTCAGGGAATTTATTGTCAACATTCCCTCTGACATAACAAACATAAAGAGTAATGAGTATCAAAAGGTGTTTGTCAGAGGAAAGTGTATTAGATTCTCCCCTGCTGTGATCAACAAGTACCTGGGCAGACCTACTGAAGGAGTGGTGGATATTGATGTTTCTGAGCATCAGATTGCCAAGGAAATCACTGCCAAACGAGTCCAGCATTGGCCAAAGAAAGGGAAGCTTTCTGCAGGGAAGCTGAGTGTGAAGTATGCAATTCTGCATAGGATTGGCGCTGCAAACTGGGTACCCACCAATCATACTTCCACTGTTGCCACAGGTTTGGGTAAATTTCTGTATGCTGTTGGAACCAAGTCCAAATTTAATTTTGGAAACTATATTTTTGATCAAACTGTTAAGCATTCAGAATCTTTTGCTGTCAAATTACCCATTGCCTTCCCTACTGTATTGTGTGGCATTATGTTGAGTCAACATCCAAAAATTTTAAACAACATTGACTCTGTGAAGAAGAGAGAATCTCCTCTATCCCTGCATTACAAACTGTTTGAGGGGACACATGTCCCAGACATTGTCTCGACATCAGGGAAAGCTGCTGCTTCAGGTGCTGTGTCCAAGGATGCTTTGATTGCTGAACTCAAGGACACATGCAAGGTGCTGGAAGCAACCATCAAAGCCACCACAGAGAAGAAGATGGAGCTGGAACGCCTGATCAAAAGGCTCTCAGACAGTGGCATTGATGATGGAGAAGCAGCTGAGGAAGAAGAAGAAACTGAGGAAGAAAAAGAAGCAGCTGAGGAAGAAGAAGAAGCTGCTGAGGAAGAAGAAGAAGCAGCAGAGGATACTGAATCAGATGATGATGATTCTGAAGCCACCCCATGACCATCAGACCTATATTTTTTTTTGCTTTTTACTAGCTATAGGGGCATGTCCCTTTGAACAATGGTTTACTATGGGTCTGTAATATTTGCACCTTAAGTTCATGCATTCTACTTTTGTCAAATTCTGTCTAAAAAGGGGGAGTAATAGTATTATGCTTGCTATTATGCATGATTTTGAGTAGTAGGATACGATGTATGCATGATTCATGATTTTGAGGGGGAGTTGTATGAATATGATTTTGAGGGGGAGACTGCTGCTGCTGAGGATGACTGATGTAAGCTACTAGTAGCTGATAGAAGATGCTGCAGTAAGAGCATGAAGACAGGGGGAGCAGAAAGCGGATGTCACATGAGATGTCTTGACATCCTGGAAAAGACTAGTAGCTGATAGAAGATGCTGCAGTAAGCATGAAGACAGGGGGAGCAGAAGCAGAAAGCTGATGTCACGTGAGATGTCTTGACATCCTGGAAACGATTTGCAACTTACCAATTCCGCTGTGCTTGATTACTCTGATAATGAAAGTTGCTGATCCCACTTGCATAACTGCTCGTACCTGCTCAGGAAGTGTCTAAGTATGTTTTAGACAAAATTTGCCAAAGGGGGAGATTGTTAGTGCTTAGCTCTACGGAGTTTTAAAAGATTGGCTAAGATTTTGTTAAAACATAAGCACTTAGACAATGAAGGAAAGCTGGAGTTGCTGCACATGATGTCCAACGTTATGTCAAGGAATAAGATCGGGCTGCACAATGCACAAGGCAAGATAAAATGACAAATGAAGAATTGAAGTTGCAGGATCCACGATGTCGGATACAATGTCCTGACATCCTGCCCGAAAATACTGGAGTTGCTGCACAATGCATAAGTCAAGATAAAATGTCAAATGAAGCATTGAAGCTGCAGGATCCACGATGTCGGATACGATGTCCTGACATCTTGCCCGAAAATACTGGACATATAAATCTGTTATATCTTTAACAGATTATTGTGCAGTTAGCAAGAGATTAGATGATCTATCTTCTAGAACGAATTAAAAGATAATTAAAGTTCGAATTACAAACTAGAAGAGTTCGTTCAGGGATTAAAGATTAAAGATTAAAGATAAAAACTAAAAGATCAAACTGTATCTTTTAGATCTTTAAGTGCAGATTTTCAGGAAGAATGATAGATCTCATCCAGCACAAGCCGTTGCAGCCCAGATACGCACACTGCTATATAATCATGGAGGCTGCATGAGTTCTGTACCAAGTCCGGGATTGAAGAGTTATTTTGTGAGTTTTGGGACTTGAGTGTTTTGTGAGCCACCTTGATGTTATCCTAACATCAAGTGTTGGACCTGTGTGTGTAGAGTTGATCTCTAGTGTGTAGAGTTGATCTCTAGTGTGTAGAGTTGATCTCTTTTGTTCAGAGTTGATCTCTGGTGTGTCTTTGATTTATTTGTAAACACGGGAGTGTGGTTGAGAGGGAGTGAGCGGGGTTCTCATATCTAAGAGTGGCTCTTAGGTAGAGATTGCACGGGTAGTGGTTAGGTGAGAAGGTTGTAAACAGTGGCTGTTAGACCTTGAACTAACACTATTTTAGTGGATTTCCTCCCTGGCTTGGTAGCCCCCAGATGTAGGTGAGGTTGCACCGAACTGGGTTAACAATTCTCTTGTGTTATTTACTTGTTTAATCTGTTCATACAGTCAAAGACAATCTGCATGTTCTGAAGCGTGATGTCGTGACATCCTGTACGACATCTGTCCCCAGTATCAGAATTTCAAAACTGAAAAAAAAAGACTCAAAAAACTTCTAGCTTTGGCACTTGTCTTCACACTAATTTTCAATTGAAATTTCCAATTATAGAATAAATTTTGAGCCAAAATAACAAGCACACTTCCCTTTCACCTTTTTTTTTTCTGGATACTGATTTTCCTGCCAACTTGTGTGATTTTTCGTATTTTTTCCTTTTATCCAAATCACTTGTTTACTTTTTTCTAACTTTTTTCCAGATGTCTAGAAAATTCAGTAAAAAGTTCAGCTCAAAATTCGAAGTAACCAATTCTCAGTAATTTTTACAAGTTTGTATGTCCAAGCTGCCAGCACCAGCGATTTTTTTTAAGCATGGTATATTGATTGCCTTGGGCTTACTTTCAACCTTCCTATGTATGTTGAACTCACTAGGATTGTTTACCACAGTTTTAGGAGTTCAATATTCACTTAGGATCAACATTTCAGCCAGCAATTCAATCACCAAAACTCAAATTCACAATAGACACAATTATAAGGAAACCTAGAAGTTGAAGAAAAGGTTCACAATCAAAGACTCTCTAAGAATTTTACATGAATATGTTAAGGACTAATTAACATGAAAGATTTGACACAAATCAAATAATAGGCTAAAATAATTTCATACACTCATGAACAAATGAGTTAGACAAAGAAACAAGAAAAATAAAATTCAGCACACCATAAGAAATCTTATGTGACAAGTTTCATGACTAGACATGACTTCTATGACAAAACTACAATAGGTGAACAAGTCACTATAGATTTTTTAGGTTTTCTTCTACTTTAATATTTTTGTAAGAATTTTATGGTTTAGGTTTCAGCCACAAAAAATAACAAGACAAAACTCAAAGGAACCTAAACTCAACACAATTCATGGTTCAAGAACAAGAACAAGAAATTTGAACCATAGAAAATCAAATCTAGCTTCTATAGCAAGTTTAATCGGTGGAAACTCTAAAGAATCATGTTAACAACATTTAGCACAAGACATGTGAGGAGATATATGGAGAAAAATGAAGAAACAACAATGGAAGAGAAGGTAAAGCAAAAAATTAATGGAGGTTTAAGGAGCACCTACTTGAAGCTCTTATGCTCTGATTACCACTTGATGGAAGCTTGCTTGTGGGGCTTCTATGGAGGCTGGATCTTTGAGCTTCAATGAGGTCCTTTAATGGTGATTTTCCACCATGGAGATGCAGCGGAAGGCAAAGGAGAAGAGGTGAGAGGAGGCGCCATCCACTAGGGAATAAGCCATGGAAGAAGGAGCTTCACCACCAAGATGAGGCTTGGATAAGAAGCTTGGAGAGGATGCTTCAATGGAGGAAAAGAAAGAGGGAGAGAAAGAGAGAGGGGGGAGCACGAAATTGAAGGAATAAAAGAGGTAGATAAGTGTAACTTTGAAGTATGTCTCACAAGACTCTCATTCATCAAAGTTACCACAAGTGTTACACGTGCTTCTATTTATAGACTAGGTAGCTTCCTTGAGAAGCTTTCTTGAGAAAACTTCCTTGAGAAGCTTCTTTGAGAAAACTTCCTTGAGAAGCTAGAGCTTAGCTACATACACCCCTCTAATAACTAAGCTCACCTCCTTGAGAAGCTTCCATGAGATGATTCCTAAAGAAGCTAGAGCTTAGCTACACACACCTCTCTAATAGCTAAGCTCACCTCCTTGAGATGAGAAGCTAGAGCTTAGCTACACACCCCCTATAATAGCTAAGCTCAACCCCATTCCAAAAATACATGAAAATACAAAAAAAAAAAATCCCTACTACAAAGACTACTCAAAATGCCCTGAAATACAAGGCTAAAACCCCTATACTACTAGAATGGCCAAAATACAAGGCCCAAAAGAAGGAAAAACCTATTCTAATATTTACAAAGAAGAGTGGATCCAACCATGACCCATGGTCTCAAAAATCTACCCTAAGGTTCATGAGAACCCTAGGGCCTTCTTTAGTAACTCTAGCCCAAGCCTATTGGAGTCTTCTATCCAATACCCTTAGGGGGTAGGATTGCATCATACCTTTACCCGTGAACTCCGATGTTGTCAAGCGATACTATGCTTAGAATTTGGGGCAATTGAGGAAGTCGCTGCATGTTCTTTTATTTTTGTGTGTTCTTCTTGGTTTCCCCCAGGGATTCCTGCCTGCTTTAAATTTCTCGTCATAGTCTTTTAAAAGAAGAGAACATGAGATTGAGGCTTCAGTCCTCACTTTGTGCTTTAAACCATGTGCAGTTTGTGATAACCTGAGCCTTTTCGCTCAGTCCATGGGATGCCCCAAGCGCTTAATTAAAACTGAACCTGACCAGCTTTCACTAAAAGGATTGTTGCATTTGAAAAAAATTCATGCATATGCATACACATGCATATTTTGTTATCTTATGACCGGAGCATAATCATCTTAAACCGTGGTCAGATGTCGGGACGAGGCTAAAGGCAGAAACCAATCAAGGTAAAATGGTAACGCGGCCACAGTTTTGCTGCACGATGTCGTTTCCTACTTTCAGGCACTTAGGGACGTACGCAAGTAGAGGCTAGGGTCACAATCGATAGATCATCGTCCCTTGCCCAGCTCTGGACAAACGGAAAGCACCGCTGGGAGGCAGCCTAGTATCCTTTAAATTCTTAGTAATTATTATTGTTGTGTCTTTAAAGTAAATATTGGATGCCTAATCTACCCTACGGGGGTTCGAGTAAGCGAGCATCGACCTGTAGGAAGCTGTACTTATTTCTTCCCCCAAAAAAAAAATGCAGGTTAGCTCGCCTGGGCGAGCAACCCCTGCACGAAGGTGGTTAAAAAGGGGGAGGGGGAAGTTTTCTGCACCCAAAAACTCTTCCCCCTCATTCAACAAATGAAGGCTCACGGGATTCCTTGGTTTTCCAGCCTTAGGTCACCTTTGCTCCACGTTTTTGATTCCATTTTGCGCTATTATTCATCTCCAACAAGTAAGTACCTCATTCTTGGGCTCTGTAGCTTCCATTGATGTATTTTGGTGATCTAAGTTGCATGTATTTGCTAAAAAACGAGAGGGATTTATCCTTGAATTGTTGCTTGTTTTTGTTGAATTGAGGGGTTGTAGGGGATGGCCTTAGGCCTAGGTTGTGTTCTGAAATAATGGGGCATGCCACATTGCCCCATTCCCTTGATTTTCATTCCTAAATATGCGCCCACCAAGTGCTTGGTGAAATGCCTCAATGACATTTGCGCATGGGTTTGTGAATTTTTGCTTGGGGATTTGACTTGTGCATATATGGCTGATTTTTTTGAGTGTTCGAACAACTTGTAGGAGCTAAAATGAGTGCCTAAATTAAGGACTTAGACCTAGGAATCCAAGCCTTTGGTTTTGAGTGCAAGAAAGCATAAAAACGAAGACGTTGTGATAGGGATTTCCCTTTAGCCAGCGGCTGATTTTTGGGGCTGCACCATGATGTTTGCCTAGTTTGTGTAAAGATGTTATTCACCATGTACATGTACATGTATATATAGAATAGGTAGCTAGAGACAAATACCCTTCAAATAAAACGTGTATATATTGAATAGGTGGTCAAGCGCTTTAATGAATGTACACATGTTTGAATGTGGCACAAGAATGCTTCCCAAAATGAATATATGATGTGGAATTGCCTTTCAAAGTGTAGATAGATGGCATGAAAATTCCTTTTCAAATAAATGCAAGTGTGTGCATGACATGAAATTAGCTCTCAAATGTGCATATATGTATAAATAAATGTGAACGAAACAACACAAAAAACCGTATTAAGTTGTTTGCTAATAGTAAAATACTTCAAATGTGCGTATGTAATTTTTGTTAGCAAAATACTTTGAATATGGACATGTGTAATTTTGGCACAATACCTTGAGCATGCATATATGAATTATGTACAAAAGAATATGTGTGGTAGCTAGAATGTTTTTGTATGTTGATATAAATAGCAGGATATTTTGCGCGTATGCACGTTCATAAATGTTCTTCTTTAAGGAAATGTGTGCACAAGTTTGTTCTAAATCGAAAAGATTAGCACGCCGTTTTTGCTTTAAAATAGCATTTCCTTGTAAATTAACTTTCCAAATGTTTGTCCTCGCAGGAAATGGCTTCGAAAAAGCTTTCCGCGAAGAGATCTAGGAGGGACGCCGCGGCTGAAGGGACCAGTGCCGCCCCCGAGTTTGATAGCCACCATTTCAGGAGCGCCGAGCACCAGCAGCGCTTCGAGGCCATCAAAGGATGGTCGTTCCATAGAGAGAGATGCGTCCAGCTCAGGGACAATGAGTACACAAATTTTCAGGAAGAGATAGCTCGCCGATATTGGACGTCGCTGGCGACTCCCATAGCTAAGTTTGACCCTGAGATAGTCCTGGAGTTTTATGCTAATGCTTGGCCCACAGAAGAGGGAGTGCGAGACATGCTGTCATGGGTGAGGGGTCAGTGGATTCCCTTTGACGCAGATGCCCTCAGCCAGTTCCTGGGTGACCCGCTAGTGTTGGAGGAAGGCCAGGAGTGCGAGTTTAGTCAGAGGAGGAACAGGGCCGATGGGTTCGACGAGGAGGCCATTGCCCAACTGTTATGCACCCCGGGGCAGGATTTCACCCGGACCGCTACAGGGAGGCGGGTGCGGATCATGCGCACCACCATGACCACCTTGACCCAGATGTGGATGACATTGCTGCTCAGTAATGTCTTGCCTAGTGATCATAACTCCGATTTCCCTCTGCCGAAGTGTCAGCTGGTGTATGCCATCCTGGCACAGATGAGCATCCACGTGGCTCAGTTGATTGTTGACGCCATCTATTTGTTTGCAGGTATGCCACGCACCAGGCACCCTCTAGACCCGGATAAGTCTAACAGGGCCCTGGGGTTTCCAGCATTGATCACGGGCCTCTGCCAGTCATTTGGGGTTCCCGTCACCCCTAGTAAGGTGATCCGATCGCTGATCACCCGGGCCTTCATTGAGAAGTATTGCACGCCTAGACAAGCGCAGGGTGATGCACCTCAGGACGCAGACGCACCGCCACCACCTCATCAGGCCGATCCCGCTGGGTCACTAGGCATTGAGCGTCATCTACAGCACTTGGTTCACTAGCAGGTGGCCAACCACCGGGGGCAGGTGCAGATACATGAGTGTCACTACCAGCTCAGCCTCAGTCAGCAGGGGCAGGGTTTCGCTCCTTTTGTGTGCCCTACTCCAGAGCAGTTTAGGGCTAAGGTCGCATGGCCCAGAGATTGGCCCGAGGCCCATGCAGGGGGAGGCGCTTGCAGGATCTCCCGGCGATGCAGAGGAGGCCCGTATGGATGAGGAGATGACGAACTTGCTCGGTTTCTTGGGAGGAAGCGGAGCCACGTGACCGAGGTCACCACACCTTTTTATTGACATTTTTCTGTTAGTTTGCTATTGACATTTTCTGTTATTGTCTATATTGCTGTTGACATCACTATTTTCTGTTTTTGTTCATATGGTTACTAACATTACTATTATTATTGTTCATTTCTGTTAGAAATTTTTGGCGTTATGGCTCTCAGTTATTTCGTCACCGTTTTTTTTTGGGACTTACCATTTTGTGCGTTCTTTTCGTTTACCTTGTGGTTAGACGTAAGTAGGTAGTGTCACCCCCGTCCGCACGATCTTTTCAGAGAGAAAAAGGAAAAAAGGAAAAAAATGAATAAATGATAATAACTTAAAAAAGAGGAAAGAAAAAAAAGAAAAGGAAAAAAAAGAGCAAGTAAGAAAAGAAAAAGAAGGAAGAAAAAAACACAAAATAATAAAAATAAAAAAGGTAGTCTAGCTAGAAAACAACATGCTTGTGAAAAGAGATAACATCCAACTTTTCTTTGAAAAAATTCATTGATCATAACCAGTTTTTGAAAAAAATGTGTATACATTTGAAGGGTAAATGTTGTGAAAGTTTTTCCGAACGCCCAAAAATAGACTCGGATGAATGCACAAATTGATAAAAGAACATATTTTGGAAACACTGGGTTGACTAAAGTAGAGAAAATTAATCATGAGCCCTAGCATCACATGACCAAATTTTTTCAACACTTGAGTGTCCACATAGGTGCATGCATGACTAGTTTTGCATAAAATTTCCAAATCATCATTGTTGCATTCGTGTCATGGAAATAATGTGGGACATCCCCTTTTATCCCTGAACCAAACCCAGGCCCTGACATTTATCATGTCCAGTTGTTCAACAAACCTTAAGCCGAAATGCAATTTACCATAAACCTTGACCCAGGGTGAGAATGTCCATCCTTGATCTCGGAAGAAAACAAAAAAAAAAAGAAAAAAAGAGAGAAAAGAGAAATTTCCCAATCAAAAATCGAAAGAAAACAAAAGAAAGAAAATTCCCGATCAAGGATCAAAAGAAAAACAGAAGAAATATGCATAAAGGTCTTTGGACCAGACAACATCTGAACAATATAGAATTGTCACCAAGTAAACAAAAAAAGAAAGGAAACCACGATCTAAAGTGGTCTTCTCCCTTTGATTGCCAACCAAAATCCTGTGCGTCAGTGGCTTATTCACCTCACACAAAACAAAAACAGGAAAGGAAAAGGCCCAAACATTCAGAGCCAAATTCCCCACAAAAAACAAACCATTCCCGAGGAAAAGTCCTATTGATCCATGATCACGCATGTAATCTTTGATTTGATAGGAAATGATTTGCAAAATCAAGTCATGACATATCTATGGTTCGGAATTAGGATGAAACACTTACCCGTGTGAGATTGATACACTTTGAGTGATTTTCTTCTATTTTTGTTAAACCCAATGTTTCCTCTAAATGGTCATTTAGAAGCGAAATGCTAAACATCCAAAATCTCATTTATGGTTACGAGAAAATTTCATCAGTATACTCTCCTTCCCCGGTAGACACATTGTTTTTCATTCAAAAAAGTATATGTTGCTCTGATCAGTTGGAAGTTTTGTTTCCTTACTAAAGCATGTTCGCATTTTAGTGAAGAAAACATCGTGACTATTTTAGTCTCACAAGTTATCCAGAACTACGTAGGTCAGACCACAATCTTTGTCATACTGACCCTGGGGTCATGTGACATGCAGAGACAAATTATGGTAATTCCGCTCACCTTTTGTCATTCAGACACAATCGTGTCCAATGGCACGCAGAGACAAATTATGGTAATTCCGCTCACCTTTTCCCATCCAGACACAATCGTGTCCAATGGCACGCAGAGACAAATTATGGTCATTCTGCGTCTTTTGTCATCCAGAGGCTGCGGGCCCAATGACATGCAGAGACAAATTATGGTCATTCCTCTCACCTTTTGCCATCCAGACACAATCGTGTCCGATGGCACGCAGAGACAAATTATGGTCATTCTGCGTCTTTTGTCATCCAGAGGCGGCGGGCCCGATGACATGCGGAGACAAATTATGGTCATTCCGCTCACCTTTTCCCATCCAGACACAATCGTGTCCGATGGCACGCAGAGACAAATTATGGTCATTCTGCGTCTTTTGTCATCCAGAGGCGGCGGGCCTGATGACACGCGGAGACAAATTATGGTCATTCCGCTCACCTTTTGCCTTCCAGACACAATCATGTCCGATGGCACGCAGAGATAAATTATGGTCATTCTGCGTCTTTTGTGATCCACAGGCGGCGGGGCCGATGACACGCGGAGACAAATTATGGTCATTCTGCATCTTTTGTCATCCAGAGGCGGCGGGCCCGATGACACGCAGAGACAAATTATAGTCATTCTACGCCCATTAGTCATCTAGAGGTGGTGGGCCCGATGACACGCGGAGACAAATTATGGTCATTCCGCTCACCTTTTCGCCATTCAGACACAGTCGTGTCCGATGGCACATAGAGACAAATTATGGTCATTCTATGCCCTTTTGTCATCCAGAGGCGACGGGCCCAATGACATGCGGAGACAAATTATGGTCATCCGCATGTTTTGCTATTTGTAAGACTCGTTGAGTGATAAACGCGCAAAGACAAATTATGGTCATTCTGCGCCTTTTGTCATTCAGGAGCAGCGAGTCGAGTGATAAGCGTGCAGAGACAAATTATGGTCATTTTGCGCCCTTTGTCATTCAGATTTCGCAAGTTGAGTGATAAACGCGCAGAGACAAATTATGGTCATTCTGTGCCTTGTGTCAACCAAGAGGAACGAACTCGGCAGTATCAGGATGATGTTGGTCGTTCGATGCTGATTATTTTCAAAACTTTGCAGGTTCCGCTGGCGGGGAGATTCACTGGCCGAATGGTGTTTCGCTCGAACGAAATTAGTGTCTTATCTTTACTTCCCTTTTATCTCCAATAAAAGACAAGTAAAGAGGGGCAATTGTCATACCCTAATTTCGTCTGGGGACCATATGTTTGTTGGGATGCGACCCTCATTTGACCACTTCGAGGTACTTGGCACCCATCGTTAGGCAATCCGTGAAGTTTCGTGACATGCCGGAAGTCAAAAGAAAGCATTGTTGCACAATCCGTGAAGTTCCGTGACATGCCAGAAGTCAAAAGGAAGTGTTAATGCGCAATCAGTAAAGTTTCGTAGCATTCCGAAAGCCAAAGAAGGGATGATTACGTAATCCGTAAGGTTTCGTGACACTACAAAAAGAAAACAAGTATCGTTACGTAATTCGTAAGGTTCCATAACGTCACGGAAAATGAATCAGAAAAAAAGGCAGGGGGTGTATTTAGTAAACAGAGGGGTGCAAATAGCAACCAAGCCCACTTGGGCCTTCCAGGAAGTTCCCCAGAAGGCGGTGCCTTCTGGAGGAAGCAACCTAGCTCGCCTGGGCGAGCTGGGTGGCAAGCTCCTCCCTCATTTTCCTATAAATAGGGGGAGGAGGGAAGAACAAAAAGGTTCAACCCTCCTGGTATCTGAGAATCACTTAAAATTAGTGAGAAAATTTGTTTCCGTGAAGAAAATCCAAGCCGAGTCGCTTCCGTAACGCTTTCGAGACATTTCCGTGGGTGATTTCGTGAAGATTTTTCGTCGTTCTTCGGTCTTCAACCGGTAAGTTCCCGAAATCGAACTTTTCAATTCATTCTATGTACCCTTAGTGGTCCTCATTTGTTTCGCGTGCTTTTATTTTTATTTCATCTACTTTCCGTACCCCCTTTTGATGTGTTTTAGTCATTTATTTAAGTCATTCTCTCGCCTAATCAAAAATAAAATAAATTTCCACCGATCATTCGTATTGTGACACCTTTTAATTTCTGTTAAAATGAAATCCGACCATTCGGTCATGCCGTAACCACGTTTAAAAACAAAAAGAGGCAAAATAATAATATAATAATAAAAAAATATCTTTTAATAAAATAACCTAAAAAAGTCAATCGGACGTTTTTCTTTGAGATTTTTCTTTCTTAATCGAATTGACTAATAACCAAAGTGAAACTAAGGCTAAAATCAATTCATAAATCAAACTTTTGTCATCACCTAAAAAAGCCATTTTTAAGGTCCAATGCCTTAAAATGGTCTTTTTCGCCTTTATTGGTTAAACGTAGATTTCTAAAAAGCCTAAAATCAACACGTAGTTTTATTACCTCTTGCAAAAAAAACAAGAGATCATTAATGGTCCACTGCCTTAATGTTTTATTCCTTTCAAAAGAATTGAAAGATTGTTTAATGGTCCAACTCCTTAAATGACATTTCATTCAATAAAAACATATTTTGCAAAAAAAGGATAAAAACAATTTAACCAACGTTTGGGTCTCAAAGAACTACGTAGGTTTGATTTCCTTATCACAAATTGAGGAATACGTAGGAGCAAGGGAAACACCCTCGTCGACCACAAAAAGATAAAAAATATAAAAGACATAAGAACGTGAAAAAGGGGAAGGTAACATAAATTGAAGTCATATTTGCATATTTGATTAAAGGTTGTCGTCTCTTGTGACGGACGCGTGGGGTGCTAATACCTTCCCCGTGCATAAATACAACTCCCGAACCTTTCACTTAAAGTTCGTAGACCACGTCTTTTCCAGTTTTTTCGACGTTTACCTCAAATAAACGTTGGTGGCGACTCCGCGCATATTGCTTTATTGGAAGAAGCACCTGCAAGTCACGTGTCGCCCTCCCGCCGAAGGGTAGGTTGCGACACCAACCACCAACCTTCCCTTGCCTACCACCATTCAGCCACACATTCCTTGGAGCTCAAACCACTACCTAAGCACCTTCAATATATATGCCTATTTAGATGTAGCTTAGAAGCTTCCAGTCATCATATCCAACAACCTTTCACTTAAGCATGAGGAGAGTTGATGCACGTGTTGAGAGTGTTGGATCGAGTGGCCTCAGAATAATTAAGAAGGGGGGGTTGAATTAATTATTCCTAAACCTTTACTAATTAAAAATTTACTCTTCTAAGGCTTTTACTAAATTGTTAAGAGAATGAGGAGTAGAAGAGAAACTTAACAGAAAGTAAAAGCAGAAATTAAATGCACAACGGAAAGTAAAAGAGTAGAGAAGAAGAAGACAAACACACAAGAGTTTTTATACTGGTTCGGCAACAACCCGTGCCTACATCCAGTCCCTAAGCGACCTGCGGTCCTTGAGATTTCTTTCAACCTTGTAAAAATCCTTTTACAAGCAAAGATCCACAAGGGATGTACCGTCCCTTGTTCTCTTTGAAAACCTAATGGATGTACCCTCTACTGGAACTGGTCCACAAGAGATGTACCCTCTCTTGTTCTCAGTCAAACCCAAGTAGATGTACCCTCTACTTGTATCACAAAGGATGTACCCTCCAATGTGTTAAGACAAAGATCTCAGGCGGTTAAACCTTTGATACTTTGTGAATGGGGATACAAAAGAATTCTCAGACGGTTAGTCCTTTGAACACTTTTGTATAAGAGAATGGGAAGAATCAAAAGAATTCTTAGACTGTGTCGTTTTGAATTCTTTGACAAGGGAGAAGGGAGACACAAAAGAATTCAGGCAGTTAGTTCGTTGTTCTTTTGGAAAAGGGAGAAGAGAGACACAAAAAGAATTCAGGCGGTTAGTCCTTAGCGAATTCTTTTTGGCAAAGGGAGAAGAGAATGAAGAGGATGAATAGCACAAGTTTTCAAGGTTTAGAAAACCAGAAAACTTCAGAAAGCTTTTGGTACAAAGAAAAAGAAGAAGTTCAAAGGGATTCAAGGCTTGTAAAGCATCGATTGAATGAATGTAAAAGTGTATAGAAAAGCAAATCAAAGCCTTGCTTTTATAGACTCTTCATGTCTGGCCAAGAGGACCATTTAGAAGAGTTATAACTTTTAGAAAAACTTAAAACCAATTTGAAAAAGTAAAAAACCTTTTGAAGAGTTACATCTTTTGATTTATTCAGAAACAAACACTGGTAATCGATTACCAAATCAGTGTAATCGATTACACAAAGCTTTTGTATGAAAGGATGTGACTCTTCACATTTGAATTTGAATTTCAATGTTCAAAGGCACTGGTAATCGATTACCAAAACATTGTAATCGATTACAGTTTTTTGAAATTAATTGGAACGTTGTAAATTCAACTTGAAAACTTTTTCAAATCCATTTTGCTACTGGTAATCGATTACAACAATCTGGTAATCGATTACCAGAGAGTAAAAACTCTTTGGTAAACATGTTTTGAGAAAAACCTTTTCATACTTATCTTGATTAAGCCTTCTCTTGATTCTTGAATCTTGAGTCTTGAATCTTGATCTTGATTCTTGAGATATTGAACCTTGAATCTTGATTCTTGACTCTAAACTTTCTTCTTGAGTCTTGAATTCTTCTTGATTCTTATCTTGAACTCTTGAATTGTTCTTGATTCACTTGAGTTGTTCTTTGATTGATCTTTGAGCTTTTTGTCATCACCTTTGTCATCATCTTTTGTTATCATTTTTGTTATCATCAAAACATCTTTGAATCACCTTTGATTCACCATGAAGCTTTGCTTCTAGAAAGACGCCACAAAAGGCCATTGGGTGGACACTTGCCAACCTTCCTGGAATAAATCCTTCTATATGCATGCATCAGATACTCTTGGAGGATGATTCTAGGCCTGCAAGGTAGCCATAGAGGAGGCTGAATCCCACCATTCTTAATGTGGTGAAGAAGGATGTGATGAAGCTATTAGCTGTAGGGATCATTTATCCCATTTTAGATAGCACATGGGTTTCACCCATCCAAGTGGTTCCTAAGAAGTCTGACATCACTGTTATGAAAAACCAAGACAATGAGTTGATTTCGACTAGAGTGACCAACAACTGGACACTTTGCATTGACTATAGGAGACTTAACCAGGAAACTCGCAAGGACCACTTCTTTCTCCCATTCATTGACTAGGTTCTGGGGAGGTTGGCAGGTAAGTCACATTATTTTTTCTTGATGGTTTTTCAGGTTACATGCAGATTCACATTGCATCGGAGGACCAGCACAAGACCATATTCACCTGTCCATTTGGCACATTTTCCTACACCAGGTTGCCTTTTGGCCTATGCAATGCTCCTGACACCTTCCAAAGGTGCATGGTTAATATCTTTTCTAAATTATTAGAGAGTTGCATAGAGGTGTGTCACAACCTACCTCACGACGGGACAACGAAAGCATATAAAGAAAAGCACGTTCGTCTCCTAGGGAGAAAACGAGTAAAGTCGCCACCAACGTTTATTTAAGGAAAACGTTAGAAAAAACCAAAAAGAGGTCTGCGAATTTTGAAAATAAGGGTTCGGGAGTTGTTTACGCATGGTGAAGGTATTAGCACCCCACGTGCCCGTCACAAGGGATGATAGCCTTTAATCGAGTGTGCGTAACGTGACTTCAAAATTATGTATTTCCCCTTGTTATGCTTCTTTATTTTTTGGGGTCGACAAGGGGTGCCTTTGCTTCTACCTATCCTCAGTTGCGATGAGGAATTCAGACCTACGTAACTCTTTAAGTTTGAATGTTTCTGTGTTAAGTTGATTTTATGTTTTTTGAAAGATTTATTTTAATTGCAAACAAAGAGTTGTTTAAGGCGTTGGACCTTGAAACAATCTCAAGTGATATTTGATGAAATGAAGTTTAGTTATGAGTTAGTTTTATCTTGGTTTTGTTTATTAGCTTTCAATATCTTTAAAGACAACTTTACGACACTAGTGATTGGTTAAGATTAAACTTTAAAACAAAAATGAGATTACCGATGATAGATGGAAAAGACGAACATGCACATAATAACAGAGGGGACCCCTAAGGGTACATAGATCACACTTAATCCTTAAAAAAAAAACTAACTGACTGTTGCACGAAGAAAACAGGACAAGAAACGATGTAGGGAATGACCACGGTTGTGATTCGGTAGCGCCTCGACTTCGTTTCTTTTTCTTTCTTCCTCTTCTTTCTCTCTTCTCTTAATTCTCTTAACTTCTGAACCCTGGAACCCCCTAAAACCCCCCTAGCATGCCTATTTATAGGAAAAAAGCCAATTTGGGGTGGTTAAAGCTTGCCCAGGCGAGCTAATTTCTTAACCATGAAGTTATTTGATGGCCCAGGCGAGCCAGATGCTAGCCTGGGCGAGCTGGGATCTAGGAAAATCCATAAAATGACCTTTTTGCCCCTTTCTTCGGTATCCTTTGGCATTATTGATTAAAACACTGAGTGATCCTTTGCTTCATGCGGTAACTAGTGCCAAACACCGTAATTTGACTAGCGAGAATCAAAATATCAGTGAATGATAGTCCCCGGACGAAATTAGGATCTAACAAGGTGTTTATGCATAATTTCACTGTTTATGGTTCCTATTTTGATGTATGTTTGGATAGCCTTTCTAGAGTTTTTGACTAATGCATTGAGACTAATGTTGTTCTTAACTTTTAGAAATGCCATTTTATGTAACGTACTGAAAATTGCATTAACTGAAAATCGATGTTTAATGTATTTCTCATGTTATTTGATTATGAGATTGATTTGGATGAGTTGAGGTATTGTGTGAATTAGCCATGTGTGATTTGCTTGATGTAGATGTTGAGTAATGTGGAGTTTCATTGACTTAGGTTGAAATTATGAGATTTCAAGTTTTACCTAAAGCTATTCCAATAAAATCGCGATCTCAGACACATTAATCATTGGATCGCCTTAAAATTTGGACTGTAGGTTTGTAACTCACGCCTTTACACTTTGACCATTGAGATTTGAAAAATAACACTTTTGGAAAACTCACTTAGCGAGACAAGTGCGCTAAGCGCAACTCCAACCTGAGAGGAATTGTGATCAGCGCGAAATGTCGTGCTCAACGCAAATCCCAGTCCAAGAGGAATTATGCTTAGCACAAAATACCACGCTCAATGCAAATCCCAACCCGAGAGGAATTGCGCTCAAAGCGAAATGTCAAGCTCAAGGCCAAACATGAATTTTTGCTTAGCGAGACGAGCTCGCAAAGCGAGATCTGCATATTATAAATGTGTTTTCAGTGTGAAAACACGATTTCAGGCCTCTCTCTCTTTCTCTCTCAAAACTCTACCCAAACAACCCTAGAAACTCCTCGTCCACCACCCACAACCAACGGTGGCCACGACAAGCAGTCGTTGCTTGCCATCGAACCACCACACGGAGAGGAACACTTTAATAAGAGCGAAATCCTAAAAATCCACCTCAAGGATTCGATGGAGAACAAACTCCCAATTCTTTCTTTCATAGTTTCTCTTAGGTGATCTTGACTTTTATGCATTTCTCCTAGTTAGTTTGAGCTTCTCTTGGTGTCCCTTGTGTTTTGAGTACCGTAATAGGATTTTTTACACTCCCTTTGAAAACCCCTTGAATATGGAACATTGTAAAATTTATCTTTTTATAAAATTGATGTTATTTTTGTGACCTTCGCTGAACCCCGGTCATATTGGCGTAATCAGAATTTCAAAATGAAGTCTCTTTGTAGTTGAAACCAAAACACTCCTTAGCCCTTTTTGTTTTGATAGGGGTAATTGACCTCGAATGTTATTATTAACCTTGCTTTTGAAATCTATACTAAATTCCATTCTATTTGATATATAGAACTTTGTGTTTGGACCAATGAACGTGAACGAGAGAGGTCTCTAAGCGACACGGAGAGGAGCTGATAGAGAGCTCACGATAGGTGAGGGGAGTTTTTTTTATAATTTATGGCTTTGATATCATAATTAGGGTCAAGGAACCCAATTATGGGAATGTATGTTTGTCCCTGTGCATGCTGGTTTTCAAGAAAAATAATGTTTTCGACTAATGGGATGTGATACATCAACTATTGATAAATGATAGTATCGTTTTATTAGACTTATGTTGTTTGAAGACCTGGGAAGTGTGAAACTCAGACATGAAATTTATATGTATGTATTTATGGGATGTGATCACTAATGATGTTGTTATCGATGATAATGTTGATATGAGGCGATCTTGTTATTGATGATAATATTGATAAAGAATGATGTTGTTATTGATGATAATATTGATAAAACATGATGTTGTTATTGGTGATAATATTGATATGAGTATGATGTTGTTATTGATGATAATGTGGCGTGAGGTGATGTTGTTATTGTTGATAACATTGAAATAAGATGATGTTGATGTTGTAATGCCATTGAGATGAGACGATGTTAATAATGATAATGTCATTGAGATGAGATAATGTTGATGTTGAAATTGACATTGAGATGAGATGATGTTGATGTTGATAATGACATTGAGATAAGATGTGGTTGATGTTGAAAATGTCATTGTGATGATGTATGTTGTGTATGTACATGGGGGGTGTTGTGACCATGATGCATATCCCTGGTGGGGAAATAGAGTGGTTAAAGAATTTTAAGCATCTCTGGAGAGGGATGACTTAAAATATTTAATTATGCACGGTCAGTGCATTGATGGTGCCCATGTTTCATACTTCATATCGCATGTAAATAGTATAAACTTTGTTGGTAAGTACTTGTAGTTTCTCAAGAGGGGAAATACTTGTACTTGGGGGCATGTCACTCGGTTTGGAACTCCCTTGAGACTCAGGTTGATCACCATGGGGAGGAGGGAGTTGCCTGTGCATCACAGGGTGACCTCGCCACTTGCTGCCTACTTTTTCTAAGTGAGAGTATCGCGTGGACATGCTTAGGCTATTTCCTGATGAATGGTACCACATTGCATTTGAGAGTTAAGGTCAGGTGCATGCATCATACTGAGCACGATTGATTGGAATTATGGAAAAGTTGATAAATAGTTATTAAGTGCATGTTGTATTGATTGATAATTGTATATGAGAATTATACTTGTTATTGTTTTTCTTGATAATTATGGTTATTTGATAATTGTTGGTTTCTTTTGTAATAAACCTACCTTGTAATTTTTGTACCATGTCGCTGGTACCTGTGATGATCGCGAACCTTCGTTCATGGGAGCAGATAGACAACAACAGATTATGTGGAGTGAGATTATTTTGTTGGAGTCGCCAAGCCGACGTGATGACGTTGGGATTATTTTAGGAGAGATTTGTATTTTGTTAATCTACTCCTTTGTAGCTGGTTCTATAATTCTTTTTGATTTAAGGATGTAAATTACAGATTTAATTATATGTATGAACTAATTTACCTTCCATCACGTGAATGATGTGTACCGAGTTGTTTATATTCATTTAAGTATTTGTGTGTTGTTTAGTGAACGTATATCATGAAAAATTTACTGTTGTTTTTCAGAAGCAAATTAACGAAGTTTTCATTTTAAAAAATTTGAAATTTATGCGGTTTAGAGTAGTGATATTGTAGCAACGAGGCGGGTCGTTACATCAGTGGTATCATAGCCGATCGAACATTTTGACCAGTGAGTTGAGTTTGTTGTATTTCTCTGTGCATTCTATGGTTGCCTTGTGAACATCTGATGTTTGAGCACCTGATTGTTTGATAGTTACTCTGGTTATTTGTATTTGGAATTTATTCACCTTGTTGTATTTCTATGAGTTATAGAGATTTGATTGGTGTAGTCATAACATGTTTATATCCCTACTATCTGCTATACCATGAGTTTCAATGCCTTGTCATGAGTTATCAGACTGGCCGCCTGTATAATTTATGAAGTGCAATGAAACAATATGGCAAGCAGTCAGGAATGCAAGGGATGGAAAATTAGTGTTAATGTCTTGAGAGGGGACTGTTTTAGAGGGGTAATTTCTCGAGGTATCAACTCTCAAAAGTAACTAAGTAGGAACTTGTGATAGGTGCAATTTTGTTATGTTCTTTTTCTTATGTGTATTCTTTCCATGTTCTCACTTCCTAGTTTGTATAAGGAGTGATGGCTAGATCAAATGATTGTGCGATAGATGATGCTCTCTAAGCCTTAGCTCAGGCTATGAGGAATCAAAATAGGGGAAAAGTTGCTGGAGTTGTTGAGTATCAAGGGTTAGATTGCTTCCAACGAAACAATCCATCTGCTTTCAATGAAGGGTACAACCCTAATGGTGCTCATAATTGGATAACAGGAGATTGAGAAAATCTTCTGAGTGATGGCGTGTCTGGAGGGCCAGAAGGTTTCTTTTGGTACATATACTTTGGTGGAAGAAGCTGAGTATTGATGGGAGAACACTCGCCAATACTTGGAGGCCAAAGGTCAAGCTGTGACCTGGGAAACCTTCAAGAGGGTATTTATGGAGAAATACTTTCCTGAAGATGTTAAGAACAAGAAGGAGATGGAGTTCCTAGAGCTCAAGCAGGGGAACATGACTGTGGCTGAATATGTAGCCAAGTTTGAGGAGCTGGTGAGGTACATTCCTCATTATCAAGGAAGAGATGGCGAAATTTCAAAATGTGTGAAGTTTCTGAACGACTTGCGATCTGAGGTGAAGCAAGATGTGTTTGTCAGTTTCCACTTTTGGTGAACGTGTGTCGGATTTGGGATGAAGACTCCTGAGATAGGGCGGTCTATTATAAGAGTACGGGCCCATTGAAAAACAAAAAGAATGGATCTCAAAATCGGGGAAAACCATACCCAACCCTTCCTAAGCAATATGGTAATCGCCCCAACAATCAGAGGACTGTTGCTATGGGTTTTGCTGGTGGTAGTGGTAGCAAACCCACTACTTTCTCAACTCAGATCACTTGTTACAAGTGTGGTAAGCCAAGGCACATCTCCTCAAATTATGTCGATGAAGACATGACCTATTTCAATTGCAGACAGAAAAGGCATATTCAAAGAGATTGCCTATATCCCAAGAAGAAGCAGAATGGTGGGGGTCTGAATGACCAAACTAGACGTCCAAAGGCCACGGGAAGGGTCTTTACTCTTAACAATAGTTTTTGTACCATGTGGTTACATATAATCTTAGGGCATTTGGTATCTATTAGAGGTATTGAGGTCGATAAGGCCAAGATTGATGTTATTACTTCTCTACCTTACCTCGCTTCTATGCAGGAAATGCGTTCTTTTCTTGGACATGTAGGTTTTTATAGGAGATTCATCCAGGATTTTAGTAAGATTGCACTGCCATTGTCCAAGCTTCTCCAAAAAGACGTAGACTTTGTGCTTGACCAAACATGCAAAGAGGTATTTGAGGAGTTGAGGAAGAGGCTTACCACTTTTCCCATCATGCAACCACTAGATTGGGAGCTTCCCTTTGAGCTCATTTGTGAAGCCTTTAACTATGCACTTGGGGCTATTTTGTCATAGAGAGTTGATAGACTATCCTATGTCATTGCTTATGCTTCACACACTTTAGATGTAGCCTAAGTTAACTACACCACTGAGAAGGAGCTTTTAGCTATTGTTTTTGCTTTAGATAAATTCAGATCTTATTTGCTTTGCTCCCATATCACTGTCTTTACTGACCATGCAACTTTAAGGTACTTTTTGAAGAAACCTAATGCTAAATCTAGATTGATAAGGTTGATGCTTCTTCTTTAGAAGTTTGATATTGAGATTAAAGACATGAGTAGTGCAGAGAACTTGGTTGTTGATCATTTAAGTAGGATTAAGGGACATTTTGACTCCTTCTTATTAGGGACAATTTCCTTGATGAGAATTTGATGCATTTGCATTCATTACATGTTACACTTTGGTTTGATGACATTGTGAATTTCATTTTTGCATCTGTTGTCCCACCTTATGCATCTAGGTCTCAAATAGATAAACTTAAGAGTGATGCTAAATATTATGTGTGGGATGATCCTTATTTGTTGAGGTTTGGTAACAACCAAGTGATCTGCAGGTGTGTGCTAGATCATGAGATTCAATCTATTCTTCAATTTTGTCATGGAAGTGGACCACTAGGAAGGTGTTAGACTATGGGTTCTATTGACCCACCATTATTAGAGATGCTCATCATTTTTCCACCACTTATGAGCAGTGTTAGAGAGTGGGAGGGACTATTACACATAGGCATGAGATGCCCCAACAACCTATTATTTTTTGACATTTTTTATGTTTAGGGTATTGATTTTCTTGGTCCATTTCCTATTTCTCATGGATTTTCATATATCTTGTTTGTTGTTGATTATGTTTCTAGATGGGTTGAAGCTAAGGCCAGCAGAACTAATGATTCTAAAGTTGTTATGGATTTTTTTAGATGTATCATTTTTTATAGGTTTGATGTGCTTAGAGCCATTACCAGTGACCAGGGGAGTGTTAGAGATAGGGGGAGCAACATGAAGACTAAGTCTTGGAGCTTGAAGAAATTTTGTCTTTTACATGCCCAACTCTCTTGAGTGACATTTGTATTGATTGTTGAATTGTGTGTAGCATCATAGTCTCTATCTTTTCATATGTACATCATGCATCATCATGTAGAAGTAAGAAGATTGTTTCTAAAGTTAGAAACTTTCTTCAGTGCATAAAACTCTCTGTTTTAATCAATTACAAGGCTGATCGTAATTGATTACACAAGTGTTTGTAGCTTGCAGAGAGACTCTCATATCGGTTTAATTGATTACAAGGTAATCGTAATTGATTACACAATTCAGTGGAGACAATGATTGGTTTTTCAGGAGTCTCTACTTTAATCAATTATCAGATAATCATAATTGATTACTTTGTTCTTAAAAGTGTTCTCATAAGTGATCAAGAACACTTTAATCGATTAAATCAAGAATCTAATCAATTACATTATTCTTGAAAGTTTTCCAGATTATGGGAAGTACATTTTAATCAATTGAAATGATAATATAATCCATTACTTCTTTGAAATAATCTATTACATTGACTATTTAATCATTACAGGAAGTTATAACTGTTTTCTCTATAAATAACCACCTTGTGTTCTCACTTATGTGTGCCAGAAAGTGTGAGCTGAACTAAGTGAATTAAAAAGAGAAAATAAAGAGCATAGAAAAAGTATGACTCACAAGTTTTAAACTTCATTTTTGAAGATCTCATGGTCAAAAGTGAGTTACGAATTTCTCTTGAGTTCAAAAAGACACTCATTTACTCAAGCAAGGTTCTTGCATATGATTGATTAGGTTGTGTCTTTCCTTGACTCTATTTTTCATGTGTTTTACACATCGTTAGCATATGCATGAATTTCTGAAGGCATGCTAGAATAAGTTTTTCTAGTTTGGGCTAAGGGTAGGTTTCTCTTAGGCTCTTATTGACAAAGGACCCTAGGGTTGGGTGCCTTAGTCTCTTTTTATGGGGTAAGAACAAAGATTGATTGTGATTGCTTGTAAGAATTCTATATGCATAGTGAAAATCTAATTCGGGTTGGATTAGATATTGGATTAACTTCTCTAGAGATAGAGAGTGAACCAGTACAAAAATTGGTGTACATCTTCTCTTGATCTTATCTTTCTTTCTCATTCTAGTCTTGATCAATTTATTGAAGGTTAAAGAAAATATCTTTTTGAAGAAAGAACTTTAACAAATATTTTGCATTAAGGGTGACTAATTAAATATTGGTTTACCAAAATTTTGTGATGCGGTCCTTGGAATTTTTTAACTCTAATTTTTAAAGTCTGATTTGATATAGAAACCAATTCACCCCCTTCTTGGTTTGTGAGTTCCATCATCCTTTTTCAGGAAGCCACTTTTGTAACAGGTCATTGGAATCCTTACTTTAGAAGAATATGGTTATGCATAGAGTTGCTACAACTTATCATCCCCAAACTATTGGGCAAGTGAAGGTTTTTAATAGAGAGATCAAGCAAGTGTTGTAGAAAGTAATGTAGCTCAATAGGAAGGATTGGAGCAAGCTACTTGAAAATGCTCTATGGGCTCACAGAACCGCTTACCAAACACCTTTAGGGATGTCTCCCTATAAGGTGGTTTTCATTAAGGCATGCCACCTTCTGGTGGAGATTGAGCACCATGCTTATTGGGCGGTGAAGAGTTGTAACATGGAATTTGATGAAGCAAGTATGGAAAGGAAGCTTCGATTTCAAGAACTTGAGGATATCCGCTTAGAGGCCTATGAGAACTCCAAGATTTACAAGGAGAAAGTGAAGAGGTTTCATGACTCTAGCATTCTTAGGAAGGAGTTCCATATTGGCCAAAAAGTGCTCTCATTTAACTCTCGCCTCAAGCTTATTACTGGTAAACTTTGATTTAGATGGGATGGACCTTTTGTTATTACTATGTTTTTTCCCCATGGTGCAGTTGAGATTAAAAATGAAGTTACTAGCAAAGTCTTCAAAGTGAACGGTCACCAACTCAAGCTTTTTCATGAGAGCCCTTAGGTGGAAGAGGAGTTTGTGGCAGACCTCTCTTTGGTCTTGCCAATTTTATGTGATTATGTGCCATGAATGGCATTTGAGGAGCTTCCTTCTCCCTTATTTTATATATTGTCTCTTTGTTTGTATTTCATTGCATGCTTACATTAAGGACAATGTGGACTTCAAGTGGGTGGGGAAGGGTTTAGAAAATTTGTTTGCTATTTTTTGTATTCTGTTTCTGTTGTTTCTGTATCTATTTTATGTTTCTGTTTAGCTATATGTTGTTTTTTTTTTCTTTTGTTTTTTGTATTTGTTTTCTATGTTGTTATATTTGTTTTGTTTTGTTGTTTTACTATTTTATTTGTTTTTCATACAGAAAATAAAAAAAATTAAAGATTTTGCAGTTGCTGTTTTTTTTCCTAATGTTTTGTTGAATTTATGCATTTTTTCATGTTATTTCGTAGGATTTCAAACTTGTATAAATTGTGAGAGATGTACCATTTTTAGTTGAGAGGTTTCATGCTTGATGTGAATGATTGTTGCAATTGTTGAAGTGGTAAGTAGGCCTTGAAAAAAAATTTAAGGTGGATCATCTGTGATAGGATTATGTCTTGTGAGTTTTTGGGCCGTAGCAGATGGATTGCACTATTCCATTCATGTTCTTTCACATGTGATTTCACCTTTGTGCTAGATTACTCTAGGTTTTTCCTTGCTTCTCTTGTTATTCCTTGTTCACATGCATTGATGGAGATGATTTAGGCCTTATTTCTTTTAGCCACTAACCAAATAAACCTACCTTGCATTGATATCCATTGTCACTCTCTTTGAGCCTTTAACCCCTTCTTTCATTTTGTAGCACATTATAGGCCAAAAAGTGGAAAACCATATTGTCCTAAACGTTAGGGAGAAAAAGGGGCCTTTGAATTGTTTTGGGAGTGAGTTTTAAACAAATGTGGGGGATTTGTATTTTGTTTTTCATTGAAGTTCCTTTATTTTTGTTATTTCATTTTCTTTTGATTTGTTAAAAAAAAAAGTAAAGCAAAGAGAAAAAGAAAAATAAAAGAAAAAATTTAAAAAAGTATCCTTTTGTTATTTCATTGAAGTATCCTTTTGACTTGTAAGTTCTTTTTATTTTTATTTTTTTGTTCTCTCCTCATTAGCCTTTTTTTCTCTTAGTTTTAGCCTAAGTATCCTTCTCATATCCACCCTTACCTAAGCCATACATTACAAACCAATACAAGCCTTTTTGATCTTTCAATGTATGTGTAGTTCAAGTTGAATGGATTGGAGTCTTGTCAAAATTTGGGTGTGCTAGTGGATGTGGTGCTTGAGTGTAAACACAAACCCATACACGTTTGGTGAGGTTGAGTTTTGTTCTTTAAGAGATTTCTATCACCCTGGTGCGTTCTTAAATTTGACTTGACTACTTTTCCACTTTGCATTTTGTGATCATGTGTTCATGGATTGCTTATTACCTTGATACCATCCCTCCATTTTTCCATCGTTCTCACTTTTGTGCATTGTTAGAATTCATTGAAAAACGTGTGTGCCTTGTTCATACCTTTCTTTTAGATTTTGGTTTCACTTTAGTTTAATTTTTCTTAGTCTTTCTTTTAGTTTTGCCCCGAAATGCAAAAGATAAAGTGTGGGGGAATTTGATTGAGAATTTTTAGTTTAGTATTTTCTTATTCTTCTTAGCTTATTTGACCTCTCTTTTGTTAGAGATAGGGGGAGCAACATGAAGACTAAAGCTTGATGATGTTTTGTCTTTTACATGCCCAACTCCCTTGAGTGGCATTTGTATTGGTTGTTATGTTGAGTGTTGCATCTTAGTCCATATCATATCTTTTGTGCATCATGCATCATCATGGGTAAGTGGGAAGAAAGTTTCTAAAGTTAGAAAAGTTTCTTCAGAAGGCAAAATATTTTGTTTTAATCGATTACAACCTTATCGTAATCGATTACACAACTTTTCTTAAGCTTGCAGAGTTATGTATTGTATTGGTTTAATCGATTACAGCCTTATCGTAATCAATTACACAATGTTTTTGAGACAATGACTGATTTATTTAGGAGTCTCTGCTTTAATTGATTACCATGTGATATAATCGATTACTTCTCTTTCTATAAGTGTTTCAGAAGTGAACAAGAACATTTTAATCGATTACTTTGAGTATCTAATCGGTTACATTATTCTTGAGCTTTTTCCAGGTTTTGGGAATAACACTTTAATCGATTGAAAAGATAATCTAATTGATTACTTCACTGAACTAATCAATTACCTTGTAGATTTAGTCGATTACAAACAGTTATAATTGTTTTCTCTATAAATAACCAGCTTGTGTTCTCTTCAAAGCATGAATGAAATAAGCTTCTGAGTGAGCCAAGATCACGTGTTGTTATTAGTTAAAGAAAGAAGAGAAGAAAAGTTCTTAGAAACAATAACTCAACTTTAAATCTCTTGATTGTGAAGATCTTTTGTGATTAGTGATTGTGTCACTTTCTTGAGTTCAAGAAGAACACCTCTTCAATGAAGCAAGGTTTTGCGGAAAGGATTGATTAGGTTGTGTCTATCTTTACTCTTGGTTTTCGTGTATGATTTTACACATCTTTTTGAATGTGCATGAATCGCTGAAGGCATGTTAGAATAGGTGTTTCTAGTTTGGGCTAAAGGTAAATTTCTCTTAGGCTTTTATTCACTAATTTTGGTTGTGATTGCTTGTAAGGATTTTGTATGCATAGTGAAAATCTAATTTTGGTTTTGGATTACATAACTAGATTAGTTTCTCTAGTGATAGAGAGTGAACCAGTATAAAAGGTAGTGTACTTCTTCTCTTGATCTGATCTTTGTCTCATTTTAATCTTGATCAGTTTTGTAAAGGTTCAAGAATACATCTTTGTGAAAGAAATAACTGTTGGATCAAGTGGCATCAGAATAATTAAGAAGGGAGGGTTGAATTAATTATTCCTAAACCTTTACTAATTAAAAATTTATTCTTCTAAGGCTTTTACTATGCTGTTAAGTAAATGAAGGATAGAAAAGAAACTTAACCAAAAGTAAAAGCGGAAATTAAAGTGCACAGTGGAAATTAAAAGAGTAGGGAAGAAGGAGACAAACACACAAGAGTTTTTATACTGGTTCGGCAACAACCCGTGCCTACATCCAGTCCCCAAGCGACCTGCGGTCCTTGAGATTTCTTTACAACCTTGTAAAAATCCTTTTACAAGCTGTTAGTGCTTAGCTCTACGGAGTTTTAAAAGATTGGCTAAGATTTTGTTAAAACATAAGCACTTAGACAATGAAGGAAAGCTGGAGTTGCTGCACATGATGTCCAACGTTATGTCAAGGAATAAGATCGGGCTGCACAATGCACAAGGCAAGATAAAATGTCAAATGAAGAATTGAAGTTGCAGGATCCACGATGTCGGATACAATGTCCTGACATCCTGCCCGAAAATACTGGAGTTGCTGCACAATGCATAAGTCAAGATAAAATGTCAAATGAAGCATTGAAGCTGCAGGATCCACGATGTCGGATACGATGTCCTGACATCTTGCCCGAAAATACTGGACACATAAATCTGTTATATCTTTAACAGATTATTGTGCAGTTAGCAAGAGATTAGATGATCTATCTTTAGGAACGAATTAAAAGATAATTAAAGTTCGAATTTCAAAGTAGAAGAGTTCGTTCAGGGATTAAAGACTAAAGATAAAAACTAAAAGATCAAACTGTATCTTTTAGATCTTTAAGTGCAGATTTTCAGGAAAATGATAGATCTCATCCAGCACAAGCAGTTGCAGCCCAGAAACGCACATTGCTATATAATCATGGAGGCTGCACGAGTTCTGTACCAAGTCCGGGATTGAAGAGTTATTTTGTGAGTTTTGGGACTTGAGTGTTTTGTGAGCCACCTTGATGCTACCCTAACATCAAGTGTTGGACCTGTGTGTGTAGAGTTGATCTCTAGTGTGTAGAGTTGATCTCTAGTGTGTAGGGTTGATCCCTTTTGTTCAGAGTTGATCTCTGGTGTGTCTTTGATTTATTTGTAAACACGGGAGTGTGGTTGAGAGGGAGTGAGCGGGGTTCTCATATCTAAGAGTGGCTCTTAGGTAGAGATTGCACGGGTAGTGGTTAGGTGAGAAGGTTGTAAACAGTGGCTGTTAGACCTTGAACTAACACTATTTTAGTGGATTTCCTCCCTGGCTTGGTAGCCCCCAGATGTAGGTGAGGTTGCACCGAACTGGGTTAACAATTCTCTTGTGTTATTTACTTGTTTAATCTGTTCATACAGTCAAAGACAATCTGCATGTTCTGAAGCGTGATGTCGTGACATCCTGTACGACATCTGTCCCCAGTATCAGAATTTCAATTGGTATCAGAGCAGGCACTCGAAATCACTGAGTGAGATCTAGGGAGATAAATTCTGATGAACATGGAGAAAGAAGGCGGACCAGTGAACAGACCACCAATTCTGGATGGGACCAACTATGAATACTGGAAAGCAAGGATGGTGGCCTTTCTCAAATCACTGGATAGCAGAACCTGGAAAGCTGTCATCAAAGGCTGGGAACATCCCAAGATGCTGGACACAGAAGGAAAGCCCACTGATGAATTGAAGCCAGAAGAAGACTGGACTAAAGAAGAAGACGAATTGGCACTTGGAAACTCCAAAGCTTTGAATGCTCTATTCAATGGAGTTGACAAGAATATCTTCAGACTGATCAACACATGTACAGTGGCCAAGGATGCTTGGGAGATCCTGAAAACCACTCATGAAGGAACCTCCAAAGTGAAGATGTCCAGATTGCAACTATTGGCCACAAAATTCGAAAATCTGAAGATGAAGGAGGAAGAATGTATTCATGACTTCCACATGAACATTCTTGAAATTGCCAATGCTTGCACTGCCTTGGGAGAGAGGATGACAGATGAAAAGCTGGTGAGAAAGATCCTCAGATCCTTGCCTAAGAGATTTGACATGAAAGTCACTGCAATAGAGGAGGCCCAAGACATTTGCAACATGAGAGTAGATGAACTCATTGGTTCCCTTCAAACCTTTGAGCTAGGACTCTCGGATAGGGCTGAAAAGAAGAGCAAGAATCTGGCTTTCGTGTCCAATGATGAAGGAGAAGAAGATGAGTATGACCTGGATACTGATGAAGGTCTGACTAACGCAGTTGTGCTTCTTGGAAAACAGTTCAACAAGGTGATGAACAGAATGGACAGGAGGCAGAAACCACATGTCCAGAACATCCCTTTCGACATCAGGAAAGGCAGTGAATACCAGAAAAGGTCAGATGAAAAGCCCAGTCACAGCAAAGGAATTCAATGCCGTGGGTGTGAAGGCTTTGGACACATCAAAGCTGAATGTCCCACTCATCTCAAGAAGCAGAGGAAAGGACTTTCTGTAAGTCGGTCTGATGATACAGAGAGTGAACAAGAAAGTGATTCTGACAGAGATGTGAATGCACTCACTGGGAGATTTGACTCTGCTGAAGATTCAAGTGATACAGATAGTGAAATCACTTTTGATGAGCTTGCTACATCCTATAGAGAACTATGCATCAGAAGTGAGAAGATTCTTCAGCAAGAAGCACAACTGAAGAAGGTCATTGCAAATCTGGAGGCTGAGAAGGAGGCACATGAAGAGGAAATCTCTGAACTTAAAGGAGAAATTGGCTTTCTGAATTCTAAACTGGAAAATATGACAAAGTCAATAAAGATGCTGAATAAAGGCTCAGATGTGCTTGATGAGGTGCTACAGCTTGGGAAGAATGTTGGAAACCAGAGAGGACTTGGATTTAATCGTAAGTCTGCTGGCAGAACAACCATGACAGAATTTGTTCCTGCCAAAAACAGCACTGGAGCCACGATGTCACAACATCGGTCTCGACATCATGGAACGCAGCAGAAAAGGAGCAAAAGAAAGAAGTGGAAGTGTCACTACTGTGGCAGGTATGGTCACATAAAGCCCTTTTGCTATCATTTACATGGCCATCCACATCATGGAACTCAAGGGAGCAGCAGTGGAAGGAAGATGATGTGGGTTCCAAAACACAAGACTGTTAGTCTTGTTGTTCATACTTCACTTAGAGCATCAGCTAAAGAAGATTGGTACCTAGATAGCGGCTGTTCCAGACACATGACAGGAGTCAAAGAATTCCTGGTGAACATTGAACCTTGCTCCACTAGCTATGTGACATTTGGAGATGGTTCTAAAGGAAAGATCACTGGAATGGGAAAGCTAGTCCATGATGGACTTCCTAGTCTGGACAAAGTACTGCTGGTGAAGGGACTGACTGCAAACTTGATCAGCATCAGTCAGCTGTGTGATGAAGGATTCAATGTAAACTTCACAAAGTCAGAATGCTTAGTGACAAATGAGAAGTGTGAAGTTCTAATGAAGGGCAGCAGATCAAAGGACAATTGCTACCTATGGACACCTCAAGAAACCAGTTACTCCTCCACATGTCTATCCTCCAAAGAAGATGAAGTCAGAATATGGCATCAAAGATTTGGACATCTGCACTTAAGAGGCATGAAGAAAATCATTGACAAAGGTGCTGTTAGAGGCATTCCCAATCTGAAAATAGAAGAAGGCAGAATCTGTGGTGAATGTCAGATTGGAAAGCAAGTCAAGATGTCCCACCAGAAGCTTCAACATCAGACCACTTCCAGGGTGCTGGAACTACTTCACATGGACTTGATGGGGCCTATGCAAGTTGAAAGCCTTGGAGGAAAGAGGTATGCCTATGTGGTTGTGGATGATTTCTCCAGATTTACCTGGGTCAACTTTATCAAAGAGAAATCAGACACCTTTGAAGTATTTAAGGAGTTGAGTCTAAGACTTCAAAGAGAAAAAGACTGTGTGATCAAGAGAATCAGGAGTGACCATGGCAGAGAGTTTGAAAACAGCAAGTTTACTGAATACTGCACATCTGAAGGCATCACTCATGAGTTCTCTGCAGCCATTACACCACAGCAAAATGGCATAGTTGAAAGGAAAAGCAGGACTTTGCAAGAGGCTGCTAGGGTCATGCTTCATGCCAAAGATCTACCCTATAATCTCTGGGCTGAAGCCATGAACACAGCATGCTACATCCACAACAGAGTCACACTTAGAAGAGGGACTCCAACCACTCTGTATGAAATCTGGAAAGGGAGGAAGCCAACGGTTAAGCACTTCCACATCTTTGGAAGTCCATGTTACATTTTGGCAGATAGAGAGCAAAGGAGAAAGATGGATCCCAAGAGTGATGCAGGGATATTCCTGGGATACTCTACAAACAGCAGAGCATATAGAGTATTCAACTCCAGAACCAGAACTGTGATGGAATCCATCAATGTGGTTGTTGATGATCTAACTCCAGCAAGAAGGAAGGATGTCGAAGAAGATGTCAGAACATCGGGAGACAATGTAGCAGATACAGCTAAAAGTGCAGAAAATACAGAAAACTCTGATTCTGCTACAGATGAACCAGACATCAACCAACCTGACAAGAGACCCTCCACTAGAATCCAGAAGATGCACCCCAAGGAGCTGATTATAGGAGATCCAAACAGAGGAGTCACTACAAGATCAAGGGAGATTGAGATTGTCTCCAACTCATGTTTTGTCTCCAAAATTGAGCCCAAGAATGTGAAAGAGGCACTGACTGATGAGTTCTGGATCAATGCTATGCAAGAAGAATTGGAGCAATTCAAAAGGAATGAAGTCTGGGAGCTAGTTCCGAGACCCGAGGGAACTAATGTGATTGGCACCAAGTGGATCTTCAAGAACAAAACCAATGAAGAAGGTGTTATAACCAGAAACAAGGCCAGACTTGTTGCTCAAGGCTTCACTCAGATTGAAGGCGTAGACTTTGATGAAACTTTTGCCCCAGTTGCTAGACTTGAGTCCATCAGATTGTTGCTTGGTGTAGCTTGCATCCTCAAATTCAAGCTGTACCAAATGGATGTGAAGAGCGCGTTTCTGAATGGATACCTGAATGAAGAAGCCTATGTGGAGCAGCCAAAGGGATTTGTAGATCCAGCTCATCCAGATCATGTATACAGGCTCAAGAAGGCTCTCTATGGATTGAAGCAAGCTCCAAGAGCTTGGTATGAAAGGCTAACAGAGTTCCTAACTCAGCAAGGGTATAGGAAGGGAGGAATTGACAAGACTCTCTTTGTCAAGCAAGATGTTGAAAACTTGATGATAGCACAGATATATGTTGATGACATTGTGTTTGGAGGGATGTCGAATGAGATGCTTCGACATTTTGTTCAACAGATGCAATCTGAATTTGAGATGAGTCTTGTTGGAGAGCTGACTTATTTTCTGGGACTTCAAGTGAAGCAGATGGAAGACTCCATATTCCTCTCACAAAGCAAGTATGCAAAGAACATTGTCAAGAAGTTTGGGATGGAGAATGCCAGCCATAAAAGAACACCTGCACCTACTCACTTGAAGCTGTCAAAAGATGAAGCTGGCACCAGTGTTGATCAAAGTCTGTACAGAAGCATGATTGGGAGCTTACTATATTTAACAGCTAGCAGACCCGACATCACCTATGCAGTAGGTGTTTGTGCAAGATATCAAGCCAATCCTAAGATAAGTCACTTGACTCAAGTAAAGAGAATCCTGAAATATGTAAATGGCACCAGTGACTATGGGATTATGTACTGTCATTGTTCAGATTCAATGCTGGTTGGGTATTGTGATGCTGATTGGGCTGGAAGTGCAGATGACAGAAAAGGCACGTCTGGTGGATGCTTCTATCTGGGCAACAATCTTATTTCTTGGTTCAGCAAGAAGCAGAACTGTGTGTCCCTATCTACTGCAGAAGCAGAGTATATTGCAGCAGGAAGCAGCTGTTCACAACTAGTTTGGATGAAGCAGATGCTGAAGGAGTACAATGTCGAACAAGATGTCATGACATTATACTGTGACAACTTGAGTGCTATTAATATTTCTAAAAATCCTGTTCAACACAGCAGAACCAAGCACATTGACATTAGACATCACTATATTAGAGAGCTTGTTGATGATAAAGTTATCACACTGGAGCATGTTGACACTGAGGAACAAATAGCAGATATTTTCACAAAGGCATTGGATGCAAAACAGTTTGAAAAACTGAGGGGCAAGCTGGGCATTTGTCTGCTAGAGGAATTGTAGCAACTACTGATATCTGAACGTGCCCAAACGAATCACTTAACATTAATAGCACGTTCACTACTGAACCAAAGCAAATTCGACCGTTGCTTCACACGTCCCTCTACATTCCTCATTCAAACTTATATTTTCGTGTTAATCTCATTTTCTGCATTCCCCAACAGCTCTCAGAAATTTACGAAATCATTCCAAACGCTCTGCTTTTCCATGGCTACCTCACCAAAAGAAACTTCAGCTCCTGGTTCACCCTCTGTACCATCATCTCCGCACCAGGAACAACCAGAATTCAACATCCAACCCATACAAATAATTCCTGGTCAAGCTTCTGTCCCTGAGAAACTGGTTCCCAGAAGACAACAGGGAGTGAAGATTGCTGAAAACCCTAGCCTTGCAACAAGTCCTAGGGAAGTAGACACGGAGATGGACAAGAAAATCCGCAGTATTGTGAGTAGCATTTTGAAAGACGCCTCTGTTCCTGATGCTGAGAAAGATGTTCCAACATCTTCCGGCCCAAATGCTGAAGTACTCTCTTCCCCCAGCAAAGAGAGATCAACAGAGGAAGATGATCAAGCCACAGAGGAGACCCCTGCACCACGGGCACCAGAACCTGCTCCAGGTGACCTCATTGATCTAGAAGAGGTAGAATCTGATGAGGAACCCATTGCCAACAAATTGGCACCTGGCATTGCGGAAAGACTACAAAGCAGAAAAGGAAAAACCCCCATTAAGAGGTCTGGACGAATCAAGACTATGGCCCAGAAGAAAAGCACTCCAATCACTCCTACCACATCCAGACGGAGCAAAGTTGCAATCCCTTCCAAGAAGAGGAAAGAAATTTCCTCATCTGATTCTGATGATGATGTCGAACTAGATGTCTCGACATCAAAGAGGGCCAAGAAATCTGGGAAAAAGGTGCCTGAAAATGTCCCTGATGCACCATTGGACAACATCTCATTCCACTCCATTGGCAATGCTGAAAGGTGGAAATACGTGTATCAACGCAGACTTGCTTTAGAAAGAGAACTGGGAAGAAATGCCTTGGATTGCAAGGAGACCATGGAACTCATCAAGGCTGCTGGACTACTGAAGACAGTCACCAAGTTGGGAGACTGTTATGAAAGCCTAGTCAGGGAATTTATTGTCAACATTCCCTCTGACATAACAAACAGAAAGAGTAATGAGTATCAAAAGGTGTTTGTCAGAGGAAAGTGTATTAGATTCTCCCCTGCTGTGATCAACAAGTACCTGGGCAGACCTACTGAAGGAGTGGTGGATATTGATGTTTCTGAGCATCAGATTGCCAAGGAAATCACTGCCAAACGAGTCCAGCATTGGCCAAAGAAAGGGAAGCTTTCTGCAGGGAAGCTGAGTGTGAAGTATGCAATTCTGCATAGGATTGGCGCTGCAAACTGGGTACCCACCAATCATACTTCCACTGTTGCCACAGGTTTGGGTAAATTTCTGTATGCTGTTGGAACCAAGTCCAAATTTAATTTTGGAAACTATATTTTTGATCAAACTGTTAAGCATTCAGAATCTTTTGCTGTCAAATTACCCATTGCCTTCCCTACTGTATTGTGTGGCATTATGTTGAGTCAACACCCCAATATTTTAAACTACACTGACTCTGTGATGAAGAGAGAATCTCCTCTATCCCTGCACTACAAACTGTTTGAGGGGACACATGTCCCAGACATTGTCTCGACATCAGGGAAAGCTGCTGCTTCAGGTGCTGTGTCCAAGGATGCCTTGATTGCTGAACTCAAGGACACATGCAAGGTGCTGGAAGCAACCATCAAAGCCACCACAGAGAAGAAGATGGAGCTAGAACGGCTGATCAAAAGGCTCTCAGAAAGTGGCATTGATGATGGTGAAGCAGCCGAGGAAGAAGAAGCAGCTGAGCAAGAAGAAGAAGAAGCTGAGGAAGAAGAAGAAGAAGCCGATGACGAAGATGCAGCAGAGGATACAGAATCCGATGATGATGATTCTGAAGCCACCCCATGATCATCAGACCTTTATATTTTTTTGCTTTTTACTAGCTATAGGGGCATGTCCCTTTGAACAATAGTTTACTATGGGTCTGTAATATTTGCACCTTAAGTTCATGCATTCTACTTTTGTCAAATTCTGTCTAAAAAGGGGGAGTAATAGTATTATGCTTGCTATTATGCATGATTTTGAGCAGTAGGAAACGATGTATGCATGATTCATGATTTTGAGGGGGAGTTGTATGTATATGGTTTTTGAGGGGGAGACTGCTGCTGCTGAGGATGACTGATGTAAGCTACTAGTAGCTGATAGAAGATGCTGCAGTAAGAGCATGAAGACAGGGGGAGCAGAAAGCGGATGTCACATGAGATGTCTTGACATCCTGGAAAAGACTAGTAGCTGATAGAAGATGCTGCAGTAAGCATGAAGACAGGGGGAGCAGAAGCAGAAAGCTGATGTCACGTGAGATGTCTTGACATCCTGGAAACGATTTGCAACTTACCAATTCCGCTGTGCTTGATTACTCTGATAATGAAAGTTGCTGATCCCACTTGCATAACTGCTCGTACCTGCTCAGGAAGTGTCTAAGTATGTTTTAGACAAAATTTGCCAAAGGGGGAGATTGTTAGTGCTTAGCTCTACGGAGTTTTAAAAGATTGGCTAAGATTTTGTTAAAACATAAGCACTTAGACAATGAAGGAAAGCTGGAGTTGCTGCACATGATGTCCAACGTTATGTCAAGGAATAAGATCGGGCTGCACAATGCACAAGGCAAGATAAAATGTCAAATGAAGAATTGAAGTTGCAGGATCCACGATGTCGGATACAATGTCCTGACATCCTGCCCGAAAATACTGGAGTTGCTGCACAATGCATAAGTCAAGATAAAATGTCAAATGAAGCATTGAAGCTGCAGGATCCACGATGTCGGATACGATGTCCTGACATCTTGCCCGAAAATACTGGACACATAAATCTGTTATATCTTTAACAGATTATTGTGCAGTTAGCAAGAGATTAGATGATCTATCTTTAGGAACGAATTAAAAGATAATTAAAGTTCGAATTTCAAAGTAGAAGAGTTCGTTCAGGGATTAAAGACTAAAGATAAAAACTAAAAGATCAAACTGTATCTTTTAGATCTTTAAGTGCAGATTTTCAGGAAAATGATAGATCTCATCCAGCACAAGCAGTTGCAGCCCAGAAACGCACATTGCTATATAATCATGGAGGCTGCACGAGTTCTGTACCAAGTCCGGGATTGAAGAGTTATTTTGTGAGTTTTGGGACTTGAGTGTTTTGTGAGCCACCTTGATGCTACCCTAACATCAAGTGTTGGACCTGTGTGTGTAGAGTTGATCTCTAGTGTGTAGAGTTGATCTCTAGTGTGTAGGGTTGATCCCTTTTGTTCAGAGTTGATCTCTGGTGTGTCTTTGATTTATTTGTAAACACGGGAGTGTGGTTGAGAGGGAGTGAGCGGGGTTCTCATATCTAAGAGTGGCTCTTAGGTAGAGATTGCACGGGTAGTGGTTAGGTGAGAAGGTTGTAAACAGTGGCTGTTAGACCTTGAACTAACACTATTTTAGTGGATTTCCTCCCTGGCTTGGTAGCCCCCAGATGTAGGTGAGGTTGCACCGAACTGGGTTAACAATTCTCTTGTGTTATTTACTTGTTTAATCTGTTCATACAGTCAAAGACAATCTGCATGTTCTGAAGCGTGATGTCGTGACATCCTGTACGACATCTGTCCCCAGTATCAGAATTTCACAAGCAAAGATCCACAAGGGATGTACCCTCCCTTGTTCTCTTTGAACAACCTAGTAGATGTACCCTCCACTAGAACTGATCCACAAGAGATGTACCCTCTCTTGTTCTCAGTCAACAACCCAAGTAGATGTACCCTCTACTTGTACCACAAAGGATGTACCCTCCAATGTGTTAAGACAAAGTTCTTAGGCGGTTAAACCTTTGAAACTTTGTGAATGGGGATACAAAAGAATTCTCAGGCAGTTAGTCCTTTGAAATATTTTGTATATGGGAAAGGGAAGAATCAAAAGAATTCTCAGACTGTGTCATTTTGAATTCTTTGAAAAGGGAGAAGGGAGACACAAAAGAATTCAGGCGGTTAGTCCTTGGCGAATTCTTTTTTGCAAAGGGAGAAGGGAATGAAAAAGATGAATAACATAGTTTTCAAGGTTTGGAAAACCAGAAAACTTTTGTAGGCTTTTGGCAAAAGGAAGAAGAAGAAGTAGAAGAAGTTCAAAGAGATTCAGAAATCAATTGGCAAAAGTTTGTTGTCAAAAGAATGAATTGAAAAGTACATTGAAATGCAAATCAAAGCCTTGCTTTTATAGACTCTTCATGTCTGGTCAAGAGAACCATTAGAAGAGTTATAACCTTTAGAAAAACTTTAAAAACCATTTGAAAAAGTTGAAAACTATTGGAAGAGTTACATCTTTTGATTTTGTTCAGAAACTATCACTGGTAATCGATTACCAAATCAGTGTAATCGATTAGACAAAGCTTTTTTGTGAAAGGATGCGACTCTTCAGAATTAAATTTGAATTCCAGCGTTCAAACACACTAGTAATCGATTACCAAATCATTGTAATCGATTACAACATTTTGAAATCAATTGGAACGTTGTAAATTCAGTTGAAGGTTTTTTTGAAAACCATTTTGCTACTGGTAATCGATTACAACAATCTGGTAATCGATTACCAGAGAGTAAAAACTCTTTGGTAAAAGGTTTTTGAGAAAATTCATGTGCTACTGAGTTTTTAAAAAATCTTTTTAATACTTATCTTGATTGAGTCTTCTCTTGATTCTTGAATCTTTAGTCTTAAATCTTGATCTTGATTCTTGGAACTTGAATCTTGAAACTTGATTCTTGAAATCAAATTTCCTTTTGAACCTTGAAGTGTTCTTGATTCAATCTTGAACTCATTCTTTGATTCTTGAGATCATCATCTTTGTTATCATGAAGTGTTCTTGACTTTTGATCTTTTTGTCATCATCTTTGTTATCATCAAAACTCTTTGAATCAATCTGATACGATCCGTACAAAAGAAGTTTTTGAACTATGGTTTTAAAAGTTTATTTTGTTATGAAAACCAATTTACCCCCCTCTTTATTTGTGAGTACCATCATCTTTTTCATCTTTGATTCTTATTTTCTCACCTTAACTTAGTTTTGGTCTTAGAAAAGTAATTGGACTTAATTGATAATTGTTGATTATTTTCCGATTTTGTGCTTACTTGACCTATCCGCCTTTTGCTGGAGCTATAGCATGCTACAGAACTCCCAATGGAGCATATGAGTAGTCCTTGGAAAGCTAAGGAAAAGAGATACAATTTTGTCAGAAATGAGCTTGGGCGAATTCTGCCATTTTGAGTGTCATTTTAGGCTTGGCATTCAGAGCCTCTGTACTTAGATTTGGGGTTGCGAAATTGGGCCTTTGCATTGTGTAATTAGCTTAATTATTGAAATTAGTTGGGTCTAATTTAGATCCATCCTTTCCTTATGGTTAGTTACAGTATATATTAGTCTACTTAGTGCATTTTCAGAGTTAGTTAGTTAGTTAGAATCATTTTTGTACAAAACAAAATTTAGAAACTTCTAGTGGAAGTTTTGAGATCAAACTCTTTTCTCTCTTTTTCTCTCAACTATTCTTCATCTCTTCAACTTTGTTCTTCTTTTCTCTTGCTCAATTTTCGTTGTTCTTACATTGTTGATGACTATGGAAGACTAATCAACTAATCAATCCAGGGATCCAATCCAAGGAATGAGGAATTTGAGTTTTGGTTAAATATTTCAAATTTTGTGTGAATGTTCATCTTCTTTTCTAATTCTATTTTCGATTTTCATGATTTTGAATGTGTTTAGGATTGGAAATAAATTAGGTTATTGATTAATTTCCTAATTTGAATCTAATCAAAGATTGAAATATTTCAATTTGATTTGTGACCTCAATGAATTTAGGGATTAATTCAATTGAATTACCTCTAATGACATTTCATAATATGATAGTCATATGTAGTAAATTGTGATAATTCGAATTGTTTGGATTTGGTGAATTGGATTGATGCTCTTAAATCTATCTCATATTCTACTTCAAACTCTATTTCTATGATAATTTTGCATTTATATTGTGTTTCAACAATTTTCTTCAATTGTCTGCAAACTGTTTGTTAAAATCCACTATTGTTTATAAGTGGATTGAAGTCAAAACCAAAATGGATTGTATCTCTGAGCTGACCTAGGTTATTTCTCTACTGTAGAATTAATCCTAGTTTTATTTGTTTTGAAATGATTCGCTGATCGTTATTACTGGTAAGAAACAAAACTAGGTTAGTTGTTCAAGGCTATAACCAACAAGAAGATATAGATTTCACTTAAACCTTTGCTCCTGTTGCTAGACTTGAAGTTATAAAAACCATGCTTTCATTTATAAAAGCATAAAGTTATTCCAAAAAGATGTTAAAAGTGCTTTCTTAAATGGCTTTATTGAAGGGGAAGTATATGTCAAACAACCTCCTGGTTTTGAAGATCATACATGATTGTAGTTTAGTATTTTTCTATTCTCCTTAGCTTATTTGACCTCTCTTTAACTCTTATTTTCTCACCTTAACTCGGTTTTTGCCTTAGGCAAGTAATTTGGCTTAATTGATAATTTTTTATTTTCGAATTTTGTTCTTACTTGACCTATCTTCCTTGTGATGGGCCTATAGGATGCTACAGAACTCCAAATGGAGCATATGAGTAGTCCTTGGAAAGATAAAGAAAAGAGCTACTATTTTAGCAAAAAGAGCTACTATTTTAGCAAAAATAAGCTTGGATCGATTAAGATTGAACTTTACAAACAAAAAGAGATTGTCGATGATAGATGGAGAAGATGAATGTGCACATAATAACAAGGGGGGCCCCTAAGGGTACATAGATCACATTCAATCCCTAAAAATAAAACTAACTGACTGGTGCGAAGAACACCGAACAAGAAACGACGTAGGGACAATCACAGTCGCGATTCGGTAGCACCTCGGCTTCATTTCCTCTTCTTTCTTCTTTTTCTTTATCAATTCTCTCAAGTATTGAACCTTGGAACCCCTTAAAACACCCCCATCATGCCTATTTATAGGAAAATAGTCACCTTGGGGCAGTTTAAGCTCGCCCAGGCAAGCTGAACCTTAGCCCTAAAGTAACTAGCTCGCCCAGGTGAGCTAATTTCTTAACCATGAAGTTATTTGATGGCCTAGGCGAGCCAGATGCTAGCCTAGGCGAGCTAGGGTCTAGAAGAAACCTAAAAAAAGACCCTTTTGGCCCCTTCCTTGGTATCCTTTTGTATTCTTGATCAAAACACTAAGTGATCCTTTGCTTTGTGTGGTAACTAGTGTCGAACACCGCAATTCAGCTAGCAAGAATCAAAAAATTATTGCATGATAGTCCCCGGACGAAATTAGGGTCTGACAGTAATGTAGAATTTTTCAGCCCTTGTATTTTAGGGCACCTAGACTAGTTTTTGGTATTAGGGGTAGTTTTGTAATTTCACATGCATTAAGTGCACTATTTGATGTGTGTGTGTTGGAGATAAATTTAATTGAATTGGGAGAAGCCTAATCCAATTAAATTTTGGACCATCCTAAGGGGGAGGTGAGCATTTGCTTGCTACATCCCATTGTCACATCATATAGTCACACTTTGTGCATGTCCTTCATGCTTTACATGTCTCATGACACCTAAGCACACTTAGTGAAGAATCTTGGACCTGGTCTTGGATTAGTGGGTTGAACCATAGCTGAAATTCACTAATCATAATTAGTGAAATTTTGGCTCCAAATTTGGCTCCACAAATTCAAATTCAAGTGAAATTTTTCCCTCCAATTTTGTGTGGCACTTAGGCTATAAATACAGACCTTGTGTGTGCATTTTTTCAACTTTGATCATTTGAGAATTACACTTCAAAGTTCAGACCTCATTTGAGGCATAAAAGTTTATGCTCCTTCTCTCTTTCTCCCTCCACTCATCTTCTCCTACCTTCAAGCTCTTATCCATGGCTTCCTATGGTGGTGAGCTTGTTCTTGACTCATCTTCTCCTTGAAGTGGCGTCTCCAATCACCTTTCCTCCTTCTCCATTCCAATTTCATTGATCTTCAAGAAGCAAAGGACTCCATTGATGAAGAAGATCCAAGGCCTACACGCTCTGTGGCGTCCCTAAATTAATGACTGGTTTAATAGTAATAATTTAAATAAACAAAAACCATGGTAAATTTTTTTTTCTTCTTTTCCCTTTTCATATCTTTCTCTTTTTTTCACAATAACTAGGTGTAGAAGGAAAATCCTCACTATAAAGTCCTAAATGGCCAGTTCACAACTCTATTCGGAGTCATTTCTTTCTTACCGCTCATAATTCTCTAAATTATTTTGCTGTTTCAAAAGGAAGAATATACCAGTCATTACTTTAGGTCGTCACGTGAAAATAAAAGAATAAAATACGGTCGATAAACTCTTTTACAAATAAAGTTGCTAATGCTTTCTTTTCAAATAACAAGATCGATCATAAATGCATTCATCATTTAAAGCTGTCCAAAATATGGGAGTTTTACAAAATACAGTGTCATCCAGAGCAAAGGTGTCCATAATGGTGGCTTCAGCCACGTGTATACAATTATCAAATTCCTATACATCAGGTCTACCCATACAAAAACAAAAGAGTAAACCTAACAGTCAGTCCTAGATACACCCACCCTCAAAATATACAAAACTAATCTAAAGAGCTGTCCACTCCACCGTGCGCTGAAGCGTCCGTGCAGGTTCATCTGGATGCACCAAAGAAATAGCCGTGAATCGAATGGTGTCCCGAAATCAGCACCTCGTGTTGCCTTCGAGGGTCTCCCAAGCTCCCTCTAGGCACTCCATCTCTACTCGATCACGGATTGGCTGCGCCGCCATCACGATCTACAAGAAAGAAAAGAGAGGGGTAGACTCTTTCACAAGAATCTAACTGCGCTGCACACAATTTGTCTCATAACCACTACATGCAAGTAAAAGGGGTATTTTAAGGCTTTCCATCTCTAGTAATCGCTTACACAGACGTGGTAATCGATTACCAGAGGCTAAACTTGAATAACACAGCCTCAGGACATAAAATATGCAAAAATGCACTGTGTAATCGATTACACATACCTGGTAATCGATTACCAGTGACCCATCCCTCTGTGTAATCGATTACACAGGCTGATAATCGATTACCAGAGGCTCCCTTAGTTTCCTGACTTCATTTTTCAAGCCTGGTAATCGATTACACCCCTTGGTAATCGATTACCAGAGACCATCTTAGCCTCCTGTCTTCATTTTTAAGCCTTGTAATCGATTACCCACCCTTGGTAATCGATTACCAGAGGCCACAATCCACATATCACACAAAATTCACAGCTGGCCAGCCACCACAAGCCTCCTTGCTTTGTGGTCTTTGTTCCTTTTATCTGTTGATTGCCAGGAGCTCGCCTGTTTAGGTACATCACAGGTTCTCACTGACCGACTATGCCCGGGTTGGGTCGGGATTGGTCAAGCTTGGTTTTGGGCAATAGCACCCCACCTGACTTCCCCAAGGTCTCCTGACCCCCGCGACATATCTCCAGGTACCACTCTATGGTCAACAATAAAAGCAGGAAGTTTCACCCTTCAACACTTCCTCATCTCAAGCTTGTAGGATTATGGGGTACCCATCACATGTGGTACTAGGTGGCGGTCGGGCGATGGTGCACAACAAGTTTTCCACATCCACAATGCGCGCATAAACCCACCATCCCCTGTTGCCCACCTCCATCTGAGCTCACGTACTCCCACGTAGCCCATATCCTCGTTTCTCTCAACACCAGGTCCCCATCAATCCTCCCAAGCTTCCACAACATCCAAGCAAAACAACATTCAACAGCACAAGCTATCACAGCCAAGCAAAACAGAGCAAAGGCAGAAAACTCTGCCAAAACACCAACCAAGTCACAGCTTTTCTCACTTAAAGACCCCAGTAACAATTCCTTCGATCCAATTCGTTAACCGTTGGATCGACTCCAAAATTTTACTGGAAGTCTATAGTGCATAAGCCTACATTGTGACCGTTGGGATCTACTAGAAAACATCCAGAACTCATTCTGCACTAGACTTTCCACAGCCAACCACACACAAGCATTTTTCTGCACAAAGCCAAAATCCTGCTGCACCTATTTTGACAGCAAAATTCTGCATAAGTGCAGATTTCGAAAATCACACTTCCCCTCATCCAATCTTGCTCAAATCGAATCCTACAAGTCCCAAATCATGTATCAAACATGTCTAAACCAAAGCCAAGCTTCAAACCACAGCAACACAAAATCTAGGTGTCCAAAACCCCTCAATTCAATGGGTTTTCTAGGTTTGAAAAGTGAAATTTAGAATGAGGTAAATTTGAAGCAAACTCTCACCTCACACCAATCCATAACATCTATTTAGACTTGTTCAAACTGGATTTACACCTAAAATCTCACCGAATCAAAATTTGACTCTTCAACACCCAAATTTGCCCTAGAAATGGCTCTTTGTTCACTTTGGTCATTTGTTTTTCTCTCTAGCACAGTCCAAGCTTTCTCATAAGTCCTAAATGACATTTCAAGCTAGTATTAACTCACTTTAACCTCCATTTACCACAGAATTCAGACTTAGCCTTCCAACTCTCAAAGCCTCACTCTTTTTCCACTCATAACATCACATTCTCACTTTCTAACCCTAGGTTAGTTCTACCCTTCATCTCTAACAGTTTTCCATCAGCAATTTCAGCATATAAACATCACAAACATCATCACAAAAACCCTAAAACAGAATGGGTATGTTTAACTCATCCAACATGGCGATTTTCAACAAGCTTTCAACAAATGTCTTCACAAATAATCATCACACAGCAGAAAACTAACAAATCTACCCATCATATCTCCCAAAACCCCATACCCACGAAAATCAAAGGAGAAAGAAGTCCACCCAAACCTGAAGTTTCAAAGTCCCACTCGTAGCCACGCACTTCACGACTCCGGAAATGCCCTCCTTTTGCGATTTGGAGCGGAAATGGGCACCAAAGGTTGAAGCTTTGTGTGGAGCTTCAATGGTGGATGAAGAAGAGAGAAAGCTACGTGAGAGAGGGAGAGAAAAGGCTTCTGAACTTCTTTCTTTTGGCTGAGTGAGGAGAGAGAACAGCTTTTTGGTTTTAAATAAAGGGTTTTCTCTTTTTCTATTATTTTATTTGAGCAATGTCACATGTCTCCATTTGAGTGGAGCAAAAAGGGCCCACTTTCTCTTTTGATTGTGACCCATACTCAGCCACATAAGTGAGAAAAATCTGACCTTTGAAACGCTAAAATCCTGCCTCGATTTGCGTGCTGTTTCTCTGGTTCCAGTTTCTCGCGTTTCTCTGCGTCCGTCGGGGCCAGTTTTCGAAAGTAAGCAATTTATATATCAAAACGCTCAGAATAAAACCCCGAGCGTGGTTCTGAGGTTGGTTTCGTTAAATTCTAAGTCGCACGCAAAACGATGATTTTTAGACTAATTACTTAAGAGTTAACCCATAACCTCCCAGTTATGGATTTCTCTTCCTTAATTAGCCTAACCCGCATATCTTGCCCCCACTACTCCTATTTCTACCAAGAACATATATATGCATATACACTGAATAATACTTATATATATAATCATTCAAAATACATCGTTTCCAAAAATTCCGGGTTGAAATTTCCAGGATGTTACACGCTCCACATGGAGCTACATCAAGATGTTTTTACATTTCCTTTGAAAAAACCCTTGAAAATGAGACATTGTAAAAGTTGTCTTTTTATAAAATAGACTTCGGTTTTGTAACCTTCATTGAACCTCAATCACATTGGCATGATCGAAATTTCAAAATGACGTCTCTTTGATGTGGACCTCAAAACACCCTTTAGCCCCTTTTAAAATTGAATGGTATTTGACCCTGAAAGTTAAGGTTAATCTTGTCTTCGAAATCTATACTAAATTGTCTTCGATCTGGTATATAGAGTTGTGCATTTGGATGAATGGATGTGTACCTAAGATATCTCAGAACAACGTCGTAAGGAACTAACAAGAGAATATAGATAGGTGAGGAGAGTTTATTGTTTGTTTATATTTGTGATACCATAGTTGGGGTTAGGGAACCCAATTATGGGGATGTATGTATGTCCCTGTTGTGTGCTGGTTTTCAAGAAAAACTATGTTTTTAACTAATGGGATGTGATATATTTGTTGTTAGTGAATGATGTTGTCATTGTAATGATTGGAGTTTTTGGGAAAAGTCTTAATTACAAAGGAGACTCTACCCAAAATTTTATATTTGTTCATCTATTTACTTCTTTTTTAAATTTTAAATGGGCATAGGAGTTTTTTTTGTATATCATAGTTCTCCATTTTAATTTAGAATTTTTCGTAAAATATCAGTCTCGTGGTATTATGGATTGTTATTGTATGAGATTTGTGTTGTTTGAAGACCTGGGGAATATGAATCCCAAGCATGAATTTATGTGTGTGTGTGTGTGGATTATGATTGCTTGTGATGTTGATGATGACAATGAGATGAGATATTGATGTTGATGATGTCATCATGATGGATGTATGTTTTCTATGTACATGGGGTGTAGTGACCTGTTGGACATCCCTAGAAAGTAAAGGGGATTAGTTTAAAAATTTCAAGCGTCCCTAGAGAGGGAAGGGGATTGCTTAGAATTTTTACTATCCATGGTCAGTGCATTAATGGTGCCCATGTTTCATACTTTATAATTGTATGGAAATAGTATAAACTTTGTCAGTAAGTACATGCAGTTTTCATGAGGAAAAATATTGGTAGTTGGGGGCATATCACTCTGTTTGGCACTGCCTTGAGACTCATGTTGATCACCATGGGGGGAGTTGCCTATGCTCGACTGGATGACCTCGATACTTGCTGCCTAGTTTTCCTAAGTGAGAGTGTCATGTGGACATGTAGGCTATTTCCTTATGAATGGCGCCACATTGCATTTTAGAGTTGAGTCAGGTGCATTCATCATTCCAAGCATAATTGATTTGAATTGTGGAAAAGTTGATGACTAGTTTGTTAGGTGTATGTTAAACTAATGGATTATTGAGAATAATTATGGTTATTATTACTATTTTCTTGCTAATCATTGTCATCTAGTGTTTGTTGATCTTTTATAATAAAGTCACCCTTGCAATTTTTGTACCATGTGGTTGGTGTCTGTGATGAACTCAAACTTTCGTTCGTGGGAGCAAATGAGCAGTAGTAGGTGTCTTGGAGGGAAGTCTTTTGTTGGAGCTGCCAGACCGACATGATAACATTGGAATTTATTTTGGGAGAGAGTTATGTTTTGTTATCAATTCTTCCTTAGTTGGTTCCTTGACTCTTTTTAATTGGGCATGTAAATTCCAAGTTTAGATACATGTAAAAACTGAATTATGTGCTGGCATGTGAATGATGTGTAGTGGTTTAATATATATATATATATATATATATATATATATATATATATATATATATATATATATATATATATATATATATATATATATATATGTATATTATGTATGTATTTATTCATGTGTTTGTGTGTGGTTTGGTGAATGTATATCCAGAAAAATTTACCCTCGTTTTCATAATCAAATTAATGGAGCTTTCACTTAAAATTGAAATGTCGCATTTTAGAGTTAGTGATATCATAGTAACGAGGCGAGTTGTTACAACATGCGTCCAACATATAGACTGTGACCACTGGACGTAAGCTTAATGAAACACAATGTTTTGAGTGTTTTTGTGTTGAGTCACTAAAAGCGGGTCGGATCTTTTTTTGAAAAAGTCCACTTTGTTTCAACTTCCCCCCACATTTTCTCTCTCTTTACCCCAAACACTAAACCGTCACCATCATATATCACCTCAACCTTTCACTATCAAACCTCTTGCTAACTCTCTGCATTGTCTTTCCCTCAGAAAACCTTTGCACCCAAAACCTTTTCCTTCTCTTAGAAACTTCTAGAAATCCTAGCAATGGCCAAGAAACAAAACCAAACATAAGCCACCGAGGCTGACCTAGACTTCAAGCACAACCCACCTTCTGCTTCATCCGAAGAAGGTGAAGTTGTACAAATCACCAGACCTGCACTAGTGTCCATCATTGCTGCAGAAGTCTCGCTGAAAGAGAAGGAGCCCAAGGTTCACATTGAATAATTCTTCAACATCGGGTCATTGAAGAATGTTGGCTATGTTATCAAAGCACACCTCATGTTGTGCGGCATTCACCACTTCTTCCAGGAGCCAAAGGTGGTGGTGCCTGAACGGATTTGCAAATTCTGGAGGACAGCCAAGGTCTACCATAATGAAGTCATTGGCGAATATTTTGTTGGCTAAGTTGTTGGCATATCTATAAAGTTGACGGTTGATACTATTGCCCAAGCCATTGGGTGCGAACGACGAGGAACAAAATCTATGAAATGTTGGAGCAACGAACTCGAAGACCATGTTGGGCACTTGCTGAGGGGACCTAACTAGACCAACATGCTAAGGAAGTATGGTATCTTACTAAGCAAGGCGAAGAGTTTCTAGCAAATGGTGAACAAAGCTATCATCCACAAATAGGGGTCCAAGGACTTCTTGTCCAACACTCACAAGTTCCTTTTGTACCACTTAATGGAGGCAACTCCCTTTGACTTCCCCCAAGTTCTCTTCAATTACTTTGCTACTCAAGTGATGAAGGACAAAAGCATTGAGAAGGACATCTATCACAAGGTTGTCCTGACCAAAGTTCTTGGGGCTCGTGGAGTGATAAGGAAGTTCTTGTACAAGACTCCTGAAGAAGTACAAGACAAAATATATTTTGATGGGGTGTTCTTGCCTAAACAAAAAGCCTTCTGTTAGTCGATTACTACGACTAACTTTTGTGTAAAAAAGTTGTGTAAATTGTATTTGACTCCTTCCATTTACAGTTCTTTTTGTAGTACTGTGAGTACTTTTTGTTAAATATAGGTAACAAGTACTTAGTATCCCACTTTTTTGTATTTAATAACCTTTCCATTTCAATTTCAGGTAAAATAAGCAAGTTTACAGAAGTGCTGATTTTGAGCCGCTCACTAAGCCAATTATCTGGCTTAGCGAGCCATCCGCTAAGCATAGCAGTCCATGGCTAAGCACGTAGAAGATCCTGGAAGCAGATGAGTTGTCATGATGCGCTCAGCGAGAATCAATTAGCTAAGCACACCGCTTGAACCTCTAGGCTGAACGAGCATGACTGGCGCTAAGCCAGAAGTCACTTACATGCACTAAGCGAGCCTATCTTCCACTAAGCGCATGCCTCTCAACGGACTTGCCTATTTAAAGTTCAATCTTGAAATAGAAGGGGTTGTTGAGATTTTTGGAGAGTTTTGGTTGTAGAAGAGACTGGAGAGAATTGAGCTTGAAGAGGAAGCTATTTTGCAGAGCATTGGACGAGATTCAGAGTGATTGCGAGGTTTCTAGAGGTGGAGGAGACATCCCCACTACCTGTAATTCTTCAATCTTTCACTTTCTCTTCTCTTTGTTGTAAAAGAAGCCTCCCTGCTATGGAGAGCTAAATCCTCAGTTGGTTCTTCCTATGGGGTACTTGATGTAAATACTCTTATATCTATCTAATGATGTTGTATGTGTTCTCTGTGCTATTAGTACTTCATTTTTAGTATGCTTTTGCCTTGATCACGTAGATGCATGCTCAGTTAAGGTCATTCAACATTGGGAAATGGTTTGATCCTTAGAACTTGATAGGATGGGGCTAGTTTATCGTATTTTCACGTGGGATTAGGGTACGGTAACCTAGTTGTTGGTATGTATGTCTTAATGCAGTTCTAGTCAAGTTTACTCAAACAAGAGGGATCTGAGGACAATGCTTAATTAGGATTAGGCTAAACATGGACGAGACATCAAGGTTTAGCAGTCTAGGAGACAACATAGAACATAGAAACATTGTTAGGTAGAGAACATCTTTAATAACATTAGTCATCCAGTAGAAAGACCAACACGTTCTTTATCTATCTTCACACACCACTACTCACGTGATTTTCTGTTGAATAGTTTAGTTCACATACCTGTCCATACCAAACACCAAACTTTCATCCAAAGGCACTTATTTACTTAGCCACAGCTTTACCAAGTAAAACAAGTTCCCCGAGAGTTCGATACTCGGATCTTACCATTTTATACTACTTGTGCGATCCGGTGCACTTGTCGGTCGTCGACCAAGTTTTTAGCGCCATTGCCAGGGAACTTCTTTCTATTTGGAAAGTTTAGTTCAGTTCTTTAAGTGTCTATTCTTTATTCTTTAATTGTTTGTGAATATTTGCTTTTGATTCATATTTGTTTTCTTCTTGAATTGGATAACCGTTGTTTCTGTCAATATTTTGTATGCATGGATCTTCCACAGGCAACCTAGTTCCTCTGGACTTGGAAATTGAAGCCACCTTAAGAAGGAACAAAGCCGAGAGGAGAAGGAAATTGTTGAAAGATAGAATAGTAGCTTCCATTCTAGAAGAAGAAGCTCAATCTTCTGACTCTACATCATTTGATTCACTATCATCAAGGGAATCAGCTATATACTTACCAGAAGCCTCTATCATGGCTGATGAAGACCAGCAAAGGATTACCCTTGAGGATTATTCTAGTAGCTCAGTGCTGCAATTCTTTACAAGTATTGTGTGTCCTAAAATCCAAGCTCACAACATAAACTATTCTCATTCTTTGATTCATCTGATACAGGGGAACTTATTTCATGGATTACCAAATGAGGACCCCTATGCACATCTAGCAACGTACATAGAAATTTGTAACACTGTGAAGATTGCAGGAGTGCCAGATGAAGCCATTAGGCAAAGTTTATTTTCATTTTCTTTGGGAGGAGAAGCCAAGAAGTGGCTCCATTCATTCAAAGGTAACAGTTTGAAGACGTGGGAGGAAGTTGTTGAGAAATTTCTAAAGAAATACTTCCCCGAGTCAAAGACTGCAAAAGGTAAAGCTGCTATTTCATCATTTCACTAGTTCCCTGATGAATCCTTGAGTGAAGCATTGGAGAGGTTTTGGGGTTTGTTGAGAAAGACTCCCACACATGGATTCTCTGAGCTAATTCAATTGAACATGTTTATAGATGGGCTGAGACCACAAACCAAGCAGTTGTTAGATGCTTCAACGGGAGGAAAGATAAAGCTGAAGACCCCTGAGGAGGCAACTAAACTGATTGAGAATATGTATGCCAGTGATCATGCTATTCTACGAGATAGAGTGCATCAACCCACCAAGAAGAGCTTATTGGAGTTATCATCACAAGACGTTGTGTTGGCACAAAATAAGTTACTTTCTAAGCAACTTGAGATCTTAACAGAAACAATTGGTAAGTTGCCAACTAAATTGTCTACTGTTCAACCTTCACAGTCTTCTATTTTGCAGGTTATAGGTTGTACCATTTGTGGTGGTGCTCATGAATCTGGCCATTGTATTCCTTTTGAAGAACAAACGCAGGAAGTCAGTTACATGGGAAATCAACAAAGGAAAGGATACAACCAAGGAGGATTCTCAGGTTTCCAGCAAGGACAATGGAGATCACACCTTGGTAATCAATTCAATAAGGACCATAGTGGACCTTCCAACAGGCCGCCTCAACAAGGGCCTAATATTTTCCAGAGGACTACCAAACTGGAAGAAACTCTAGCTCAATTCATGCAAGTGACCATATCCAATCATAAGAGTACTAAGTCAACTCTGAAAAACCTTGAGATTTAGGTGGGTCAACTGGCCAAGCAGTTAGTTGAGAAGTCATCCAACAGCTTTGGGGCAAATACTGAGAAGAATCCTAAAGAAGAGTGTAAAGCTATTGTAACAAGAAGCCGGAAGCTTGTGGCGGCTGAGGATGAGGATGTTGTTGCTTTGAAGGAGCAAGCTATTTTGAAGGACACCACTGTTAAAAAGAAGAATGAGGTAACTGATGCAATGAGTCAGAGGGGGGAAAAACAAATAATGGTCGAAGAGAAAGAAATAAAAGACCAAGAAAACAAAATAGAGGTATGAAAAGAAAAGGAAGAAAAAGAAAAAGTTAAAAAAAATAAAGATGAAGAAAAGAGTAGAAGTGAAAAAGAAAGAGAAAAGAGGGAAAAAAAGCTTCAGGTAAGGGTACGGAAGTGCCATATCCCGTGGTACCATCCAAGAAAGATAAGGACCGCCGTCTGGCGAGATTCCTAGACATTTTCTAGAAACTGGAAATAACTATGCCTTTTGGAGAAGCTTTGCAGCAAATGCCACTCTACTCAACGTTTTTAAAAGGTATGTTGACAAGGAAGCACAAATACATTCACCAGGAGAATATCATTGTGGAAGGCAACTACAGTGTTGTGATACAAAAGATCCTTCCACCAAAACACAAGGACCTTGGAAGTGTGACTATTCCTTGTTCAATAGGTGAAGTCACAGTGGGAAAGGCACTCATTGACTTGGGAGCCAGTATCAACTTAATGCTACTCTCCGTGTGTAGAAGGTTGGGAGAGTTGGAAATCATGCCCACCAGAATGACTTTACAGGCCTTACGGGGTAATTGAAGATATTCTGATAAGAGTTAAGCAGATGGTCTTTCCAGCTAACTTCGTGGTCATGGACGTGGAGGAAGACCATGAGGTTCCCATCATTCTGGGATGGCACTTTATGTTAACTGCAAGTTGTGTTGTTAACATGGGAAGAAAGACATTGGAAATGGGTTTTGAAGATCAGAAGATCAATTTTGATCTATTTGAAGAAGACAAGCCTATGTCAGATCAGAATGTCTGCTTGCAAGTGATGGAGGGTGGTAAGGAGGTCCTGAAGTTAAAGGACAAAGTGGATATCACCCATTGAGGTAAAAGCGTCAAGCTAATGACGTTAAAGAAACGCTTCCTAGGAGGCAACCCAATGCTGAATTCTTTCGTTCTATTCTCATGCATTACATAAGTTAGAATTTGCTTGGTGATCATTGAAAAAGGGGTTTATTAGCTTGTTTTTAATAATAGATATAGGGGTTTTTCTTGAAGGAGGACTGAGTTTTAACTTAGAAATTTTTTTCGGAAAAACAGTCCTCTCGCTAAGCCAAATTGCTCTGGTTGAGCGCATAGTTGTCATGCGCTAAGCGAGCTATAGGTCGCGCTGAGCGATTCAACCCCTGCATCTATAGCTGACTCAGTGCGCTAAGCGGACCATCATTAAGCTAAGCCCAATTCAATTCGATTTGAGTTGGGCTAAGCCAGTAGTCACTGCGCTGAGCCCAATATGTTTACGGCATGTATTTGGCTAAGCGAGTATCAACTCGCTAAGCCAAAGACCCCTGTTCTATAGGATGCATTTCACTTCTCTATATTTGATGATAATTTAGTGTATAGTAGGAGCCTAGATGATCACTTAGGACATCTCAGGCAAGTTCTTTCAGTCCTTCAAAAAACACCCTCTATGCAAATATAGAGAAGTGTACTTTTTGTGTAGATAATATAGCTTTCTTAGGGTTTGTAGTTGGTAGAAATGGGGTCTAAGTGGACCCTGAGAAAATCAAGGCCATCCAAGAATGGCCCACCCCAAAAAGTGTGGGAGATATTAGGAGCTTCCATGGGTTAGCAAGCTTCTATAGAAGATTTGTTCCTAATTTCTCTACAATTGCTTCACCTCTCAATGAGCTGGTGAAGAAGAATGTGGCATTTACCTGGGGTGAGAAACAAGAGCAAGCCTTTGCTTTGCTCAAAGAAAAGCTTACTAAGGCACCTGTTCTAGCTCTTCCTGACTTTTCTAAAACTTTTGAGCTAGAATGTGATGCCTCTGGAGTGGGAGTTAGAGCTGTTTTTGTTACAAGGTAGGCACCCTATTGCCTATTTTAGTGACAAACTTCATGGTGCCACCCTCAACTACCCCACCTATGATAAAGATCTTTATGCCTTAATAAGAGCCCTCCGAACTTGGGAACATTACCTTGTTTCCAAGGAATTTGTCATTCATAGTGATCATCAATCACTTATGTACATTAGAGGGCAAAGCAAGTTAAACAAAAGGTATGCAAAATGGGTAGAGTACCTAGAGCTATTTCCATATGTTATCAAATACAAAAAGGGAAAAACAAATGTGGTAGCTGATGCCCTCTCTAGGAGACACACATTGTTTTGCTCCCTAGGAGCTCAAATTTTAGGATTTGGTGACATCAGGGACTTGTATGCTTTAGATTAACATTTCTCTCCCATTTACAAGAGTTGTGGGAAAAAGGCCCAAGATGGATTCTATTTGGCTGAGGGGTATTTGTTCAAAAAGGGAAAGCTTTGCATACCCCAAGGATCCATTAGGAAATTACTTGTGAAGGAGAGCCATGAGGGTGGGCTCATGGGCCACTTTGGGATAGACAAGACCCTTGTCTTACTCAAAGAGAAGTTTTATTGGCCCCATATGAAGAAAGATGTCCATAAGCATTGCACTAGGTGTGTGGCTTGTTTACAAGCCAAGTCTAGGGTGATGCCTCATAGGCTATACACACCCTTACCCATTCCATCTGCACCTTGGGTAGACATTAGTATGGACTTTGTCCTTGGGCTTCCTAAAACCCAAAGAGGTGTAGACTCTATCTTTGTGGTGGTGGATAGGTTTAGCAAGATGGCACACTTTATACCATGCCACAAAGTGGATGATGCTTCCCACATCTCAAAACTCTTTTTTAGGGAAGTTGTGAGACTCCATGGTTTGCCTAGGACCATTGTGTCAGATAGAGATGCTAAGTTCCTTAGCCACTTCTGGAAAACATTATAGGCTAAGCTAGGAACTTAGCTTCTTTTCTCTACCACTTGTTATCCACAAATTGATGGGCAAACAAAGGTATTGAATAGGTCTTTATCCACCCTTTTAAGGGCTCTTCTGAAAGGCAACCATAAGTCTTGGGATGAGTATCTTCCTCATGTAGAATTTGCCTACAATAGTGGGGTTCATAGAACCACTAAGCAATCCCCTTTTGAGGTTGTCTATGGGTTCAATCCCCTAACACCCTTAGACCTTATTCCCCTCCCACTTGACACTTCTTTTATACATAAAGAAGGGGAATCTAGGTCAGAGTTTGTAAAGAAGTTGCATGAGAGGGTTAAGACCCAAATAGAGAACCAAACAAAGGTGTATGCAACTAAGGGCAATATAGGAATAAATGAGTTAGTTCTTAATAAGGGGGATTGGGTTTGGCTCCATCTTAGGAAGGATAGATTCCCTACTAAAAGGAAATCCAAGCTTAGCCCTAGAGGGGATGGACCTTTTCAGGTCTTGGAGAGGATCAATAACAATGCCTATAAGTTTGACCTTCCAGAAGAGTATGGAGTCAGCACCACTTTTAATATTTCTGATTTAATTCCTTTTGTAGGTGGAGCTGATATTGAGGAGGAGGAACCAACAAATTTGAGGTCAAATCCTCTTCAAGGGGGAGGGGATGATGCAATCCTCTCTAGGAAGGGACCAGTTACTAGAGCCATGAGCAAGAGACTCCAAAAGGATCAGGCTAGAGCTACTAAAGAAGGCCCTAGGGTTCTCATGAACCTTAGGGTAGATTTTTGAGCCCAAGGATCAAGGTTGGATCAACTCTTCTTTGTAAATATTAGAATAGGTTTTTCCTTCTTTTGGGCCTTGTATTTTGGCCATTCTAGTAGTATAGGGTTTTAGCCATGTATTTCAGGGCATTTTGAGTAGTCTTTGTAGTAAGGACTTTTTTTTTATATTTTCATGTATTTTTGGAATGGGGGTGAGCTTAGCTATTATAAGGGGTATGTAGCTAAGCTCTAGCTTCTCATCTCAAGGAGGTGAGCTTAGTTATTAGAGAGGTGTGTATAGCTAAGCTCTAACTTCTTTAGGAATCTTCTCAAGGAGGTGAGCTTAGTTATTAGAGGGGTGTGTGTAGCTAAGCTCTAGCTTCTCAAGGAAGTTTTCTCAAAGAAGCTTCTCAAGGAAGTTTTCTCAAGAAAGCTTCTCAAGGAAGCTACCTAGTCTATAAATAGAAGCATGTGTAACACTTGTTGTAACTTTGGTGAATGAAATTCTTATGAGACACACTTCAAAGTTCCACTTCTCTCCCTCTTTTATTCCTTCAATTTCGTGCTCCCCCCTTCTCTCTTTCTTTTCCTCCATTAAAGCATCCTCTTCAAGCTTCTTATCCAAGGTACATTCTTGGTGGTGAAGCTCCTTCTTCCATGGCTTATTCCCTAGTGGATGGTGCCTCCCCTCTCCTCTTCTTCTTTGCCTTCCACTGCATCTCCATGGTGGAAAATCACCATTGAAGGACCTCATTGAAGCTCAAAGATCCAGCCTCCATAGAAGCTCCACAAGCAAGCTTCCATCAAGAGGTCAAACCGTGAGGGTCGTAGTTAATTCATGAAGGTTGTGATCAACTCATGAGGGTCATGGTCAACCAAGAGGGTCATGGTCAATCCATAATTGCCCAAGGTTTCAGTGCCACTTCTGACCACGACTGTGGTGGATTCACCACAGTCGTGGTGTGCCTTTTCATGAAGATATATTTAGGAAGCTATATATAGGTCTTTAGGCTTTGTAAAATTCATTCTTAGTTTAATCTTTAGTTTTATTCTTATCTTTTTTTACGAATTTGAGAGAACCTTAAGGGATTTTGAGATTTAAAGAGTGGGGACAACACTTCTAGGATGGATCATGGTCATCATTCCTTCCTGTTCGTATGTCTATGTTTACTTTTTATAGGGTTACTAGATTTAGTCTGATCATGAGTCGCTAGTCCCCCTAGTCCGGGGTTATGATGTAACAGTCCAAATGTACTCCTCTCTTTGTTCTTAACGAAAGTCCTCATTGTTTTATGTTAATTAATTTTCTTCCTTATTTTAATGTTTATTTGGAATCGACCATTCTAAAACTCAATCCTTACATGGTAGTGATCATCTGCATGTAATTGGTAGATCTAGGTAGAGAATGTCTTGCACCAAAATGCATGATCAAACTATTTGGATAATCTATAATAGATTTGTTAATTTTAATTAATCATCCCTAGAATTGATTTTATCCTTTGACTTACATTGATAGATCCATGTTCATTGGGGTATTGATTTAAGACAAAGAGCATCCTTTGACCTTGATCATAGGCTTTAATTGATTTTGGGAATCAATAATTAACCGGGGAGGAAATTTCATTAGGACTAGAATTGAGGAAAAATTGGTACTAGTGAGTCAGAACCCCGAGTCACTCTTATTATAACTCAAGACCTCTCTTTATATTCATTTATTTGCTTTTTGATAAAAAAACCAAAATCATAAAAATATTTAAATCCTCCTTTTAATCATCTCTATTGTTTGTTTAATAAACTTAACTAATTGGGAATACAATTGGTCCTTTGGGTTTGATATTCGGACTTTCAAGTCCACTGTTATTATTGTGTATGATATACTTGCCCTCGTAAGAGCCTAACATATTTTACACATGAAAGCACAATATCCTACAACAAGCTCACATCAGAATATTTGGAATACAAGTATGTCATGCCATCTCATCAAAGTATTCCCATAAGAAGAACATTCAGTGGCTTTCCATCTATATTAGAGAATTCTCTCAAAGCAGAACATCATATGTAGGAAAGTTATGCAAGCCAACATATTTCCAAATGATACATATACAAAAAGCAGAACATAAAAATTGTTTTGATGAGTTCAAAACAAGCTCAAAATGGATGTCTCAACTATGATTTCAAGTGAGAAGTTTTAGAAGATTTGAAAGAAGCCCATCTATTGATGAACTCAATGCTTCTCTCTGAAGATCTCAATTTTACAAAGTTGCAAATACATCAAGAAGACCTTACATAGAAGGTTTATCAAAGGCTACAGTAAGTATACAACATCATAATGAAAGTGTACCAAAGTCAACATTGTAATGGCATAATTGAGGACTCTAAGAATGAGAACATCAGAATGATACCCTGATTATAGACCATAATCTAGACAATAATGATTTTGAGATGACTACATCAGAATGATGTATTGAAGTCAAGATCATGTAGTATTTATGCATCAGAATGAAGCTACATCAAAATGATGAAGACCTTGATTTTGAAGATTGGACTTCAGAATTGTTTATATTACACTTCAAAGACAACATCATGTCTTCCAAATGCTGCAACATAAACAAAAGGCATATAAGAAGATTGAGGTTGATAACATCTCATTTTCCATATGTTGCGACACACAGAGGGCACATCAAAAAGTGAATATTAATTGCATTTGAAGGTCCACAAGTTGAAAGCTGAAAATATCCTTGAGAAGATCTAGTGTGCAACATCAAAATGAAGATTAAAGAGACTTTGTGAAGTCTAAACCAAGGTGTTAACCATGAAAATTGTAAATGTTTTTTAAGAGAGTTTTATATCTATCAGGTAGTAATTTCCACAAGTGATTCGATCAATAAATAAATGTTTAAGTGAGAGACATAGAATCCATATTCGATTGTAAGTTCCTTTTGGTCGAACAAGCAATTATAGTTTTCAACTTAAAAAGAATTGCTTATGAATTAATAAAAATAGTGATAATAATTTCAATAGTGATATCCATTTTAAAAGGTTTTATATAAATAGTCTCTCTAACAATTCATATAATAACGATTTCGATAAACATGTTTTTGATAATAATAATAATTTTTATATTAATTTTAATAAGGATTTTGATAACAGTTATAATTATATGATATATGACAATTTCAACAATGAATTTGATAATAATAAGCAAAAGGGATTGGATAAAAATAGAGTTCAGAGAAGAAATAACGACTAGAAAGAGATAAAGGTTCAAAGAAATGCAGAAAAATAAATGAAAATAAAAGTTGGATGAATACATACACTGGGATCTTCAAACCGATAACCATTTTTGAGTAAGTGACGTAGTTGGTATTTGAGGATTTGAGTGGTAGTGATTCAACCCAACGAAAATGGTTGCCAGAGGTCTTTATTTATAGACTTCTCCTAATAACGATTGAATTATATGATTTTGACATGTGTACAAATAAATTCAACGAAAATGGTTGCCAAAGGTCTTTATTTATAGTCTTCTCCTAATAATAGTTGAATATATGATTTCGAGATGTGTACAAATAAATTCCCAACTACTTAGATTGTCTTCGCAGATATCTTTCACCAAACTTCTATAACCTCCATTTTGAATTTAAATCTATCCTTTGGTCCCAGCGATTCTTTCTTCACATGTGTAATAATGTCATCAAAACCATGTTCTTCAAAATAACACCCTTCAAGTACATATGATAATCATTGAAAGCTATTTTATCGAAATAAAATTTGTTTATGAGAATAATGAACATTTTATACTTCTTTCACTTTACTCTCATTCCTTTTCAATTGAAATGATATCAATTGAAATGAACCAAGCTTCCAAACTTACAAAATTTTCATAATAGATGCCCTCCAAAAATATTGTGTTCAAGTACCGGCTCTCGAGAACATAGTATTTTTGTTCCACAAGTTTTAAAGAAATTTATGTCATTCCCCATATTATAATGCCCATCATCATTAAATAGCTTGGAGCACATGTTCAATCATGCAGTGATATTTACGGTAACCAATACAACAATGATTATGGATATAAGTCAATAACTGCTAATCTCCACTAACTGCATTATCTTTTCTTACCATTGATTTAAAATTAAATACATTTCATATTATCTTTAAATGGTTTATAAATATAGATAACCTCTGCACATTTGTTCTCTGTTAGGACTTTTGGCATGCGTACCAATTGTCATTGTAGGTTTCATATTTATAAAAGAGTTCATCTCCACAGGGACTTGAGTTACTTAATTCATTCAGATAAAGGTTATCAGTTTAATAGTTATGTGCAAATTCAATCGAATGTCATTTGGTTTTGGTTTAACTAACTAAAGATAACTGAAAGTAAAAGAATAGTAAAAATAATGAATTTACAGAAATAACGGAAATACGAAAATAACGGAATTCAGTGCGTTAGAAATACGGAAATTACGGAAACGATTTAAATTAATTCAAGAAAACATAGGATTGGATTTCATCGTTCATACCCTTAGTATCCTAATAAGATTAACATGTATAAATCATTTTCTAACATTACTGATGTGCACATAGTTATCCCAAGTCGATTCCTTGCACTTGGAACCTAAGAACATTTACTAAATATCGATCCCTCGCATATGCAGTAAATATCCCAGCATTACAATTATATTCTCGTGCTTTTTGCAATCAAAACATTATGCTCTATTCCTAGCAACATAACATAAAGAGTAAAATCATTCGGTCCAAATTCTAAGATTACTTTCCAGTCTCACTTAAAATCCAATTTTATGACACTAGTGATCAAATAGAATCAAGCATTACGAGTAGAATGAAATTACCAATAATGAGTAGAAAAGATTAATGCATATATAATATCAAAAGGGATACATATGGGTACAAAGATTACATCTAATCCTTAAGAAAAACTAACCAATCATTGTGCAGAGCACAAGACTAACAAGAGAAATGACGAAGAAAGTGATCCACAGTCATAACTTTCCAGCGCCTCGGCTCTACTTTTCCTCTTCTTCTTCTTCTATGTTTTTCTCTCAGCTTTCATGTTGTTGGATCTCTTATCCTCTTCCCCTGCATGGCTATTTATAGAAAAAGCCATTTAGTGTAGGGAAAACTCGCCCAGGCGAGCTGCTTGCTCAATAGCTCGCCCAGGCGAGTGGCTTGCTTAGGGCTGAAGTTTTCTCTTAGCTCAAGCAAGCTAGATGCTAGCCTGGGCGAATTTAGGGTCAGAAATCTTCATGAAAAGACCATTTTTCCCTTCCTTTTAGTTTTGTTTCTAGATCTAACAAACAACCATCAAAACCTACAAAATCATGGATGAATCTTTCATATTTAAACAACAATATTAGTAAATGTACAATATATAGTTACAACTAGTTTTAAGGATAGTTTATAAGAAAACTATTATAATTAAAGGATAAGTGCTAACAAGTTAATCTCAAAAATAACTGAAATTTGGCACTTATCATTCTCTACTTCTTTTCTAAATTAAATCCCTAATTCAATATTGTTCATTGCCTTCCCTATCATTCTCCTTGCCGTTGTTTGCTTTATTGCAAAGAAAACTTCTCTCTATTCATCTTCCTTCTACTCAATGGCCTTTGCTTCTCAACAAAACCCTTCAATGGAGCAACAAGATGCTTCCACTAGCACTAATAAAAGTATCCAAATTCCAGCATCTATAGTGACGACACAAAGAGAAAGGGGTTTTGACTTAATTCTCATTCCTATACATGAAGAAGAATGCAGAAAAGTTTAGGAAACTTAGGTATTGCTTCCAACCTCGCTTGATACTAAACCTATTTGCTTTGCTGGTCCTTATCAACCTCATATAGACTTTAAGGCCATTAAGGATTGGTTTCCCACTTATGAAGGCGAACAACCTCTTATTCACAAAGATAGTATTAGGAGTGACTTTTTGAAAGATAAGAGTAAAATTTTCAGAGCTTTGCCCCCAAAAGATAGAAAAACTTATTGCACTTGGTTAAAACGTTTGGAAGCAAAAAAAGCTCAACATTGGAAGAATATATTTATTACTTGATTCAGCTGAGCAAGTATGATGTGGTTGTTTAGATATGCCTATGTTAATGTCATTCTTTCTATTATCAAATCGAAACCTACATGCCTTAGAACTACCTTATAGTCTAGTTTCACCAACTTTAATGGAAGCTTCTATTACTGGTCTTAAGAAGTGAAGTTGAAATTGATTGGAGTGCCAAGTCTTATGGTGGATTTATCAAAACGAATGCCAAAGAGACTAGAGAAGTGTCTGATGAAGAGCGTGAAACTTTCTTGAGGTATTGGGTTTCTTCACACTTGCTTTGTACTTGATCTCTTTAGATTCCCATGTATTGTTATGCTTTTCATTGTGTATAAAATATATGTCTTGAGGCTGTCAAAATCATGGAAGCCCTTAGGAAGATGAAACACATAGTTGACCCTTTGCGGCTTGTTCAACTTTGGTTAAATGCGATTTTTGCCACTTATATAACTCTCAAATGAGATATCCTAGATGACATTGAACTCAAGATTGAAGGGGCTTGATTGACTTTCCTGACACCCAACAAGGAGTTTTATACTTATAAGTTTTATAGCAAGTACATTAAAGCATTTGTTCAATTCAAACATTTTTATAGTCATTCAGCTCCTTTATTGAATTCCCAATTAATTGGACCACCATGGGTAATGTAGAGATTTACATGCGAGACTCCTGGTCAACCATAAGATCTAATTGAAATTTGGAGTGTTTTTCTCACTTGGGATATAATTTTTGTTGGTATTACTCCAAAGGATATTCAATTCTATCCTTACTAACCCTAGTTTTTTCAAGACACTTCAAATTCTGTCAATTTCCCTTTAGTGTCAATATGTTGAAAGAAAACATTTCCTTACCAGATCCAAGGGGACGAAAGTTTTATTCCTACAGTCATTGAAAAGGTAACCCCCAAAGTGAAGCTTCAATTTCAACCATCCCCTTTTGAGAAATGCTTCTTAAGCACCAAAGATTTCAATTTATGGTGGAAAAAATATTATTCTTAGAGACTCATTTCTATTCTATCTTGCTTAGATAAGTTAATCAAGTCTCATAGTTCTGTGCAGGATACTGGCAAAAGGAGAAAAAGGTAAATACAAGCTCACTCTTGAATATAAAATTTTCAAAAAATTTATCACATATTGATGCAAACCTACCCCCCAAGGGCATTGGATAGAATGTTGGATCAAGTGGCCTCGGAAAAATTAAGAAGGGGGGGTTGAATTAATTATTAATGTACCTTGACTAATTAAAAACTTATCCTTCTTAATGTTACTCAATTCAATTAGGCTTTTACTACTAAGTTAAGAAAGTAAAGAATAGAAAAAGAAACTTAACCAAAAGTAAAAGCGATAATTAAAGTGCACAGCGGAAATTAAAGAGTGTAGGGAAAAAGAAGACAAACACGAGAATTTATACTGGTTCGGCAACAACCCGTGCCTACATCCAGTCCCCAAGAAACCTGCGGTCCTTGAGATTTCTTTCAACCTTGTAAAAACCTTTACAAGCAAAGATCCAAAAGGGATGTACCCTCCCTTGTTCTCTTTGAACAACCAAGTGGATGTACCCTCCACTTGAACTGATCCACAAGAGATGTACCCTCTCTTATTCTCAGTTACAATAACCCAAGTAGATGTACCCTCTAATTGTACCACAAAGGATGTACCCTCCAATGTGTTAAGACAAAGTTCTCAGGCGGTTAGTCCTTTGAAACTTTGTAAAGGGGAAACAAAAGATATCTCAGGCGGTTAGTCCTTTGAAATCTTTTGTTTAAGGGAAAGGGAAGAATCAAAAGAATTCTCAGACTGTGTCCTTCTGAATTCTTTGAAAAGGGATTAGGGAGACACAAAAGAATTCAGACGGTTAGTCCTTTGTTCTTTTGGAAAAGGGAGAAGAGAAACACAAAAAGAGTTCAGGTGATTAGTCCTTGTAGAATTCTTTTTGGCAAAGGAAGAAGAGAATGAAAAGATATAGCACACTTTTGTTTTCTGTAGAAGAACAAGGTTTGGAAAACATAAAACTTAGAAAGTTTTTTGGCAAAGGAAGAAGAAGAAGAAGAAAGATGAGTAGGAAAGGTTTCAAGATTTCTCAAAAGTTGTTCAAAGAAGTTCAAAAGTTATCAAAAGATTATTGAAATACAAGTCAATGTCTTGCTTTTATAGACTCTTCATGTCTGGTCAAGAAAACTATTAGAAGAGTTATAACCTTGAGAAAATCTTGAGAAAACCATTGGAAGAGTTACATCTCTTGACTTTTTATTCAGAACTTGTCACTAGTAATCGATTACCATAACCATGTAATCGATTACACAATGCATTTTATGAAAAGATGTGACTCTTCACAATTGAATTTGAATTTTAACGTTCAGATACACTAGTAATCGATTATCAATATATTGTAATCGATTACACCATTTAAAAAACATTTGGAACATTGCAAATTCAATTAAAAGCTTTTGAAATCAAAATTTACCACTGGTAATCGATTACAGGTAATTGGTAATCGATTACAGGTAATTGGTAATCGATTACCAGAGAGTAAATACTCTAATAACTTAAAAAATTTTGAGAAAAACTCTTTTGATAAACAAAATTGTGCTATGTTTGGTTTTTGAAAAATCTTTTCAATACTTCCCTTGTGAAGTCTTCTTGATTTCTTCTCTTTAATATTGAATTCATCTTCTCTTGAATCTTGAATTCATCCTCTCTTGAATCTTGAAATCAAACTTTTCTTGAATCTTGAATCTTCTTGATTTCTTCTCATGAAACTTGAAATTATTCTTGATCTTGAACTTGTTGAACTTGTTGATCTTGGGCTTTTTGTCATCATCAAAACTACTTGATTCATACTTGAATCATCATCATGAAACTTTCTTCTACATAGAAGACTCCAAGAAGATTGGGCCAGAGATGCTGGAGAAGGCCCTAGGGTTCTCATGGGCCTTAGGGTAGATTTTGAGCCCATGGGCTCTGTATGAGCCCACTTATCTTTGTACATATTAGATTAGGATTTCATTATTTTTGGGCCTTGTATTTAGGGCTCCATAATGTAGGTAGGGTACCCTAGAAATGTAGGATTTTTCAGCCCTTGTATTTTAGGGCACCTAAACTAGTTTTTGTATTAAGGGTAGTTTTGTAATTTCATGTGCAATAAGTGAATATTTGATGTGTGTGTTGGGAAATAAATTTAATTGAATAGGGAGAAGCCTAATCCAATTAAATTTTAGAAGGGGAGGTGGGCATTTGTTTGCTACACCCCATTGCCACATCATATAGTCACACTTTGTGCATGTCCTTCATGCTTGACTTGCCTCATGACACCTAATGACATCTAAGCACACTTAGTGGAGAATCTTGGACTTGATCTTGGATTAGTGGGCTAAACCATAGCTAAAATTCACTAATCATAATTAGTGAAATTTTGGCTCCACAAATTCAATTTCAAATTCAAGTGAAATTTAAATAGAAATTCAAATTTCCCTCCAATTTTGTGTGACACTTAGGCTATAAATAGAGGTCATGTGTGTGCATTTTTTCAACTTTGATCATTTGAGAATTACACTTCAAAGTTCAGACCTCATTTGATGCATAAAATTTCGTGCTCCTTCTCTCCTTCTCCCTCCACTCATCTTCTCCTACCTTTAAGCTCTTATCCATTGCTTCCTATGATGGTGAGCTTGTTCTTGACTCATCTTCTCCTTGAAGTGGCGTCTCCAATCATATTTTTTCCTTCTCCATTCCACTGCCATTGATCTTCAAGAAGCAAAGGACTCCATTGATGAAGAAGATCCAAGGCCTACAAGCTCCATATGGAGCTACATCACATATGTTATGATCCAACTCACCCTATAGCTACATTTCGAGAAGCTATTTTCGCAGTTAGAGAAAAAATATAAAGAAATAGATCAAATTTACTAGATTCTACCCAAAAAACCATCACCTTTTTCCAAAAGCTTGTTTTGGCTTACGTAAAGATCTTTGAAATCCTTCCTAGGTTCAAGAATTACTCCCTTTCTCTGCTATTTATAGACTTGAAAATACTCCCCAACTCACAGAGTTACTTTTGCCAAAATTTACTTTGGTGACTATCAAAAATACCCTAGAACAATCATTCTTGAGGAATGGGTGGATTGTAAAACAGAGCACTAGATGGTTAATTTTGTTTATCAAATACTTATTTCTTATGGATCCTAACTTCAAATTTGAATGTGTTCCATTTATTTTTAGCAATACTCATTAAGATTACTCTTCAACAAGAATTAGAGAATTGGGAACATGATGACGAGATAGGTACTTATAAAAAGACTTCTTGAAAAAGGAAAGTACTTTCATCTCTAGTACTAGAAACAAGGTATTTCAAAATTTTATTTTCACTATTTTTCATCTTTGATGAGGTTTTCTTACTAATCAATGTACATATTTTTATAGGGCTCTAAGAAAAATACAAGTGATAAGAGTGATGATGAGATGAAACTTCCACCAAAACCTCCGAATGCTAAAGATCAAATATAGGCTAGTTTTCATTGAATATTTTATTGAGAATTTTAATTATTCATCTTTTAACTAACTTCTTGGTTTTGAAAGATGATCAAAGGAAAAAATGACTTGCTTGTTGAGATGCCAATCAATACCTCTTTTAAATCAACTCCTCAAGTGAACTCAAAGAAGAAGGTATCTTACCTGAAAGTTTCTTTTATTTAATTATTAAATATTTCTATATAATTTTTATAAGTATTGTAAAAACATATCTTTTTTATTTTTTCCAAAAAATTTAAACATACTATTTTTCAGGAAACTTTAGGAAAGATTTACTCTACTCGTTCTAAATCTAGAGAATTGATTGAGACACACCTTTCGAATGGAATACGGGGAGTTAGGTCTTGGTTATCTTGCTTGTAGGATGTAAATGTCAGATATTTCTTCTTCACAAGGCCATTCCAATCTAAGTGATGATAATGTATTTGTACTTGAATATTTATATATCTCTATTCTAAACATTTTGATATTGATTCTAATTCTTGTCTTACAATAGGATGCAGAGACTTATGATACTCCTGTTGTTAGTTCTAATGCTAAAAGTGTCAATAAAGACAAGAATGGTAAGTATCATATTTATCTTTATCAATGTTACTCTTTATAATTTCTCAAAACTTATGATATTTCACCATCAATTTCAGATTTGAAGCTTCCTATCTTGACAACAGAAGCAAGAAAAGCAGCAGAAAAAATGATGAAGAAGACAAAGATGAAATTCAGAGTTGAAGTGTCTCATCTCCATCAAAACAACTTTCTCATCAAGAATCTCATGTTGATGAAAATTTCATGGAAATTGAGCCCAACACCAACCAGATTTTGCGTCCACTTGTTGAAAAGGCACATCTATCTAAAGCTGCCTATAATGATTAAGAATTACCACTTGTGGATGCTCTTGCTGTAATTATTCCTAAACCTCTTGTTACTAACATTCCTCAATCTATTGATAATTTACACAATCCTATCTCTGAATCCGAAAAAGGTATAAAATGTCCTCGAAACTTTCAAGATTTTTCTATCCTAATCAATTTTATTTATAAAACATCTTTATCCTCATCAGGTATCGAAGAACCTACTGTTGCAAATCAAGAAAAGTTGTATGTGGGAATAGTGGTTGCTACTTCAATTGCTCTACAACAATCTGCCAAACCCCCAAATTTACCTCTTGATTTTGTCCAAGATAATGCATACCTTATTGATGTTGATCCTTTCACAATCATTGATGTTTAGTCCTCAGATTTGATTCCATCAAAAGCTTCTATAGTAAGTCATAATAGACCTTTTACACATTTTGACGAAGCTATGAATCATTTTAGGAAGCTTACTTTTGACAGAATTTTTGAGGACTCTTTAGCTAATTCTAACAAAGCAGTGAATGAAGTTTCCTAATTCAATGATTTGGTGGTTGGTGAGCTTCGTGAAGAAATGGAATCATTCCTTATTGTCTTCAACAATTCTTTCAAGGCACATCAACTTTATAATCAGCGTGCTTCTGATATTGTTGAGATTTAATCTTCAAAAGATCATGATCAAACTAAACTCATTCAAGCTCGAGAAGGGTTTCAGAAAAAAAAAGAGAATATTATGTTGATATAGACTAAAGAGAATATTATGTAGGGAAATCTGAACAAGATTTGGTCAAGAAAAAAGAAGAGCTTTTGGCAAAGCTTAAGCCAATCCAAGACGAACTCAGAGATGTTCAAGAAAAACTAGCCGCACCAACGAATAGAACAAGGATTTTGTTAGGTCTGGATGGTCCACTGACCACTAGATGACCCACCCTTCCATTGATTTTGATGTTTACAAAAGTATAAATTATTGATTATCTAATATGTTGTTGTTAAGTGAACAGGACAATCTACATAAACAAGCTAACATGCTATAACATCACCTCTACAGCTCTTGTAAGCTGGCGTTCAGTCACAAGTGAAAACCTATTTTACTAAGATATTATCAACGTCCAATGCGTTGTAAAATACACTTATTGATAAGGGAAATACAAATATGATGAAAACAAAGGTTAATCGTCTAGTAAATGTAAAACAATAATATAAAAAAGGTTTTCAAATAAACACTTGGTGAGAAAATAGTGATAGAGAAAACTTATAAGAACACTCAATAAAACCACTTAATAGAGACTAGAAACACTATGTTTATATTGTTCACTACGTCTAGTTCTTCTTTACGTAATTGTAAAGGGTTCTACTCATAAAAAATTTGATAACAAATAAGTATTATGTCCTGCCACTCTTGCCTATACAAGTATTCTCTCTACCATTCCTGACACACCTATAGACTCCTCCTAAATCTAAGATCATCCAAGTATTGTTTAACACTATGCCACTCCTAGCTTTGAAAAATGAAAGTTTGAATGAATATAATGATTCAACAACATTCAAAGAGTTAATAAATAGTAAAGATCAAATACATAATAACTTTTCTAAGCAAAGGATAGGCGATATAAGTGTAAGTGTATCGTCTAGTAATTTTGCAGAGTTTTGCTTCAGAGATCTTTTACTTATTCCTTTTCTTAATGATCTTTCCGTAGTTTGCTCTTGAGTACAGACTTAATTTTATAGACTTTAGTAAAGAATCCATTATGGGATCAACCCTGAGTCTTGATATGATCATTGTCTCTCATTTGGAGGCGAGGTGACATGGCACGGTCTGACTGAAGAGGAAAAAAATAACAGTATAGACAACAATATGTTCTCTTCTTCGGCGACGAAAGTGACCTCTAGAGGAATATTCTATAAATACATTTTATTCTCGTATATTATGTCCTTTCCTTAAATTTCAAATGTTAGAAATTCAAATAGAGATAGGCAAAACTGAGTTTCCTAAAGAGAGATTGTGCATTTCCTTTTGTGGCTAACATAGTCTTTTCATACTTGGTTGGAAATCACTTATAAGAGTATAAAATGAGTATGTAAGTGATTTATATCAATTGGACGGGAGTAATAGAAACATACAATGTATACAGACTGGTTTTCTAAAAGAGTGGACATGATTGATTTTACAGCACGTTTGACGCTAGATATATCTTTAACACAACATTTTCCACTTTAAGCATGGACGTGACTTACTAGTATTGTAGATGTTGATATAATAACATTTAAGTGCTTTTACAAAGTTGGTTCCATGCATTTGACATCAACTCATTAGATTATTAACAATTTATACTTTTGTAAACATCAAAATCCAAGGTGTGGTAAGTTGTCCAATTTAGTGGATCGTCTAGACCTAACAATCTCCCCCTTTTTTATGATGACAAACAATATAAATTTTGACTAGTATAAAACATAATCAAGATTATAATAATGTGGTAGAGCATGATTATGAGATATAGATATGTAAAGCATTTATAAACTCCCCCGAAGTTGAGCAGCTTTAAAGCATGATGATGAAATAAGAAAGATAAAAGCAACAACGGTATAACGTAATAATAATGCTCCAAACCTCATTATTCATTTATCAAGTTGAGCTTACAATCAAAATTTATTTTCTTCTCCCTTTGGTCATAAACAAAAATATTGTGGGTACAAAGAAAGAAATAGTAATAGATCATCATAGTAAATCTTAAACTTGAGGTGGTGGTGGAAGTTGTTGTTACGACTAACTTTTGTATAGAAAACATTTTCCAAAACTTGTATAGTTTCCCAATTTATGGTTATTTTATAGTGATTTTTGTAAATAAATCTTGTTTTATGGTTAAAGTTGTCTCTAGAATATGTCCATTGGATTTAATGATGAAATATGTACAATTTCAGGTGAAAATGAGGCTAAGTCATGAAGTGCTAAAAGTGACAGTTGAGCTTAGCTCATCAGTGGGCTAAGCGCGCATCCACCGCTAAACGCAGCTTCAACGCGCTTAGCACGACAGAAGAATCTGGCAGGGCATCAATATCAAGGTCGCGCGCTAAGCACGAGATCAATGCGCTAAGCGCAGCAATTGTCTTCAGTCAGGCTCAGCGCGCGACTGGCGCTAAGCTCAAATCCACTTACTCGCGCTAAGCACGAGGGTGGCGCTAAGCACAACGTCACGAATTCATATTCTATTTAAAGCCTGTTTTATGCAGAATCAGGGTAACAATAACAACAAGGGCCCAAGGCACAGAATTCTACAGCACACCACAGTGCCTATTTCAGGGAAAGAGCTCTGGAGGCAGTAAGAGAAGTAGCTTTTGTAGAGATACCTAGGTTTTGTAAGCTTATTATTGTTAGGGTTTCATCTGTAATGGCTGGCTAAACACCCTTGTTGGGAATTTCTAATGAATAGCTGATGTGATTATTTTCATATCTAATTGATTTTGTTTCTTGTGTTCAATGCTTCTCCGGTGCTTAAATTTTGTATGCTCTTGGTCTTATCAACCATTTGTGTGCCTAGTTAGGTGATTTTAACATTGGAAAATGTATTGTTGCCTTAGAACTTGAATGAAGCAGAATTGAAACTTAGTCTTACAAGAGGGATCTGCAGATTAAGTTTTGGTTTTAAGTATGTTGTTACAATAATGTTGTTTGGTCTAAGTCTAGTCCAACAAGAGGGATCTGAGGACAAAGCTTAGGCTAAATTAGGATAAACTTTCGTAAGCTATTTAAGCTAAGTCTAGTCCAACAAGAGGGATCTGAGGATGAAGCTTAGTTTAAGTTAGTATAAACCTAGAGGGCTATCTAAATTGAGCCTAGTCCAACAAGAGGGATCTGAGGACGAAGCTTGGATTGATTCAGTCCAACTAGGGATCGAGGTTTAGTAATTTAGGCTACAGCATAGAACACAAAAGCATGATCGATTAGAGAAACATCTTTATATGCATCAGCTAGTCTATTAGAAAGACCCAACACTTCTACCTACTGCTGTCAATTTTACTTACTTGCATTTTTACTATTTTTATCCTAGACCTAGTTTAATTTTATTTTAAACCATCAATTATCAATGTTTCTTTCAACAATGCTTTATTTCTGAATTTAACCCGGTCTTAGACTAGTTTCCCTGAGTTCGATACTTGGATTTATCCATTTTAATTTTTAAATACTTGACGATCCGGTGCACTTTCCGGCAAATCGGGTTTCCCTTGAATATATTTGTATGAAGAAAAAGTGGAACAAAAAATAATCGTAGGGGAAATCCATCAGTTGCATAGGTGGTGGTGAAGATGGTAGTGGTGGTGTTGGATCAACAAATGGTGTTATTGGTTGAGGAGGTTGATGTAGCTCCATGTGGAGCTTGTAGGCCTTGGATCTTCTTCATCAATGTAGTCCTTTGCTTCTTGAAGATCAATGGCAGCAGAATGGAGAAGGAAGAAAGATGATTGGAGACGCCACTTCAAGGAGAAGATGAGTCAAGAACAAGTTCACCACAATAGGAAGCCATGGATAAGAGCTTGAAGGTAGGAGAAGATGAGTGGAGGGAGAAGGAGAAGATGAGGTGAAAAAGGACGTTCGGAAACGCAATTTAGGCACAAAAAACAATGAAAAAAGTTAAGTAAAACGAGAGATATGCAAATAAGAAATTTGGACAAAATTACAGAACTAGCATTGTGGAAATCAAACGACAAAACAAAAAATGTGAAAGGAAAAATGAGATAAGCACTACAAACAATGATGTTTGATAAGCCTTGAGGATCGCCACAAGAATTGAGCAATTCTTGATAAGATTAAATGGTTCAGGGAAGAACCCTAGTAGAGACAATTCTCGCGCTTCAATGATAAAACCCAACAAAAGTCTCTTGTCTATTCACTTCAAGAATTATTTATACTAATTAGTTCTCATGTACTTAGTAGAAAATAAAAGAAAAAAATGTAAACATAACTAAAATGCTTTAATGGTTAAGTGAGACATAATTAAACTTGAGATCCAGGTCTTAAAATTAGCTATAAGCACTTTATTATTATTATTCTTGATACAATCCTCCCAAGGAGGGGACCCATCACCAGAGCCATGGCAAGGAGACTCCAAGGAGATTGGGCCAGAGATGCAGCAGAAGGCCCTAGGGTTCTCATGAGCTTTAGGATAGATTTTGGACCTATGAGCTAAGTATGAGCTCACTTATCTTTGTATATATTAGATTAGGATTTCATTATTTTCGGGTTTTGTATTTAAGGCTCCATAGTGTAGGGAGGATACCCTAGTAATATAGGATTTTTCAGCTCTTATATTTTAAGGCACCTAGACTAGTTTTTGTATTAGGGATAGTTTTGTAATTTCACAAGCATTAAGTGCACTATTTGATGTGTGTGTTGGAAGAGAAATTGAATTGAATTGGGAGAAGCTCAATCCAATTAAATTTTGGACCAGCCTAAGGGGGAGGTGAGCATTTGTTTGCTACACCACATTGTCACATCATATAATCACACTCTGTACATGTCCTTCATGTTTTACATGTCTCATGACACCTAAATACACTTAGTGGAAAATCTTGAACTTGATCTTGAATTAGTAAGCTGAACCATAGCTAAAATTCACTAATCAGAATTAGTGAAATTTTGACTCCAAATTTGGCTCCACAAATTCAAATTCAAATTCAAGTGAAATTTAAATAGAAATTCAAATTTTCCTCCAATTTTGTGTGATACTTAGACTATAAATAGAGGTCTTGTGTGTGTATTTTTTTTTTTAACTTTGATCATTTGAGGAATTACACTTCAAAGTTCAGACTTCATTTGAGGCATAAATTTCATGCCCATTTTCTCCTTCTCCCTCCACTCATCTTCTACCTTCAAGCTCTTATTCATGACTTCCTATGATGGTGAACTTGTTCTTGACTCATCTTCTCCTTGAAGTGGCGTCTCCAATCATCTTTTCTCCTCCATTTTGTTGTCATTGATCTTTAAGAAACAAATGACTCCATTGATGAAGATCTAAGGCATACAAGTTCCACATGGAACTACATCAATTATTTTATTATATGTCAAGTCAATAATTGTCATATATTCTCACTCCAAGCAAACAATACATGTGACTAACAATCCACATGAAGACCTCTAGATGTTGGGTCCCCTAATGCAATTGGATTGCCCTCATTTTAGCCATTATATGCAAGCTACTTTTTTTTTTTTAATTCTCCCCATCAATCATTGTAAACTTTCTCTTCTCTTTTTATCTCTTCTTCATTTAATGTACTGGTATAACAAATAGTAGTACTATATATTGCTCAAACACGATTTTGTATACACCCTAAAAATGTTGCAATGTTGCAAATTCCTCTTGCTAATTTTTATTCCCCATTATGAAATTTTATAAACTGATTCAAAATGATTCCTTGACATTTGCATCTGCGCATTTTCCAAGATTGAGCACAACATCAACACTTTAAAATATAGCTTCCATGCAATCACAGCCGTCAATGATGAAGGAATCAAATGCTTGCTGGCCATGTTGAAACATAACACATGAAGGGCTAAAGGACTTATGATGGTTAGTGCCCCTAATTCATTAATGAACTTCAATAGATAGTACTTATGGATAGGTAATGGAAAAAAAATTAACAGAACTTTGGAAAGTAAACCAAGTATTTTGTGGAATAGAAATTGCAATAATTGTGTTAAGAGAATTGTGTTCCACAAATATCTAATAATCAACGGCAAACCACGTAGAGACCAAGGGAAGAAGAGAAACAGAGGCGATGGAGAATTTGAAACTGTAAACCGTCTTAGTTTGGGTTGAACACCCTCATCAAGAAACTCCAAAATCGCTTCGCAAGTTATAAGACATCTCAACATAAAGCAATTCAAGTTTGTATTATAAAACCACATTTAAAGACAGTTTGTAAAGAATAAAAAGAAAGACAAAATTAGTAGATCCCTACTCGGCTATCTATGCCTGCCTTACTATACCCACAGTTTTGTCACTCCGTTATTCCGGCACCATTATCCACATCAACCTCACCCATTACTGTATCTTCTTCCTCCTCACTGTCTTCATCACCACTGACCTTAGCAAGCAATTTATCATCATGTTCACTCACAAATCACAATGCAGTGTCAAACCTCCCAAAATAAGAGTACTATAATTCTACTCTCCCTATATTGACTGACATCAAAAGATAGAGGAACAAAGGCAGATGGGCAATTTTGTACATGGATAGAATATATAGATGATAATCAAAAAACAAATAGAGGAAGTTGACACTCAGTGCTCTAGCTGCCTCCTTAACCACAAGTTTACCCTTGTGTCATTCTATTGCTTTAGTGCAAGAAGCAATGGCATTGTTGATAACCAATATTCCTTGCTCCTGTTCAGACCGTAACAAAATACACAAATTACCTACAAATACCATATATGTTATAGTTGTGATATTATTGAACTTACCAGATGGCTTCCTATAAAACAATAGGAATTAAAATCACTGCAAGGTATCAATACATAAATAGACAAGACATGACTTAAGTACAAATTGCTTATAACAGCAAAACTAATGATGGTTTCTTGAGAAACCACGACTTCTAGATTATTAACATTTGGCATTAGGTTAAAAAAAATTCCTGTATAAAAGATATCTATTCTCATTAGGTAACAGGAGATACCAGACCAAACACAATACACATAATATTCAGTAGCTGCAAGAGATGGTGAGAGGTACGGGGGAAAAATTGGTACAACAGGCAAAAAATTTCAAGTAACTTCTGACACACTCCAAAAAATATGCTTGAAACATACTTCCTTGAGTTTTTATTTTTTACTTAGACAGCCTTTAAAAACCAACAGTGCCAACCCCTACAATAGAGAAATATAATTTAACACTGCATTGATTTTGAAGATAGAGTTATGAGAGAATGTTCGGAGGTGAATCCTAGTAGGCTAAACAATCGCTAACCTAGTTCTACAACTCATGCCACCCAAACATTATCTACAATACAACAGCAGTGGAAAATTCATACATCAAAAAATTATATACATTGAAGCCAAATCCTCAAAAGGCAGAACAAGCACACAATTCAGGTCAAAATCCAATAATTATCATATCAACATTTATGTGAGGATTGCACTAACCTTGTCCAGTGTCTAGGTGGTAAGAACATAAAGTGGGGGAGCAACAAGTTTAATTTTGACAGGGCAGTCATCGTTTCCAGCAGCTTCATCCTTACTCATTGCCTCCTGTATAATCAAAACATTATAAAACCTGAGAACACTTTGGAAGATAAGCTAAAGGCAATAACACCTCATATAACAAATTTAGAAGCTTAAAAGGAAAAGGGCAACTTTCTATACTAAAAAAAAACCAAAGGAGGAACAGGAATAATTAAGACCTTAATGTGAAGAATTTCATCAAATTGAAAACATTTCATTTCATTTCAATATCTGCCCTAATTTTCAAGGGTTGGGGGGTCATTCATCTTCTAATGTTCTTCACAAGAGAATCCTTCACTTTTTCTGATACAGCTGGCACCGCCCTAGTCACCTACGTGCGACAATAAAAAATATATTTAGTCATCAGCAAGACTTGTGAGATGTGGTCAGTTTTACTCTGATGAAAATATTTACCTCTTTCCCACCATGGCCAACTTCCTTAACTTCACGAGTGAGAACTGACATGAAGCCTAGCACTATTTGTAGTTGAGGTCTTAGCCTCTGTAATTGGTAAACCAATCAATGGAGGCATGTAAAAAGTTGATGTTATAGTGTAAAAAGTTGCCACTAATTAAGTTATCAGGTTAAACGTTATCACTCGTGAAACATTGTTGCAAGCGATTCATGCATGACTTATGACTAGGCTTATTTGTCTCATTAAATCTTACCATTTATCGACAGCAGCAACAAGAAACACAAAAACATGAACATTAGCAGAAGTCAGAGGTTAGCTGGTCCATTATCCATTATTCAAAAAGAACAAAAGTGTAGTCCAAGAGAGAGCTAATGAAACTAAGAGTGTGCGTAGTACGGCACATTAAGCTACATTATCTGTGGTATCAGTCGAGTACTGAGAGTAATGCTACTAAGGAAAAAATAAAAAAGACATTTAGAACTAAACTTTCCACCTCCAAATTCTCTTGGTGTTAGAAGCTACAGAGGAGGAGAGCTCAGGCACCAAGCTTGAGAAAACAAAGGCATTCCTGTACTGGCAGCACAATCTAAGTAAAACTGATTCTCTGCTAGAAGGAATAGGCGCTCATGTCTGAAAATTCATTAAGAGGTGGTATCACCAAACTAAAATTCATCTTTAGGATACTTATCACCTTTCCCTAGTGAGGAAAGCCACTTAAATATTTGAAAAACCTTGCTGCCCGAGGGCTCCTGCTCTAGCTTTGCATTACAGACTGTATGGTAGTCATGCTTCTGATGAGGTGCAACTATTTTTTCCTGTGGAGAAAACTCAGAATTAAGAAATAGTAGAATGTAAAACAACATTCTATAATTAATTACACATTGATTATATTGAGCATTATAGTGGGGGATTATACAAGTACCTTGAATACTTCAAATGGACAGAAATCAGAGCCATCACAACCCTGTACACAATGACACAAAAACTGAGTTATTGATGAACAACATCACAATATGATTTTAAACAATAAGAGAAACCCTACACCCCCCTAGATGATACCCATTGGTAAAATTAAGATAACAAAAGCTTACTGGCAATGGAACAGGGTGTTCATTGTGTAACACTTGCACGAAGTGCTTGCTGGTAGATTTGTCTGGAGCAGGACAACTATACAAGACTAACATGTTGTTACCAGCAAAAGGGGCCACAGTGCTACCCCGCCATTTTCTTTTCTGTGGAGGCTTTGGAGGGTGCTGCAAAGGTTGCTCCTTCTGAATTTTTTTTAACTCTGTACATTATCAAAAGAGAACATCAATAAGCAAACTCTCACTACTTGTTAGTAGTAAAAAACAAAACAAAATTAAATGTAATTCTGTGCACATTTATTCAAGCAAAGAGTATAAAAACCTCACCAGATCCTTCAAGAAATAAACCAAGCAGACATGAGAATGGAACTACAGTTTCAGCGTGCGCAAACCGAAGTCTTGCCTTTTCAAAACTGCCAGGAGCATGTCTTTCTACAGAAGCAATCCAGAAAGTGGAAATGGGTCAAAGGATCACATATTCAAGAGACAGACTTCAGAAGGAGACATTGAGTGAGCACATGCGCACACATAAATGTATATATAATCAGCATGGGGATAAGAGGTTGAGCCAAACTACATAACATTTATAAACACAAATTACATAGTGAATGTCCACACAAAGACAAGTGGAAATTAATATGGCCAATTTTCTTATAAAGCAGCAAACATTTTAAAGCTGTTATAGAGTGAGAGACATCTTTTCACTGTACTTACAACTAACAAATAATTAATTCCTTAGCTAAATATGTTCTAATAAATTTCTTGGCTCAAAAGACTGTTTGATCCAACTACTAGAAAACACAGATAAAAATGTTAGTGGTCGCCAGATGATGCTGAATATTAGATAGAGGTTGCCATGTACAGCCCGAGCCTTGGGTATTTGTGGACAAGACCATTTTAATATATGATTTATCTCAAAAGGCTAATCTATACATAAATATTACAAGTTTCATTAACATGATATGGCATGTAAGACAGATGTATATAATACACACTTAAAAAGTGCAAAACTAAACTACCTTCTTCAACCACGATAGCCTGTTCCATGGATTGAACAACATCTTCAAGTAATGGCAGTCCCATTCTATAGTTTAGTGATTTACCATAACCCTTCAGAATAAACATCTCCAGATCATCTGTCCACTCCAGCAATTCAATCTATGCACACAAAATTAGCATCTTAATAAACATGCAGCAAATGTTAGCAATAGCATAATAAAATGCAGCCATAAGCTAACGGATTTGATCACAAGTGGAAAAACAACTACATTTGAATGGAATTTTCAGTTTTATCAGAAGATCAATAACATTTTAGAAACATTGCATCAAAGACTCAAAAAACGTGCCTTTAATATATCATAAGGTCAAATTAAAATAATTTCCTGACATATTTATAATTTTTCTCTATTTAAATATTTACAGACAAGAAAAGGGGAAAATGTTAAGATTAGATCAGAGATTTCATCACATCATGACTACAGAAGTACCTCAGGAGGGCGGAAAAGACTACACGCTTGATTAGTTATATCCAACAAGGATGCTTCCTATCAAAATAACCACAAAATTGGCAATTGAAAAGAAAGAAAAGAAAATTTTCAATCTCAACAACCACAGTTAAATGATTATTTATGAACTCAGAAAAGAAAACGATGAAAACCAAAAGGAGTTGGGAATAAAAAATTGCAATAACCTGTTTACACAAAAACCAGAGAGAAGATGTATCCTGCTTCGTAAAATTCAGCCCATGGCGCCCAATCAATGCAGATGTAATCTCATCCAATATAGGTTCCTTAAGTTTACTAACTGCAGGTTCCTGGCTTTTCCGATGAGCCTGCTCCCAGAACTCAAGAAGTTATAGAACCAAACAAAAAAAGGTACAGAAAGTAAACCACAAACACTACCACTAAGATTGCAAATTGTCCAATTAACCATAAAGTCATGCTCAAATATTTAGCAAAAGGTGATTATGTATGCTGCCTATCAATTACCTCAGATAGAATTAGATAGCCTCTTGAAAACACAAAACAACTTTCATATTCAACCAATGATGGTCTTTACATGAGGCAAATATGGAAATTTCAATTGATTAAAAATATGTTAAGTTCCATCAGAATGACATGGCAAGACAAAGCTGTAAACAAAAATACCTTCCAGCACTAGGGCAACAAATTTATCAATGAAAGGAGACGACACAGAAGCATGATCAATGTCCTCAATAATTACATGGTAAAAAGGGTGACACATTCAGCTTGGGTGATTTTATATAATGCATAACAAGCATATTCAAATAGACATTAAAACATACAAAATTGGCTAACTATAATTTGTATGATTACATGAAATTTTGTAAGGACACATTTGCAAGTGTTGCATTAAAAGTCCTTAGAAATACTTGAAGTTTGAATTTTGTGTGAAATCTCACACACTCATCACACTATGATTGCTTTCTATTAAACATATATATATATAGAGTACAAAAGGAAGGGAGACAGCTGTTTACACTAACACAATACAGCTGTCCCCTCAATAAAGCTGAACTACAACAGCTACAATACACAAAACTACACAAACTTTTAACACTCCCCCTAAAGCTGGAGCATACAAATCATATGCGCCAAGCTTGGACATATAGACTGAATCCTAGTTCCTCTTAAGGACTTAGTTAAAATATTTGTTGGCTGATCATTAGAATTGATGAACTCAGTGATAATCTCCTTGGACAATAGTTTCTCTCGAATGAAATGACAATCAATCTCTATGTGCTTAGCCCTCTCATGAAAGACTGGATTTGAGGCAATGTGAAGAGCTGCCTGATTATCACAGTATAACTTCATTTGCACCACTTCACAAAATCTCAACTCTTGGAGAAATTGTTTAATCCACATAAGTTCGCATGTAACCATAGTCATAGATCAATATTCAACCTCTGCACTAGATCAAGCAACAACAGTTTGTTTCTTGCTTTTCCAAGAGATAATATTTCCCCCAACAAAAACACAATATCCTGAGGTAGATCTCCTATCCATGGGACAACCAGCCCAATCCGCATCACAATATCCAGAGACATGAGTGTTACCCTTGTCTTCATACAACAATTCTTGTCCTGGAGCTTTCTTTACATATCTGAGAATACGCATAACGGCATTCCAATGATCAACATGAGGATTTTGCATAAATTGGCTAACCACCCCAACAGCAAAGGAAATATCAGGTCTTGTAATGGTGAGATAAATGAGTTTTCCCACAAGTCTCCTATATCTCTCGGGATCAGGGTAAACTTCACTTTGATATGCCATGAGCTTTAGATTTGGGTCCATAGGACTATCAACAAGTCTACAATTTTGCATGCCTGTTTCCTCTAGTATATCAAGAGCATACTTCCTCTGTGAGATCACAACACCATCTCCTGATTGAGCCACCTCAATACCAAGGAAGTACTTCAAATATCTCAGGTCTTTGGTCTGAAAATGGTTGAATAAGTGCTCTTTTAACTGAACGATCTTAGTAGCATCCTTTTTTGTAATCATTATATCATCAACATAGACCATTAGATAAACACACTTTCCAGGGGATGTATGACAATAAAAAACAGAATGATCTGCTTCACTTCATTTCAGCCCAAAAAGTTGTACAATGTGACTAAATTTACCAAACCAAGCTTGATGAGATTGCTTCAACCCATAGAAAGATCGATGTAGCTTGCACACAAGGCCATACTCCCCTTGAGCAACAAATCCAGGGGGTTGCTCCATATGAATTTCCTCCTCAAGATCACCATGAAGGAAGGCATTTTTAATGTCAAGCTGATTGATGGGCCAATGACGCATGGCAGTCATAGCAAGAAACAGTCAAACAGTGGTGATTTTAGCTACAGGAGAAAAAGTATCACAATAATCAAGGCCATAGATCTGAGTGTATCCTTTAACTACTAACTGAGCCTTAAGCCGATCAACCTCACTATTGGGCCCAACCTTAATAGTATAGACCCATCTACAGCCAATAGTTTTCTTTCCAAGAAGAAGAGGAACAAGTTCCCAAGTACCATTATTTTCAAGAGCCTGCATTTCATCAATCATGGTCTGTCGTCATCCAGGATGATCAAGTGCCTTATGAATATTGGTAGGAATAGTAAGAGAAGACAATGAGAAAACAAAGGAAAAATATGAAGGAGACAAACGATGATAACTCAAGAAATTATAAATAGGATGAGGATTACGAGTAGATCGAGTACCTTTCCTGATGGCAATAGGCCAATCTGAATCAGAGTGATGAGAAGAAGTGGAAGAGGAAGGATCCATGGTTTGAGGATCTGTTGGAGGAGGATGAGAATCAACTTTAATCAACTTGTTGTGTCCTGCGTTGATATGTAATAAGAGGTGGAGGAACAACTTCAGTTGAACTTGGTCGAGGAGATGGGATTCCACTAACATTTTGGTTGGAATTACCTAGTGGACAAGGAGATGGAACTGAAAGGACTTGCTGGAGGGAAGAAGGATAGTCCATGGAGGGCAAGAAGAAATGTGTGTTCTCAAAAAAAGTTACATCAGCAGACATATAGTATCGTCTTATAATTGGAGAGTAACACTTGTAACCCTTTTGAAGACGAGAATAACCAAAAAGACACATTTAATGGCCTTAGCAGAGAGTTTATCTAAATCAGGAAAGAGATTATGGACAAAACAAGTACAACCAAACACTCTAGGAGAAACATGAAATAATGGATCATGAGAAAAAATAATTGAGTGAGGGATTTGGTTTTCAAGAGAAGAAGAAGGCATCTTGTTTATTAAGAAACAAGCAATAAGAACTACATCTCCTCAATGGTGTGTAGGAACATTGGAGTTTAACATTAGGGAACGTACAGTTTCAAGGAGATGACGATTCTTCCTCTCTACTATGTCATTTTGTTGTGGTGTATGAGGACATGTGGACTAATGTAAAATACCTTTTGAGGATGAAAAGGATGATAGATCATGAGAGAAATACTCTTTAGCATTATCACTTCTGAAAATCTTAATAGTTTTTCCAAATTGGTTCTCAATCTCATTAAAGAAAGACATAAATATAGGCAAAAGTTCAGATTTGTCTTTCATTAAATAAACCGAAGTACATCTAGAGAATGCATCAATAAAGGTTACAAAATATCTAAAACCAAAAGATGTGACACGACTTGGTTCCCAAATATCAGAATGAATGATAGAGAAAGCCGACTTACATCTTTGTGCAGTTTGAGGAAATGATGACCTAACATGTTTTCCTAGCTGACAAGACTCACATTCTAAGACTTGAAGATTCTTAAGACTAGGAACCATCATTTTCAATTTTGGTAGACTTGGGTGACCCAGACGATCATGCAAAAGCTTGGGTTTTGAAGTTGCAAACAGCACACAGGAAAGTTGGATTCTAAGTAATAAAGTCCTCGTGATTCACGTCCTTCTCCAATCAGACGACCCGTACCATGTTCCTGAATAACAAAAGAATTAGCATTAAAGGTTACTGAGCAATTTAACGAATGAGTCAGCTGACTTAATGAGATTTGGTTGTAGGGACAATGAGAAATAAATAATACAGAGTTCAACTTTAATAAAGGAGTCAAAGAAACTTGACCAATTCCTTGAGATGCAACTTTGGAACCATTAGCTATAGTAACAAAGTGAGGAATTTTTGAAAAAGAGATGGATGAAAAAGATAATTTGTTACCAGAGATATGATTAGAAGCACCTGAATCAAGTATCCAAGGACTAGGACCTTCCATAAATTGAGAGATACATGTTGTTGAAACACATGGTACGGAGGAGGATTGTGTTTGGTTGCTGGATTTTTCAGATTTGAGCTTCAAATATTCTTGGTACTCCTCATCAGAGAACTTAGACTCTGATTTTTCTGATTTAGATACATGTGCTACTTTGTCAGGAAAGGCATGTAAGGAGTAACAATTTTCTTGAGTGTGACCCATCCTCTTACAATAGGTGCATTGAGGACGTCCACTCCTTCCACTGCGGCCTCCTCTATTGTTACGACCTCCTCCTCTTCCACGAGGTGCAACAATGGCTGACGTTTCCACGACTTCAACTAAGTTTTCATCTTTCAACACATGGGGCACACGAAGAAGTCTAGTAATGAAAGAGTCCATTGATGGAATTTAGTCACCAGCAAGAACTTGATCACGCACATGATCAAAATCTAAATGTAGGCTTCTCAAAATAAGAACCATGTAAAACTTGTCTAGCTTCCTATTTACTTCCTCCAACGAATCAGCCACAAGAAACCTTTTCAGCTCTTCCAGTGCCGCTCAAGCTTTACCTATATGTGCAATCATATCATGGCTGGTTTGTTTGAGAGCAGCAACTTTCTGGTTTGCATCAAACAGACTTTGAATATCATTGGCAAATATCTCTTGGGCCTTCTTCCAAAAAGAGCAACATGTTTTGAATGATCTAAGGATTTCCAAAACATTCGGCTCAACAGATTGTCATAGCACAACACACAATTGAAAATCAAGTTTTTCCCACTCAGATTTCTTGTCGTTTGGGACAGCACCAACTCCCTTTTCCAAGTGGTCATGATATCCTTGGCCAAGAAACCACAACTCCACTGAAGCAGACCAAGGCAGGTAGTTCTTCCAGTTAAGTTTTTGCAGTACTGATGGTGGGGGTTCCAGAGAAGGAAAACACAGGGCTGGAAGAAGCCATTTTTTACCAAAAGAAAAAGAAACCCTAACGAAGTAGAAGAAGAGGATGCACGGGTTGGAGAGCAGGGGTTGAAACAAGGTCTGAAACGTGCCCTGAAGAACACGGCGAGGCGTTTGAAACTGGTCCGGCAAGCTTCCGGTGGTCGGAGGGCGGCGCGTGGACTTCATGCGTCGGAACTGGCGCAAACTGGTGGTGGCACGTGGCTGGAATTCTGGCCACGCGACTTGCAAGGGTGAGTCGCGCTCCTCAAGGCGCACCCAACCCTAGATTCTCCGGAGGAAATGGTGGCCGGAGACGGCGGACGACAGCGGACGGTGATCAGAATGGTTACCCGCTCTGATACCAACTTGAAGTTTGAATTTTGTGTGAAATCTCACACACTCACCACACTATGATTGCTTTCTATTAAACATATATATATATAGTACAAAAAGAAGGGAGACAGCTGTTTACACTGACACAATACAACATTCCCCTCAATAAAGCTGAACTACAACAGCTACAATACACAAAACTACACAAACTTTTAACAGAAATCAATGATGACTACAAGTTTACATACCTTGTAATTATGACAACAATCATGAAATCTCAGCACAATGTCGCTAGCACGACTTTCACTAGTAACAGCAAAGGCTCGGTGATGCCCAAGTCCAAGACTTCCATTGCCACTGAAAAGCCCCATTCCAAATGCAACAGCACTAGCAGATGCCCGGGGAACCTATTTTCCACACAAGAGAGATGTGAGGTTAAATATATATTAGTAGCTTCTAAACGTAAGAAAGTATGTTCATATCTCATATTGCAGTTAATAATGCAGTGGCACTGCAAGTCTGCAACTAATCAGAAGCGCATCTTAGCATTCACTCATCGACTCAAAAAAATAAACATTTCTTTTGCTTTGGGTCAACCACTATTTCCCTACTAACCCCAACATTATTACTGATGTAATTTGAGGTGACGAAAAATAAATTAAAACATCAAAATCTACTTAGGCATTAGGCAAAGAAAAAAAATAAAAAATAAACTCACCTGAGTTGCCTTAATAGGATATATGTCTGGATGGTATTCCTCATCAAACAAATTTGGAAACCTTTCCCTAATCCTGATTCCAATATCATATAACTCTTCCTCTCCTTTGATAACTAATTCGCCGCCCTTACGCCTTCCCTGCCAGGGAGATTTCCATTCATTTAGCCAAGAAGGAACTCTCTCCAAAGGCAAATTTCTCTCTTTTGCATCCCTTACAAGAACTTCCAGACGCTCTGACAAATTATCTAACTCCTTTATCCTTTTCTTTGTAGGAGATCGAGTTCCATGCCTCGCCTGCATAAGTAAAGTACTATTATCATCCTCCTCCATTAGGTTCAGTGTTACCAGCCTACCAGACAGTTCAAAACTATCAAATCTCAATCATAACAACCAACACATTCTAACCCTTCATTCAACACCGTTCTACATTTCTCGTGCAAACAAACAGCATTGAGACATAAAAATAGAATATAACAATAGGTGTGACACTTGTGAAAGTTACAACAATTGAAATGTGCTGTAAAACATTCTTCACAGTCAATGAGTACTCATACTCAAATTGTGGAGACAATTACCACGAGATTCAAATGGATCGGAACACATCCCTTGGGGATTTTGGAAGGTACGAAGTTATTGTCAGCAATGTCTTTCGCAGCACCATATCTGCAAAGAAGATTAAGACAGACAATTCAATTCATCTCAACAGACATGCAAAAAAAAAAAAAAAAAACATGGTAGAATGTTTCAGAACATGAAAAGTAAAATGTGGCAAAGGAACATTTAATTTGTTGAATCAAACGATTAAACAAAAAGAATAGAGACCTAGAGACAGTGGAGAGATGTTTGCGAACATGGAAAGCTTCTTCGGCGCTTGAGTAACGTAAAACCGAAAGTAATAATATTAGCAGAACAAAAGGCATGGAGTTGCTCATTCTTCTTTCTGCGGTTGCACTTCCGAATTGGAATCACCACCAAAATCAATTATACACGGTGTTTAAAACTCATGAAGTCTGAACCCTAGTACTTAATCGTAGAACCACCATCCGTCCAGCGAATAGAAGCTGCTCGCACAAGAGCGTCGTGGTACTTAGCTGCTTGCACAACGAGCGTCGTCGGTGAAAAGTCGCACCACTGCAGGCCAGCGTCGCCGCACTCACCAGTCACCAGAGAAGAACGAAACACGAGGTTGCGTTAAGCAGTCTCATCTGGTACCCTAGATCCAATGGCTTACAATGCATCATCAGCCATCAAGTCGATCTACCGCTGCATAAATTATTTATTTATGCAAATTTATTATCTATTATATTTACATACAACAAAATATATTTATAAATTATTTATTTAAATATATTTATATATTACAATATTTTATAATAGGTTCGAGATTGCTGGTTCAATTAGTAAATTATTAATTAGTTAACTCCTTTTATCTTTTTTTTATTTTTAAGAATGGATTTCTTGAATTATATTCATTTGTGATGTGATTTTTCCTTTTTTTCTTAGGGTATGAAATTTTTAATGTTTATAATAAAGATGAAGTCATGTTAATCAATTAGTGACTCATTGTTTTGATCATTGATTTAGTGTTTTGACCAAGGAAATTATCGGTTCTATTTTTAAAACTATGATCCTTACCCGTAATTTGTAACCCTTCATTGTTTTTAGTATAAGGTGATACCAGAAGCAGAAAGTAGTGTTTATTAATTTCATTTTAAACTCATGTTCCATCCAAAATGGAAGAGACATGGGGATTGAATTAATAGAGTTAACTAAGCTTTTAGTCTTTAAAATTTTTTAAAATTCAATTTTTAGTCCTTCAACAAAAGTTTAACTGATCAAAATCCCTTAACTCTTTTCATTAAGTTTTTAGTCCCTAAACTTTTGAAATTTTTGGTTTTTAGTCCATGAAATCTCATTAAATAAATAAAAATAATGGGTTAAAACTTTTGTTTAGGAACTTAAAATTGAAATTTCTAAAATTTTAAGGATCTTTACCAATTAAACAAAAGTTTAAGAACTAAAAATCTTAATGAAAAAAGTTGAGAAACCTTCACCCGTCAAACTTTTATTTAAGGAGTAAAAATCGAATTTTGAAAAAGTTTAGGAACTAAAATCTTAATTAATCCTTAATTATATTTATGCATAAGACATTTTTTGTATACAATAATGATAATGAAGATCAACTTAACACCTCTTACATTTGTCCTAACCCCAACAACTAAGTTGGATATGTATCTTTATTTTGGCTAGTCTTATTCTTAATTTAAGAACTGTATGTCTAAAATATATCTTAAAATAAAAATATATATATATCTTTCTTTTCTTTTTATTATCTTTCTCCTACCATACCATCTAAAAAACTATTTCATTATTTTTCTCATTTTGTTCATTTCCTTTCCTTTCTTTTTCTTTCACAAATCAATTGTTACTTTAAAGAAATGTCTAAAAGAGGTTTGTCTAAAAAATACTATGAGAATTTAAAAAAGAAAGAAAGAAAGGAAAATTAATAACTAATGTTTTGTAAATAACACTTGCTTGCTTAAAAGTTATTGTTCACTTTTAAAATCATTTCATACATGAAATTGAAATTCCTTTCAAACTATAATTTTGATGTTTAAGTTGTGCAAATAATTAAGGAATAAAACTATAATTGTCATTTGAGTTTGAGTTTCATATTTCTCCAACAATATTCTAACAAAAAAATTACTCCAACAACACGTCAATTCCATAGTACTCCGAGTCTCCAATTTGTCAATCCATATTGTTCCAATATTTGTCACTAGCACGTTTATGGGTAAAATAAAGTTGTACAAGGAACAATGTATCCTAGGTAGTAGTAGTAGTATGTGGACTTTAAGAGTTTGGATATCGTACCATATGTTGGATCAAAGAGTTTAAAGACTTGAAGATCAGTTTTATGATCTTTTAGTTTTAGGATTTTTTGTTTTTGATAATTTTACAATGCCAAATAAATTTCTAAAGACGTGGCATTTGTATTGGATGTTTTTAAACTAGGCACAATAAGTGTTTTCAACTTACTTCTCTTTATCCATGCTTAATGGTTACCAAACACATGGATTGATCTCAAAGTTTCTAAGAAATAATAAATTCAACAATGTGTAATAGATTACCAAGTTTAAGTAATCAATTACAAAGTGCTAGAACATGCAACAGAACTTACTTCTCAAATACTGGCAAGTTTTATCGAATTAATCAATTACCAAGTTTAAGTATTCAATTCTATTTCGATTTCTATCTAGTTTTTTTTTACCTTGATTAGGGTTATCAAGTGTTTATGTGAGTTGATATGGTTTCAACTCTTGATCTTTCTCGTATAGGGTTCAAGAGAATAGTAGAATTTCAGGGAATTGTTTGTCCATAGTATTTGTACTTGATTTTCTATTAGTGGTGTAATGACCCGCCTCGTCGCTACGATATCACTATTCTAAACCGCATAAATTTCAATTTTTTTAAAATGAAAACCCCGTTCATTTGCTTATGAAAAATGAGAGTGAATTTTTTGTGATATACGTTCACCAAACAATGCACAAATACTTAAATGAATATATATAGATATATTAACTTAGTACATATCATTCACATGACGGAAAGTAAATTAGTTCATACATATAATTAAATATGTAATTTACATCATCAATTCAAAAAGAATTATAGAACCAACTACGGAGGAGTTGATTAACAAAATACAACTCTCTTCCAAAATAATTCCAACGTCATCACGTCGACTTGGTGGCTCCAACAAAAGAATCTCACTCCACATAATCTACTGTTGTCCATCTGCTCCCATGAACAAAGATTCATAATCATCACAGGTAACAACCAACGATATAAAAATTGCAAGGATGAGTTTATTACAAAAGAAATCAGCAATTATCAAATAACCATAATTAGCAAGACAAACAATAACAAGTATCATGCTCATACACAATTATCAGTCAATACAACATACACTTGATAACTATTCATCAACTTTTTAAAAATTTCAATCAATCATGCTCAGTATGATGCTTGCACCTGACATCAACTCTTAAATGCAATATGGTACCATTCATCAGGAAATAGCTTAAGTGTGTTCACGCGACACTCTCACTTAGGAAAACTAGGCAGCAAGTGTCGAGGTCACCATGTCATGCACAGGCAACTCCCCTTCCCCCTTCCGATGGTGATCAGACTGAGTCTCAAATGAGTTCCAAACCAAGTGGCATGCACCTAAGTACAAGTATTTCCCCTCATGAGAAACTACAAGTACTTACTGACAAAGTTTATACTATTTCCATGCAATATGAAGTATGAAATACGGGCACCATCAACGCACTAACCGTGGATAATTAAAGATTCCCAGCCATCCCCACTAGAGATGCCTAAAACTCTTTAACCACTCTATTTCTCCCACCAGGGATATCCATCATGGCCACTACACCCTCCATGTATATACACAACATACATCATGATGCAATCCTACCTTGCAAGGGCATTTGATAGAAGACTCCAAGTAGATTGGGCCAGAGATGCAAGAGAAGGCCCTAGGGTTCTCATGAGCCTTAGGGTAGATTTCGGGCCCATGGGCTAAGTATGAGCCCACTTATCTTTGTACATATTAGATTAAGGTTTCATTATTTTTGGGCCTTATATCTAGGGCTCCATAATGTAGGTAGGGTACCCTAGAAATGTAGGATTTTCCAGCCCTTGTATTTTAGGGCACCTAGACTAGTTTTTTGTATTAGGGGTAGTTTTGTAATTTCACATGCATTAAGTGAATATTTGATGTGTGTGTTGGAAAATAAATTTAATTGAATTGGGAGAAGCCCAATCCAATTAAATTTTAGAGCGAGGAGGGGGTGAGCATTTGCTTGCTACACCCCATTGCCACATCATATAGTCATACTTTGTGCATGTCCTTCATGTTTTGCATGCCTCATGACACCTAAGCACACTTAGTGGAGAATCTTGGACTTGATCTTTGATTAGTGGGCTGAACCATAACTAAATTTAACTAATCATAATTAGTGAAATTTTGGCTCCAAAATTTGGCTCCACAAATTCAATTTGAAATCCAAGTGTAATTTGAATAGAAATTCAAATTTCCCTCCAATTTTGTGCGTCACTTAGGCTATAAATAGAGGTCATGTGTATGCATTTTTTTCAACTTTGATCATTTGAAAATTAAACTTCAGATTTCAGAGCTCTTTTAGAGCACAAAATTTCGTGCTCTTCTCTTCCTTTCCCTTCATTCATCTCCTTCTTCCTCCAAGCTCTTATCCATGGCCTCCTATGGTGGTGAGCTTCTTCTAGACTCATCTTCTCCTTGAAGTGGCGTCTCCTCTCTCTCTTCCTTCTCCATTCCACTGCCATTCATCTTCCAAGAAGCAAAGGAATCCATTGATGAAGAAGATCATAGGCCTACAAGCTCCAATGGAGCTTACATCACATCATCACAATGATATTTTCAACATCAACAACATCTCATTTCAATGTCATTATCAACATCAACATCATTTCATCTCAATGACATTATCATCATCAACGTCATCTCATCTCAATCACAATGATATTTTCATCATCAACAACATCTAATTAGTACTTCCATTTTGTGTGTTTAATAATCATTTTATCTCAATTTTAGGTTAATTAGGCAAGCTTCAAAAAGTGTTGTTTTTTACCTTCTCGCTAGGCCAATCCGCTGGGTTAGCGAGCGTCCGCTAAGCGCAACACCCATTGGCTAAGCGCAAGGAAGAATCTGGGAGAAGATGAGCTGTGCAGGTTCACTAAGCGCACCGCTTCAGTCCATCTGCTAAGAAAGAAAGGCACGCGCTAAGCCGAAATTCACTAATGTGCGCTAAGCGGTCCAGAATTACGCTAAGCGCACGAGCACGAACAAGGCCACCTATTTAAGCCTGAAATCAGATGTTGTGAGGAGAGTTTGGGCTGAGAGATGAAGCTTTGCATGTCTAGTGATTCTAGAGAGAGAAAGGTCCAAGTTCCAAAGAGTTTTGAGAGATTTTGCTATGTGAAGATCTACAGAGACTAGAGCTTGAAGCGGAAGCCGTTCTGAGAGCTTAAGATGAGTTTGTGAGTGGTTGTGAGATCCTAGAGGTGAAGGAGACATCCTCACCACTTGTATTTTTTCAATCTTTCATCTTGTTCTTCTCTTTTTTGTAAAGGAGGCTTCTTGGTTATGGAAAGCTAAAATCCTCTGTTGGATCTTCCCCATAGGTACTTGATGTAAATATCTTTTTATCTATTTAATAATGTTTTGTGTGTTCTCTATGCTATCAGCTTTTCATTCTAGTATGCCTTTACCTTGATCACGTAGATGCATGCTTTGTTAGGGTCATTCAATAGTGGAAACTGGTCTGATTCTGATGACCTTGATAGGACAGTGCTAAGTTGTTGTACTATCACGAGGAATCGGGGTGCGATAATTTAGTTGTAGTATGTTTGTCTTAATGCGGTCCTGGTTGAGTTTAGTCCAACAAGAGGAATCTGAGGACAATGCTTGATCAGGATTAGGCTAAACTATCATGAGGAATCGGGGTTTAGCATCTCAGAAGACACCATAGGAACACATGAGCATTGTTAGATAGAAAATATCCTTTTAGCATCAGACACCTATTAGAAAGACCAACACATTTTCTACTTGTTTTTACACATCTTTTCTCTCGTGTGATTTTCCTTTTTGCATAGATATTTTACATATCTGTTCATATTCACACTTAGATTTTCACACCAGACACCTATTCACTGAAATAGCTTACCAAGTAACACAAGTTCCCCGAGAGTTCGATACTCGGTTCTTACCGTTTTATACTACTTGTGCGATCCGATGCACTTGCCGGAAGCGAACAAGTTTTTGGCGCCGTTGCCGGGGAACTTCTTTTTATTTGGAAAGTTAGATCGTTTTTAGGTGTCTATTCTTTATTAGTTATTCTTTGATTTTGTTAATAGTTGTTCTTAATTCATATTTTTTTTCTTTTCTTATTGGATTGGATAACCGTTGTTCTATTAGTATTCTGCATATATAGGCTCTTCTACAGGTGATCTGGTATTTCTTCAGAAAGACAACCCTTTCACTATTATATCATGAAGATTATTATCTCTATTCCACTATTGAATTGTGATTTAGCTGGAGGAGAGCATCACCAGGACAGTTGTTATTTTTACTCTATAAATAACTTTGACCGGAGACAGGAACTGGCCATGTACGACTACCACGAGAAAGAAAGAACCCCTGATCTCGAAAGTATATTGGCAGACTTCATGACATACCAAGCTAGCTCTAAGGGTTACTATTATTCTATGCAACAACAGGGAACTCAATTTGAAAGGGACTATTCTTCTGTAGATTATCAAAGGGAGTCATAATGGCAACCTGATTATCACAATTAAGCAGAAGGAGTTCTTAATCTGTATGATCTGTTAATGCAATTCAGGGATACGGTGGAGTCAATGCAACAAGCCTTTAGAAGGACTGAAACTCAAATTAGTAAGTTGGTAGATTACATGACTAACGCGATGGACAAGAAAGAGGAAGAGCATGCAAAGATTGAAATACATCAAGAAAGAATTCTTCAAGTTACCTCAATCCATCATCAATTGACCAATGAAGAAGAAAAGCATGAAGTCTCCAACACCCCAGAATATCCCTACTTGGCCACTGTTGGCTATGTTGGAGGGAAAGATAAAGGTAGATTGGAACTCAGTGTGGAGAATAAAAAAATCTCTTTTGACCTCTTTGAAGCCATGAAACACTCAGATGTAGGTGATGCCTGTTTCGAGGAAGAAGAGGTGGAGCAGGAAATAACATTATCAGCTTCAACCATGGTACTACAGTCTCGTTCGGAAAGAGAACCTGATTGTGGGATAGATTGCTCGGTTTGTGATGAAGAGCTTGATGATCCAAAAGACAGTTGTGTTGATCATGTGGTTTTTGAAGAATTGAAAAAAATGAGACCAACAGTAAAGCCCAAAGCAGAATTAAAGACCCTCTCGACACATTTAAAGTATGTATTCTTAGAAGGTGATGAGACTAAACCTGTTATAATTAGCAGCGCTTTGAAGAAAGAAGAAGAGGATCAATTGGTGCAAATTTTAAAACATCGTAAAGCGGCTATTGGTTGGCACATTTTTTATCTAAAAGGGATCAGTCCATCATATTGTATGCACAAAATCAATTTGGAAGCCAATTATAAGCCAGTGCGACAACCTCAGAGAAGGTTGAATCTTATAATGAAGGAAGAAGTAAGAAAAGAAGTGCTCAAGTTATTAGAGGCGGGCCTCATTTATCCAATTTCAGACAGCTCATGGGTTAGTCCTGTTCAAGTCGTTCCAAAGAAAGGAGGGATGACAATGGTAAAAAATGATCGAAATGAACTAATTCCTACTAGAACAGTCACAGGATGGAGAATGTGTATTGATTATAGGAAGCTTAATGAAGCCATGAGAAAAGACCACTACCTGCTTCCCTTCATGGATCAAATGCTTGAGAGACTTGCAGGGCAATCTTTCTACTATTTTTTGGATGGATACTCGGGTTACAACCAGATTGCAGTAGATCCCCAAGACCAAGAAAAGATAGCATTCACATGTCCCTTCGGTGTTTTTGTTTATCGACACATGTCATTTGGTTTATGTAATGCCCCCGCTACTTTCCAGAGATGTATGATGACTATGTTTGCTGACATGGTAGAAAAATGTATTGAAGTCTTTATGGATGACTTTTCAGTCTTTGGTGCATCTTTTGGAAATTGCTTAGCAAATTTAGAGAAAGTGTTACAGCGCTTTGAAGAATCCAATCTGGTGCTTAACTGGGAAAAATGTCACTTTATGGTTCAAGAAGGCATTATGCTGGGACACAAGATCTCAAAAAAAGGAATTGAGGTGGATAAAGCTAAATTAGATGTTATTGATAAACTTTCACCTCCAGTTAATGTGAAAGGCATACACAGTTTTTTGGGTCATGCAGGATTTTATCAGCAATTCATTAAAAACTTCTCAAAAATTGCTAAACCCCTAAGTAATTTGTTGAGCAAGGAGGCTGTGTTTGTATTTAATGAAGAATGTCTAGAAGCCTTTAACACTCTCAAAGCTAAATTGGTTTCTGCTCCTGTGATTACATCACCAGACTGGGGACAAGAGTTTGAATTAATGTGTGATGCAAGTGATTATGCAGTAGGTGTTGTGCTGGGGCATCGGAAAGGCAAAATGTTCCACACCATCTATTATGCTAGCAAAGTTTTGAATGATGCTCAAATTAACTATGCCATGACTGAAAAAGAATTGTTGGCAATTGTGTTTGCACTTAAGAAATTTCGGTCTTATCTGGTAGGATCAAAGATAGTGATTCACACTGATCACACGACAATTAAATATTTGTTACGAAAAAGTTGATTCCAAGCCACGATTTATCAGATGGATACTGCTGCTTCAAGAATTGATGTAGTCATTAAGGACAAGAAAGGTTCTGAAAATGTAGTAGTAGATCACCTATCCAAATTGGTGAATGATGATGTCACTTCAAAGGAGGCTGAAATAAGAGATAAATTTCCTAATGAATCTTTGTTTCTAATTTTAGGGAGACCCTAGTTTGCTGACATGACTAATTTTAAGACAGCAGGTGTCATACCTAAAGATCTCAATTGGCAACAGAAAAAGAGATTCTTCTATGATGCTCGACATTATATTTGGGATGATCCACACTTGTTCAAAGTAGGTGCAGATAATCTCCTTCGGAGATGTGTAACAAGTGAGGAGGCCAAGGGCATATTGTGGCATTGTCACAACTCACCATGTGGCGGGCATTATGGCGGAGACAAAACAACAACCAAGGTCTTACAGTCAGGATTTTTTTGGCCAACACTCTTTAAAGACGACCATCATCATGTCTTAAAGTGTGACCAATGTCAGAGAATGGGGGGAATTTCACGAAGAAATGAGATGCCTTTGCAAAACATTTTGGAAGTAGAAGTTTTCGATCGTTGGGGTATTGATTTCATGGGTCCATTTCCTTCATTCGCAGGGAATGAATATATTCTGATAGCTGTTGATTACATGTCTAAATGGGTGGAAGCTATGGCCACTGCAAGGAATGATGCTAAGACTGTGGTGAAATTTATTAAGAAGAACATTTTTTTCTCGATTTGGGGCACCTCGAATCTCGATCAGTGATGGTGGTTCACACTTTTGTAATACTCAGCTTCAAAAGGTATTAGGTCAATATCATGTGAATCATAGAGTGGCGTCCCCCTACCATCCGCAAACTAATGGGCAAGTTGAAGTATCCAACAGAGAATTAAAGAAAATACTAGAATAAACAGTGGCATCAACCAAAAAAGATTGGTCAGCCAAATTGGAAGATGCATTGTGGGCTTATAGAACTGCATATAAAACTCTAATTGGTTTGTCTCCTTTTCAACTGGTGTATGGAAAATCATGTCATTTACTAGTTGAGATGGAACACAAGGCATATTGGGCTTTGAAATTTCTAAACATTGATGAGAAGGCATCCATGGAGCACAGAAAGATCCAATTGTTGGAGCTAGAAGAAATGCGATTAACAGCTTACGAATACTCACGACTTTGCAAAGAGAAAGTCAAGACATATCATGATAAGAAATTGTTGAAGAGAGAATTCAAACTGGGACAAGAGGTACTACTTTTTAATTCAAGATTGAAATTATTTCCTGGTAAGCTGAAGTCCAAATGGTCTGGACCCTTCATGATCAAGAAAGTTCGATCTTATGGTGCAATAGAGTTATATGATCCACAATCTCAAACTCCTGACAGAACATGGGTTATAAATGGTCAGAGGTTAAAATTGTACCATGGTGAAGAATTTACAAGGACACATAGCACTGTTCATTTGATTGCCCATTGAGGTAAAAGCGTCAAGCTAATGACGTTAAAGAAGCGCTTCCTTGGAGGCAACCTAGTTTTAATTTCTGTTATCTTTGTTTTTGCATGCATTTGATCATTTGGAACTTGCAATATAATCTGTACTTTGGAGTTTATCAACCTATCTTTGAATGTAGATATAAAGGTTTCAATTTCTTGGAAAAGGACTAAAAAACAACTAAGAAAACATTTTTTGAAAAGCAGCCATTTCGCTAAGCGCAAGCCTCGCGCTAAGCGTGTCTTTGGTCATGCGCTAAGCCGAGAGTCTAAAGTTCTTAGCCCCCAACCCTTGCATCTGAGGCTGATTTGATCCGCTAAGCTAGCCAAGGCTGAGCTAAGCCAACTTCAATTCGACCTGAATTTAGCTAAGCTGCAGCCTGATCGCTAAGTTCATCATCCACTTTGGCTAAGCGCGAGTCGTTGCCGCCAAGCTCTTTTCTTTGCGGCCAGAATTAGGGTTCAATAAGCTAAGCGCCAATCACGGTGGCTGAGCTGACCTTATTGCGGCTCAAACTCAATTTGATTGAGCTAAGCGCCATTCATGGCAGCTAAGCTCATATGCTTGCGGTAGTCTTAGCACTGAGCGATTCTAGTGTCCCCTCAGCGCCCACTCCTCTGCACTCAGAATGCATGATTTTAGCTAAGCGGGCCCAGGGCCCGGCTTAGCGAGAGTTGCAGGTTTTCTGATCTGCATATCTCGCTAAGCAGTCTGATCCACGTGCTAAGCCTAAATCTAAAAAAAAAAAACTGATTTTGAATTTGAAACGTCGGCTAAGTGCATGGATCCACTAAGCGGCAGGCCTTGAAAAACCAAATGTCTCTCGAGTTCGCTTAGAACAACATTTCACTAAGCGAGAGAGTCGATAATAGCTTAGTGAAGTGTAACATCAATACACTCACACGTGCCCAAGCATTTTTGCATAAACATTTCATTCTCTCTCTCATTCAAAATCTCTCAATCTTACATCTGCACGCCCAAGCATTTTCTTACTGCATTATCTCAGTCAAACCAACACTTCAACGATATAGGTAAGTTCCCAACTACCTTTTTTCTGCTATTTTTCTGAACTTTAGGTTAGACAACCTTAATCTAGCTTTAAGAATTATAGGATATTAATATTTTTAGAAGTAGTTAGAGTTTAGGGCTTTGTGTAGGTTGTCTTGTGTAAAATATGTTGAGAACTTTGCATGTGTGATATGCCTATTAGAGGCCTCAATAATGGAAGAAAATGCATTGCGTTTTCTGTGTTTTTTCTGGAAAACGCGATGAACTCGCTCAGTGCACCTGCTGTGCTAAGCGAGTTCATCGATATTCATTGAATATTTGCATTTTCGGAAGAACTCGTTAAGCGTGCTTATCGCACTAAGTGATTTTATCTTTTGAGGATGAATATTCATCCTCTTGATACAGTACTTGTGGCTAAGCGAGGCTGATTCGCTAAACCCAGGTAACTTAGTCAATATTTGTGTTGATAACCATGCGCTAAGCCGAACTTCCATAGGCTAAGCGCAATTCATTACGGCATTTTCTGAGCTGAACGACCCTGTTCGCTAAGCTCCCATACTTAGTGAAATTTTTATTCTGTTTATTGCCGCTAAGCGCAACTTATGAGGAGCTAAGCGCACATCCTTACACTAAGCGGTAGTATATTTTGTGAAGGTCCGCTAAGTGAATCCTATCTCGCTAAGCAGTCGTTGTCTTTCTTTTAACTTGATTTTTTGTAGTTGTTTGGATCCCTTTCTTGTAGATGGCATCAAGAAAAAGGGCAAGAACCGATGACATTCCTTCATCATCCAACCCAGCTCCTCCGACAACAGCCATGGAACCAGATGTCCAACACTCACATACTATAATCCCTATGTTGCAAAGTTTATTTAGGGGACAGTTGATGATCATGTATAACCAGCAGGAGTTGGCTCACAATAGGCCAATCATATCTATGGAGCATTTTCTTGAAAAAGTGGCCTGGCCTGAAGCTCAGCTTCCATTGAAGAGATCCCATGAGGTTGTTCCTCCTGAGCCCGCACCAGCAAGGACTGAGCCAATACCAACTGAACCACAACCTCCAGTAGTGGATCCAACTCCTTCTCCTAAGCTTGAAATATTATCTCCTCCACCAGCTCCAGCTCCACCTCTGATAATCATCTCTGATGAATCATCTAATGAAGATGCTGCCCCTCCTGATTCACCATCTTGCAACATAGATGATGGTTCTGACTTTTCTGATTGGATGAACTGTTGACTGGTTCTCCAGTTTGGACACTGATTTCCTTTTCGGATTATTATTATTATTATTATTATAATTTAAGTACATTATTTCTTTTATGTTTATAAACATTGCTAGTTTTATTTATGGATAGTTGGTTTGCTTATTCTGAAGCATTTTGAACAGTTTAACTTGGTTTTTAATGATATGGCAGTGAAGCACTTTTATTGACTTATGAAAATGGTTGTATGCTTTTATTTTGAATTGAATGCATGATTTTGATGGAATTTGTGTTTCTTTTCATGAGTTTGAGCAAGTGTGTATGTTAGACAAAGAAAGAACAAGAATGTGAACTTGCATTTAGAATTGTTAGTCAGTAGACAGATTGATTGAGAAAGAAAAGCTTGAACCAAAACCGGTGAGAGTGTGATCTTAAACTGTGAGTGAACGACTAGTTGTGAGTAATAATCTTTGCATCAATCTCTGAATTTTAGAATGAAATGTATAAATGAGGACATGATGAAGGCCATGATTGTACATACACAAGCCTTTTGACCAAAAAGCTTACCTTGAATGATAATTATATCCTTTGCACCCTTTTTGAGCTAAATGATATTGTAAAAAAAATTTGAACCCTGAACTTAAATAATTATCTCCGGATACCTTGTTTAGATTCTAGGAGAGCATATAGTTCAAGGCAAATTTACCCCAAATTTGGGGGAGTGGAACTAATTGGGATGCAAAGAAAGAGATAAAGCATCAGCACACACAACACATAAGTTGTGTGTTAAAAAAAAAAAGAAGAGAAAAGTGTGTTGATGTAACAAGGTCAAAAGCAAATGAAAGTGAAAAGCTAGTGAGCAAGCCAATTGTATTAAAAAGACCATTGGGATAAGTCTAGGATTTGTGCTCTCTTAGAATCCAAGCTTTTGAATCCTAGAAAAACCAATGAATTTTTGTAGCCAAGCCTCACTACAAGCCTAGGAAAGTCTTTCTGATTCTATTTATACATTTTTGACTTTATGGCATGAGATGAAGTGCAAAGATTGGATCTCTTGTTAGTTGTTATTAATGAATAGCTTAAACACTTGTGCTTGAGTGAAACAGTAGCCGTGAGACTGTGGTTTAAGCTACTTCCCTTGATATCGGTCTTATGCCTAACTCCATCTAATTGTTCAGGTTACATTTTATTTTTCTCTTTGGATAACTACATACCTTGTGAAAAACAAGTGATGAGGGCATTTTACTTCATTCTCTTATCATGCAATCAGTAATTTTTGCTGCATACACCTTTGTACATGATCATTGCATGTTATTATCACTTGAGGACAAGTGAGTTGTTCTCTTTTTGCTTGAGGACAAGCAAAACTATAAATTTGGAGGAGTTGTTAGTCGGTGAATACGACTAACTTTTGTGTATAAAACTTGTGTAAATTGTACCAAACTCCTCCAATTTATGGTTATTTTGTAGTGTTATAAGTATTTTCTATTAAGTATAGGTAATAAATACTTAGTACTTCCATTTTGTGTGTTTAATAATCATTTTCTCTCAATTTCAGGTTAATTAGGCAAGCTTTGAAATGTGATGTTTTTCACCTTCTCGCTAAGCCAATCCACTGGGTTAGCAAGCGTCCGCTAAGCGCAACACTCATTGGCTAAGCGTAAGGAAGAATTTGGAAGAAAATGAGTTGTGCAGGTTCACTAAGCGCACCACTTCATCTCACTAAGTGCACCGCTTCAGTCCATCCGCTAAGCGAGAAAGGCACGTGCTAAGCCGAAATTCACTAATGTGCGCTAAGCGGTCCAGAATTGCGCTAAGCGCACGAGCACAAACAAGGCCACCTATTTAAGCCTGAAATTAAATTTTGTGAGGAGAATTTGGGCCGAGAGCTGAAGCTTTGCATGTCTAGTGATTCTAGAGAGAGTTTTGAGAGATTTTGCTGTGTGAAGATCTGCAGAGACCAGAGCTTGAAGAGGAAGCCGTTCTGAGAGCTTGAGATGAGTTTGTGAGTGGTTGTGAGATCCTAGAGGTGAAGGAGACATCCTCACCACTTGTATTTTTGCAATCTTTCATCTTGTTCTTCTCTTTGTTGTAAAGGAGGCTTCCTGGTTATGGAAAGCCATTGCTTGTTACAATTGGTGCAAAAACAAGTGGTAAAGGTTGGATGAGATTTAGAGGTGCAGGGGCAACAATTGGTGCAGAGGCAACAACAACACCTAACATAGACATTTGAGCTTGTTACAAATTTTGGAGTAAAACAACACCAAGATTGGACAATTGCATTGCAATAACATTCTGCATGGATATCCTAAATTGCTTATTTTCTTGTCTTTATCGTTTGGCAAAGGAATCCATTGCTTGACCTATCATCTCTTGGTTTTGATCTCTAGTCACAGTAGTGGGAAAAGCATAATTGAGTGGAATAGGACTTGAACTGGTAGAGTAGACAACGACAACGTCAGATGCATCATTCTCCCTTGATGTAGCTTCATTTGAGGTTGTAGAGTGCTTGGGTTTGTGTTTCTGAGATTGAAGATTAAGTTTTTTTTTATAGAGAGGTGAAAATGTTTAAGAGTTTTTGCATAGGGTCTTGTATGAGCTTTTTGAAAGGTAATCATTAGGCCCACCATTCAAGAGATGACTCAACATATACGCTACAATATTCACTTACAAAAATGTTGCGTTTTAGTTAATAAATGCAAATATTATGTGAGTGTCCATATGTTGAATGATGTTGTGTGTGCTAAGAAGCATTGGATGATAGGTCCTTTGATGCAACAATGGGCGACATATTCATATTGAGTCATTCATTTATAAAATCCATTCCAAGTTGATTTCTTAACAAAATCAGTCTTTCTTTAGTAAAGGGTTTTGTGAAAATGTCAGCAAGTCAGTCATTAGTAGGTACAAATTGTAGATCCATTGTCTCATTCTGAACATGGTCTCTTATAAAATGGTTCTTAATTTCTATATGTTTTGCCCTTGAATGCAATGCTGGATTTTTCGAGAGATTAATGGAGATTTATTATCACAGTAGGTGGGAACTTTACTCTCATAGATGTTGTAGTCCTCAAGCTGGTTCTTTATCCAAAGGAGTTGAGCACAACAACTTGCAATTGACATGTATTCCTGCTTCAAAATTGGACAACACAGTTGAACCTTGCTTTTGGCATATCCATGTAACCAATTTTCCGCCAATGAAATGATAGCTTCCACTTGTGCTTTTCCTTTCAACTTTGTCTCCAGCATAGTCAGCATCGCAAAAGTTTATGAGCCTGAAATCTTCCCTTCTTTTGAACCATATACCAAGATTCAAAGTTCCAATCAGATATCTAAAAATACATTTAACAACAACTAAATGGACTTCACTTGGTTCTTGTTGAAATCTTGCACATAAGCAAACACTGAACATGATGTAGGGAATGGATGTTGTGAGGTATAACAGTGATCAAATCATTGCTTTACATTGAGTTCCATCCACTTTTGTTGATTCTTCATTTAATCTAAGATATGTTGTTGAACGTATAGGAGTTAGTCGCCTTATACGACTAACTTTTGTATAGAAAACATTTTCCAAAACTTGTATAGTTCCCCAATTTATGGTTATTTTGTAGTGATTTATGTAAATAAATTTTGTTTTATGGATAAAGTTGTCTCTAGAATATGTCCATTGGATTTAATGATGAAATATGTGCAATTTCAGGTGAAAAAGAGGCTAATTCAGGAAGTGCCAAAAGTGACAGTTGAGCTTAGCTCATCAGTGGGTTAAGCGCGCATCCACTGCTAAGCGCAACTTTAGTGCGCTTAGCGCGAAAGAAGAATCTGGCAGGGCATCAGCATCAAGGCCGCGCGCTACGCACGAGATCAGTGCGCTAAGCACAACAGGTGTCTTTAGCCAGGCTCAGCGCACGACTGGTGCTAAGCCCGAATCCACTTACCCGTGCTAAGCGCGAGGGTGGCGCTAAGTGCAACGTCACGAATTCAAAGCCTATTTAAAGCCTGTCTTGTGTAGAATTAGGGTACAGACTTTAGGCAGATGATTGGCACAGATTCCAGAGCACACCACAATGCCTATTTTTGGAAAAGAGCTCTGGAGGCAACAAGAGGGGCAGCTTTTGCAGAGATACCTAGGTTTTGTAAGCTTATTATTGTTAGGGTTTCTTCTGTAATGGCTGGCTAAACACCCTAGTTGGGGATTTCTAATGAACAGCTGATGTAAATACCTAATATCTAATTGATTATGTTTTTTGTGTTCAATGTTTCCTTCAATGCTTAATGTTTGTATGCTTTTGGTCTGATCATCCATTTGTGTGCATAGTTAGGTGACTTTAGCATTGGGAAATGTACTGTTGCCTTAGAACTTGATTGAAGCAGGATCAAAGCTTAGTCTTACAAGAGGGATCTGCGGATTAAGTTTTGGTTTTAATTATGTTGTTACAATAATGTTGTTTAGTCTAGGCTTAGTCTTATAAGAGGGATCTGCGGATGAAGCTTAGGCTAAATTAGGCTAAACTTTCGTAAGCTGCTTGAGCTGAGTCTAGTCTTACAAGAGGGATCTGCGGACAAAACTCAGTTTAAGTTAGTCTAAACCTAAGAGGGCTGTCTCAATTGGGCCTAGTCCAACAAGAGAGATCTGAGGACGAAGCTTGGATTGATTCAGTCTGACGAGGGATCGAGGTTTAGTAATTTAGGCTACAACATAGAACACAAGAGCATGATTGATTAGAGAAATATATTTATATGCATAAGCTTGTTTGTTAGAGAGACCCAACATTTCTACCTACTACTGTCACTTTTACTTACTTTGCATTTTATAGTTTTTAGCATAAAAGTTAGTTTAAATTCTGTTTGAAATTATCAATCATACATGTTCTCTCAACAATGTTTCATTTCTGAACTTAATTCAGGCTAACATTAGTTCCCTATGTTCAATACTCGGATTCATCCGTTTTAATTTTTAAATACTTGATGATCCGGTGCACTTTCCGGCAAACCGGATTTCCCTTGAATATATTTGAATGAAGAAAAAGTGGAACAAAAAGTAACTGCAGGGGAAATCCAACAATAGGTGTCCTCATTTCTTTTGCATCATTCATGTTGAAGTTTTTTGTAAGTTATTTTACATACTTGGTTTGATGAATGTAGATTACCATTGTTTGTTTGCTTTATTTGTAGTTTAAGGAAGAATTGTAGCTTTCTCATCATGCTCATTTTGAATTTGTTTGCATTAGCTTAGAAAAATATTCACATAGCATTTCATTAGTAGCGCAAAAAATAATGTCATCTGCATATACTTGTACTAATATAAATTTTGATTCATAATTTTTATGAAACAACATTGTGTCCACTTTCCCTTGTTCAAAGCTATCTTTTAGAAGAAAAGAGCTCAATTTTTCATACCAAGCTCTAGGAGCTTGCTTGAGTCCATATAGGGCCTTTTTAAATTTAAAAACATGATGAGGAAGAGAATCACTTTCAAATCATGGAGGTTGTTCAACATAAACTTCCTCCTAGATTATTCTATTTAGGAATGTGCTTTTTACATCCATTTGATACAGCTTCATACTGCTATAAGCTGCAAATGAAAGCAAAATTCGTATTGCCTCTACACAAGCCACATGTATATAGGTTTCTTTGTAATCTATATCTTCCTATTGTAAGTACCCTTTTGCAACCAACCTTGCCTTGTTCCTCACAACCTTACCATTTCCATCCAATTTGTTATGGAAGACCTATTTTGCTCCAACAGCCTTCTTCCCATTCAGTAGTTCTACTAACTTCTAGACATCATTCTTTTGGAATTGATTAATTTCCTCTTGTACAGATTTTACCCAATTATCATCCTATATTGCATCATCAATATGTTTGGGTTCTACCTCTGAAATCAATGCAGTGTGCCCTAGTGATCTAAGTGATGATCTTGTTTGTACACGATTTGTTGGGTTACCAATGATTTAACTTTCTGGATGATTTCTTCCCATGATGTATTTAGTGGGTTCCTTTGCTTCTTCTTGAAGATCATCTAGATGTTGAGTGGGCACTCTAACTTTTGAACTTTGGCTGGATGACACCTTTCCTTTAATACTATCGTCTAGTCAAAGATATGCAAAAGACTCATCTAGCTCTGATAAATCTTTAGCATGCTCATTTTCATTAAACTTCACATGAATAGCTTCCTCAACTGCTAAGGTTTTTAAGTTTAAACTTTAAATGCCTTAGATGTTTCAGAGTATCCAAGAAATGTTCCATTGTGACTTTTTGAGTCAAACTTTTTCAAGTTATCTTTAGTGTTAAAAATGAAACATTTACATCTAAATGGATAGAAGTATGATATGTTGGGTTTTTGTCCCTTCCACAATTCATAATAAGACTTTTTAAGAATTGGTCTTATTATGTTTTGAAGATAACATGTAGTATTTATTGCTTCAATCCAGAAGTGCTTAAGGGTTAAATTATCATTAAGCATAGTCTTGACCATCTCTTGTAGAGATCTATTCTTTCTTTCAACAACCTCATTCTATTGAGGTGTTCTTAGCATTGAAAAATTATGAAGAAAATAATTTTCTTCATAGAACAATTGGAAATTTTCATTCGCAAATTCTTTCCCATGAACACTTTTGATTGAATTAATGCATACTCCCTTTTCATTTTGAATTCTTTTACAGAATTTAAAGAAGACACTAAAAACTCATCCTTGTGTGCTAAGAACATGACCCATGTCCATCTAGAGTAACCATCCACTATGACAAGTTCGTACCTCTTTTCACTGGTGGATGTTGTTCTATTGGGCCAAACAGATCAAGATGTAACAACTCCAAAGGTCTTGAGGTGGAAACAATGTTTTTTTTTACTAGAAAAGGAGTTTTTAATTTGTTTCCCCTTTTGGCATGCCTCACAAAGTAAATCATCTTTATATGACATACTTGGTAATCCTCTTACAAGGTTGTTTTTTTGTAGTTTTGAGATTGATGTCCAACTTGCATGACCAAGTTTTGTGTGTCACAACCAATGATTTTCTTTGACAATAGTAAGCATGATATCTTTTGATCTAATAGTTCTCCCAGATTAATCTTATAGAGGTTACCCTTTCTCTTGGCAGAGAAGAGTGGGGACCCGTCCTTGTTTTGGACGATACACTCATCCTTAATAAAGGAAACAATATATCCACTACCACATAATTGACTTATGCTCAAAATATTGTGCTTGAACCCTTCAACAAATAAAACATTATCAATAAAAGGATACAAATGAATATTGATCTTACCCTCTCTTGTTATTCTTGTTGGATCAAGTAGCCTTGGAATAATTAAGAAGGGGGGGTTGAATTAATTATGAACGTGTCTTGACTAATTAAAAATTTGTCCTTCTTAATGTTACTAGATTCAATTAGACTCTACTACTAAGTTATGAGAAAGTAAAGAACAAAAACAATAACTTAGACAAAAGTAAAGCGGAAATAAAAAGTACACAGCGGAAAGATAAAGAGTGTAGGAAAGAAGAAGAAGACAAACACAAGATTTATACTGGTTCAGCCACAACCCGTGCCTACGTCCAGTCCCCAAGCAACCACCGGTTCTTGAGATTTTGTCAAATCCTTTACAAGCAAAGATCCACAAGGGATGTACCCTCCCTTGTTCTCTTTGAACAACCAAGTGGATGTACCCTCCACTTGAACTGATCCACAAGAGATGTACCATCTCTTGTTCTCAGTATTACAACCCAAGTAGATGTACGCTCTACTTGTACCACAAAGGATGTACCCTCCAATGTGTTAAGACAAAGAATTCTTAGGCAGTTAGTCCCTTGAATCCTTGTAAGGGGAAACAAAAGATATCTCAGGCGGTTAGTCCTTTGAAATCTTTTGTTTAAAGGGAAGAGGAAGAATCAAAAGAATTCTCAGGCGGTTAGTCCTTTGAATCTTTTGGCAAGAGGGAGAAGGAAGAATCAAAAGAATTCTCAGGCGGTTAGTCCTTTGAATCTTTTGGCAAGAGGAAGAAGGAAGAAGAAGAAGAATAGCACACGTTTTTGGCCAATGAACTTTTCTTGAATAAAGAAAGTTTTGAACAAAAACTCTTAGAAGAATGCTTTGAATGAATAAAAGAAATCTGAAAGTTGTTCACTTTGAAATTCGTGCCATGGTCACATATTTATAGTCAATTGATGACTCAAGTTAAAGTTTGTGACTCTTGGCAATTTCTTCAAAACTAGTCACTTTAAAAGTTGTGACTCTTTTGAAAACTAGTCACTTTAAAAGTTGTGACTCTTTTTGAAAACTAATCACTTTAAAAGTTGTGACTCTTTAAAAAATCTTCAGAAACTAGTCACTTTAAGAATTGTGACTTTTGGTTATTTAATTTTCAAAATAAGTCACTGGTAATCGATTACCATCACAGTGTAATCAATTACACATCAACAGATGTGACTCTTCATGTTTAAATTTGAAAGTTAAAACGTTTAGAAACACTGGTAATCGATTACAAGTATTGTGTAATCGATTACACAAGTTTGAAATGATTTGAAAATGTTTTATCACAAGTTGTGACTCTTGAAATTTGAAATCTAACATTTTAAAACATTGGTAATCGATTACATGCTTATGGTTATCGATTACAACTTTGTAAATCAATTTGAAAAAGAATGTTGGCTACTGGTAATTGATTACTGCCTTCTGGTAATCGATTACCAGAGAGTAAAACTCTTGGTAAAAGATTTTTCTTTGAAAAATTCTTGAACAAAATTGTGCTATTCAATATTTTGAAAAACTCTTTTAATACTTATCTTAATTGAATCTTCACTTTAATCTTGATTCTTGAAACTTGCTTTGATTGAACGACTCTTTGATTCTTGAAACTTGCTTGATTGAATGACTCTTTGATTCTTGAAACTTGCTTGACTCTTGATTCTTGACTTGAGTCTTTGGCATCATCAAAATAAACTTGGAAAACATTGTTTCCACAATTCTTTTTTTATTCCCTTCGAAAGTGCGGTTCCACCATGATATGGAGACAGGCATTGAAACATACACATTTCTCCTGCCATGTGACATGAGCAACAACTGTCCAGGTACCATGATAGGCGTTTGCTTCCTACTATCAAAGACATCTACAATAGGAATTATCCTTTTCTTAGGTACCCAAATCTTTTTTGATCATCTTGTGTTAGCTTTAAATGCATTGGACACACCTATTCTAGGTCGATCCCTTCACTTGGACGTCAAATGTCCAACTTTACCACAAAAATAACAAACAATAATATCTTCATTATGTACATAAATCTTTCCTTCATATCCATTTTTAGATTTGTCTGAGGGACATTTACTATATCTTAATAATTTGTCAAGATTTGTTGTTCCACTAACAAATTTGACCAATGTAGATTTTAAGGTTCCAATTCCTCGTGAAGTTTTACAACATCCCGAGCTTGACCCTTAAATTCTTCATTCTTTAAAAACTTTTCATTTACGATTTTCACAGATCTTGTTATGTTCTTCACATTCCACCCAAAGATTATGTTTACTTATTTTAAGGTTCTCATAATCTTTGTGTGCTTGTGCATATTCTTTCCACAAATCATGTCTATCTTCACTTTGGTGGTTGTGAAGTTCATTTAGTTCCTATAGATCCTTTTGTAGACCTTTCAGTTTGTTTTCCAACTCTTGAAAGCTCTCCAATGGAGTAGATTTTTCTTTGGCAATTGTCTCATTATCAAGACATACCTTGGACTCCCTTTTTTTAGAAGTTTCACAAGCATCACATATTTGAGTGGACTCATCCAATGAACATCTACTTTATCTTGAAGGGTTTTTTCAAGTTCCTTATGATCTTTGGACACCTTTTTGAAATCTTTTCACAAGTTTTTGTAAGCTTGTGAAAGAATGGAAAAGTTTGATAGCAGTTCATTGTAAGCTTTTTAAGAGATTTAGGATCATTAAGAGTTACCTCATCCTCTTGATTTGATTTAGATTCTTCAGAGACTATCTGCCATCAGACATAGGTTGGCTTCTTCTTCATTAGATGAGGTGTCATCTAGATCTTTACAAGGGCTCATGAGACCTTTCTTTTCCTTGGTCTTATAGTATTTCTTCTTGTCTTGAGACTTGTCTTGTTCTGGGCATTCAAATTTGAAGTGTCCAAGTTTCTTGCATTCATAGCATACTATAGAGCTTTTGTCTTTATCTTTCTTTTCATTGAGCGTGCTTTTTGAGGAGTTCTTCCATCTGGATTCACCTTTGTTTTTCCACATCTTGTGAATCTTCTGTGAGATGAAGGCAACTTCATCTTCATCAGACTCTTCCTTAGATTCTTCATCAAAAGAGTTTTTAGCTTTAAGGGCTTTGAATAAGCTTCTGGACACTTGCTCTTTGGACAAGGAGGTCTTCTTGATCTTTTGACAGTTGATAGCTAAAGACTTTTCTTTCTTAATTCCTTCGTCCTATTGAAGTTCTTGTTCATGAACTTTGAGAGTACCAACTGGTTCTTCAAGGGAATAGAGTCAAGATTCTTTAGAGCCCTTAGCGTTGTTACATGTGGTCTCCATTTTCTAGACAAACTTCTTAAGATTTTGTCAATATGATTATAGTTATCATAAGTTCTTCCTAGAGATCTTAATTCATTTAGAATGGTTTGAAAGTGCCTAAACATACTTTGTATGTCTTCGCCTTCTTCCATAGAGAAGAGTTCATGCTTAGGAGCGATGAGACTCAATTTGTTCCTCTTTACCTGTGATGTTCCTTCTTAAGTTACAGTTAGAGTGTCCCACATTTGCTTGGCACCACTGAAGCTATGTACTTTGGTGTATTCTTCTTTTATAAGGTGCATAACATAACGTTAGGAGCCTTGAAGTTGAGTAGAAATTTGAGTTTTTGCTCCTCCGTCCACTGGCTCCTAGGGATTTCATTTAACTCATTGTCATATGGAATGTGATTTCCATTTTCTACCATATCCCATAGGTCAATGTGAATGGACTCAAAATGAGCTATCATCCGTTCCTTCTAGCAGTCATATTTCACACCTCTAAACATAGGTGGTTTGTTGGTTGAGTATTTCCATTTTTTCATTAATTGCTACATTTTTTCCTCAGTATTGTTAAATACTTAACATGTGACGCTGAGAATTGATACAAACTAAAATATCAACAATCACACTAATAGGGAGGAGGGAGGTTGAATAGTGTGTTAATAAAAGATAATAACTTCTTTTTTTTGCAAATAAAAACTTTTATCACTATCCCAAAAAGTTGGATGCAATGCAGTCATCCGCTTATAAGAAAACCAAGTTTGATGAAAATCAAGTTTGGTCATCCAATAATAATAAAGCAATATTTTCATGAAAGTTTTTCAGGTAAACACTTAGTGAGAAACATGTGCTCTTGAGTAGAGGCTGCCTTTTATAGACTTCAATGAATGGTCCGTCATGGAATCAGTGCTAAGTCTTGATATGACCACTTTCTAACATCTAGAGGCGAGGCTATGTGGTCTGCTCTAATTAGAGAGGAACAAAATAGAAGTACAGACAACAACATATGCTCCTCTTCTGAGGGAATATTCTGTGAATACTTTCTATTCTCTTCTATTTTGTCTTTTTCTTAAATTTTAAAAGCTAGCAATTCAAATAAAGAGAGGCAAAATTGAAATTCTTAAAGCGAGATCGTGCACTTCCCTTTGTGGCTATCATAGTCCTTTCGTACTCGGTTGGACATCACTTATAAGAGTATAAAGTGAGTATGTAAGTGACACTGGTTTTTACAATAAATGGATGCAATTAATGTTACAGCGCATTGGACGCTGATTATATCTTTAGTAAAATAGGCTTTTACTTGTGACTAGACACGAGCTTACAAGTGTTGTAGAGGTGATAGCATGTTAGCCCATTTACGTTGTTCTTCCTATTTACTCAACAACAACTCATTAGATCATCAATAATTTATACTTTTGTAAACATCAAAATCAAAGGAAGGGTGGGTCGTCAAGTGGTCAACAGACCATCCAGACCTAACAAGATCCTTTCAACATAAGACAAAGTTTAAGAAGAATGACTCAACCTGATGCAATCCTACCCCCAAGGACATTGGATAGAAGACTCCAATAAGATTTGGCCAGAGATGCAAGAGAAGGTCCTAGGATTCTCATGAGCCTTAGGGTAGATTTTGGGCCACGGGCTAAGTATGAGTCCACTTATCTTTGTACATATTAGATTAGGGTTTCATTATTTTTTTAACCTTGCACTTAGGGCTCCATAGTGTAGGGAGGGTACCCTAGTAATGTAGGATTTTTTAGCCCTAGTATTTTAGGGCACCTAGACTAGTTTTTATATTAGGGGTAGTTTTGTAATTTCATATGCATTAAGGGCACTATTTGATGTGTGTGTGTTGGGAGAGAAGTTTAATTGAATTGGGAGAAGCCCAATCCAATTAAATTATGGACCTTCCTAAGGGGGAGGTGAGCATTTGCTTGCCACATCATATAGTCACACTTTGTGCATGTCCTTCATGCTTTACATGCCTTATGACACCTAAGCACACTTAGTGGAGAATCTTGGACTTGATCTTGGATTAGTGGGCTGAACCATAGCTAAAATTCACTAAGCATAATTAGTGAAATTTTGGCTCCACAAATTCAAATTCAATTTCAAGTGAAATTTTAGTAGAAATTCAAATTTCCCTCCAATTTTGTGTGACACTTAGGCTATAAATAGAGGCCTTGTGTGCGCATTTTTTCAACTTTGATCATTTGAGAATTACACTTCAAAGTTCAGACCTCATTTGAGGCACAAAATTTCATGGCCTTTCTCTCATTCTCCCTCCACTCATCTTCTCCTATCTTCAAGCTCTTATCCATGGCTTCCTATGGTGGTGAGCTTGTTCTTGACACATCTTCTCCTTGCCATTGATCTTCAAGAAGCAAAGAACTCCATTGATAAAGAAGATCCAAGGCCTACAAGCTCCACATGGAGCTACATCATAACCTCCTCTAATTTTACTTGTTTTGAGAGTGACAAACTAGGTCACATAAAATTTGAATGCTCTATTTTCTTAAAGAAACAACAAGGAGGAGAAAAGGAGACAAAATGTCATAGTAAGAAGAAGAAGTTTTACACAACATGGGATGAGAATGCTTCCCGTACTTCAAGTAATTCAAACAATGAAGAAGAGGCAAATCTATCTTATGGCGGATGGTGAAGTAGAAAGCACAGTAAGCACTTTTGATTCCAAAACTGATCTTGATGAAAACTTTGATAAGCTTTTAGATGCCTTCAATGAAATGCATGAAGAGGCTCAAAAGTTATCTCAAGCCAACAACTCTCTCAAGGGAAAGTTGAGATGTGATGTGGATAAAATAGTGAGTAGTCAAAAAGAGTTATCTAGTTTAAAATTGAAAAATGAGGTACTTGAAAAACCACTAGAAAACTCTTCTTGCAGTGACAAAACTATCTAGATATTTCCCCCTCCTAATGTGAAACGTGCAAGGAACTTAAATCAAAAAATGAATATTTGATTTAAACCTTGTCAAAGTGCATGTTTAAAAAGGAAGGACTTGGTTATACTTTTGGCAAGAAACAAAAGGCTTTTAAAAAATTTCTCCAACTTTGTCAAAGCGTCTAGAACTCCTTTTACAACATGTCACTATTGCATGCATAAAGGTCATACATCTAAAAATTGTGTGATTAGGAGATATGGTGTTCCTAATGGGAAGTATAGATGGGTTCCCAAAGGAACAACAAAGGTTACTAACCAAAAAAGAACCTTAAATCACTTGTGTACCTCAAAATACCATTTAAATTGTTTTATAGGTATGCCTTGAAGCCAAATGAGCTTATGTGGTATTTGGATAGTGATTGTTCTGTTAGACAAGTGGCCTCAGATATCTTAAGAAGGGGGGGTTGAATTAAGATAACCCAAAATGCTTCCCCAATTAAAAATCTATTTCACTTTCTTTTCAAGTTATAAATTCCCTTAACAATGAACTTCTTAAATATTAATTCAAATAAAACAATTTGAATATGAATATAAAGCAATAATAAACAAAGGAGATTAAGGGAAGAGAAAGTGCAAACTCAGATTTATACTGGTTCGGCCACACCCTTGTGCCTACGTCCAGTCCCCAAGCAACCCGCTTGAGAGTTCCACTATCTTGTAAATTCCTTTTACAAGTTCTAAACACACAAGGACAATCCTTCCTTTGTGTTTAGAATTCCTTTACAACAAGAGACCCACGGTCTCTTAATCCCTTAGAGAATGAGGAGAAGAAGAAGAATGAATCTCTCTAGAAAGAGATAGATTTTACAGATTTGAGCACTCAAATAATTCCTTAATGAATTACAATTGAATTGGCCAAGGAATTTTTAAGAGGATAGAATGATTTTTGCTCTTTGAGAGGATAAACACTTGTTGTTCTGAAAAACTCTGTCAAAATCGTGTCTCAAGTCACATATATATAGGCTTATGATAGCCATTCAATAAGCACATAAAAAGATGTGACTGTTGAGAATGTTTTCTGAAAAACTCCTCTGGTAATCGATTACAATAAGTGTGTAATCGATTACACTCTTTAAAATTTGAATTAAAACGTTCAGAAACTGCTGGTAATCGATTACCATATATGTGTAATCGATTACACAGTGCTGTCATACCCTAATTTCGTCCGGGGATTATTACTTGATGACATGCAACCTTTGGTTAGCCGCTTTGAGGTACTTGGCGTCCTTTGTTGCACAATAAATGAAGTCCCGAGATGTCTCGGAAATCAAAAGGAAGCAGGCTTGCGCGATCCGTGAAATTCCGTAATGTGGCGGAAGTCGAAAAGAGGTGTTTTTGCGCAATCCGTGAGTTTCCGTAACTTCTTCGAAAGCTAAAAAAGAGTAAATACATAATCCGTAAGGATTCGTAACCTTGCGGAAGGGAAATAAGTATCTTTACGAAATTCGTAAAGTTTCGTAACGTTACGGAAAAAGAATTACCAAAAAAAATAAAAGGGGGTGCATTTAGTAAAAAGGGGGGTGCAAATAGCAATCTGGCCCACTTGGGCCTTCCAGGCCCTTCCTCCAGAAGGCTGTTGCTTCTGGAGGAAGCAACCTTGCTCGCCTGGGCGAGCTGGGTGGCAAGCTTCTCCCCTATTTTGCTATAAATAGGGGAAGAAGTGAAGAAGAAAAGGGTTCAGCCTTCTTGGCATTTCGTATTCTCTTAAATTTGCTGAGGAAAATTATTTCCGTGAAGAAAATCCTAGCCGAGGCGCTTCCATAACGTTTCCGTGAGTAATTACGCGAAGATTCTCGACCGTTCTTCAAGATTCATCGTTCGTTCTTCGTTTTCTTCAGTCTTCAACGGGTAAGTACCTCAAACCGAGCTTTTCAATTCATTCTATGTACCCGTGGTGGTCCACATTTTGTTTCATGTATTTTTATTCTCGTTTTCATTTGCTTTTTATACCCCCTTTTGACGTGCTTAAGCCATTTATTTAAGTCATTTCTCGCTTAATCTAAAAATAAAATAAATTTCCACCGATCGTTTGAATTGTATCATCCGTTAATTTTGGTTAAAATGAATTCCGACCGTTCGGTCGTGCCGTAACCACGTTGGAAATCAAAAAAGAGGTAAAATAATAATATAATAATCAAAAAATACCTTTTAGTAAAATAAAAGCGAAAGATCAATCGGACGTTTTCTCTTTGGGATTTCTCATTCTTAATTGAATTGACTAATAACTAAAGTGAAACTAAGGCTAAAATCAAACTCGCCTAGTCAAGCTCGTCCACAAAAATAGGTTTTTTGAAAGTTTATCATTTCAGTTTCTTACTAAGTAAAAAGGATCATTTTTAAGGTCCAACGCCTTAAAATGATCACCCTTCAAGTAAAAAGAATCACTTGATTCACGCATAAGAAAGAACTACGTAGGTCTGATTTCCTCTCCAAAGGAGGGTACGTAGGAGCAAAAGCCCCGCTTTTGTCGACCTCAAAAAATAAAAAGAAATAAAAGTTAAGATAACACAATTCCACAATTCTAAAAAATAGGTTGTTGTCCTTTGAGACAAACGTGAGAGGTGCTAATACCTTCCTCAAGCGTAAATACAACTCCCAAACTTAGAATTTTCATTTTGATCGGTTTCCTTCGGTTTTCCTGACGTTTTCCACAAATAAACGTTGGTGGCGACTCCGCGCATCTTTCCTCCTTTGGAAAGCGCACCCGTGAGCCTCGCCCTCGCTCGCCCGCGAAGGGCACGTTGCGACAAGTGCAAATTTTGAATTCAAATTTTAATAGTTGTTGTAAATCAGTTTTGGCCACTGGTAATCGATTACATCCTCTGGTAATCGATTACCAGAGAGTAAATTTGTTGAAAAAGACTTTTTTTAACTTAAACTTCTTGGCCAAACCTTTTGCGATTTCAATTGGAATTTCCTTCCTATTTAATATCCTTTCTAAGACTCTATAGACTATCTTGATCATCCATCTTGAATATCTCTAATTGCTTTGTCTTGAGTAAATCTTTGAGAAGCATATGATTCATGTAATCCTTTGGCATCATCAAAACATTCAGCTTGATCCTTTGTCTACAATCTCCCCCTTTTTGATGATGACAATACCTGAAATCAAGACAAGCTATATACAAGATGATAGCACGTTCACACAACCCTTACTCCCCCTATCTTTTGGCATGTATGCCTAACTTTTCTTAACGATAAATTTCTAATTGATTTCTAACCCATGTTCTCTCCCAAGTTCTCTCCCCCTTTGGCAGCATCAAAAAGAACTAGAGCAAAGCAATCAATATCCAAACATTAACACAATAAATATCCAAACAAAGCCAACCATTAAACCAAAATAAATCCATACATTGTCATAATCAACCAAAGCAAAGTCTAGAAATATAATTATAGTGCAAGATTACGATAACTAGAGCAACAAAAAGCCAAATACACGGCGATAAAACAAAGTACTAATAATACTTAACCACTAATAATACTTAGTCTTAATAATAACATATAAGCTAAGAGGATGATGGAGGCGGTGGAGGTGGATCAAAGCAAGTACGGATGAAGGAGACATCTTCTTCAACTTTGGTGATCCTTGATTCCATGGCATCAAACCGCATGTCGACTTGCAATTCCATAGCATCAAACTTGTCACCAACAAAAGTCTGAAGACCATCGAACTTTTCCAAAAGCTTTCGAAGAAGAGAGGAATTATCTTCAACTGGTAGGTTGCCTTCATCATCAGCGGGTTGAGCACCATTTTTGACCCAAGAGCCATCATGCTCTTTGCGGTAACCAAAAGAAGCAATCACAGCAGCACCAATTAAAAAAGATCGCTTGATTGGAACATAAGGTTCAGAATCAAGAGGAATTTGAAAATGGCGGAAAAAGAGAGTGACAAGCTGTGGATATGGTAATGGAGCATTTAATCGCAATGCCATATGCATGCGATATTTGACTAAGTGTGCCCAGTCAAGTTGACTCCCTGTATGAAAGGCCCACATGATAATTAGATCTTCCTCAGAAACCTGGGCAAGGTTGGAAGACCGTGGAAGCAAAATACGCACAATTAAATAGTGAAGGATGCGGCTTTCAAAAGCCAATGACCCGGCAAGAAGACGTCCGGTCATATCCACATTGTTGGTGCAAACCAACTGGCGGGCATCATGGGCAGAGAAATCAAATTTCCAGTCGTCATTCAGTGTACCTTCAAATGGTACACCGTCACTGGGTAATTTGGTTAAGTCATGGAAAAGGGACTGATCAATGACCATTTTTATCCCAAAAATTTCAGAAATCAGAGTGTTGTCCTGAATTTCAAGATTACAATAAAAAGCTTTAACCAATTCAGGATAAATAGGCACTTGTAATGACATAAAAGGTAGAAGACCTAAGTTCTGAAAGGCTTGAATGCAATCAAAGGTTTTAGCAGAAAAGAATTCCATATCAATAAACTTAGGGTCGATAATGGAACGAGATGAGAAAAGATTGGAGTACCGTTTCTGCTATTCGTCGGAAGAAAACACTGGGGAAGAGGACAATGAGGGTGGAATTGGTGCTGTGGATGCGCTAGTGGCTCCAGAACGATGAGCTCTTGAAGCCGAAGCGGAGGCGGAAGAACCCTTTCGTTTCTTTGACGATTCTGCCATTTGAGGGAGTTGTTGCAGATTTTAATCGGTGAAATCAAAAGAAAAATGAAAAAGAAGAAGATTGCAATTTACGGGAGTTGATTTGATGAAGAAATGAGTGAGATAGGAAGGTTTGGAGGTTTGGGAATGGAGGTACGACGCAAGGAGGAAAGGGCTGCGCAGGAGATTCTGAAAACGTGATATTTATAGAGCAGGACGCGTGGTAATCGATTACAAGTAATGGTAATCGATTACAGGAGGAGGCAGCCTACTGGTAATCGATTACATGAATACTGTAATCGATTACAGGCCATCTGTTCTAGTGTAATCGATTACAGTATTCATGTAATCGATTACCAGAACAAAAAATAGCCTTTTTCTAAAAGAAAACTTATTTCTAAATCTAAAAACTTATACTATCTTAAGAGTTAATTATACTAACAAGAAAAGTAAACTAAATTAAACAAAACAAGCGTCATACTTCATCAAAAACACAATCAATCATTCAAAAAAAAATTACCTATTTAAATCACTAAGGTCTAAAAGCCCTAATTCTCTTCTTATTGAAAAGAATATTTCTTTTGGGAGAGGTTTTGTAAAGATACCAGCAAGCTAATTCTTTGTATCAACAAACTCTAATATACAATCTCCCTTTAGGACATGATCTCTAAGAAAATGGTGCCTAATTTCTATATGTTTGGTTCTAGAGTGTTGAACAGGGTTTTTGGATAGATTTATGGCACTAGTGTTATCACACCTAATAGGCATACGATCAAGAAGGATACCATAGTTAGATAATTGTTGCTTCATCCATAAAATCTGTGCACAACAACTGCCGATAGAAATATATTCCGCTTCAGTAGTGGACAAAGCAACACTGTTTTGTTTCTTACTATGCCATGAGACAAGAGCGGATCCAATGAATTGACAAGTTCCACTTGTGCTTTTTCTATCAGTTTTTGATCCGGCAAAGTCAGAATCAGAATATCCTATTAAGTTACATGTTGAGTTCTTAGGATACCATAATCCTAAATTTATTGTACCTAATAGATATCTCATGATTCTCTTAACTGCACTCAAATGTGATTGTTTGGGGTTGGATTGAAACCTAGCACACATGCATACACTAAACATAATATCAGGCCTACTAGCAGATAAATAGAGAAGAGATCCAATCATACCTCGATACTGTTTCATGTCTATAGATTGACCAGATTCATCTTTATCTAAGTAACAGCTAGTGCTCATTGGTGTAGCCATGTGTTTTGCATTTTCCATCCCAAATCTTTTTATTAATTCTTTGCAGTACTTGGCTTGATTGATGAATATACCTTCTTGAGTTTGCTTGATTTGTAATCCCAGGAAGTACTTTAGTTCTCCCATCATTGACATTTCAAATTCACTTTTCATATCAAGGGAAAACTCCTTGCACAATGAATCATTAGTGGATCCAAAAATTATATCATCAACATATATTTGAACCAACAAAATATCATTATGTTTTCTCTTTATGAATAATGTGGTATCCACTTTACCTTTAGAGAATTCTTTTTCTAGAAGAAAATTACTTAAGCGTTCATACCAAGCCCTAGGGGCTTGTTTCAAACCATAAAGAGCCTTTTGCAATTTATAAACATGATTTGGTTTATCTGGGATTTCAAAGCCTGGGGGTTGTTCAACATATACTTCTTCTTGAATTAAACCATTTAGAAAAGCACTTTTAACATCCATTTGATAGAGTTTAAAATTCATTATGGATGCATATGCTAAGAGCATTCTAATGGCTTCTAATCTTGCAACTGGAGCATATGTTTCTTCATAGTCTATTCCCTCTTCTTGATTATACCCTTTTGCTACTAACCTAGCCTTATTTCTAATAATTATGCCATGTTCATCTAATTTATTTCTAAAAACCCATTTTGTTCCTATGACAGGATAATTTTCAGGTTTTTCTACTAGTTTCCACACATTATTTCTTTCAAATTGATTCAGTTCTTCTTGCATGGCAATGATCCAGTTATCATCTATTATGGCTTCTTTTATATTTTTAGGTTCAATCATAGATACAAAAGCCATATTATTGCATAAATCTTTAAGAGAATGTCTAGTTGTTACCCCTTTTGAAATATCACCAATAATGTTGTCGAGGGGATGATCTCTTGAAGCTTTCCATTCTCTTGGAAGTTCATCATTTGATTTGACTTCTTTTGGAGGATCTTCATTGTTTCCTTTATCATTTCCTTTGGAATCTTGTTCATGAATATTCATATGTTCTAAAGAATCTGCAATATCATCTAGCATATTCTTTCTTGACAAGATAGCATTAGATTCATCAAAGGTAACATGAATGGATTCCTCGATATTCATAGTTCTTTTATTATATATCCTATATGCTTTGCTTTGTAATGAATATCCAAGAAAAATACCTTCATCAGATTTTGCATCGAATTTTCCTAGATTATCTTTACCATTATTAAGCACAAAGCACTTGCAACCAAAAACATGTAGATGAGAAATATTTGGTTTTCTACCATTATATAACTCATATGGGGTTTTCTTTAAAATGGGTCTTATTAAGGCCCTATTCATGATGTAACATGCAGTATTGACAGCTTCAGCCCAAAAATACTTTGGAAGAGAAGTATCATTTAATAAAGTTCTTGCAATTTCTTCCAATGACCTATTTTTCCTCTCAACAACTCCATTTTGTTGAGGGGTTCTAGGTGCAGAAAAATTGTGTTCAATACCATGTTCATCACAGAATAATTCAAAATCTTTATTTTCAAATTCACCCCCATGATCACTTCTAATGGATGCAATCTTGAGATTTTTCTTGTTTTGTATGACTTTAGCAAGTTTTCTAAATGCTTGGAATGAATCACTTTTATGTGTAATAAATAATGTCCAAGTATATCTAGAGAAATCATCAATTATAACTAGAGCATAGTAACTTCCTCCAAAACTCATGGTTCTAGATGGACCAAATAAATCCATATGCAATAATTGTAAGGGTTGAGTGGTTGAAACAACATTTTTAGGTTTGAATGAGACTCTTGTTTGTTTGCCCTTTTAACATACATCACATAATTTATCTTTTTCAAATTTCAATTTAGGCAAACCAACTACTAAATCCTTTGAAATTAATTTATTTAAGTGATCCATGTTTATGTGAGCAATTCTTTTATGCCATAACCATGGATTATCATCTTTTCTAAGAAAGCAATGATTGTTTTCTAGTTTTATGCTTAAGTCTATCATGTAAACATTATTGACTCTATGTCCTACATGCTTTATATTAATGTCATGCTTATGTTCTATAAGACATTTTTGAGAATCAAATGATACTAGATAGCCTTTGTCTCATAATTGACTAACGCTAAGCAGGCTGTGCTTAAGGCCTTCAACAAGTAGAACATTTTCAATGGAGTTTGAAGAATTTGTACCTATTTTACCAACTTCAAGGATTCTACCTTTGTTGTTGTTACCATATGTTACGTGCCCGATTTTCTTTGGAGAGATATGTGTAAAATTTGATGCATCTCCAGTCATATGTTTTGAGCATCCGCTATCTATGTACCACTTCTTCCTCAAAGACACCTACATATCAAATTTTTGACTTAGGTACCCAAACTTTATTGGGTCCTTGCATGTTAGTATAAACTGAGGATCCTTTTGGGACCCATATCATTTTAATGTTGCTGTAATTTTTCTTGAAGTAGCAAGTTGATATGCCATGTCCTCTTCTTCCACAGTAAAAACAAGTTATATAATTACATTTTTGTGTGGAAGTAGAAAAGTTTTTATAAAACTTTTGTTGTTTTTCAGATTTATACCCTAGTCCATTCTTATTGGAAACATATCTTTGTTTACTTAATATGACATCTAAATTATTTTTACTATAAGAAAATTTAGCAAGTGAATTTTTCAACTCTTTAATTTTTTTTTCATATTTTTCACAACAACTACAAGGATCTGATAGTTTCTTGTCAGAAATAGTGGAGATATTAACTTTTTCATTTGTTTTAGAAATTGAGACTTCATTTCTAAGATGATCTAATTCTTTGTTTAATTTTGAGATTTCATTTTCTAAATTTGAAATTGTTTTCTTTGAATATGAAACTAATTTTGCAAGTTTAATTGATTCTTTATGCAGATCAGCAAATGCTTCTTGCAATTCATCAAAAGAAATAGATAAGTTATTTGAAGATGTTACCTCTTCATCACTTTCGTAACTTTTAGCCATAAGGCAGAGATTTATCTCTTCATTTTCTGAATCTTCAGAAGATTCCATATCATTTTCATCCCATGTGATGTATGCTTTCTTCAGTTTCTTTTCACTAAGATTTTTCTTTTCAGATTTCTCCATCTTTTTCTTGGAGATGGGACAATCAACCCTCAGATATCCAGGTTGATTACATTCAAAGCATTTTAAAGTAGAGGATGAAGTTTCTGTCCTTCTCTTTGATTTAAAATTGGGTCGCCTCTAATTTCCTCTTACTTTAAGAAACTTGTTGAATCTTTTTACAAAAAGACTTAGATCATCATCATCATCTGGATCATTTTCCTGATCACTTTCTTCTTGAATTGAGGATGATGCTTTAAGAGAAATTCCTTTCTTTTTCTTGTCATTTTCTTCATGTTGGTGTAATCTCAATAATTCCATCTCGTGTTCCTGCAACTTTCCAAATAAAGTGGCAAGGGACATGTTAGACAAATCTCTTGATTCAGTAATGGCCGTTACTTTGGGTTGCCATTCTCTACTTAAACATCTTAACACCTTGTTTATGAGATCCTCATTTTGAAATTCTTTACCTAAGGCTGCTAGATGATTTACTATATGTGTAAATCTCTTTTGCATGCTTTGAATATTTTCATTTTCATTCATTCTAAATAATTCATACTCATGAGTTAGTGCATTTATCCTAGATCTTTTAACATCTGTAGTTCCTTCATGTGTTAATCGAAGAGTGTCCCACATTTCCTTAGCACTCTTACAATTTGAAACCCTGAAATATTCATCCATTCCTAGGGCAGATGTTATTATGTTTTTGGCTTTTAAATTGTATTGTACTCGTTTTCTATCCTCTTCAGACCATCTATCTCTAGGTTTTTCTATAGTTATACTTTCACTTGATGAACTGCCATCTATTGTAATTCTTTCTACTGTGGTGGGTATATAAGGCCCTATTTCTATGGCTTCCCAAATATTTAGGTCTATTGCCTCAATAAAAATTTGCATTCGGGTTTTCCAGTAATGGTAACCCTCTCCATTAAAGATTGGAGGTCTATTGATAGAATTCCCTTCTGGAAATAAGGAGTTTGCTGAGGCCATCTTTTTCTTGAAGCTTCTAAACTTTATACAAGAATGAAGCTCTGATACCACTTGTTAGACAAGTGACCTCAGATATCTTAAGAAGGGGGGGTTGAATTAAGATAACCCAAAATGCTTCCCCAATTAAAAATCTATTTCACTTTCTTTTCAAGTTATAAATTCCCTTAACAATGAACTTCTTAAATATTAATTCAAATAAAAAAATTTGAATATGAATATAAAGCAATAATAAACAAAGGAGATTAAGGGAAGAGAAAGTGCAAACTCAGATTTATACTGGTTCGGCCACACCCTTGTGCCTACGTCCAGTCCCCAAGCAACCCGCTTGAGAGTTCCACTATCTTGTAAATTCCTTTTACAAGTTCTAAACACACAAGGACAATCCTTCCTTTGTGTTTAGAATTCCTTTACAACAAGAGACCCACGGTCTCTTAATCCCTTAGAGAATGAGGAGAAGAAGAAGAATGAATCTCTCTAGAAAGAGATAGATTTTACAGATTTGAGCACTCAAATAATTCCTTAATGAATTGCAATTGAATTGGCCAAGGAATTTTTAAGAGGATAGAATGATTTTTGCTCTTTGAGAGGATAAACACTTGTTGTTCTGAAAAACTCTGTCAAAATCGTGTCTCAAGTCACATATATATAGGCTTATGATAGCCATTCAATAACCACATAAAAAGATGTGACTGTTGAGAATGTTTTCTGAAAAACTCCTCTAGTAATCGATTACAATAAGTGTGTAATCGATTACACTCTTTAAAATTTGAATTAAAACGTTCAGAAACTGCTGGTAATCGATTACCATATATGTGTAATCGATTACACAGTGCAAATTTTGAATTCAAATTTTAATAGCTGTTGTAAATCAGTTTTGGCCACTGGTAATCGATTACATCCTCTGGTAATCGATTACCAGAGAGTAAATTTGTTGAAAAAGACTTTTTTTAACTTAAACTTCTTGGCCAGACCTTTTGCGATTTCAATTGGAATTTCCTTCCTATTTAATATCCTTTCTAAGACTCTATAGACTGTCTTGATCATCCATCTTGAATATCTCTAATTGCTTTGTCTTGAGTAAATCTTTGAGAAGCATATGATTCATGTAATCCTTTGGCATCATCAAAACATTCAGCTTGATCCTTTGTCTACATGTTCAAGGCTTATAACAGGAGACAAGAACAAATTTGTCTCATTGAAAGCAAAAGAAGGAGGATGTGTAACCTATAGGGACAACAACAAAGGTAAAATTCTTGGTATATGTAATATTGGAAACTTATTAACTACATTGATAGGGAATGTTTTGTTTGTGGATGGATTAAAGCATAAACTTCTAAACATTAGTCAATTTTGTGACAATGGTTATAAAATTATTTTTAATAAAGATTGTTTCACTATTTCCAATCCAATTACCAATCAAATTGAGTTTGTTGTCAACCAAATAGGTAATTCCTACATGCTAATTATTGATTGTGTTTCATCATCATCCTTTACTTGTTTAACTTGAAAGGATGATATTTCTTGGCTCTGGCATAGAAAGGTAGCTCACATTGATATGGACCACTTAAACAAACTCATATCTAAAGAGCTAGTTAAGGGACTTCTTAAGCTTAAGCTTACAAAGGATGACTTGTGTGATGCATGTAAAAAGGCAAGAAATTTAGGGTTACTTTTAAATCTAAAAATATGATTTCAACCTCTAGACCACTTGAACTCTTGCATTTAGACTTGTTTGGTCCTTTTAGAACTAGGAGCATAAGAGGAAACTATTATGTCTTAGTGATTGTGGATGACTACTCTAGATTTACATGCACTTTGTTTCTATCCTTAAAAAACAATGTTTTCAAAGCTTTTGCAAACTAGCCAAATTGATTTAAAATGAAAAAGATTTGAAAACCAAAGCTTTGAGAAGTGATCATGCGGGTGAATTTCAAAATGAGGATTTTGAAACTTTTTGTAAAGAGTATGGTATTGATCATAATTTTTTAGCTTCAAGAACCCCTCAACAAAATGAAGTTGTGGAGAGGAAAATTAGATCTCTTGAGGAATTAGCAAGAACTATGTTAAATGAAAACCATCTATCTAAATTTTTTGGGGCGGATGCGGTAAGTACAACTTGAGATGTTCTCAATAGAGTGATTATGATACCTATTTTGAAATTAACACCGTATGAGATTTACGAAGGTTAAAAACCAAATATATCACATCTCAAGGTATTTGGGTGTAAATGCTTTGTTTTAAATAATGGAGAAGAATCACTTGGAAAGTTTGATGCAAAAGCCGATGAAGGTTTATTTCTAGGGTGCTCATCTACTAGCAAGGCATGTAGAGTTTTCAAAAAAAAAACATTAAAGATTGAATAATTTGTCCATGTTGTATTTGATGAATCTAATCCTCAAAAGGAGGGAAAGGTGCTTCTTTTTATGATGATGTGAGGAGTCCAAGGGAAGCTTCTCCAAGGAGTGAAGAGGTGGTGAGCAATAAAGCTCAAGAATGACCCTCATCACAACACAACTTTCTTCCCAAGGAATGAAGAACACCAAGGGATCTCTCTATAGACAACATCATTGGAGACATAGAAAAGGGAGTAACTATTGGACACTCTTTGAACTTGTTTTATGAACATACTACATTTGTGTCTCAAGTAGAACCCTTGTATATAGAAGAGGTACTTAAAGATGAGTTTTGGATAATGTCCTTGCATGAGGAGTTGAGCCAAATTAAAAGGAATGATGTATGGGAATTGGCACCTTATTCTAAAAATATGAATATCATTAGCACTAAATGGGTGTTTAAAAATAAATTGGATGAACATGGTTTGGTTACTAGGAATAAAGCAACGCTAGTAGCCAAGGGCTATAACCAACAAGAGGGTATAGACTTTGGTGAAACCTATGTGTCGCAACCTACCCTTCGACGGGAGGGCGACGCGGGGCTCACGAGTATGTCTTCCAAGGGAGGAAAATGCGCGAATTCTCCACCAACTTTTATTCGAGGAAAACGTTGGAAAAACCGGAAATGTGTGGTCTACGAACTTTAAGCGTGAAAGGTTCGGGAGTTGTTTTTATGCACGGGGAAGGTATTAGCACCCCACGCGTCCGTCACAAGGGACGGCAACCTTCAATCAAGTGTGCAAATATGACTTTCAAAATTATGTATTTTTCCCTTTTTTATGTTTTTATGTCTTTTTATGCCTTTTTTTTTATTTTTTTTATCTTTTTTGTGGTCGACAAGGGTGTTTCCCTCACTCCTACGTATCCTCAATTGCGATGAGGAAATCAGACCTACGTAGTTCTTTTAGAACTAAACGTTGGTTAAGTTGTTTTTATCTTTTTTCGTAAGATAGATTTTAATTGAACAAAGGGTCATTTAAGGCGTTGGACCATTTAAACGATCTTTTGATTTTGAAAGGAGAGAAACGTTAAGGCGTTGGACCATTAATGATCTCTTGTTTTTGAAAGGAGAGAAATGTTAAGGCGTTGGACCATTAACGATCTCTTGGGGTGGTCGACAAAAGCGGGGCTTTTGCTCCTACGTATCCTCAATTGCGAAGAGTAAATCAGACCTACGTAGTTCTTGCAAAAGCGGTAAAGTTACATGTTGATTTCATGCTTTTGAACGGTCCATGTTAACCGATAAAAGCAAAGAGGACCGTTTAAGGCGTTGGACCTTAAAACGGTTTTTAGTGTTTTTTACGGACAAAGCTTGATTTGTGAGTTGATTTTAGCCTTAGTTTCACTTTGGTTATTAGTCAATTGATCCAAGGAAACTTCCAAAGAAAAACGTCCGATTGATTTTTTTTTTATTATTTTATCCAAAGATATTTTGATTATTTTATTATTATTTTGCCCTTTTTGGATTAAAATGTGGTTACCGCGTGAATGATCAGTTGGATTTTATTTTAACAGAGATTAAACGATATTACAACTCAAATGATCGGTGGAAATTCATTTTATTATTTATTAGGCGAGAAAACAACTTAAATAAATGGTTAAAGCACGTCAAAAGGGGGTACGGAAAATAAACGAAATAAAAATAAAAGCACGCGAAACAAGTGGGGACCACTAAGGGTACATAGAACGAATTGAAAGATCGGATTTCGAGAACTTACCGGTTGAAGATCGAAGAACGATGAAGAACGAATGAAGAACGATGAAGAACGGTGAAGAATCTTCACGAAATCGCACACGGAAACGTTACGGAAACGCCTCGGCTTGGATTTTTTCCACGGAAACAATTTTCCTCACTAATTTCGAGAGAATCCTAAATACCAGAAGGACTGAACCAAAATACTCTGCCCTCTTTCCCTTATTTATAGGGGAAAAGAGGAAGGTGGTTGCCGCCCAGCTCGCCCAGGCAAGCTTCCACCAGAAGGCACCGCCTTCTGTTGGAACCCCCTAGAAGGCCAAGTGGGCCTGATTGCTATTTGCACAACCCTTTTTACTAAATACACCCCCTTTTGCCCTTTTTGTTGATTCATTTTCTGAAATGTTACGAAACTTTACGGATTACGTAAGACACTTATTTTCTTTCCAGAATGTCGCGAAACTTTATGGATTACGCAACAATGCCCTTTTTGACTTTCGAAATGTTGTGAAACTTCACGGATTGCCTAACGATGAGTGTCAAGTACCTCGATGCGGTCAAACAAAGGTTGCATGCCACCAAACAATGGTCCCCGGATGAAATTAGGGTATGACAGATAGCTATTGTGAAAACACTTCCAATTGAGCATAAGGAGGATTATGTTTTAACACATATTTCTACAACTTGAAACTTGGTGAGTAACTTGTATTTTTCAGTTTTATTTTACTATCTTGTTTTGTTTTTCTCATTATCTTGGATTGATTAGGTTATGCACCTTACATGCTTCTACATTTCACTCCAAGCTTTGATTTGCTTCTACATTTTATACTGCCTGGAAATACTGCTTGTAAGACACCTAATGATTATTTTATTATAGTTTGTATGAGATAGTTATGTTCTGGTATATGTATTTGTGGTTGTCGTAGCATAATCTTGATTCTAAAGTTCGTGTGATGGACTAATGGCTACTGTTACAACTTTTTGATGACCTTGTTTTTATTGTTAATGTGTTGGGTATCTTGATGCTTATAATTAATGTAATAGTTGGTAAGGTGTCTTGTATGGTTTTGCTTCTCATGCTAGTTAACTAAACCACATTTTTTGTGGTGTAACTAACATTGTTTCCAAATATATATCTGTTGGATTTCCCCTGCGGTTGCTTTTTGTTCCACTTTTTCTTCGTTCAAATATATTCAAGGGAAATCCGGTTTGCCGGAAAGCGCACCGGATCGTCAAGTATTTAAAAATTAAAACGGAATTTAAACTAATGTTAGCCTGAATTAAGTTCAGAAATGAAGCATTGTTGAGAGAACATGTATGATTGATAATTTAAAACAAAATTTAAACTAAACTTTTATGCTAAATCTATAAAATGCAAAGTAAGTAAAAGTGACAGCAGTAGGTAGAAATGTTAGGTCTTTCTCACAAACAAGCTGATGCATATAAATATATTTCTCTAATTAATCATGCTCTTGTGTTCTATGCTGTAGCCTAAATTACTAAACCTTGATCCCTCGTCAAACCGAATCAATCCAAGCTTCGTCCTCATATCCCTCTTGTTGGACTAGGCCCAATTGAGACAGCCCTCTTATGTTTAGACTAACTTAAACTGAGTTTCGTCCGCAGATCCCTCTTGTAAGACTAGACTCAGCTCAAGCAGCTTACGAAAGTTTAACCTAATTTAGCCTAAGCTTCATCCGCAGATCCCTCTTGTAAGACTAGGCTTAGACTAAACAACATTATTGTAACAACATAATTAAAACCAAAACTTAATTTGCAGATCCCTCTTGTAAGATTAAGTTTCGATCCTGCTTCAATCAAGTTCTAAGGCAATAGTACATTTCTCAATGCTAAAGTCACCTAACTATGCACACAAATGGATGATCAGACCAAAAACATACAAACATTAAGCATTGAAAGAAGCATTGAACACAGAAAACATAATCAATTAGATATTAGGTATTTACATCAGCTGTTCATTAGAAATCCCCAACTAGGGTTCTTAGCTAGCTATTACAAAGAAACCCAAACAATAATAAGCTTACAAAACCTAGGTATCTCTGCAAAAACTGTTCCTCTTGCTACCTCAAGAGCTTTTTTCCCGAAATAGGCACTGTGGTGCTGTGGAATTTTGTGCCCTGGGCATTGTACCCTAATTCTACACAAGACAGGCTTTAAATAGGCTCTGAATCTGCGACATTGCGCTTAGCGTCACCCTCGCGCTTAGCGCAGGTAAGTGGATTCGAGCTTAGCGTCAATCGTGCGCTGAGCCTAGCTGAAGACACCTGCTGCGCTTAGCGCACTAATCTCACACTTAGCGCGCGACCTTGATGCTGATGCCCTGCCAGATTCTCCTTCGCACTAAGTGCGTTGAAGTTGCGCTTAGCAGTGGATGCGTGCTTAGCCCACTGATGAGCTAAGCTCAACTGTTACTTTTGACACTTCATGACTTGGCCTCTTTTTCACCTGAAATTACACATATTTCATCATTAAATCCAATGGACATATTCTAGAGACAACTTTATCCATAAAACAAAATTTATTTACAAAAATCACTACAAAATAACCATAAATTGGGGAACTATACAAGTTTTGAAAAATGATTTTTATACAAAAGTTAGTCGTATAAGACAACTAACAATATCTCACTCTCATTTATTATGTTGTGTGCAATTGTGCAGATTAATTCAAAGGATTTATCAGTGTTTTCAAGGATGCTCCAGTATGTAGCAGACACTTGAGTGCTTGAGTCTATGATTAAATCTATCTTTCAAAACTTTATAGTGTTGAGTCAATATTCATTTTGTTTTAATTTGTACTTTACGCATGTCGTGCTTATTTTGACAATACGACTCCTATTTACATTGTTGAATGATGTGTGGTGTATTATGAAAATTTCAATTTGTTATTAATATACAATTATATCAAAGCCCTTGCCAATGATAACATGTCTTTTATAAAGTGTGGATTTGGGTTGGAATCTACTATGATGGACATGTTTGGTTGTGGTTTGTAAAAATAATATATGATTTTCATCTTGATTGATGAATATAATAAAATATAAGTCTCTTTTCACAATTTAAGAAAAGAAATTTGTATTTAATCTTCGTACTCTTGAAAAATTAAGTATTTTTTTGTTAAAGATTTAATGAAATTAAATTAAATAATATTCAATAATTTGTAAATATTATCTAATATTATTTAATAAAAGTAAATTAAATAATATTGAAATTTTAATATTATATTTAAATATGAATTTAAAAATAAAATTATGCATTTGGAGGAATTGAATTGCTCCATCCAAAATAAGAATTTGAAAATCCAAAAATTTGAATTGATTTATCCAAATAAATTATTTACAAAACGAAGGAATTTTAAATTAGAACATTTTAAATCTTTTAACATTTGAAATTTTCTAAAATTTTGAAATTTTCTATCGAAACACATGGTTAGCCTTTGCGAAATATTGACATTGAAAGTTTTTCTCCTTATTAGGAAAAAAAGGCAAAACAAATTTTTTTAAAGAAGTTAGTGGTCATATAAAAGGTATAAAAATAAGTAATCATATTAGGAAAAAAAAGGCAAAACAAATTTTTTTAAAGAAGTTAGTGGTCATATAAAAGGTATAAAAATAAGTAATCATATTAACAAAATTGTTGTGCAATTCAGTTATTCAAAGTATGCTCAATAGAAAAATAAAAATAGAAAATAAATGAGTAATTTTTTTTAAATTAATTTATTCATAATGAATTAGTATAATAATATAATATTATTATATTATTTTTCTTAGACCGATTATTTTCAAAGTTTATTTTTGTAGTAGTGAACCAAATATAAAAATAGGACTATCATTCAAGTATTTTATATATAAATAAAATAGTGTAATTTGAATCTTAGACCCTTTATTCGCAAAGTTTATTTTATAAGGCAGTTAAATTGAAACTTAGAATGTAAACATTATCATTTAGGTATCTAAAATACTAAAATACAATGGTTGAGTTTATTTAAATTTAAAAATAAGTATTTTTTAAGAAGCAAATAAAATTTACTTCTTAAAATAAACAAAAAGATTACTTTTTTTAAACCAAAATAATTTAGACAGAAATACTAAAAAACAAAAAAAATATTTATTTTGTTAAAATAAACACTTAATATAAATAAATTTTTAGATACAGTATAGTACTCTCTTCCAACAAATCCTTAATGGTGAATTGATCCATAATTTCATCCTGGGATTATAATCCTCTCGCTTCCAACAAACAGAACAAGCATAGTTGAAACAAGTCAAGTCGGAAGAAAGGGAGAAATGCTGAAGCAAACAATTCAAAGGTGGGAAAGATGCATATCAGCATCAAGAAGAAGGGGTGATGGTCATACGAAACGGAAGAAGCACTTATTTGGCAAATGGGTCAGGAGCATGAGCAGCAGCACCATTCAAAGTAATGATAATAGGACAACCTGGGACAGTGTTCCAAAGGAGAGAGTGGAGTGTGTGGTGATAGGGGCTGGTGTGGTTGGCATCGCAGTGGCAAGAGCCCTAGCACTCAAGGGCAGGGAAGTGTTGGTCGTGGAATCAGCCCCCACCTTTGGAACAGGAACCAGTTCTCGAAACAGTGAGGTTATTCATGCTGGAATCTATTACCCTCTCAACTCTTTCAAGGTTGGTGTGTCCCTTTCCCTTACAATCAAAGTTGTCATTTTTATGTAACCCCACAAAATAAAGTTGCCATGTTTATGCTGTGATTCAAGGCTTTAAGCTGTGGTCACAGTTGGGTTTCGCTGCAATCTTTGATATTATCGAATATTTCAGACAAATGCAGCTGAATGTTTAATGCAATTAGGGACTTGCACCTATAAGTAACATTGATATTGTGGAAAATTGTAGACAAATTGCAGACAACTGGAGACTTACGAAAATCTTAATGCTGCAGCTGAAATTGCAGTTGTAGACCGTCTTTTAATACCTTGTTGTGATTCTGGTTAAGTATTAGTAGGTGAAAAGAGCATATTGGGTATTGGAGACTTAAGTGATTGAGTCATTCATTGACCCAAAAGGCTAGATCATTTAAATTGATAAATTGGGAAGGAGGCAATGTATAAAGAGATTGCATTTTTGCATTTGAACTTCCGGTGAATTCATTAGTTAAACATTCTGACACTTGAGTAAAAAGTTTAAACATTTGACAAGTCATTATGCTCTACTTGTACTGAATAAAGTTGAAGTTATATGGTAGTAACAAACATGATTTGTATTCCTAGCTCGCTTTTTAATCATCAAAAGTGAGTTGTTGCATTGTGTTGGTTACCTAGGTTTAGGCTTTAGGCTATTGTTTATGCAATATAAAGTGAAAATAATGGATAGTTTTCTATGTTTATAACGACTAAAACATATCGTTTACATCATATCTTATACTTGGGAATTTATTTTTGTAGACTCTTTTTCCTGGCAACTAACCAAAACATGTTTACAGCTTTCCCCCCCTTTTGTGTAGACCATAATTCAGTCTATTTTTGCAGGCAATATTTTGTGTAAGGGGAAGAGAAATGTTATATGAGTATTGCTCCAAGCATGATATTCCACATAAACAAATTGGTAAGCTTATAGTGGCTACTCGATCTTCTGAGATTCCAAAGCTAAATGATATTTTAAATTGTGGGATTCAAAATGGGGTTGATGGTTTGAAGATTGTGGATGGTGTTGAGGCCATGAAAATGGAGCCTGAATTGCAATGCGTGAAAGCTATACTATCACCTCTCACTGGGATTGTTGATTCCCATTCTTTAATGCTTTCTTTAGTGGTATGCATTTCTAGCTTCTGGTACAATGTTTTAAAGATGGATTAACACATCCAGATTCATTTTGAATCTATCTATTCTGCAATCAGTTTTTGGTAATTATGCATTTCCTTTATTTTGAGCTAGCATGATATATTGACAGGAATATAAACCCTCATGTTGGTCCAGGGGGAAGCTGAAAATCAAGGAACAACCTTCACATACAATTCGACAGTCATTGGTGGCCATCTTGAAGGAAGTGAGATTTGTCTTCATGTGACAGAAACTGACCGTCTTACAGAATGGAAAGGGACATCAATTTTGCAACCAGAACTACTACTAATTCCTAAACTTGTTGTGAACTCTACAGGCTTAAGTTCCCCTGTCCTTGCAAAGAGATTTAATGGCCCAAAAAGTGGAGTTGTTCCTCCTGCTTACTATGCACGTGGTTGCTACTTCACGTTATCTAATACTAAAAACTCTCCTTTCAGACGTTTGATATATCCTATACCAGAGGATGGTGGCATTGGAGTGCATGTTACTATAGACTTGAATGGTCAGGTCAAGTTTGGCCCAAATGTTGAATGGATTGACAGTGTTGATGATATCTCTAGCTTTCAGAATAAGTAATTCCTAATACCGAGTCATTTGCATGCTTTTGATATATTTTAGTATCTAGTTCTATTGCATGTCTTACTACCTACTTTAGACCCATAGCGACATTTGCTCGTCTGTGAAATGGTTCAATTGAATCAATTCCATGCTCTATAAGCTTGGATTTATTCTGTTGTTACTTGATTGTGTCTGGTTCTATTGCATATCTTACTATTATTTGTAGTTTCTGTTAAACATGCCCAATAGATTATTGACACCTGGAGATCTTTTCTCCATACCACTATTGCAATAACATTTTACCTAGTACTTGAACAATTCTGCTACATGCTTTAACTAACTAACAGATTAGGGTCATAAGATCTTGTTCTTTTTGTTAGCTAGTTGCATGTATAATGAAATCATTTTGTAGTTCCTTACAGAGTCTTACCATGTGGAAGGGTTTATTGTGCTATCTACTTAGAATAGGCATTATCTGTTGACTCTTATCCTATTGATCAAACTAGTGTACAGCTTGGATTTATTCTGCAGTTACTTGTTTGTGTCTGTTAGTGTATCTAATGGTTCTGGACGCCCCTTGAATTATACTTATTGTGTCTTGTGATTTATTTCTTTTTGAGTTTAAGATTGTTATACTTTTAATTTATCTTAAATTTTAAGTGGATAAACAGAAATTTTTCCCTCACTGGAGCTATTTTACATCTGCATATGATCTTAAGCACACAATTTGGATAGTTTTGCCACTGCAGAACTTCTGTTCATGTTTTCCCTTTTCTTTCATGGCGCTTTTTCCATGTATGCCCTTGAAAAAAAAAACCTGTGTTCTGATTACAGAATTGACTTATGTAACCATGGATCCTAGGTATGACTATTCAGTAAATGCAAATCGAGCTGAGCGTTTTTATCCAGAGATAAGAAAGTACTACCCAAATCTGAAGGATGGTTCTCTGGAACCTGGATATTCAGGGATTCGACCTAAACTTTCAGGACCCTTGCAGCCACCTTCTGATTTTGTCATACAGGTTATTTCTAACACTCACTTACTGTTGGCCAACTTTTCTGTTGACAATCTGTACTGAGTCCATTAATTTGATTAGAGAAACAGTATTGTGTAACATGTTAGATTCAATGTTACATTTCGTCCATAAATTTTTTGTAACAGTTCCCTCATTTTGACTGACTGATTTCGTAAACTCCAAAATCCAAATTAGCCCATTGGTCCTGCCACCTCCCGTTAAATATTTATCCGGAAAAGTTCATTTGCTACATTTTTATCATAAATGAAATAGATTGGCATTCTTATCCTACTACTATCTTTTACACATCATTTTGACTATTTGATTTCGCGTGATCCATGTAGCCGACCTCACCTAGTAGGATAAGGCTTTGCTGATGTTGTAACAAGGGCTATTACACATACAATAGACTTTGTTTATCAGTAATGAATATTGATATATTAGCATTGAAGTGTTCCAGGAGGCAACCTGGTATAATGATGACTTTCTATTAGGGAACAGTGAAAATATGCGACATTATTGACTGTAAATGCACAACCTAATTAAGGACATGCAAAAAAATATTTCTGATCAGTCACATTCACATTATATCCTTATTGGATTCTGTATAGATAAATTGACTTTAGTAACAGTTCTGTTTGGAACTATAATGTCACTAATTTGAAGCTACTCCTGCTTTTTATCTTTCTTTTTTTTGCGGTGGGGGGCGGGGGCCTTTAATTTTTCTTAGAGCCGCACATCCTCCTCAACAGCGTCTACTATAACACATTTATTTCAGGAACTTTAAGATAACTCTCCTGGTTCAAACTTCAAATGTAATTTTATAAAACTTTGCAAGAGTGTCCAGTCCAGCAATTTTTTATTGGTTAAATTAGTTTTTTGACTAAATTGAATCTAAAAAATCAATTAGAGGACCAAAAAACTAATTTAACTTTTTTATTTGTGAACAGAACTGGGAAAAAAAAAACAGAAGCTCTTCTTACCTAGCAGGCTAGCATTCCAATCAGTATCTTGTATATAACTTTTACGTAACAAATAAATAAAGATGGAATAAGGCAGTAATAATTTTGAAATTTGTTAATCATGCTCATCTACTGGGCTATCAGCTGTTTTATCATTACATGTTTTATGAGTGAATGATTGAGTGGTCTGTGCATACTGTTAGTATACAGTGAAGTTTTGTTAGCAATGCTCCAAATTTACACATGCCATCACTATTCCTTTTTTTAAAAAAAATTCATTCCAAACAACCTACTTGTAAGGTTCTACTGTAAGTGGTAGGAGTTGTTGGATTTTCTACATTTTAACTGTACATTTGCATATTTGGTCTTACTTTTGTTTCATTTATGCAGGGAGAGGACATTCATGGAGTACCTGGTCTTATTAATCTTTTTGGAATCGAGTCACCCGGTTTAACATCAAGCATGGCAATTGCAGAATTTATTTCTACGAGGTTTTTGTGATGATCCAGGCATAAAGCGTGAAACATGTAGATACTGGACAACATTGAAATTTGAAAATCAAATTGTTACTACCTTTGGTCTTATAAACAGGACTGGAGGTAGTATTATACTTGAATGTTTGGTTTAACTTATTTTGAAAAAGGTTTAATTATTTATTTAGTTCCCTAGTTTCCCAACTTATCCTTTGTAGTTCTTATGGTTAAATGGATTTTTTAATCTCTAAAGTTTACATTTTAATTCTTAAAAAATCTCTATCGTTAAATTTTTTTAATTTCGTTAGTTAGAATTTTAACGGCATAAATCTTTTGGGAATTAAAATGTAAATTTTAGGGATTAAAAATATTCACTTATTTATTATAGGGACTAAAATGAATAAGTTTAGAAATTGTAGAGATTAAATGGATAATTAAATCTTTAAAAAATAATGGCTTGTATTTGTCAATTTGATGTGAATTTTTTAAAAAAGTGATTAATTCAATTAATAAACTTTATCAAACATGCCATAAGTCTTGCAATTATAAGCTAAGATTGAGTGCATGATAGAAGAAAAGTAGAAAATACAAATAATGCTATTTACATATAAATGCAGCAAACAAAATTGTGAACAATAGTTTTTGTTGGAATCAAACTTGAATGTAAACCATCATTTACCAAAACAATGTAAAGCCATATATTTACCGAAGTGATACAGCAATTCTATAAAATATAAATATGTTCCATACTCGCTGAATTGAATAAAAAATTATTCCAAATTTTTATGAGACGCTGTATAAATTTATATAGAATTAAAGATGCTGAGGTTGGTGTCATTTTTATTCGAGTTTCAAGCTTATTGTGAGGACTTTTGGTAACCTGGATCTTAAAGAAATTTATTCGAGTTGGACCAGTATGTGTAAACCCAAAAACATGGAAGGATTGGGTTTTAGACACTTTCAATCTTTTAGTGATGCTCTCTTGGCTTCACAATGTTGGGCTGCAAGTGATGCAACAATTTTTTTTCTCTTACTTTTGTAGGTAAATGAATTGGAATACTTTTATATTTGATGAGGTTACAATGCCAACTAGATAGGAAAATATAGATTAGAATATTTTTATACTTGGCGAGTTACAATACTTCAGTTATTTCTATTTTTCAAACATATCAGTCAAAAAATAAAAAAATGTACAATAGAATCATGAGTGATTCTATTGTATAATATACAACGAAATCGTGATTCCATTGTACTATGGGCACAAAGAAAAAATTGTACAATGAAAGTATGATTCCCTGTACACAATGTACATCAAAATCTTACTTTCGTTGTACATTCTTTGTTAACTCCCACATGCACAATGAAATCGTGATTTCATTGTGCATTTTTTTTCACAAACCTAGTTACACAATAAAATCACATTTCCGCTGCATTAGGTGGGTGTGAAAAAAATGTACAAAGGAATTGCGACTTTGTTGCACAATGTTTTTTGCACTACCACTAGTGCAACAAAAGTGTATCTCCATTGTGCGTTGTGAGGAAGGGTGTTTCTGGAAATTTTGAAAGTTGGTAGGGGCCAATAGCAACTGTGTTGGGCCCAATAACAACACCCTATTTGCTTCTTCCTAAAGTTATTATCAATGGCCTTTTTCTATTGAGTATTGGTATTCTTATCACCCACTTTCTTTCAACTTACTTCCACCCCATTTTTTTCCCTCTATTTCTCTCTACTTTTTCCATCACATTATATATTATTATGTATTATTTTTACTTTCTATTTTTCATTTGTGGACAAAAACATTGCTCATCATTCTGTTGAGACTTGAGAGCACAGGTCAAAACATATTTATGAATTAATATTAATAATATCATACAAGGAACTCAGAATAACTATCTTCATCAGCATGTGCTCTTCATGGCTGTACTAAAATTGTTTGCTTCATCCTTGCAGAAGCAAAGCCACCAAGTTTATCTAACTAATATGTTAGATAAGAGAGACAGTCACTGAATTAATTAGAGAAAAAAAAACCTAAGGTATTGTTCTTATTCTTATCTATGAAGTTCATGTTAGACTTGTGCAGTTTCCTAACGCGTCCTATTCAAACGTTTTTGAGATTTTATATATGAAGATGCCCCACAAGTTAATATTTACGAGACAATTGTTATATATTTTTGACACTTTTTCTTTAATAAATCTACATATTATTAGCATGATTTTTTTTATCATATCATAATATTTACCAGTGTCGTCAGTAACAAATCTATGTCTTAAAATGTTACACTGAAAAACTGTTATGCTTAATTCACGAAGAATACATTTTTTTTTTCTAACACAATCGCTATTATTCGCTAATATTGATTGGAAATCATGAAATCATAGATGAGACTTGTTTAATAAAAAATGGGACATATAATTTCATAATTCCCACAAATGGATCCGAAATTAGAGTAAGTATATTTATAGAGCAGCTTAAATTGTAAGCAAAACTTATCAAAATATACATAAGAGGTAAACATTAGTAGAATAGAGCAAGCTGGGGAGAACTGATAGCATCACAAACAACTACCCTGAGAACAATAGCCTCACAACTGTATCCAAACTTGAAAAGAGCAAAATGCACATGAGAACTATGTGATGTGATAGCATGAACAAGAATTAGGAACTTATTGCAATTAAGATATCAAAAGATGGCTGAACTAGTTCTGCGAAGCTGATGCTTAGGCTTAGGCTCAGGTGGTGGAACTGATGGCAATGCCCTCTCCATCTCCTGTGACAAGGAAAAACGTTAGTCAATAAAATCCTGTTTGATTACACCGCTCTATCAAGTAGAAGAAAATAAAAAGGTAAAATGAACTAAACTTTTATCTTAAGTTAAAATCAACCTGTACATAACTTTTATAGAAATTCTCTCATCTAACTTCTCAAAAAGCTGAGATACATAATAAGTTGATTCTAACTTGCAAAAAAAGTTTTGATTCTTTTTGTTTTTATTTTCATTTCAGATAAGTGCTTACTTGAGAATTTATCCAAACATAGCCTAAGTTGTCATGACATAAATAAGAAATACTCCAAAAGTTTAAACTATTAGGGAAAGGCAAGTGAATTGTTTTATTATATCTCTTAACTATCTAAAAAATTCCACAAGTAGAATAAAAACAACAGTGTAGTACACGGCAAACTCAAAGGACCAGTCCACTACACACCATATTGTTGGTTCAAAGATGATTTTTTATTGGTAAAGTCATGTCATAGAGAGCTATGTGCTGCTTCAAATTCTAAGATCCTAAATACGGTTCTAGATTATAACTGGTTATAAATATTTATCCTGAACTACTTTCAATTTTAAATCAGGTAATCCTCTTAGACTCTTTGTAGATGTAAGCGTAACCACAATAATCTAGAATGGTTAAGTTTTCAGAGAGGAAAAAAAAAATGTTAGCAACTCCATCCTCCAGGACTGAGATTGAAACTATTCCCCTGAGCTTTACATTTTTGGGACCTCCACTCTTCATTGAAGTTGCATTAGAAGAAACTGGATAGCTGTTAAGGTTCCTTGAAGTTTTGTGAAGTTGTGAAGAATAAATAGAACCCAATAGCTTGGGATAATTACAAAAACAAACAAAAAGAGCAAAAGGGTTTAGGCCAAAATAGAGACCTAAAAGTTTTGATGGATGGATCATTAACCATGCATAAAATTAAATTGATGGATTGGATCCATTCATTTATTATTATTCTATTTTTTGTAATGGAAGGATTGGATGTATTTACTTGTGGATAGATTGGATGGATGGTGGATAAATGGATTCATTTGCCACCCCTAGTTTTAGGTCTCTCACATAGGCTAAAACTATGGGAAATCATATGAAGGTTTCTCTCACATTCAATTTATTGTGATGAACACTATATTAGATGATTATAAATGGGATAATGAGATAGGTTGGGGACATAGTTCTGACAACTAAATGCTGCAAATCATTATAGAACAGTATCACTGAATAACACTGTTTAATTTTTTTAGCATTCTCATGTCTTCTTTTTCACTGTGGTGTTGATTTTCATCAAATTGACTTCGAATATATCAGTAAGCAAAACTGCAAATAAAATGGTTAGACCACTGGACAAATCTTCTAGAAGCCACAACATATCAAAGTAAAACTAGATTTGGCTGTCTTAGCCAATGTGCATTATCAACTTCGACATTTGAAGTCATCAATCTGCTTTTTTTTTTTTTCTTTTTTCATGTAAGCAAAGGAAGATAGAATTCCCAGTCCCAGGTTTTCAAAAAAATTAAATACTTGGAGCTAGTATTTATCACCAGAGTTAGAAAGAATGAAAGATATTATGAGGTTTTAAATGTGAAATTACTAGCAATCTAGGGTTAAAATCTTTTCAGATGGACTCATTACTCCCAGTTCAAAGTTCTTTTCAGAGTACAGTACATTGGTAGAGAAGCTCGCTGAACTACCTTATGATCTTTCATAGCACTTTTTTGTTTACCAGATATAACCTCAAAAGCCTAGAGCATTCCACATTTTAAAGATTTTAAAGTCTGCTACCAGTAAGATATCAAAATCAAATAACTCTGTCTAAATAACACAGGAAACATGAAAATTTTGTAATATCAACGCAATGTTTGATTGGAACTAAGTATTTAGCAAAGGTACTCTAATAAATGGTTCAAACTACACTGTTTGCAATTAATACGCCCTTGAAACAAGCACTTCACAAATGAAGTACACATATAAACACTAAATATTTTTATTTCACCTTTCCACAATGACTTCCCTAGCCACGATTACAAAAGACAGAGAACAAAGTAAAAAATGAAATATTCACATGGCCAATCAGTGAAGTTTTCTGCAACTTATAAATTGCCAACTTCTAATAGGATGCATTATGGTTGTAAGGGAAGAGGAAATTTCGCTTAACCCTGACAAAATCTTCTATTTTATTTTTGGTTAATATTCGACACTTCAATGCAAAAACACACATTTATACGAAAACTGTAGATCCAAATGCAATTAAAATACTAAAGAATCATAATAGCAATAAAGACCAGCCTATCTTAGAAGTCCAACTAGTTTAAACTTTAAACATTCTTATTATTTGTTGAGCCTAATCCCAATATTATTTTTCCATTTAAATAAAAGAATAATTCATCAGTTACCTTCTTTTTTAACACCAATTATGATTAATAACTAGAGACCTTATGGGATGGTTCACTACAGACATGTCGATTTGTTTACAATTTATTCCATCAACTGCGGGATATAATATACTACATAGTTCATACCTACAAACTCACTTTTCAGTGTCATAAATTACATGCCTAATCCAAGATATCACAACCAATAGTACACTAGAGACAAGCTTTGGCCAGATGAAATCTTTTCTAGCAACAAGCATTTCAGCCATACACTTTCCTGCCAAGATGGCAGGCCGCAAGCCATGAAGAGATGTGACTAACAAATATTTCATCAAACAAGAAAAAAATAAAAATGCAAAAGCAAAGGCATAGAATTAGAAACATACATTCAGTCTTCTAAGCCTTTCATTCTCCTCTTCTAATCGTGAAACTTTAATCTCCAGTTCTTGTGTGTATGCCTGTCCATTGACATAGATAAGACCTTGTATCAAATTAAAAAAAAACAAATAGATTTCAAAGAAATAACACCACACACTCACACACAAATGTATATAACCTGTCTTCTTGCCCGTGACCGAGCAGCAGATTCCCTATTTTTAATCATCCTCTTCTGCCTCCTCTCCACAGTTTTCTCCACCACAATACCAGAGACACCCCTTTTTCGACCCAGAGTTTGTGTATCAGACAACGCACCCTTTAAAGAAGCCGGTGTCTCAGAGTATGCTGCATCCAAAACCAGATTCACTCCAACCTGGAAAGGCTGCTGAATGGCATGGCCTGCCACATAACCCCCCATCACATTCGGCTGCTGCACCGAAGAAGGGAGCTGCTGGTATTGCAACCAATGACCATGTTGTGAGGAAGCCCCATTTGAATCAACCCCTGACATGGCCCTGTCCTTGGTGGTAGGCAAAGCTTCAGCAATCACTCCAGCCTTCACCAAGAAGTCCTCCAGAGTCATCTCACCCAGTGTAGCTTGCCTTTCCTGGATTTTCTTATCCCTATTAGTGACCTTCTTCAGTTGCATATCTCTCCAAACCTCATGAACAGTTTTCCTGCTAAGATCCCTAGACAAAGTTAGGCTCACATGAGGATTCAGAGAGGAGCCGAAAGCAGCAGCCTCACCATGCTGCATGTTAGCATCACCACCACCAACACCAAAGTCCAAGCCAGAGGCCTCACCACCACTAGCTTCAGCACTCCACACACTCTTCAGCAACTCATCAAGATTCATGCTGCCAAGTGGCTTCCCCAAATTCCCAAGCTGGTTATGCACCTCATCAAGGGTCAGATTATACAAGGGCCCTTGCCTAACAAAAGGGGTAGTGGTAGTAGTAGTAGTCTTTGGCTCTTGCACTGCCCCACCTTGAGATCCCATTCTTCTCAACCTCAACAAGACAAACTTACAATTTTATATCATACATCTCCAAAGCTCCTCAGAAAGCACCTCAAATTCATTTTAGTACCCCCCCTCCAAATATGAAAGCACAAAAAGAAAACAAAGATAAAAATGAAAAAGGGACAGAATACACCCTAATACACCCTGAAACCAATTCTAATTCCTTATTACAAACACAAACCAGTTTCTTTGAGCTTTTGGAGATTTGATAACAGGCACTCACAAAGACAAAGCAAGTAAATTTGACGTGGGGTTTGGAAATGGTGGGTGAAAATTGGTCCCAAAAGAAAATAAAAAAGATAAGCCAGATCAGATTTCAAGGAATCAATGTTATACAGAATAGATGCTCCACACACCAACATAGGATGGCAGAGGCACTTGAGAGCAAAGCAAAAGATAAAAGCCATCAACTAATCATCATGAATGTCATTTCCATCATTATCACCACTGTGCATTAGAGAAATAAAAACCCAAACTTAATCCTACAGAAACCTCAGCACAAACAAAACCACTTCTGGTCATGAAAACAGAACAGCTGAACATTCCCTGCTGAGACAACATTGCTCATTACACTATCAAGCAAAAAGGGTGATTGAGTTTTCTCCTTTTCCACTTCAAATAAAATATAAAATAAAAAATTCATTAGCGAATAAAGAAATTTTGGAAACGGTTGAAAGAGTAGACAGTTCTAGTTCGGATTAATGAGCTTAGAACAAAACCAAAATCTTAGGAGGGTCACTCCACTTTCAGTAGTATTTTTACTTGCAGAAGTACCAAATTTGAACGTTCAAACGTCTAAACAAAATGGGCATTTCAAATTTTTCTTTGAAAGTGGAGACATCAGTGCACACCAAGCAAGGTGGAATAAATATTAAAAAAACTATCATTATTATCGTTATTATTATTATATGGAAGAGGCACTACCTTTTCTCTCTCACTAGTTTTTTTTTTTTTTACTTAATAGAAAATATTAAAATTAAAATGATAAAGATGGATGTGTTTAAGTGATGACTCAGCTGATAAAGGCAAGTTTCTCGAAACTTTTTAACTACAAAGAAGAAACAACATTAGTGTTATTAATTAATTTTTTTATACATTATCTAATGAGGGTAGCTCATATGATCATAATACATGATAATTTAGTAGGGGAAGACGTACAGGAATAGATCCAGGAATCTATTAAGGAGGAAGTTGATTTTTTAAATTTTTTTTAAAGTTTAACTTTTAATAAATAATATTTTTAAAATATTTATTATTTTTATAGAAATTCACTTTTATCTTAAATGATAATAATTTTAATTGTTATCATAATAACAACAAACACAAGTTTTATATAATTTTAGTTATAAGTTTAATCATTGTCATAATAACAACAACCACAACTATTTTTACACTATCTAACTTTAACCATCATTTTTTATATCATATAAAATCAGCTTTCACACAATTTTACACTTAATAACTTAAAAATACATAAGAAATACTAAGGGGAGCAAGGGTGATTACTTGCCCCCTTGTAACATCCTGGAAATTTCTACCCGGAATTTTGAAAACGATGCATTTTGAATAATTATATATAAGTATTATTCAGTGTATATGTATATATACTCCTGGTAGAAGTAGGTATATTGGGGGGAAAGATACGCGGGTTAGGCTAATTAACGAAGAGAAATCCATAACTGGATAGTTATAGATTAATTCTCAATTAATTAGTCTAAAAATTATCGTTTTGTGTGCAACTTAAAATTTAACAAAACCAACCTCTGAACCACGCTCGGGGTTTCATTCCGAGCGTTTTGATATATATATTACTTACTTTCGAAAACGGGCCCCGACGGGTGCAGAGAAACGCGAGGGAGTGGAACCAGAGAAATGGCACACAAACTGAGGCAGGAATTTAGCATTTCAAAAGGTCAGATTTTTCTCTTCTTGTGGCTGAGTATGAGTCACATCAAGAGAAAAAGTGGGCCCCTTTTTGCTCCACTCAAAAGGAGACATGTGGCATTTTTTTTTAAAAAAAAAAGAGAGAGGAAGCCTTTTAAAACAAAAAGCCACGTTCTCTCTCTCTTCACTCACTCAGCCAAAAAGTTCAGAAGCTTCTCCCTCACTCTCACGTTGCTTTTTCTCCCTTTCTCCTCCACCATTGAAGCCTCCATCAAAGCTCCAAACTTTACCCACCATTTCTACTCCAAATCGCAAAAGGAAGCCATTTTCGGAGTCGTGAAGCGCACCTCAACGTTGTGGGACTTCAAATTTCAGGTTTGGGTAGACTTCTTTCTCACATGATTTCGTGGGTATTGGGTGTTTGGGAGATATGATGGGTAGTTTTACTAGGTTTATGCCTTGTGGTAGTTATTTGTGAAGAAATTTGTTGAAAGCATGTTAAACTTGTCATGTTTAATGTGAGCCAAATTTACCCATTATGTTTTAGGGTTTTATGATGATGCTTTGTGATGTTTGTGTGCTGAAATTGCTGATAGAAAACTGATAGAGATGAAGGGTAGAGTTAACCTAGGGTTAAAAAGTGAGAATGTAGTGATATGAGTGGAAAAGTGTGATGCTTTGAGGGTTTGAAAAGCTAAATCTGGATTTAGTGGTAATTGGAGGTTAAAGTGAGTTAATCCTAGTTTAAAATGTCATTTAGGACTTGTGGGAAAGCTTGGGCTGAGCAAAGGAGAACAATGAGTGACTAAGGTGAAAGCAAGAGCCATTTCTACATATGTGCGATTTGTGGATGTGGAGAGTTGATTTGCACCATTGCCCGATCGCCACCTAGTACCACATATAACAGGTACCCCATAATCCTACAAGCTTGAAGTGAGAAAGTGTGGAAGAGTTAGTCTTTCTACTTTTATTCGTTGACCACAGAGTGGTACCTGGAGATATGTCGCGGGGGTCAGGAGACCTTGGGGACGTCAGGTGGGGTGCTATTGCCCAAAACCAAGCTTGACCAATCCCGACCCAACCCGGGCATAGTCAATCAGTGAGAACCTATGACGCACCTAAACAGGCGAGCTCCTGGTAGTCAACCGATAAAAGAACAAAGACCACAAAGCAAGGAGGCTTGTGTGGTGGCTAGCCAGCTATGGATCTTGAGTGATATCTGGAATATGGCCTCTGGTAATCGATTACCAAGGATGTGTAATCGATTACAAGGCTTAAAAATGAAGACAGGAAGTTAAGATGGTCTCTGGTAATCGATTACCAAGGGTGTGTAATCGATTACCAGGCCTAAAAATGGGGACAGGAAATTGAGATGGCCTCTAGTAATCGATTACCAAGGGGTGTAATCGATTAGAAGGCTTAGAAAGGGAGACAGTATGTTGAGGAGGCCTCTGGTAATCGATTACCAATACTGTGTAATCGATTACACAGAGTAACAGGCCACTGGTAATCAATTACCAGTTATGTGTAATCGATTACACAGTGCATATTGCAGGTTTCCATGTTCTGAAGCTGTGTAACTCGAGTTTGGCCTCTGGTAATCGATTACCAATGTTGTGTAATCGATTACCAGAGAAGAAAAGCCTTGAGGCATACCTTTTAACTACAAGTAGTGGTTATGGGACGCATTGTGTTGTTACCGTAGTTAGATTTCTCGTGAAAGAGTCTACCCCCTTTGTTTTATTTCTTGTAGATCGCGATGGCAGCGCAATTAATCCATGACCGAGTGGAGATGGAGTGCCTAGAGGGAGTTTGGGAGACCCTCGAAGGCAATGCGAGGTGTCGATTCCGGGGCACGATTCGACTCACGGCTACTTCATTGGTACATCCAGAGGAACCCGCACGCACGCTTCAGCGAACTGTGGAGTGGATATTACCTACACCTACTCCATATCGACTAGTAGAGCCCGTCAAGTGATAGAGGTGTCGTCATCTGAAGAAGACCCTGAGGAGGACCCAGAGGAGTTACCTCCTGAGCCTGCTGTGGATGCTCTTGACTTTCCAGAGGGTGATGAGGACCCACTTCCTGATGTGGATTCTCCAGAGGACGTCATGTCAGCATCTGAGGCAGACTCTACGGAGGAGAGCGGCGCTGGAGGGATAGCGACTAGTGGAGACTCTTCATCATAGTAGATGGATCCTTAGACTAGGTTTACATACTTTTTGGGGGTGGGTGTATCTAGTACAGACTGTTAGGTTTACTCTTTTGGTTTTTGGATGGGTAGACTTATTGTATTGGAATTTGATGATTGTATATATGTGGCTGAAGCCACCACAGTGGATACCTTTGCTTTGGATGTCACTATGTATTTTGCAAAACTCCCATATTTTGGACAACTTTAGATGATGAATGTAATTATGTTTAATCTTGTTATTTGAAAAGAAAGTGTTAACAAACTTTATTTGAAAGAGAGTTCATCGATCGCATTTTATTTTATTATTTTACACGTGACGACTTAAAATGATGGCTGGTATACTTTTCTTTTTGAAAGAGCAAAATATTTTAGAGGTTATGCGTGATCAGAAAGAAATGACTCCGAATAGAGTTGTGAACTGGCCATTCAGGACTCTATAGTGATAATTTTCCTTCTGAACTTAATTACTGTGAGAAAGGGAAAGAAACGAAAAAGAAAAAGAAAAAAAAAATTCCAATGGTTTTTGCTATTTAACTTATTACTATTAAACCAGTCATTATTTAGGGACACCACAATTGGTGGTATCAGAGCAAAAATTGGATTCTAGTGAACCTGTTCATGGTCTTACTGTGTGAATGCTGTGTATCTCTGAAACTTGGGAGTAGGTTTCGGGGAGTGACGTTAAGTCACACATTGTATGTATTTCTACTTTCTTGTCTTAAGCAGGAATGTGTAATTAATTCAGTAGAATTGCTGTGTGTATATGTATGTATAGAGAGAAGGATATTGTTGTAACTGTCATAGCCTGTGTGGTATACTCTCTCATTAGAATTTCATAGATACTAATGGCTTCCCTACAGGTTAGGTATGGCAGGATGTGGTAGGGATCATAACCGTGATGTCCTCGACCGCATCACAGCTGTGCTGGAAACTTTAGTGCAGGAACGTGATGTGGAGCCGGCGGAGTATCGGGGACTCATGGCTTTCCGTAAAAACCACCCGCCAAAGTTCAGTGGGGACTATGATCCAGAAGGTGCTAGGTTGTGGTTAGCTGAGATTGAGAAGATTTTCGAGGCGATGGGTTGCCTCGAGGAGCATAAGGTCCCTTATGCGACATTCATGCTCCAAGGAGAAGCTGAGAATTGGTGGAAGTTCGTGAAGCCTACATTTGCTGCACCTGGAGGCGTGATTCCTTGGAATGCCTTCAAGGACAAATTCCTGGAAAATTATTTTCCACGAGATCTCAGGAAGCGAAAGGTGAGGGAATTTCTGGATTTGAAGCAGGGAAACATGTCCGTTGGGGAATACACGACCAAATTTAATGAACTTCTACAATAGTGGCCTCAATACCAAGATGCTCAGAACGAAGAAGATTTATGTGCTCAGTTTGAGAATGGGCTTCGATTGGAGATTCAACAGGCAGTTAGCTACATGCAGATCACGGATTTTAATCAACTGGTGACCAAGTGCAGGATATTTGAGGACAAGATGAAGGAGAGGCAAGCTAGAGGCTTTGGAGGACCACAAAGAAGCAATCCTTTTAGAGGAAACAGTAATAAGAGGATGAAGCCATATTCTAGCAACAAGGGGAAACAACCTATGGCTACGTCCGCCATGAGCCAGTCAAGGGGGACTGGGTACAGTGCTTTCAGTGTGGAGGACCGCATCTTAGGAGGAATTGCCCACAGCTCTAGCAGACACAGGAGAATCGTTGTTATGTTTGTGGCAAGGTAGGGCATTATGCTCGAGAATGTAGGGTGACTGGAAGACCGACGGTAACTGCCAATTCCAACACCGTCAATCGTGGACCCACTAATTCCACAAGGAGCGGTAATGTTAGCAACAACAACAACACTAGTGGTGGAAGATCAAAGGTACCCTCCCGGGTATTTGCTATGAGTGGATCAGAAGCTGCTGCCTCCGACGATTTGATATAGGGTAAGTGTTTGATTGCTGATAAGCTACTAGATGTACTCTATGATTCGGGTGCCACGCATTCGTTCATATCTCATGCATGTGTGGAGAGGTTGGGGTTATGTGCGACGGAGTTACCATATGATATGGTGGTGTCTACTCCGACTAACGAGCCTGTAACCACCTCTCGGGTGTGTTTGAAGTGTCCTATAATTGTTGAGGGTCGATCTTTTATGACGGATTTGATTTGCCTACCTTTAGCTCATCTGGATGTGATCTTGGGGATGGATTGGTTATCTACTAACCATGTCTTTCTAGACTGCAAAGAGAAGATGCTAGTATTTGGTGGAAATGTAGTTCCAAATGAACCATTGAAAGAGAATACGGCCAACGATGGAGTAGGGGATGTTCGAACTTACATGGTGTTGTTCTCCATGAATGTGGAGGAGGTCGCTGAAGTTAGTAGTATACCGGTGGTGTCAGAATTTCCAGAAGTTTTTCCTGATGACATTTGTGAATTACCACCAGAAAGAGAAGTAGAATTCATTATTGACTTGGTGCCTGGGGCGAATCCAGTGTCGATCGCGCCCTATAGGATGTCTCTAGTAGAACTAGCAGAGGTGAAGGCACAAGTGCAGGATCTGTTAAGCAAACAATTTGTTCGCCCAAGCGCATCACCGTGGGGAGCCCCAGTCTTATTGGTTAAAAAGAAGGATGGAAGTATAAGGATGTGCGTAGACTACTGGCAGCTAAACAAGGCCACTATCAAGAACAAATATCCTCTACCAAGGATAGATGATTTGATTGATCAATTGAGGGGAGCGACGGTATTTTTGAAGATAGATTTGCGATCAGGGTATCATCAAATCCGAGTTAAGAAGGAAGATATCCCAAAGACTGCGTTTTGGACTCGATATGGGCATTATGAGTATTTAGTCATGCCATTTGGAGTGACTAATGCTCCGGCTATCTTCATGGACTATATGAACCGTATATTCCATGATTACTTAGATTAGTTCGTGGTTGTGTTCATTGATGATATCCTAGTGTATTCAAGGAATACGGAGGAGCATGAGAAGCACTTGAGAATTGTCTTGCATATCCTAAGGGATAGGAAATTGTTCGCCAAATTATTGAAATGTGAATTTTGGTTGGAGAAAGTGCAGTTCTTGGGGCACGTGATTTCTAAAAACGGGGTTGCGGTGGATCCGATTAAAGTGGAGTCGGTTATGGAGTGGCAACAACCGACAACTCCAACATAAGTTCGAAGTTTCTTGGGGTTGGCTGGCTATTATAGAAAATTCATTGAGGGATTTTCTAAATTGGCACTACCCCTAACTAAATTGACTCGCAAGAATGAGAAGTTTGTTTGGAATGAGAAATGTGATCAAAGCTTCCAAGAGTTGAAGAGGCGGTTGACAACAGCTCCAGTGTTAATTTTGCCCGACCCTAAGAGACCATTTGAAGTGTATTGCGATGCAAGTGGGCAAGGCTTGGGGTGTGTGTTAATGCAAGAGGGAAGAGTAGTGGCTTATGCTTCACGCCAATTGCGTCCTCATGAAGTTAACTATCCGACCCATGATTTGGAACTAGCAGCTGTGGTCTTTGCCTTAAAGATTTGGAGGCACTATTTATACGGTACTCGTTTTGAAGTTTTCAGTGATCACAAGAGCCTCAAATACTTGTTCGATCTGAAGAAACTCAATATGAGGCAACGAAGATGGATGGAGTTCCTCAAGGATTATGATTTTGGTCTTTCCTACCATCCAGGAAAGGCTAATGTAGTAGCCGACGCGCTAAGCCGGAAGTCCTTACATGTTGCGACTATGATGAGTTTGGAGCAGAGATTGATAGAGGAATTCCGAGATCTGAATGCTTATTTGTGGGAGCGCTGCAGATCACCAATGAATTCGTAGATCACATACGTGAGGCTCAAGAGGATGACCCGTTGACCACAGAGTGGTACCTGGAGATATGTCGCGGGGGCAGGAGACCTTGGGGACGTCAGGTGGGGTGCTATTGCCCAAAACCAAGCTTGACCAATCCTGACCCAACCCGGGCATAGTCAGTCAGTGAGAACCTATGACGTACCTAAACATGCGAGCTCCTGGCAGTCAACCGATAAAAGAACAAAGACCACAAAGCAAGGAGGCTTGTGTGGTGGCTAGCCAGCTATGGATCTTGAGTGATATCTGGAATATGGCCTCTGGTAATCGATTACCAAGGATGTGTAATCGATTACAAGGCTTAAAAATGAAGACAGGAAGTTAAGATGGTCTCTGGTAATCGATTACCAGGCCTAAAAATGGGGATAGGAAGTTGAGATGGCCTCTGGTAATCGATTACCAAGGGGTGTAATCGATTACAAGGCTTAGAAAGGGAGACAGTATGTTGAGGAGACCTCTGGTAATCGATTACACAGAGTAACAGGCCACTGGTAATCGATTACCAGTTATGTGTAATCCATTACACAGTGCATATTGCAGGTTTCCATGTTCTGAAGCTGTGTAACTCGAGTTTGGCCTCTGGTAATCGATTACCAATGCTGTGTAATCGATTACCAGAGAAGAAAAGCCTTGAGGCATACCTTTTAACTACATGTAGTGGTTATGGGACGCATTGTGTTGTTACCGTAGTTAGATTTCTCGTGAAAGAGTCTACCCCCTTTGTTTTATTTCTTGTAGATCGTGATGGCAGCGCAATTAATCCATGACCGAGTGGAGATGGAGTGCCTAGAGGGAGTTTGGGAGACCCTCGAAGGCAATGCGAGGTGTCGATTCCGGGGCACGATTCGACTCACGGCTACTTCATTGGTACATCCAGAGGAACCCGCACGCACGCTTCAACGAACTGTGGAGTGGATATTACCTACACCTACTCCATATCGACTAGTAGAGCCCGTCAAGTGATAGAGGTGTCGTCATCTGAAGAAGACCCTGAGGAGGACCCAGAGGAGTTACCTCCTGAGCCTGCTGTGGATGCTCTTGACTTTCCAGAGGGTGATGAGGACCCACTTCCTGATGTGGATTCTCCAGAGGACGTCATGTCAGCATCTGAGGCAGACTCTACGGAGGAGAGCGGCCCTGGAGGGATAGCGACTAGTGGAGACTCTTCATCATAGTAGACGGCTCCTTAGACTAGGTTTACATACTTTTTGGGGGTGGGTGTATCTAGTACAGACTATTAGGTTTACTCTTTTGGTTTTTGGATGGGTAGACCTATTGTATTGGAATTTGATGATTGTATATATGTGGCTGAAGCCACCACAGTGGATACCTTTGCTCTGGATGTCACTATGTATTTTGCAAAACTCCCATATTTTGGACAGCTTTAGATGATGAATGTAATTATGTTTAATCTTGTTATTTGAAAAGAAAGTGTTAACAAACTTTATTTGAAAGAGAGTTCATGGACCGCATTTTATTTTATTATTTTACACGTGACGACCTAAAATGATGGCTGGTATACTTTTCTTTTTGAAAGAGCAAAATATTTTAGAGGTTATGCATTATCAGAAAGAAATGACTCCGAATAGAGTTGTGAACTGGTCATTCAGGACTCTATAGTGATAATTTTCCTTCTAAACTTAAGTACTGTGAAAAAGGGAAAGAAACGAAAAAGAAAAAGAAAAAGAAAAAGAAAAAGAAAATTTCCTATGGTTTTTGCTATTTAACTTATTACTATTAAACCAGTCATTATTTAGGGACGCCACACCCCTTCTAGATCTGTCACTAAAGATTTAAATTTGATTCTCATATAATGCATACATTATTTGAGAGAGTTGATAATGGTGAAACCCACTCAATTGAAGTTGGATGCTCTTTAAGGCAAAATGCTCTCCTCCTTTCTCCTGTGCTGGTGACCCCTTTGTTGAGTAGAAAGCTTCTCATTCTCTCCTCTTTTTCAAGACCTAAGCTTGTAGACAATAGGTAAGGAAAACTCTACCTTATGGTCTATTGCTTAATCTGATTGGAAGGGTTGTTTATGCTTCAAAGCATGTTTGATTTTTGTGGGTTGGTGGAATTTGGTGTTGGGTTTCCTTTAGAGTCCTTGCCCCTTGTATGCTTTTGATTTGGGAATTCTTGATGAAATCTTGTATATGTTTAATTGATGGTTGATTTATGTTTTTTTGGACTTGTGTTGAGTATTGGGATGGTTTTGAATCATTTGTGAGTGTTTGGAGAGGTAGAGAGTAATGAAGATACGTTTGGGTTTGCGAGAACCTTGAAATTGCGAGTTATAGAGTTTGTAGACTCATTGGGTGAGACAAGCTTGTCGTGTATTAGTGAATTTTTTAGAGCATTACTCACTAGGTGAGCCTAACCTTGTTGGGCGAGTCGTGTGACCCTATAGGGGATCTATGTAACACCCTAAAATATTACTAATTATAAATCGATGTTTAATTATATTTATCGTGTTATTTGACTATATGGTTGACTTGAATGAGTTGAGGTATGGCCTGAATTAGTCATGTGTGAATCGATGTTTAATTGTAAATCGATATTTAATTGTATTTATCGTGTTATTTGACTATATGATTGACTTGAATGAGTTGAGGTATAGCCTGAATCAGTCATGTGTGAATTTCTTGATGTGAATGTTGAGTTATGTGGAGTTTTGTTGAGCTAAGTTGAAATTATGAGATTTCAAATTTACGATCTTGGATTCGTTAACCGTTGGATCGTCTTCAAATTTTTTCTGGAGGTTCCTAAGACTCTCCATGTTCCGATCGTTGGGATTTGCATCATAACATATTGAGTATGAGAAATGAGTTTTTTACCGAAGCAGTAAAATTTGAGCTGGATCAGCTCGCCCAGGCGAGTCAAATTCGCCTGGGCGAGTGTTGCAGACTACAAATACGTCAAACAGTGTAAAAAAGCCATTTTCTTTCTCCTTCTCTTCCCCTAAACCCTCCCCCAACACCCCCAAGCTCCTCCTCCACCATCACTAACCACCGGTGATCGCCACGAGCCGCCTTTGCTTGCCGTCGGATCACCACACGAAGAAGAACAGTTTAATCGGAGTGGAATCTTCAAAACTCAACTCGAGGATTTGGTAGAGAATGAAGCCTCCAATACTTCCTTCATGGTTTCTTTGAGGTAAATGTGATTCTAAGCCTTCTCATTGTTAGTTTGAGCTTATCTTTGCATCTCTTCTGACTTGGGAACCATTATTGGATGTTTTTACACTTCCTTTGAAAAACCCTTGAAAAAGAGACGTTGTAAAATTTTCCTTTTTATAAAATAGACTTTGTTTTTGTAACATTCGTTGAACCTTGGTCACAATAGCTTGATCAGAATTTCAAAATGACCTCTCTTTGATATGAATCTCAACACACCCCTTTAGCCTTTTTTTTTAAATTGAATGAGTATTTGACCCCAAAAGTTAATATTAACCTTGTCTTTAAAATCTATATTGAATTATCTTTGATTTCGTATATAGAGCTCTGCGTTTGGACGAACGGACGTGAACCTAAGAGATCTTAGAACAACACCGCAAGGAACTAAGAGAGAGATATAGATAGGTGAGGGGAGTTTATTGTTGGTTTACAGCTTTTGATACCATAGTTGGGGTCAGGGAACCCAATTATGGGGATGTATGTCTATCCCTGTGCATGCTGATTTTCAAGAAAAACTGTGTTTTTAATTAATGGGATGTGATATATTTGTTATTGATGTGCATGATAGTTTTCAAGAAAAATTGTGTTTTTAACTAATGGGATGTGATAGGTTTGTTACTACTGATTGAAATTGTCAATGTTGTTGTTGTTGTATTGATTGGAATTTTTGGGAAAAGTCTTAAATATAGATGATACTCTGCCCAAAATTTTATATTTGTTCTTCTATTTACTTCTTTATTAAATTTTAAATAGGCATAAGAGTTTGTTTTGAATACTATAGTTTTCCTCTTTAATTTAGAATTTTCCTTAAAAAAAATGAGTCTCGTGGTATTATAGATTGTTGTTGTATGAGGTTTATGTTGCTTGAAGACCTGGGGAATGTGAATCCCAGACATGAATTTATATGTATGTATGTGGAATGTGATTGCTTGTGATGTTGATGATGATGTTGAGATGAGATGATGTTGATGTTGATGATATTATTGTGATGATATATGATGTGTATGTACATGGGGGGTATGGTGACCATGTTGGATATCCCTAGAGGGGGAAATAGTGTTTTAAAGAGTTTCAAGCATTCCTAGAGAGAAAAGGGGATGACTTAGAATCTTTAATTATCCATGGTCAGTGCATTGATGATGCTCATGTTTCATACTTCATATTGCATGGAAATAGTACAAACTTTGTCAGTAAGTACTTGTTAGTCGTCTTATACGACTAACTTTTGTATAGAAAATTTTTACAAAATGTATATATTTTCCCCAATTTATGGTTCTTTTTGTAGGATTGTAAATAAATTTTTCTTTTTTTTTTATTTGTGCTCAATAAAAGCCTTGTGTATGGAATTAATGTCAATTTCTCTTCAATTTCAGGCAAAAAGAAGTTATTTTGAAGAAGTGCTAAAGTTGATGTCTCGCTAAGCGCCCTCAATGCGCTTAGCGAATGTCATCCGCTAAGTGAGGCATCAACGCACTTAGCGGATAGGAGGAATCTGGAAGGAAATCTGTCACGCAGGCACACGCTCAGTGCGTCATTAGCTCGCTCAGCGAGTCTTTTGTCACCTTCCAGGCTTAGCGCGAGTTTGACGCTGAGTGGAAATTCACTTACTCGCGCTAAGCGCGACATCGAGGTCAGTGAGCCCTTTTTAAGCCTGGAATAGAAAAAGAGGTTAGAAATAGAGAGTGTTGAATAGCCGTAAGAGCTTGAAGAGTGAAATACACAGAGGCAAAGAACAGAGCAAAGAAGCCAAGTTTTGATCTTTTAGGAAGATTTGTGAGTTTTTGAGTGATAGTGAGGTTCCTAGAGGTGGAGGAGACATCCCCACTCCTTTGTAAGCAAGCAATTTCTCTTAATTCCTCTTCTTCATTGTAAAAGGAGCTTCCTTGCTATGGAAGGTGTTGGTTTTCCCCTACAGTTACTTTTTCTCCAATTTTGAACAATTATATTCAAGGGAAATGAAACACCAGAAAGTGCACCGGGTCATCAAGTATTTAAAATTAAAATGGAGTGATCCAAGTATCAAACTCAGGGAACTTGCTTATTAGACAGAGTTTTATTCAGAAGTAAGACATTGTTGGAACAACATTGATAAACAATGGTTAAAAACAGAAATAAACTACTTCTATGGTAAAAGCAGTAAATGCAAGTAAGTAAAAGTTGACAGCAATAGGTAAAAAGCATTGGGTATTTCTAACAAACAAGCTGATGCATATGAAGATATTTCTCTAATCAATCATGCTTTTGTGTTCTATGCTGTAGCCTAAAATACTAAACCTTGATCCCTCATAAGTTTAGACTAATTTAACCTAAGCTTCGTCTGCAGATCTTTCTTGTAAGATTAGGCTTAACTTAAAAAGCATTATTGTAACAACATATTCAGAAAACCAAAACCCCAACAATCCATCCCTGGTAATGTGGTTATTCAGTCCTGCTTCTATCAGAAGTATATGATAAAGTAGATGAACAAGGAGCAGAAGTATCTGGTGTTGCTGAAGTAGGGGGAGCCTCAGATCTCTTACCCCTGGCCTTCCTTGGCCCTCTGAATGTCACTGTTGGATCATCTAGATTCCAACAATTCTTTATATATGCCAAGTTAATGGCAGGACTAAGGCTCTCCAAAGATCTGAAATCTAATGTGACTCCTCTAGCTTTACACAAAGCTGTGATTAAGGCTGGAAATCCAACTCTAGAGGAGTCATGCTGGGCAATGATAGAAATCTGGGGGGAGATGAGGTAGCCTAGATTCATGTCCATCTTCATAATAATGCCATAAATCAACTTGGCCCGATCCAGTGTGATGTCAAAAGTGTGGGAGGTAGGGACCAAGTTGGAGTAAGAAACAATACTCCAAGGCTGAGCGAGTGTAGTCATGTTCTTCCTGAGGATCTTCAGAGGCTGACCATCAACATTAAGCTTAAATCCCCTCCCTGGGATGCAGAGCTTAGTAGCCAAATCTTGAGGATCAGGCCTCAAGAGTGCAAATCTAGAGTAGGCAAATAATGTCTCCCCCTCCTCGATGATTACAAGGGTCTTCAAGAAGGTATTCAACGTGTCCTCATCAAACTTCACCAAATGGCCTCTCACCCTCACCTGCTTAGGTGGTTTATCCTCGGGATCATAGAGGTTAGCATAAAACTTTTTCACAATGGTAACACTAATGTTGCCTTCATCAAAACTGGTCAACTCCTCATCCCATTTTCTTCTCTCCAATTCTTCCTTGAACTCATCAAACTCAGTGTGGTAGATTACCATATTTCTTTTCGGGAGTATCTTCCTGGGTACCACAATGTCAATGTACCTTTCCAGGCCTCAGGAGAAGTGAACCTGGATTGGTCATATCGAACCTGGGAAGGTGTGGCAGGTGCCTTTCTCTTCTTTGATGCCATATGAAAATATAAGATCAAACAATAAGATCAGTCAAGGTTATTTTCAACAAAACAAAAAAATAACGCTAAAAATTGAACTGGGCGCTTAGCTCAGAAGGCTGGGCTTAGCGTGCCTTATAAAATTTTACTCATGGGCTAAGCGCAGCAGACTCACGCCTAGCCTGAAGACACAGAAAATATTTTTCTACAGATTAGGCTTAGCGCATCATGCTGGGCTTAGCCTAAATCTACCATTTTCAAAACAGAAGAGGGTATGGGCTTAGCGTAGCATGTTGGGCTTAGCTCAGCCTCACCAGAATGACCCTTAGGCTTAGCACACAGGGCGCGCTTAGCCTAACCAGAAAAACTCAAAAACAGTGAGAGAGTTGAGCTTAGCATAGCAGGGCGCGCTTAGCTCAACCTCCTTAATACACAACAAGGGCTTAGCACAGCAGCTGCGCTTAGCCTTATTCAAAGGACTGACCAATAGAAGCATATTGGCACTTAGCCTGACAGGTCAGGCTTAGCGCTGAGAAAAAATTTAAAAATCCTAATGTCTGGAACATTAGTCCCGCTTAGCGCACAGACGCGCTTAGCGAGTTCATCACTTTCGTTCATCAGCAGGGATGAACACGCTTAGCGCGACATGGTCCGCTTAGCGTGATCATCTGGAAATCCAAAAATTTAACAGCTGCGATGAACAGGCTAAGCGCAACAAGCACGCTTAGCACGTTCATCGTGATTTCCAAATAGAAACACAAGGGTCCTCACCCCTTTTAGCAGCATTGCCCCTAATGGGCTTACAACTCAACCTAAATCCTAAAATAACAAACCCTAAAGCTAGAAACCCTAACCTAAACAGCAATGCAAGCTAACAAAGCAAGAATTCGTTTATCCTAAGGTTCAAAGCATGAAAATGAAAATGAAACTGAAGCACTACTTACTTGGATTGTGATGGAATGCAAGAAGAAGCAAGGAAGATGCAGAAAGTACTTGAGGCACAATAGCAAAATGCACACACGCAGAAGGTAGGCACAACAAAAGAAGCAAAAGGTTTGTGTAAAGGTACTGCCTATGGCAGTTCTAATTCATTTTAGCATTTTTGTTTGGCGTGCTTAGCGCATAGCTGCGCTTAGCGTGCCAACGTGACGTTTGAGTTTAAAGCCCAAGCGCTTAGCCTAACCTCACGCTAAGCCCAACTTGAAGTTTCAAATTCCAGTGAGCATTTGGGGCTTAGCGCAGCAGGTGGCGCTTAGCACTTTCTGCAACACAAAAATTTCTGCAATATTCGCTTAGCCTAAGAGGTGAGGTTTAGCGCACAATCACACTTCAACTTACAAAGAGTAGTTCTGGCTTAGCGCAACAAGCGTGCTAAGCGCACTTCCAAGAATTCAAAAATAGTAAGGGGTTGGCGCTTAGCGCATCTTGCGGCTAAGCCCAACTATGAAAGCTCAATTCCAGAATGGATCTGGGTTGAAAAAGAGAAAAAGGAAAGAAAAGCTGGGTTGCCTCCCAGTAAGCGCTCTTTTAACGTCACTAGCTTGACGCATCATCCTGTTATTCTGTTTTGAAGTGTAGAATAGTGTTCAATCTTTCCATAGCTCCACCATGATATTGCTTCAACCTTAGTCCGTTCACTACCCATGTCCTGTCAGGATCGTTAGAGTGAGGATCACAAAGCTCCACTGCTCCATAGGGTCGGACTTTCTTGATAGTAAATGGTCCCGACCATTTTGATTTAAGCTTTCTAGGAAACAATTTAAGTTTTGAGTTGAACAGTAACACCTGTTGTCCTGGCTGAAAGTCCTTCTTGAGCAGCTTTTTATCATGATACTTTTTGACCCTTTCTTTATACAGCTTTGAAGATTCATAAGTAGTTGATCTCATCCCTTCCAACTCCAAAAGCTGCAGCCTCCTTTGTTCTCTAGATGCGGCTTCATCAAAGTTCAAAAACTTCAAGGCCCAGTATGCTTTATATTCCATCTCCAATGGGAAGTGACAAGACTTGCCATACACCATCTTAAATGGAGATAAGCCTATCAGAGTCTTGAATGTTGTTCTGTACGCCTATAAAGCATCATCTAATTTGATAGACCAGTCCTTTCTAGTAGAAGCTACAGTCTTCTCCAAAATATTTTTCAATTCCCTGTTCGATACTACTGCTTGCCCATTGGTCTGGGGGTGATAAGGTGATGCTACTTTGTGTGTCACATTATATTGCTTCAACACTTTCTGTAGCTGATTATTGCAGAAATGTGTGCCGCCATCGCTAATCAGAATTCTAGGCACCCCGAATCTTGAGAAAATGTTCTTCTTCAGAAACTTTATCACAGTCTTAGCATCATTATTCGGGGTAGCCACTGCTTCAACCCATTTAGAGACATAGTCAATAGCTACTAGTATATATTCATTGCCAAAAGATGAAGGGAAGGGACCTACAAAATCAATGCCCCAACAATCGAATACCTCAACCTCCATAATATTCTGTAGAGGCATTTCATTTCTTCTTGATATACCCCCCATCCTCTAACATTGATCACAGTGTTGCAAAACCTTGGCCGCCGTCTTATCTCCACCATAATGGCCGCCACATGGAGAATTGTGGCAATGCCATAATATGTTCTTGGCCTCTTCTTGTGTCATACATCTTCGTAGGAGATTTTCAGCTCCTATCTTGAACAAGTGCGGATCATCCTAGATATAGAATTGAGCATCATGTAAGAATTTCTTCCTCTGCTGCCACGTTAAGTCCTTTGGGATGATTCCTGCAGCTTTGAAGTTAGCCATATCGGCAAACCAAGGTCTCTCACTCACCAAGAATAATGATTCATCAGGAAATTCATCTCTAACTTCTGCTTATTTCGATGTGACTTCCTCATTCACCAATCTAGACAAATGGTCAGCTACAATGTTTTTCGATCCCTTTTTATCCCGAATCACCAAATCAAATTCTTGCAACAACAAGATCCATCTTATCAATCTGGGTTTGGAATTAGCCTTGTTGAGGAAATATTTAATAGCTGCATGATCGGTGTAGATGATAACTCTTGAGCCTACCAAATAAGATCTGAACTTTTCAAGCGCATAGACAATTGCCAGCATTTATTTTTCTGTGGTAGCATAGTTCACCTGTGCATCATTTAGAACCTTGTTGGCATAGTATATAGCATGAAAATTTTTTCCCTTCCATTGTCCAAGCACTGCAACTACAGCATAGTCACTCACATCACACATCAACTCAAATTCTTGTCCCCAATTTGGTGCTGTAATTACTGGAGTAGACACTAATCTGGTTTTCAGATCATTAAATGCTTCCATGCACTCTTTATTGAATACAAAAGCAACATCTTTATTCAATAGATTGCTAAGTGGTTTGGCGACTTTTGAGAAATCTTTTATGAATCGCCTGTAGAACCCTGCATGTCCTAAGAAACTTCTCACTCCTTTGATATTCATTGGAGGAGGAAGTTTTTCAATTACACCAATCTTTGCCTTGTCCACCTCTATTCCTCTTACTGAAATTTTAAGCCCCAGCACTATTCCTTCTTGAACCATGAAATGACATTTCTCCCAATTAAGAACTAGATTGGACTCTTCACATCTCTGTAATACTCTTTCAAGATTTGATAAGCACCCCTTAAAAAAGATGGCCCAAAAAGATGCACCGATATGCGAATACACCAAAAGGGCAGGTGAAAGCAGTCTTCTCTTGATCTTTGGGGTCTACAACAATCTGATTATAGCCATAATACCCATCCAGAAAACAATAATAGGATTGCCCTGCGAGTCTTTCAAGCATCTGGTCCATGAAAGGAAGTGGATAATGGTCCTTCCGAGTGGCATCATTAAGCTTCTGATAGTCAATGAACATTCTCCACCCGGTGACAGTCCTTGTGGATATTAACTCATCTTTATCATTTTTTATGACTGTCATACCTCCTTTCTTGGGGACAACCTGCACAGGGCTAACCCATGCACTTTTCGAGATGGGGTAAATAAGGCCTGCTTCCAACAACTTAAGCACCTCCTTACGCACCACCTCTTTCATGATTGGGTTCAGTCTTTTTTGAGGTTGTCTCACTGGTTTATAATCAGCTTCCATATTGATTTTGTGCATGCAATAAGATGGACTAATTCCTTTCAAGTCAAATATGTGCCAACCAATTACAGCTTTGTGTGTCTTCAAAATCTGCACCAACTGATCTTCTTCTATTTTCTTCAAAGAGCTGCTAATAATCACTGGTTTAGAGTTATTGTCTTCCAAAAATACATACTTCAAATGTGCAAGCAAGGTCTTCAATTCTACTTTTGGTTTTTATATTTGCCCACCGTTCTTCAATTCTTCAAATGCAGTATGTCCCTCAGAATTTTCTCTTGCACCATCCAACTCTTTAATACAAGTTTGCACTTCACATTCCTTCTCTTTAGTAAGACATTCTACATGATTAATCAATGCTTTTTCCAAAGGAGAGTGCAGTGCCATGGCTATAGCAGCTAATTCTATTTCTTGTTCTACCTTGTCCAGATCAAAGCAAGCTTTCATATCACTTGGATGCTTCATTGCTTCAAATAAGTCGAATGAGACTTTCTGATCCTCCACACCCAATTCTAACTTGCCTTTCCCCATATCTACTATATAGTTGGCCATGAAATTTGTAGGGTCCTCCTCTATATCCATAACCACGAAATCTGCAGGAAATACAAGCTGCTTGACTTGAATAAACACATCCTCAATCACTCCATACGGTCTAGTAATGGAGCGATCAGCCAACTGGAGGGTTATACATGTGGGCATTATCTCTATCTCTCCAAGTCGCCAGCACATGGATAGAGGCATTAAATTGATACTAGCTCCCAAGTCTATGAGAGCTTTACCTACAACAACCTCACCAATAGAACACGGTATAGTGACACTTCCGGGATCATTATGCTTCGGGGGAAGGATGCGTTGAATGACTGTACTACAGTTACCTTCCAAAAATATTGTGTCACTGTGGATATACCGGTTCTTCTTTGTCAGCATGTCTTTTAAAAATTTGGCATAGAGTGGCATCTGTTGGAGAGCTTCTCCAAAAGGCAAAGTGATCTCCAACTTCTTGAAGATGTCAAGAAATCTGGCTAAGTGTCGCTCTTTATCCTTCTTGGAAGGTACCAATGGATATGGTACTTCCTTGCCTTCATCTAAAGTAATCTCTCTCTTTTTCTCTCTTGAAACCTCACTCTTGCTCTTCTTTTTCTCCTCATCAACCTTCTCTTTTCCTTTTTCATTTTTCTGATTTTTTTCTTTTTCTACTTCTTCTGTTTCTTTTTCTTTTTGTTTTTCTTTTTCTTGTTCTTCCTTCATCTTTATTCCCTCTTGACTATCTTTTATTGGTGTCTCTCTCTCTTGTTGGTCATCTTCATCTTCCACAACTTCCTCAAGTTCAACAAAGTCAGGAACTGATTCCAGTGCCGGCTCAGCTGCCAGCTATTGTTTATGTTCCTCCACCTTCTTCTCAACTTTTCCTTCATCGGCCTAAATTGCCATTTTGCTCCTTGTCATTACAATTTTACATCCTTCCTTCAGATTCTTCTCAGTATTTGCAGTAAAGTTGCTTGACGACCTATTCGCCAATTGCTTTGTGAGCTGGCCCACTTAGACCTCCAGATTCTTAATGGCGGACTCTGTGATCTTCTGGTTAGACATTGAGGCCTGCATAAATTGAGCTAGAGTCTCTTCCAGCTTCGTTGTTCAATCATAGGGACTATGCCCTTACTGTTGTGGCATGTTAGATGGACCACCCTGGTCTATGTTGAACTGGTTTCCACAGTGATTCCTCCACTGTCCCTCTTTGAATTATATGGCTGGCCATGCTGAAATCCGGAATATCCACCTGCATTGAAATTTTGTCTTGGCTGATTCCCCATATAATTGACTTCATGAGTTGGTTCTTCATTGGGGATACAACAACCAGGATTATGAGCTTCACCACAGATGGCACACCCTGTAACCTGCAAAACAATTGATGGTAAAGATTGCGCAGAATGTATTTGAGTTGGCAACTTACTAAGGCAGTCCGGGTTGAACAACAGCTGAAGAGGAAAATTGTAGCAATAAGTAACTCATCCAACAATTTCAACCAGAACTGGACCAACAGATCCAAGAAGAAGGGAGGCAACTCGTCTAGTCCCCATGGAAAGTTAGTAGTTTCTAGTGCAAAAACCAAGCATAATTCTGCCTCATCATCCAACACTGGTACCAGAAACATAAAATGTTTCAAATGCTTAGGCAGAGGACATATTGCTTCTGAGTGTCCAACTAGGAGGACCATGATCATAAAGGCAGATGGAGAAATCACCAGTGAATCTGAAATCAATGAAGAAGAAGTGGAAGAAGAGCTTGAGGAGGAAGCTATGCAGGGTGATATACTAATGGTGAGAAGGCTCTTAGTGTAGAAGCAAGTTTCATTGTTTCATGATGATGAATCAAGATTGATTCAAGGTGTTTTGATGATAACAAAGATGATGACAAAAAGCCCAAGAGAATGATTTCAAGATTGAGTCAAGAACAATTCAAGAATCAAGAGAAAGTTTCAAGAGAAGTTTCAAGTTTCAAGTTTTCAAGAATCAAGAATCAAGAATAATCAAGATCAAGATTCAAGACTCAAGATTCAAGAATCAAGAAAAGACTCAATCAAGATAAGTACTAAAAAGGCTTTCAAAATATTGAGTAGCACATGAAGTTTTCACAAAAGCTTTTACCAAAGAGTTTTTACTCTTTGGTAATCGATTACCAGTTTATTGTAATCGATCACCAGTGGCAAGTTTTGTTTTCAAAAAGCTTTCAACTGAATTTACAACGTTCCAATTGATTTCAAAATGGTGTAATCGATTACAATGATTTGGTAATCGATTACCAATGTGTTTGAACGTTGAAATTCAAATTCAAATGTGAAGAGTCACATCATTTCACAAAAATGCTTTGTGTCATTGATTACAATGATTTGGTAATCGATTACCAGTGATAAGTTTTGAACAAGAATCAAAAGATATAACTCTTCCAATGGTTTTCAAAAATGGTTTTCTTGTCCAGACATGAAGAGTCTATAAAAGCAAGTCCTTGCATTTTCAAGACAATTCATTACAATCTTTTACATTTTTTTGAATCTCTTTGAACATCTTCTTCCTTTGCCAAAAGCTTTCTAAAGTTTTCTGGTTTTCCAAACCTTGAAAACAAAACTTGTGCTATTCATCTTTTTCATTCCCTTTTCCCTTTGCCAAAAAGAATTCGCCAAGGACTAACCACCTGAATTCTTTTTGTGTCTCTCTTCTCCCTTTTCCAAAAGAACGAAGGCCTAATCGCCTAAATTCTGTTGTGTCTCCCTTCTCCTTTGTCAAAGAATTCAAAATGACACAGTCTGAGAATTCTTTTGATTCTTCCCTTTCCTATAAACAAAAGATTTCAAAGGACTAACCGCCTGAGAATTCTTTTGTTTCCCCCTTCACAAAGTTTCAAAAGACTAACTGCCTGAGAACTTTATCTTAACACATTGGAGGGTACATCCTTTGTGGTACAAGTAGAGGGTACATCTACTTGGGTTGTTGTGACTGAGAACAAGAGAGGGTACATCTCTTGTGGATCAGTTCTAGTGGAGGGTACATCCACTAGGTTGTTCAAAGAGAACAAGGGAGGGTACATCCCTTGTGGATCTTTGCTTGTAAATGAATTTACAAGGTTGAAAAGAAATCTCAAGGACAGCAGGTCGCTTGGGGACTGGATGTAGGCATGGATTGTTGTTGAACCAGTATAAAACTCTTGTGTGCTTGTCTTCTTCTTCCCTACTCTTTTAATTTTCGTTGTGCACTTTGATTACCGCTTTTACTTTTGGTTAAGTTTATATTTTTGTTCTTTACTTTCTTAACAACATAGTAAATTCCTAAGAAGGGTAAATTTTAATTAGTAAAGGTCTAGTAATAATTAATTCAACCCCCCTTCTTAATTATTCTGAGGCCACTTGATCCAACACTTAGGAAGTCAGATGCAGCCACTGAATGACACCAAAGAGGAAATATTTTCCACACCAAATGTACAATTAATGGTAAGCTTTGCTCTTTAATTGTTGATGGAGGAAGTTGTATCAATGTTGCAAGTTCCAGGTTAGTGTCCAAACTGAATTTGGATACTCAGCCCCATCCTAGGCCATACAGACTTCAGTGGCTTAGTAAAGATGAAGAGGTAAAAGTGACTCAGCAGGTTGAGGTGTGTCTCACCATTGGAAGATACAACGATAAGGTGTTGTGTGATGTGGTTTCAATGGAGGCGACTCATATACTGTTAGGAAAACCATGACAGTATGACACCAAAGCAATGCATGATGGCCTCACCAACAACATTTCTTTCCAGCACCATGACCAGAAAATTATTCTTAATCCTTTATCCCCTAGAGAAATGTGTGATGATCAAATCAGAATGAGAGTAAAGAGAGAACAAGAGAAAGAAAAGAGTGAAACATCAAAGAGGAATAGGAAAAAGAAGAGTGATACACCTGAGAGAAAGAGTGATACACATGAGAGGAAGAGTGATACACATGAGAGAAAATTTAATTGTTTATCAAAGGCGAGTGAAGTGAGAAAAGTGTTACTTGCTCGTGAGCCACTCTATCTATTGCATTACAAAGACAGTAAAATTTCTACTGATAATTCTAATGAGTTAACTATTTTTGTTTCTCCTAGTGTTGAACCCTTATTGCAGGAATTTAAAGATGTCTTTCCCAAGGAGATTCCTCATGGACTGCTACCTTCAAGAGGCATAGGACATCAAATTGATCTCCTTCCAGGAGCTTCATTGCCTAACAGGTCAGCTTAGGCTAAAGTTGAGTATGTGAAAATATTGCATGAGCAAGCGAAGGCTCAAATTACAAAGAAGAATGAAAGTTATGCCAAGCAAGCCAACAAGAATAGGAAGGAAGTGGTACTTGAACTAGGTGATAATTTTGAACATTTGAGGGCAAATGCTTTCCAAGAAGGAAGGAATGATGAGAATCCAAAAACTGCTCAGATACAGGGATCTATGACCAAGAGTAGGACCAAATAGTCAGTGGATACCCTCTAACAAATGGTAGCAAACACACTTAACAAAGCCCAAGTGGAGAAGGATGAAAGATCAGAGGCAGAGGCAGAGGCACTACTAAGAATATTAATTGTTGCTGAAGGCCTAGACTAATTTGAAGGCTCATTCCAAATATGTTATATTTTTTTATTTATAATTTGTTTTCGTTGTAATTTTGGCCCAAACTGTTTTAAAGGCCCATGTCTATTTCTATCTTTTTGTTTAGATACTCTATATGTATGGATTTCATTTTCAATAGAGGGACTTTTGGCATTTGATAAAATTTTGTGAGAACTTCTCTCTGGGTTCCTCGTTGAACCAATATCAGACTTATCAAGGTAATCCTTGTGGTGTCTACCCTAACTTATCTTCCCTCTCTTGAAGTGGCGTCATCCAAAAATCTGTAACCTATATCAAGCAATCCGCTCCTAGTAAGGATCACATCAGAATATCCCAAAGCACTTTTAATTTCTATTTGTTTAATGCTCTTGATTTGAGAATTATTGATTTAAGCTTGTTTATTTCAATTCATTGTTAATTTTGAACTTGTGTTGAGTGTTGGGATGAATTTTGAATCATTTGTGAATGTTTGGATAAGTTGGGTTTGAGTATTGGAACCCTTGGGAGAAATAAATTTTGTGAAATAGCAGAATTCACAATTGTCTATGAGAAATTGGCTTAAGCAAAAAAAAAAATTGCTTAACAGTGCGTTTGGATAGAGAATTTTAACTGAGAAAAGTAATTTATCAGAGAATTTAAATTTTTGTAATCTAAAATTCATTGTTTGGATTTTTTTATGAAGAATTTAAATTTTTGGAATTTTAAAACAGAATTTTAAGCAACTAAAAATGTGGAATTTCAATTTCCTTCTAAAAGGTGAGAAATTGAAATTCTCTTCTTGATAGAAGAATCTTCTAAAACGTTTGCGTATTTCCTTTATAACCTTCATCCTCTCTTCCACCTGAAAGTTCCCAAAATCATGTTCTCGAACTCGCAAATCTTCACTCACGTCGATGATCCTCTTCTTCAAGAAACACTGTCTGAACTCGTGGAACATCGATCGGGTGTGGGCGTCAGGGGACACGTAGAACTGCACCCGCTAGTCAGGGGAGCAGTCGTTGCTATCCATCATGCGGCGGAGGTGCTCGCCGGTGCAGAGAGCCTGAGTCATGCCTTACGTCATTGACTGAATGTTGTGATCGGGTGTGGTGGAGTACGCCGCCGTGTCTTGTTTTCCCTGCGACTTCCCATGCCGCATAAGTACTCTTCTCTTTGGAAGCACACTAAGCATATCTTGTCTTCTCTTTGCATTCATTTTCTTTCACCCTCACAATTTTAATTTTTTTTATCCAAACACAACATTTTAAAAATATAAGAATTTCAATTGAAGTATTTGAAATTCTTAGAATTTTAAATTCTCTCATCCAAACACACTCTAAGCTAAATTTAACATTAAGTAACTTGCATCCAAAGCTTTTGCAAAAACTAACATCAAATGTGCTAGACCTTTTTATCATCCACATGGGTAGAAGGAACTTCACTCTGATTTATACTCACACTAAAGTTTCTTTCGTTCAGCATTATGGATATGATGCAATCCTACCCCGCAAGGGCATTGGATAGAAAACTACAAGTAGATTGGGCCAGAGATGCAAGAGAAGGCCCTAGAATTCTTATGAGCCTTAGGGTAGATTTCGGGCCCATGGGCTCAATACAAGCCCACTTATCTTTGTAAATATTAGATTAAGGTTTCATTATTTTTGGGCCTTGTATTTAGGGCTCCATAATGTAGGTAGGGTACCTTAGAAATATAGGATTTTTCAGCCCTTGTATTTTAGGGCGTCTAGACTAGTTTTTGTATTAGGGGTAGTTTTGTAATTTCACATGCACTAAGTGAATATTTGATGTGTGTTGGGAAATAAATTTAATTGAATTGGTAGAAGCCCAATCCAATTAAATTTTAGAGGGGGAGGTGAGCATTTGCTTACTACACCCTATTGCCACATCATATAGTCACACTTTGTGCATGTCCTTCATGCTTTACATGCCTCATGACACCTAAGCACACTTAGTGGAGAATCTTGGAATTGATCTTGGATTAGTAGGCTGAACCATAACTAAAATTCACTAATCATAATTAGTGAAATTTTGGCTCCAAAGTTTGGCTCCACAAATTCAATTTCAAATTCAAGTGAAATTTGAATTGAAATTCAAATTTCCCTCCAATTTTGTGTGACACTTAGGCTATAAATAGAGGTCATGTGTGTGCATTTTTTTTAACTTTGATCATTTGAATATTAAACTTCAGATTTCAAAGCTCATTCAGAGCACAAAATTTCGTGCTCTTCTCTTCCTCTCCCTTCATTCATCTCCTTCTTCCTCCAAGCTCTTATCCATGGCCTCCTATGGTGGTGAGCTTCTTCTAGACTCATCTTCTCCTTGAAGTGGTGTCTCCTCTCTCTCTTCCTTCTCCCTTCCACTGCCATTCATCTTCCAAGAAGCAAAAGAATCCATTGATGAAGAAGATCCTAGGCCTACAAGCTCCAATGGAGCTTACATCATGTGGTATCAAGAGCATCTTCATCTAGGTGATGTTCTTTTGCTTCCTCTATCTTTTTGTTCGGTGAATTCTATTTAATTCTTTGTTCTTCATCTTATTCTCCATGTATATCCTCCATTGTCTTGTGATTTGGTGCTGTTTAGAGTAGATTCAAAAAAATAAACTGATTAAATCTTTGATCTACACTTGTTCTTGCATTTCTATGGTTCAAATTTTGTAGATCTACTCTTGAATCATGTTTTTGTGTTGATTTTAGGTTCTATCATTTTTCATTCATAATATTCTTGTGCTGAACCTTATATCTAAATGTTCTTCCAAAATATTGATTAAAAAAAAACTCAAAAATTTAAGTGTAAATCACTTAATCCATGTTGTCTTAGAGTCATGTTTAGTCATAGTAATTGTCACATTATGTTCTAAGTTTGTGTAGAATTTTATTTTGTTGATTAAATTCTAGATACATTTGTTCATGTATTCTTGTCATTCTTAGCCTATCTTTTGAATTTTGAGTCTAATTCATGCATGTTATTTAGTTCATAACATGTTCTAAATCAATTCCTAGAAGTAGTCTTGTTCTTGAACTTTTTTTTGTTTTCTAAGTTTCCTACATGATGCCTATGATGAAGTTGAGTTGTGGTGCTGAGTTGTGGCTGGATTTGTGAATCAAAATAAGTCTTAAGCTCTCTAGAATTGTGTTATTCAAGATAATTGAGCATAATCAAACACAAATTGTAACTATCCAAGCCTTAAGCAACATAAACACTACTCTTGATTTCTAGGTTGAAATCGCTGATGCTGGCAGCTTGAACATATAAACTTGTATAAATTACTGGGAATTGGTCACTACGTTTTTAGAGCTGAAAGTTTTACTGAATTTTCTAGACATCTGGACCAAAATTATAAAAAAATAACCAAGCGATTTGGATTAAAGGAAAAAATAAGAAAAATCGCACAAGTTGGCAGAAAAATCAGTGTCCAGGAAAAAAAAGTGAAAGGAAAGTGTGCTTGTTGTTTTGGCTCAAAATTTGTTCTATAATTGGTGCCTATTTTATACCAATCCTAGTTATGAAATTTCAATTGAAAATTATTGTGAAAAAAAGTGCCAAAACTAGAGGTTTCTTGAGTCTTTTTTTTAGAGATTTTCTACTCTACTCTAGAGCCATTCTAGGTTTCTCTTTGAGTCCTAGCTTGCTTTTTTATGCTTTTCATTGCTTTAATTGTTGAATAATCCTTGGAAATTTGTCTTGTTAAAACTCTATTGGTTTAGCTTTCATTTAATTTTTTGGTCTTTGGTTATTGTTTGTCTCTTTGTTTCCTTGCTTGTGAGTTGCCATATAGGGAATTGGAAAGGAGGATTGGTGTCATATCTTGAAGAATTTGAGTCAAGAAGCAAGGGGCCAACCACCTTAAGAGCTATTGGACTAAAAAGCACTCCAAATTGAGTGAAACACTAAAGAGAGAATAGCCACCACAATTGAGGAATTTTTTTCTTTGTAATTTTGTAATTGGCAATTTGCTTTGCTTTCAAATTTTGTAACAAAAAGGCCTTTCAATGGAAGTAAGTTGGGAGCCTCCGCTAGGTCACCCTACTTCCATTTGTGTGTAATAATTTTAGGCAATTTCCCCTTAGGATAGTGAGTGTTTTGTTGGGAACCTTAAATGAGGTCATCCAAACACTCTTAGGATCCGCCTAGTTTGCATTTCTTGCACTTTAATTTCTTGCTTATTTTCATAGCTTATTTCCTTTACCCTCCATTGTCAAACCGCCTAGATAGCTTTCCTTTTACCAATTAGTTTGTACCTTATTTTTCACACCTCTTTTAGTGTTTATTTTGGCTAGTTTCAACCATAGTTTCTTTTACCTTTTGTTTTCAAACCCCCAACAAGAAAGAACCATAACTTGGGAACCAACATGAGTCTTCATTCTTCATCTAGTGTTAATGGTGAGGGTTCTACTCCTAAGGACCCCTTGTATAAGATATTACATGAGTTGAGATCCCTTATGTTGTGGAAAGAAAAACAAGAGAGAAAAGAAAAAGGGAAAAAAAAGAGTGGAAGAAATAAGTCAAGATGAAAGAGAGAAAATAAGAGAGGAAGAAAGAAGAAAAATAAGGAAAGAAATGAAAAGAGAAAAACATGCCTCCTATATTAGTCATAACTCTTGCAAGAGCCTAAGTGAAGAACTTCGTGACTATTATGAAGGAAGGCATAGGTCACATCTTAGACCTCACTCCCATAGGAGAGAAAATGAAAGAAAGCCTCAAAAGGTTAACATTAAACTCCCATACTTCCATGGAAAGGACAATGTAGAGGCTTACTTAGATTGGGAAATAAGGGTAGAGCAAAAACTTAAAAGAAAGCCTACTTTAAAATCTTATGGCTATCATTCTTATCCAAAGAAAGACCAAGGTCTAGGCATCTTAGGGGCAGCGCCTTCTAAGCCCAATGATGAAAAGGGGAAGACAATAGAAAAGCAACCCCCTAAGGCTAGTATGCAAGAAAAGACTAGCTCCATAAAGTGCTTTAAATGTCTTGGAAGAGGACACATTACTTCTCAATGCTCCACCAAGAAAACCATGATTATGAGGAGCCAAGACATTTATAGGAGCCAAGACATTTATAGTAGCCAAGATGAGGCTACTACTTCACCTTCCTCTAGTGAAAGTGAAGAAGCAAAAGGGGAAGAATCTAGTGAAGAAATCTATCCCCAAGAAGAAGGAAAACCTTTAATGGTTAAGGAGGAGTGTAAGGAGGTAAGTGTCTCCTCCAAGAGGTTAGCTAAGAAGGAAAGACATTTTGAAATAAAGACAAATATTAAAGAAATTTCCCCTCTTAAACAACCTCCACATTTTCTCCTTTGTAAAAAGACACTTGTTAGCATTGCCACACTTCTTAGGCTTGAGTTTATTCCTCAAGTAAAGGAGTTGTTGGATGAGGGTTTGGTTCGCAAGAGCTTATATCCTTGTGCTTTGTTGGTGCCCAAAATAGGTATTATTAGGCACCAAATCCCTACAATAGGTGGTATAATGAATGATTTGGGTGGTGCAACACTCTTTTGTAAAATCACTCGTGCACCCAACATCTTCATGATTTATGTACATAGGGACTCATTAGGTAGGTTTGTTCTTATTTTTAGTTTCAATACAAACTTAGGTACTCATATGGGACACCTTAGGTTTGTCATACTTTTTGGTAGGAATAATCAACATGAAAATACAGAAAAAGGTATGTTCTATTGCTTTACTTTTCTTAATTTTTTAAATTGTGATCAAGGGGTTCCCATGAACCCTAAGAGAATAAAGGTCATTCCTGAGTGGCCCGCTCCACCAAGTGTAAGAAAAATTTGGGGTTTCCATGACTTAACAAACTTTTACAAAAGGTTTTCCCCATATTTTTCTATACTTGTAACACCACTCATTGAGTTGGTGAGGAACCATGTTCCTTCATGGGAAGATGCCCAGGAAATGAGTTTTCAGACCTTACCTTACTTCAACATACTAAACACCACTAATACATATGTTTTTGTTCTTTTCACAGGTGTTGAGGAAAAAAGCCCAGAGTTTCAAGAACCTTGGGATTTGAGGTCAAATCCTTTTCAAGGGGGAGGGAATGATGCAATCCTACCCCGCAAGGGCATTGGATAGAAAACTCCAAGTACATTGGGCCAGTGATGCAAGAGAAGGCCCTAGGATTCTTATAAGTCTTAGGGTAGATTTCGGGCCCATGGACTCAGTACGAGCCCACTTATCTTTGTAAATATTAGATTAAGGTTTCATTATTTTTGGGCCTTGTATTTAGGACTCCATAATGTAGGTAGGGTACCCTAGAAATATAGGATTTTTCAACCCTTGTATTTTAGGGCACCTAGACTAGTTTTTGTATTAGGGGTAGTTTTGTAATTTCACATGCACTAAGTGAATATTTGATGTGTGTTGGGAAATAAATTTAATTGAATTGGTAGAAGCTCAATCCAATTAAATTTTAGAGGGGGGGGGGTGAGCATTTGCTTACTACACCCCATTGCCACATCATATAGTCACACTTTGTGCATGTCCTTCATGCTTTACATGCCTCATGACACCTAAGCACACTTAGTGGAGAATCTTGGAATTGATCTTGGATTAGTGGGCTGAACCATAACTAAAATTCACTAATCATAATTAGTGAAATTTTGGCTCCAAAGTTTGGCTCCACAAATTCAATTTCAAATTCAAGTGAAATTTGAATTGAAATTCAAATTTCCCTCCAATTTTGTGTGACACTTAGGCTATAAATAGAGGTCATGTGTGTGCATTTTTTTTAACTTTGATCATTTGAATATTAAACTTTAGATTTCAAAGCTCATTTAGAGCACAAAATTTCGTGCTCTTCTCTTCCTCTCCCTTCATTCATCTCCTTCTTCCTCCAAGCTCTTATCAATGGCCTCCTATGGTGGTGAGTTTCTTTTAGACTCATCTTCTCCTTGAAGTGGCATCTCCTCTCTCTCTTCCTTCTCCCTTCCGCTGCCATTCATCTTCCAAGAAGCAAAGGAATCCATTGATGAAGAAGATCATAGGCCTACAAGCTCCAATGGAGTTTACATTAGGATATATGTACTATAACCGAAATTGATTATGCTAAAAAAGTTTATATCTTTTTTGTTCCCTCTCCTTTTCAAAATTCATCTTCATTTAAATTTCAAGTGTGTAAAGAAAAGTGATAGGTGGAGAGAGGTAACGGGGAGACTAGAATTTTATGGAGAGGGTTGATATAGAGCATGGTAGTGGAGAAGAGACTCTCCAGGAGCAATTTTCCTTAAATAACTAAGGGTTACTTTGCTATTAACATATTTCAAAGCCAACAAGTAACCACTAAGTAGATCTGACCATCTATTAAAAATTGTTGTCCATGAATAATGGTTCATTTTGGTAAGATAGAATCACCTTTGCTTTTAAATGGTCCCATCATTGTAAAAATCACCCTAGCCAATTAAAGCTACCATTGTTTTTGATGGTGATGGTGATGCTTGCATCCGTAGTTTCTTTCACCATTTTCTCTATCTTGTATAGTGTAAAGCCATAAACAAATCATTATCGCGAAAACTCCTTGAATTTTCAACTAAAACTTCGTAGGAGCCTAGATGATTGTATTTGTTATCTAATCAATTTTTTCATATACCATCAATATAATTTTTTTATATTTTGAATTAATTATAAATTAATTTAATATATTTTAAAACTAATTATCACAAAATCAATATTTTTTAATTATATACTTATTAATTAGATGATTAAACGATAGCATAAAAACTTTAAAATTATGAACATATGACTAAATATTTAATATTGTTCTACCAAAAAAAATATTTAATTTTTTTTATTCTAAAATATTAATTATATTGCACGACCCACTTGGCTAGTCCCCACTCAAGACTCAACCACTCAAGACTCAAGACCAATAATGAAGATAATGAAGTTATGAGAATTATAAACCTACTCACTTCCAAATATATCTCTAATCTCGTTACTAAGTCTCATTCTAAGTTCTAACATGAAGGTCAAAACAAAGCTTTACAAATATAATACTCACTCATCATTCCGAAATTATGTGATCATTTTCTTTTTTGATTTGTGCAGAACAATTTTTATTCTATAATTACTGACTTAACATTTCAATTTTAATTTAATTACGTAAACAACATCAAAAGTTTCTATAATATTATATTTAGTTTTTTTACATAATATTATATTTAGCTATTCTCCAAAGAATGATATTATGATTTTTTATCTATAGAAATCATAGACATATATAAAAAAATATAACAGTTCACATACTTAATCTATTGAATTGAATTTGAAAGAAAATAAAATCCAAATCAATCGAGATTTAGTTTGGATTGATTCAATATTTTCAAATTATTTTTACAACCTGAACCAAATCATTGATCAAGAAGGGATTGATTTAGTTTGGATTTATTGTTACGTGAATGTGCAAAATTTTGTTTATTCGAAGAAAAGGTAAAAATATAAAATTTCGTCCAAAAATTCACACACAATCTTGTCATTAAAATGTGTAAACAACTATTGTAATTGGCTTCCATCAATTAAATAATAGCAAAAATAAAAAAATGGTTATACCATAAAACTCCATACGTAATAATTAACAATAAAAAAATTCACATTATTGATTTGGTTCCGGTTCATCAATTTGTAAATCACAAATCGGATATCCAAACCAATCACCATTAAATTTTATTGGCTTAGTTCAAATTGGATCCAATTAGAATAAATATAAACTAATTTAATTGGTTTAAGTTAAATTTTATAGGTTGATCAAGTTGATCCTAACTAACACGAATAGCCCTACCTACTTGGTGAAGAGACTTGTTGTAACAATAGTTTATGGCAAATCGAAAAAATTATTGGCTGAGTCGCGGACACTGTCACTTTTTTTAAGACATTTCGTGACACTGCCAAAAAATGTGCAAGCAGACTATCAACCACGAAGTCCCCAGGATAAAACAATTCAGATCACTGTATAAGATTTTCACTGCTTTGAGGGAACCTTTTCTAGAATTACATCTTCTTGTGTGACTTGAAAAGTCACTCTAAAGTCACCCAAAAATATGACTTGAAAAGTCACTCCAACAGTCAATCAAAAACATGACTTGAAAAGTCACTCTAATAGTCAACCGAAAAGTATGACTTTAAAAGTCATTATTATAGCTAACCGAAAATATGACTTAAAAAGTCACTCTTATAGCCAACCAAAAAATATGACTTAAAAAGTCACTCTTATAGCCAACCGAAAATATGACTTAAAAAGTCACTATTATAGCCAACCGAAATTTTAGAGCGACAGAAAGAAAGAGGGAGAAGTTTGCCGGAAATGCATCGGTTGAAATATGGGAGGGAGAAAGAAAAGTTAAGGAAATACTTCTCAACTGGGGCAAGGAAAAAAGAAGAAAGAAGCTCTCCATATATAGGGAGTGAAACACTATTCAAGTGTTTATCCTGAGCGATGTGGGACTTGAAGCCTTTTTTTTCTTTTTTTTTTTTCAAACTTTCATCCACATTCTCCTTTGTTCTAACAATCCCCCACTTGAAATTTGAAAAGAAGATTTTCGAGGATTTCATAAAATTATGCATAAACAAAGGTGTCATACAACTTGAACCTTTGCATAGTGAGTAAGATTCAGATTTTACTAGAGTCACTCGAAGTCTTGAACTCTATCTCCGACATCAAACCACACACAACCTTTTCATAGGTGTATTCTATAAAGCCCGTGCGTTAAAGGCCATGCACGTCTATCCCGGTATAGTGAACGCTCTAGAAATTTTTGCCCAAAATTTCATATGAAGTGGCCCCCACTTCAACATTCACATAGGTGAGTCTATCAAGAGTACTCTTGTAGCCTAGGTACTCCACTCAACATAGTGTTAGACAAGTGGCCTCAGATATCTTAAGAAGGGGGGTTGAATTAAGATATTGCAAACTATTTCCCCAATTAAAATTCTATTTCAATTTCAATGCAAGTAACAAATTCCCTTAAAAATGAACTCTTAAATAATGATTCAAATAGAACAATCTGAATATAAATATAAAGCAATAATAAATAAAAAAGTTTAAGGGAAGAGAAAGTGCAAACTCGGATTTATACTGGTTCGGCCACACCTTGGTGCTTACGTCCAGTCCCCAAGCAACCCGCTTGAGAGTTCCACTATCTTGTAAAATCCTTTTAGAAGTTCTGAACACACAAGGACAATCCTTCCTTTGTGTTCAGATTTCTTTACAACAAGAGACCCTCAGTCTCTCAATCCCCTTTGAGAATTTAGAAAGAAGAGAAGAATAAATCTCTCTTAAAAGAGATAAATTGTACAATCTGAGCACTCAATTAATTCCTTATTGAATTGCAAGTGTAATGGCCAAGGAATTCTTAAGAGGATAAAATGTTTTTGCTCTTTGAGAGAATAAGACTTTTTTGTTATAAAAAACTCTGAGCAAATTTGTGTTCCAAGTCACATATAAATAGACCTTTGGTGGCCATGTAAAAACCATTTGAAAAGATGTGACTCTTAGAAATAATTTTCTAAAAATCTCCTCTGGTAATCGATTACAGGATTTGTGTAATCGATTACAGGTTTTAAAATTTGAATTAAAACGTTTATTAACTGCTGATAATCGATTACCAATATTGTGTAATCGATTACACAGTCTAAAATTTGAATTCAAATTTTAATAGCTGTTATAAACCATTTTTGGCCACTGGTAATCGATTACCAGAAATCTCTTGAAAAAGACTTTTTAACTTAAATTTCTTGGCCAAACCTTTTGCTATTTCATTTAGGAATTCCCTTCCTAAAATACTAGTGATCATCTTGATGTTGTGTCTTGTATTCTTGAATCATTGTCTTGAATTAAACTTGAGAAGCGCATTTGCATCAAATCATCACGATCATCATCTAAACATCAAAGTCATTTGCTTCTACAATCTCCCCCTTTTTGATGATGGCAATTTAATTCCTGAAATCAAGATACAAGTAATGTATATGCATAATATATTGCGTTCACTCCCCCTATGTTTTGGAATTGATGATCACTTGATTTCTAAGCCTTTTCTAAGCTTCTCTACCACCCCATTTTTCTCCCCCTTTGGCAACATCAAAAAGCCAAAGTTCGTGGGAATCAATATTAGATAATAGAATGAAGTGGACAAAGATCAATCATAAGTCACAACCAAACTTGAGCAAATCATAAATAAGTCATAATCAAAATATAATCCAAACAGTCATAATTCAAAACCACATAGAATCCAATCATAAAAGACTAAAGTCCAAATACCAAGAGATAAATAAAGTGCAGAAAATGATAACTTAAATACCATAGCCAAAATACACGACTTAAAAGAAAATTAGAAACTAAACTCTAAGAAGGTGGAGGTGGTGGTGGAAGATCGAAGCTCTGACGAATATAACCCACATCTTCAATCTGTGTGAGACGGATATCCATTCCGGCAAAGAGATTATCCAAAGAGTCAAAACGTTCACCAACATAAGTACGAAGACCCCGTAACTCGGAAAGAACTTCAGTCATAAGGGCTGAATCATCTCGCTGAGGAGGAGGAGAAGGAGTATGCTCAACTTGTGGAGGAAGGGCATCTTTCTTCAGCCATTGACCATTCCGATCCTTACGGTATCTAAAAGAAGTGACTGCACCAGCACCAATAGCAAAGGAACGCTTGAGTTGAACAAAAGGTTCATCATCAAGCGGAATTTGAAAATGACGGAGAAATAGAGTGACCAATTGAGGGTAAGGGAGAGGTGCATTGGCCCGTAATGCCTTATGCATTCGGTACCGAACCAAGTGAGCCCAGTCGATCTGATGACCGGCAAGGAAAGCCCACATCAAAATCAAGTCCTCCTCAGAGGCTTGAGCCAAATTTGAAGACCGGGGAAGCAAAATTCTAACAATAATGTAGTGCATGATACGATTATCAAAGGTCAATGATCCGGCCAGCAATCTACCGGTCATTTCTGCCTGGTCATTACAAACCATACGGCGAGCATCATGACTAGAATAATAAATTTCCAGTCATCAACAATGGTGCCCTCAAAAGGTGCACCTTGACTGGGTAATTTAGTCAAAGAAAAGAACAATGATTGATCAATGATCATGGAAATACCATGCACCTCAGAAGAAATAATGCCATCCTGAATTTTTAAATTGCTGTAAAAGACTTTGACAAGTTCAGGATAATAAGGCAATTTTAAAGACATGAAATCAACCAAGCCAGAATTTTGAAACACTTGATAACAATCAAATGTCTCATCATTGAAGAAATCTATGTCTAGGTACTTAGGGTCTAAAATGATCCTAGAAGAAAATTGAGAAAGGTACCGTAGACGTTGATCATCGGAAGAAAACAGAGTGGATGATCTTGGAGATGATAAGGAAGGATGGATAGGTGCTGTGGGTGCTTCAGATGGTCCGTGGCGGCGATGGCCAGTAGCAGTGGTGGTGGAGGATGATCCCTTTCTCTTCTTCGATGATTCTTCCATTTGATGAAGTTTTAGTGAATTTCAATCAGTGGAATCGAAAGAGGAGTGAAAATTTGGAAGATTGGGCTTTACGGGACGTGTTTTGGTGAAGAATTGAGGAAGATATGAGGATTTGAAGATTAGGGATGAAGGAGGCACGAGGGAGAGAGTGAGGTTGCGCAGCGTAACTGGTTTTGTAGGTATTTATAGAGGAGGACGAGATGTAATCGATTACAAGGTGTGGTAATCGATTACAGGAGTAGTAAGCCTTCTGGTAATCGATTACAGGATGTTGTAATCGATTACAGGCTGCCCGTTCTTGTGTAATCAATTACACTGAATGGTAATCGATTACCAGAGCATAAACTAGGCTAATTCCTCAAAAAATTACCTATGTCTATGCTAAATACATCTAACACTATCAATCATCACTACTAATGTATTTAATTCAATCATTCAAACATCAAACACACAATAATGCATCAAGCCATCATAATAACAAGAATTTAAACAAAATCAAGCAAAGTAACATACTTAACACAAAACAATCAATCATAAAAAAAATAATTCAATCAATCAATCCTTATTTATCTAAATCACTAACATAATTCTCTTCTAATAAAGAAGAATGTTTCTTTGGGGAGAGGTTTTGTGAAGATATTAGCAAGTTGATTCTTTGTATCAACAAACTCTAACACACAATCTCCCTTTAGAACATGATCTCTTAGAAAATGGTGTCTAATTTCTATATGTTTAATTCTAGAGTGTTGTACTGGATTTTTGGAAAGATTTATTGCACTTGTATTATCACATCTAATAGGTATATGGTCAAGAAGGATTCCAAAGTCAGAAAGTTGTTGCTTCATCCATAAGATTTGTGCACAACAACTGCCGGCAAAAATATATTCCGCTTCTGCAGTGGATAAAGCAACACTATTTTGTTTCTTACTATGCCAAGAAACTAGAGCAGATCCAATGAATTGACAAGTTCCACTTGTGCTCTTTCTATCTGTTTTAGAACCGGCAAAGTCTAAATCAGAATATCCAATTAAGGTGCATGTGGAATTTCTAGGATACCATAAACCTATGTTCATAGTGCCTACTAAATATCTTATGATTCTTTTAACAGCACTAAGATGTGATTGTTTAGGATTTGATTGAAATCTAGCACACATACACACACTAAACATTATGTCAGGTCTGCTAGCAGATAAATAAAGAAGTGATCCGATCATACCTCGATATTGCTTAACATCTATTGACTAACCAGTTTCATCTTTATCTAGATAGCAAGCAGTGCTCATTGGTGTAGCCATGTGCTTAGCATTTTCCATGCCGAATTTGTGGATTAACTCTTTGCAATACTTGGATTGATTGACAAAGATACCATCCTTGGTTTGTTTAATTTGCAATTCAAGAAAGAAATTAAGTTCTCCCATCATTGACATTTTAAACTCACTTTGCATGTCATGAGAGAATTCCTTGCACAATAATTCATTAGTGGATCCAAAAATAATATCATCAATATAAATTTGAACTAATAAAATATCATGTGATTTTCTCTTTATGAAAAGAGTAGTATCTATTTTTCCTCTAGAGAAGTCCTTTTCTAAAAGGAACTTACTTAGACGCTCGTACCAAGCCCCAGGGGCTTGTTCCAAGCCATATAAAGCCTTTTTCAATTTATAGACATGATTTGGCTTATCCAACATTTCAAAACCTGGTGGTTGTTCAACATATACTTCTTCTTGAATTAAGCCATTTAGAAAAGCACTTTTAACATCCATTTGATAAAGCTTAAAATTCATTATGGATGCATACGCTAAAAGCATTCTAATGGCTTCTAATTTAGCAACTGGAGCATATGTTTCTTCATAATCTATACCTTCTTCTTGATTATATCCTTTTGCAATTAATCTAGCCTTGTTTCTAATGATTATGCCATGTTCATCTAACTTATTCCTAAATACCCATTTTGTTCCTATGATGGGATAGTTTTTAGGTTTCTCAACAAGTTCCCACACATTGTTTCTCTCAAATTGATTTAGTTCTTCTTGCATAGCAATTATCCAATTATCATCTATTATGGCTTGTTTTATATTTTTAGGTTCAATCATAGATACAAAAGCCATATTGTTGCATAATTCTTTAAGAGAATGTCTAGTTGTTACCCCTTGTGAGATATCACCAATAATGTTGTCGAGGGGATGATCTTTTGAGGCTTGCCATTCTTTTGGAAGTTCATCATTTGATTTGGCTTCTTCTGGAGGATCTTCATTGCTTCCTTTCCCTTTTCCTTTAGAATCTTGTCCATGAATATGAATTTGTTCTAAAGATTCTACAATATCATCTAGTATATTCTTTCTTGACAGAATAACATTAGATTCATCAAAAGAAACATGAATGGATTCTTCAATACTCATAGTTCTTTTGTTATATATTCTATATGCTTTACTTTGTAATGAATATCCAAGAAAGATTCCTTCATCAAATTTTGCATCAAATTTTCCTAGATTTTCTTTACCATTATTAAGCACAAAACATTTGCAACCAAAAACATGAAGATGCGAAATGTTAGGTTTTCTACCATTATATAACTCATATGGGATTTTCTTTAAAATGAGTCTTATTAAGGCCCTATTCATGATGTAACATGCAGTATTGACGGCTTCAGCCCAAAAATATTTTGGAAGAAAAGTATCATTTAATAAAGTTCTAGCAATTTCTTCCAATGACCTATTTTTCCTCTCAACAACTCCATTTTGTTGAGGGGTTCTAGGTGCAGAAAAATTATGCTCAATACCATGTTCATCACAAAATAATTCAAAATCTTTGTTTTCAAATTCACCCCCATGATCACTTCTAATGGATGCAATTTTAAGATTTTTCTTGTTTTGTATAACTTTAGCAAGTTTCCTAAATGCTTGGAATGCATCACTTTTATGAGTAATGAATAATGTCCATGTATATCTAGAGAAATCATCAACTATGACAAGAGCATAGTAATTTCCTCCAAAACTCATAGTTATAGATGGACCAAATAAATCCATATGCAATAATTGTAAGGGTTGAGTAGTTGAGACCATATTTTTGGGTTTAAATGAGACTCTAATTTGTTTTCCCTTTTGACATGCATCACATAGTCTATCTTTTTCAAATTTAATTTAGGCAAACCAACTACTAAATCTTTTGAAATTAATTTGTTTAAGTGATCCATGTTTATGTGAGCAATTCTTTTATGTCATAACCATGGATCATCATCTTTGCTAAGAAAACAATGATTGTTATCTAGTTTTAGGCTTAAGTCTATCATATATACATTGTTGACTCTATATCCTACATGCTTTATATTAGTGTCATGCTTATGTTCTATAAGACATTTTTGAGAATCAAATGATACAAGATAGCCTTTGTCACATAATTGACTAACACTAAGTAGGTTGTGCTTAAGACCTTCAACAAGTAGAACATTTTCAATGGAGTTTGAAGAATATGTACCTATTTTACCAACTCCAAGGATTCTACCTTTGTTGTTGTCACCATAAGTTACATGCCTGCTTTTCTTGGGAGAGATATGTGTAAACTTTGATGCATCTCCAGTCATATGTTTTGAACATCCGCTATCTATGTACCATTCCTTCCTCAAAGACACCTACATGATCAAGTTTTTGACTTAGGTACCTAAACTTTATTGGGTCCTTGTGTGTTAGTGTAGACTGAAGATCCTTTTGGGACCCATATCATTTTAATGTTGTTGTAGTTTTTCTTAAAATAACAAGTAGATGTGCCATGCCCTTTTCTTCCACAATAAAAACAGGTGATAGAACTAGAATTATATTTTTGTGTGGAAGCAAAGAGGTTTTTATGAAATTTTTGTTGTTTTTCAGGTTTATATCCTATTCCAGCCTTATTAAAGACACATATTTGTTTTCCTAATATGACATCTAAATTATTTTTACTAAAAGAAAATTTTGCAAGTGAGTTTTTCAAATCTTTAATTTCTTTTTCATATTTTCCACAACAACTACAAGAATCAGATATTTTCTTGTTAGAAATAGTAGAGATATAAACTTTTTCATTTGATTTAGAAATTGAGACTTCAGTTCTAAGATGATCTAATTCTTTATTTAATTTTGAAATTTCATTTTCTAAATATGAAATTGTTTTCTTAGAAGATGAAACTAACTCTGCAAGTTTGATTGACTCTTTATGCAAATCAGCAAATGCATCTTGTAATTCATCAAAAGAAATAGATAAGTTATTTGAAGATGTTACCTCTTCATCGCTTTCATAACTTTTAGCCATTAGACAGAGGTTTATCTCTTCATTTTCTGAATCTTCAGAAGATTCCATATCATTGTCATCCCATGTGATGTAAGCTTTCTTCATTTTCTTTTCACTAAAATTTTTCTTTTCAGATTTCTCCATCTTTTTCTTGAAGATAGGACAATCAACCCTCAGATGTCCAGGTTGATTGCATTCAAAGCATTTTGGAGTAGAAGATGAAATTTATGTCCTTCTTTTAGATTTAAAATTTGGTTGCCTTTGACTTCCCCTGACTTTCAAAAACTTGTTGAACCTTTTTACAAAAAGACTAAAATCATCATCTTCATCTAGATCAATTTCCTTATTACTTTCTTCTTGGATTGAAGATGAGGCTTTAAGAGCAATTCCCTTCTTTTTCTTGTCATTTTCTTCATGTTGATTTAATCTCAACAATTTCATTTCGTGTTCCTGTAACTTTCCAAATAGAGTAGCAAGAGTCATGTTAGATAAATCTCTTGATTCAGTAATGGCTGTTACTTTAGGTTGTCATTCTCTGCTTAAACATCTTAATACTTTGTTTATGAGATCTTCATTTTGAAAATCTTTCCCTAAGGCTGCAAGATGATTTACTATATGTGTGAACCTCTTTTGCATGTCTTGAATGCTTTCATTTGCATTCATCCTAAATAGTTCATATTCATGAGTTAATGTGTTTATCCTAGATCTTTTAACATCTGTTGTGCCTTCATGTGTTACTTGTAGAGTGTCCCACATTTCCTTAGCACTCTTACAATTAGAAACCCTGAAATATTCATTCATTCCCAGGGCAGATGTAATTATGTTTTTGGCTTTTAAATTATATTGTACTCGTCTTCTATCCTCTTCAGACCATCTATCTCAAGGTTTTTCTATTGTTGTGCTTCCACTTGTTGTGCTTCCATCTATTGTGGTTCTTTCTACTGTGGTGGGTATATAAGGCCCTATTTCTATGGCTTCCCAAATGTTTAAGTCTATTGCCTCAATAAAAATTTGCATTCGGGTTTTCCAGTAGTGGTAATCCTCTCCATTAAAGATTGGAGGTCTATTGATTGAATTTCCTTCTGGAAATAAGAAGTATGTTGAGGCCATTATTCTTGAAGCTTCTAAACTTTATACAAGAATGAAGCTCTGATACCACTTGTTAGACAAGTGGCCTCAGATATCTTAAGAAGGGGGGTTGAATTAAGATATTGCAAACTATTTCCCCAATTAAAATTCTATTTCAATTTCAATGCAAGTTACAAATTCCCTTAAAAATGAACTCTTAAATAATGATTCAAATAGAACAATCTGAATATAAATATAAAGCAATAATAAATAAAAGAGTTTAAGGGAAGAGAAAGTGCAAATTCGGATTTATACTGGTTCGGCCACACCCTTGTGCCTACGTCCAGTCCCCAAGCAACCCGCTTGAGAGTTCCACTATCTTGTAAAATCATTTTACAAGTTCTGAACACACAAGGACAATCCTTCCTTTGTGTTCAGATTTCTTTACAACAAGAGACCCTCGGTCTCTCAATCCCCTTTGAGAATTTAGAAAGAAGAGAAGAATAAATCTCTCTTGAAAGAGATAGATTGTACAATCTGAGCACTCAATTAATTCCTTATTGAATTGCAAGTGTAATGGCCAAGGAATTCTTAAGAGGATAAAATGTTTTTGCTCTTTGAGAGAATAAGACTTTTTTGTTATAAAAAACTCTGAGCAAATTCGTGTTCCAAGTCACATATAAATAGACCTTCACTAGTGTTCTTAAACAGTTTTACACTTGGATCATATGGTGTACTAGCAGGTTTACAGTCAAAGTAGTCATATTTCTTTAAGATCTTCTCAATGTAGTGAGATTGATCCAGATAAATTCCCTCTTTTGACCTAGTAATCTTAATACCAAGGATTACACTTGCTTCTTCGAGGTCTTTCATATCAAAGTTGTTACACAACAATGATTTCACATCTAATAGGTTTGCAGCCAGGAGGCAAGTCTACTAAATGTCAGGTGTTGTTAGATTCTAAAGAATCCATCTCATTATTGATGGCTTCTTGCCACAAGTCAGCATCCAAAGAAGACAAAGCTTCTTGGAGGTTTGATGGATCCTCCTCTAATGTATAGGTCATATAATCGGGCCCATACTCTTTAGAAATTCTTGCTCTCTTACCTCTTCGAGGCTCTATATTTGGTTCTGGTTGTACAAGATTTTCACTACTAATAGCAAGAAGATGACTAGATGAAGTACCCCTACTATTCCTTAATTTAAAAGAAAATCAGAAACCAGATTCTTTCTTATCTCTGGAGTATGCATCACATCTTTGAGAATCAAAATCTTTCCAGAGGTAAACTTCAGCTCAACATCTCCAGTTCCAGCAACAGTAGTGGTGTGGGAATCACCCAACAACACTTTCTTATTTTCAACATTCGTGTATGTTTTAAACATAGCACGATCATAGCAGACATGGCGGGAGGCGCCAGTGTCTACCCACCATTCGTCTGATCCTCCAATCATATTGATCTCAGTTATCGCAGCTATGTATGACTCTTGAGCAATTTTCTGTATCTCATGGGATTGAGACTTTACTGATTTATCATCAGTCATTTGATACTTGAGGTAACGGCTAACAACATACTTTTTAGTCCCAGCTTCCTCAGTATCATACTTCTTTTCCAGAGCTAGCCAAACTAATTTGGCAGACTTATATGGGCTATAATAATCATAGAGATCATCAGCTAACCCATTCAGAATGAAATTCTTGCATAGGTAATCATTTTCATTCCAGAGAGCTAATTTCATAGTCATTTTATCCTTCACTTCCTTCTCAACATCCTTAGGTACCACCGGAATATCAGTGTTCAAAACATAGGCAACTTTTCTCATAGTTAAAGAAAACATCATCTTTTGTTGCCAACGTTTGAAATGATACCCTTCAAACCTAAAAGGTTTGTTGAGGTCATTGCTGTTCGAGCCAGTAATATCTACGGTAGCCATAGTAGAACCGAAAGCGTCTTAAAATTGTTGTAACAATAGTTTATGGCAAACCGAAAAAATTATTGGCTGAGTCGCCTTTTCTAGAATTACACCTTCTTGTGTGACTTGAAAAGTCACTCTAAAGCCACCCAAAAATATGACTTGAAAAGTCACTCTAACAGCCAACCGAAAAATATGACTTGAAAAGTCACTCTAATAGCCAACCGAAAAGTATGACTTTAAAAGTCACTATTATAACCAACCGAAAATATGACTTAAAAAGTCACTCTTATAGCCAACCGAAAAACATGACTTAAAAAGTCACTCTTATAGCCAATCGAAAATGACTTAAAAAGTCATTATTATAGTCAACCGAAATTTTAGAACGACAAAAAGAAAGAGGGAGAAGTTTGTCAGAAATGTATCGGCTGAAATATGGGAGGGAGAAAGAAAATTTGAGGAAATGTTTCTCAATTGAGACAAGGAAAGAAGAAGAAAAAAGCTCTCTATATATAGGGAGTAAAACACTATTCGAGTGTTTATCTCGAGCGATGTGAGACTTGAAACCTTTTTCTTTTCTTTTTTCTCTTTTTTTTTTAAAAACTTTCATTCAGATTCTCCTTTGTTCTAACAAAACTTATTGATAAGTATGGTGAAATATCAAGTGTTTATAAATACTTTAAAGTATACAAAGAAAGTCAACATACGGATCATGACGTGGCAGAAAACTGGGCCTCACTGCTTCTCCCCTCCGCGTCCAAATCACGTAACTGCGTATGGTGTCCCCTATTTCCATTTATCGAGTGGGAGTGGCGATAACAATATTTTTGTTTTCTTTTTTGTTACGTGTGGCAATAACATTATAACACGATAGTAAATTCTTTTTACTAATATTAAAAAATATTTAATAATATAAATATCTAAAGATCACCAGGAATTACTCTCCACCACGGAACGAGTAACTATGTGACTATTCATAGGGCAATTGATTTTTATTTAATAAAACTAGTTGTGGTTTTTTAATTTTCAATGGTAATGCTTTCAATAGAATTAATTGGTGAGATATACTTCGGTATGCTGAGCTCCATGTGGAGTCTCTGGTTCATGATTGTTGACCGTGGATTTATCTTAACAATTCTGTGTTGCCACATGGCGACATATCAGTGTCTGTCACTAATAACACTGCTAGCTAATTATGCGATTAATCTCCTTCCGCCGATGGTTTGAGTGTGTGTTTGGATTCACCAACAAAATTGATTTTGACTGATTTTGCATAATTAATTATTGATTTTGGTAGAAATAAAAGTTATTCCTATTTGCTTCAACTCTACCATAATTTTTATGCATTATAATTGATTTTATTATAATTTTTAAAATAATTTAAACATATAAAATTTGATCAAAATCCAAGTTAATCTACCTCATCATGGTTGATCATAATTTTAAAGATTATTGAAAAAAATAGTTGAGTAACGTGTCTACATTTACATTTATGCCCTGATTGGAACTTGAGATATTTGCTACCTGTCCGAAGATCTTTTTCCAGTAAAGCCTTTCCTTACCTAAACTACCCCTAATTAAAAGTTGACGTTTACTTTGATATAGTCTTAGTTTTGTCATTAATATGAGACTAATACCCATTTCATTTGCGAAGATGATTTAAATAAAAAAGATTATTCAGATGAATGAGTAATAAAAGTTAAGATTAAATTCTCAAAAATATAAAAGTCAAATTATCTAATACTTTTAAATTTATAACTTACCTATAATTCATATTCAATTTATATGAAAATATTTAATTACTATCTTTTAAATTAATTGACAATCATTTATTTTGAACAATTAAAATTAAATTATTATTTTTTTAGTGTACAATAATAATAATAATAATAAAATAATTAAAACCTCACATAAAATGTCTAAAACCTTAATTATTAAGTCGACTCTAATATATTATAAACTTCATTATATTATTTTGTACCAAAAAAATTATTTTATTATTATATTATCACAACCTTAAATCATATTACTTTTTTTAAAGAAACAAACTAATCTCATTTCATTAAGGATATTTGTAGTACAAATGCTAGAATACAATTAAAACCATTAGAGAGCTAGCATAAAGTATTGATGCTCTTGCAAATTTTTGAGCAACAACATTGACCCGCCTCTTAATATAACTCACACTAGAGTTCAGGGTTGAAGAAATAGACGTTCTACATTTAGCCATTAGACTGTGGAAATCATTTTGACCTTTGTTACTCGTGAGAATATTGTCCTAGCTAGACCATCTATGCAATCTATTTCAAAGATTATATTATATGAGGCTATAATTGGTGAGCCCATTCTATAGCCTTTTGCAAAGCAACAATTCTGCTTCCTCAGGTCTTGGGATCCCTTGCTAGAGTTCTTAGTAGGCTTTTATGAAAGTTCCTTGAGCATCACAAAGACATAGTTTGATGCCAAAAGCATTTTCCTCCTTGAATATCACTACGTCAAGATTGCTTTTCAAGAAACCAGCTGCAGGGGGAGACCAAATTAAAGGTGATCGAGGTTGATGATTGAGGAGCTGGGTGAGATTGGTTGCCTCGAACCGAAAGCCACTCTACAAAAATTGAAATCCCAATGAGACAGTTGTTGAAGGAGAGGATTCTGCATTAATTGTTCCAAATTTTGATGTTACGATTTTTCCAGATGCTCCAAAGAATGACAACAAGTTTGTTCTGCTTGTGAGGTTGAAGCTGGTGAAGCAAATCCCATATAATTTCACTGAACCCTCTCACTGTGCCGTTCATAGGTTGGAGATGATGCCAAAAACTCGATGCCTTCCAGATTTCTTTTGCTTTATCACAGTCAATGAAGAGATGTCACTCATTCTCTAATATTAAGGACAAAAACAACACTGCATGGGGCAATCTACACCTTTCGAGATCAATCTTTTGACGAGTTACTAAGCAATACCTAAGAGACCGCCAGGTGGGATATTTTGGGACCAGACCACATTTTGAGATGCTCATTGGACACAATATTTTCCATTAGATGATGCTATGTTGTTCTAACGGAATACGCTCTCCATTTGATGAGAATTTCCAGATCATCTTGTCTTCGTCAATAGGATTAAGTAATGGAATTGAAAGAATTGCAACAAATCATAATTACTAAAAAGAGATTACATTTGATCTGCCTTCCATTTTTTAGTGTGTTGGTCAATGATCACCCACATATAAGTACTCGAGATATAGCATAGTGGTAACAAAAGGACTTTCCTTTGATTTCAGCCATGGTTGGGACCAAATATTGATGGAATTTGCATTGCTAATTTTCCAACTCAGCCCTTCTTTTACTATTTTGCTTTGAAAACTTTTGAAACCATAATATCTTGGTTGGTCATTAATCTCCAGCCTTACTTCCCTAATATAGCAAGATTAAAACCATGGAGTTGTTTAAAGCCCATGCCTCCAAATTCATTCTTCATAACAAGTTTGTCCCATTGAAGCCAATTAATTCCCTTGGCAAGTTTGAGCTTGATCCCCACCAAAAACAGTTCATCATTTTCTAAAGCTCATCTTCTAGAGTGGATGGAAGCAAGAAAATACTCATGCAGTAAGTTGTGATGGATTGAGCTATATATTTAATAAAAACCTCCTTACCAGCTTTTAACAAATTTTTTATGGACCAATGATTAATTCTTCTTTAATGAATTTCCTTGATAAAAGCAAACACTTCATTCTTTCTTCTGCCAACAATTGATGGAGGCCAAGGTATTTACCTCTTCCAATGGTTTTGGTCAGTCCTAGAAGGCTTGAGATGCTGGTCCTGGTGATGGTAGGAGTGTAAGAGCTAAAATAGACCTTTGATTTCTGGTAGCTGATAAGTTGACCAGATGCTTTATCGTATGTGTCTAGGATGTGCTTTAAAATATTTGATTCATTGTTATTAGCCTTGCAAAATAAAAAACAATTGTCAACAAATAAAAGGTGTGTGAGGATAAGAGATCCTCTACACACCTTTACACCATAAATATCACCTTTCCTCTTATGTTTTTTTATAAGAGATGAGAGCCCTTTGATACACAAAATAAAAAAGGTAGGGTGATAGTAGGTCACCCTATCTAAGACCTCTTCCTGGAATAATTTGCCCAACAAAGTCACCATTGATCATAACAAAATAATGAGGAGTCTAAAGACAAAGCCCAATCCATTTTTCATGAGATCCCATTTTCTCCATAAGACATAGGAGATATCTCTAAACCATTCTATCAAAAGCTTTGCTAATGTCCACCTTTAGAGCCACCTCCCCAAAGTCACCTTTTTTCTTACATCTCAAATGGTGGATAACTTCTAATGTCAACATAACATTATCAAGAATGGAACCATCTTCAACAAAAGTTGATTGTTAAGAAGAGATGCATTTAAGGAGTAAATGTTTCAAATGATTAGCAAGAACTTTGGAGATCATTTTGTAGAGGACATTACATAGGGATATAGGCTGAAAATCACTCATGGACTAAGGGTTGTTATTTTTGGGAATAAGGACAATGGTGGTGGTGTTGACTTATGGTGGAAGGGTACTAGTCTCTGATCCATGTAATAACTGTGTGGAAAATTTCAAGGCCACACAAATGCCATAATCTCTTAAAGAAAGTAGAGTTAAGATCCTTAGGACCTGGGGATTTGTCAGATTTCATATGAAAGGGAGCTAATTTAAATTCCTCAAGAGAAAAAAGGGCTAAAAGAGACTCATTAACATAGGTAGAAAAACAAAACGAAATATTATTGATAACTGACATAAAGTCATTACAAGAACTGTCCAAAGAAAAAATGTTTTTGAAATAAAAAAGTGCTACATCACTTTTGTCACTATGATCATGAGCAATATAGGCATCTTCATGCGGAGATGAAATTCGTTTTTTCCTTGAGGAAGTTGAGGAGTAAAAAAAATTTTAATTAACATCATCACCATTCAACCAAAAATCTTTGATCTTTGACGCAAGTAAGTTTATTCTTGGGTAACGAGGGTGGCTAATTTGGATTTTAATTCCAAAAAAAGAGCAACATCTTGAGCATTATTAGAGAAATGAGTATTCTCCAAATCTTTTCTACAAGCATCAACTTTGTCATGAAAATCCCTTTTAATGGATGTTCCCCAATCGTTCGTCTCCTTCGAACAAGAAGATAGTTTGTCAAGAAAATTGTCAAACAAAGAAGAAGACCAATCTCTTACAACCACATCATTTAGATTAGGATAAAGAAGTCAAGCATTCTCAAAGCAAAAATGCCTTTTAAAGCCTTGTCTATAAACATCGTGAAGGATGAGAATAATCTGTGTATGATCAGATTTTTAGGATAGACTATTGAGAAATTTAAAATTAGGGAAAAAGCCAATCCATTCCATAGTTGTAAGGCCTCTGTCCAATTTCTCCTTTACTCCATCATGCTCTCCAAGTCTCTTGGCCCAAGTGAATTAATAACCATCCATGGGAAGGTCATGTAGGTTGCACTTTATAAGAGTCTCACGAAAACCTCTAAGAAGTCAAGAGGGATGGTCCACCAAACCAAGCTTCTCATCAAGAGGGATGGTCCACCAAACCAAAGCTTCTCATCATGGTCCACCAAACTAACCTTCCAGGGGAAATTTGAATTTCTATTCAAATTTCACTTGAATTTGAAATTGAATTTGTGGGCTAAATTTTGGAGCCAAAATTTCACTAATTATGATTAGTGAATTTTAGCTATGATTCAGCCCACTAATCCAAGATCAAGTCCAATATTCTCCACTAAGTGTGCTTAGGTGTCATAAGACATGTAAAGCATGAAGGACATGCACAAAGTGTGACTATATGATGGGGCAATGAGGTATAGCAAGCAAATGCTCACTTCCCCCTCTAAAATTTAATTGGATTGGGCTTCTTCCAATTCAATTAAATTTATTTCCCGACACACACATCAAATATTCACTTAATGCATGTTAAATTACAAAACTACCCCTAATTCAAAAACTATAGTCTAAGTGTCCTAAAATACAAGGGTTGAAAAATCCTACATTTCTAGGGTACCTTACCTACAATATGGAGCTCTAAATACAAAGCTAAAAAATAATGAAACTTTGATATAATATGTACAAAGATAAGTGGACTCATAATTAGCCCATGGACCTAAAATCTACCCTAAGGCTCATGAGAATCCTAGGGCCTTCTTTAGCATCTCTGGCCCAATCTTCTTGGACTCTTCTATCCAATGCCCTTGGGGGTAGGATTGCATCATGCTCTCCCCCTTGAAAAGGATTTGACCTCAAATCTAGAGGTTCTTGAAACTCTGGGGTTCTTTCCTCAACACCTGTAAAAAGAATAAAAACATATATATTAATGGTGTTTGGTATGTTGGAGTAAGGTAAGGTCTGAAAACCCATTTCCTGGGCATCTTCCCATGAGGGAACATGGTTCCTCACCAACTTAATGAGTGGGGCTCAAGTATAGAAAAATATGGGATAAACCTTTTGTTAAAGTTTGTTAAGTCATAGAAGTCCCAAATTTTTCTTATACTTGGTGGAGTGGGCCACTCAGGAATGACCTTTATTCTCTTAGTGTTCGTGGGAACCCCTTGATTACTATTTAAAAATTAAAGAAAGTAATGCAACAAAACATATCTTTTTCTGCATTTTCATGTTGATTATTCCTAACAAAAGGTATGCCAAACCTAAGTTTGTATTGAAACTAAAAATAAGAACAAACCTACCTAATGAGTCGTTATCTACACGAATCTTGAAGATGTTGGGCGCATGAGTGATTTTACAAAAGAGGGTTGCACCACTCAACACATTCATCATATCACCTATTTTAGGAATTTGATGCCTAATAGTACTTATTTTGGGCACCAACAAAGTACAAGGATTTAAGCTCTTATAAATCAAACCTTCATCCAACAACTCCTTTACTTGAGGAATAATATCAAGCCCAAGAGGTGTGGCAGTGCTAACAAGTATCTTTTTTACAAAGGAGAAGATTTGGAGGTTGTCTAAGAGGGGAAGTTTCTTTAATATTTGTATTTATTTTAAAATGACTTTCCTTCTTAGCTAACCTCTTGGAAGAGACACTTATCTCCTTACACTCATCCTTAACCATTAAAGGTTGTCCTTCTTCTTGGGGGTAGATTTCTTCACTAGATATTTTCCCTTTTGCTTATTCACTTTCACTAGATGAAAGTGAAGTAGTAGCCTCATCTTGGCTACTATAAATGTCTTGGCCCTTTATAATCATGGTTTTCTTGGTGGGGCATTGAAAAGTAATGTGTCATCTTTCAAGACATTTAAAGCACATTATAAAGCTAGTCTTCTCTTGCATACTAGCCTTATCATCTTTGGGCTTAGAAGGTGTCACCCCTAAGATGCCTTGACCTTGGTCTTTCTTTGGATAAGAGTGAGAGCCATAAGATTTTAAAGTAGACTTCCTTTTAAGTTGTTGCTTTACACATATTTTCCAATCTAAGTAAGCCTCTTCATTGTCCTTCCCATGGAAGTATTGGAGGTTAATGTTATCCTCTTGAGGCTTTCTTTCTTTTTCTCTCCTATGGGAGTGAGGTCTAAGATGTAACCTATGCCTTCCTTCATAATAGTCGCGAAGTTCTTCACTTAGGCTCTTGTAAGAGTTATGACTACTATAGGAGACATGCTTTTCTTTTCTTAACTCTTTTAGTATTTTCCTTCTTTCTTCTTCCCTTATTTGTTCCCTCTCATCTTGATTTATTTTTACCCTCTCTTTTCCTTTTTCTTTTCTTTCTAGTTTTTCTTTCCATAACTTGAGGAAACTCAACTCATCTAAGATTCTAGATAGAGGGTCCTTATGACTAGAACCCTCGCCATTAACACTATATGAATGATGACTTATGTTGGTTACTAAGTTGTGGTTATTTCTTGTTGGGGGATTTAAAAAAAGGTAAAAGCTAGGGTTCCAAAAGAACTCAAGATAAGTGTGATAAGCAAGAAGAAAGTATTATGCAATAACAAGATAAGCTAGGTGTGACTAGTAAAGAAAATAAGCTATGAAAGTAAGCAAGAAATTAAAGTGAAAGAAATGTAAACTAGGCATTTCCTAAGAGTGTTTGGATGACCTCATTTAAGGTTCCCAACAAAACATTAACCATCCTAAGGAAAAATTGTCTAAAATTATTACACACAAATGGAAACTTACTTCCAATAAAAGGCCTTCTTGTTACAAAATTTGAAAGCAATGAAGGTAAGTAAATTGTCAATTACAAAATTACAAAAAGGTCCTCAATTTTGGTGGTTGTTCTCTCTTTGGTGATTCACTTAATTTGAAGTGCTTCTTATGTTGGACCTTGTGGCCTCAATAATCTTAAGAGGGATAGGCTTAGAATGCAGAAGAAGCAACAACAATCAATTTAATAATGTTCTATAAACATGCAAGGCAAAATTGATTGCAATAACATAAATGAGATAAGGGAAGAGAGAATGCAAACACAGTTTTATAATGGTTCGGCCACAACCCGTGCCTATGTCCAGTACTCAAGCAACCCACTTGAGTTTTCCACTATCTTTGTAAAATCCATTACAAAGTCTGAACCACACAGGGACAACCCATCCCTTGTGTTCAGGAATCCTTTACAACAAGAGACTCACATCCTCTTAACCAATCTCATTGAATAAGAAGAATGGAAGAAGAATTCTCTCTTCAAGAGAAGAATATTACAATGAAGATCATGTAAGAATCCTTATAGATTTTGCAAGTGTTTGATCAAGGATTTCTTGAGAGAGCATTTGACAATGAAGTTCTTTTGAAATCTCTCTCATTGTCTTTTGAGAGGATAAGACATTTTTGCCAAGCAAAACTCTCTGCATAAAATTCGTGCCCAAGTCACCTATTTATAGGCCTTTGATGACCATTCACAAATCTAATGAAAAGATATGACTGTTGGCGATATTCCTTGAAAATCCTCTCTGGTAATCGATTACAGAATTAGTGTAATCGATTACACAGTTTTTTTTCTTGAACAGTTGTGACCCTTCATTTAAAATTTGAATTCCCAACGTTCAGAGTCTCTGGTAATCGATTACATATGATGTGTAATCGATTACACACTTTCAAACCATTGGTAATCGATTACATGTATTGGTAATCGATTACATGTGCCTTGAATGACTTGAAACCTTTCATTGTGAGGCAAGGCTTGATCTTGAAGAAATCTTGAATCAAGGCTTTGTTTGTTGAAACAATCTTGTATTAATCTTGAAGCAAAATGAGCCTTGTTTGATTATTCTTTTGACATCATCAAAATCATGTATACATACATTCACATTCTCCCCCTTTTTGATGATGACAAACATGTGATTTCTTCTCAACACCATCAAAGCTTGCATGATTTGCATTCTCCCCCTTTCTCAAGCAAATTCTTAATTCTTCTTGACATCATCAAAATCTTCATGATTTACATTCTCCCCCTTTTTGATGATGACAACCACCTGTAGGTTAGGAGCAACAACAAAGAAAAAATATCTATTCGCATATAGTTTACTCCCCCTTGGTTTTGCAATGATTGCTTATATGAGACAGTTGAAGATTTCATATTTTTCATATGTAAACAAATTGTCTCATAAACAATAGATAATTTTTCTTACTATTTTATCCTTTATCTTTCTCTCCCCCTTTGTCAACATCAAAAACAAATCATGAATAGAGAGGAGTAAGATGTTACCACTTGTTGCAATGTATGAGAATCAAGTGATACCAAAAGGTATTAAAACAATCATTCAATATTATCAAGCAAAAACAAGTACAATAACACATCAATCAAACACAATCAAATACAATCAATCATCAAATATTTCAAATCAAATTAATTAAATTAACAATCAACTAACTATACACAATAATTTCTATTATTAAAAAAAATTCAAAATTCAAAATTCAAATTTCAAATTTCAAATTTTAAATTTTAAATTTCAAATTCCAACTTCCAACTTCAATTTTTAGTAACTTCCCCTTCCAACTTCCAGTAACTTCCACTTCCAACTTTCAACTTCCATTTTTAACTTTCAACTTCCAATAACTACTTCCAACTTCCAACTTCCAAATTTTAATTTCAAATTTCAAATTTTAATTTTCAATTTTCAAATTTAACTTTTCAAATTTCAATTTTCAATTTCAAATTTCAATTTCAAAATTTCCTTTTCTAAATTTGAAATAGTTTTCTTAAAACATGAAAATAATTTGAAAAGTTTAATAGATTCTTTAAAAACAATCAAAAACTCAATCAGGAACAAACATCAAAGACAATACAATCAAACACACAATCAAAAATACAATCAATCAATCATCAAACACAGTCAATCAAATTCAATCACAATCATCAAGGACAGTCTAAACTCAAGTAGAAAACAAGCATCAAAAGTAATCAATCAAAGACAAGTGACTTGTTGGTATCATTTGATATTACTTGTTGGGGTTGTTGATCAAGTGGCCTTTGTTTGTTGTCTCCATATATCACATATTCACTTTTCTTGGGGAGAAATGTGGCCTTCGTTTGTTGTCTCCATAAATCACATATTCATTTATCTTGGAGAGAAAAATGAATAAACTTTGATGCATGCAATGTGTTTGGAGAAATTGCTATCAATGTATCGACTTTGCTCTTCTCCATTTTCATAGTCTTTCATCATGATATCCAAACTTATGATTTTCTTCTCTGAATCACTTGAATAATTTATGACATTATCTTCCCAAGTGATATATCCTTTCTTTTCTTTCTTCTCTTTGAAATTCATCTTGTCGAATTTTTCCATTCTTCTTTTAAACACAGGACAAATGAATCTCATATGCCCAAGTTGATTGCACTCAGCATTTTGGAGCTAAAGAGGAACCTTCTTCTTTCTTCTTTCATCATCATCTTCTTTCTTCTCTAGTTTTTTTTTATGTAGTTGCATTTCTCTCTACCATTGTAGGAATAAATGAATCAAATTCAATGGCTTCCCATATCTTTAGATCTATGGCTTCTATAAAGATCTGCATTCGGGTTTTCCAATAATGATAACCCTCACCATTGAACATAAGAGCCTATTGATATAATTTCCCTCAGGAAATGGAAATTTGGATGAGGCCATATCTATTCTTGAAGTTTTTAAACTTTATACAAGAATCCTGCTCTGATACCACTTGTTGGACAAGTGGCCTCAGATATCTTAAGAAGGGGGGGGGGGGGTTGAATTAAGATATCACAACTTATTTCCCCAATTAAAAATTCTAGTTATCTTTCTATTCCAGTTATAAATTCCCTTAATAATGAATTTCTTAAATATTGATTCAAATAGAACAATTTGAATATAAATATAAAACAATAATAAATAAAGGAGTTTAAGGGAAGAGAGAATGCAAACACAGTTTTATACTGGTTCAGCCACAACCCGTGCCTACGTCCAGTACTCAAGCAACCCACTTGAATTTTCCACTATCTTTGTAAAATCCATTACAAAGTCTGAACCACACAGGGATAACCCATCCCTTGTGTTCAGGAATCCTTTACAACAAGAGACTCACAGCCTCTTAACCAATCTCATTGAATAAGAAGAATGGAAGAAGAATTCTCTCTTCAAGAGAAGAATATTACAATGAAGATCATGTAAGAATCCTTATAGATTTTGCAAGTGTTTGATCAAGGATTTCTTGAGAGAGCATTTGACAATGAAGTTCTTTTGAAATCTCTCTCATTGTCTTTTGAGAGGATAAGACATTTTTACCAAGCAAAACTCTGCATAAAATTCGTGCCCAAGTCACCTATTTATAGGCCTTTGATGATCATTCACAAATCTAATGAAAAGATATGACTGTTGGCGATATTCCTTGAAAATCCTCTCTGGTAATCGATTACAGAATTAGTGTAATCGATTACACAGTTGTTTTTCTTGAACAGTTGTGACCCTTCATTTAAAATTTGAATTCCCAACGTTCAGAGTCTCTGGTAATCGATTACATATGATGTGTAATCGATTACACACTTTCAAACCATTGGTAATCGATTACATGTATTGGTAATCGATTACATGTGCCTTGAATGACTTGAAACCTTTCATTGTGAGGCAAGGCTTGATCTTGAAGAAATCTTGAATCAAGGCTTTGTTTGTTGAAACAATCTTGTATTAATCCGTAAGCAAAATGAGCCTTGTTTGATTCTTCTTTTGACATCATCAAAATCATGTATACATACATTCACATCTTAGTCCAATAGCTCTTAAGGTGGTTGACCCCTTGCTTCTTGACTCAAATTCTTAAAGGGATGACACTAGTCCTCCTTTGCAATTTCCTATATGGCAAATAACAAACAAGGAAACAAAGAGACAAACAATAACCAAAGACAAAAAAAAAATGAAATGAAAACTAAACTAATAGAGTTTTAACAAGACAAATTTTCTAGATTATTCAACAATTAAAGCAATGAAAAGCAAGCTAGGACTCAGAGAAACCTAGAATGACTCTAAAGTAGAGTTAAAAAAAACTAAAAAAATAAGACTCAAGAAACCTCTAGTTTTGACACTTGTTTTCACACTAATTTTCAATTAAATTTCAGAACTAAGATTGGTATAAAATAGGCACCAATTATAGAACAAATTTCGAGCCAAAACAACAAGCACACTTCCCTTTCACTTTTTTTTTGGACACTAATTTTCCTGCCAACTTGTGTGATTTTGCTTATTTTTTTCCTTTTATCCAAATCACTTGGTTCTTTTTTTCTAAATTTTTTTCAGATGTCTAGAAAATTCAGTAAAACTTTCAGCTCAAAATTCGCAGTGACCAATTCCCAGTAATTTTGACAAGTCCGTATGTTCAAGCTGTTAGCACCAACGATTTCAACCTAGAAATCAAGAGTAGTGTTTATGTTGCTTAAGGCTTGGATAATTACAATTTGTGTTTGCTTATGCTGAAATGTCTTGAATAACACAATTCAAGAGAGTTTAAGACCTATTTTGATTCACAAATCGAGTCACAACTCAATTTCTTCATAGACATCATGTAGGAAATGTTCAATATGTCGCAATGAAGGACCAATCACATATATAATGAGATGCATGAACCAGTTTCAAATAAGCTTAAGAAATGTTCAGAATGTCGCAATGAAGGATATTATTGAGATAATTATATTAAATTACATGCTCAAGTTGAAAAATATAAACAATGAAATATGTAAAGTACCTTCTAATATTTTATCTTCTTTTCTTGCTTAATTAGTATGTTTACACGGTTTAAATTGTATTAAATTTTGCTCATTTATTATTTTATTATTAACATATTATTTTTCTTATGTTTTTTAAATTCAAAAATTCCTTAATCATTTATAAATATATGCTAAAATAAAAACTAATAATAAATTTATGATTTTTTAAATAAAAACAAACAAAATCGTCACTCAAGACGATTTTGGTTTAATTTTTTTTAAAAAAAACAACTCATCAAATCAAGCACGATTTTAAATAAATTATGTAAAACAAATCAAACTAGTTAAATGGTGAATTTGTGCACAATTTCTTTTAAGCAAAATAAAAAAAAAGCGCTCAAGGCAAAATCATGCTTCTAAGCATGATGTTTTTTATATGTGAAATCGTCCTTCAATTGATAACTTACACATTTCCGTAATTAATTTAAAATATATTCATTTTCGTATTTTTTTAAAAAATTATACTAGACGGGTAAAAAAAACCTGGTCAAGGTTTCGACCTTTGTTTATGAGCTCCATATATGTGATTTCTAGATTTTCAGAATTGTGGCCATGAGTTGGATTTGGCAGAGCATTTCCAGATCTGCTGTGCAAAATCAAAAAACGTTGTAGGACTGGTAGTAATTAATTATGTTGGTAAGGAAGAAAATTGAATTAATTATTTATAGCAATAAAGAAAAAAAGAAGAATAAAAGAAATGAAACTAACGAAGGATAAAAAAGAAGGAGAAAGAAGCGAGAGGGCAAAATAGGAAGAGAAAAAGGAAAAGTCAAGAACGGTAAAGCGTGTGGAGACCGCGTTGCGTTACGCGGTTGTTATGATAGCATACCAATGATACCATTGATTGGTGCCACCGAAGCTCCTCCGTATATAAACAACGCTAACGACACTTGTGCCTAACCATTCAAACGCACACTCTCTCTCACCAAAGCCTTCCTAGAACGAAAAAAAAAAGAAGAGCAATTTTCCCTCACCAAAGAAGAAGAAGCAAACAATGGCCGATCAACTTACCGATGAACAGATCTCCGAGTTCAAGGAAGCCTTCAGCTTGTTCGACAAGGACGGCGATGGTTTGTTCTCTCTCTCTCTCTCTCAAGTTTTGTGTATTTGATTTGATTTGATTTATGCGTTTGTGGTTTTTGTAGATCGGTGTTCCTTTTCGTGATAATGGATTAGGAAAATTAGATGAATTCTGATTCTATTTTAGAATCCTTTTTTTGTTGTTGTTAATTTGGTAGAGTTAGATCTTGGATAAGCTGAACTTTGTAGAAAGGGTAAGAGATAAAGTGTTAACGTTAGTTTTTTTTCTGGCGATTATTTTCTTGTCTCTGTTTGGTGGACGAGGAGAGAGAGAAGGACGAATTAAACTGTTGAAGGAATTGTTTGTTTCCATTTTTTGTTTCTTTGCATATGTGAATTGCATGTTTGTTTTGTTTTATATTTTTTAAGGAAAAAAAGGTTATGTTGGAGTTTTCTGTTTTTTTTTTTAATTAAATATTTCTTCCTGAAAAAGTGAGTTCATAGAAGGTTTTGGATCTTGGTCTTGGCGTGTTGTTGTGGTCTGGTTTTTTAGGTTTACGAATTTTTGGGTAAAAAGAAAAGAAAGTGACAAATAGTAGGTGGATTGTTCATTTTTCTTCGTTTCTCTGGATTTTGGATCAATATTGTGATGCCAACGGAGAAGGTCAGATTGAGAAACAGAGCAAGAGTTATAGAAAAGGCTTTTTTATGAAATAGCTTTTTTCCAATGTTTATTTACGCGGAAATTAGAACTGTTTTTTAATTCAAGGTTTTATGCCAGTGACAATAGTATTGAAAATTGAAATGGTATTTTTTAAGTTTCAAAATAAAAATTTGTGTAATTGTTATAACATTTTTAAACATGTATTTTAACTGTTCGTATTTTTTTCCTCTAAAGAAACATGGGAGCCTTTGGTTTGAGAAAACATTCTTTTTCATTTTCTATTTGCACTTTTAATTACAAAAAAAATGTCAATTGTTTTCTAAACAAACAATAAACAAGATAAAAAAATCATGTTAGATATGACTTCTAGATAGTTATTATATATTCTAATTAGTAATTTGTGATTGGATCACGACATAAAAATTCTTTAACTGTCAATGCAAACATTATTTACTCTTTTTGTAATTAGAATAGAAAACTTTCAAATGAACCCCTGAACAAAGGGATGTAACATCCTGAAATTAATTGAATGTGAAAAGTTGGAGATGAGCTTATTATCGTTTAAGTGGCTTATATGCTGCTGCTAGTATGGTGACGGACTAAGCACAATCATGTAACTAGTTACTAACTATTGGACCCATCTAACTAACCCAATATGTGGTAGTAATAATGAGGCTATGAATTTGAAATTGTTATTGAATTGATTGTATATGGTGTGGACTTGCAGGTTGCATCACAACCAAGGAGCTTGGAACTGTTATGCGTTCATTGGGGCAAAACCCAACTGAGGCAGAGCTCCAGGACATGATCAATGAAGTGGATGCTGATGGGAATGGTACCATTGACTTCCCTGAGTTCCTAAATCTCATGGCCAGGAAGATGAAGGACACTGATTCTGAGGAGGAGCTGAAAGAGGCATTCCGGGTTTTCGACAAGGACCAGAATGGGTTCATCTCTGCTGCTGAGCTCCGCCATGTGATGACCAACCTCGGGGAGAAGCTCACCGATGAAGAGGTTGATGAGATGATTCGCGAGGCCGATGTTGATGGCGATGGCCAAATAAACTACGAGGAGTTCGTTAAGGTGATGATGGCCAAGTGATCATCACATTATGGCCACAAAAACCTAAATGAAGAAATGTTGATTAAAAGGAAACGACAAAAAAAGGGGTAGGAGGAAGGCCAAGGGTTTGGGTGGTATAACAGTGATGTAGTAGTCCTTGACCTTTCTTCTTCCTACATTTTTATTTGATGGTTTTTGAATCCAACCTTAAAATGTCAATTAGTGGCAAGTCCTGCTACTAGGCTGTAGTGGAACTGAACCTTCTTAGTTTGTCTTGTAATTTTATCCAAAAAAAGGGTTGTAATGTTAATGTCTCTTCACTTTCTGCCACTCCTCATTTTTTTAAAGATGATGAATATTGTGATGATATTTGACATGCATCTTAGTTTACTTGAAAAGCCATTGTGTGATATGGATTCTCCTAAGATATGGATGTGAATGAGTAGAACTAATTATTCCTTGGTCTTTTAGTGAATTTATTTCTCCAAGCATTGAGAAAGATGTTTAACTAATTATTGTTTTGACTAATTATTTTTTTTTTTTTATAACAATAAAAGCATTTTTTCACTTTTTACAAGGGGAGTTTTAAGCCCTGCATCATTTCACCAAAAAAAGGAATTTAATTAACCATATTTATGTTAGGCTAAATTTTATCATGTCACGACTTATGGGCTGTTGACTAACAATCTCGAAATCTTAATTAGTTGTAAATGTATTGAATTTGAGACTTATTTCTAGGCCAAGAGTTGATTTTACGCAGAAAAATGAAAGGATTAGCTAAATTTTTAGTTTTTATTTTATTTTTAAATTTGATTTTTAGTCTCGAAATTTTTGTTTGATAGGTTAAGGTTTCTAAACTTTTAGAAATTAAAGTTTTTAGTACCTCAACAAAAACTTATATTTATTTAATGAGATTTTGACTAAAAATCAAATCTTTTAAAAGTTAAGGGACTAAAAATAGTAATGGAAAAATTTGAGAAACATTGACTAGTCAAACAAAAATTTAAGGACTAAAAACTTGGTTAATCCAAAACAGAATGATAAATTAACATTGTGTTTTGGGTCTTCCCCATTCCAAAAATTATACATTTAAGGTTTTAGCACAGGTATTAAAGACATTAGATAACTTCTTAGGGTCTTGTTAACCCGTGCCTGAGCATCGATTAAGGAACTAAAAAGATAAAGTATTTATTGCGTAAATCATAGGAAAACATAAAAAAATTCATCAATAGTACAATTTTCCCTCCGCTGATAAAAACATTTCTACTTTAAGGAGGTGTTTGGTAGGAGGCAAATTTTTAATTTCTTGGGAAGCATAGGTCGAGAAACTTAATTACCCATGTTAGGTCACTTTAGGAGCTACCAAAGTCCCAAACCCCCTCATTTCCTATAAATAGGCGTGAAGGGGTTGAAGAAAGGGTTCAACTTTCAAACATTGAGAGGTTTCAGTGAAAATCAGAGAGAAGGAGAAGAAAGAAGAGAAAAACAAGGCCGAGATGCTACTGAATTACGACCGTAATCGACCTCTACATCGTTCTTCGTTCAGTGATCTTCGTTCGTCATCCGATTAATATTTGTTTTAAGGATTTGGATATGATCTATGTACCCTTAGGGGTCCTCTTTGTTGCTTTGCACATCTTCATCTCATTCTTCTACCGTCAGTAATTTCTTTTCTTCTTGTAAAGTGAATTTTGACTGATCATTTACGTCACAAATCCTCTTTTAAAGAGATTGAAAGTTAACAAGTGAAACCAAGATGAAATTAGTATGTAATTGAGTTTTTATCCATAAAAGTCACTTGAATCCGTTCAAGGTCCAATGCCTTAACAGTCTCTTTTGTTTTGGTTGGTTAAAATGAACCTTTCAAAAGTTTAAAATCAACTCAACACACAACTTTCTCGCTTTTAAAGAACTACGTAGGTCTGAGTTCCTCATCACACTAGAGGATACGTAGGAGAAAGGACAACACTCTTGTTGACCCAAAAAAAATAAAGAAACATAAAAGGGAAAATAAATAATATTGAAGTCACATTTTTGCACACTCGATTAAAGGTTATCGTCCCTTGTGACGGACGCGTGGGATGCTAATACCTTCCCCGCGTGTAAACAACTCCTAAACCCTTATTTTCAAAATCCGCAGACCCCTTTTTAGTTTTTCTAGCGTTTTCCTTGAATAAACGTTGGTGACGACTCTCGCACGTTCTCCTTTTTTTGGAATACGCACATTTTATCTCGCCTCGCCCTCCCGCCGAATGGTAAGTTGTGACAAAGCCAAATCACACTCCATGTCCTACATCATAACAATGGTGTCATTTGTTGGGAACATTGATTCTCTAGGATGAAAGAATCCATAGTTCATGGATCTTTGTTATGTTGAGCACGCGAAATAGAAAAGCTTCAACAACAGTAACGCACTCTTCGCCTGTGGCAGAAGCCATGACCTCTCTAAGGATGAAGGGGAACATAGAGTTCACAAGAGCACAATTAGACGAGCTCATAGAAATTTTGAAACAATAGAAAAAAATGCTTGAAGAACATAACAAATTGATCGCATATCTACAAACAGAAAAGGATGATGCACAAAATGAATATTCAAAGGTAGTAGTGTTGGATCGAGTGGCCTCGGAATAATTAAGAATGGGGGGTTGAATTAATTATGAACGTGTCTTGACTAATTAAAAATTTACCCTTCTTAATGTTACTAGATTCAATTAGGCTTTACTACTAAGTTATGAGAAATTAAGGAATCAAAACAATAACTTAGACAAAAGTAAAGCGGAAATAAAAGTACACAGCGAAAAAGTAAAGAGTGTAGGGAAGAAGAAGACAAACACAAGATTTATACTAGTTCGGACACAACCCGTGCCTACGTCCAGTCCCCAAGCAACCACCGGTTCTTGAGTTTTCCAATAACCTTGTAAAATCCTTTACAAGCAAAGATCCACAAGGGATGTACCCTCCCTTGTTCTCTTTGAACAACCAAGTGGATGTACGCTCCACTTGAACTGATCCACAAGAGATGTACCCTCTCTTGTTCTCAGTATTACGACCCAAGTAGATGTACACTCTACTTGTACCACAAAAGATGTGCGCTCCAATGTGTTAAGACAAAGAATTCTTAGGCGGTTAGTCCCTTGAATCTTTGTAAGGGGAAACAAAAGATATCTCAAGCGATTAGTCCTTTGAAATATTTTGTTTAAAGGGAAGAGGAAGAATCAAAAGAATTCTCAGGAGGTTAGTCCTTTGAATCTTTTGGCAAGAGAGAGAAGGAAGAATCGAAAGAATTCTCAGGCGGTTAGTCCTTTGAATCTTTTGGCAAGAGAGAGAAGGAATGAAGAAGAAGAATAGCACAAGTTTTTGGCCAATGAACTTTTCTTGAATAAAGAAAGTATTGAACAAAAGACTCTTAGAAGAATACTTTGAATGAATGAAAGAAATCTGAAAGTTGTCCTTCTTAAAATTCGTGCCATGGTCACATATTTATAGTCATTTGATGACTTAAGTTAAAAGTTTATGACTCTTGGAAATTTCTTCAAAACTAGTCACTTTTTAAAAGTTGTGACTCTTTTGAAAACTAATCACTTTAAAAGTTGTGACTCTTTTGAAAACTAGTCACTTTAAAGGTTGTGACTTTTGAAAAATCTTCAGAAACTAGTCACTTTAAGAATTGTGACTTTTGGTAATTTAATTTTCAAAATAAGTCACTGGTAATCGATTACCATTATAGTGTAATTGATTACACATCAACAGATGTGACTCTTCATGTTTAAATTTGACAATTAAAACTTTTAGAAACACTGGTAATCGATTACAAGTATTGTGTAATCGATTACACAAGTTTGAAATGATTTGAAAATATTTTATCACAAGTTGTGACTCTTGAAATTTGAAATCTAACGTTTTAAAACACTGGTTATCGATTACTTGCTTATGATAATCGATTACAGCTTTGTAAATCAGTTTGAAAAGAAAGTTGGCTATTGGTAATCGATTATTGCCTTCTGGTAATTGATTACTAGAGAGTAAAACTCTTGGTAAAAGATTTTTCTTTAAAAAATTCTTTTGAACAAAATTGTGCTATTCAATATTTTGAAAAACTCTTTTAATACTTATCATAATCGAGTCTTCTCTTGAATCTTCACTTTAATCTTGATTCTTGAAACTTGCTTTGATTGAACAACTCTTTGATTCTTGAAACTTGCTTTGATTGAATGACTCTTTGATTCTTGAAACTTACTTGACTCTTGATTCTAGACTTGAGTCTTTGGCATCATCAAAATAATCTTGGAAAGCATTGCTTCCATAAGTAGAAGACAATGGAGACTCATTAGTGAAGAAAAAGTGTGCAGAAAATCAAATGAGCAAATCAAAATCACAGATTCCATCGAAGTCTAGAAAAAGTGAATCTCCAATCAATATCGCCACGAATATGGAAGAAGAGGTGGATTCTAACGAAGTTATTGCTTTCAACATGTTGTTTTCAAAATTCTTAGTGAAGATCCAGGTCCCGAAACAGTTGAGACAACTCCTGGTTATGGAATTGTATGATGGATAGTTCGATTTGAACGATCACTTTGTTAGACAAGTGGCCTCGGATATCTTAAGAAAGGGGGGTTGAATTAAGATATCACAAACTATTCCCTAATTAAAAATTCTATTTTGATTTAAACCCAAATCACAAGATTTATTTTAAAATGAATTCCTAAATAATTATTCAAATTAAACTTACTGAATAGAAGCAATAAGAAATAATAAATAAAAGAGTTTAAGGGAAGCAATAAGCAATAAGCAAACAGTCTGCCGGTCATATCCGCCTGGTCAATGCAGACCATGCGGCGGGCATCATGACTGGAGTAATCAAACTTCTAGTCGTCAACAAGGATACCCTCAAAAGGTGCACCTTGACTGGGTAGTTGTGTCAGGGAAAAGAAAAGAGATTCATCAATAATCATAGGGATGCCATGTACCTCAAAAATTAAAGTTCCATCCTGAATTTTCAAATTAGAGTAAAAGACTCGTACTAACTCAGGATAATATGATAATTTTAATGACATAAAAGGAATCAGACCAGTGTTTTGAAACACTTGATAGCAATCAAATGTTTCCTCATCAAAGAATTCAAGGTCAAGATATTTGGGATCAAGAATTTGAAGAGATTGAAAGAGAGAGGAATACCAGATACGCTGTTCATCAGATGAAAATAGTGTAGAGGATGACAAGGATGGTGGAATTGGTGCCGGGGATGCTCCGGTGGCTCCCAAACATGATGTTCTATGTGCCACAGCGGAGGTGGATGAACCCTTGCGCTTCTTGGATGATTCTACCATTTGGTGAAGTTATGGAAGATTTTGATTGGTTAGAATGAAAGAGAATCGAAAATGATGAAAAATGGGCTTTGTGGGAGGTGATTTGGTTGAGAAACAAGTGAGATATGAGGATTGGAAGTTTTGGGAGGAAGGGGGCACCGTAACTCGTGATTTTCGTGACTGCAGCTTCTGAAACGTGGCTATTTATAGAAGATGGCATTATGTAATCGATTACAGGAGCACTTAGCCTTCTGGTAATCGATTATAGGCTGCTGTAATCGATTACAGGCTATCTGTTCTTATGTAATCGATTACACGTAATGGTAATCGATTACCAGAACACTAACTAGGCTTTTTCCTCTAAAAATTATCTATGTCTATGCTAAAAACATCTAAAATATCAATCATCAATACTAATACTCATTTTAATTCAATCAAACAAGCATCAATCACACAATAACACACTAATCAAACACAATCAAAATCTTAGAATCAAATACAATCAATCAATCATCAAACATAAATATTTCAATCAACCAATCAATCCTTATTTATCCAAATCACTAATATTTAATAGGCCTAATTCTCTTCTAATGGAAAAGAATGTTTCTTTGGGGAGAGGTTTTGTGAAGATATTATGCACTTGTCATTGTTGATGATTATTCTAGATATACTTGGACACTATTTATCACTCATAAGAATGATACATTTCAAACATTTAAGAAAATTGCAAAAGTTATTCAAAATAAGAAAAATCTCAAAATTATATCTATTAGGAGTGATCATGGGGGTGAGTTTGAAAATAAAGAATTTGATTTATTTTGTGATAAGCATGGCATTCAACATAACTTTTCTGCACCTAGAACCCCTCAACAAAATGGAGTTGTTGAAAGGAAAAATAGGTCTTTGGAAGAAATTGCTAGAACCTTATTAAATGATACTCCTCTTCCAAAATATTTTTGGGCTGAAACCGTTAATACTGCATGCTATATCATGAATAGGGCTTTAATAAGACCCATTTTAAAGAAAACTCCATATGAACTATTCAATGGTAGGAAACCAAACATCTCACATCTTCATGTTTTTGGTTGCAAATGTTTTGTATTAAACAATGGAAAAGAAAACTTAGGAAAATTTAATGCTAAGTCAGATGAAGGAATTTTCCTTGGATATTCTTTGCATAGTAAAGCTTATAGAATTTATAATAAGAGAACAATGACAATTGAAGAATCGATTCATGTTTCCTTTGATGAGTCTAATGCTATTTCTCCAAGAAAGGATATTTTAGATGATAGTGCAGAATCTTTAGAACAAATGCACATTCATGGACAAGATTCTAAAGGAAAGGGAGAAGGAAGCAATGAAGATCCTCCAGTAGAAGTCAAAGCAAATAATGATCTTCCAAGAGAGTGAAAAGCTTCAAGAGATCATCCCATTGACAACATTATTGGTGATATCTCAAAAGGGGTAACAACTAGACATTCTCTTAAAGAATTATGCAATAACATGGCTTTTGTATCTATGATTGAAACTAAAAATTTAAATGAAGCCATAATAGATGAAAATTGGATAATAGCTATGCAGGAAGAACTAAATCAATTTGAAAGAAATAATGTTTGGGAGTTAGTTGAGAAACCTGAAAACGACCCAATCATTGGAACAAAATGGGTGTTTAGAAATAAATTAGATGAAAATGGAATAGTTATTAGAAATAAGGCTAGGTTAGTCACCAAAGGATATAATCAAGAAGAGGGGATAGATTATGAGGAAACATATGCTCCAGTTGCTAGATTAGAAGCCATCATAATGTTATTAGCCTATATGATCGAGGCCGTACCCGAATCAAATAAACATTAAAAATGCAGTATCTAGGAAGTGATCCTAGGTCGTCTCCCAACGAGCAATGGTCAATCAAACGTTCATAATAGATAGTAATAAAAAGTAACGAATTGGGGGGGGGGGGTTATTTGTTTTTGTAAATTAAACAACAAGTAAATTTGAATTAGAAAACATCAGAATTAAAACACATTGTGTCCCCTTGATTCACAAACAAGTCTCTTATCCTAGATTACGATGATTTATCCTTTATCAGTTCAACCACTTAATCCAACCCTAAATTAAATTACTAAGCGAAATTTAACATAAGACATTCATTATGTGATTATGCAACACATACACCAATTAATCATGAATGAAACTGATCATTAAGCATGAACGTAAATTAAGCACAGAGACAATTAATCAAGCACTAAGCATGCATGAATTAATAGCAACAAATATAGAGTAATTGGTGAAGAGGAAAAACTGATCAGAATTCAATAGTAATAATAAAACCTCAAAGAGAGTTGTGCTAGATCCTCAAGAGAAAACAACGCTGGAGACTTAGCCTTCCATTAATCAGTAGAAACCAAAATTGTAGATTGAAGCAGAAAACAAAATTTTATTGCTACGTGAATAGTAAAAACTGGAATTGCAAAACCTAAAATTATCCTTTGTCCCTAAAACGAAAAAGACTAAAAACAAAAAAAGAGAGAGCCTAAAACTAGAACCTTGGTGCTGTTATATAGTTCTCAGCCCCAAAGCTTACAAATCTGTTTTAAGTCCAAGCCCATAAATAAAATAAAATCTAGATAAGATAAGATAAGATAAGACAATATCTAGATGAAATAATATCTAGATGAAATAAAATCTAGATAAGATAAGATAAGATCTAGATGAAATAAAATCTAGATGAGATAAAATCTAGATATGATAAGATAAAATCTAGATGAAATAATATCTAGATGAGATAAAATCTAGATAAGATAAGATTTGGTAGAATAAAATTGTATGCTCTCTTCAAGTCCAAGCCCAATTCCAGATTCAAGCCCAATTGCTTATAATTCTCCTGAAATTAAATTAAAAACACAAAATTAGTCTAGTAGGCCCAATTGATAAAACTGCATAATTAAATTTACAATTAAGGCTAATCAGTAATTAAAATGGTGACAAAAAGGGTTAAGAAATAGGAGAAAATGATGACACATATTATTTCATCTTGGTAGGAATTGACAAAAAGGGTTAAGAAATTGATAAAACTGCATAATTCCATGGCTTATTCCCTAGTGGATGACGCCTCCTCTCACCTCTTCTCCTTTGTCTTCCGCTGCATCTCCATGGTAGAAAATCACCATTAAAGGACCTCATTGAAGCTCAAAGATCCAGCCTCCATAGAAGCTCCACAAGCAAGCTTCCATCAAGTGGGAAGTAAGAAAAAGTAGTAACCCCAAAACCAAAATCACAAATTAAGCTTTAAAAAGTAAACCCAAAACAAAACCAACCAAGTCCTCAAACCAATCCAAGTTTTCAAACCAAGACCTCATTTATTTATTCAACTTCATTCTTGTTTTTTATTTGATTTTTTTTTAATTTTTTTTTAACGTGGACAGTAGCATTTGAAAGCAATTGAAAAATAAAGCAACAATTAGGCAATATATGTATACATCATCAAGCATGGCCAATAAAAACATATCATCCAATGAAACATACCCCCCCCCCCCCTCACTTATTCCCAAAACAATTCCAAAGTTCCAAAATTCCTTAAGGGTAGGGTGAAATCATGGTTTTTCACTTAAGGCTTGTAATGAGCTTCAAAACAAAGAAAGGGTAACATAGGCTCAAAGGGGATATCAAATGAATTAATTCAGGGTAGGCTCAATTGGCTTAGAGGCTTATAAGAATAAAATTCCTAAATCATCTCCCAACATGCATGTGAAGCAAGAAGTATCAACATGAGTCAAGCCAAGGCTATTGTGCAAGCAATCAATGGGGCAAAACACACCGAATAAAATAGATGATGATGGCTCAAATTCTCACCAAGGGTAAATCTATCACCTTCAATTCGAACTTTCAAAACTAACTTGACATGCAGAGAAAAAACAAGGATTTCAATTCACAAAATGCCAAGAAACTCCTATTTCAAAAACAATTACCCATTACTTGTACATAACCTATAATTCAAAGAGAACATGCAATGTTGTACACAAAACATAAAACCAAAATAACAAAATTAACCTAGAAAACCTAACAAAATTAAACTAGAAAACCTAATAAAATTAAACTAGAATAGCCAACAAAATTAAAGAACAATCTTCTCCCCCCTTTACACTTAAACAACACATTGTCCTCAATGTAGCACAATCATAAGATCAATAACAATCAAAGCAATCAATAAATTTGGACAAGTGCAATAAAAGTAAAGAAGGAGACAGAAAAAGAAAACTCCCTAAGTCATGGCGGAAGAGAAGTAGGGTGAAGTAAGGAGGTCTCCTCCACCACTACATCCACTAAGGAGGGATTTGTGAGGAATGGTTTCAGCCGGTGTTCATTGACCTTGAAGCCCTTATCTGTGGATTCACTTTTGATCTCAACTGTACCATAAGGAAAAACATTAGTCACCACAAAAGGACCAATCCATTTTGACCTCAACTTACCACTCATGAGTCCGAGCCTAGAGTTATACAATAAAACTTTCTGTTCAACCACGAAGTCTTTCTTAGCTATCAAGCTATCATGGAACTTCTTGGTCTTATCCTTGTAGAATTTGGAATTCTCATAGGCCTCTAAACGAATCTCATCTAGCTCACTTAGTTGCAACTTCCTTTCCTCTCCAGCCTGATCAATAGAGAAGTTGCAGGTCTTTACAGCCCAGTAGGCTTTGTGCTCTATCTCTACAGGAAGATGACATGCCTTGCCAAAGACAACCCGATAAGGAGACATTCCTATGGGTGCTTTGTAGGCAGTCATATGCGCCCAAAGAGCATCATCCAACCTGGTGCTCCAATCCTTTCTGTTCGACTGCACAATATTCTCCAAGATCCTTTTTATCTCCCTGTTTGAAATCTCAGCCTGCCCATTAGTTTGGGGGTGGTATGGTGTGGAAATTCTATGCACGACCCCATACTTTTTGAGCAAGGCATACATGGATCTGTTACAAAAATGGGTGCCTTTATCACTAACAATGGCTCTCGGGACTCCAAACCTGCAAAACCGATTAGATCTAACAAAATCTACAACAACCTTAGCATTGTTAGTTCTGGTGGGTTTGGCTTCCACCCATTTTGAAACATAATCAACAACAAGGAGAATATAAATAGAACCAAAAGAGACAGGGAAAGGCCCTATAAAATCTATGCCCCAAATATCAAACACCTCACAGAATAACATGGGTTATTGAGGCATTTGCTGTCTCCATGAAGGTGAGCTGCCTGCTCTCTGACAAGGCTCACAAGTGCTATAGATTCTCCATGTATCCTTGAAGATGGTGGGCCAATAGAAACCACAGTCTAGCACCTTGCGAGCTGTCCTTTGTATGCCAAGATGGCCACCTGGTGCGGAAGAATGACAAAATTGTAGGACTGAGTCAATCTCATGGTCCGGAATGCATCTCCTAATAACCTGGTCACTGCACAACTTCCACAAATAGGGGTCATCCTAAATATAATGCTTAGCCTCGCTCTTAATTTTATCATTTTAAGCTTTAGATGCTAAGGGAGGAAAAATAAAAGGAACCAAATAATTCACAATATTAGCAAACCAGGGAGTGGGGAAGGAATCAGAAATACTATATAGAATGTACAAATGGTCATCCGGAAAATCATCCCGAATAGGTGAGTCTTCAGACGCACGCTCAATCCTACTCAGATGGTCAGCCACGAGGTTCTGTGCACCACTTCGATCACGGATCTTTAAATCAAACTCTTGGAGCCAAAGCATCCACCTGATCAATCTAGGCTTTAATTCAGCCTTCTTCAATAGGTACTTTAGAGCTGCATGGTCAGTATAAACAATAACACGAGTACTAAGCAAATATGAACGAAATTTTTCAAGAGCAAAAACTATCGCTAATAGCTCATTCTCTGTGGTAGTGTAATTTGCTTGAGCAACATCCAAAGTTCTAGAAGCGTAGTAGATCACTCGAGGCAGCTTATCAATCTTTTGAGCAAGGACCGCCCCCAATGCGTAATTGGATGCATCACACATTAGCTCAAATGGGGCTGTCCAATCAGGTGCCGGAATGATAGGGGTGGTAGTCACCGCACACTTGAGGCAATCAAAAGCCTCTTTGCATTGGTCATCAAAATCAAACTCCACCTCCTTTTACAGCAAATTGGATAATGGAAGGGTCACTTTGCTAAAATCCTTGATAAAGTGCCTATAAAACCCTGCATGACCAAGAAAAGAACGAACCTCTCACACACAAGAGGGGTAAGGCAATTGTGAAATAACATCTATTTTTGCAGGGTCTACCTCTATGCCCCTACTGGAAATGATATGCCCTAAAACTATACCTTGTTCTACCATGAAGTGACATTTTTCAAAATTCAGCACAAGGTTAGTTTCAATGCATCTATTAAGAACTCTATCCAGACTATCCAAACATGCATCAAAAGAGGATCCATAAACAATAAAGTCATCCATAAACACCTCTATGCAACTCTCTAAAAAATCACTAAAAAGGCTAAGCATACACCGCTAGAAGGTACCAGGGGCGTTGCATAGGCCAAAGGGCATCCTCCTATAGGCAAAAGTGCCAAAGGGATAGGTGAATATGGTCTTTTCTTGATCCTCAGGAGCAATATGAATTTGTCAATAACCAGAAAAACCATCAAGAAAACAGTAATGAGACTTACCTACTAAGCGCTCAAGCATTTGATCAATGAATGGCAGGGGAAAATGATCTTTTCTGGTTACCTAGTTCAGCCCCCTATAATCAATGCAGACTCGCCAGCTGTTATGCACTCTTGTGGGGATAAGCTCATCCTTTTCATTCTTGATCACTGTGAGGCCCGTCTTCTTAGGAACCACTTGGACTGGACTATCCCATTAACTGTCTGAAATGGGGTAGATGATTCCATCTTGTAAGAGCTTGGTCACTTCCTTTTTCACCACATCTAGAATGACAGGGTTGAGTCACCGTTGTGGCTGCCTCACTGGCTTAGCTCTATCCTCTAAAAGTATCCTATGCATGCAGGTAGATGGGCTAATACCAGGAATGTCTACTATAGTCCATCCAATGGCTTTCTGGTGCTTCTTGAGAACTAGCAACAACTTCTCCTCTTGCTCAGCATCAAGGGAGGCAGAGATGATCACTAGAAATGTTTCCTTGTCCTCCAAGTAAGCATATTTGAGGTTTGCTGGTAAGGGCTTCAACTCTGGTGTGGGTGGTGGCTGAACAGTGGGAGGAACCAGGGTAGGAGAAAAAGAAGGTTCCTCAGCTTGTACCTCATAAAGCAAGTCAGAAGTATATGTACTTCCTGCAACATGGTTAGTGCATTCTGACACTAAAAAATCAACATCAAGAGGTACAACACCAGACTCAAATTCAAATTCACTCTCAGCATAAAAATTAGACACAGGATCAAATTCAAACTCAGATTCAGATTCAATGCATAAGGAATGACAAGTATGCAAATTAGATAAAAATGGATGTTTCCTACCATGAAGAACAAAATCAAAATCAAACATATAATCATCAACAATCTGATCAATTATCTCAGCACGAAAAACAGATTGATCCTCAGATGGATGTTTCATGGCATCAAGAATGTTAAAATGAACAACAATATCACCAAATTCCATAGACAATGTGCCAGCATAAACATCTATCTTGGTTCGGGCTGTTTTCATAAATGGCTTGCCTAAAATAATTGGAACTGAACCATGGGAAAATCCCTCTTCCATATTAAGAACATAAAAATCAACAGGACAAATAAGTTCACTAACTCGAACCAGCACATCCTCTATGAAACCTGCGGGGTAAGCAACACTTCTATTTACCAAATGAATCACCACATTTGTAGATTGCAAAGATCCAAGAGATAAAGAATTGAATATGGATAGAGGCATGACACTAACTGATGCTCCTAAATCTAGCATGGCATTCTCAAATTTACTGTTCCCAATAATGCAAGGTATACAAAAAGTACCTGGGTCCTTACATTTCTCAGGAATGTGAGGAACAAATTTACCTATCAATGGTGACACATTTCTGCCCATACTAATCCTTTCATTTCCCTTGAGCTTCCTTTTGTGGGTGCACAGCTCCTTTAGAAACTTGGCATATCATGGAATCTGCTTGATGGCATCTAGCAGAGGTATGCTCACCTATACTTTCCTGAAGGTCTCCAAGATCTCCTTTTCCGCTTCTTCCATCTTTTTGTTTAGAATTTCTCTAGGTGGGAATGGAAGAGGGATAGGAGGTTGCGGTAAGTCAGAATTACTAGAAGAAGGTCCACCTGCATGAAAATTTTTGTTAGGAAGCTTTCTCTTTTGTGCAACTATCTCATCCTCTTTTTCAGGTGTAGAATGAAGCTTGACAGGTTCAGGTGCAGGTGCTGCTATTGGTGGAGGCACTTGAATTTGGTTGCCAGACCTCAAGGTGATGGCACTCACATTTTTCAGATTCTGCACAGTTTGTGAAGGCAATTTGTCAGAATTTTGGGACTGAGCTTGATTCATCTGAGTAGACATCTGCCCCATTTGATTTGTCAGACTCTGAATGGAAGCTCTTGTCTCTTGCTGAAATTGCATATTCTGGATGGTCATTTGCCTCACTAACTCTTCTAAGGAAGGTTGAGGAGGAGCCTCAGTTGTTGGTTGTCTTTGTTGTGACTGCTGCTACTGCTGTTGCTGTATTGGAAGAGGAACATATGGCTTGCTTGGACCAGCAACATTCTGAAAAGGAGGGACAGACTGTTGTTGTTGTCGAGGACTTGTCCATCTCAGATTTGGATGATTTCTCCAACCTGGATTGTATCTGTTGCTTGAAAGATCATAGTTATTCTAGTGTTGTTGGTTTTGCTGCTGAGGAGGTCTATTATAAATGTTTGCAGCATAAGCTTCAGGTTGCTCATTGACTCCAAATTGCTGCAAAGAAGGACAGAGATCTGTATGGTGATCTGTAGAAGAACATAGACCACAGACTCTTGCAACAGGTGTAGATTTCTGATTCATGGCAAGCTGGGTTACTAGGTTGACCAAGGCATCAAGTTTTCCTTCAAGCTTTTTATTTTCAGTAGGTGAAGAAGAATCCGTGGCCACCTCATGGATTCCTCTAAGGACAATAACATCATTTCTTGCACTGAATTGTTGGGAGTTGGAAGCCATCTTCTCAATCAAATTCCTAGCCTCAGCAGGGGTCATATCACCAAGAGCTCCACCACTAGCAGCATCAATCATACTCCTCTCCATGTTGCTAAGTCCCTCATAGAAATATTGAAGAAGGAGTTGCTCAGAAATCTGGTGGTGTCTTGAATCTTTCCCAGTACTCATACAAGCTTTCTCCACTAAGTTTCCTGATGCCTAAAATGTCTTTTCTGATGGCAGTGGTCCTATATGCAGGGAAGAATGTCTCCAAGAACACCCTCTTAAGGTCATCCCAGCTGAAAATAGACCTGGGAGCAAGGTAGTACAACCAATCTTTTGCCACTCCCTCCAGAGAATGAGGAAAAGCCTTTAGAAAGATATGATCTTCTTGGACATCAGGGGGCTTCATGGTGGAACAAACAATATGGAACTCCTTAAAATGTTTATGAGGATATTCACCTGCAAGACCACGAAACTTGGGCAGCAAATGTATTAGTCCAGTCTTGAGAACATATGGAACACCCTCATCAGGATATTGAATGCACAAACTTTCATAAGTGAAATTAGGTGCAGCCATCTCCCTAAGAGTCCTTTCACGAGGTGGAGGTTGAGCCATGTTCTCAGTATAAAAATTAGTAGTGGAATGCTCAAAATCAGAATATTCAGAATCACCCTCGACCGAATACTTAGAATGCTCAAGATGCACAGAATGACCAGGATGCACACTATGCCCAACTAATCTATGAAAGGTTCTATCTATTTCAGGATCAAAGGGTTGTAAATCATCTGGATTGTCCCTAGTCATGCACTATATGCAGCAAATAATGTGTTTCTTAACAGCAACTAACAAGGGGGTAAAATATAGCTATACTCAAATGATATCAAAATAAGCTTAAATTTTGTGAGGAACACCCTAAAATCATGAAAAGATAGCACAAAAAATTTCAAACAAAAATTCAAAATCTAAATATGAAAACTACCTAAGCAAAGTTTAGAAAAATAAGACAATAGTACTTAAAAAATAAAAAAAATTTAGTAAACGGCTGATTTTTGGAGTTTGGGAGCCGGTTGCCACAGTATGGGAAATTTTTTTTCTACCCCAAATGCATATATAATAATAGTTATTCTGATTCCCGAAGCTAAAGTTATGCCCGTTTTAAGTTTTTCTAAAAACAAGTTCCAAAATTTTTTGTCTCTCTCAAATAATGCCACACCAAATGCTCTTGGTATTTTTCACACAAAATATGGATCAAAAGAAGCTATCACGCAAATTCAGCCCAAAATAACATCTCTAACTATCAAAACAAAAATCGTTAGTTAAATTGAAAAATCCGTCGCTAATCACTGTTCAGCACTGTTCGCAGCAAAACAAAAGGCTGAATCCGTCGCTAAAACAGTCGCTAAACAAGGAATGCAACTAAAATGCAAAACAGAACGGTACACAAAATAAGATAACTAAACACTATTATGAACCTTTGGCCCACTGCTCCCCGGAAACGGCACCAAATTTGATCGAGGCCATACCCGAATCAAATAAACATTAAAAATGCAGTATCTAGGAAGTGATCCTAGGTCGTCTCCCAACGAGCAATGGTCAACCAAACGTTCATAACAGATAGTAATAAAATAGTAACGAATTGGGGGGGGGGGGGGGTTGTTTGTTTTTGTAAATTAAACAACAAGTAAATTTGAATTAGAAAATATCAGAATTAAAACACGTTGTTTCCCCTTGATTCACAAACAAGTCTTTTATCCTAGGTTACGAGGATTTATCCTTTATCAGTTCAACCACTTAATCCAACCCTAAATTAAATTACTAAGCGAAATTTAACATAAGACATTCATTATGTGATTAAGCAACACATACACCAATTAATCATGAATGAAACTGATCATTAAACATGAACGTAAATTAAGTGCAGAGACAATTAATCAAGCACTAAGCATGCATGGATTAATAGCAACAAATATAGAGTAATTGGTGAAGAGGAAAAACTGATCAGAATTCAATAGTAATAATAAAACCTCAAAGAGAGCTGTGCTTGATCCTCAAGAGAAAACAACGCTGGAGAGTTAGCCTTCCATTAATCAGTAGAAACCAAAATTGTAGATTGAAGCAGAAAACAAAATTTTATTGTTACGTGAATAGTAAAAACTGGAATTGCAAAACCTAAAATTATCCTTTGTCCCTAAAACGAAAAAGACTAAAAACAAAAAAGAGAGAGCCTAAAACTAGAACCTTGGTGCTGTTATATAGTTCTCAGCCTCAAAGCTTACAAATCTGTTTTAAGTCCAAGCCCATAAATAAAATAAAATCTAGATAAGATAAGATAAGACAAGATCTAGATGAAATAATATCTAGATGAAATAAAATCTAGATAAGATAAGATCTAGATGAAATAATATCTAGATGAGATAAAATCTAGATATGATAAGATAAAATCTAGATGAAATAATATCTAAATGAGATAAAATCTAGATAAGATAAGATTTGGTAGAATAAAATTGTCTGCTCTCTTCAAGTTCAAGCCCAATTCTAGATTCAAGCCTAATTGCTTATAATTCTCTTGAAATTAAATTAAAAACACAAAATTAGTCCAGTAGGCCCAATTGATAAAATTGCATAATTAAATTGACAATTAAGGCTAAAAGTGTATTCTTAATGGATGTAAAAAGTGCATTCTTAAATGGCTTTATTCAAGAGGAAGTATATGTAGATTAACCCCCTGGATTTGAAAACTCAGACATGCCCAATCATGTTTTTAGATTAAAAAATGGCTTTATATGGCTTAAAGCAAGCCCATAGGCCTTGGTATGAGCATCTGAGTAAGTTCCTTTTAGAAAAAGATTTCTCTAGAGGCAAAGTAGATACTACTCTTTTCATAAAGAGAAAATTACATGATATTTTATTGGTTCAAATTTTCGTTGATGATATTATTTTTGGATCTACTAATGAATTATTGTGCAAGGAATTCTCTCATGACATGCAAAGTGAGTTTGAAATGTTAGTGATGGGAGAACTTAATATTTTTCTTGGATTACAAATTAAACAAACCAAGACTGGAATTTTGGTAAATCAATCCAAGTACTGCAAAAAGTTAGTTCACAGATTCGGGATGGAAAATGCTAAGCACATGGCTACATCAATGAACACTGCTTGCTATTTAGATAAAGATGAAGCCGGTCAGTCAATAGATATTAAGCAATATCGAGGTATGATCGGATCCCTTCTTTATTTATCCGCTAGCAGACCTGATATAATGTTTAGTGTATGTATGTGTGCTAGATTTCAATCAAATCCCAAATAGTCACATCTTAGTGCCCTTAAAAGAATCATAAGATATTTGGTAGGCACTATGAATATAGGTTTATGGTATCCTAGGAATTCCACATGCACCTTAATAGGATGCTCTGATACCACTTGTTAGACAAGTGGCCTCAGATATCTTAAGAAGGGGGGTTGAATTAAGATATCACAAACTATTCCCTAATTAAAAATTCTATTTTGATTTTAACCCAAATCCCAAGATTCCTTTTAAAATGAATTCTTAAATAATTATTCAAATTAAACTTACTGAATAGAAGCAATAAGAAATAATAAATAAAAGAGTTTAAGGGAAGAGAAAATGAAAACTCAGTTTTATACTGGTTCGGCCACACCCTTGTGCCTACGTCCAGTCCCCAAGCAACCCGCTTGAGAGTTCCACTAACTTGCAAAAACTCTTTACAAGTTCTGAACCACACAAGGACAACCCTTCCTTTGTGTTCAGATTTCTTTACAACAAGAGACCCTCGGTCTCTTAATCCCTTTTCAGAAGTAAGAAGAAGAGAAGAAGAAATCTCTCTTGAAAGAGATAGATTGAACAATGGAGCACTCAAATAATTCCTTATTGAATTGCAAGTGTATTGGCCAAGGAATTTTTAAGAGGATAAGACAATTTTTCTTTTGAGAGGATAAGACCTTTTTGTTCTGAAAAACTCTAAGCAAATTCGTGTTGCAAGTCACATATAAATAGACCTTTGATGGCCATTCAAAAAACCTTTTGGACAGATGTGACTCTTGGAAATTATTTTCTGAAAATCTCCTTTGGTAATCGATTACAATACTTGTGTAATCGATTACAGGCTTTAAAATTTGAATGAACATTCAATAACTGCTGGTAATCGATTACCATCCAACTGTAACTGATTACACATTATAAAATTTGAATTCAAATTTCTAATGACTGTTGTAAATATTTTCAGCTGCTGGTAATCGATTACAATTCTCATGTAATCAATTACATTTTTTCAAAAGTATTCAAAATCATTTTAAAAGCATTTCAGGAAGTGTTTTGGCCACTGGTAATCGATTACATCCTCTGGTAATCGATTACCAGAGAGTAAATCTCTTGTAAAAACATTTTAGCTTAAATTCATTGGCAAAACCTCTTGCTGTTTCAACTTGGAATTCCCTTCCTATCTCTCTAGAGATTATCTTGATCATATATCTTGAATTTCTTGGATTCTTGTCTTGAATTAAACTTGAGAAGCGCATGATCCTCTTGAATTAAACTTTAGAAGCACATGATCCTTTGGCATCATCAAAATATCAAAATGCCTTTGCTTCTACACACTTGTTGACATTTGAGTCAACATTTTCATATAAAGGAGGTTTAGCCTTAATACTTTTTCGTCTGTTGTTGTTGTCGTGCACTGAAGTGGGTTCAATCTCTTCCATTGAGATCCAACGTTTCATGATTGGATTTGAGGGAAAAATTTAAGTTTTCCTTTGCAACTAGTAAAAAATAGCAAAGACGGAGGCTGACCTAAAACTAATCCGACAAGGGCCCGAGGGACCGCACAGAGGATACATCTCACAATTTAATAAAGAAGTGAGAGCTACGGACAACCTACAACTAGGAGTCGTTGATGTAGCTCAATATGGAGCTTGTAGGCCTCAGATCTTCTTCATCAATGGAGTCCTTTGCTTCTTGAAGATGAATGGAAGAGGAATGGAGAAGGAAGAAAGATTATTGAAGACACCACTTCAAGGAGAAGATGAGTCAAGAATAAGCTCACCACCATAGGAAGCCACGTATAAGAGCTTGAAGGTAGGAGAAGATGAGTGGAGGGAGAGGGAGAGAAGGAGCACGAAATTTTATGCCTCAAATGGGGTCTGAACTTTGAAGTGTAATTCTCAAATGATCAAAGTTGAAAAATGTGCAAACATGAGCTCTATTTATAGCCTAAGTGTCACACAAAATTGGAGGGAAATTTGAATTTCTATTCAAATTTCACTTGAATTTGAAATTGAATTTGTGGAGCCAAATTTTGGAGCCAAAATTTCACTAATTATGATTAGTGAATTTTAGCTATGGTTCAGCCCACTAATCCAAGATCAAGTTCAAGATTCTCCACTAAGGGTGCTTAGGAGTCATGAGGCATGTAAAGCATGAAGGACATGCACAAAGTGTGACTATATGATGTGGCAATAGGGTGTAACAAGCAAATGCTCACCTCCCCCTCTAAAATTTAATTGGATTGAGCTTCTCCCAATTCAATTAAATTTATTTCCCAACACACACATCAAATATTCACTTAATGCATGTGAAATTACAAAACTACCCCTAATACAAAAACTAGTCTAGGTGCCTTAAAATACAAGGGCTGAAAAATCCTACATTTCTAGGGTACCCTACCTACATTATGGAACCCTAAATACAAGGCCCAAAAATAATGAAACCTTAATCTAATATGTACAAAGATAAGTGGACTCATACTTAGCCCATGGGCCCGAAATCTACCCTAAGGCTCTTGAGAACCCTAGGGCCTTCTCTGGCCTCTCGGTCCAATCTTCTTGGAGTTTTCTATCCAATGCCCTTAGGGGGTAGGATTGCATCAGTCGTGATGATGTTGGCTAAGGAAAATGTGAGGGAAATATCTCTTTTCTTCACATCCATTTCATAAATCCCACCTAACACCTTGGAGGAGTTCTAAGAAAAGAGAAAAAGTACATCAACTAGCAAAATGGCTGAAAATCAGAAAGCACAAAATGGTGCGGCGTAGGTGAAAAGTGATAAACCGTCTAAGTTGAATGACAAACTGACTGATAAAGTCAAGTCGAGATACGGCAAATTCACTCTCTTAAATGCATCTCGAGGAAGAATATTCAATGAAATCATGAATGTGGAATTGAAGGGTCTGTCTTGACAATGCTAAACAATTGAGCTAGAAATGGAGGGAAAGATCAGTCAAAATATCACCACTATCATCGAGTAACTGGACATGACATCGATGATTGCTTTTAGTTGAAATATGTTATTGAAATCCTTATTTGCCAGGGAAAATTGGACCGATATGTGCAAGATTGAGGAAATAACTTTTTGCCTCAATAAGAGCAGCCACCTTCTGCTGAGCAAAGAGAAAGATCAAGAAGTTTTGATCGATACCAAAGAAGAGAATGTTCCCGAGAATGATCATCGAGGTATCGACATAGAACACCAAAGAAAGAAGTAGAGAATCGTATGCAAATTGTGCATTGTGATGGATCCAAGTTGAAACATAAGTTGGATTCTCCTGAAAGAAGATTGAATTCCCCTTTAGCAAGAGCCTGAGGTGGTATATGTCATAACATTGACAAGGGGACTTCAAACAATGTTTGGAAAAGACATGCTAGAGAATTCTTGATTGTCGCACATGGCAGGGAAAGTTATGAGTCAATTTAAAAGAGGCCTCCGATTTTTGACAATAAAGACATGAACATAACGATTGTTCCAAACCATGATGATCCCCTATTAGTGAAGGCCTTTATAAATAACAGGAGGTACATTTGTCATTGATAGACATAAACATCTGTGTGGATATAATGTTTTATGATTTCTTTAGGAATCTCAAAATCCCATAGTTGGAGTTTCTTCCTTATAACGAGGACTTGATAGGTTTTTATGGTCACCACATTACTCCAATAGGATATGTGAAATTACACAACCTTTCAAAAGGCACTATTAACTAGAACGATTGTTACCAAATTCATCGTGGTAAAGCTATTGTCGTCCTAAAATGCCATATTGGGTAGACCAACCTTGAATGCATTAAGAGCATTGATTTCAATAGTTTATCTGGCCATGAAATTCCTCAGTGATGAAATGCAAGTCATAACATTGAGATCAGAAAAAAGCCAGTGAATGTTACAAAGAGTTGCTAAGACAAAAAACCAAACATAAGTCCGAGGAAATGGATTATGAGCCCAGAATCAAAACTCAATCCGAGGTAATGCCAACCAAGTTGGATTACAAAGAAGATATTGGGAAAGGAGCATAGGCACTTAGGTTGGCACCAGGAGGGAGTTGTCAGAATCTCTAAGTCAAAAAAGCAGAAGAACAAATGACGTCCATTGGGGCATACTAGGATAGTGAAACTAAGGAAAACATATCCTTTTTTCTCAAAGAAAATGTTAACATATTTGCATGGAAACTGGAAGATATACGAAGTATAGACCAAAACTTGTTTTGTTATAAATTGGTAGTAAATCCATTGATCAATAAAACTTGTGTGCTAGAGATGGAGAAAAATGCCCACTCCCCCAAGCGAATATAAGAGACTGAAAGACATGTAAAAGAACTACAAGAAGAGGGGTTCATAAGAGAGATCCAGTACACGACTTGGCTAGCCAATGTCATCCTAGTAAAAAAGACAACAAATATAGTATACGTGTTGACTATACTGATTTGAACAAGCATTGTATGAAGACTCATATCCGCTTCTTGACATAGGTAAACTAGTGGACGGATCCTCTGGCTACCGATATTTGAGTTTCATGAATGCTTATTCAGGGTACAATCAAATACCATTGAACCTTGACGACCAAGAGTAAACAAATTTCATGACAAAAGAAGCAAACTACTACTACAAGGTCATGTCTTTTGAATTAAATAATGTTGATGCTACATACCAAAGGATAATGAATTTTTTTTTTGAAAAGCAGATAGCTCAAAACTTGTAAGTCTATGTAGATGACATGATAGTCAAAAGCAACACCTCGGAATAACACATGGCAGATTTGGCGAAAACCTTTGCTCAGTTATGAAAGTATAACATGCGCTTGAATCCAAAAAATGTGCTTTTGGAGTGTTTGCAAGAAAATTCTTGAGTTACAACATGCTATCAAAACGAGGGATCAAGTTAAATCCTGACAAATGTTGGGCTATACTGGAAATGTGAACGCCAAATGTAGTCAAAGATATTCAAAAGTTGAATGATCGATTGGTTGAAAAAAGATGGTGAAACTCAATAAACCAAGAAGGGGGTGGGTGAATTGGTTTTCAAAACAAATTGTACCTTTTAAAAATAGAGTTAAAAAAACTTTTATATGGATCGTATCAAAAACACATATATGAATCGAACTTAATCAATCATTCCTTAAACATGATCCTTCATTAACATCCTTTCTTTCACAATCATAAAACTTGAATCTTTATGAAAAAATTGATTAATACTTGAATGGGAGAAAAAGATCAGAACAAGAGAAGAAAGACATAATCTTTTTACACTAGTTCACTCTCTATTTCTAGAGAAGCTAATCTAGTTATCTAATCCACAAGCTGAATTAGATTTCCTCTATGCATTAAGAATCCTTACAAGCAATCACAACCAATCTACAATTCCCACCTCGGAAAAAAAGACTAAGGCACCCACCACTAGGGTCCTTTGTGAATATAAGCCTAAGAGAACCCTACTCTTACCCCAAACTAGAAAACCCTATTCTAGCATGCTTTAAGCGATTATGCATAACCAAAAAGACCGTGTAAAAACCATACACAAGAAAAATCGAGTAAGAGAGATACAATGTGACCAATCTTTCCATAAAAAGCTTGCTGGATTAGAGATGTTATCTTCTTCAACTCAAAAGACACAACTCACTTCTAAGAAAAGATCTTCAAAATCCAAACGATTAAGAAGTTTTGAGTCACTATAAAGCTCTTTTCTTCTGTTCTCTTATTCACTAATGACGACACCAAATCTTGCTCATTCAGAAGCTAAGATATTATTTTCGAGATGTGCTAAGTATCCTCTATTAATCTCTTGATGTATAGGTGTGAACACAAACTGGTTATTTATAGAGAAAACAATTTTAACAGCCTGTAATCGATTAAATATATAAGGTAATCGATTATTTCAACTAAGTAATCAATTAGATTATCTAAGTAATCAATTAAAGTGTTCTTCCAACATCTGGAAAATAACTCAAGAACAATGTAATCGATTAGATGCTCTAGGTAATTGATTGAAGTGTTCTTGTTCACTTCTGAACAACTAACCAAGAGAGAAGTAATCGATTAATCCACCTGGTAATTGATTAAAGTAGAGACTCCTGAATAAATCAATCATTGTCTCAAACAACAGCATAATCGATTAAAAGACTACTATAATCGATTAAATCGATACGAAACTCAACTTTTTAAGCTCCAGACAACTTGTTGTAATCGATTACAGTGAGACTGTAATTGATTAAAATAAAGAGTTTTTGCCTATGAAGAAACTTTTCTAACTTAGAAACTTTTTTCACATATACCATGGTGATGCATGATGCAATACAAATATCAAAATGTACTAAGATGAAACAACCAAGATAACAACCAATGCAAATGCCACTCAAGGGATTTAGGCATGTAAAAGCCAAAACATCTTCAAAACTTCTTCAAGCTTTTCCTTGAGCTTCAGGCTTTAGCCTTTAGGTTGTTCACCATGTTGCTCCCTCTATCTCTAACAATCTTCCCCATTTTGGCTTTGAGGATGCCAAAATTAAGTACGAAATTGAGTGCATTTAGAGATGAGTCTTGAGATTGGATTCATATATCCATTCATCAACATATATCAATCTTTATATAATAATGCATTGCTCAATGCTATGCAATGCAATCAATATGCAATATGCAATAATGTACATTCTCCCCCTTTTGGCATTAACAAGGCCAAAAAGTTTGATTATACACAAGATAAAACACACAAGTAAACAGAGAAATAAAACCATTTTTCATTAAACTTAGAGCATTACATAATCATTAAAAAAAAGACAAACAAACTTCACTATTATCTTAAAACCGAGATATATAGAACTTGACATAACAAACAGATTATCAAACAACAAAAACAAACACATGAACATTACTACACTTCGTCCTCATATGGGTTCAGGAGGTTATTAAGGAATAACCTAGTTTCTATGTTCTCAAGCCTAGTTGTAATGTTTTCTAGGGAGCTGTGAACTTCAGCTTGGTGCTCTTGATGGAGATGAAGGATAACATCCATCTTTTGAATCATAAGAGACTCAAAAGGGTTGCATTGTTGAGCTGGCTCTTGTTGAGCTTCTTCAACAACTTCTTCTTCCATTTGATTGATGTTTGTTGTTGTTGGTGGCTCTCTGGCCATAATCCATTCATGATCGACATATGTCATCCCAAGCTTCTTGAGATGCGTTTTGGTTATCTCATTCGAGGCTTTGGTAAAGTCTAGTATCTCATTAGAAACATCAATATTGAAATAATCAATGAATCTAGAGGCTAAGACAACATATGGGAATTCATAATCCACTAGTCGATGGCTCTTTAACCTAATATCTTCAATCAAAAGTACCCAATTCATTTGAATACCCGATTTTAGCCCATATACAATTTGTAAGTCATTGTCAGTAACTTGAGCATGATTGTTGGACCTTGGTGCTAGAATGTAGGTAATGATATACACTAACATTCTATCCTCAGCTGTCAGACCACCAACTCCTAAGCGGTTTCTCAGAATCCTTGTTGGGTCAAGGAGCATACCTCTGTATGTCTGTATTTTGTTGTAGCCATCTACAGATTCCTCAAATTTGAGGACTCCACCCATGTCTATCCTTGCAATTTCTTTCTAAACCACAACATTAATGATCATCTCTATACCATGGACAATAGAGTACAAATTGCCTTCCATATCAGCACAAGCACATGTGTAGAAAACTTTTACCAATTCTAGGTAAAAGGTTCCCTTCATTTGCACAAACTTTGATAGACCCTATGCCTCAAGCAAGTCGGGAAAGTTAAATCCCTATTGAGAGAACCATTCTAAGTCTAGAAACATAGGTATTCTCACATTCTTCATGACAGATCATTTTGAAGTCTGTTTTCTTGTATTCATCTGTGAACCATGCATCCAGTCTATTAAGAGCTACTTAAGAGTGCTCTCCTTGCTTCCTTTTCGAGGATTTGGCTTTCTTCTAAGCTCTGGTGGGGTTACTGACAATTTTTAGAAGGTGAAGGAGGTTCAAAGGTAGAAGAAAGGCTAAGGGTTGGAAATGGTAACTTTGTGATAGTTGAAGGTGTGACTGAAGTGTTTGGGTTGGCTTTTATAGAGGGAAAGTGGCGTTCTGGCTATGGTAGGTGAAGAAGTAAATGCTGGAGTAATTGATGTTTTGATGAGGTGAAGACGAAGAAATGTAACAAATTACACGCAACAGACATGCAAGTAATTGATTAAAATTACATAGCAATCGATTCAACCAGCCCTTGTTTTCACTTCAAACCAAAAGCTGCTATAAGTAATCGATTAAAACACAAGTGTAACCGATTAAATATGCCAGAAAAACACCCCATGAGGCCATTATAATCGATTAGAATGTTAAGTAATCGATTAAAACAAATCGAAATCCACATTAAGTTCAATCATACAGGCATGTAATCAATTAAAAGACATGTACTCGATTAAAACAATTTTTTTTAAACAAAAACACCACATTTATGAAAATGGTAATTTATTAAAATATATTTTTTAAAATACTTACTGATCGAGGTCATACCCGAATCAAATAAACATTAAAATTTAGTAACTAGGAAGTGATCCTAGGTCGTTTCCCAACGAGCAATGATAAACCAAATGTTCATAACAGATAGTAGGAAATAGTAACAAATTGGGGGGGGGGGGGGAGTTGTTTGCTTTTGTAAATTAAATAGCGAGTAAAATTGAATTAGAAAAAATATCAGAATTAAAATACGTTGCTTCCCCTTGATTCACAAGCAAGTCTCTTATCCTAGGTTGCGAGAATTTATCCATTATCAGTTTAACCACTTAATCCAACCCTAAATTAAATTACTAAGCGAATTTCAACATAAGGCATTCATTATGTGATTAAGCATCACATACACCAATTACTCATAAACAATCATTAAGCATGAACGTAAATTAAGTGCAGAGACAATTAATCAAGTACTAAGCATGCATGAATTAAAAGCAACAAATTCAAAGTAATTAGTGAAGAGGAAAAACTGAACAGAATTTAACAGTAATAGTAGAACCTCAAAGAGAACTGTGCTTGATCCTAAAGGGAAAACAACGCTGCGGACTTAGCCTTCCATTAATCAAATAGAGAACGAAATTTTATTGATAAAACTAAAAGTCTGAACTGGAATTGTAAAAAAATGAAAATAAAAGAGAAAGAGAAGAGAGACTAAAACTAAAAACGAAAAATAGAAGAGAGAGAGGAGAGAGAGAGAGCTAAACTAGAACCTTGGTGCTGTTATATAGTTTTTTCAGCCCCAAAGCTTACAAATCTGTTTTAAATCCAAGCCCATAAGTAAAATCAAATCAAATTTAGATAAGATAAGATAAGATCTAGATGAAATAATATCTAGATGAGATCAAATCTAAATAATATCTAGATAAGATAAGATAAGATAAGATCTAATTTTGTAGAATAAATTAGTTTGCCCTCTTCAAGTCCAAACCCAATGCTGGATTCAAGCCCAAGCCCAATTCTAGATTCAAGCCCAATGCTTCATTAATTCCTGAAATTAGATTAAAAACATCAAATTAGCTGAATGGGCCCAAATAATAAAACTGCCTAATAAATTTGACAATTAAGAGTAATCAGTATTTAAAATGGTGCAAAAAGGGTTAAGAAATAGGAGAAAATAATGGCACATCAAAACCCCCCATACTTAGCCTTTTGGACTCCTGGGCAAAATGAAATAAAGAACAAAATCCAAGGATATCAAAGAGAGACAAACAAAAACATTTACATATTTCTCAATGAACATCAAGGAATGAAAGGAATGGGTAACATCTAACAAGAAGAGATCCAAAGAGTCAAGACATTCGTGAAAATCATCCAAGCAACCGAATCATGGCAAAATAGTTAATCAGCTCAATAATGAAAAATGATTAAGCCTCACAAGATATACACTCTATCTCTCAAGTGTCTAGGCTACTGTTTACTCTCGAAACACCCATGAAAACAAACACCACATAGACTTGGCAAAATTCTAAAATTGACAAACGACTTGACAACACATGCATATGAGGATCAAAAGGTCTTTAAAGGTTGTAATGGGGCCAAGGACAAGGTAGGGAAGAAAAATATGGAATAAGTAGCTAAATCCCAAAGGAATAGAGGAGCAATGGGGAATAAGTGGAAATTAAGCACAAGTAGTAAACCCAAACCCTCTAATATCAACAAAATCAACCAAGGCTCCCAAATCAAGTTCTCATATCAAGACCTTATTTATTCAACTTCACTTCTTTTCTTTTTTGAAGAGTACGAAATTGCAGAATTTGCAGCAACTAAATTTTGTTGATTTTTTTTTATTTTTCATTTTTTTATTGAACAGTACGAAATTGAAGATTAAAGAAAGAACTAGGCAATATATATATATACATCAAGCATGGCCAATGAAACATACCCCCCCCCCCCCCCCCCCCCACACTTATTCCCAGCTTATTCCTAAAACAATTCCAAAGCTCCAAAATTTCTTAAGGGTAAGGTGATATCATGGTTTTTCACTTAAGGCTTGTAATGAGCTTCAAAACAAAGAAAGGGGAAAATAGGCTCAAAGGGGCTATCAAAGGAATTAATTCAAGGTAATTCCATTTGGCTAGAAGCTTATAAGAACGAAATTGCCTAAATCATTTCCAAATATGCATGTGAATTAGGAAGCATCAACAAGAATCAAGCCAAGGCTATTGTGCAAGCAATCAATGGGGTAAAACACAACAAAACTAACAAAATTAAACTAATTTAACACGACTAACAAAACCAAAACCAAAGAACACACTCCCCCCCATACTTAAACAACACATTGTCCTCAATGTGGCACAATTAAAAGATTAAAAGCAATTAAACCATCAAATAGAATCAGAAAAATGTAATAAAAGTAAAGAAGGAGATAAGAAAGAAAAACTCCCTAAGTCATGGTAGAGGAAGAGTAGGGTTGAGTAAGGAAGTCTCTTCCACCACTACGTCCACTAAAGAAGGGTTTGTGAGGAATGGCTTAAGTCGGTGTCCATTGACCTTGAAGCTCTTGTTTGTGGAGTCACTTTTGATCTCAACTGTACCATAAGGAAAAAAATTAGTAACAACAAAAGGACCAATCCACTTAGACCTTAACTTACCACTCATGAGTCCAAGCTTAGAATTATACAATAACACTTTTTGCCCAACCATGAAGTCCTTCTTAATTATCATGCTATCATGGAACTTCTTGGTCTTTTCTTTGTAGAACTTGGCATTCTCATAGGCTTCTAGGCGGATCTCATCTAACTCACTCAGTTGCAACTTTCTTTCCTCACCAGCTTGATCCATAGAGAAGTTGCAGGTCTTCACTGCCCAATATGCTTTGTGCTCAATCTCCACTGGAAGATGACATGCCTTTCCAAACACAACCCAATAAGGAGACATTCCTATGGGTGCTTTTTAGGCAGTCCTATGTGCCCAAAGAGCATCATCTAGCCTGGTACTCCAATCTTTCCTGCTTGGTTGCACAATCTTCTCTAAAATTCTCTTGATCTCCCTGTTAGAAATTTCTGCCTGTCCATTGGTTTGGGGGTGGTATGGTGTGGATACCCTGTGGACAACCCCATACTTTTTAAGCAAGGCATGCATTGATTTGTTGCAAAAATGGGTTCCTTGATCACTAACGATTGCTTTAGGTACTCCAAACCTGCAAAACAGATTTGATCTGACAAAATCTACAACAACCTTAGCATCATTAGTTCTAGTGGGCTTGGCTTCCACCCATTTTGAAACATAATCAACTGCAAGGAGAATGTAAACATAACCAAAAGATACAGGAAAAAGGCCCATGAAATCTATACCCCAGACATCAAACACCTCACAGAATAGCATAGGTTGCTGAGGCATTTGTTGTCGCCATGTAAGTGCACTTCTTGCTCTCTAACACTGCTCACAAGTGCTACAAATCTTCCACGCATCTTTAAAGATGGTGGGCCAATAAAAGCCACAGTCAAGCACTTTGCGGGCTGTCCTTTGAACACCCAGATGACCTCCCGGTGCGGAAGAATGACAGAACTGCAGGACTGAGTCAGTCTCATGATCTGGAATGCATCGTCTAATGACCTGATCACTGCACAATTTCCACAAGTAGGGGTCATCCCAAATAAAATGCTTAGCATCACTTTTAATTTTATCTTTTTGGGCCTTATATGCTAAGGGAGGAAAAATAGAAGCAACTAAATAATTAACAATGTTAGCAAACCAGGGAGTAGAAAGAGAATCAGAAATACTATACAATATATATAAATGATCATCCGGGAAATCATCCCGAATGGGTGAGTCCTCATCAGACACATGTTCGATCCGACTCAAATGATCAACAACTAAATTTTGTGCTCCGCTCCTATCACAGATCTCCAAGTCAAACTCTTGGAGCCAGAGCATCCATCGGATCAACCTAGGCTTTGAACCAGCCTTCTGCAACAAGTAATTTAAAGCTGCATGGTCAGTATAAAATATAATGCGAGTACCAAGCAAATAAGAACGAAATTTTCAAGAGCAAAAACTATGGCTAGTAGCTCTTTCTCATTAGTAGTATAATTCGCTTGGGCAACATCTAAAGTTCTAGAAGCATAATATATCACCCTAGACAATTTATCAATTTTATGAGCAAGGATAGCCCCCAATGCATAATTTGATGCATCACACATAAGCTCAAAAGGGGCTGTCCAGTCGGGTGCCTGGATGATGGGGGTGGTAGTCAATGCTCTTTTGAGGCAATCAAAAGCCTCTTTGCATTTATCATTAAAGTCAAACTCCACCTCCTTCTGCAACAAGTTGGATAGTGGAGGGGCTACATTGCTAAAATCTCTTATAAAGCACCTGTAGAATCCTGCATGACCAAGAAAAGATTGCACCTCTCGCACGCACGAGAGATAAGGAAATTGTGAAATAACAGAAATTTTTGCAGGATCTACTTCAATGCCCTTATTGGAAATAATGTGGCCTAAAACTATACCTTGCTCAACCATAAAATGACATTTTTCAAAATTTAGAACAAGGTTAGTTTCAGTGCATCTATTCAAAACCTTTTCCAGACTATCCAAACAAACATAAAAAAAGGATCCGTATACAGTGAAATCATCCATAAACACCTCTATGCAATTTTCTAAAAAATCACTAAAAATACTAATCATGCACCGCAGGAAGGTACCAGGGGCATTGCACAGGCCGAAAGGCATCCTCCTATAAGCAAAAGTGCCGAAGGGGCAGGTGAATGTGGTCTTTTCCTGATCCTCAGGAGCAATAGTGATTTGCATATAACCAGAAAAACCATCAAGGAAACAGTAGTGAGATTTACCTGCCAGGCGTTCAAGCATCTGGTCAATGAATGGCAGTGGAAAATGGTCCTTTTTGGTAACCTAGTTCAGCCTCCTATAGTCAATGCATACTCTCCAACTGTTCTGCACTCGAGTAGGAATAAGCTCATCCTTCTCATTTTTTATCACGGTGAGGCCGGTTTTCTTCGGGACTACCTGGATGGGACTCACCCATTGGCTGTCGGAGATAGGATAAATGATTCCAGCTTGCAAAAGCTTGGTTACCTCCTTCTTCACTACATCAAGAATCATCGGGTTGAGTCTTCTCTGTGGCTGTCTTACTGGTTTAGCCCCATCTTCTAAATTTATTTGATGCATACATGTGGATGGGCTAATACCAGGAATATCTGCCAGGGTCCAGCCTATAGCTTTCTTATGCTTCTTGAGAACAGATAACAACTTCTCCTCTTGCTCATCAGCAAAGGAGGTAGATATAATTACTGGAAAACTTTTGCTATAATCCAATAAGCATATTTTAAATTTGATGGCAGAGGCTTCAATTCTGGTGTGGATGGCTGGATAGTGGTAGAAAGAGATGGTTTCTCAGCCTGTACCTCATAAAGAAAGTCAGAGGTATGTGTACTTCCTGAAACATGGTTAGTTCTATCTAACTCTATAAAATCAATCTCAAGAGGTAAAACATCAGCAGACATGTAATCAATATCAAATTCAGATTCACTCTCAGCATCAAATTCAGACATATGATTAAGTACAAATTCAGATTCAATGCATGAAGAGTGAAAGGCATGCAGATTAGAATGAAGATCAGTCATGTATTCATCAACAATATGGTCAATTATTTCAACACGAAATACAAAAAGATCTTCAGATGGGTGTTTCATAGCATCAAGAATATTAAAATGAACAGTTATATCACCAAACTTCATAGATAGTGTGCCTGCATATACATCTATCTTAGTTCTAGCTGTTTTGATAAAAGGTCTGCCTAGAATGATGGGAACTGATCCTTTAGAAAATCCCTCCTCCATATTTAAAATATAAAAATGAACAGGGAAAATAAGCTCACCAACTCTAACTAAGACATTTTCTATGAAACCAGCAGGATAGGCAACACTTCTATTAGCTAAATGAATTACCACATCAGTTGACTGCAAAGGACCTAGAGATAGAGAATTAAAAATAGACAGAGGCATAACACTAACAGAAGCTCGTGATGGACCTTGGAGCAAGGTAATATAGCCAGTCCTTTGCCACTCCCTCTAAAGAATGAGGAAAGGCCTTCAGAAATATGTGATCTTCCTGGACATCTGGTGGTTTCATGGTGGAGCAGACAATATGGAATTCTTTCAGATGCTTGTGTGGGTCTTCACCTGCAAGGCCATGAAACTTTGGAAGCAAATGGATCAGTCCAATTTTAAGAACATATGGGACATCCTCATCGGGGTATTGGATGCACAAGCTTTCGTAGGAGAAATCAGGTGCAACCGATTCCCTTAGAGTCCTCTCATGTGGTTGAAGGTGTGCCATGTTCTCAGAATATTCAAAATCAGAATGCTCAAAACTATAATGCTCAAAATCACCAATAACAGAATGCTCAGGATGCTCAAAAGGTACTAAATGATGTCTAACTAATCTATGAAATGTCCTATCTATCTCAGGATCAAAGGGTTGTAAGTCAGATGGATTTCCTCTAGTCATACACTAAATTCAGCATGCACAATTAGTTGCCTTCTTATGCAACTAATAGTGTAGGTTTGAACTACAACTACCATCAAACGATGTCCAAATGACTTGAAATTTTGTGAGCAACCTTATAAAATGATGAGAAGATAGCACAAAAAATTTCAAATGACAATTCGAAGTCTAACTATATAAGCTAAAAATGATAAGTTAAGAAAAATAAGAGAATAATACTTGAAAAATAAAAAACTTTTGACAGAATCACTTTTTTTGGACGATGGAGACCTCATTTTTTTCTACCCCAAATACATATATAATAATTGCGATTCTGATAACCGGAGCAAAAGTTATGGCCGTTTGAAGTTTTTACAAAAAATCAAATTTGCTACTTTTTTGGAACTTTCAAATCTGACCAAACTAAAGGCTCTAGCTATTTTTCCCACAAAATATAGATTAAAAGAAGTTACCACAAAAACATTCAGCCAAAAACAACAACTCTAGCTACTAAAACAAAAAATCTCAAATAATTCAGCAAGGGTGGTCGCTAAAATCCGTCGCTACATGATTTCCACTACTACTCTGTTTTGCTGCAAGCAAAAGTGGTCGCTAAATCCGTCGCAAAATACTATTCATAGCAAAACACCCAAAACTGAAACAGGGGAAACGCTTAACAGAAAAACTAAAACAGAACACACACTAAACAAAATACAAAGACACTAAATAACACTAACACACACACACTAACAATTAAATATAAAACACGAAAGAATTAAACACTAACACGACACTAGCTATTATGAACCTTTGGACACTACTCCCCGACAACGGCGCCAAATTTGATTGAGGCCGTACCCGAATCAAATAAACATTAAAATGTAGTAACTAGGAAGTGATCCTAGGTCGTTTCCCAACGAGCAATGATAAACCAAATGTTCATAACAGATAGTAGGAAATAGTAACAAATTGGGGGGGGGGGTGTTTGCTTTTGTAAATTAAATAGCGAGTAACATTGAATTAGAAAAATATCAGAATTAAAATACGTTGCTTCCCCTTGATTCACAAGCAAGTCTCTTATCCTAGGTTGCGAGAATTTATCCTTTATCAGTTTAACCACTTAATCCAACCCTAAATTAAATTACTAAGCGAAATTCAACATAAGGCATTCATTATGTGATTAAGCATCACATACACCAATTACTCATAAACGATCATTAAGCATCAACGTAAATTAAGCGCAGAGACAATTAATCAAGCACTAAGCATGCATGAATTAAAAGCAACATATTCAAAGTAATTAGTGAAGAGGAAAAACTAAACAGAATTTAACAGTAATAATAGAACCTCAAAGAGAACTGTGCTTGATCCTCAAGGGAAAACAACGTTGCGGACTTAGCCTTCCATTAATCAAATAGAGAATGAAATTTTATTGATAAAACTAAAAGTCTGAACTGGAATTGTAAAAAAACGAAAATAAAAGAGAAAGAGAAGAGAGACTAAAACTAAAAACGAAAAATAGAAGAGAGAGAGGAGAGAGAGAGAGCTAAACTAGAACCTTGGTGCTGTTATATAGTTTTTTCAGCCCCAAAGCTTACAAATCTGTTTTAAATCCAAGCCCATAAGTAAAATCAAATCAAATCTAGATAAGATAAGATAAGATCTAGATGAAATAATATCTAAATGAGATCAAATCTAAATAATATCTCAACAAGATATGATAAGATAAGATCTAATTTTGTAGATTAAATTAGTCTGCCTACTTCAAGTGCAAGCCCAATGCTGGATTCAAGCCCAAGCCCAATTCTAGATTCAAGCCCAATGCTTCATTAATTCCTGAAATTAGATTAAAAACATCAAATTAGCTGAATGGGCCCAAATAATAAAACTGCCTAATAAATTTGACAATTAAGACTAATCAGTATTTAAAATGGTGCAAAAAGGGTTATGAAATAGGAGAAAATAATGGCACATCACTTACCATGTAGATATCACACAATAATAGATTAAAATGAAGAGTAATCGATTAAAACAAAGAAAAAACATGAAATAACTAAGAAAAACATGTGATCTTCAACCAAACTAATGAGTATGCATATGAATCAATGACTTGTGACACAAACTTATAAAAAAAACAAATGATATGAGTAGCAATGTGAATCTTACACTATGCAAACAAAATATTATTCTATGCTAGATGAATTCAATATGCCTAGTTCATTTTTTATGAAAAAGAACCTATCTCTATCAAGAGGTTTAGTGAAAATTTCTGCTAGTTGATGCTCACTATCAATGAACTCAATGTAGTAGTCACCTTTAGGCACATGATCTCTAAGAAAATGATGCCTTATTTCTATGTGTTTAGTCCTAGAATGCTTGACATAGTTTTTTATTAGGTTGATAACACTTGTGTTGTCACATTGTATAGGAATGTGATCAAGATGTACTCCAAAGTCTTCAAGTTATTGCTTCATCCAGAGACTTTGAGCACAACAACTTACTGCAACTATATATTTAGCTTCAGCAGTTGAAAGTGCGACACAAGCTTTCTTTTTGTAGTTCCAAGACACTAGAGAACTTCCTAATATGTGGCATGTCCCATGATGTAGCTCCATGTGGAGCTTGTAGGCCTTGGATCTTCTTCATCAATGGAGTCCTTTGCTTCTTGAAGATCATGGCAGCGGAATGGAGAAGGAAGAAAGATGATTGGAGGTGCTACTTCAAGGAGAAGATGAGTCTAGAAGAAACTCACCACCATAAGAAGCCATGGATAAGAGCTTGAAGGTAAGCGAAGATAAATGGAGGGAGAAGGAGAGCAGGAGCATGAAATTTTGTGCCTCAAAAGAGGTCTGAACTTTGAAGTTTAATTCTCAAATGATCAAAGTTCAAAAAATATACACACATGGCCTCTATTTATAGTCTAAGTGTCACACAAAATTGGAGGGAAATTTGAATTTCTATTCAAATTTAACTTGAATTTGAAATTGAATTTGTGGAGCCAAAATTTCACTAATTATGATTAGTGAATTTTAGCTATGGTTCAGCCCACTAATCCAAGATCAAGTCCAAGATTCTCCACTAAGTGTGCTTAGGTGTCATGAGGCATGTAAAGCATGAAGGATGTCGCAACCTACCCTTCGGCGGGAGGGCGACGCGTGACTCGCGGGATGCGTGTTCCATGAACAGAATACGCACGGAGTCGCCACCAACGTTTATTTGAGGAAAACGTCGGAAAAACCGGAAAAGACTTGATCTACGAACTTTTTAAGTGAAAGGTTCGGGAGTTGTATTTACGCACGGGGAAGGTATTAGCACCCCACACGTCCGTCCCAAGGGACCGCAGCCTTTAATCGAATGTGCAAACATGACTTTGATTTTTATGTTCCCTTTTTATGTCTTTATATCCTTTATACCCTTTTTATATTTTTCTCTTTTTGTGGTCGACAAGGGTGTTTCCCTTTGCTCCTACGTATTCCTCAATTTGCGATGAGGAAATCAGACCTACGTAGTTCTTTCTTATCAAGTGATTCTTTTTTACTTAAAAGGTGATCATTTTAAGGCGTTGGACCTTAAAAGTGATCCATTTTACTTAGTAAGAAATTGAAATGACAAACTTCAAAAACCTATTTTTATGGACGAGCTTGACTAGGCGAGTTGACTTTAGCCTTAGTTTCACTTTAGTTATTAGTCAATTCGGTTTAAGAATAAGAAATCCCAAAGAGAAAACGTCCGATTGATCTTCCGCTTTATTTTACTAAAAGATATTTTTTTGATTATTATATTATTATTTTACTTCTTTTTTTGATTTCAAACGTGGTTATGACACGACCGAACGGTCGGAATTCATTTTAACCGAAGTTAACGGATAATACAATTCAAACGATAGGTGGAAATTTATTTTATTTTTAGGTTAAGCGAGAAATGACTTAAGTAAAATGGCTTAAGCACGTCAAAAGGGAGTATAAAAAGTAAATGAAACGAGAATAAAAATACGTGAAACACAATGTGGACCACTACGGGTACATAGAATGAATCGAAAAGCTTGGTTCGAGGTACTTACCCGTTGAAGATCGAAGAACGATGAAGAACGAATGAAGAACGTCGAAGAACGGTCAAAACCTTTGCGAAATTCCTCACGGAAAACGTTACGGAAACGTTTCGGAAGCGCCTCGGCTTAGATTTTCTTCACGGAAACAATTTTTCCAAGCAAATTCGAAAGAGAGAGAAGTGCCTAAGGGGCTGAACCCTTTTCTTCTTCACTTCCTCCCCTATTTATAGCAAAATAGGGGAGGTGGTTGCCGCCTAGCTCGCCCAGGCGAGCTCAGCTCGCCCAGGCGAGCTAGGTTGCTTCCTCCAGATGCAACAGCCTTCTGGAGGAATCTTCTGGAGGGCCCAAGTAGGCCTGGTTTCTATTTGCACCCCCATTTTTGCTAAGTACACCCCCTGCCTTTTTTTTGGTGATTCTTTTTTCCTAAAGTTACGGAAACTTACGAATTTCGTAACGATACTTGTTTTCTTTCCGTAATGTTACGGAACCTTGCGGATTACATAATCATCCCCTTTTTGACTTACGGAATGTTACGGAACCTCACTTAATTATGCAACGATGCTTCCATTTGATTTCCGGTGTGTGACGGAAACTTACGGATTGTGCATCAAATATTTTTTTGTTTTCCGGCATGCCTTGGAATTTCACAAATTGCCTAATGATGGGTGCCAAGCACCTCACAAGGACCAAAGAAAGGTCGCATGTCATCAAGCAAAGGTCCCCGGACGAAATTAGGGTAAGACAGTTGCCCCTCTTTACTTCTGTTTTATTGGAGATAAAAGGAAAGTAAAGATAAGACACTAATTTCGTTCCTCCCGATTGACGAGAGTCGCGGGTGACCATAAAATCTCCACATGCAAATGACTTGTTGTTCCCGAGGGAACAAAAGGTGCAGAAGACAATGTCAGTCTCTGCATGCTATCAAGCGTTCTGTCTTACAGATAGCAAAAGAATGTTTATACGGATAAACACTCGGGTATTTCCGCTCGTCAGCGTGACTCAAAAGTCAGTATGACAGATCTTGTGAGTGCGGAAGATAATGTAAATCTCCGCGTGTCATCGGGCCCGCCGCCTCTGGATGACAAAGGGTGCAGAATGACCAAATTTTGTCTCTGCGCGCCATCGGACACGACTGTGTCTGAATGGCAAAGGGGTGCGGAATGACCAAATTTTGTCTCCGCATGTCATCGGGCCCGCCGCCTCTGGATGACAAAGGGTGCAGAATGACCAAATTTTGTCTCTGCGCGCCATCGGACACGACTGTGTCTGAATGGCAAAGGGGTGCGGAATGACCAAATTTTGTCTCCGCATGTCATCGGGCCCGCCGCCTCTGGATGACAAAGGGTGCAGAATGACCAAATTTTGTCTCTGCGCGCCATCGGACACGACTGTGTCTGAATGGCAAAGGGGTGCGGAATGACCAAATTTTGTCTCCGCATGTCATATGACCTCAGGGTCAGTATGACAGATCTTGTGGGGCGGCCGACAAAAGCAAGGCTCTTGCTCCTACGTATCCTCCAATGAGGAACTCAGACCTACGTAGTTCTGGATAACTTGTGAGACTTGAAAAAGTCTCCACCGGAAGATGCTGACATCTCCGGAAAGGGTGCAAATGACCACACTGGCCTTTGCTCATCAATCACACTTGGGGTCACTAAATGACGAGGTGCGGATAACCGTAAGGTGTCTCCAGCAGGCAGAAATTTAAAAGTTACTAGGTTGCCTCCTAGTAGCGCTTCTTTAACGTCTTGAGCTGGACGCCTAATGATTTGTCGGTCATGGACCTAGTACTTTGCTTACCTTTGGCTTTGGACTTGGTCGTCTATTGGTCGGCCATGTGTCGTAGGCAACGCTCTAACCTTTTTATGGATGGGCTGAGGTGAACTCTGGAGGTGGTGGCGGTGTGTCTATTGCCCGCTACCGGCCATCCCAATGCTGATGTGGTGTTTCGCCCTGCGCCTGCCTGGGGGCGCAATACTTCTTGATGAAAGCTCGATTAGTAGGGGGCCTGATGCCCTTGTTGGAGGTGACAGGTACTCCGTAGAACTGACAGAGACCCGTAATTAGAGCTTGACAACTCCAAGACCCTGTTGGACTTTTTCGGGTCCACTGGGTGTCTTACAGGCGCGATCCCTGCAAACAATAGATGAAATCAGAAATCAGTTGAGCGATGTGCATACTTACCTATGATGACGTGACCTTGCCGGGGGGGTACGGGCACCCTGTAGGACTGATAGAGGCCCGTAACCAGAGCTGGAAACCCCAGGGCCCTGTTGGACTTTTCCGGGTCCACTGGGTGTCTTGTGGGTGCGATCCCTGCAAATAGTAGATGGCATTAGAAATTAGTTGGAAATAATGCATACCTACCTATGTTGGGACGGCACAGACCAACTGATACTTCCGCAGGGGGAGATCGGCATTACGATCACTGGGCAGAATGTTGCTAAGTAACAACGTCATTTATATCTGTGTAAGAGTGGTCATGTTGGTGCGCATGATCCACACTCGTCTCTTTGCAGCGGCCTAGGTGAAATCTTGCCCCGGTATGCATAGTAGCTGCGTGATAGCCTCCCTCTTTAGTTGTGCTTGCACAGTTGGTCGCCCTCCAATATTAGGGGGTGGCCCAGGAACCGTTAAAAGGAAACTACTGGTCCCTTAACCGGAAGTGCAAGTCTCGGTTAAGCATTTAAGGATAGAGGACCTTAAATTCTCTTAAGGTGCAGATGTGGAGCACACTGAAAATGAGGACACGTAGCCCTCTCAAGGTGAGGATGTGTAGTCCTCTGGAGGTGAAAGTGTGCAGCCCTCTGTTGGAGAGGACGTGTAATCCTCTCAAGGTGAGGGCGTGCAGCCCTCTGTTGGCGAGGACGTGTAGTCCTCTCAAGGTGAGGGCGTGCAGCCCTCTGTTGGCGAGGACGTGTAGTCCTCTAAAGGTGAGGGCGTGCAGCCCTCTGTTGGCGAGGACGTGTAGTCCTCTAAAGGTGAGGGCGTGTAGCCCTCTGATGGCGAGGGCGTGTAGCCCTCTGAAGGTGAGGACGTGTGGCCCTCTGATGGCGAGGGCGTGTAGCCCTCTGAAGGTGAGGACGTGTGGTCCTCTGATGGCGAGGGCGTGTAGCCCTCTGAAGGTGAGGACATGTAGTCCTTTGATGGCGAGGGCGTGTAGCCCTCTGAAGGTGAGGACATGTAGTCCTCTGAGGGCGAGGGCGTGTAGCCCTCTGAAGGTGAGGACGTGTGGTCCTCTGATGGCGAGGGTGTGTAGCCCTCTGAAGGCGAGGATGTGTGGTCCTCTAAAGGTGAGGGCGTGTAGCCCTACGAAGGTGAGGGCGCGTAGCCCTCTGAAGGTGAGGACATGTAGTCCTCGGAAGGTGAGGACATGTAGTCCTCTGAAGGTGAGGACGTGTGGCCCTCTGATGGCGAGGGCGTGTAGCCCTATGAAGGTGAGGACGTGTGGTCCTCTAATGGCGAGGGCGTGTAGCCCTCTGAAGGTGAGGACATGCAGTCCTTTGATGGCGAGGGCGTGTAGCCCTCTGAAGGTGAGGACATGCAGTCCTCTGATGGCGAGGGCGTGTAGCCCTCTGAAGGTGAGGACGTGTGGTCCTCTGATGGCGAGGGTGTGTAGCCCTCTAAAGGTGAGGATGTGTGGTCCTCTAAAGGTGAGGGCGTGTAGCCCTATGAAGGTGAGGGCGCGTAGCCCTCTGAAGGTGAGGACATGTAGTCCTCGGAAGGTGAGGGCATGTAGCCCTACGAAGGCGAGGGCGCGTAGCCTTCTGAAGGTGAGAACATGTAGTCCTCTGAAGATGAGGACGTATAGTCGTCGGAGCCGAGGGCGTGTAGCCCTCTAAAGGTGAGGACATGTAGTCCTCTGAAGGTGAGGGCGTGTAGCCCTACGAAGGCCAGGGCGCGTAGCCCTCTGAAGGTGAGGACATGTAGTCCTCTGAAGATGAAGACGTATAGTCCTCGGAGCCGAGGGCGTGTAGCTCTCTAAAGGTGAGGACATGTAGTCCTCTGAAGGTGAGGGTGTGTAGCCCTACAAAGGCGAGGGCGCGTAGCCCTCTGAAGGTGAGGACATGTAGTCCTCTGAAGATGAGGACGTATAGTCCTCGGAGCTGAGGGCGTGTAGCCCTCTAAAGGTTAGGACATGTAGTCCTCTGAAGGTGAGGGCGTGTAGCCCTAAAAGTGAGGGCGTGTAGCCCTACGAAGGTGAGGGCGCGTAGCCCTCTGAAGATGAGGACATGTAGTCCTCGGAAGGTGAGGGCGTGTAGCCCTACGAAGGCGAGGGCGCGTAGCCTTCTGAAGGTGAGGACATGTAGTCCTCTGAAGATGAGGACGTATAGTCCTCGAAGCCGAGGGCGTGTAGCCCTCTAAAGGTGAGGACATGTAGTCCTCTGAAGGTGAGGGCGTGTAGCCCTACGAAGGCGAGGGCGCGTAGCCCTCTGAAGGTGAGGACATGTAGTCCTCTGAAGATGAGGACGAATAGTCCTCGGAGCCGAGGGCGTGTAGCCCTCTAAAGGTGAGGACATGTAGTCCTCTGAAGGTGAGGGTGTGTAGCCCTACAAAGGCGAGGGCGCGTAGCCCTCTGAAGGTGAGGACATGTAGTCCTCTGTTGATGAGGACGTATAGTCCTCGGAGCCGAGGGCGTGTAGCCCTCTAAAGGTGAGGACATGTAGTCCTCTGAAGGTGAGGGCGTGTAGCCCTACGAAGGCGAGGGCGCGTAGCCCTCTGAAGGTGAGGACATGTAGTCCTCGGAAGGTGAGGACGTGTAGTCCTCTCAAGGCGAGGACGTGTAGTCCTCTAAAGGTGATAGGTACAAGTAACCAAGGGTCCATCCTTATGAGAAAGCAAGAGATCGACTCATCGAGAGGGCCGGTCATCCCAAATCCACAAGATTTGGACATTAGATGTAGGAAATATATGCAGTTAACATGATTTTTAGGGATGCAGATGCATGCAACCTTTGTCGTGAAATTTGGTAAATGCAGACTTCATATGAAACAATGCAATGTAATGGAAAGTTGTACAATGTTCATGACATTCTTTCCCTATTTTGTGATTTTGATTTTGATTTGATTTTTTTTTTTTGGAAAACACAAATTGACTGTCCTTTTGAAAGAGGTGATAGTCCATGCAACCTTATCCTATCTTTTGCAGATCTCTCTGAGAACTTCCTCTGAGTGTTGTTCTGTTTGATTTAGTCATTTGACCATTTTGGAGTGACGGCAATGGAGTCGTTTGATGTTTAATCAATCCATTGAAATCCTAGGGTTTGTCCCCCTTTTTTTTGTGAGAACTTTTGATCGGCCCCTATGTTCACTTGAGGCTCATGCATGGTGCCCCTCATTGCCCCAGTGTAAGGCTTTGAGGTACCAATCGTTGTCTTTCGTCATGACCTTGTAGGAGGGAACCTATTGGGTGGGAACTTCTAATCTGCCCCTAGGTTCACTTGAGGCTCATGCACGATGCCCCTCATTGCCCCAGTGTAAGGCTTTGAGGTACCAATCGTTGTCTTTCGTCATGACCTTGTAGGAGGGAACCTATTGGGTGAGAACTTCTAATCTGCCCCTAGGTTCACTTGAGGCTCATGCACGATGCCCCTCATTGCCCCAGTGTAAGGCTTTGAGGTACCAATCGTTGTCTTGTTTTCATAGCCTCGTAGTGAGGAAGAATGAAAGAAGGAGTTGATTCTTGCAAAAAGAATTTCCCAAGGACGAGAAATAGTTGAAGGATTTTTTGATGGATTAAGTCAAATGACTCCTATGTAGAAGCAAGATGTTTTGATGTTTTGATGATGTCGAAGGATCAAGTGCTTCTAAGTTTTATTCAAGACAAGAATCCAAGAAAATCAAGATATATGATCAAGTTGATCTCTAGAATCTTAGGAAGAAGTTTCCAAATTGAAAAACAAAAGGTTTGACCAAAGCATTCTATCATTTCAAATTGAGATTTGCTCTCTGGTAATCAATTACCAACAGCTGAAAATGTTTATAATAGTCACTAGAAATTTGAATTCAAAATTTATGTGTAATCGATTACACATGGATGGTAATTGATTACCAGCAGTTTATTCAAATTTTAAAGCCTGTGATCGATTACACAAGTCTTGTAATCGATTACCAGAGGAGATTTTCAGAAAATAATTTCCAAGAGTCACATCTATTCAAATGGTTTATGAATGGGCATCAAAGGTGGCTTGGAAGCACGAATTTAAAGAGAGTTTTCATTGCCCACAAATTTTATCCTCTCAAAAGATTAAGAGTTTTTCTGAACTGAACTGTCTTATCCTCTCAAAAAGATTCCTTGGTCAACCACTTGCATATTCAATAAGGAATTTTGATTGGTCTTCATTGTACAATCTATCTTTTTTAAGAGAGATTTCTTCTTCTTATTTCTGAAAAGGGATTAAGAGATTGTGGGTCTCTTGTTGTAGAGGATTCCTGAACACAAGGGAAGGGTTGTCCCTGTGTGGTTCAGACTTTGTAAAAGGAGTTTTACAAAGAGAGTGGAAAATCTCAAGTGGGTTGCTTGAGGACTGGACGTAGGCGCGGGAAGTGGCCGAACCAGTATAAATCAAGTTTGCATTCCTCTCTTCCTTTAAACTTCTTTTATTTATTGCTATTTATCTTTTGCTTTAAAGAAGTTTATTTTGAATTGTCTTTTGAGTAATTCATGTTAAGGGTGCATTGTTAATCCAAAAAGAAAGAGTGATAGTTCAATTGGGGAATAGTCTTTGCATCTTAATTCAACCCCCCTTTTTCTTAAGGTAACTGAGGCCATTTGTCCAACATCCTATTCTTGATAACTCACTTCTCTTTAAAAAGACAAAATGAGGTCACATGAACGTCTATATTTTTACTTGAAAACACAGTCAATCAAATGCCTTTTTATTTTTTATTTTGAAACTTATTCTTTATTTTGAAACTTATTTGTTTTGAACTTTACTCGTTGTTTTACGACACCCCCACCAACGTGCAAGACGAGTAATCTCTGATTGAACAGTCTTGGAAGTCAACACTCACGAGCGCAGGTCGCTTGAGCAAACAGACCAATGGCTTGCACCCACATTCCGGTGGAAGTTGAATAAGCAAAGATGTGTTCATGAGAGGATGAGAGAGACAAGGATGTCCATTTTATCCATATCATTTAGCATTGTAACTGTGGTTTATGGCATAAACTTAAAAATCCTGATGAGTCATAACAACAGCTTCCAGAATTGCCCCATATATGGTGTTGCTTGTCAATGTTAGGATTCAACAAGCGATTCTCCTCAAATTTCAGCCAGCCCGTATCAATTAGACTTCACACTTTATGCTTTGGGGTCATACAATGCTCAATGGAATGCCCCAGGGCTCCTCCATGATAAGCACACGTTGCGTTCGAGTCGTATCCTCAGAAAAATGGAGGTTGAGGAACCTTGGTTGGGGTTATGGCTACCATTGAATTATTGAGTGGATATGGGATCAAGTTTAGCATATGACAACGGAATTTGGGGTGAACCCTATAGGCTTTTTGCTGCAAAATTCCTTTTTGTTGGTGTTTTTTTGGTTTGTGCAAAAGGTGGTGTTTAGCATTGGTTGTGTGGTAGGTGGGTTTTGTTGTCAATTTAGGGATGGCCTTGGTGGATAAATGGGCGGTGGGTAAGGAGGAGGTTTGTTATTGGCTGAGTAATGACATTGTTGGGTTGGTGGGAAACTTGGCCGTATAGGAATGGCAGTCACAGCATGGGTTTCTCCCTCTTTCTCACCCTCTTCATTTGCCCCAGTTTTCTCAGTCGTCCTAGTAGGATGATCAAATTTGCCTCTTCTCGGACCCACATTGATCCTTTCACTGGCGAAGACCAAATCTGCAAAGCTTTGAGGGTGCGTAGCCCACCATCTTTTCATAGTAGAGTACCGATAATGTGTCTACCATCACGATTATCGTCTCCCTTTTTGCACATGTTCTGTAGTTGCATCCTATCCGGAACCATATCAGAATAGTACTGATACTGCCTAACGAAGGCAACCATTAGGTCCTTCCAAGTATGGACTCGGGAAGGTTCCAAGTTAGTGTACCAGGTAACAGCTACCCCAGTAAGACTTTCTTGGAAGAAATGTATTAGCAGTTCCTCATCTTTGCGTATGCCCTTATCTTCCGACCATACATCTTTGGATGGTTCTTGGGGAAAGTAGTTCCCTTGTACTTGTCAAAGTCCAACACCTTGAACTTGGGAGGGGTGATGATATTGGGTACTAGGAACAACTCTTCTAGGTTAGCAAAGACATAATCTTCGCCTCCTTCAATGGCCCTGAGCCTTTCCTTTAGATGATCCGCCTTTCCCTTTTCGGCCATAGCAGGAGGGGCTCTTCCTACCGCAAAATGCAATGGTTGTGGTTGTGGGCGAAACTGAGGGCCCTCCAAAGTGTTTTCAAAGGATATACCACCAACTGCTTGCCCTTCAGTGGCATATCCGAGCCAAGGCTCGAAGTCAACTAGATCGTGGTGGGGAATTTCATGTGTCTCCCCCATGGTTTGAGAGATATGTGCCTGATCAGATTGAGGTTATTGGTTCTCAATGAGTATCGGAATGGAGTTATTGAGATTTTCATTGAGAGTGTATGCCACATTGGGTGGTGTATAGTTGGGAGGCAAGCCATATGATGGGAAGGCGTGCTCGTTTTGAATTTGCACATCATGGGGTCGTTCGTACTTCCCAAATCTTTGCCTACCATATTTGAGGTTGGATGATTCATTTGCTTGAGGCCAGATGGGAGCATCGGGTTCACCTTAGCGACAGCGCTAGTAGCGGCAACTATAACCGCATTGGCTTCCATTATCTTCTTCATGCTCATCATGGCCTCCATCATTGTGGCCATTTGCTCTTTCATGGCCTCCATGTCAGCCTTCATCTTCTCTTGCTCCTCCTCTACTTCACCCATTACTCTAGCTCTAGCACGAGTTCGGTAAGGGCACCGTAAAGCGTGTCCTTTTCTTTTTGATAACAATGATTAAGTTCATTTTATTTTATTTTTCAAGGAAAGAATGCAATGAGCAATGCAACCAATGAAAAGCATGGATGTATGCGAATGATGTACAGTTGAAGTATTGCGAATTTTTACGCAGGATATGGGGTTGAATCAATTTAGATTTTCAACATGGTCCATGACATCTTTGTCAAGGTGAAATTGGAAGTAACAAGGACATCAACAATCCTAAATATGTTTGGCAGTAGACGAAGCAGTGATGTGACTCGATTCATCTTTTGCCCCAATTTTGCAAGACGGTTACTTCCATATTTCAACTTGACTTGATGAACCTTTTTGTAAAAGCATGAGCTTGGTTCAACCCTATAATCCAAGGAATGGCAATTCTGATCGCCAATACTTCAACAACATCTCATAGGGATGAATGACTCGGGCATACTTTAAGCTATGCATGGAAAATGTAATTATGAAATTGAGATGCCCGAAGAAACACCATTTCCTAGTTAACCATGCATTAGGTACCATGTTCAATTATTTTGTTTTGTTGTTGTGTTTTTTTATTTTTATTTTTTAGAAATGGGTTTATGATCCCAACATGGTTGGCTCATGGTGCCTAACACATGCAACTAAGAATGTAGTGTGAAGTTTCACGCTTCCCCTTTTTTGTTTTTGTTTTGTAGAGGAAAATGCAAGGATGAGCAAACATGAAAACAAATGGTATGCAATTTTGCAGATCAAAAAGTTTGGTGAACGCATATGCATGATGATGCCATGACTCATGCAAAATGTGAGGCTATAATATGATAATAGACAAATGCAGGAACGATATGTTCATTATGATGCCATGAAGAGATGTTTATGCGATGCATAATATGAATGCATTTACGGACACGAGAGCCCGAAAAATCATCTCTTCTTACTTGCGCATTTGGGGGCGTAGTGCCCTATGTGTACAGTTAAGAAGGTGATATGGACCTTCCGGCTTCCCGTGACAAAGGACGAGACCAACATACAATGCATGCTAGAGATAAAATGCGGGAGTGACTTGATTCGCACTAATTTTTGGAGTAAAAACGTGGGATAAATTCATCTTATTCAAAAAGTTATAACTAGTCAAGATCTGAGCGACAATACAAACTTCCTAGCGGTTTCTAATCATATGGTCCATTAAGTCTATCATATGCTGACAATAGCTGAGAAGTCTGTGGATCTCCTCGGGGGCGGAGTAGGTGTCCGCCATTGCTTTGGCCTTGGCTAGCAATCGGGGAATTTCTTGACTCCTGTTCAAAGTAAGAGCAAATCGGTCCATCCACATTGTTGCCTCTTGGTGCAATGAATCAATTACCCTTTCCCTTGCTTCCCTTTCTGCTGATATCTTGGCGTACTCATCCTCTAGCCTTTGCTCGTGAGTCGCCGCTAGATTTAGCTTCTCTTTGCACTCATCGATGATGGCCCACATATTCCCTTCAGTCTCGCTTAACTGTTGGGACAAATTTCTTTTCGACCTAAGGCAAGCCTTTAGCTCGTCCTTCAAGATCATGCCTTTGACCCGTGATGATTCCTTTCACCTCTTCGGAGTTTGAGCTCACTATTGCTGCCCTATAAAGCCCCTCAAAACTTGTTTTGGTCGTGTTCTTCCTTTCGGGCCTTCTTGGTTTCTCATTCCAAGGCTTCATCGGTGGCCATATTGACGTCCCTTAGTTCATCATACTCTCTTCAGACTTTGATGGCTATGGACTTGAACTTCTCTTTGACTACCCGGGCTCTCTCAAGCTTTGCCTTTAGGGCTTGTACCTCATCACTTTCTTCCGAAGCTTTAACCTCATTGTCTCTCACAGTCTTTAGATTTGGGAGCCAATCCAATCCTTGTGTCCGGACTCTTAGCCACTTATGATAGCCGCCGATGATCCCATTACTGCTTCGCCTAAGCTCTCTGTCCTTTCTTCACACCGCATCACATGCCTTGCGAACTCCTTGGAGTACCTTTGCATTGGGGTCACTGAAACCCCGTGTAATGAAAGGCGTGATGCTTTCGTCTAATGGCGCTCCTCTCATGGGGTAGCCAAGCTGTCTTATGGCGAGGACGGGATTATAATTAATACAACCCCTTGTTCCATCAAGGGAACATTTGGACATCCTTCGCATGAAGATAGAATCCTGATTCTTCCTTCCTTCTAGCGAGGGAACCAATTAACAGACGCCCCTCTATGCTAGCCAAGAGTTGGTCCCAATTCGTCTTTCTTTTTTTCGACGCACGAGCGGTGACCTTGTAGCGGATAGACGAGCCTACCTTCTTGGAGAAAAAGGTGCGAAACCAGCCACACATAGAGAGCCGGTGTACAACAAACAATTCTTGTGCCGCTCTTTTCACATCTCTGATCGAACGTGTCATGCATGGCCAAAATGGCGACGACCGGGCTTTCCTTGCCATGATAAAAGGCGAGGAAAGCGTCAATCACTGCTAGGTTCACTAACCCTTCCATATTTGGAAAGAGGACACCTCCAAAGATCAAAAGCGCCAAGATGTCAATAAAAGAAGCCCATTCGCCTTGATTTTGCCAAGGCCTTTGCCCTTTCCTCCAAACACTTCCTTGGTACTCCGACTACTCCATTTCTGTTTTGCTTTACACGGTCCAACTCTTGTGCTGAGATTTTCACTACCTTGGCAACTCTTGTCGTGGAGGGATAGAACCCATTGAAAAGATATGGCTTCCTTCCTCCCAGTGGGCATCCCAGGATTTCTTCAAACTCTTTCACAGTCGGCACTAGCTGGAAGTCCTCAAATGTGAAGCACCTTAGGGGCTGGTCATAATACTGGGAAAGGGATGCAATCGGTTCCATGGAGACTTCTACCCTAGCTAGGTCCCAAATCTTACCGTAGGCTTTGCGGAAGGCTTGCCGTTGAAGTTGACCCATTAATTGCCCCAACTCTCGTAAACTAGTGACCTCTAAGCTCTTGATTTTGACTTGATAGAACCTCTTTTTAAGCGAAGGCTTTTGACTTGATCCCATGTTTTACTAAAGTGAAATAAAATCTAGTGCGAATCAAAATTCCGACATCTATCATGGGTGGAATGAATGAATGCATGAAGAAATGCATATGACACAGATGCAATTTACGGATACGGGAGCCCGAGAAATTGTTTCCTTCTTGGATACAACGTTTGGGCAGCATGGCACCCAACGTATGTTTTTTTAAGAAGGCGACACGGACCCTCCGTTGGTTTACTAAAGTGAGGGGATCAAAGACGAAACCCACGCATGATGCATATGCGAAAGGCACAACACAAGGATGTACATAGTACGACAATATTCATAAACAAATATAAGCAAAAGGGTATATGATACTTATGCATGGCAGTGTGAAAAATGGCACGCAGCGTGTTTGCTCCGTGCCCCTATTTAAAGGACCTATAAGGGAGAGAGCTAACTAGGCTTTTAGTGATAACCCCCAAGGTAGTCATATCTCTCTTGATGGTTTCTAGAGGTATCATCCCCTTCGAAGAACATACTGCAGCAGTAGGGACTACTAGCAACAATATGTTTTCAAAGAGAAAAACTCTAGATGAGGGTTCACTGTAATCAAGCAAGTCGGAGACCTAGCATGATCACGGATTCACCTCCACTCCTTATGTTCCCACGAACCCGGGTATAGGGCCCTTTTTCAACTCACAGTGTGTGCAAATAGTGTTTGGTGTTTGTGTGCATCAAATGAATAAATATTTACCTCATGCATACATTAAAAAAAAATGCACTAAAAGCAACAAAGAGTTTATATACACAAGAACATAATAAAGGGCAACCAACAAAGGAGTAAGTCATGGCAAAACTTTGCACAAGATTAAATGGCCTAACTCTCTAAAAACAGTCCCCAGTGGAGTCGCCAATTGTCGCAACCTACCCTTCGGCGGGAGGGCGACGCGTGACTCGCGGGATGCGTGTTCCACGAACGGAATACGCGCGGAGTCGCCACCAACGTTTATTTGAGGAAAATGTCGGAAAAACCGGAAAAGACTTGATCTACGATATTTTTAAGTGAAAGGTTCGGGAGTTGTATTTACGCACGGGGAAGGTATTAGCACCCCACACGTCCGTCCCAAGGGACGGCAGCCTTTAATCGAATGTGCAAACATGACTTTGATTTTTATGTTTCCTTTTTATGTCTTTATATCCTTTATACCCTTTTTATATTTTTCTCTTTTTGTGGTCGACAAGGGTGTTTCCCTTTGCTCCTACGTATTCCTCAATTTGCGATGAGGAAATCAGACCTACGTAGTTCTTTCTTATCAAGTGATTCTTTTTTACTTAAAAGGTGATCATTTTAAGGCGTTGGACCTTAAAAGTGATCCATTTTACTTAGTAAGAAATTGAAATGACAAACTTCAAAAACCTATTTTTATGGACGAGCTTGACTAGGCGAGTTGACTTTAGCCTTAGTTTCACTTTAGTTATTAGTCAATTCGGTTTAAGAATGAGAAATCCCAAAGAGAAAACGTCCGATTGATCTTCCGCTTTATTTTACTAAAAGATATTTTTTTGATTATTATATTATTATTTTACTTCTTTTTTTGATTTCCAACGTGGTTATGGCACGACTGAACGGTCGGAATTCATTTTAACCGAAGTTAACGGACAATACAATTCAAACAATCGGTGGAAATTTATTTTATTTTTAGGTTAAGCGAGAAATGACTTAAGTAAAATGGCTTAAGCACGTCAAAAGGGGGTATAAAAAGTAAATGAAACGAGAATAAAAATACGCGAAACACAATGTGGACCACTACGGGTACATAGAATGAATCGAAAAGATTGGTTCGAGGTACTTACCCGTTGAAGATCGAAGAACGATGAAGAACGAATGAAGAACGTCGAAGAACGGTCAAAACCTTTGCGAAGTTCCTCACGGAAAATGTTACGGAAACGTTTCGGAGGCGCCTCGGCTTAGATTTTCTTCACGGAAACAATTTTTCCAAGCAAATTCGAAAGAGAGAGAAGTGCCTAAGGGGCTGAACCCTTTTCTTCTTCACTTCCTCCCCTATTTATAGCAAAATAGGGGAGGTGGCTGCCGCCCAACTCGCCCAGGCGAGCTCAGCTCGCCCAGGTGAGCCAGGTTGCTTCCTCCAGAAGCAACAGCCTTCTGGAGGAATCTTCTGGAGGGCCCAAGTGGGCCTGATTGCTATTTGCACCCCCATTTTTTCTAAGTACACCCCCTGCCTTTTTTTTGGTGATTCTTTTTTCGTAAAGTTACGGAAACTTACGAATTTCATAACGATACTTGTTTTCTTTCCGTAATGTTACGGAACCTTGCGGATTACATAATCATCCCATTTTTTACTTACGGAATGTTACGGAACCTCACTTAATTATTCAACGATGCTTCCATTTGATTTCCGGTGTGTCACGGAAACTTACGGATTGTGCATCAAATATTTTTTTGTTTTCCGGCATGCCCTGGAATTTCACAAATTGCCTAATGATGGGTGCCAAGCACCTCACAAGGACCAAAGAAAGGTCGCATGTCATCAAGCAAAGGTCCCCGGACGAAATTAGGGTATGACAAAGGACATGCATAAAGTGTGACTATATGATATGACAATGGGGTGTAGCAAGAAAATGTTCACCTCCCGCTCTAAAATTTAATTGGATTGGGCTTCTCCCAATTCAATTAAATTTGTTTCCAACCACACACATCAAATATTCACTTAATGCATGGAAATTATAGAACTACCCCTAATACAAAAACTAGTCTAGTTGCCCTAAAATATAAGGGCTGAAAAATCCTACATTTCTAGGGTACCTTACCTATATTATGGAGCCCTAAATACAAGGCCAAAAAATAATGAAACCTTAATCTAATATGTACAATGATAAATGGGCTCATACTTAGCCCATGGGCTTGAAATCTACCCTAAGGCTCATGAGAACCCTAGGACCTTGTCTTGCATCTCTGGCATAATCTTCTTGGAGTCTTCTATTCAATTCCCTTGCGGGGTAGGATTGCATCATTCCCTCCCCCTTGAAAAGGATTTGACCTCAAATCCTGAGGTTCTTGAAACTCTGGGCTTTTTTCCTCAACACCTGTAAAAAGAACAAAAACATATGTATTAGTGGTGTTTGGTATGTTGAAGTAAGGTAAGGTCTGAAAACCCATTTCCTGGGCATCTTCCCATGAAGGAACATGGTTCCTCACCAACTCAATGAGTGGTGCTACAAGTATAGAAAAATATGGGACAAACCTTTTGTAACAGTTTTTAAGTCATGGAAGCCCCAAATTTTTTTTATACTTGGTGGAGTGGGCTACCCAGGAATGACCTTTATTCTCTAAGGGTTCATGGGAACCCCTTGATCACTATTTAAAAAATTAAGAAAAGTAATGCAATAAAACATACCTTTTTTTTGTATTTTCATGTTGATTATTCCTACCAAAAAGTATGACAAACTTAAGGTGTCCCATATGAGTACCTAAGTTTGTATTGAAACTAAAAATAAGAACAGACCTACCTAATGAGTCCCTATGTACACAAATCATGAAGATGTTGGGTGCACGAGTGGCTTTACAAAAGAGGGTTGCACCACTCAAAAAATTCATCATACCACCTATTTTAGGGATTTGGTGCCTAATAATACCTATTTTGGGCACCAGCAAAGCACAAGGATTTAAGCACTTACGAACCAAACCCTCATCCAACAACTCCTTTACTTGAGGAATAAACTCAAGCCTAAGAGGTGTTGCAATGCTAACAAGTGTCTTTTTACAAAGGAGAAAATGTGGAGGTTGTCTAAGAGGGGAAATTTCTTAAATATTTATCTTTATTTCAAAATGGCTTTCCTTCTTAGCTAACCTCTTGGAGGAGACACTTACCTCCTTACACTCCTTCTTAACCATTAAAGGTTGTCCTTCTTCTTGGGGGTAGATCTCTTCACTAGATTCTTCCCCTTTTGCTTCTTCACTTTCACTAGAGGAAGGTGAAGTAGTAGCCTCATCTTGGCTACTATAAATGTCTTGGCCCCTCATAATCATGGTTTTCTTGGTGGGGAATTGAGAAGTAATGTATCCTCTTCCAAGACATTTAAAGCACTTCATGGAGCTAGTCTTCTCTTGCATACTAGCCTTAAGGGGTTGCTTTTCTATTGTCTTCCCCTTATCATCTTTGGGCTTAGAAGGTGTCACCCCAATGATGCCTTGACCTTGGTCTTTCTTTGGATAAGAGTGAGAGCCATAAGATTTTGAAGTAGACATCCTTTTAAGTTATTGCTCTACCCTTGTTTCCCGATCTAAGTTAGCCTCTACATTGTCCTTACCATGGAAGTATGAGAGGTTAATGTTAGCCTCTTGAGGCTTTCTTTCCTTTTCTCTCTTATGGGAGTGAGGTCTAAGATGTGACCTATGCCATCCTTCATAATAGTCACAAAGTTCTTCACTTAGGCTCTTGCAAGAGTTATGACTATTATAGGATGCATGCTTTTCTTTTCTTAACTCTTTTAGTATTTTCCTTCTTTTTTCTTCCTTATTTGATCCCTCTCATCTTGATTTATTTTTACCCTCTCTTTTCCTTTTTCTTTTCTTTCTAGTTTTTCTTTCCATAACTTGAGGGAACTCAACTCATCTAAGATTCTAGATAGAGGGTCCTTATGACTAGTACCCTCGCCATTAACACTAGATGAATGATGACTCATGTTGATTCCTAAGTTGTGGTTCTTTCTTGTTGGAGGTTTGTAAAAATGGTAAAATCTAAGGTTCCAAAAGAACTCAAGATAAGCGTGATAAGAAAGAAGAAAGTACTATGCAATAACAAGATAAACTAGGTGTGGCTAGTAAAGAAAATAAACTATGAAAGTAAGCAAGAAATTAAAGTGAAATAAATGTAAACTAGGAGGATCCTAAGAGTGTTTGGATGACCTCATTTATGGTTTCCAACAAAACACTCACTATCCTAAGGAAAAATTGCTTAAAATTATTACACACAAATGGAAGTAGGGTGACCTACTGGAGGCTCCCAACTTACTTCCAATGAAAGACCTTTTTGTTACAAAATTTGAAAGCAATGAAGGTAAGTAAATTCTCAATTAAAAAAATTACAAAAAGGTCCTCAATTTTGGTGGTTGTTCTCTCTTTGGTGATTCACTCAATTTTGGAGTGCTTCTTAGTTCAATAGCTCTTAAGGTGGTTGGCCCCTTGCTTCTTGACTCAAATTCTTCAAGGGATGGCACCAATCCTCCTTTCCAATTCCCTATATGGAAACTCACAAACAAGGAAACAAAGAAACAAGCAATAACCAAAGACCAAAAAAATGAAATGAAAGATAAACAAATAGAGTTTTAACAAGACAATTTTTCAAGGATTATTCAATAATTATAGCAATGAAAATCACACAAAAGCAAGCTAGGACTCAAAGAGAAACCTAAAATGGCTCTAGAGTAGAGTAGACAAACTAAAAAAAAGATTCAAGAAACCTCTAGTTTTGGCACTTGTTTTCACAATATTTTTCAATTGAAATTTCATAACTAAGATTGGTATAAAATAGTCACCAATTATAGAACAAATTTCGAGCCAAAACAACAAGCACACTTCTCTTTCACTTTTTTTTTCGCGGACTTGTGTGATTTTTATTATTTTTTAATTTTATCAAACTCACTTGGTTCTTTTTTTATAATTTGGGTACAGATGTCCAGAAAATTCAGCTCAAAATTCGTAGTGACCAATTCCCAGTAATTTATACAAGTTCGTATGTTCAAGCTGCCAGCACCAGCGATTTCAACCTAGAAATCAAGAGTAGTGTTTATGTTGCTTAAGGCTTGGATAGTTACAATTTGTGTTTGCTTATGCTCAATTATCTTGAATAACAAAATTCAAGAGAGCTTAAGACTTATTTTGATTAACAAATCCAGCCACAACTCAGCACCACAACTCAACTTCATCATAGGCATCATGTAGGAAACTTAGAAAAAAAAAAGTTCAACAACAAGATTACTTCTACGAATTGATTTAGAACATGTTATGAACTAAATAACATGCATGAATTAGACTCAAAATTCAAAAGATAGGCTAAGAATGACAAGAATACATGAACAAATATATCTAGAATTCAATCAACAAAATAAAAATTCAACACAAACATAGAACATAATGTGACAATTGTTATGACTAAAAATGACTCCAAGACAACATGGATTAAGTGATTTACACTTAGATTTTTGTGTTTTTTTTTCTAATCAATATTTTGGAAGAAAATTTAGCTCTAAAGGTTCAGCACAAGAAGATGATGACTGAAAAATGATAGAACCTAAAATCAACACAAAAACATGATTCAAGAGTAGATCTATAAAATTTGAACCATAGAAATGCAAGAACAAGTGTAGATCAAAGATTTAATTGGTTTATTTTTTTGAATCTACTCTAAAAAGCACCAAACCACAAGACAATGGAGGATATACATGGATAATAAGATGAATAACAAGAATTTAAAGTGAATTGATCGAACAAAAAGATAGAGGAAGCAAAAGAACATCACCTAGATGAAGATGCTCTTGATACCACATGATGTAGCTCCATGTGGAGCTTGTAGGCCTTGGATCTTCTTCATCAATGGAGTCCTTTGCTTCTTGAAGATCATGGCACCGGAATGGAGAAGTAAGAAAGATGATTGGAGACGCCACATCAAGGAGAAGATGAGTCTAGAAGAAGCTCACCACCATAGGAAGCCATGGATAAGAGCTTGAAGGTAAGAGAAGATGAATGGAGGGAGAGGGAGAGAAGGAGCATGAAATTTTGTGCCTCAAAAGAGGTATGAAATTTGAAGTTTAATTCTCAAATGATCAAAGTTCAAAAAATGCACACACATGGCCTCTATTTATAGTCTAAGTGTCACACAAATTGGAGGGAAATTTGAATTTCTATCCAAATTTAACTTGAATTTGAAATTGAATTTGTGGAGCCAAAATTTCACTAATTATGATTAGTGAATTTTAGTTATGGTTCAGCCTACTAATCCAAGATTAAGTCCAAGATTCTCCACTAAGTGTGCGTAGGTGTCATGAGGCATGTAAAGCATGACGGACATGCACAAAGTGTGACTATATGATATGGCAATGGGGTGTAGCAACAAATGTTCACCTCCCCCTCTAAAATTTAATTGGATTGGGCTTCTCCCAATTCAATTAAATTTGTTTCCAACCACACACATCGAATATTCACTTAATGCATGTACAATTACAAAACTAGTCTAGTTGCCCTAAAATACAAGGGCTGAAAAATCCTACATTTCTAGGGTACCTTACCTATATTATGGAGCCCTAAATACAAGGCTCAAAAATAATGAAACCTTAATCTAAAATGTACAAAGATAAGTGGGCTCATACTTAGCCCATGTGCCCGAAATCTACCCTAAGGCTCATGAGAACCCTAGGGCCTTCTCTTGCATCTCTGGCCCAATCTTCTTGGATTCTTCTATCCAATTCCCTTGCAGGGTAGCATTACATCATCCCACTTGTACTTTTTCTATCTAATTTGCATCCTGCAAAATCAGAATCTGAAAATCTTATTAAGTTCAAGGACGTACCTTTGGGATACCACAATCCTACATTGGTTGTGCCCTTAAGATACTTAATGATCATTTTAACAGCAGTTAGGTAATATTCCTTAGGATTGGACTGGTATCTTGCACATAAGCAAACACTTAGCATGATATCCGGTCTACTTGCAGTTAAGTAGAGAAGTGATCCAATCATACCTCTGTATCTTGATTCATCCACTGGTTTAACTTTCTCATCTAAGTCAAGGTAGGTTGAAGTAGCCATTGGAGTAGATGCTTCTTTGCATTTTTTCCATACTAAATTTCTTAATCAATTTTATGCAATATTTGGTTTGAATGAGGAAGGTTCTTTTCTTCATTTGCTTGACTCAGAGTCCTAGAAAGAAGTTTAATTCTCCCATCATAGACATCTCATTCTAGTGAACATTTTGTCAACTTGACCTCTAGTGAAAGATTGTTCAATTAAGAAATTGCTCAATCTATCATACCATGACCTTGGTACTTGCTTCAAACCATATAGAGCCTTTTTTAGTTTGTAGACATAGTTAGGATGTTCTTAATCTGAAAAACCTGGTGGTTGGTCTACATACACTTCTTCAATGCGTCCATTAAGGAAGACACTTTTCACATCCATCTGAAAAATTTTGAAATTCATAATACATGCAAATACAAGTAGCAATCTTATAGCTTTTAACCTTGCAATTGGAGCATAGGTTTCATTATAGTCAATTCCTTCTTATTGGTTGTATTCTTTTGCAACCAATCTTGCTTTATTCCATACTATGAAGCCGGATTCATCATGTTTATTTCGAAAACACCCATCTGGTTTCGATTGACCAGTGAGAGGTTGGCTTAGGAACTAAATCCCATACATCATTTCTCTTAAACTGATTTAGCTCTTCCTTGGTTCAACCTGAGAAACAAAAGCCATGTTGTTACACAAAATTCTAAGTCTGTAACGTGTAAAATCACCCTTTGAGATTTCTCCAATTATGTTATCCAGGGAGAAATATTTTTGAGTTCTCCATTCTCTAGGAAATTATTTAGTCATTGTCATAGAGATCTCTTTGCTTTGTTCAAGTTCTTCAGCCTTGATGTCATCTTCAAGAACAAAATCCTTTTCCTGAAAACCTGCATCTTCTTCTAAAGAATTTTCTTGAACAATAGATAGTTTCATCACAAACCACATGTACAAATTCTTCAACAATTAAATTTCTTTTATTGAATACTCTATATGCCTTACTATACAATGAATAACCAAGAAAGATATCCTTATCGGCCTTTGTATAAAATTCGCCAAAAGAGTCTTTATCATTGTTTAAAACGAAACACTTGCAACCAAAAACTCTTAGGTGAGAAATTTTCGGTTTTCTTCCTTTGTACAATTCATAAGGAGTTTTCTTCAAAATAGGTCTAATAAGTACTCTGCTCAAGGCAATCGATTAAAGCAGAGACTCCTGAATAAATCAGTCACTATCTCAAACAACAGTGTAATCGATTAAAAGACTACTATAATCGATTAAACTAATATGAGACTCAACTCTTTAAGCTTTAGACAACTTGTTGTAATGGATTGCGATGAGGATGTAACCGATTAAAATAGAGAGTTATTTCCTCTGAATAAACTTTCTAACTTAGAAGCTTTTCTTCACATAAACCACGATGATGCATGATGCAATACAAATATCAAAATGTACTAAGATGAAACAACCAAGATAACAACCAATACAAATGCCACTCAAGGGAGTTAGGCATGTAAAAGCCAAAACATCTTCAAAACTTCTTCAAGCTTTTCCTGGAGCTTCAAGCTTTAGCCTTTAGGTTGTTCACCATGTTGCTCATGTTGATCACTCTATCTCTAACAACATTGGCAAGGTTCATGGCCAAGTCAGCCGAAAGAGCCTTGTCTTTTTCAAAATTCTAAAATAAGACAAAAGGTTTAACTGGATGAAGGAATGTGAAACTGCTTTTCAAAATTTAAAAAACATTATCCACTTCACCAATATTGACAAAGCTGGATCTAAGAGAAACATTGTACCTATACTTGGTCATAGCTGAAGAAGCAATTAGTTTAGCACTAGTTAAAGATGACAATAAGGTTCAAAAGTTGATATACTGAATTGCCTCAATTAGGCGGGAAGGATGGTAACTTGGGCGATTGAATTGTCAGAATATGGTTTGCAATATCAGCTAAGACACACGCTCAAGGCCCAATGTCTGGTCAACTTTTTTTTTAGAAATGACATCGGACAAAGATGAAAAAAAAAGGATTATGTTGGTAGAAATTGGGAGAAGATAAACTAGATTGCGATAAACATCATACATGAACATTTACGTTAAATCATCAAGAATATGTAGAAGCAAATGACTTTGATGTTTTGATGATGATCATGATGATTTGATGCAAATGCACTTTTCAAGTTTAAATTCAAGACAATGATTCAAGAATACAAGACACAACATCAAGATGATCACTAGTATTTTAGGAAGGGAATTCCTAATTGATATAGCAAAAGGTTTGGCCAAGTAATTTAAGCTAAAAAGTGTTTTTCAAGAGATTTACTCTCTGGTAATCGATTACCAGAGGATGTAATCGATTACCAGTGGCCAAAATGGTTTACAACAGTTATTAAAAATTTGAATTCAAATTTTAGACTGTGTAATCGATTACACAATATTGGTAATCGATTACCAGCAGTTAATAAACGTTTCCTTACCGGTTGTCAGATCGACTAGGCTCACTTGGTTCGGTACCGAATGCATAAGGCATTATGGGCCAATGCACCTCTTCCTTACCCTCAATTGATAACTCTGTTTTTGCGTCATTTTCAAATTCTGCTTGATGATGAACCATTTGTTCAAGTCAAGCGTTCCTTTGCTATTGGTGCTGGTGCAGTGACTTCTTTCGGATACCGTAAGGATCGAAATGGTTAATGGCTGAAGAAAGATGCACTTCCTCCTCAAGATGAGCGTACTCCTTCTCCTCCTCCTTAGCGAGATGATTCATCCCTCATGACTGAAGTTCTTTCCGAGTTATGAGGTCTTCGTACTTATGTTGGCGAACATTTTGATTCTCTGGATAATCGCTTTGCCGGCATGAATATCCGTCTCACACAACTTGAAGAAGATGTGGGTTACATTCGTCAGAGTTTCGATCTTCCACCACCACCTCCACCCTCATAGAATTTAGTTTATAATTCTATGTTTCTTATAAGCCGTGTATTTTGGCTATGTTATTTAGATTATTGTTTTCAGCACTTTATTTATTTTTTAGTATTTGGACTTTAGTCTTTTATGTTTTGATTCTATGTGGTTTTGAATTTTGAACTGTTTGGATTATATTTTGGTTATGACTTATTGATGATTATGGTTGGTTATGTCTTATATTTGATCTTTGTCCACTTCATTATTTTATCTGTATTGATACCCACGAACTTTGGCTTTTTGATGTTGCCAAAGGGGGAGAAAAATGGGTGGTAGAGAAGCTTAGAAAAAGCTTAGAAATCAAGTGATCATCAATTCCAAAACATAGGGGGAGTGAACGCGCAAATATTATGCATATACACTGCTTGCTTGTATCTTGATTTCAGGACTTATATTGTCATCATAAAAAATGGGGAGATTGTAGAAGCAAATGGCTTTGATGTTTTGATGATGATCATGATGATTTGATGCAAATGATGCAAATGCGCTTTTCAAGTTTAAATTCAAGACAATGATTCAAGAATACAAGACACAACATCAAGATGATCACTAGTATTTTAGGAAGGGAATTCCTAATTGATATAGCAAAAGGTTTGGCCAAGTAATTTAAGCTAAAAAGTGTTTTTCAAGAGATTTACTCTCTGGTAATCGATTACCAGAGGATGTAATCGATTACCAGTGGCCAAAATGGTTTACAACATATATTAAAAATTTGAATTCAAATTTTAGACTGTGTAATCGATTACACAATATTGGTAATCGATTACCAGTAGTTAATAAACGTTTTAATTAAAATTTTAAAACCTGTAATCGATTACACAAATCCTGTAATCGATTACCAAAGGAGATTTCCAGAAAATAACTTCCAAGAGTCACATCTATTCAAATGGTTTATGAATGGCCATCAAAGGTCTATTTATATGTGACTTGGAAACACGAATTGTGAGAGAGTTTTCATTGCCCAAAAAGTTTTATCCTCTCAAAAGATTAAGAGAGTTTTCTGAATTGAAATGTCTTATCCTCTCAAAGATTCCTTGGTCAAACACTTGCATATTCAATAAGGAATTGTGATTGATCTTCATTGTACAATCTATCTCTTTCAAGAGAGATTTCTTCTTCTCTTCTTCTTACTTCTGAAAAGGGATTAAGAGACCGAGGGTCTCTTGTCGTAAAGGATTCCTGAACACAAGGGAAAGGTTGTCCCTGTGTGATTCAGACATTGTAAAAAAAGTTTTACAAAGAGAGTGGAAAATCTCAAGTGGGTTGCTTGAGGACTGGACGTAGGCACGGGAAGTGGCCGAACCAGTATAAATCAAGTTTGCATTTCTCTCTTCCCTTAAACTTCTTTTATTTATTGCTATTTATCTTTGGCTTGAAAGAAGTTTATTTGGAATTGTCTTTTGAGTAATTCATGTTGAAGGTGCATTGTTAATCCAAAAAGAGAGAGTGAAATTTTAATTGGGGAATAATTCTTGTTATCTTAATTCAACCCCCCCTTCTTAAGATAACTGAGACCATTTGTTCAACAAAATATAAAAACCAAGATTGTAGTGTGGCATTCCAAAATCCTTAAGGGGTGCAATGACCGAAGGGATCACCAATGCTAAGGATTTCCTTGATAAACTAGAGAAATGCTTTGAAAAAAGCGATAAGGCAAAAACAAGTACATTGCTACACCACTTGATTTCCATAAAGTATAACGGGAAAAAAATTAGAGAGTACATCATGGAAATGTCTCATATAGTTTCTAAGCTTAAAGGACTCAAGCTTGAACTATCTAAAGACCTCTTAGTGCATTCTCTTCCTGTGCAATATAGTCAATTCAAGGTAAGTTATAATTTCCAAAAGGAAAAAAATGAACTCTTAATGAGCTTATTTCTTACCTTGTGAAAGAGGAAGAAAGATTGAAGCACGATAACACTAAATGTGTTAATTTGGCAAGCACCTCTATAGGAAAAGGGCAAAAAGAGAAAGAGATTTGAGGCTGCAAGTGGTTCAGATCAAAAGAAACCTATCATTGACAAGGATAAGTGTTTCTTTTGTAGGAAATCTAAACATCAAAAGAAGGATTGCCCCATGTATCATACCTAGCATTTAAAGAAAAGTATACCTCTTACTTTGGTTGGTTGTGAAGTTAATCTAGCTATAGTATCTAAAAACACTTGGTGGTTAGATTATCGCACTACTACTCACATAAGTATTTCTATGCTGGGTTGCTTGAACTACCAAAAGCCAATTGATATTAAAAGATACATTTATGTGGGAGATGTCAAGTCAGTAGAAGTAGAAACAATTGCTCATTTTAGGTTGTTATTAGGAACTGAATATTATTTGGATTTGATAGATACTTTTATTGTACCGTCATTTAGGCAAAATTTTGTTTTTGTTTTTGTATTGGACAAATCAGATTACTCTTGTTCATTTGGAAACAATAAGTTTGTATTATATAAAAATTCAAATATTATAGGCACTGGTTCTCTAATATGTTATCTGTAACATCCCAAAAATAATAATAATATTCATTATAAAAAAATAACAAGATAGAAAATACATATATATAGTTTAGATAAAACAAAAAAGAATAGTTGTTTTATCTTCTATTTTTAAACATATTAGTTTATCTTGTATTTATATATAAGATAAATAAAATAAGATAAGATATTCGATTTATTTTGCATTTATATATAAGATAAATAAGATAAGATATTAGATTTATTTTATATTTATATATAAGATAAATAAGATAAGATAAGATGCAATCAACAGTAGATAATTAAAATTGCTAGAAATCAGTATAAATAGAGTTTAGAAGAATCAATGGACATCAACTAGAGAGAGACGTAGAAACAAAGAAGAAAGTGAGATAAAAATAGTTGAAAAAGTGAAAGTGCTTAGGAAGGGAATGTCCTAAGACGATAGGATATGCAGTGGGAACATTTAGTCCAGAGGCTTAAGAAGGTCTTTAAGAGTTGAGTAAAACACATTATTTTCCTTTAAAACCACCATGATATATTCTTTGAAGATTATTTTTTTCATAAAGAATTTGGGATATTCTAAGTAATTGAGATGGACCGTGGTTGTGAGGTGTGTGTTTATAATCAATTGAATTGTGATAAGTTCTTGGTTGCTTTAATTAATTGGGATATGTTTGATGTCGTGTTTTCAATATATGATTGTTTGATAGTATGAGATTGAGCTGGTGCTCCACATTACAAGAGATTGATGTAACTTCTTCAAGGAAGGAGTATATCTCCAGATGAGATTGAGCTAGTGCTCCACATTACAAGATATTGAGGTAACTTCTTCGAGAAAGGAGTATATCTCCAGATGAGATTGAGCTAGTGCTCCACATTACAAGAGATTGAGGTAAATTCTTCAAGGAAGAAGTATATATCCACATGCGATTGAGCTAGTGTTCCACATAATTGAGATTGAGGTAACTTCTTCGAAGAAAGAGTATATATTCACATGAGATTGAGTTGCTACTCCATTTAATTGAGATTAAGGTAACTTCTTCGAGGAAGGAGTATATCTCTATGAGATTGAGTTGGTGCTCCACATTATTGAGAATGAGGTAACTTTTTTTAGGAAAGAGTATATCTCCTCACGAGATTGAGCTAGTGCTCCACATTATTGAGATTGGAGTAACTTTTTCAATGAAGGAGTATATCTCCATATAACACTTGGATGCCATAGAATTTGATTAATTTAGTGTGTGTAGATTGATTGTGATATTTTCAATGATTAATGGTTATGTAAAAGACATGTGTGCTGATGTTATACTATCTATAAGAAAACTACTATTTTAAGATATTTATTACTAGTATTATTTTAGAAGAATATGGATACCATGGTTGATTTTCCCAGTTGCCATGCTGGCTGAGAACAAACATTGTTTGCGAAATATTTTATATTGTGTGTTTTATTCGTTGAGATTATATATCTCATTAGTTAGTGTTATTTTCAGAGCATGGAGACCAAATTAGTGGGACTAAGGAGGCTTAAAGAATTACTATCTCATTTATTTAGTTTGATTTCAGAACTGTTAGTATTTATTAGAATAAAGGGTCATTTTTGGCTGAATAGATTTGATTGTGTTCTTATTTAGGATTGTTAGTATTTATTCGAGTATTGGATTTGATGATTCAGTTTATACAAAAATGGATTATATTGGTTATTTTAATATGCTTGAAGTGTGATTTGAGACCTTTTTAGCTTTGGAAATTTAATCTTTACCAAATTTATATATGATTTATTATTGTAATGAAAGATGTTACATTATGATAATTGATTCTTACTTAAGACAATTGCATCTTATCATGAAACCTTGCATACATCTTCATGCGGTACTAAGCATAAGATTCATCATGAGAATTCATGATAATTATGGCACAAACGATTAGGTCACATTTCTAAACAAAGAATTGTAAGACTTGTGTCTAAAGGGATTTTGAATGATATAGACTTTACAAACTTTAATGTTTTTATTGACTGTATCAAAGGTAAGCAAACCAAAGCTAAGAAAATAGGTTCCCATCAAATTTATGATGTCTTAGAATTGATACATACAGATATTTGTGGACCATTTATTAAGCTTTCATGGAATGGCCAACAATACTTTATATCATTCATAGAAAACTACTCAATATATTGGTATCTATATTTGATTCATGAAAAAATCAGGGGTCTTGGACATGTTCAAAATATTTAAAGTTGAAGTAGAAAATTAGCTTAACAAAAAAATTAAGAATGTTCGATCTGATTGTGGTGGTGAATAGTACAATAAATATGATGGTTCAGGTGAACAACATCTAGCTCCATTTGCTAATTCCTAAAGGAATAAAGAATCATCCCTCTGTACACAATGCCAGGGCCACCTAGCATGATGGTGTAGCTGAGAGACGAAATCAGACTCTTCAAGATATGGTAAGGAGTATCATAAGTAATTATACCCTACTTGAGTCACTCTAGGGAGAAGCATCAAAGACAACAACCTACATTTTGAATAGAGTGCCAACTAAAGAAACTACTAAAACACCTTATGAGTTTTGGACAGGGCGAAAGCCTAGTCTTAAGCACTTACACATTTGGGGATGTTTGACTGAAGCATGACCTTATAGGCCCAAGGAAAAGAAATTGGACACCAAAACAATTAGTAGTTACTTTAATGGATACTCCGAACACTCTAGGGGCTATAAGTTTTATGATCCCACACTTAAGACTATATTTGAGACGAGAACTACACAATTTTTTCAGGATGTTGAGTTTGGGGGGAAATAAGGTTAGAAACATTACTTTTGAGGAAGAATTGATTTTAATTCGTAAACCTATCCCCTATTGTTACTTCTGACAATGCACAAGTTATAATACATATAGTTGTTCAAGAAGTAAATTTGGAACCTCAACAAAGATAATGTTGAACGAATCCATATGGAACAACCTCAACAACAAGTGCCTTTATGACGATCTATTAGAGAAAGGAAAAATTCAATTCTAGATGATTACATTGTGTTCCTTCAAGAACATGATCTGATAAACTTTCATCAATTCATGAAAAGCACTAACTCTCGAAAATGGATTGAAGCAATGAATGAAGAGTAGAAATCCATACAAGACAATCAAGTTTGGGAACTCGTTTCACTACCTAAAGATATAAAATCCATTGGTCTAAATGGATATTTAAAACCAAACGGGATGCAAATGGTAATGTGGAGAGATATAAGGCTTGTCTTGTGGCAAAGGGATATACTCAAAAGGAAGGGATTGAATTTAAAGAGACTTTCTCTCTAGTTTCTACTAAAGACTCTTTTAGGAAAATCATGGCACTAGTTGCACATTTTGATCTTGAGTTTCATCAGATGGATGCCAAGACAAAATTTCTCAATGGTGACATTGATGAAACAAGTTATACGAGGCAACTTGAATACTTTGAGTTGGGAGACCCAAAAAAGATAGCTTGCAAATTGACTAAATTCATCTATGGACTCAAGCAAGCTTCCCAACAATGGTACCATAAATTTCATCAAGTACTTATCTCATTTAGTTTTGAGGTAAACATTGTTGATAATTGTGTGTATCAAAAGATTAGTGGGAGTAAATTCATATTCCTAGTTTTGTATGTGGATGGCATTCTGCTTGCCACCAATGATATAGGCATATTGAATGAAACCAAGAGATTTCTATCAAATAATTTTGAGATGAAAGGTCTTGGTGAAACCTTTTTTTTATTAGGAATCCAAATACATTGAGATTGCACTTTAGGTATTCTTGGATTATCACAAAGGAATTATATTTAGAAAGTCCTAAAAAGATTTGGCATGCAGAACTGCAAACATGGAAATACGCCTATTACTAAAGGCGACAAATTTAGCCTAAGTTAGTGCTCTAAGAATCACCTTAAAATTAAAGAAATACAAAAGATTCCATATGCATAAACTATTAGGAGTCTTATGTATGCTCAAGTTTTTACACGTCCAGATATTGTGTACATTGTGGGTATGCTAGGAAAATACATGAGTAATCTTGGAATGGATCATTGGGTGGTTGGCAAGTGGGTTATGTGCTATCTGAAAAGAACAAAAGATTACTTGCTAACCAATCATAAATTAGATCAATTGGAGACCACGATATATTCTGATTCTGATTATGCTGAATGTTAAGATAGTAAAAGATTCACTTCAGGCTACATTTTCTTATTGGCAGGAGGAACTATTTCATGGAAAAGTTTCAAACAAACAATCGTGGTTACTTCCACCATAGAGGCATAATTTATAGCATGTTTTGAGGCATCCAATCATGGAATATGGTGGCAAAATTTTGCCACTAGGCTGTGCATATTGGGAAACATAGAAAGACCACTAAAGTTAGATTGTGACAATAAATTAGTAGTTCTATATTCCAATAATAACAAAAGTTCATCTAAGTCAAAACACATTAAAATCAAGTTCCTAGTTGTGAAAGAAAGAGCGCAGAGAGGAAAAATATCCACTGAACGTGTATCAACCCACCTCGTCACTACGATATCACTAACTATAAAATGTGACATTTCAATTTGAAGTTAAAGCTCCATTAATTTGATTATGAAAATGATAGTAAATTTTTTGCAATATACATCCAACAAACAATGCATAAACACATGAATAAATAAATAAATACATACATACATGCATATATATATATATATTAAACCACTATACATCATTCAAATGTCAGAACATAATTCAGTTTTTACATATATCTAAACTTGGGATATACATGCCCAATAAAAAAGAGTCAAGGAACCAACTAAGGAAGAGTTGATAACAAAACACAATTTTCCCCCAAAATAAATTCCAACGTTATCACATTGGCTTGGCGACTCTAAAAAAGACTTCCCTCCAAGTCACCTATTGCTGCTCATCTGCTCCCATGAAAGAAAGTTCGAGATCATCACATGCACCAATCACACGGTACAAAAATTACAAGGGTGAGTTTATCATAACAGATCGACAAACACCAAATGACAATGATTAACAAGAAAAAATTAACAATAAACACAATTATTCTCAATAACCCATCGGTTCAATGTACACTTAACAAACTAGTCATCAACTTTTCCATAATTCAAATCAATTATGCTCACAATGATGCATGTACCTGACTCAACTCTAAAATGAAATGGGGTACCATTTATCAGGAAATAGCCTAAGCGTGTCCACATGACACTCTCACTTAGGAAAAGTAGGCAACAAGTGTCAAGGTCACCCTGTTATGCACAGGCAACTCCCACACCCCCCATGGTGATCAACACAAGTCTCAAGTAAGTTCCAAACCGAGTGGCATGCCCCGAAGTACAAGTATTTTTCCTCATGAAAAACTACGAGTACTAACTGACAAAGTTTATACTATTTCCATGCAATATGAAGTATGAAACATGAGCATCATCAATGCACTGACCATGGATAGTTAAAGATTCTAAGCCATCCCCTTCTTTCTATAGGGATGTTTAAAACTCTTTAAACACTTTATTTTTCCCTCGAGGGATATCCAACATGGTCACTGCACCCCCCATGTACATACACAACATACATCATCACAATGACATCATCTCATATCATCTTAATATCATTGTCAAGATCAATATCATCTCATCTCAACATCATCATCAACATCACAAGCAATCACATTCCAGATACATACATATAAATTCATGCATGGGATTCACATTCCCTAGGTCTTCTGGCAGCATAAACTTCATACAACAAGAATCCATAATATCACGAGACTGATATTTTAAGGAAAATTCTAAATTAAAAGAAGTGTTAAAATATCTAATAATGGTACCCAAGTCATAAGAGATGCAAAGATAGGCTCAAACTAACTAGGAGAAGGCTTAGAAATCACGGTTACCTCGAAGAAACCATGAAGGGAGGATTGGAGGTTTCGTTCTCTACCGAATCCTCGAAATGAGTTTTGAAGATTCCACTCTGATTAAAATTTTCTTCTCCATGTGGTGGTCCAACGACAAGCAAAGGCAGCTCGTGGCGATCACTGGTGGTAAGTGGTGGTGGAGGTAGAGGATGGGGTTGTTGGGGGAGGGTTCAAGGGAAGAGATGTAGGTAAAAATGGTTGTTTTATGTTGCTAGACGTATTTGTAGACCGTAAGACTCGCCCAGGTGAAATTTGACTCGCTTGGGCAAGCTGATCCAACTCAAATTTGCCTAGGCGAAATTTGTCTTGCCGAGGCGAATTCTGCACCAACAAATTTTACTTCTTTGGTGAAAATATCATATCTCATACTCCATATGTTATATGACAAATGCCAGCGGTCAAAAAATGAAGAATTAGGTTGCAAGAATATAGTCAAAATATGAAGGTGATCCAATAGTTAACGAATCTAGGATCGCGGTTTTAGTAGAAAAAATTTAGGTAAAACTTGAAATCTTATAATTTCAACCTAAGTCAATAAAAGTCCACATAACTCAACATCCACATCAAGCAAATCACACATGGCTAATTCACACAATACCTTAACTCATCCAAATTAATCAAGTAATCAAATAACACAAGAAAAACATCAAACATCTATTTTCAGTTATTGAAATTTCAGGGCGTTACAACTCTCCTATCCTTTTTAGAAATTTCGTCCCCAAAATTTACCTGACTGAAACAAGGCTAGATAGGCTTCTGCATGTGACTTTCTAATTCCTACGTTGCTTCTTCTCCTGATGCACCTCCCCAGATTACCTTAACCAACAAAATCTCTTTCCCTCTTAAGTGCTTTGTTCGCATATCCTTGATCCTCAAGGGCAATGTTTCATGTGCCAAATTCTCCTTTACTTGAACAACATCTAAATTGACCATGTGAGAAGGATCATTAATATATTTATGGATTTGAGAAACATGAAAGACATTGTGAAGGCTAGTAAGAGATGGGGGTAATGCAATTTGATATGCCACAAAATCAACTTTTTTGAGAATTTGGAAAGGACCGATAAAATGAGGTGTGAGTTTTCAGGATTTCAAAGCTCGACCAACCCCAGTCTATGGGGTGACTCTTAAGAATACATGATCACCAACCTCGAATTCTAGGTCTTTCCTCCTCTTGTCGTGATAACTCTTCCGCCTACTATGAGCAATCCTCATCCTCTTTTGGATCAACTTGACCTTCTCAATGGTTTGTTGTACCACTTTAGGTCCTAAGGTGAGGTTCTCTCTGGGTTCTAGCCTGCTCAGGGGTGTCCTACACCTTCTAGCATACAAAGCTTCATAGGGAACCATGCCAATGGTAGAATGAAAACTATTGTTATAGGTGAACTCTATCAACGACAGAAAATACTCCCAATTCCCCTTTTGTTCTAATACACATGCTCTTAAAAGGTCCTCCAACGACTGAATGGTCCATTCAATTTGGCCATCAGTCTGAGGGTGGTAGGGTGAACTTAGCCTAAGCTTGGTTCCTAACGCTTTGTTCAAACTCTCCTATAACCTAGAGGTGAATCTAGGATCTCTATCAGACACTATGGTAGACGACACATCATGTAATCTGACAATCTCACTAATGTATAAGGAGGTCAACTTCTCTAAGGAAAACCTAATATTGATGGGGATAAAGTGTGCAGATTTAGTGAATCTGTCAACAATAACCCAAATAGAATCAAAACCTTTAGGGGTCCTAGGTAGTCCTACAACGAAATCCATGGAGATATTGTTCCACTTCTACAGGGGTATCTCTAAGGGTTGTAACTTACCTAAAGGTCTCTGATGTTCTATCTTAGCCTTCTAGTAGACTAAACACGCATACATAAACTTATTAACCTCTGTCTTCATGTTGGGCCACCAAAACATTATCTTCAGATCCTGATACATCTTGGTAGCACCAGGGTGGATGCTTAGGTTGCTCCTATGACCTTCCTCTAAGATCATCTTTCTAAGTTCGGGCACATTGGGAACACAAATCCTATCTTGAAGTCTCAAGACTCCATTCGATCCAATATTAAAACTACTATCTCTCCCTGAATCTATAGCTTCTAACTGAGTCCTTAGAAAAGGATCAGTCTTCTAGACCTATTTGATATTTCCAAGTAACTCACTGGTGATCCTCAAAACTCCCAATCTCACACTATTTGGGGTAACCTCACACGCAAGGCTAAGGTCCCTAAATTGTTCTAGGAGATCTAGCTCTCTAACCATCAAGGAAGATATATGTAGGGATTTCCTACTCAAGGTGTCAGCCACTACATTGGCTTTGCCAGGATGATAGCTAAGCTCAAAATCATAGTCCTTAAGAAACTCTAACCATCTCTTCTGACGCATGTTGAGCTCTTTCTGACTAAACAAATACTTAAGACTTTTATGATCGCTAAACACTTTAAACTTGGAGTTGAACATGTAATGCCTCCACATTTTAAGAGCAGAATATACAGCAGCTAACTCCAGATCATGGGTAGGATAATTCATCTCATGAGCCTTGAGTTGTCTAGAACCGTAGGCCACTACCTAACCATTTTGCATCAACACTCCTCCTAAACCCATCTTTGATGTATTACAATACACCTGAAAGGGTTCTCTTGGGTTAGGCAAAACTAACACAAGAGTGGTTGTCAACTTTTCCTTAAGGGTTTGGAAACTATGCTCAGACTGGGCATCCCACACAAAAGCTTGAGCTTTATGAGTTAGCTTAATCAAAGGCAAGGCTAACTTTGAGAAGCCTCCTATGAATCTTTAGTAATATCCCGTTAAACCCAAAAAGCTCCTAATCTCAAACATAGACTTAGGACTCTCCCACTTAAGAACAACTTCTATCTTAGAAAGATCTAACGCTATACCACCTTGGGATATCACATGTCCTAGGAAACTAACTTTATCTAACCAGAACTCACACTTGGACAACCCAGCACAAAGCTGTCGGTTCCTAAGGGTTTGCAACACAATCCTCAAGTGCTCTTCATGCTCCTCTCTAGTCTTGGAGTATACCAAAATATCATCTATGAATACTACCACAAAACTATCAATATAGGGGTGAAAGATCCTATTCATGTAATCCATATACACACCAGGGGCATTAGTCACACCAAAGGGCATGAGATGATACTCATAGTGAACATAACGGGTCCCAAAAGCAGTCTTTGAAATATCCTTAGACTTCATTCGAATCTGATGGTAACCTGATATAAGGTCTATCTTGCTAAACACACAAGCCCTAACCAACTGGTCCATATGGTCATCTATTTTAGGCAAATGGTACTTATTCTTCATCGTCACTTTATTCAACTGGTGGTATTCTACACACAACCTCATGATCCCATCTTTCTTCTTAACTAACAACACTGGTACTTAAATCTTTAAAAGAGTAAATAGTATATATGTATTGATAGTGTATTTTTTTAACATTATTCTCCAAATTACAATTTGATATGTATATTATATGATAAGTTTGATAACTTTTACCTTAATTATTTTAAGAGTCATGTCGATTATTATTCCTAATTGAATTTTGTTTTGTTTACATTCTACAGAAATTAAATAAATTTTTAATAGATTTATGTGGTTCTTGTAATAACTAACATAAAAGAATAAAAAAATTACTGTTTATTTTGTTCCCCACTCCGAATCACCTAATTTAAGAGCATGGAAAGTTAGTTCTACAGTCGTGCAAAAGGTCCCCTCCTAACTAACTTACTGTATCACCCAAAAATGTTTCACACGAAGATCTTATCCCCAAAATGATCCTATTCATTCCACTAGTACGTATTATTTTGTATCGCAGCTTCCAAACATAGCTTATTAAGAGTATCAATTAGAGTGATAATTAACCATAATTTATAGTACTTGAATAAAAGGATAGAGGAATTAGAAGAAATGCTAGAATATACATGAACTTTGCACTGAAGTTTGTGCAGCGTTGATAATTATGGCCCAGTCTTTTTTCTGCACTTTAAGATATGAATAAATGAGGAAGGCAAGGCTCCTTGTATTGGTTGCTTATTTTGAGGGGAGATTAATATATTTATTACCAGAGATGACATAATATTTAGAAATATTTCTAACTTATTTATGTATCAGGATTGGTTAAGACTATAGACATGTGATGATAGATGGTTAGACAATGAGAAAATTTTTATAATTTCAAAATTGAATTTTTTTATAAGATAACGAAAGAGAAATTTACCCCAAATACCTAACAAGAGTGACATGAATAAAATTTTTTCATGGTAAAAAATGTTATAGGAATTTGTTTAAACGTAAAGCACAAACTTACCACAACACATTTTTTCCAACTATAGAAATGGTCTCTACAGGGTATTGTCCCCACAGGATCTCTACTCCAAGGAGAATTGCATCACTTCCTGATCAAAAAGAAAGTGGAAAACAAAATTAGACATGAAAGGTGCAAGGCATACTTGTGCATAATGTGACAAACACAATGAACTAAAGGAATATTAATGATAACAGAATCATGCACATGTATTAAATGCTAGACTGTATACAATTCTGTATTGCAATCATTATCAAAATAAATCAAACTGGATTCACCAAATATAACAAAAAAGGAAGTTACCATCCAACACTGCTTGGCAACATCTGTTGCTTCAGCACGAGTAGGTCTTAGATTATCAGTCATAGAGTCTACAACACGTGTAACAACAACTGGCTTTCCAACCATGTTACACTTGTAAATAGCAGCCTTTTGGAATAAGAAAACTTGTCAAATCCATAAATAATATAAGGAAGATTGTAGTATAGTTTTATACTAGACATAATTCTTCCTTCATGCTGAAGAATACATCTAAACAAAATGGAAATATCTCATATATATAACATTGGATTTTTCTGTCTTGAAGTAAATGTTGACCTTCTCAGATGGGAGTTCTATCCCTAAATTTCCACGAGCGAGGATGATGCTATCTGCTTCTCTCAATATTTCATCAAAATGCTGCAGTCCCTATAATAATTTTACTGAAGAAAGACATATTTAAGAATCACGATTAAGCACACTACAACCTTGCAATTTTTTGTCATAGAAGCAGAGAGTTCATTATTCAAAAGATCATGAAGTTTCTTACTTACCTCTGTATTTTCAATCTTTGCATAAATATGTGTCTGCTTACGGTCACCCAATTTAGAAAGAAATTCACGCGCCTGCAAAATGAAAAATGTTGCCATTTTTTTTATTTTTCAATGCTAAGGAAAACTAAGAAAATTCAGAAGTTGGAAATAAAATCAGGAAGAATATTGGAGAAAAGGGAAAGACATGTGATAAAAGAGATAAGATAAAATTTATTAGGAATATTCCTTACATGACGAATATCTTCAACGTGTCGGGTATATAATGAAAGGAAGTCAATATTGTTTCGAACACCCCATGTGCTTATTACCTAAGTTAATGAGTAAAATGAAAAGAGGGACATTTTGATTTACAAAATTACAAGATAATAACAAGGTACTTGCCATTCATGACTTAAAATTTGGAAACTCTAACCAGTTATAACAAAATTCAATACTTTCAGCCATTAATCAACTCAAGCTATAATTTCAATAACAAAATACAATTCTACTCTCCCCATGAATATAGATAAAAATTGAAGCTTTCATTCCCAAACAAAAAGTATATTTGGCAACTTGATCACATTATGTCAGTCTCACTACTTTTCGCTCAAGGTTCTTGTTAGTTACCTCCTTATCTTTATCAGCAAGAGTAGGAAGATCGATGCAAATCTAAGAGACATGTACAGTAAACAATGATCCAGACAATGTAGCAGTCATTTTTACCAGACAGGTGACATCCTCACCTTTCTCCTCACTGACCTGCATTGTGAAGCAAAAACTACTAGAGTGACAATAATAAAACAGAATAATTCTGACTTTGCACTGGCAACATTATTCTTTTTGCACTCTGCTTCATATAATGCTCCTAGCTACAAAGCTAACTGCACAAAAGCAGCATACATGTGGCAAGTCTAATATTTGATGCAGAACAAACCTTCAAATATACAGAACTAAAATAGACTAAGAACAAATAAAGATAGAAGAATGAAAAAAGAGGTAAAGCGGGAAAAGAGGAAAATGGAAACAATATATGGCAATGCCTGCTAGAAATGATAAACCATCAAAAACTTGAATCTAAATTACATATTCTGTATATGTAATTTTGATGAAGAACAAATTAAGACATTGGTATAGTATCGGTATGGCTTGGACTTGCTACTAGTACTTGAACTAATTATTAGCATCACAATCTCAGTTGCGATCGGAATCGTGGAAACTAGTATACTATAAATAGAAGTATTAAGTTAGGGAATTGTATTGCACTGTAAATTGTAATAATCATATACCGAGTATCTTATTGACCTGCAATTGTGACGCATAGTAATCTACTTAAGGGTAACTTATTTCAGTGAGCATCTCTGACTGTCCAAATTTGGTAGTATAATAACTGGCCTATAACTGAATTACATAGCCTAAGAAGATCAAAAGAAAGGTATTCCAATAACTTACACAACCGAATTTATTAAAATAATCACTTAATCTGAATAAAATATGTTTACATGCATTAAGATTGTATTAGTCAATCCAAGATTGCATTACCTCTAGCCATACGGAAGCTGTTTCACTTCTAGTAAATAGGTATTTTCCGATAAAAATAGTATCACCCTTCTTCACAGCCTGCATAATTTTTTCTGATAAACAAGAATCCGTTCTATTAGAACATCTAAAAAGTTTTTTTTATATGATTTTTAGTAAAATCAGAAAATATTAAGCATGAACAACACATCTGGAAACATCCTCGAAAGTTTTAAGTAAATGAATGTTACTAACAGGTAGGAATAATAAGATTTCTGTTTTATCACAGAATTTTGTACACCCTGCTTCGATTAAGAACAGAAAAATAGCTTCAAATTTTCACGTGAACAGTGAAAATAAGGCGAAATCACTCACAACAGCAACAGATTTGTTGTTAGGATGCTCCTTCTTAAACTGCTTCTCTGAACTCGAACATAAAAAAACAATCACAAAAACTTCAATCGCCAGAACACAAAAAAAAATCAAAATGAAATGAAAACAGATTCGGTATCAAAAACAAGAGAAAATCCATTACATGAAAACGAAGAAATCACAAAAAAAAAAAAAGTTAAACGACAACCAAAAGACAAAAACGCAAAACACAGAACGGCGAATGACAGATCGGAAAAAACAGATCTAAAAAGTATATTCATTTGTGGAGAAGAGGATGAAGGGATGAGGAACAAAGAGGATGCAGCGGAATGTAGGTTTTATGGAGAAGATGGCAGCACGGGTCAGCTACGAATTTAAAAGGTAATGTGGTGGCAATTTTGTAATTAGAGGGAACGAAAACTATGGCGGTTTTACATAATTGTCTTGGATAACACAATTCAAGATAGCTTAAGAATTACTTTGATTCACAGATCAAGCCACAACTTAATTTCTTCATAGGCATCATATAGGAAACTTAGAAAAACAAGAAAATTTCAACAACAAGACTATCTAGGAATTGATTTAGAACATGTTATGAACTAAATAACATCCATGAATTAGACCCAAAATTCAAATGATAGGCTAAAAATTGTAAGAATTCATGAACAAATGTATATAGAATTCAATCAACAAAATTAAAATTCAGCATAAACTTAGAACATAATGTGATAATTATTATGACTAAACATGACTCTAAGACAACATGAATGAAGTGATTTACACTTAAATTTTTGTGTTTTCTTTTCTAATCAATATTTTGCAAGAAAAATGAAATCTAAAGGTTCAGCACAAGAATATTATGACTGAAAAATGATAGAACCTAAAATCAACACAAAAACATGATTCAAGAGTAGATCTATAAAATTTGAACCACAGAAATGCAAGAACAAGTGTAGATCTAATATTTAATCAGTTTATTTTTTTGAATATACTCTAAACAGCACCAAACCATAAGACAATGGAGGAGATACATGGAGAAGACGATGAAGAATGAGGAATTAAATTGAATTGACTGAACAAAAGATAGAGAAACAAAAGAACATCACCTAGATGAAGATGCTTTGATATCACATAATGCAGCTCCATGTAGAGCTTGTAGGCCTTGGATCTTCTTCATCAATGGACTCCTTTGCTTCTCGAAGATCAATGGCAGTGGAATGGAGAAGGAGGAAAGGTGATTTGAGATGCCACTTCTAGGAGAAGATGAGTCAAGAACAAGCTCACCACCAAAGGAAGCCATGGATAAGAGCTTGAACGTAGGAGAAGATGAGTGGAGGTAGAGGGAGAGAAGGTAACAAAATTTTGAGAGAGAGAAAAAGGAGAATGAGGTCTAAACTTTGAAGTCTAATTTCTCAAATGATCAAAGTTGCAAATGAACACACAAGACCTCTATTTATAGCCTAAGTGTCACACAAAATTGGAGGGAAATTTGATTTTCTATTAAAATTTCACTTGAATTTGAATTTAAATTTGTGAAGCCAAATTTGGAGCCAATATTTCACTAATTATTATTAGTGAATTGCAGCAATGGTTCAACCCACTAATCCAAGATTCTCCACTACGTGTAGTTAGGTGTCATGGGGCATGTAAAGCATGAAGGACATACACAAAGTGTGACTATATGATGTGGCAATGAGGTGTAGCAAGCAAATGCTCACCTCCCCCTCAGGCTGGTTTGAAATTTAATTGGATTAGGCTTCTCCCAATTCAATTAAATTTTCAAATAGTGCACTTAATGCATGTGAAATTAGAAAACAACCCGTAATACAAAAACTAGTCTAGGTGCCCTAAAATACAAGGGTTGAAAAATCCTACATTACTAGGATACCCTAAACTTATGGGGTACCCTCCCTACACTATGGAGCTCTAAACACAAGGCTCAAAAAATGAAACCCTAATCTAATAAGTACAAAGATAAGCGGGCTCATACTTAGCCCATGGGCTCAAAATCTATCTTAAGGCTCATAAGAACCCTAGGGCCTTCTCCTGCATCTCTGGCCCAATCTTCTTGGAGTCTTCTATCCAATGCCCTTGGGGGGTAGGGTTGCATCATCCCATCCCTCTTAAAAAGGATTTGACCTCAAATCCAGAGCTTCTTAAAACTCTGGGCTTCTTCCCTCAACACCTGTAAAAAGAATAAAAACATATATATTAGTGGTGTTGGATATGTTAGAGTAGGGTAAGCTCTGAAAACCCCTTTCCTGGGTATCTGCCCATGAGGGAACATGGTTCCTCACCAACTCATTGAGTGGTGATATAAGTATAGAAAAATATGGGACAAACCTTTTGTAAAAGTTTGTTAAGTCATGGAAGCTCAAAATTTCCCTTATACGTGTGGAGTGGGCCACTCAGGAATGACCTTTATTCTCTTAGGGTCCGTGGGAACCCCTTGATCACTATTTAAAAAATTAAGGAAAGTAATGCAATAAAACATACATTTTTTTCTATATTTTCATGTTGATTACTCCTACCAAAAAGTACAATAAACCTGAGGTGTCCCATATAAGCACCTAGGTTTGTATTGAAACCAAAAATAAGAAGAAACCTACCTAAAGAGTCTCTATGTATGCTAATCATGAAGATGTTGGGTGCATGAGTGATTTTACAAAAGAGGGTTCCACCACTCAACACATTCATCATACCACCTATCTTAAGGATTTGGTGCCTAATAATTCCTATTTTGGATACCAACAAAGCACAAGGATTTAAGCTCTTACAAACCTGTCATACCCTAATTTCATCTGGGGACTATCGTTTGTTGATCTTTTGATCTTTGCTAGTCGACTTATGGTGTTGAATGCCAGTTACAGTGTGAAACAGATGATCGTTTGATGTTTTGATCAAGAATATGAAAGTTACTGAAATGGAGGGTCAAAAGGGTCATTTCAGGGAGTTTTCTGGACCCTATCTCACCCAAGCTAGCCTCTGGCTCACCTAGGCCCCTAAATTGCTTAGGGGTGAAGGAACCAGCTCGCCTGGGCGAGCCAGCTTACTTCAGGATGAAGCAACAACTCGCCTAGGCAAGCTACCATGTCCCCTAAGGCCATTTTTGCTATAAATAGGTGTGAGGGTGGCTAAGTAAAGGGTTGCAAGGTTCAACATTGAGAGATTTTGAGAGAAATCAGAGAGAAGAATAAGAAATAAGAGAAAAACGAGGTCGAGGTGCTACCAAATTGCGATCGTAATCAACTTCTACATCATCCTTCGTTCGGTGTTCTTCGTTCGTCATCCGGTTCGTGTTTGTTGTGCCCTTAGGGGCCCTTTTTGTTGTTTTGTGTATCTTCATCTCCTTCTTCTATCATCGATAAATCTCTTTCCTTTTGTAAAGTCAATTTTAACCGATCATTAGTTACGTAAGTCATCATATCCTTTATAGAGATTGAAAGTTAGTAAACAAAATCAAGATAAAACCAACTCATAACTATTTTCTCTTTATCAAATATCACTTGAGGTCGCTTCAAGGTCCAACACCCTAACGAATCTTGTGACGAGCGCGTGGGGTGCTAATACCTTCCCCGTGCGTAAACAACTCCCAAACCCTTATTCTTAAATTTCGTAGGCCCCTTTTTGTTTTTTCTAACGTTTTCCTCGAATAAACGTTGGTGGCGACTCCACATGTTTTCTTCATGAGAAGATGCACTTTTTTATTTCGCCTCGCCCTCCCATCGAAGGATAGGTTGCGAAAGTTGGCGACTCCATTGGGGAATGTTAGAGAGTTAAGCCATTCGATCAATGTGCAATGTTTTATCGTGACTTCTTTATTTTCCCTTTTCCCTTTTATCTTTTGTTTTGTCCATATAACCTTTGCTACGTTGTTGTGTTTGGTGTGTTTGTCTATTGATTACATTCATAGTTAGAAATATTTTTTCTACGCACACATGGCACCTACACCTCGCACACACATTGAGATATTAGGCACTATACCTTGGTCTTTGTGAGCCATAAGGAGTGGAGGTCGATCTGTGGTCATGTTGGGTCTCTGACTCGCTTGATAACAGTGAAGCCTCTTCTAGAGTTTTCCTCTTTTGGTGATGCATTGTCGCTGATAGTCCCTATCACCACAATGTATTACCTATGAGGATGATATCTCTAAAAGCTAGTAAAGTTACATGAAACCAGCTTTGTGAATTATCACTAAAAGTGGACTTTTGGATCCTTTCCATTAAGTTCCTAAATTAGGGGGCACATAGAAAACTCACTCTGGCTTGTTCCTTGATCGCATCATGCATCTCTTCATGGCATCATAATGGACATATCATTCCTGCATTTATCATCTATCATATTCATGCATTACATTTTCATGAGTCAATGCATTATCATACATCTTCATTTAGCATGCTTTTGTTCTGCCAACTGCATACATTCTACTCTCATCGTTCGCATGTTATGTTCACCCATGCATGATCCTTGCATTTTCCTCTGCAAAATAAAAAACAAAAACAAAATGATAAAAAGAAAGAAAGAACAAAAAGAAGGTCACAATGAAGCATGAAAGTTCACACCACATTCTTAGTTACATGTGTTGGGTACCATGATGATGGCTATAAACCAAGCATGTTGGGATTATACACTCATTTCTCTTACAAAATGATTGAAAATCATGTGAACATGGTACCTAATGCATGGTTAACTAGGAAATGGTGGTTCTTCGAGCATCTCATGTCAATCTCATGTTTACATTTGCCATGCATAGCATAAGTATGCCCTAGTCATTCATCTCCATGATACATTGTTGAAGTATTGACAATCAAGATTTCTATTCCTTGGATTATGGGTTTGAACCAAGCACATGTTTTTAAGGTTCATCAAGTCAAGGTCAAGTATGGAAGTAACCAGCTTGCAAAAGTTGGGGTAGAAGATGGATCGAGTTACATCGCTTCTTTGTTTACTTCCAACACATGATTGAGCCAAATAATTTACAAAATTAAGGACTGTTGATGTCCATGTTTTATTTCCAATTTCACTTTGACAATATGTGATGAACAATGTTGTTTTAATGAAAATCTGAATTGATTCAACCCTATGTCATGTGTAAAATTTGCAATACTTCGACAATGCATCATACATCCATGCTTAATTTTCTTTTCACGTTGGTGGCATTGCTCATTGCATTCTTTCCTTGAAATTAGAACTATAATCATTGTAATCAAAAGGAAAGAATGCGCTTTACGACGACCTTACCGAACACGTGCCAGAGCTAGAGTAATGAGTGAAATAGAAGAGGTGCAAGAATAGATAAAGGCAGACATGGAGGCCATGAATGACCAAATGGCCGCCATGATGGAGGTCATGTTGAGCATGAAGAAAGTAATGGAAAGCAATGCAGTTGCAGTTGCCACTACGAGTGCCACAACTGAGGTAGACCCGACTCACCCATCAGGCCTCAATCAAGTAAATCCTCCAGTCTCGGACATGGTAGGTTAGGGAGGAGAAGCATTGGGAAGTATAGGCGGTCCCCAGGTTGTGCAGAGTAAGAATTCTTTCCCACCATACGGCTTGCCTCCCAACTATGCACCACCCAATGCTGTACAGGTGCCCAACGAGAATGCCGACCACTTCACTCTTGTTCCCCTTGAAAGCCAGCAACCCCAGTTGGGGCATGCACATTTTGCTTAGCCCATGGAGGGGGCATGTGAAGAACCTCATGACCATGCTCTAGTCAACTTTGAGCTTTACCCTGGACATGCCACTGAAGTTGGGCAAGCATTTGGTGGTGTACCCTTACCAAACACCTCGAGGGGCCCTCAGTACCACCCACAACCACAACCTTTGCCTTTTCCAGTGGGAAGAGTCCCTCTTGCCATGGTGGAAAGGGAAAAATTCAATCATATAGAGGAAAGGCTGAGGGCCATTGAAAGAGGCAGAGATCATGCTTTTGCTGACATGGCAGAGTTGTGCCTAGTGCCTGACGTCGTCATCCCTCCGAAGTTCAAGGTGCTGTATTTCGATAAGTACAAGGGGACTACTTGACCTAAGAACCACCTAAAGATGTATTGTCGGAAGATGGGGGTGTACGTGAAAGATGAGAAACTGTTGATGCATTTCTTCCAGGAAAGTCTTAACGGGGCAACTATCACCTGTTACACTAATCTGGAACCTTCTCGAGTCCATTCTTGGAAGGACTTAATGGCTGCCTTCATCAGGCGGTATCAATACAACTCTGACATGGCTCCAGATACAATGCAATTGAGAACCATATGCAAGAAGGAGCATGAGTCATTCAAGAAATATGCCTAGAGGTGGAGGGACTTGGCAGCTCAAGTAGCACCTCAAATGATGGAGAGGGAGATGATAACAATAATAGTAGACACATTACTAGTGTTCTACTAAGAGAAGTTGGTGGGTTACATGCCTTCAAGCTTTGCTAATTTAGTTTTCGTTGGCGAAAGGATCGAAGTGGGTCTGAGAAGAGGCAAATTTGATTATCCTGCTTTAATGAATAGGAAGCCTGGGGCAAATGGAGAGAATGAGAAGGAGGGAGGAACCCATGTTGTGACTGCTGTCCCAACACGACCAAATTTCCTACTAGCTCAACAATATCAATACTTATCCAATATCAGCCCTTCTCATTACCCACCACCCTATCAACCAAGAACACTCAATCATCCACAAAGGTCATACCTAAATCAGCCACAAAGCCCGCCTACCGCATATCCAATACCAAACACCACCCTTAACACAAACCAAAATACCAACCGGGGAAGGAATTTTCTAGAAAAGAAGCCTGTAGAATTCACCCCAATTCTGGTGTTGTATGCTAACTTACTCCCATATCTACTCAATAATGCAATGGTAGCTATAATCCCAGCAAAGATTCCTCAACCTCCATTTTTCTGAGGATACAACTCGAATGCAACATGTGTTTATCATGGAGAAGTTCCGGGGCATTCCATTGAGCATTTATGACCCTGAAACATAAGGTGCAAAGTCTAATTGATGTAGGCTGGTTGAGATTCGAGGAGGAGAATCGCTCATGAATTATGACATTGTCAAGCAATACTATGTATGATGCTTGGGGCAATGTGAAAATTGTTGTTAGATGTCTCCAATGACTCATTAGGATTTTCAAGTTTATGCCATTACTGTAAACAACAGTCACAATGCTAATAATATGGATAAATTTGATGTCTCTCATTCTCTCAATTACATCTTTGCTTATTTAAATTTCATTGGAATGTGAATGTAAGCCAATGGTTTGTTTGCCCAAGCGACCTGTGCTTCTAAGTTTGACTTCCAAGTCTGTTCAATCAGAAATTGCTCGTTCTTCATGTTCGGTGAGGGTGCCGTAAACGACGAGTAAAGTAGAAAGTTAAAAAAAAAAGTTTGATTGGCTGTGTTTCAAATGAAAGTATAGACATTCATGTGATCTCATTATATCATTACTTAAAAGTTTTCTTTTTGAGAGAAAAGTGAGTTATCAAGAACAAGAGTTGTTCGACTTAATCTGTCAATTGAAAATCCTTTAAATGTTTCTCGTCCTTGAAAATTCATTTTTGAGAATCTGTACAGTTTCATTCATTTTTCATTGCTACAAGGTCGTGACAAAAGACAACAATAAATACCTTAGAGCCCTACACTGGGGCAATGAGAGGCATCGTGCATGAGCCTCAAGCAAACCTAGGGGTAGATCAAAAGTTCTTACCCGGTAGGTCGAGAACCCGAAAGGGCGGCCTAGGCAAAATTAGGGTAATAAAAAATAAAAAAGGGAAAAAATAATCAGGGGCGTGCTATTAAGGTTTTGTTCCAAAATCCAAACTACAAAAGAATCTAAGACAAGATTTGAAATGACACATGGTCGTCTTTCAACATCCCAAACACTAGTTTATCCTTTGCTACCCCCTTTGAGCAAAAACATATTTGTTTTCTAAAAACAACACCAAAAAAAAGCAGTCAAAGAAAAATAGAAACCTTGAGTAGGAATCACCGCTAAACTAGCGGGAAGATCAATGCAAACAACACATGCATGAAGTTGGGAAATAATGAAAAGAAAAAAGAAAATAAAATCCGCCAAAGGTGAGTGAAGAGAAAAAGAGAGACCAAGTTCTCCAGATTTTACAAGAAAGGCACAAAAGTGCAACAAAAGATTAATGTATAAGACAAAAGGAGTAGAGCCCAACCCAAGAGTTGAAAGGAACAAAAGTACAAGCAAGACTCTCAAGGTTCTTACTCAATATAACCCTTAAACACTCTTTGAGCCTCTTTGATCTTTTCTTTCGCAGCCCTCTTACCCCTGACCACATTACAAGCCCATGTGGATCAAGGAATGACTAATTTTGCTTTTAAGTTGGGATTCTGGAATGAAACCCTCACACGCTTGAGATTGTTGAAAAATATATGGAAAAAAAAGAGAATCCTCAAGGTTTCGCACTTGCACATTTGAGAAGAAAACTCATTCGACCAGGAGCTCGTGGAAAATACCCAAAGACAATTGTGGTAGTAGGGTACATCTGATGTTAGTCGTTCATGTGGACTCCTTAGAATTCCTTTTGAATCCAAGGATGACCTTTGTTGTATAAGTTCTTTCGGGATCATCCCATGTCATCAAGTTTCAGCGGGATCAACAGACCCATGGCATCACTCTATGACCTTAAATCAAGAAAGTTTCACTTGGTCATATACCAAAGTGTAACAATCCATTGCAATACTTCAGTGGTGCATGCGATTGGTCCTAAAGCCCTATATTTCTCTTGTTGTGCAGAATAATCAATGTTTTTTAAACAAAAAAAAAAGATGAGCCCTAGGATCAATATTTCGGTTGATTAATTAAATGTCAAACGGCTCCATTGCCGTCACTCCAAAATTGTCAAGTGACTAAATCAAACAAAACATACACTTTGAGGGAATCCCTGAAGAGACTTGCAAGAAGATAGGATGAGGTCTCATGAGTTATCACGTCTTTCAGAAAGAGACAGTCAATTTGTGTTTTCCAAAAAAAAAAGAAAAAAAATAAAATCAAAATCAAATCACAAAAGTAGGAAAGAATGTCATGAACATTATACAATTTTTCCATTGCATTGCATTATTGTTTACAAAGCCTGCATTTACTGTATTTCAAGATGAAGGTTGCATGCATCTGCATCCCAAAAATCATGTTCATATTAAGCTATAAGTTCATAGATTTCTCTTTATATACCAACTTCCCAAATCTAATGTCCTATCTTTTAAGTTTAGGATCAGAGGCCCTCTCAAAGAGTCAATCTTTTGTTTTCTCATAAGGTTGAGCCCTTTGGTACTAGTACCTATTGGCTTGTTTCACAGGACTCAAAGTCCTCACCTTTATCTTTCACATGACTCAAAGTCCTCGCTTTTATCTTTCATAGGACTCAAAGTCCTCTCCTTTATCTTTCATAGGACTCAATGTCCTTACCTTTATCTCTCATAGGACTCAAATTCCTCGCATTTATCTTTCATAGAACTCAAAGTCCTCTGCCTTTATCTTTCATATGACCCAATGTCCTCTATCTTTATGCGTTCATAGGACTCAAAGTCCTCTATCATTTACATTTCAAAGACTTCAATGTCTTCAGTCATTTATGCTTTCAAAAGACTACAATGTCTTCATTTACATTTCAAAGGCTTCAATGTCTTCAGTCATTTATGCTTTCAAAAGACTACAATGTCTTTATTTACATTTCAAAAGACTTCAAAGTCTTCAGTCATTTACGCTTCCAAAAGACTACAATGTCTTCATTTACATTTCAAAGACTTCAAAGTCTTCAGTCATTTACGCTTCCAAAAGACTACAATGTCTTCATTTACATTTCAAAGACTTCAATGTCTTTAGTCATTTACGCTTTCAAAAGACTATAATATCTTCATTTACATTTCAAAAGACTTCAATGTCTTCAGTCATTTACGCTTTCAAAAGACTACAATGTCTTCATTTACATTTCAAAAGACTTTAATGTCTTCAGTCATTTACACTTTCAAAATACTACAATGTCTTCATTTACATTTCAAAGACTTCAATGTCTTCAGTCATTTATGCTTTCAAAAGACTACAATGTCTTCATTTACATTTCAAAAGACTTCAATGTCTTCAGTCATTTACGGTTTCAAAAGACTACAATTTCTTCATTTACATTTCAAAGACTTCAATGTATTCAGTCATTTACGCTTTCAAAAGACTACAATGTCTTCATTTACATTTCAAAGACTTCAATGTATTCAGTCATTTATGCTTTCAAAAGACTACAATGTCTTCATTTACATTTCAAAAGACTTCAATGTCTTCAGTCACTTATGCTTTAAAAAGACTACAATGTCTTCATTTACATTTCATAGACTTCAACGTCTTTTGTCTTTTATAGGACTCAATGTCCTTGTCTTTGTGCTTCAGACTACTCGATGTCCTCTGTTCTATGCTTTGAATAAAAAAGAGAAGAAAAAGAAAAAAGAAGAACTTCAGATGTCTTCCACTCTATAGAACTTCAATGTCCTCATGTTTTCTCGGTTTCACTTGGTTTTTGCTAGTTACTCGGTCAAATAGCAAGATCGCTTGAACGAAATTAGTGTCCTTATCTTTACTTCCCTTTTATTTCCAATAAAAGATAAGTAAAGAGGGCCAATTGTCATACCCTAATTTCATCCAAGGACTATCGTTTGTTGATCTTTTGATCCTTGCTAGTCGACTTACGGTGTTGAACGCCAATTACAATGCGAAACAAATGATCATTCGATGTTTTGATCAAGAATGCGAAAGATACCAAAAGGGAAGGGCAAAGGGGTCATTTCAGGGAGTTTTTCTAGACCCTGGCTCACCCAGGCCAGCCTTTGGCTCGCTTGGGCCCCTAAATTGCTTAGGGGTGAAGGAACCAGCTCGCCTGGGTGAGTCAGCTTACTTCAGGATGAAGCAACAACTCGCCTGGGCGAGCTGCCATGTCCCCTAAGGCCATTTTTGCTATAAATAGGCGTGAGGGAGGCTGAGTAAAGGGTTCCAAGGTTCAGCATTGAGAGATTTTGAGAGAAATCATAGACAAGAAGAAAGAAGAGAAAAATGAGGCCGAGGTGCTACTGAATTGCGACCGTAATCGACTTCTACATCGTTCTTCGTTCAGTGTTCTTCGTTCGTCATTCAGTTAGTATTTGTTTTAACGATTTAGATACAGTCTATGCACCCTTAGTGGGCCCTCTTTTTTGTTTTTTGTATCTTCATCTCCTTCTTCTATCATCGGTAAATGTCTTTCCTTTTGTAAAGTAAATTTTAACCGATCATTAGTTATGTAAGTCATCTTTTAAAGAGATTGAAAGTTAGTAAACAAAATCAAGATAAAACCAACTCATAACTATTTTCTCTTTATCAAATATCACTTGAGGTCACTTCAAGGTCCAACGCCTTAACGACTCTCCCTGATTTTCAAAGTTTAAAACATTGTTTCAAGGTCCAACGCCCTTAACGACTTTTGTTCACAATTAAAATCAATCTTTCAAAAAACATAACATCAATTTAACACACAAACTTTTAGACTTAAAGAACTACGTAGGTCTGAATTCCTCATTGCACTTGAGGATACGTAAGAGCAAGGGCAACACCCTTGTCGACCCCAAAAAAATAATAAACATAAAAAGGGAAAATACATAATTTTGAAGTCATGTTTTGCATACTCGATTAAAGGTTGTCATCCCTTGTGACGGGCGCGTGGGGTGCTAATACCTTCCATGTGCGTAAACAACTCCCGAACCCTTATTCTCAAATTTCGCAGACCCCTTTTTGGTTTCTCTAACGTTTTCCTTAAATAAACGTTGGTGGTGACTCCACGCGTTTTCTTTATGAGAAGACACACTTTTTTATTTCACCTCACCCTCCTGTCAAAGGCTAGGTTGCGACAGAACCAAACCCTCATCCAACAACTCCTTTACTTGAGGAATAACCTTATGCCCAAGAGGTGTCGCAGTGCTAACAAGTTTCCTTTTACAAAGGAGAAGATGTGGAAGTTGTCTAAGAAGAGGAGTTTCTTTAATGTTTGTCTTTATTGCAAAATGACTTTTCTTCTTAGCTAACCTCTTGGAGGAGACACTTACCTCCTTACACTCCTCCTTAACCATTAAAGGTTGTTCTTCTTTTCTTTTTCTATTCTTTTCCTCACTCCATTTGAGTTTTATTTGTGCTTGATCCCTAGCAACTTGTGAAGGTGTCAAGGGAACAAGTTTGAATTTTTTTGCTTCCATGGGTGAGGGTTATTTCATTGGTGAGACCATTGTGGGTTGCTTTCTTCTCAAATTGCCATGGTCTACCCAAGAAAATGTGCCCTGCTTCCATAGGGATTATACCACATAAAAATTCATCACAATAGTATCCTATAGAAAATGGTATCTTTACTTGTTGATTGACTATCATTTCCCCTTGCTCATAAGGCTTTGGGTGGGAAATGATAGTGAGACTCAACTTGGATACCAACCTTGTTCTACAACAATTGCAGCAAGACCCACTATCCACAATGAGAGAATAATTTTTGTTTAAAACTTGCATATTGTATGAAAGATGTTCTCTCTTTGGGTTTGGGTTAGGTCACAAGATTGACTCCCAAGGAGCCTTCTCACCATTAGACGATCACCTTCTTCATAGGGGTAAACCTCTTCAATATGCTCATCACCCTTGGCTTCACCCTCACTTCCACTTGAGGAAGGAGAAGAAGTAGCCTCCTCTTCGCTACTATAGATGTCTTGACCTCTCATGATCATGGTTTTCTTTGTGGAGCATTGAGAAACAATGTGGTCATTCCCAATACATTTGAAGCACTTGACATTACTAGTTATATGTTGTGAACTAGCCTTTGAGTGATTTTGTAATAGCCGTGCCTTTTGGGTTTTTCATTTATATAATAAATAAAGAAAAAAAATTAATTTGGCCATTAGTTCCCTCATTATATAAAGGAACTTTTAACCCATAGCAGTTTTTATAAAACACCTTCTTTTCTTTTTTCTCTTTGACGCACAAGAACCTTAACAGAGCAACTGAAGGAGGAGCTCTAGAGAGCACTAGAAACGCCACCATTGCTAACAGAGAACGCTTGAGCGACTACATTAAGGTAAGTGATGAGTTACTCATGCTTCGGGATTAGAAGGAACATGTATAGGGATCCCTAAAGGATCAATTCTGGGTTATTTTGGGTCGTTTCTTTTTTCTGAAATTAAATTCTATTTTTTCTAAATTTTTCACTTGTCATTGTGATCGAATTTCACTCGTGCAAAATTTGATTTTTTTTTTTACATATGTTTCAAGCTTTGATTTCCATTTTTGAATTGTATAATAATTATATATATATATATATATATATATATATATATATATATATATATATATATATATATCTGGAGTTATACGATTTTTTTATGTATGCGTTAATTTTTTTATATACGATTCCCTCACGTGAATGGTCAAACCTCAAATTGATTTTTTTCGTGTGAATAATTCTTGTGGCCTGGATTTTCTAATTTTGGCACTCAAAGCAGCATCACCCCTCTATGTCCTTTGGTTATAATAATTAAAATATGTGTGTGGGTGTTAGATAGATATAAGAGTTGTTTTTCAAATGTTTTTTAATAGTCTAAACGGATTTGCAGCAGTAAAATGTTGATACGTTAGAGGCTTCCCTTGAAGGTGCAATATATATGTGTAAAACCTTAATGATTGTGCATATTAAATTGGTAAACGGATTGTAGCAGTAAATATTTCTTTCAAGGTGCAATAATACCTGTTTAATATGTTAATCATTGGAGATATTAAATTTGTAAACATTTATGCAGCAATGGTAATATTCATACGATTCTTGCTTTTATTTATGTATATATATATATATATATATATATATATTTAATACATTCTTACTTATATATATATATATATATATATATATATATATATATATATATTTGGTGTTACATGTAATTGTATTGTGATGTGTTATATATATTTGCTACAGTTAAATATATTTATAAGCTTTGAAGTTAGATATATTTCATTATTATAATACATGCTTACCTATTAGTTAAATATTTTTGTAGTTAGTTAATCGAGTTTATATTGTTAGAACTTATATTGTTATTAATTAATTGACATTGAAGATGCTATAGTGTTGGTTTGATATGTTTTTGAAAATTATTCGAGTCGATGTGTATGTACTGGGTTGTGTCTTATAAATATTTCTATGAATGTATAACAAGATATATGAGTATAATTGAAGTATGCGATGAATTGTGAGTTATGAATTATGCAATCACACAACTGTAAGACCCTATAAGGATGACGAGTTAATGCGCAATGAGTTGTGATGTGTTTCAAGGTGGGAACCCGATGAGTTTAATCACTTGAGGCGCAATGAGTTAACATAATTTTGGAAAATAATTGAGATTTTGAAAACAATTGAGTAGTTGTATGCATTGCATAGTTCATAGGTAGAGTCTATGTGTTAAAATATTTTCTGGGTTGGACCTAAATCAAGAGGGAGAGACCCTGACAGACACCTCAGAGTCTAGGCCTTGGGGGTAAATACACTCAATTTGAGTGCTCCTTTAAGCCTGTGCTGATCCCATATGGTTGGAGCATTCTCACAAAATAGAGTGATCCTAACTAGTCTCCCTATGATTTCACTTAGTGAGAGTGACCTCACTTACCCATTGTGAGGTATGTCCCATCATGTACTCCTAGGCGCCCGACGAGGTTTTTCACTGAAAAATGGTACCACATTGAATGTAGGCTTGAGTCTAGTGTATTTATTGCATAATGCTTGTGTTTGACTTTCATTGAGTTGACAATTGCGGTTTGATGTTATTTTCTGAAGTGTGTGAACTTGAGTAAGTGTGATGAATGTGTGTGATTTTGTGAAGTGATGTTGTTTATATAAATTCATCTCTAAGTATTATATTTTTCAAATGCTCAAGTGTTTTATTATATAGGAATGTGATAACCCATTCCCAGTGTGTGTTTGTGTTTGGGCTGAATGCCATTTTGTTTCAGGTGAGCTAGCACATGATGAGTTCCATGCTGGAGATGAAGAGGTTTCGCCCGTGCCAGGGAAATGCTCTGATAAATGTGACATCGGGGCATAGGATTTTATTTCATATTTTATAATTCCAAGAATAATATAGTTGTTTTATGTTTTCTGCTTTTGTGTGTCTTCTTTTCGTTCAGAATGAGCGACCTTGTTTTGAGCCAAGATGATTTTATCAGTATTTGAATAAGTTTTATTATGATTTCACCAAGCGAATGTGAACCTTTTACCCTTTTGAAATGTTTTTATTTAAATATGTTTTAAATTTTTTAGATAATTCTGCATTCTTATCCTTTTATTTTATATATATATATATATATATATATATATGTCTGTGTGTGTGTGGAGTAGAGGGTGTCACAAATTTCCTCTATGTTTTTACCTTTATCATCCTTTGGCTTAGAAGGTGGTACTCCTAACAAACTTGCAATTTGGTCCTTCTTTCTATAAGAGTAAGAGGTAGAGTTTTTAGAAGATGGTTTTCTCTTTAATTGTTGCTCTACCCTTATACAAAGTTGAACTACCTCATCTAGGTCCGTATATGGAAGAAGTTCAATCTTGTCTCTTACTTCCTTATTTAAACTACTTATGAACCTAGCAATGCGTGTTCAAGTGAAATTTGAATAGAAATTCAAATTTCCCTTAAATTTTGTGTGACACTTAGGCTATAAACAGAGGTCTTGTGTGCGCATTTTGCAACTTTTATCATTTGAGAAATTAGAATTCAAAGTTTAGACCTCATTCTCCCTCTTCTCTGTCTCATAATTTCATTCCTCTCTCTCCCTCTCCCTCCACTCATCTTCTTCTACCTTCAAGCTCTTATCCATGGTTTTCTATGGTGGTGAGCTTGTTCTGGACTCATCTTCTCCTTGAAGTGGCATCCCCAATCACCTTTCCTTCTTCTTTATTCTGCTTCCATTGATCTTCGAGAATCAAAGGACTCCATTAATGAAGATGATCCAAGGCCTACAAGCTCTACATGGAGCTACATTAATAAAAACTAACAATTAACATTTGTCAATAATTATTTTTAGGTTTCTATGGTAGTATAATTTTCTGTATCGACTACATTTACCTATAATTTTCTGTAATATTAAAGATCAATTTTAATGTGATAGCAATTTAAAACCTTGGTTTTGATAGCATAATTGAGTTTTGATGGTCGTGTTGCAGAGTTATAGTTAGTGGGGCATGAAATTGATCAGATGGTGTTATAATTTTGTAATTTTCTGGAAGAGGTGAAACAAGCAAAGAATTTGGTAATGGCTTTCAATTTTTTTTCTTTTAATTGTTGAAGCTTGGAATTTAGAATAGTACACGGTACAAAGATAAACTATGATTGACATGCATATAGAACGATCCTATATTGGATAATTATGGAAGGTGATTGTCACATGATGGATGTTATACTTTTGTTAGCACTTGAGTTTTTTTATTTACCATTATTTCTATTAATTCGCTTAGGAAAATTACACAGTAGTCCATTGGTGTCTATTTATTTACCAAACATTTTCCGGTTAACATGATTAGAATGTAGTTCCCCACCCCAAGGTGCTTAATACATAACCTGTTGTATAGTTTTGTATTAATTATTATTGCAACACTCTCAAAGTTTATATATTATTCCAAATTATAAATTCTAATGTTTAACAAATAAATTTACTTCTTAATCAAATTACAATTTTGCTACTAAAGAAAAAAAAATATAGCCTAGTGTAGCAGAGCAACCCGCAGTACGCACGAGTTACATACTAGTTTTCTTTTAAGGATACTTAAGTTGTTACACAATACACATCAAGGTGAATATGAGTGGTCTTCATTTGTCTAGTTTAGTGGTATTGAGGGGGGTATAAAGGCACTTGGGCTTAAACAAATGGGCCTAAGCTTATGTTTAAGGAAACACGTTCGGTTAGGTTCAATTATCAATGAAATAAAAAATCAAACCAATCAAGTATACCTGTGTCAAGGTCATTGCTTCCTGCACCTCCCTTGTTGCTTCATGACCTCCATTATTTGAAAAAATAGACGAATGGACAAATATGTCCCTCACTATCACAACTTAGCCTAGCACTTTTTCTTTCTTTTCTTCTACATCGTGACACCTGTAACAGTCGTCCCTTTGTTTCTCTTAAATATAAAGGAACTTTAACCCTGAGCAACTTTGTAAAAACATTTATGTTCCTTTTTCTTTGACTCTCAAGAACCCTAACAAAGCAATCGGAGGAGGAGCTCTAGAGAGCACCAAAAACACCACCATTGCTAACGAAGAACGCTTGAGCAACAACCTCGAGATAAGGGATGAGTTACTCACACTTGAGGATTAGAATGAACATGTGTAGGAATTCCTAGAGGATCAATTTTTGGGTTATTTTGGGTTGTTTTATGAAATTCAATTATTTTTTTATGTTTTAATCGCAGATTGACTACGTTTGATGGACCAATTGGTGTTTTTTTGGTGAAATTGATATATTCCTGTGTTGAGTGTGTACCCTAGAAATTGAGATTATTTATAATTAGCATAAAAATTGCATGGCAGTGATTTTTTTTTATACTTGATATATTAGCCTTTCAATCTTGTTGATTTCTTTTTCTATTTTTTTTTCTAAAATTTTTGACATCGCACTATATATAGTACACATATTGACACTTTTATTTCACAAGCTTTATGTTTTTTATTCCATGTACATGACTTCTCATCATGAAATGCATAGGTGCAGTGGTTATTAGATAATTGAATTGACTAAAGCTATTTGAAGGAATTGAGTAAATCTTTATTCACATCTGTAATTAGGCATTTGCTAGATGTCCATGACTTCATTGAAATATATTTTGGATATAGATATACATGTTCACCAAGTATATAAATTTTTTATTTGTTATATATATATATATATATATATATATATATATATATATATATATATATATATATATATATTTAATATGTTTATGTTAATATATTTAATGTGTTTAATTATTTTTATGCACCTATATATACAATATTTATCTAATGATACCTTTACTATTATTGTTATTATTAATTATATATATATATATTATTATTACATGTAATTGTGTAGTGGTGCATTATATATATTTGATACATGTAAATATATTTATAAGTCTTGAAGTTAGATGTGTTTTGTTATTATTATTATACATGTTTATCTATTTGTTAAGTATATTTTGTAATTAGTTAAATTGTGAGATGTTAAATTGTAGACATGAGATATGGTTGTAAATGAGTGTGCGATTAATACTTGATGTGATATTACTTGTGTTGTGAGTTGTGAATTATACAATAACCCGACTGGTGTTTACCTTGAGAAAAGTGTTTATGCGCAGTATTAAAGGGAAAGTGTAGGATTCCTAGTTAGGAACCTAAAGTGTTAAATTGTAGTGCAATGTGCTAAACGTGTTTGAAACATAAGTGTGAGGTCGTGGGTATTGTATAATTCATGCACAGTATTCGCATGCAAAAATTGTTTTAGGGGTTGGACCTGAATCAAGAAGTGAGGCCCTAACGGATTCTTCGGAGTCTAGGCCTTGGGGGTAAAGACACTCAATTTGAGTGCAGCTTTAAGCCTATGTTGATCCCATATGGTTGGAGTGTTCTTGCAAAACAGAGTGACCCTGACTAGTCACCTTATAATTTTACTTAGTAAGAGTGGCCTGACATACCCATTGTGTGGTGTGTCTTGTTATGTACTCCTAAGCGCCCCAGTGTGGTTTTTCACTGACATGATATCATATTACATATAGGCTTGAGTCATAGTATAATTGTTGCATAAGACCTGTGAATTGTTTATTATGAAATCGGTGAGTGTTATTATGTCTTGACTCAAGTGTGTGATTCATGTATAATGTGATGGGTGATTGAAATATGAATTTTAAATGATAAAGTGGTGAAGTAATATGGATTGAATTAAGTTGAGTTATGTTATAAATAATTGTATAATGTATTTTGCTTATGTTTTTGTTTATCCATATTTTATTTAGAAATGTGAGAGCGCACTCCCGGTGTGTGTTTGTGTTTGAGCTGGTTGCCATTTTGTTTCAGGTGAGCCAATATATGTTGAGTTTCATGTTGGAGATGGAGAGACTTAGCCTGTGATAGGGAAATACTTTGATAAATGTGACATCGGGGCATAGGGTTTTACTTCATATGTTATAATCCCATGAATGATATAATTGTTTTATATTTTCTGTATAATGTTTTTTTTTTCATTTAGAATGGGCGGCCTTGTTTTGATCTAGGATAATTTTATCTTTTATTTGAACAAGTTCTATTATGATTTCACTAAGTGGATGTGAACCTTTTACCCTTTCGAATTGTTTTTATTTAAATGTGTTTCAAATTTTTTAATTAATTATGCATGGTTTTCTTTCCTTTTATTATTTGTTTATATTTGAGTGGGTAGAGGGTGTCACAACACCTCCTCTTCCCTCTCTTGGTTGCCCCACACCCTCACACCTTCATTGGCTTCTTGCACCTCTTGTTTTGCTTATTCATGAGTAAAATGAGTCTGTGATATCACCTACTTCAACCATTTTTTCCAATAGGTAAGTTATATGACTTCTTCCTTTTCCCTTTTATCTCTATTTTCTATAACATTTCTAGATATCTTGATCTAGATTGTGTTTATCCAGATCAAGCTATCCGTAATTGGACAAGGTAATTCATAAATATATTCTGGATTGCATGATCCATTTTTTACAATAGGTAAGTTGTGCCCTTTTCGCTTATTCTTTCTATTTTTTGTAACATTTCTGGATAGCTTGATCCAGATTATGTTTGATTATATCCGGATCAAGCTATCCGTAATTGGACAAGGCAATCCAAAAATGTATTCTGGATTGCATGATCCGTAAGACACCAAATGCTATGTATCATGCTACTCGGAATACATTTCCAGATTGCCTTGTCCAATTACGGATTAAATAACCCAAAGTAATGTAAGTCAATCCAGAAATGTGTTCTAGATTGACTGGTCCATAAATTATTATAATGTTACGAATCAGTCAATCCGGACACATTTTTGGATTGAATTACATTATTCTGAATCATTTGATCCATAATTTTATTTGGGAAAATGAAATGTAAATTGATATTAAGGAAATTTTTATTTTAAAAAAAAATATTTAGCAACCTATATTTGTAATTTTAATTGATATTTAGATAATTATATTTGTTATGATAGATTAATTGATATGTAGGATATTGTAATTGTTAGGATAGGTTAATTCTGTTGAGTTTGACTCTGATTATAAATGTTGGAATGTCTCAGACTATCTTCACAATATTTATACTATCTTAAAAATATGTTGACTCTAACTCTGGTTATTGTATGTTCATATTATTGTTTATACAGATGTGCCACGTACAAGAGGTGGTGATTGCACCAGACCTATTGCATTTGCAGGTAGGGCTGAAAGATGTGCAATTGTAGATGAGGAGTAAGACATTTATGAAGGTTCTGAAAATGTTGCAACTGACGACATTGCACCTTAAGATGTTGTGTTTGGTGGTGGACTTGAGGACAAATTAGTCCTTATTAAATATGTTGATCACGTGGCTTGTAAACTATGGGATGGCTTGGTATACCAATAAAAACAATCTAATATTTAATTTTTTTTTAATTGATTCCTATTTCATAATTAATTATGAAATATAAATTTTTGTAGGATCGGCGAGAGTTAAAGCTAGTAGCACATGGAAGGAAGTTAAGGGATTTGCCCCTCCCCTGCCCCCCCCCCCCCCCCAAGGAGATCATGAGTGTGGTGTAGGATTCATGGTTACTTCCATTGACAGAATGCAGTTATGAAACTGTTGACAAGGGACTTTTCTTTGCTTTTGCAGAGAGGCGGCATCATCGGACCAACACCATTCATTTGACTATAAGAGAGATGACAATCACACTTGATGATGTGTCATTATTGCTGCATATTCCTATTGTTGGTGGTTTTTATAGTTACCTACACACATCTAAAGAGGTGGCTATAGCATTGTTGATGAAGTTTTTGAGAGTGGACAAGGACGTATTTTTGGATATGAAACAGTGTAGAGGGGGACATGTTCGCCTATCATGGTTGTGAGTTGTTTATGTAGATAGGTGTAGGGACGAGTAGTGCGACCATGCTACTAGAGCTAACTTGTTGCACTTAGTGACATGTTCAATTTTCGCTAACAAGAGTTGGACACAGGCCGATGTGTCATTCTTACATTGTTTTTGTCACCTTGATCAGTGTGGGGGATATGCATAGGGTACAACTGCACTTATATATCTATATTAGAAATTGGGTGATGCAAGTTTTGCAAATACAAAACAACTCAGCTCGGTGATTATGCAACTCTATTGTAGGTAATTATTACTACTATGGTAACCTTAAATATAGGGAATTTAGTACTTGGTAACATGTTTCCTTAGTCTTGTTATTGTTGAAACAAGCATGGGTCTATGAGCATTTTCCTACTATTGGGCAGAGGGAAGTGAATGGAAAATATACAAAGGAATTGCCGTGAGCCAGTCGTTGGACAATTGTCATGAATTTTGCATACCACTTAATAAAGTCGGATGAGATGATTATTGGGCCCTTAGGTTCTGTTGTAGGTTACATGGAGTGGTGTTTTAGAATCTTGCATCCATTTGTACTCTCAACTAATAAAGATTCGCATTCCTATTGTCCTACGAGTGATACCAAACATAGGAGATATGTTGGAGTCAGCCCCTGTAATTTGACTATGTTATAAATGTGTATTCAACAATTTGATGGAATTGTTATATTGATACATTAACTGTTTATTTTTATTTATTTATAGGACATATGTCATAAGACTGTTGAACCCTTGCAGGAGATGATTGACTTAAGGATGGTGACTGAGAGTACCACGACATGGGATAACGTTCAAGCAGCACTTTGTTGTTGTCTGAAGGTACTCACAGTGGAAATAATAGTAGAGGATAAGGAGGTAGAGGAGTTCAGAGTAGCTGGAGAGGATGTGGGCGAACTTAGAGTTTATTGCAAAAACTTTTGACATGATATTTGGTTAACATAGGAACTTATTGACTTTTATGTCATGCTTGGTACTGTGATGATCTTTATTTTGCTATTGAGACATGATTTATGTTGCTAATATAGGTTGATATTTTATTGTAGTCTGGTCATATTTTAGGGAAGGTTATGCCAAAATTTTGACAAAAAATTATAACCATATTAAAGTAACAAATATCACACTTAGGGTCTTACAAACACAATTACAAAAGTATATGTTAAAAATACAAAAATATCATGATAAGTCTAATCAATCTTCTACAAGGACGACAAGATTGTGTGTGACGCCAATTAATTGTGAAAATTGTTGCATTCGGCCACTGTAGGGAGTGAGCCGTTCTTTTGCTACAGGATGACAATGTGTAGACCATATCACATAGGGATTTGGTATTAGACAACAATCCTTTAAGAATACATGCATAGAAATTTTAATAGTCAATTAAAGATTATAATAAAAATGTAAGAGTGATCAAGAACAATTGGCATTGACATGACCCACACAAATCAAACAATGAACTAATGTATCAGTTGGAGGTTGGGATCTAAATGGGAAGATGGTCAAACATTGTTTTGCCGATTAGAATACAAATATGATATTGTACCTAGATGCCATAATATATCCCATGTCTAGTATTGTCATCCATTTATCCATAGATGCCTGATAAAGAATGAAGTTAGTAAGCATAATTACATAAAATTTAACACTTACAAATAATAAATTGAAATTATAGACTTTACCATAGAAAGACCATCAACTAGTAAAGATATCTTTATGACCTCCTAATACTCAGAACTACCAAATATAATGGCATACTCATCTCATCTCTAACGAAGTTCTTTAAGCAAATTGTTACGCACTAGAGGCCAAGTGTCTTCACCCATACCTAGTAAGGAAGCAACTGCACGATAACCACAATGGCCATCAACCTTTACATCAACAATGTCCAAAATATATGGGTTAAGGTTAACATGAAATTCATCTAGCATGAAAATATTTCTTTTGTGAATCTTTTCCAACTTCAATTTTTGACCCGATGCCTTGGATGACTTCTAATTGGATGAGCAGTCATGCACAAAATGTAATGCATCAACATGTTCAAATTATGAAATATCACATTTGGTTGACCTTTCCAATTTACTTGCACGCCCTTTTTGTGATCCCTTAGTTTTTACCTTATCAAACGGTGGACACATTGAAGTTATGTCAGGGTATGCTATTTCACGAAGTTTACTTTTTATAGTAACTTTCCCAATTATGTTAACCCCTGCAAAGCATTTTAATATAACATCAAACTTTTGTTGCACGAACATATCTGCAAATGGCTCGTTTGAACCCATATCTACAAAGCTTAATCTAGTCCAAAAACCATTAATTGCATCAACTGGTATGCTACCCATGATATGCATGACTAGTTCATATGCACAAGGGAGACTATGTGTATATCTTATGATGCATCCCACAATGACCGCTATCAGCACCAACAAACTTAACTCGATCCAATTCATCTTAAATATGATTCAGACCATACCCTTTAAAATGAATCTATGCAATCTCTTATACAATGTTACATTATAACTGTGTCCCACAAAATAAATACTCTTCTTAATGAGGCTTTAATTTCAGAATGCTACAATGTGATCAAGTTGTTCATGGCATCCCAACATTTACACAAGTCCTCCATGCTATTATGAATCAAGCCTCTTTAAGCTCCAATGTGCAAACTCAACCTTGTTAATCAACAAAGTCCATACTAGTTTCAATATATTATACTTTGTCAAAATAAATATAGAAAGTAAAATACCTATTGCTTGTTGTGTTCCCTAAGTGCATAACTTTATCCGTCCATGCTTTTACAAAACATTCCTTGTGAGGGATCAACCATGTATTCTTCACATACTCAACAAAGTACTCCCATAGTGAACATACAATTCCAAACATCTTGAGACATCCCTTATACTTAGATTGACTAGGGAAATCTTTAAGACTACCCCATGCATCCATGACTTGGTCCCATGCCCCTTTGGGAGCAACGTACGTCTTGCATTTCGCTTTCACATTTTTGTCAATGTAAAATTGGCACAATAAACTACGAGTTTCAGCAAATACATATTTCACTGCATTCATCGAGGCTAAATCTATGTTAGTGAAAATCACTTTAGGCAATCCATCTAATCTCAATAAAAGTCCTTTTATCTTTTGAAGTGCCCAAAAAAAGTTATCCTCTCATTCAGCCTCCACATATACAAAAGTTGCATAAAATGTCATTCCAATAAGAGTCACACCAACAATTTCAAGTAATGGTAGTCTATATATGTTAGCTTTGTAGGTATTGTCCATCAAGAACACTATGTTAAGTGCATTAATCATTTTCACAGCATCAGGATGTGTCCAAAAAATATCGCGCACAACTTCTGATGTATCATTCATTTTGCCAATGAATATACATATCTCGTTCAAGTAAGATCATCAAATGTTGTATTTCCGTTCTACAACCTCTTTGAGATGAATGATACAGAGTCCTTGCATTATATACTTGTTTTATTGCAGTCAAATTTCTTTCATTGTGTTGTTTGAATGTCAACAAGATATTTCTTATATTTACCTTACTCTTTGTGATATCAACAACCATTCTCTTGATTATTTAGTTGGCCAACATTCCGATGACCAACCAACAATTGAGATAAATCATGATTACACGCCCCATAAATTAACTTTAATATCAATCCTTCATCATGCTTCAATGGTCTTCCTCTTAGCCTAAAAAGACCGTGGAAGATCCCAAGAATCCATCCTACTATTTCTTTCAGGAAATCCATAAAAACCCATGAGATGCCAAACATGTTTGTCTAGATAGTGAACCTCCTTATAAATCAATTTTTGAGAAAAACTTGTAAGACAGATGATGCAATTCTACCCCCTAAGGGAATTGGATAGAAGACTCCAAGAAGATTGGGCCAGAGATGCAAGAGAAGGCCCTAGGGTTTTCATGAGCCTTAGGGTAGATTTCAGGCCATGGGCTATGTGTGAGCCCACTTATCTTTGTACATATTAGATTAAGGTTTCATTATTTTTGGGCCTTGTATTTAGGGCTGCATAATATAGGTAGGGTATCCTAGAAATGTTGGATTTTTCAGCCCTTATATTTTAAGACACCTAGACTAGTTTTTGTATTAGGGGTAGTTTTGTAATTTCACATGAATTAAGTGAATATTTGATGTGTGTGTTGGGAAATAAATTTAATTGAATTGGGAGAAGCCCAATCCAATTAAATTTTAGAGGGGGAGGTGATCATTTGCTTGGTACACCTCATTTCCACATCATATAGTCACACTTTGTGCATGTCCTTCATGCTTTACATGCCTCATGACCCCTAATCACACTTAGTGGAGAATCTTAGACTTGATCTTTGATTAGTGGGATGAATCATAGCTAAAATCCACTAATCATAATTAGTGAAATTTTGCCTCCAAAATTTGGCTCCACAAATTCAATTTCATATTCAAGTGAAATTTGAATAGAAATTCAAATTTCCCTCCGATTTTGTGTGACACTTAGGCTATAAATAGAGGCCATGTGTGTGCATTTTTTTCAACTTTGATCATTTGAGAGTTGCACTTCAAAGTTCATACCTCATTTGAGGCACAAAATTTCGTGCCCCTTCTCTCCTTCTCCCTCCTTTCATCTTCTCCTACCTTCAAGCTCTTATCCATGGTTTCCAATGTTGGTGAGCTTGTTCTTGACTTATCTTCTCCTTGAAGTGGCATCTCCAATCATCTTTCTTCCTTCTCCACTCCACTTCCATTGATCTTCAAGAAGCAAAGGAATACATTGATGAAGAAGATCCAAGGCCTACAAGCTCCACATGGAGCTACATCATGTGGTATCAAGAGCATCTTCGTCTAGGTGATGTTCTTTTGCTTCCTCTATCTTTTTGTTCGTTCAATTCACTTTAATTCCTTGTTCTTCATCTTATTTTCCATATATATCCTCTATTGTCTTGTGGTTTGGTGCTGCTTAGAGTAGATTCAAAAAAATAAACCGATTAAATCTTAGATCTACACTTGTTATTGCATTTCTATGGTTCAAATTTTATATATCTACTCTTGAATCATGTTTTTGTGATGATTTTAGGTTCTATCATTTATCAGTCATAATATTCTTGTGCTGAACCTTTAGATCTAACTTTTCTTCCAAAATATTGATTAGAAAAAAAACACAAAAATCTAAGTGTAAATCACTTAATCCATGTTCTCTCAGTGTCCAGGAAAAAAAAGTGAAAGGGAAGTGTGCTTGTTGTTTTGGCTCGAAATTTGTTCTATAATTGGTGCCTATTTTATACCAATCTTAGTTCTGAAATTTTAATTGAAAATTAGTTTGAAAACAAGTGCCAAAACTAGAGGTTTCTTGAGTCTTTTTTTTTAGATTTTTTTCTCTACTCTAGAACATTTCTAGGTTTCTCTTTGAGTCCTAGCTTGCTTTTGTGTGCTTTTCATTGCTTTAATTGTTGAATAATCCTTGAGAATTTGTCTTGTTAGAACTCTATTGGTTTAGCTTTCATTTCATTTTTTGGTCTTTGGTTATTGTTTGTCTGTTTGTTTCCTTGTTTGTGAGTTTCCATATAGGGAATTGGAAAGGAGGATTAGTGTCATTCCTTGAAGAATTTGAGTTAAGAAGCAAGGGGCCAACCACCTTAAGAGCTATTGGACTAAGAAGCACTCCAAATTGAGTGAATCATTCAAGAGAGCACAACCACCAAAATTGAGGACCGTTTTGTAATTTTGTAATTGGCAATTTACTTACCTTTATTCTTTTCAAGTTTTGTAACAAAAAAGGCCTTTCATTGGAAGTGTGTTGGGAACCTTCAATAGGTTACCAAAATTCCATTTGTGTGTAATAATTTTAGGCAATTTTCCCTTAGGATAGTGAGTGTTTTGTTGGTAACCTTAAATGTGGTCATTCATACACTCTTAGGATCCTCCTAGTTTACATTTCTTGCACTTTAATTTCTTGCTTACTTTCATAGCTTACTTTCTTTACTGGTCACACCTAGTTTATCTTGTTATTACATAATAATTTCTTCTTGCTTATCATGCTTATCTTGAGTTCTTTTGAACCCTAGATTTTACCTTTTACAAACCCCCAACAAGAAATAACCACAACTTAGGAACCAACATGAGTCATCATTCATCTAGTGTTAATGGTGAGGGTACTAGTCTTAAGGATCCTCTATCTAGAATCTTAGATAAGTTGAGTTCCCTCATGTTATGGAAAGAAAAACTAGAAAGAAAATAAAAAGGAAAAGAGAGGGTAGAAATAAATCAAGATGAGAAAGAACAAATAAGAGAGGAAGAAAGAATAAAAATAGTGAAATAAATGAAAAGAGAAAAACATGCCTCCTATAATAGTCATGACTCTTGCCAGAGTTTAAGTGAATAACTTAGTGACTATTATAGAGGGCGCCATAGATCATTCCCAGAGAAGAGAAAAGGATAGAAGGCCTCAATAGGTTAACATCAGCCTCCCATATTCCCATGGAAAAGATAATGTTGAGGCCTACTTAGATTGGGAAATGAAGGTTGAACAACTTTTCTTGCCATCATATTAGCGAAGAGAGAAAAGTTCCATTGGCTACCTTTAGCTTTCAAGGGTATGCCCTCTATTGGTGGACTTCCCTTGTCAGGGAACGAAGGATTCATGGGGATCCTCCAGTAAAGTATTGGAATGATCTTAATAGTTCCCTTAGGAAGAGGTACATTCCCTCCTACTATGAAAGAGAGCTTATGGACAAGCTCCAAAGGCTTAGACAAGGGAGTATGAGTGTTGAAGAATATAGACAAAAAATGGAACTACTCCTTTTAAGGGCTAGACTTAGGGAGGTGGAATGGGCAATCATAGCTAGGTTCCATAGTGGGATTAATATGGAAATGAGGGATAAGGTTGAACTCCTTCCATATAGGGACCTAGATGAGCTAGTCCAACATTGTATAAGAGTGGAGCAACAACTTAAAAGAAATCCTTCTTCAAAATTTTATGGCTTTCACTCTTATCCAAGGAAGGACCAAGCCTAAGGAATTTTGGGGGCTGCACCTTCAAAACCCAAGGAAGATAAGGGTAAGACCATAGAGAAATCCACCCCTAAGACTAGTTCCCAAGAAAGGACTAGCAACATTAAATGCTTCAAATGTCTTGGAAGAGGTCACATTGCCTCTTAATGCCCCACAAAGAAAACTATGATTATGAGGGGTCAAGACATTTATAGTAGTCAAGAGGAGACTACTTCTTCCCCTTCCTCTAGTGGAAGTGAAGATGATGTAAGGGGTGAAAAGTCTAGTGAGGAAGTCTACCTCTCATGAAGAAGGTGACCTCCTAATGGTTAGAAGGCTCCTTGGAGGTCAATCTTGTGATCTATCTCAATCCTAAAGAGAGAACATCTTTCATACAAGATGCGAAATTTTAGATAAAACTTGTTCTCTCATTGTGGATAGTGGATCTTGTTGCAATTGTTGTAGCACAAGATTAGTTTCCAAGTTGAATCTCACTATCATTCCCCACCCAAAACCTTATAAACTTCAATGGCTCAATGAGCAAGGGGAAATGATAGTTAACCAACAAGTGAAGGTACCTTTCTCCATTAGGACATATAAGGATGAAGTTAATTGTGATATAGCTTCCATGGAGGCAGGACATATTCTTTTAGGAAGGCCACGACAATTTGATAGGAAGATCATTTGCAATGGCCTAGCTAATGAGATTACCTTCACCCATCTTGGCACTAAATTTATGTTGCATCCTCAAACACCTTCACAGGTGGCCTAAGATCAACTAACTATGAAAGATAAGAGGAATGAGGAAGAAAAACTAGAAAAAGAAAAGAAAAAGAAGGATAGTAAGGCCTTGTCTTCAAAGGCCAAGGGGAAGGAAAAAGAGGAAAAGGATTCCTCCAAGAAGATTGTTAAGAAAGAAAACCATTTTGCAACAAAATGTGATATCAAAACAGCACTCCTTCTACCTTCTCCTATCAAGGGAAACATCCCTTAGCACTGCCATACCTCTTGAGCTTGAGGTTATTCCTCAAGTAAAGGAGTTTTTGGATGAGGGTTTGGTTTGTAAGAGCTTAAATCCTTGTGCTTTCTTGGTGCCCAAAATAGGTATTATGAGCCACCAAATCCCTATGATAGGTGGTATGATGAATGTATTGAGTGGTGCAACCCTCTTTTGTAAAATCACCCATGCATTCAACATCTTCATGATTCACATACATAGGAACTCATTAGGTAGGTTTGTTCTTATTTTTTTTTTCAATACAAACCTAGGTGCTCATATGGGACACCTTAGGTTTGTCACACTTTTTGGTAGTAGTAATCAACATGAAAATATAAAACAAAATGTATGTTTTATTGCATTACTTTCCTTAATTTTTTAAATGGTGATCAAGGGGTTCCCATGAACCCAAAAAGAATAAAAGTCATTCCTGAGTGGTCCACTCCACCAAGTATAAGGAAAATTTGGGGCTTCCATGACTTAACAAACTTTCACAAAAGGTTTGTCCCATATTTTTCTATACTTGTAGCACCATTCATTGAGTTGGTGACGAACCATGTTCTCTCCTGGGAAGATGCCCAGGAAATGGGTTTCAGATCTTACCTTACTCCAACATATCAAACACCACTAATATATATGTTTTTATTCTTTTTACAGATGTTGAGGGAAGAAGCCAAGAGTTTCAATAACCTCTGGATTTGAGGTCAAATCCTTTTCAAGGGGGAGGGAATGATGCAACCCTACCCCCCAAGGGCATTGGATAGAAGACTCCAAGAAGATTGGGCCAGAGATGCAAGAGAAAGCCCTAGGGTTCTCATGAGCTATAGGGTAGATTTCAGGCTTATGGGCTAAGTATGAGCCCACTTATCTTTGTATATATTAGATTAAGGTTTCATTATTTTTGGGCCTTGTATTTAGGGCTCCATAATGTAGGTAGGGTATCCTAGAAATGTAGGATTTTTCAACCCTTATATATTAAGGCAGTTAGACTAGTTTTTGTATTAGGGGTAGTTTTGTAATTTCATATGCATTAAGTGAATATTTGATGTGTGTGTTGGGAAATAAATTTAATTGAATTGGGAGAAGCCCAATACAATTAAATTTTAGAAGGGGAGGTGAGCATTTGCTTGCTACACCCCATTGCCACATCATATAGTCACACTTTGTGCATGTCCTTCATGCTTTACATGCCGCATGACACCTAAGCACACTTAGTGGAGAATCTTGAACTTGATCTTGGATTAGTGGGTTGAACCATAGCTAAAATTAACTAATCATAATTAGTAAAATTTTGGCTCCACAAATTCAATTTCAAATTCAAGTGAAATTTGAATAGAAATTCAAAATTTCCTCCAATTTTGTGTGACACTTAGGTTATAAATAGTGGTCATGTGTGTGCATTTTTTCAACTTTGATCATTTGAGAATTACACTTCAAATTTCATACCTCATTTGAGGCACAAAATTTCGTGCTCCTTCTCTCCATCTCCCTCCACTCATCTTCTCCTACCTTCAAGCTCTTATCCATGGCTTCCAATGGTGGTGAGCTTGTTCTTGACTCATCTTCTCCTTGATGTGGCATCTCCAATCATCTTTCTTCCTACTCCATTCTTCTGCCATTGATCTTCAAGAATCAAAGGACTCCATTTATGAAGAAGATCCAAGGCCTATAAGCTCCACATGGAGCTACATCAACGACAGTCAAAAGACTTCCTCCAAAACAAAGTTAAGCCATTGCTCCTACCAAAAAAATCAGCATAGAAACAATAATCAAAATTCAACTTCACTTTTATTTCATAAATTCTTTAGACACGAACCAACATTTTAGAAAGAAAAATAACATCCGATTTATGAGCTCGGATGAGGTCACAGAGAATTAACTACACGTGGGTTGCCCAGGCCCTAACAATTCTAACTTAAATAACTCATTGACCCTAGCAGGCCTAATTACCAGGTCCACCATTAAAAAATGCTCTTCGCTTTCAAGTTGTTGGTTCCCTTCAAGAATAGTATTGGTAGATGCTTCATTATCCATGTTAATCATGGTGGTTGTTTTAACCGCAATAATTTTTTTTCCTCTTTTTGACCCCACAATTAAGTCAGTCACCATGTCATCATCTATTTCTCCATTATTCATGGGATTTGCATTATTTGAAATTAATGCTAGATTGGAAGATTGAGGTAACAAAATATTAAGATATTTGAAAGTTGAAATTAAAAGATTATTCATTTTTTTTGCCATCATTGCTTCATTATTAGCATCTTTTTAATTCACATTAATGTGCATTGATTTTGTAGTCCCTGAATCCTTGGCTGTCATGTTTGATGTCTATCCTCCTTCCCTGAGGTAACGAGAGCCGCCGACCATGGTGGAAGGGCAAACCTTGCCACAAATCTCTAGTCCCCATGATCATTGCTCATCATCATTCTCACGTAACTCATTTGTATGCCCTAGGAATCCATGATAGTAACAAAAAAGTCCAAACCTTTCGTATTTAAATTGACTAACTTTGCTTTTCTACCTTCTTTTCTTACCTTCTTCGTTCACTTGAGGTTTGCTGACATCTACCAAAACTTTGATCTGTATGAAATTCATCCATGGGTTGGAATTGTGCTTGTCATCATAATGCAAAAACATGCCCAAGAAGTTGCCAATATTTTGCCCCACTACTATTATGGCGAAGCCTAGGGGATATTATGCACCCGAGACCAAACTGAAACTTTGTTTAAAGACACTTTGCTTGGGATTTCCCCCTCCTTAATGATGTTGAGAATAAGGAGATTTTTTTGAAAGACCAAGGCCCCCCTTCATAACCCTTTTCATGTCCTTGTGATGATAGAACTAGAACGTGAACACTTCATGATCAAGACTCCTTCCACCGGACTCCATACCTCTACTATTTGTTCCTTCATAATGTGGACTAAAATTTTCTCTTTCATGATAAACCTTCCTGTTAGAGATAGGGGGAGCAACATGAAGAAGCTTTGGAGCTTAAAGAAGTTTTGTCTTTTTACATGTCCAACTCTTTGAGTGGTGAAAAGTGAGTTGTGAATTTCTCTTGAGATCAAGAAGACACTTATTCACTCAAGCAAAGGTTCTTGCATGTGATTGATTAGGTTGTGTCTCTCCTTGACCCAGTTTTTTGTGTGTTTTACATGTTGCTAGCATATGCATGAATTTCTGAAGGCATGCTATAATAGGTTTTTCTAGTTTGGGTTGAGGGTAGGTTTCTTCTAGACTCTTATTCACAAAAGACCCTAGGGTTGGGTACCTTAGTCTCTTTTTCAGGGGTAGGAACTGAGCTTGATTGTGATTGCTTGTAAGAATTCTATATGCATAGTGAAAATCTAATTCGGATAGGATTAGATAACTGGAGTAGCTTCTCCAGATATAGAGAGTGAACCAGTATAAAAATTGGTGTACATTTTCTCTTGATCTTATCTTTTTTTCTCATTGTATTCTTGATTACTAAAGGTTAAAGAAAAAAGATTTTTGAAAAAAAGAACTTTAAGTCCGATTGTGGGATTCTATATGCATAGTGAACTTAGTCTTCAAAATATTATGTTTGAGCTTGATTGCATAACTATTGTGATGGAATCTGTGGAAGATCTACTGATAGTTCATATTACAATGTTCTTTTAGCACAATGTATAGGTTTTATAGCTATACTATTTTTTCGTTTTTGCTTATTCTTACCAGCTCTCCAACTTTGGTATCTTCATAGTGTAATTTGGCTTCTCAATTATGGGAATAAATAGAATGCGGACTTAAGTCATTAAGAAGCTATGATTTATTACCAGCTAGTTGAGTGTGTGTGACATGGTAATCTAATGAATCACTTCTATCTGCCATTTGTTGCAGCCTAGGGGTAATCCTATCTACCATAAAAGCTTGGACAATCGGATCTGACTAGGAGTTGATTGCTGTGTTTTATTCACCAAGTATAAACATTATTAAGACTTGAGAGAACCTTTTCATTTGACATGTCCAATTATAAGTTGGTACCTATGTTTAGTTTTGTCGTGGTATATTTGTGGTATCAATCTTGGACTACCCTGTTTAACGTTGGGTTTAATTTTTGGTGCAGTGTGGTTGGAGCTACTACAATAGGTATTGGATTTTATACTATGATGTGGGAACACTCTGAAAAGAATGATATGGTAAATGAGAATTGTGATTTTGTCCCATCTTCTTCAGCTCCTCTGTTGTCTACCAAAAACATGGATGTGTAGCTTTACTCGTGGTAACAGGGAAGGGAATACTTAACAATGGTTCATAGTTAGCTTGGTTGTATTGGTAATAGTTTTTCAGTTGTTTTCTGTTATAGCAGCTAATTTTTCTCATATAGATTGTTAAGACAATTAGTGACTAAATAAGTTGCTTTTAAGTGCTCATAGCTGATATATATATATATATATATATATATATATATATAAGGACAAATCAAATTACACCGATGTAATTTTGACAACTAATATATCATTTTTATAACTTGATATAAAATGTGATTTTTATTGATCAAACTGTTAACTTTTATCTACATATTACTAAGATTGTCTATGTCAAATTTTCTCAAAATTAAACAACAAGAAGATAATCAAATGATCTATATTTTAGTATATTTTGAAATGTTTATATTACCTCAATTTTAATATATGAACGATATAACAAATGATTTTGGATTAATATGAAATTTGACATATGTGATTTATGTGAAATGAATTTTCAATCCAACAGTGAGTTTTAAGAAAATATTATCCAATCGAAAATAATAAATGATGTAGTTATTATCAAAATTATAGTAGTGTAATTTGATCCCTCCTTTTTCTCTCTCCCAATGAGGGAGTTTTTCATTTGAAGAATTCACTGCAAATTCAATATGATATTAGTAGAACATTGCTTCATTTGAGCTTCTTTGTTCAATCTTCTTGATCAAGCTTCTCTAGATTATTCTTGTGATTTGAGTTCCCTTCTATTTTATTTTTCCTTTCTTGCTCTGCTGTTGTGCAAGTGGTTGGTTTGTAAAATGGGGTGGGGTGTTTCATGTGGACAGTGTGAAACTGGATTTTTTTTAAAAAAAAAATTGAGCTAGCTGGTCATAAGGTGACATGGTTCTCATATTGATGAGGTTAAGTATGCCTTTTTCAATTCAGACTAAGTATGGACTCCAATTATGATTGGCGAAAAGGGTAACCTTTTCTAGTATATTTGTGTTCTTTTTATTACTCCAATTTCCTTGTGCTTACTTTATATATATCCCACTATTCAGAAAAGTCCTAAAAGTATTATTAATTGAAAATATATAACTGTATCAAGTTTTAACATACATAATTGGTTACTATTTGAAAGCATTTACTGTATCATTAATACTTTTACTAATTTTTTATTCTATAAAATAAATATCCGCATGTTGGCTTACCTCTTTAAATTGTCAAGCTCTATGCTTATGTGCTTATGGTCTTATTGATTCCATCTAGTCATCTAGACAGTATACAAATAGTGCAAGAATACGCTTGTGGGTTAAAGTATTAAATATTTCCCTAAATGTTTTTTAATATAATTGTAGTTTAATATTTATTAACAAAGTCCCAATAATTCTTAAAAATATTAAATAAATCCTTTTTCATTTACATTCAGTAATTGAACCAGTTTAGTAGTCTAATAAGTAAAAAAATCAATAATTTGGATGTATAAGATAAAAATAATGATCACATCTAGAGTAAAAGAAATAGAGTATCAAGTATTCTAAGGAACAAAAATTGTAAGAGCAGCATTAGAATTAAAATTACAAGCATTTGTGAAGTATTTATGTTGTAGGTCTAAGTCTGGGTTCTATTTATTCCAATAATTGAGAAGCCCAATTACACTATGCAGATACCAAAGTTGGAGACCTGGTAAGAATAAGAAAAAACGAAAAAATAGTATAGCAATAAAACCTATGCATCTATAAATCATCCCAACAGGTCCAAGAAACTTCATTGCAGTAGTATTTGAAAAAAATGAAAAATTACACGATTTTAGTATATGGCTAGTTAGTCTTTTTGGGTACAATTTCAAGGTATGGATAAGATAGTCACATAGGAATATAATAAATTTTAATGACCAATTAACATATATAAAATTACTTTAAAGTTAACATAATCACAAGACAATTTTCTTTTTAAAGGAACAAGATTAACTCATTTCATTGATAATGTGATGCAATTTAGTATATGATCAAAGATTTGGATACGAGCACAAGATATTGATGCCCTTGCTAAAAACTAAGCAACAATATTTATTGTTCTCCTAATGAAACTGACCATAGAGTTTGAAAAATTAGAAAATAAAAATCTTCATTGTGCTAAAAGAACGTTGAAATCTGAACTTTCAGTAGATCTTCCACATATTCCATCACAACAGTTTTGTAATCAAGCTCAAACATAATATTTTGATGACCAAGTTCATGATCCCAAAGTAATCCCAAAATAATCACTAGAGTTAATACAACAATTTAGTGATATTGTAATTAGTTTGATTTAGGAATTAATGATATGTTTCTTCATGTAATTTTTGATATGTTGGATTTAAGAAGTTCACTTTAAATATTTTTGTCATATAATATTTTATTGCATATGATACGTAGTGAACAAATAAAAAGAGATTGTGGAAATTATAATGGTCATTACAACGACTGCTATGTCTAAAATAAAATAAAAATAATGTTTTTTTACGGTGGTTAAAACTTAACCGCCAATGAACCATACAAATACATAATACTGGCGGTTATTAACTGCCACTAAGGTATTGATAGTGAATATTAGTCCCTAACTTAACGCTAGTTACTACCACCATAAATGAACTTAATGGCAGTTGTTTTGGCACCACAAATGACTTTGCATCTGCAGATTTAGAGGCGGTTTTGTAACCCTCAAAATTCCTTTTTAGTGGTAGTTTGAAAAGAATGATTATTATTCATTTTAAAAACACTACTAAAAAAATGTATTCTACAACACAAAAACTATGATGGTTCCCAAAAACCGTCTTAAAATATAAGGCAATGACAATTTTGTAACTAGGAGAAGTTCAACAATCACTATTAGAAAATACACTTTCAACATCGGTTATTTAGAACATTCTACATCGGTTCTAAAACCGATGTTGAAAGTGACGATGTTGAACGTATGAATGTTAACATCGGTTTTGGAGAACCAATGTTAACATACATATGATAACATCAGTTCTCTAAATAACCGATGTTAAACACAATGAACAACAGCAAAAAAAGTGTACGCATGATGAACGTTGACATCGATTTTCCTGTAAAACCGATGTTAATATGTTATTTTAACATCGGTTTTCTAGAAAAACCGATGTTAATATATGCCCTTAACATCGGTTTTTCTAGAAAACCGATGTCAACGTTGATGATGCATACACTTATTTGGTGTAGTTCTTTGTGTATAACATCAGTTAATTATTAATAACCGATGTTAATATTCAAATATTCACATCGGTTATTTATAACTAACCGATGTTATTGTAGACTAGTTGACATCGGTTATCTACAGATAACCGATGTTAAAATACAAACGCTGACATCGGTTATACACAAAAAACCGATGTTAATATACAAACGTTAACATCGGTTTTCTATTATAACCGATGTTGGTTATGATATTAACATCGGTTTTTGTTAATAACCGATGTTGTTTTCAAATATTTTTTTTATATATACTTTCTGTTTTTACAATAAACCCAAAATTGTACCTGTCAAATGCAATTTCAGGAGGCCCAATTCACAGCAAATAAACATTTTATTCTGCTTTCAAACAGTTTTAATGATAATAAACATCAAACAATTGATTTATATATTATAAAGACCAATCAACAAATGAATTCAATGTTCATGTTACATAGAAAATGTACAAAATGTACAAAATGTCAAAAATGTTAAAAAATGTCCCTAAATCCTAGGCCTGGTCTCTAACTCAGAGATAAAACTGTGCCCACTGAATCCGCAATGCTTTTAATCTCTCAGGCTCCAATGGTCGAGGGTCGTTAAAATACTGCATGATTAAATAAATCATATTAAGTTAATAATGTAATACAAATTATAAATAAATCGATTTTCTTTGAAATAAACTTACCGCTTCCCAATTATTTCTAAAACTTCCTAAAATGATGGTGGACATCCAGTGCATGACATAGTAGCTGCACTCAGTAGTTCCTTTTTGTCAATTACACTAAATACATAATGAAATTTGGATATTAATTAAACAACTAGTGTACAGACACATAAAGAAATATATATATATATATATATATATATATATATATATATATATATATATATATATATATATATATATAAGTGGAAGTTTTATGTAAATGACGTACCTTGACGACAATCCACCTAGCAGAAGCCTTTGATTTAGGCTGTGGAGCATCATCAAGACCCTTGATAGCACTGTTCCATATGAGTAACAATTAAAAACTGGTGTTGTATGTTGAGGTATTACAATGCAAATGTATTGAAAAGAACACTAACCTATTAATAGTCCCCTTAAGGTAGTTGTCTGGCCTATTATGCAATGAACAAAACCAGACAACTAAGTGTTCCTTGGGCAGGATGACCACCATCTGCCAATGTCCGCTGCAGTGGAACCTAAAATGGGTTAGTACATTAGTAAACATTAATTAAATTTTGTTATTTTGTGACTTGCCCATTTAGGTAGGCTCCAAGATACACATCGCGTTGTGAACTCTGCATCCAACTCTTTATGTAACTTTCATATTCAAACTGGGATTGCCCAGACCTCTGAATGGACTGAGGCTCGAGGAATCCATAGATATCAGAATTCCCCGCTCGCATACATGTTTCAGTGAGATGCCTGTTTATGTCAAGTGAAAGTTAAATATTTATGAATTGAAAGCCTTTTATATAAAGACTTACAGAATCCACAATTGTAACACTAATATGCTGAGACATTGACCATCGTGTTCGATTTCGGAGAGGTCTTCGTGCATTATGTACAGGGAGAAATCTGGAATAACGACCCCGAACACGGTGACATCCCATCTAACCTGATAAGGCCTCAAGAAAAGCTCTGGGATGGTCAATGTCATCAGATAAAGCAGATCATCGACCTCCGGATCGGGCTTCGGAGGTGGTTTTGGCGGAGACACAGCTACCTGTTCATGAAACAAAGTTAAATAGCCAAATTTGAAGCACGCTTAATGAATTAATTTAAAAAGAAGAAACATATAGTAAGGACAATAAGTACCTGGTGCGATAAAGACTTGATCAGATGTGTTGGTCAAGCAAGGAAGGTGTGAAGTGCCTGCCCCACTAAGGAAACCTTAGCAGTGGGTACAGGAACTGGAGCATCTGCATCTTTAACCTCGTCCACACTCACCTTTACTTGGCCAGGCAACAAAGGAGTGTTATGAACAAGAATGGATCCCTCATAAACTCTCCCCACGGCAACCAGGCGGGCAGGATCTGCTTCTATGTACAAGCCACACCTGTCAGAGTCACCTGTCTCAGGATCGTTTCCTGAGGGATCAACACAACTCCCCTTTGTGCTCACCCGAGGACCAGAGGGACCAGGACCAACTAGAGGCTCAGGAGGTGCCTGAGATTGCATCTGTGACTGAAGCTGGCTGAAGGATGCCATGACCTGCCTCGTCACTTTCTCTGTGATGGACTCCTCTGGCTGGTCCCTGATCTGCTGAGTCAGCTGCTGTAATTCGTCAGGAGGTAGGGAGGAAGCGCTGCGGGATGTCCGTGGAGCCGATCCAAAGTATTGCTTGATGGTGACACCGGCTCCAGCAGCACGGACACGTCCAGGGTGCTCTAGACGTCCAATAGCAGCAGCCAAAACATCCTGACGTCCATGGGGGACGAACGATCCCTATGTGGCCTGCTCCTCAAACGAATCCTGCACAGAAAACACACAGTGGTACATGGCATTCTCAAAATATTCAAACATAATTGTAATGGTTAGTTGAAAATGACTTACAATCTTCTCAGCGATTTCCTTTGCGGCCTCAGTCGTCATCTCCCCTGTCTTCTTCGTGCGGGCCATCTTCCACTTCACGTGGCGTCTGACCGAAGATTGAGGGTCGATGATGCCATCAACGCTTCCTGATTGTGCAGCTTCTTCTTGGTCTTCTCAGCCAGGAGCTTTTGCTCCAAATAATCATAACCCCCACGAGACAAAACGTGGGGGGCAGTATTCTGCTTCTGGATGGCCTGTGCCTTGATGCGCACATCCTGGAAAAATTAAACAATAATGTTTGAAATGGGTAGAATGAAGTATAACAACATCATGTTTAATATGAAAAACAACTTAAATGGCAAAGGAACATACCTCCCAAGAAGGGTCTTTACGAGTCTGGCAAAACTGGGCCCACTTTTCCTTGCTGATGCCGTATTTGTCACAGACAGTGTCCTCGACACCGTCCTGATCGGCTGCAAGGGCCCATTTCCTCGTGAGGTCTGATTTAAACTGCCTCCATCTCTCCCCCACGGTCTGTAGTAACTTCCTTTTCGTCCTACTGTCAGAAGCCTCTGGGATATCAAATTCCACCTGACAACATGAAACAAAGTTTATTTGTTACAATAATGAAATTTTTTGGCTATTAATTACACACAATCAAATAAGAAAAGACAAATACCTGAATATCCTCCCAAATCAGGTCCTTCTGAGCAGTAGGGACCTCCTTCCAGTTCTCGTAGGTGATGTCCACCTTATCACGTGCCACAATCCCCAAATATGTTCTTAATTTCTTCTTGTGGGGACCGTCGGCCTTCCTTGTAGCAGGATCAACATGCACCACTGGTCTCTCAACACCAGGTGGTCTAGTGGACAACGATCGTAGACGTGAGGCTTTGCGTGTCCGCTTCACGGCAGACGTCGAAGCCGATGCGTCCGAAGTAGGAGGAGGACGAGGAGGAGAAGGAGGAGAAGGAGGACGAGGAGGAGAAGGAGGAGAAGGAGGAGGAGGAGGAGGAGGAGTAGTGGAGGCAAGTGGAGAACCCAAGATCTTTTATACAATAACATACAAAATTGGATTAATGAAAAGAGGATCAGTCATAAGTTTTTTTTGGAAGGCAAAAGTATAATATTATTAAACAAAACCCCACCATATAAGGAGACAAGACAAATTAACCAAAGGACTCTGAAAGATAGGTAGTTGTGCTTTTTAATTGTGATTTCATCCATGTTTTCTTTGATATTGATTTTCTTAGGACTTCATCCATGTTTTCACAGCATTTGATTTTCTTTTTTGCAGAAAAGAAAGATGGGAACGAGCAACAATTTGAAGGTTGTACATTCAGGAACTAAAGAATTCAAAATAGCTAGTAATAAGAGGGATTTGTTTTTGGGATTTTCTGAGCACCAAGAGCGGCTACGCAAGAAGCTTGCACTTGAGGAGGGAAGGATATTTGCAGTTAATGAACAACTTTCTTAACTATTTGTCCTTTAGATTTTACTGTTTTTTTTTTCTTATATGTAAATATAAATAATATAAGGCTATGCCATAGGGACATGGTCATTTTTACCCCTAACAATCTTAGAAGTAAATATAGACCATGTTTTTATGGAATACCCTTACACCATTTATATTTACATATTAGCAAAAAGAAATAGTAAAATCTTAAGGACAAATAGTTAAGAAACTTGTTCATTAGCTGCAAATATCCTTCCCTCCTCAAGTGCAAACTTTTTGCGTAGCCGCTCTTGGTGCTCAGAAAATCCCAAAAACAAATCCCTCTTATTACTAGCTATTTTGAATTCTTTAGTTCCTGAATGTACAACCTTCAAATTGTTGCTCGTTCCCCTCTTTGAGAATGAGGAGGATCTTCATAGGACTTCATCCAGCTGATGTTTGTCGGCAGTTTCATCATCCACCACCCTTTTCTTCTGTGCCATCTCACGTTCATTGTTGTTAAACCCATATTTATGCCTTCTTCCCTTCATGTCTTGTTTTATCACAACTTTAGCTGAATCTCCCATCTTCAGCATAGTTGAATCTCCTGTCTTATTGTCCAATGATACACTTTGATGGCCTGCATCTCTTTTCTTCGTATGTTCTACTACTTCAGCTTCACAATGCATAGAGCAATCAGAATTTTCCAGTGATCACCAAAGGCTTCTGCATCAGCGTTGACACTCTCCCCCCTTTTTGGTTTATGCTTCTGTGTTTTCTTCCGTGCTTCCTCCTTATAATTCTCAGATTTATTGGAGGTCCCACTAGAAGGATCAGCACCAATCCATGCATGTTCCTCCTCTACCAGCTCAATATCTTTCGTTTCACCTTTGCTTTTGTAAACTACACTATAATTTACAAAACAAAAGTTGAAAGGAAAGATATTGACCTGATAGACGAGGAAGAAGCACAGATTGGTGGTGATCGTTCTAGTGCAACCTCGAATAAAGCTGAGATTTATAACGAGGAGGCACGAAAGAAAACACAGAAGCATAAACTAAAGAGGGTGGAGAGTGTCAATGATGATGCAGAAGCCTTTGGTGATCACTGGAAAATTCAGATTGCTTTATGCATTCTGAAGCTGAAGCACTAGAACATACGAAGAAAAGAGATACAGGCCATCAAAGTGTGTCATTGGAGAATGAGACAGGAGATTCAACTATGCTGAAGATGGGAGATTCAGCTAAAGTTGTGATAAAACAAGACATGAAGGGAAGAGAGCATAAATATGGGTTTAACAACAATGAACGTGAGAAGCCAGAGAAGAAAAGGGTGGTGGATGATGAAACTACCGACAAACATCAGCTGGATGAAGTCCTAAGGAGGCAAATTAAAACAAAAAACCGATGCCTCAATCAGAGAAAAATGTAGTTGTCACTTACTAGGTTTGGTGACCTCTGTCTCTGCAGAAAATTACATTAGACGATGTTAATCAATTCTCCTTCATCATGATCATTTCGATTAGCATGAACGTCGTCAGCTTCTTCTTCTCCGACAATGTTACCAGTGATTTGAGCGGTCAAAGAACTAACATAGGTGTCCATGTATGAATCATCATCTTCTACATTAACACCAACTGTTTTGCCCTACAGAACCACGCACCACCTTTCATCACAAGGGTCTTGCACGTAAAATACTTGTCTAGCTTGTTCTGCCATGATGAAAGGGTCATTGTGGTAACCAAGTTTCTTTAGATCTACCAGGGTAAATCCTATATCATCGATGCGCACACCGGTGTTGCTGTCAACCCATTTACATTTGAAAACACATATTGTAAATTTCACATAATTAAGCTCCCAAATTTCATCAATGAACCCAAAGTAAGGGATGGAAGCTACATAGGGATTGGCGTCATTGACACTTGCAAAGTGTTGAGATTCAGCCCTTAGGGTGACCCCGCTGTTCTGCATTGTACTTTTGTCATCTTGTGCTTTTTTGTAAAATGAATATTTGTTTATGTCGTATCCTTGCCAGGTTATAACATTTCTTTTAGGCCCATCTGCTAGTTTTCTTAATGTTTCAGAAGCATTCTCATATGAAAAGATTGTATCTTTAAACCAATCACAGAAAGTCTTGTTATGCTTTTTCAACGCCCAATTCTTTGACATTTTTGGATTATTCATGCTTGACTAAATTTTCTTCCCATCAGACCTTGGATGCAACTGTGATCTTATACCCATATCAGCTAGATCTTGACGGGTATTCAAGCCATCCTTCGTCTTGCCTTGAATGTTAAGGAGCGTCCCAATCACACTGTCACAAACATTTTTCTCCACATGCATAACATCAATACAATGTCTAACGTCAAGATCACACCAGTACGGAAGATCAAAGAAAATGGACCTCTTCTTCCATATGCAACTCTGACTTTTATCCTTCTTTTGGGTCTTCCCAAATACAATGTTCAGGTGTTGAACCCGCTGATATACCTGCTCACCAATCAATGGTATCGGCGCAATATCATGCTCTTGACTTCCATTAAAAGCTTTTCTCAGTCCTCTGTAAGGATGATTGGGTGTTAGAAAGCGACGATGCCTACTGTAGACTGTTTTTCTCCCATGTTTAAGTTGTATGTAACTTGTATTTTCTTCACAGATGGGGCATGCATGATGACCCTTAATACTGTAACCGCTGAGATTCCCATATGCTGGAAAGTCATTAATGGTACACAAAAGCATTGCACGCATTTCAAACGTCTCCTTGCGAAACGCATCAAACACTACAACCCCCTCGTCCCACAACTTTCTCAGATCTTTAACCAACGGACTTAGATAAACATCAATGTCATTTTCTGGCTGTCTTGGGCCCGATATCATCATAGACAACATCATGTATTTTCGCTTCATGCACAACCAAGGAGGCAAATTGTAAATTACTAGCAGAACTGGCCATGAACTGTGTTGAGTACTTAAGGTGCCATATGGATTCATTCAATCACTGGCTAGTCCAAGTCTAAGATTTCTTGGCTCATTCCCGAAATCTGGATACAAACAATCAATCTTCTTCCACTAAGAGCAATCAGCCGGATGACAGACCATTCCATCAGAAATCCTTCCATTTGCATGCCATGTAAGGTCTTTTGCGTCGTCCTCGTTAGCAAACAGACGCTTAAACCTTGGAATGATTGGAAGATACCACAAAACCTTTGATGGGGGGCCCTTGTTGGAGTTTTCATCAGAATTGTTTTCCTCTTCATCCTTCACTTTGTACCGTGAAGTCCCACAAATAGGGCATTTGGACATTTCTTCGAATTCATGCCTGTACAGTATGCAATCATTAGGGCAAGCATGAATCTTCTGATACTCCATACCCATCGGACACAATATCTTTTTCGCCTTATAGTAACTTTTAGGCAATGTGTTGTCCTCTGGAAGCAGATTGTGCACTACCTCAAGCAGTGAGGTGAAACTTTTGTCACTCCACCCATATCTGGCCTTCACATTAACCAGACTTAACACAGCAGACAACAGGGTTAAGGAATTCTTGCATCCTGCATACAAAGGCTTCTTAGAATCACTCTGCAATCCTTCATACACAGGGGCGTGTGCTTGCTGGAAAGACTCTTGTCCAAGGTCACGAATCATGTCCTCTAACCGATCTCCCACTTCTACATCAAACGGTTTAGATTGGGACCCACTCTGCATGTCTGTCACTTCACCATGCCATATCCACGTTGTGTAATTCTTCTTAATCCCATCACACAATAGATGGTCCCGTATGTCATCGAGTAATTGTCATCTTCCATTCAAACAGTTGATGCAAGGACAATAATATTTTCCTTCTTCATTCGGTCGACCTCTTTCTGAAGCAAATATCAAGAACTGTTCGACGCCATCCTCATATTTTGGGCTCATGCGACTTTCATTCATCCAACTTCGATCCCTCTAAGCAATTCCATGCATGAAAATCTCACTTTTTTATTTATAGGTGTGGCCTTATCCCATTTAGGAAAACTGTCTTTTATGTTAGCTTTAATCGTCAAGGTTACCATTATTTACAAAAATTTTACTAAATTTCGGCAGCATTTCACATTGGTCTCCAAGTACACGACATGACATCGGTCAAATGAATTTCCCGATAATCAAGTATGCACTCGGAGAACAACTTGAAATGCATTGAACCAAAATTTAATCAAATTAATGAAAATAATAATAACCTTCACGAATGAATCTAACATAAAAATACCAATCTCCCCAAACTGTCCAAATGGACAATTCAAGACTAAATACAATGACTAATGCAAACTGTCCGCAAGAGTCATTGCATTCAATCTCAAACGGGAATCTAAGGTTCACTCAGCATGAACAACAGTTGTTTATATAGCAAATTACACTGATCACATACAAGAACATACAAAAGGTAAAATTCAATTACGGGCAAATATAGACATCAACAGTTGTTTATGTATCTAATTTAAAATGTTGGGTTTGAAGGGTGCTTATGCTTTATTATTGTCGTTGGGTATATGTCTGTGTGTGTGTGTGTGTGTGTGTGTGTGTGGCTGTTTGTGGTTGTGTGTGTGTGTGTGTGTGTGTGTCTGTTTGTGGTTGGAGCTGTGTGTGTGTTTGTGGTTTTGTGTGTGTGTGTGTGTGGCTGTGTGTGTGTGTGTGTGGTTATGTATGTGTATGTGTCTGTGGCTGTGTGTGTGTGTGTGTATGGTTATGTATGTGTATGTGTTTGTGGGTGTGTGTGTGTGTGTGGTTGTGTGTGGGTCTGTGGGTGTGTGTGTGTGTGGCTGTGTGTGTGTGTGTGTGTGTGTGTGGGTCTGTGGCTGTGTGTGTGTGTGGGGATCTGTGGGTGTGTCTGTGTGTGTATGTGTGTGTGTGTGGCTGTGTGTGTGTGTGTGGTTGTGTGTGTGTGTGTGTGTGGTTATGTATGTGTATGTGTATGTGGCTGTGTGTGTGTGTGTGGTTATGTATGCGTATGTGTCTGTGGGTGTGTTCCTGTGTGTGTGTGTGTGTGTGTGGGTCTATGGGTGTGTGTGTGTGTGTGTGTGGTTGTGTGTGTGGCTGTGTGTGTGTGTCTTATTTCTGTAATTAGGATTTCTTAATTATCTGCTGATTAGGATTTCTTAATCATCATTTCTTGTTTTTATTAGATTAGGATTTCTTAATTTTTCTGCTATTTTTTCTTGTCTTATTTCTGTAATTACCCATAGGGATTTGTGAAACCCCTACACTATGTATTGTACCTTTTACATGATTGCAAATTATCCATTCAAGAAAAGAAGTGGATAATTTTGATGTAGAAGAAAAGAAATTACTTCGACTTCCCTTCACCATTTGGATAAGCCTTTCTCTGCAGTTTTAGTTTTGCTCCTAGATTTATCTTTATTATTATTTAGCCCCAATGCCTGGATAGGACTAGTAAGCAAGGCAAGGCAAAGAATGTGACTAACTGAGGGAGGCAGAATAGAATTGGAAAGGGGGGGGGGAGACAAACAACAAAACCATCAGAAAGATGGTTGAATATTCTAAGGTGCTGATAGCTGAACAATATAGAGTAGGATCAGAAACATATTATGCACCCTGTCTTGGGAGTTTTTTTTTGTCTCCAATCATGGGAGATGAGATGCCGTTAGAATTAGTCGTATTGGATTTAGCAAGAAGATTGTAAATATATTGGCTCTAAGTCACAAGTAGAGAACCATCAGAAAGATGCTTTACTTCAATGCCTAAAAAGTAATCAAGATGGTCAAGCTGTTTTAGGGCCAAGACTGATTTCAATTGACTGATCAATTGTTGAATTAAAATAGGAGAGTTCCCTGTAAAAATAATATCATCAAAGTAGACCAAAATATTGTGCAGTAACAATGATTGCTATGATTATTAATAGTGTTTCTAATATTGTCACTTGCAGTTTATTCAGCATATTTGTGGAGCTTCTGCAGGGTTGCAGGGAAAAAGATGGCAGTGGTGGTGGTTTGCTCTTACTTACTCGATTTGGAAGCATAGGAACAACATTATTTTCTCCAATACGACATTATTTTCCCTACGCTGTATCAAATCTCTAACCAATAACAGCAACCTATCATCCTCTTGGGAAGTCATAAGGAGGAACGGTGGGAATGGAACTTTAAATGGAGGGGAAACTTATTTGATAATGAAGCTACAATGGCTGCTGAATTCCTAGAGGAAATAGTAGGGCTAGCAGTACAGCAACAAGGAGCAGACTGATGGGTTTGGAAGCAAGACTCGAGTGGAATCTATTCGACCAGAACTGCATATAAGTTTCTGCTGGGGGAAATAAGGGGGGAATTAGAGGATGGGAGTTTCTCGCTTCTGTGGAGACTTAAAATACCACCTAAGGCAAAGGTATTTACATGGAGGCTCATCAAAGACCGTTTACCAACGAACATGAATTTAAGAGGAAGTCAAGTGGAGATAGCTGATCCATTATGCCCGTTCTGGAACAATTTGGATGAAGATGGAGCGCACCTTTTCTTCAACTGCAGCAAGGTACTTCCCTTGTGGTGGGAGACAGTCTCATGGGTCAAATCAGTGGGTGCTTTCCTAAAAGAACCGAAAGACCACTTCATGCATCATAGCAGATCGAATGCTACATGAACAAGGCTTTTTGTATCACTAGAAGGTAGATTTTTATTGAGGCTTTAGCAGATGTATTAGCCATAATATGGTTCCTAATTAAACTGTATTAGATTTTTCTAAGGAACCATATGTATGGGATCCTATCTATGTACAAAGTACCTCTGGTACTTCATCACTATTTACATAATGAAATATTTATATATTTTTGCTGATAAAAAAAAAACCATGCAGATGATAGCAACACACTAACAGCAGTACCAGATATAACACAGATAACAGCATCAGACAATAATTCCAACCAAGAGGAAATCATGACTACAAATAGCAGAGGCAATAACAGACCAAAACGCAACACACACAGGCCCAAGTACCTCAGTGAGTTCGTATAAGGACCACGGGAGCTGCAAGCCCGATAGCAGATTCTAGAATTCCTTCTACTTCGCGCTTAAAGCTTTTTCCACGTTTTACTTGATACGTGTGGTTATGCAATTTCAAAATTCTGTTATAACAACTTAGCAAAATATCTTGTATGAAATGGCTATAAAAAGGGGTAATGATGAAATAAAAAGATATCAGAATTATTCCCTGCAATTTAGCTTTTCTTTTATTCCAGTTAGCTATCAACTGGTCCGACCTTAGCTTTTCTTTTATTCCAGTTAGCTATCAACAGACTAATAGGAAAGAACAAAATACTAAACATTTATTTAATTAAATCTAATTAAAAATTTACTTCAATCACATTATTTAACAAAATACTTGCAAGGTAGGGGTGTCTTCTAAGAGCTGGAGTGTTTGGCAGCCTATTATAAGAAAGTTTGAAGCCAAGTTTGCAAAATGGAAACAAAGAAGTCTATCTATGGGGGGCAGAATCACTCTCATTAATTCAGTTTTATCAACAAAGTGTACCATAATTCTATTTATCAACAACATTTTTTTATTAGGGTAGCAGTGCAGGGTTATTGTATTCTATTTAGATTGGCACGTGATTCGTAGGACCTATGGTTCTGCTAGTCTGCTGGTTTCTACCTTGTATATTTAGTACCTCTGGTACTCACAATTATTAATACAAATTATAATTTTGCTGATAAAAAAAAGATAATACAAGAAAGAGAGAAGGGCAGTGGCAGTCACAACATATATATAGAGAAGGGCAGCATATAAAATTACAAAAACATTCAACACTAACAATGAACAAGTTCTGAGAGTTTAAATCACAGTAAATACTTCAAAAATATCAGTCCAATGAAAGAAAGGTCATGTAGAGAGGCATGAACATATCAGTCCAATGAAAGAAAGGTCATGTAGACAGCCATAGCATAAGTTACAAATATACTAGTAATGCATACAACAACAATTTCAAATTAGTTTTCGAATCAAAGATATAAATACCTGACTTTGAGGCTTCAAAGATATAATCAAAGCGCTTCCACAGCAACGCCAATTAGCAGTAGTAAATGATAGCCCTAAAAAAACCATACAGAAATTAGCCACAGTGTATTTAAAGCCTTTTATCAACAATATGACTCTCACTTCATGGTGATACATTGACTCTCAAAAGACATTATACTGAGAATGTATTTAAAGCCTTTTTCAGTCATTCTATCAAACAACTCATGGACAATTTTTTAAGAATACATATCATACATTGACTCTTTAACATAGTTGGGGAAGGCATCACAGGCCTAATGAGGGAAGCAGTCCGGAAGAATTTTTATAGTAGCTACAGGGTTGGAATGAAAAATGAACCCACAAACATTCTGCAGTATGCAGATGATATTGTTTTTGTAAGTGAGGCTACACGGGATAATGTCTTGGTGTTGAAGGCCATGCTAAGAGGTTATGAAATGGTCTCGGGCTTGAAGATTAACTATGCTAAGAGTCAGTTTGGTGTTATAGGGGGTGTTGTTACTTGGACCAATCAAGCAGCTCAAACCCTGAATTGTAGACAATTGGAAACCCCATTCACCTACTTGGGTATTCCAATTGGGGCTAAACCTTCCAGTAGTGTTGTGTGGGAGCCTTTAATAAAAAAAATGAGTCTAAACTATCTAAGTGGGCCCAGAAAAACATATCAAAGGGAGGAAAGATAACTCTAATCAATTTTGTTCTCAATGTTGTACCAATTTATTTATTATCCTTCTTCAAGATTCCACAAAGGGTAGTAAATAAACTGGTAGCCTTGCAAAGGAACTTCCTATGGGGGGGGGGGACTAAGACCATAGGAAAATTTCTTGGGTAAAATGGGAGACTGTATGCCTGCCCAAGTCTGAGGGGGGTCTAGGGATTAAAGATATCTCTAAATTTAATATAGCTTTGCTGGGAAAGTGGATATGGGCCTTAACTTCTCATCTGCAACAACCTTGGGCCAGGATTATCAATTCCAAGTATGGAGCCAAGTCTGATTTTCAGTCAGCTCGTGTTCAAGGGGGGCATTCATACTGGTGGAAGGACCTAAGAAAGCTTTATCACCAGTCTGATCAAAGCATTTTTCAACAATGCATGAGCTGGAAGGTTGGGTGTGGGGATAAAGTCAGCTTTTGGAAAGATAAGTGGTTAGGGGAAGGTCCTACTCTTCAACAGAAATACAATCAGCTGTTTCTCATTAATAGACAGCAACCCGACCTTATTTCAATGATGGGAAATTTCTCTCAAGATAACTGGAGATGGGACTTGAAATGGAGGAGGAATCTGTTTGATCATGAAAGTGATCTAGCTGTCAATTTTATGGAAGAAATCAGCTCTATACATATTCAGAGGCATGTTAAGGACATCATGACTTGGAAAGCTGATCCTAGTGGTGTTTATTCCACAAAGTCAGCCTACAAATTAATGATAACCCCCTCTACTCCAGCCTCTGAACTGAGATCCTCAACATTACTATGGAAATTGAAAATTTCCCCAAAAGCTGCAGTTTTCACTTGGAGGCTTCTTAAAGACAGGCTCCCTACTAGATCTAATCTCATAAGAGGAAATGTGATCATCCAGGACACTGTTTGTCCCCTCTGTGGCCTAGAACAGGAGGAGGTGGGCCATCTATTTTTTAACTGTAAGAGGATAATAGGCCTGTGGTGGGAGTCGATGACATGGGTACAGGCTCAGGGAACTCTCCCAACTTCTCCAGTGGATCATTTTCCTGTGGTGGGTTTTTGAAGGGCAGCACCAGAGGTGCTTGGTAACATCTTTTTCCAGTACCTCTTGTACTATTTTTGACTATATTAATACATATATATAATTTGCCTTCCAAAAAAAAACATATCATACTTCTATCCAGTCAAACTAAAGCAATAACTAATTAATTCAATTAAACAGGGACCAATTTAGATGTGAATCATTAAAGGTAGATGATGGCATTCAAAGAATGATAGCAAACCTTTCTATTTCTATTTTTTACACATTTAAAACTCAAACATATAAAATAAAAAATATATAACAAACTAACAAAGATAAAGACAAAAAAAAGGAAATATACACTCACCTCAGTTGGTGCTGCTGCCCATCATTTCACTCTCACAACAAATAGGAATCATGTACCTGCATGGAAGAAATAATCACACAACACACAATGATCAGAATAAGAAAATGCATATAATTAAGCATGATACAATATCAATATTGATGGAAGTAACAATGACTTGTCAAAAATTTGGATGAAATTCAAAATGTAAATCAAAGCTTTGTCCCTGAAACCCTCTGTGTAAATCAAAGCTTTGTCCCTGAAACCCTCTATGTAAATTTGACAGCCTCGTTTCCCCCTTCCTGAAAACCCACTAAAAACTGCCTAACCCCCCTGCTGTTACTCCATAATTTATTTTGCAATAACTGCTTAAGGCAGTTACTTACAGTCCTAAATCACTACAGATTCAGTTACGATTAACCCTTTGTGCCTAACTAGGGTTTTGAAACATCACAACAGAGACAGACCATTGAACAATGGATTTTCATCATTAACATTCTACAGAGACATACCTTCGATGGAAGCACAAACACGAACTCCACAAACGCCAACTCGACAATGTGGTTGCAGTGACGGAAGCGCAGCCCAGTTTGCGACAAACACGAACTCAGGCAGAAGGAGAAACACGCCCTGGGAGTACCCTTTCCGGGACTCTTTCCTTTCCTACTTTTCTTCGACCTGTGAAAGTGAGCAAATGTTAAAACGACGAACGCCTAATGTTAAAACGAAAGGACGTACCTCAATGGATAAAACGATCTCCATAAACACGATCTCCACAATGTGGTTGCAGTCACGAAAGCACAGGCGACTTTGACACAAGGAGAAAGAAGAAGAACGATAGGGTTCAAGCGCAAGGAGAAAGAAGAAGAACGATAGGGTTCAAGCGCGCGGGTTGTGCAATTTCAGAAGTTTAATTTATAATGATAACAACATCGGTTTTTTAAAAATAACCGATGTTAACATCAACTACGTAACATCGGTTATAATAAAACCGATGTTAACATCGACTCGATAACATCGGTTTTTACAAAACCGATGTTAACAAAGGCATACTAACATCGGTTTTTCCCAAACCGATGTTAACTACTCCATAGTAACATCGGTTATTAAAATAACCGATGTTACTATGGAGTAGTTAACATCGGTTTTGGAAAAACCGATGTTAACTAAGTCTACTTATTTACAAAAATGCCACCACGCTTTCGTTAACATCGGTTTTAGCTATAACCGATGTTAATTGGGCAATGTTGAAAGCTTTTTTTTTTAGTAGTGAATGATGGTTTTACAAAAATCGTCATGGAATTCTGCATTCAACGATGGTTAATTATATAACTATCGTTGCTTACTTAAGAGACAAATGACTTAATGTCATTTACTTTATAACTCTAGAATGTAATTAAATAAAAAAAAACAATAACTTTCAATGGGATACATCTATTAGTAATAAGCTAAACTTGCCACTTTTGAATCATATGCCTAATGGATTACTAAATGCACCATTACAATGAAAAAAGATTGAGGGAAAATTTTCTCTAGCTGGCCCAATGTTTTTGCTATTCGATGCTCCAAGTGCTCCAAATTATTCTCATTAAGCACCTTACCACATAGTTCCTTGAAGAAATGACAAAGATCAACTATAGCAAAACTCATTGTGTCAGGCAAACAACTTTGTATAGCAATAGGAAGAAACTCTTGCATTAAAAGATGATAATCATAGCTTTTGAGACCAAATATCTTGTGTTGCTCGACTTGTACACATCGTGAAATATTAGAAAAATATTCATTTGAGGCTTTTGGTGCTTTGAGATCTTCCATAAACATTTCTTTCTCATTTGATAACAAGCTCTAGGAAAATATTGTTTACCTTTATTCTGATGTATCTTCAGATGAATTTAACCTCTTATTTTCATGTCTACATGGTTATACAGTGCCCTGTCATTACCCTTTAATTTTCCCTCTAAATTCAACATTGTTCAAATAATGTTATTGCAAACATTCTTTTTGACGTGCATCACATCAAGATTGTGGTGAATAACATTATATTGCCAATAAGACAATGAGAATAAAATGCTTTTCTTTATCCATGGTAACTCACTCCCAAATCCATGATCTTTCAATTGTCTAAATTCTTGGGGTCCTTCAAAACCTGCTCTATTGTATCTCCATTTATGGTTAGGCTCTAACCAATGACGATGACACATGTAGTAAAACATTCTTATATTTACAATATGTTAGGTCATTTTTATATTTATGATATGTTTCTACGCTCTCTCTCTTTCTCCCAAATTCGTTCTCCCTTTCTCCTCTCCCAAAACCCTCTCTTTTCTTGCATACACCCAAACTTATCCCAGTAAAACTATGATCTCAGACCCATTAACCATTGGATCATCCTACCATTTGGAGACCACATTTTCAACCATACCCACTGTTGGGATTTAAGAATTCATGTCTGTAAAGAGATAAATTCCCCTCTCGCGGAGACAGTGAAATTGAGGCTTCAATCCCTTCTCCTCCTCTCTAATGCTTGGAAACAATAGCAGAGGGGCATTGGGGTAAATACACTTGGTTTGAGTGCTCCTTTAAGACTATGTTGATCCCATATGGTTCGAGCATTCTCGTAAAAAAAAGTGACCCTTACTGGTCACCTTATGATTTCACTTAGTGAGAGTCACCTAATATACTCATTATGTGGCGTGTCTTGTTATGTACTCATAGGCGCCCTGGTGTTGTTTTTCACTGACATGGTACCATATTGCATATAGGATTTAGTCTTAGTGTATCTATTACATAACACTTGTGTAATGATCATTGTGACTTGTTATGCGATGGTGTGTAATGAATTGTGTAAGTGTGAGATGTGGTTTTATATTTGAGATGTGTTGTCTTGAATATGTGATTAATCATAAAGGCGTGGAATGCGATTTGTGATTAAATTCTAGGACAAGTGATGTTATGTGTTGAGTGTTGAAATGATGTGAACTATCCCAAAGTTGAGCCTTGTTATGATTATTGTTATAATTATATTATTGTTGTTTTATTTATATCATACATGTATGCTTCCATTTATCTCTATTCGTCGAGGAATGTGATGACTCACTCTGTGTTGTTTGTGTTTGGATCTTGTGATGATCTCGAACCTTGTGTTCATGGGAGCAGATGGGTAGGTTGATTGCTTTGAAGAACCTCGTGCTGGAGGACGCCAGGACAGAATGCTCTGATAGGATGTGACATTGGGACATGAGTTTCTGTTTTAATTGTATGATGTTTCGAACATGTTATTTTACTTTATTTTATTTTGCTTCTTAACTTAAGTTCTTTTGTAAACTTGAACAACCTTGTTTTGAGCCAAAATTATTTCTAATAAGTTTTATTTGGTAATAGTGAAGCAAATGTGGACCTTTTATCTACGTGGATTTACTTACGATTTTATTGAATACAATTGATTTAATTAGATTTCGCGCTTTATATGTTTTTCTCATTTATATGCATGTTGGGGTAGAGGGTGTCACAATATGTCTTATCTAGATTGTTTCCATCTTCAGATTGTTAAAAATTGTGTTCATTTATAAATGCTCTAGAATCCCCACCCTCAACATATGTATCATCACTCTCTTTATTTGTATGCATTGCAAAATCCCCATAAATCAATGTATCCATGTCATGATCAAATTCCTCTTCTACTTGAGGCGTCCTCACAAAATTAGAAGATCCAACTTGTTCCCAATGAAAGATCCAATTAATATATCTTTTCAGAAACCCATGATTGATTATATGTTTATAAACATCCACATGAGAACAACATCACTTGTAATTGACACATTTGGTACAAGGGCATAAAATATTTCCATCCTTAGACATCTTTCAAAAGGAAAATCAAGAAAATCTATAACTTCTCTAATGTACTTCTCTTTATTTAAAGAGATTTCACATATCCAACTCTTGTCCATTTGACACACCAAACTTAGAAATATATGAAAATTACCAAAAAAAAAAATAGTAATTAGTGTGCAATGAATTCCAAGTAAACATGTTAAATGTAACATCTCATTTTTCGTAAATAAATTAAAAAGGCTTTTTAGTAAAAATAAATAAAGTTTTAGAGAACGGTGAGGTTTTTATAATTAAATAAATGAAGAAAAAATAGTTGTAATAAAATAATGCTTTGAAATATATATATATATATATATATATATATATATATATATATATATATATATATATATTTGATTTATTCATTTGATAGGAAATAAAATAGAGTTCCTTTATATAAAATAATAAAAATAAATAAATAGAGTAAATAATAAGTTGTGAGTACCTTAGATATAAACAGTGATATGCTAGGTCAGTTTCAAACTCACGATACCTTCTCTTCCCCTCATTTTCGTTTTTCTCTATTCTCCTCCCAAAACCCTCTCTTTTTCCTAGAGACCACCAAACCTGTTTTAGAAAAACGGAAATCTCAGACTCATTCATCGTTGGATCGTTGTGAAATTTAAGCACCAGGTTTGGAACTCAATTCTAAGTATTCTCACCGTTGGAAATTTGAAAATCATCTCGGAGCTGAGAGAAATACACTTCGCATGGTAGTCATTTTTTCCCCATAGAAATCCAAAATTGTCTCGGTAAAACTACGATTCCAGATTCGTTAACCGTTGGATTATAGTAAAATATTAGTATGTGGTTAGTAATTTAATGCTTCACACTGTCACCGTTGGGATTTGCGAAATAATATCCATGGAGAGAGAAAAAAATATTCTCATGAAGACAGTATAAAATGGAGGCTTCAATCCCTTTTTCTCTCTGACATTTGAGAATCCTATCAGAGCAATCAGAGGAAAAAATTGAGGAATCTCAAGAACTTTCTAGAGATGTCTCTATTGCTGTTGGAAGACACGTGAGCCCGCTTAGAGGTAAGGGATGAACTTATCGCAATTGGGGTTAGAATGAACATGTGTAGGGATCCTTAGAAATTTAAATTGGGTTTATTTTGGGATGTTTATTAAATTATAATTTTTCCTTTATTATTATAAAAAAAACATTGATGTCCTAATGCAAATTGGTTGATAAAATAGAGTGATCTTGGTGTTTTTATTTTTTTTATATCTATGATTTTGATTAATTGATTTTGGTATAATTGTGTGAAATTATTTGAGGGGTTTTACTCCCCATGTTGTGATAAACTTTTTGTATAAATTGTTATATTGAGATTATGAAATGGTGATTCAAATTGTGAGTATGCAATAATTTGAACCTGTGATTAATGGTGAAATAGATGTGTATTGAGATGTATGTATTGAGCTGTGAGCTATGAACTGTGCAATCACACAATTGTAAGACCCTTTAAGGGCGACGAGTATTGTGATGAGATCCACTGCGGAAACCTGATGACTTAAATGATTTTGAAAACAATTGAGTAGTTGTGTGTATTGCATAGTTCATAGGTAAAGTGTATATGATTCATGAGGTGTGATAACATGTTAATTGAGATTATACCATTGTGATTGAGATCAAGTGTATGTGATAAATTGTGTATGTATGTGATTGAGATGTTGTGTGCATTGAGTTGTGAACTATGAATTGTACAATCACACGACTATAAGACCCTTTAAGGGCGACGAGTTAATGCTAAGACCGTTTAAGGGCGACGAGATAAACTATTTGAGAACAATTGAGGAGTCGTGTGTTTTGTACAGTTCATAGATAGAGTCTGTGTGCTAAAATATTTTTTGGGTTGGACCTGAATCAGGAGGGAGAGGCCCTGATGGACTCTTCGGAGTGTAGGCCTTGGGGTCACCCGGTTTGAGTACTACTTTAAGCCTATATTGATCCTATATGGTAGGAGCATTCTCGCAAAACACTGTGACTCTGATTGGTCTCCCTATGATCTTACCTAGTGAGAGTGACCTGACTTGCTAGTGTTTGTCTTGTCATGTACTCCTAGGCGCCCGATGTGGTTTTTTACTGACATGGTACCACATTGCATATAGAATTGAGTCTTAGTGTATATGTTGCATAACGCTTGTGTATTGATCGATATTGATTGACTTGATGACATGTTTTGATCCTTGAAATGAATGAAATGTGTTGTGTTGTGATGTGCTGTTGGGCAACAAAATGGTGAATTGACATGAGCTATGTTTAAGTAAGTTTTATTTTATTTATATGATATTTATACCTACATGTTATCTTATTTTTCTCTATTAGTTAGGAATGTGATAACTCACTCTCTGTGTATTATTTGTGTTTGAATCCTGTGATGATCTTGAACTTTGTGTTCGAGAGAGTAGATGACTAGGTGAATTGCTTTAAGGAACCTTATGCTGAAGGATGTCAGGACACAATGCTCTGATAGGATGTGACATTGGGGTATAGGTTTCTATATTAATTGTATAAAGTCTTGGACGACCTTGTTTTGAGCCGAGATGATTTATTATTTATTTGGACAGTTTTATTATGATGTTAGAAAAGTGAATGCGAATCTTTTACTCTTTTGAAAGGCTTGTATTTAAAAAAAATGAGTTAGTATTAATTCGTCGTAACCAATTTATCAATTTATATATGCATGCACAAGGTAATTCCGAGATGTTATGCTAGCGTGATGTTTTATTGTCCTTTTCTCTTTGTATCCCATCTTTGATTATGAATAAAATGATATGACCATCTTTCTTTTTTAAAAAAAAAAGGTAATTCCGAGATCTTGATTAATTTTATAAAGACGGTTAGGAAACAGTCACGATGCTAATTGAACCGGTTGATCCATGGATCACTTGGATTTTTGTGGTTATGTATACATATATAGCAAGTCGATCATAAAAAGTGATTTTTCCCTGCCAAGAATTGTTGGTTTAAATGCTATTAGGTAAAATTTACTAAATATAAGGGTTTCGTTTTTTATATTTAGTGAATCTCAGTCTAAACTAGTGAGATTTGTGTGAATTTCAATCAATAAAAGAAGAATGTATTGGAAAGAGAACGTGTTACTAACACTCCTGTATTTGTATATGGGTTATTTTGGCTTAATTTCTGTTCATAAAATAACTTTTTGACTAGCCAATTATCAATAAGTTAAACATTTAAGCGTGCTATCCTAACAATGACATTCATGAACTTCTATTTAACAACTTAAGTTTTCAAGAGTTTTAGTCCTTGGCATAGTATCGAAGCTTACCATAGGGATGTAAAATATCTACATTACAATCGCCAAAAAAACAAAAAAGCTGTATCTTGCATTAAGAAGTGTGTTAGAGATGTAATATTTAAGTGTCTTTTTTCTTGTGCTAGAGATATAGTACTGTCATTCATAAACTTTCACTTGACTGAGTAAGTAAGGTTGGCTATTGATAAATACTTTTAATTAATATTTGAATTTTTATTCCTTTTATTATTAGTATATATATGTGAGGGGTAGAGGGTGTCAGATTAAACTTGTTTAGGAGTAGTCATAATCCTAACGAGAGTAGTCATAATCCTAACGAGTGCATCTAACTATCTAAGCATTCCTAGCACCTTGCTATCTGAAGAGTGGTGAATAAATCCATCATTTACGCATCGAGATGCTTTTTTTTTTACTACTGTCCCACTGACTTACCATTTGCGTTTACTAAGAGATAATGATTTTTTTTATGTGGTAGTGCATATAATTAATTTTGTTTAGGACCTAGTCACAAATCTCACATGCGTCCTACTTTTAACAAAGCCAAAAACAAGAATAGTCTAAATTAGAAGAAAGTACATGTTGTTCAAGTTGCAATGAACATTAATCCAATGGCTGGTTGTATTTTTTCTCTTGCAATTCCCTAATCAAATCAAGGGTTATTTTCAGTTTTCACTTCCTATCATCGAATGCACAATAAAATTCAAAGGCCTAAAGCACCCCCACCCACAATGCACTCTTGTGCACCCACTCAAATCTCATTAAAATTTTATGCTTTTTACTTACATCGAAAAAATAAGAAAATAAACAGAACAATTTCAATCAAATAAAGGTTCATATAATATATCTTAAATAAGATAGAAATGACACTCTTTTAGTCTATGAACAGTTTCTAGAACCAACATGAAGAAAATTGAAGATGTTGATACTTTCTCACATATGCTAAGCCTTTTTTGCAGCTATTGGCCACAATTCCCCCCAATGAAAATTTAACCATTGGCATAGTACTAAAACACTCACTTAATATTTTGGTGAGATATATGACATTTACAAGTAAAATTAAGGGTGTATTTTCAAGAAGAACTAACAAGGAGATTAAGAACTTCTGGAGAACTAGGATCCAGAAGCACATTAACTTTTTACCATTCTCTCATAATATTAAACACTGGCACAATGCATAGCAAGAGCATGCATAATCAACAAGCACATAAATGAAAGTGTATAAGAAAATGTGATAGCAAAAGTTGTGCATAGAGGAACCTCATAGAAACTAAAGCTTACGTAGAACTCCAACACAAGAACCTATAGATTTCAGAGAGAATAGAAGAGAATGCATGCATTTTTTAAGAGATTTATGCGAATTTCTTGCCGTACTTTCTCTTCAAATAAAAACAAGTATGCTTAATTGCATCTCTACTCCTATTTTTACATAATCTATCTATGTAATCTATATTTATAATCTACAATATATATATGCTCTAATTTTAGGAAAGTATTTATTGATTTTCGATATCTAAAATTTTTAGGGGTATAATTTATCAAAAATTAAAAAAGTTAGGAGTAGAAAATGCAATTAAACTAAACAATTATTTCCAAAAAGACCAAAACCAAACGTCTCTGAATATCAACCTTTCTCAATTTACTTTCACATAAAAACCAACACTGGTCCTCTCATCAAAGTGATTTTGAAATTCATTTGGAGGGCATTATTTGGGAGTCATTAGAAGCTATGCTGATTTCAAGTGGTTCTCACTTTTATTTTGCAATATCTACATTTGTTCTCTCATGGCCTCTGATACATTTCTGGATTTGAATATTAATTATGAATTTGAAGCTGTTTATTGATTTGATTGTTATAGTGTTGGACTTGCAGGTTGCATCACAACCAAGGATCTAAGAACTGTTACGCATTCATTGGGGAAAAACCCAACTAAGAGCTTCAATACATGATTAGATAGATGCCAATGGGATACCATTAACTTCCCTGAGTTCCTATACCTCATGGCCAGGAATATGATGGACACTGATTCTGAGGAAGAAATAATGCATTCGAGTATAGTTTTCGGTCATCCTCATAAAAGAGGCTATGCTTTGAGTTAGAATGTAGACTATATTATTAGTCTATATGCTACTAGATATACTGGTCTCAGATGGCCTTCTAGAAGAAGCAAAGGCAGCAGCCGAAGGAGCTCACAATTTTGATGAGGTAATTAAAAATCTCAACAAAAGACATAGAAATAACTTTTAACATAATCAATAAATAGATCAACACAAGAATACTATGAACTTGTGATTATTGATTTACAACACCATACCTCCACCACTGGTGAATGAGATGTGAGCCTAATACTTCGTGAAAACTACCTAAACCCTCCTCCAATCACTCTGCCAATTCTAATGGCTTGTCGTGGCTTCTTCAATAGTAGCGGCAGGACTGTACAACAGGAGTTGAAAAGTGCACAAGCACATGTTGCCAGTCAAACAATTGATGACTTTCAACACCATGCCTCCGCCAATGATGAATGATATTTGAACCTAATACTTTGTGAAAATTACCCTCCATCACTTGGCTGCCGATCCTAATGGGGTGCCTGTTATGTTCCTGGGCAGGATGTCGAGTCAATTGTTGAGCAATGGTAGCAACATCATGTCCTGTTTTCAATAATTGAGCAATTTCTTCAAATGCCGCAGTATTCTGAATAGAATGCCTAATTATGTTGACAAGACTATCCAAATTGTGTTCAACATATGGGTGCCTCGAGTTCACCAATAGACGAAGGTTGTTTGCAGTGACAGGCATCTGTTTAGCTGTGAAACACGAAAATATAAATTAAGTTTACATGATACAGCCGACTTTCTAAACAGATAAAAAAGTATACAAATATTTACACAAGTTTCTTTTACCAATTTCAAGAATAGATTTATTTGGCAATACATATCCCGTGCTATCATCCTTTACACGGGCAACAAAGTCACGCCATTTAAACAAACCCTGCATGAGCCATGTAAATAGAATGTAAACTACTAGATTTTGAGAATAGAAATTAGAAAGTAAGGAAATACTAATTGAATGCAATATAAATATACAACACACCATGTCTTTGATTTTTGGATGCTGTTATGGATTTCGTTGAAAAATAAAAACATGTAAAAAGGACTCATACCACAGAATAAAATCTGATGGTACATAAAGGCCATTAGAATTTCTAGGTATCCAAACCAAACTCTTTCAAGATATATAGAGAAATCAATGTGCCACAACAAAGTTTATCTCAAAGGATTGCTTATTTGAAAGTTTTTTTTTATTCGTTTCAAAAATAGTGGTGGACGGAAAATAAAGCAGCCCTTTGTTCGTTATTTAAATAATCTTTGTATTACAAAATAGAAATTGAAGAGTAACTTACCGAAACAACGGCAAGTTGTTGAGCATTGAAACCAGCGCCTTGCAACCTGTACCAAAAGAATATAACACTCCTTACTTATATACAAACCAAACAAATATTGAAATAATGACAACTGAAAGGGTAACGAACCCGTATATACGAAGGAAGGATTTCTCTGTCAGAAGTTCTTTTTCATATAGGCGCATGCAGACCTTATAACTGCACTTGTAGACCTATAAGTCAAAAGAAATTCTAGTCATGTGACAAAAATATTCAATGAGTCAACCATATAGTCATTTTTGTGTTACCTTTTAACTAATTAAAGTATTGACAAAAAAAATTAATTTTTGTACCAAGGAAAGGTCAAAAGGTCTCATGAGTCATCGCAAGAAAGCAACAAGAGTAAAAGTCCAAGCTATTGTGAGACAAAGTAGTCCAAGGGAACACCCAATGGTTTGTGGCAAGGATAGATAAGCTCGTGTAATTAGTTTGATCTCATGCTCATCTAATTAGTTTGATCTCAGCATGTCAATTATGACGCACCTAAAATATGTTTCTGGACTCTATAAAATAGATGCTCTACTAAATCAATTTTGTTGATAAACAAAATAGCAATGAGCAATAAATAATTACCTCTACCAGTGGAGCGTCAACACTTTCAGGCTCCTTAAGCATGGAAAATAACTCAATCCTCATGAAATCATATATGTATAGCAGATAATGTGTATCTTCTCTGGCATATCTGTCATAAAAAATAATAATTCAATAGATTACAGTAATTAGGGTGTCCATGACAGTATACTGGTAACTATCAAGCTAATAGCAAGCTCAAGGAATAAATTATTTTGAGTGGAAAATGAAAGAAGATTTGTCGTAACATTAAACATCAACATTCTTGTAACATTTTTAATTTGCTTATTTTACTACAGATAAAATTCTCCCAAGTTTGTAAGGTGTTAAGTACAGAATAGAAACTTCATTATGAATTATAAAACTTGTTATGCACTGTAGCCTTAAGGCAGTTGCAGGTCAACCCTGCCAAAATACAGGGGAAATGGCATACATCCTAGGACCACCAGATTCTATGGATTTTGTTTGCTGAACAATACCACAAAGTCATATTACTAATTACAACCACAGTACATTTTAGAAAATCAAGGCAGTTAAAATCTAGCCCTGCAAAAAGAATAAGTGAATAAAACAAAAGGAATAATCAAAAGGAGGATCAAATGTGATAAGTTCAAAAATATTTATATACCTTAGCATTTCATAAGGAAGGGGGCGTAGTCTCCAATCTGCACTCTGGTATCTGCAAGTAGTTCACTTGTAAACCTTCCAGAATTTAATTTAAAAAACAGAAAAAATCGTCCGAGAAAGTTAAGTGTAAAAACAAAGACAGCATACTCCTTGTTTGCAGTAATGTCACAAAAATGACAAAGAAGATACTCCAAACTCTTCCTCTCCAATTTTAACACCTTTGAAGCCTAATAAATTCAATTAAAATATATTAGTTTCGATGATATAATGAAAAAAAGATTATCAAGGAATATAGATTATGGTGATAAGAAATCACGTGCATCGTTTTATCAAAATTTTCAGGTTGCTAAACAAACTAATAAAACTTGTTGCCTTCATAAATAATATGGGAAATAATTCAATATTGAATGAATAGTTGGGTCATTTTAAGCAAACCTGGTGAGTGTCAAACAAATTACAAATGTAGATTCCAAAGTCTCGTTGAAGCCACACAACATCATTGTCCGCTCCATGCATAACCTAATTAACCATAAATAGGGTCAACAAAATGAAACAAATATGATGAATTGAAAGAAAAATCAATCATGTGCCACTAACTTTTCTCTTGGAAGGGTCCTTGAAGACTTCCCTCAAATAGGGCCCAATAGAACTGTGAAGTTTCAAAGTGTCAACAATAAAATCTTCAGTCCTTGTTGAGATTTGCATCAGGCAAGTCAAGCCTTGGAAAGTGCGATATTGATTATGCTCCAAATCAACCTAAATATTACAAATCATGAATCATTATATATAGTTGCACACATAATAGGTCAAGAAGGAAAGTTCAAAGTAAAACTTAATGCACAATGAAGTGATGTTTGTTTTTACTGCAAATTCATCAGCAGAATGCAGCTTAGCAGCCAACTCTTTCAAATCTTGGACGGTCTCCACAAGCTTGAAAGGGGTGCTTTCTATTGGGGGGGCCTTCACTGGCACAACATCCCCAACATCTGTATCAACAAAACTCATAACAGAGAGGCTTTCCTGAAATAAATAATCCAATATTTGTTAAGAAGAGAATTGTTATTTTGAGGTCATTCAAGGAATAGAATGGCATATTCAATAATCAAATATTACATAAGAATGATATCATATTTCAATAGAATGGCATGTGCAAGCAGTTTTTGTTTTTTTATATTTTATTTTTTGTTATAAAAAAAGAAAAAAAGTAATACAAGGGAGTACATGATGGAAATGTCTAACTTGACATCAAAACTGAAAGCACCTAGAGCTTGGTGAAGATTGCTACTTTGGGGACAATTCAAAGTGAGGTATAACATTTAGAAGATAAATGATTCATTAATGAGCTTTTATATATATATATATATATATATATTCAAAAATTGTAAGCAAAGTATACCCAAACCCTCCACTACGCCAATTATAGGGTTTGCAAGCAAAATACAGAACTAAATCGTTGATTAAAAACAGGATCAAAACCCAAAACAAAATAAAAACCAAGAAGAAGATAATTTTTGTGTGCCCATTGGGTTAAATGGAAAAAAACTCACCAGTGGGTGAATAAACCGTTTCTCTCCATGACTCCACTTTAGCCAAACGTGATTGAATGGTAAGTTAGTATTGTCAACAAAGATGTTGTACTCATGCTGTGGCTTCTTAATGGTTGATACATGGAACGGCACTTTAGGTTTGGTCAGTCCCATGATTGCTCTTACTACTTTGTGTTTTATCTCACTCTGCCTCTTTTGTTGATTGATTTGGTGTAGCTGAGGGATGATGAATGGAGAATGAACCAAGAAAGAGCGTGAACAAGGAACCACGAAAGAGACTGAACAGTGAACTAAGAAGGAGAAAGAACCGCGAACGAAAAACTATCAGCCAAGGAAGAATTATTTATAGTTGATGGGTTTGGCGGATCTGACCGTTTGAGCGTTTCATATTGCCGCCTTTTAATAAGATAAGATAAATCAAGAATCGTACATTCAAATTAAAATAAATTAGATAAAAATAATATTTTAAAGAAAGTAATTTATCTATAACCTCCAATTGGAATCTGCAATCTATCTATTTATTTACTTTTTTGGAGAATGATGTATCTATTTACATAATCCATCTATGTAATCTATATTTATAATCTACAACATATATATACTCTAATTTTAGGAAAGTATTTATTGATTTTCGATATCTAAAATAATCAATAATTTTAAAAAATAAAATATAAAGAAAAAATAATTGAATTGTAGATCATAGATACTAAACATATTAAATATTTTCTTTATATATTTCATACATTTAAAATAGTTATTATTTACATAAATTATGATCTCGTATATTCAAATTAAAATAAATTAGATAAAAATAATATTTTAAAGAAAGTAATTTATCTATAACCCCCAATTGGAATCTGCAATCTATCTATTTATTTACCTTTTTGAAGAATGATGTATCTATTTACATAATCCATCTATGTAATCTATATTTATAATCTACAACATATATATACTCTAATTTTAGGAAAGTATTTATTGATTTTCGATATCTAAAATAATCAATAATTTTAAAAAATAAAATATAAAGAAAAAATAATTGAATTGTAGATCATAGATACTAAACATATTAAATATTTTCTTTATATATTTCATACATTTAAAATAGTTACTATTTACATAAATTATGATCTCGTATATTCAAATAAAAATAAATTAGATAAAAATAATATTTTAAAGAAAGTAATTTATCTATAACCTCCAATTGGAATCTGCAATCTATCTATTTATTTAGTTTTTTGAAGAATGATGTATCTATTTACATAATCCATCTATGTAATCTATATTTATAATCTACAATATATACTCTAATTTTAGGGAAGTATTTATTGATTTTCGATATCTAAAATAATCAGTAATTTTAAAAAAAAAATATAAAGAAAAAATAATTGAATTGTAGATCATAGATACTAAACATATTAAATATTTTCTTTATATATTTCATACATTTAAAATAGTTATTATTTACATAAATTATAATCTTTTTTTATCAGACATTACGATATTGTTTGCATAAATTTCACTATAAACACCTATTGAAGAAAATGAATTGATTTGATAAGCTAAAATCAGGATATGTATTCCTAGGAGCTCATCTGGGACCTGTACAGGATTCAGTAGCATATAGTCTAACAAGTTTCAAAAAACTAACCAAAATATATAATTCCAGACAAACAATTGCTAACCTAGAGAAGTGGCAAACAAATAAAAAAAACCAACATTCTAACTCTACACATAGACTATACTTGAATGCATTATTTCCTATTAAAAGATTTTCCATGAACTTGTTCAACACAAGTGAATAGACAAATTTGGTCATCTCATGAGATGAATACCATGTCAAAAGAGAGACAGGATACTATTAGAAAATAAAAGCTGTCTGCCGACATTCTAGTTATGTCACATGAGAGGATCCAAAGGACAAGGATGCTACAGGTATAGTGTGCTCCTCTTCACATGAAGGAAAAACTTGCACACAGAAGTTAAAATAACAAACAAAAGGTGCAAAAAGAGCAATATATATTAAAGGAGTCCTGTGCTATAGAAGATGGCCAATGAAGCAGTGATGGTCTAGAAACTTTCAACGACGGCATACACATGTTGAAAAATCATCATTTGATTCTTTCCCTCAAGGAGATTCATCAAGATTTTTCAATTTCTTGGCAAGTGGTTTGATTGCATCGAAGATTTTTCAATAGTCGCCTGAAACAATAACACAATACCTACAATGTAAGATTATTAAAAACCAAAATTGATTAAAAAAACAAAAAATGCTCAGCTATAATCCAATGCAATTGTTCGGTGAATTCTTCTTGTTGGTTTTGTGGAGCCAAATTTTGGAGTCAAAATTTCACTAATTATGATTAGTGAATTTTAGCTATGGTTTAGCCCACTAATCCAAGATCAAGTCCAAGATTCTCCACTAAGTGTGCTTAGGTGTCATGAGGCATGTAAAGCATGAAGGACATGCACAAAGTGTGACTATATGATGTGACAATGAGGTGTAGCAAGCAACTTTTCACCTCCCCCTCTAAAATTTAATTGGATTGGGCTTCTCCCAATTCAATTAAATTTATTTCACAACACACACATCAAACATTCACTTAATGCATGTGAAATTACAAAACTACCCCTAATTCAAAAACTAGTCTAGGTGCCCTAAAATACAAGGGCTAAAAAATCCTACATTTCTAGGGTACCCTACCTATATTATGGACCCTAAATACAAGGCCCAAAAATAATGAAACCTTAATCTAATATGTACAAAGATAAGTGGGCTCATACTTAGCCCATGGGCCCGAAATCTACCCTAAGACTCATGGGAACGTTAAGGCCTTCTCTTGCATCTATGGCCCAATCTTCTTGGAGTCTTTTGATGCAATCCTCTAGGAAGGGACCAGTCACTAGAGCCATAAGCAAGAGGCTCCAAGAGGATTGTGCTAGAGCAGCTGAAGAAGGCCCTAGGGTTCTCATGAACCTCAGGGTAGATTTCTGAGCCCGTGGGCCAAGGTTGGGTCCAATTATCTTTGTACATATTAGACTAGGATGTCATTATATTTGATCCTTGTATTTAGGGCTTCATAATGTAGGTAGGGTACCCTAGAAATATAGGATTTTTCAGCCCTGGTATTTTAGGGCACCTAGACTAGTTTTTGAATTAGGGGTAGTTTTGTAATTTCACATGCACTAAGTGAATATTTGATGTGTGTGTTGGGAAATAAAATTTAATTGAATTGGTAGAAGCCCAATCCAATTAAATTTTAGAGAGGGAGGTGAGCATTTGCTTACTACACCCCATTGCCAAATCATATAGTCACACTTTGTGCATGTCCTTCATGCTTTACATGCCTCATGACACCTAAGCACACTTAGTGGAGAATCTTGGAATTGATCTTGGATTAGTGGGCTGAATCATAACTAAAATTCACTTATCATAATTAGTGAAATTTTGGATCCAAAGTTTGGCTCCACAAATTCAATTTCAAATTCAAGTCAAATTTGAATTGAAATTCAAATTTCCCTCCAATTTTATGTGACACTTAGGCTATAAATAGAGGTCATGTGTGTGCATTTTTTTCAACTTTGATCATTTGAATATTAAACTTCAGATTTCAGAGCTCTTTTAGAGCACAAAATTTCGTGCTCTTCTCTTCCTCTCCCTTCATTCATCTCCTCCTTCCTCCAAGGTCTTATCCATGGCCTCCTATGGTGGTGAGCTTCTTCTAGACTCATCTTCTCCTTGAATTGGCGTCTCCTCTCTCTCTTCCTTCTCCATTCTGCTGCCATTCATCTTCCAAGAAGCAAAGGAATCCATTGATGAAGAAGATCCTAGGCCTACAAGCTCCAATGGAGTTTACATCATCTTCTATCCAATGCCCTTGTGGGGTAGGATTGCATCATTCCCTTCCTTTTGAAAAGGATTTGACCTCAAATCCAGAGACTCTTGAAACTCTGGCCTTCTTCCCTCAACACCTGTAAAAAGAATAAAAACATATATATTAGTGGTGTTTGGTATGTTGGAGTAAGGTAAGGTTTGAAAACCCATTTCCCGGGCATCTTCCCATGACGGAACATGGTTCCTCACCAACTAAATGAATGGTGCTACAAGTATAAAAAAATATGGGACAAACCTGTTGTAAAAGTTTGTTAAGTCATGGAAACCCCTAATTTTCCTTATACTTGGTGTAGTGGGCCATTTAGGAATGACCTTTATTCTCTTAGGGTTCGTGGGAACCCCTTGATCACTATAAAAAAAAATTAAGGAAAGTAATGCAATAAAACATACCATTTTCTGTATTTTCATGTTGATTATTCCTACCAAAAAGTACAACAAACCTAAGGTGTCTCATATGAGAACCTAAGTTTGTATTGAAACTAAAAATAAGAACAAACCTACCTAATGAGTCAATATGTATGTGAATTATGAAGATGTTGGATGCATGGGTGATTTTACAAAAGAGGGTAATGTCCTCTTCCCTCGAGACAATGACCAAACGCCTTTCCACCACGAACTTCAATTTTTGGTGGAGCGTCAAAGGGACCACCCCAACCGAGTGAATCCATGGTTGGCCCAAAAGATAGTTGTATGTCAGATTAATGTCCATCACTTGGAAGGTGATATGGCAAATGTGGGGTCCGATTTGAACTGGGAGATCAATCTCCCCTATAACATTTCGGCGGGTGCCGTCAAAAGCCTGTACTATCATGGAGCTCAGCCTTAGATGTGACACGTTGAAAGGCAACTTGTTCAATGTACTCTTAGGCATGACATTAAGCGATGAGCCGTTGTCGACGAGTACCCTAGTCACAATGTGGTCCATACACTTGACGGACCGTGTAGGGCCCTATTGTGTCCATGCCCTTCGAAAGGGATCTCCTCCTCGGTGAAGGTGAGGTAGTTATTAGCCGTGATATTGATGGCGATGCTCTCAAAGCCTTCCACAGAGATATCTTGGGCCACATGGGCCTCATTCAAAACTTTAACCAACAACGCCTGGTGAGATTTGGAACTCATGAGCAGCTCTAAAAGAAAGACCCTAGCTGGGGTCTTGTTAAGTTGCTCAATTACCTTGAACTCGCTTTGTTGAATGATCTGGAGGAACTCGTTGGCTTCTTCCATGGACACTTTCTTTCCGTCGAAGTCTCCTCCTTTCTCAGCGAATCTCTCGGGTGGAACATCCTCATCCAGAATGGGGCATGCTTCGTTGGTCTCTTACGCGACCACCTTCTATTTCCCTTTGGCATCCGTGGGTTGCACCGACGAGTCATGTGTTGCAAAGACACGACCGCTACGAGTCACACCACTTAGGCCGGCAATGTTGGTAACTTTGGAAGAAGGTAAGTCAGTGTCGGTGGCCTCTTCTTTCTTTTCGCTTGGCTTCTGAGGGGTGTATCTCCATGGGACTGCCTTGTGGCTTCTATAAGGGAACGGAACAGGTTTGTTACTCGAAATCGGGCGAGGGCCTCAGGGTTTCTAGGAGGCCACATCCCTGGTGAAGTGTATCACCAAAGGCTTGAGTCTAGCAAGGATTTCTTTGTTCGTCGACTGCATGTACACGTGTTGTTCTCCCTTGTTCCTTTTACTGATCTCAAATCAGCCTTGGTCCATCATTTGCTGTAATAGCTCCTTCGTCATTGAACATGCCTGCATGTCATGTGATGCACCCGGATGCATCAAATAGGAGTCCCCTTTGTGCCTGTCAAAGGAAATGATGCCCGCCTTTTGCAATGCTTCAAAGATAAACCTTCTTGAGGTTACTACGTCCTTTATTTGCTCAGGCCTCTGCAGCTCGCACGCCTCTATTGCATTTACTATCGGTCCCCCATGATTGGCGAGCAAATTTGTTTTCACATTTGAGCCATCTTTTTGGAATGTTAGCCATCCCGCGTCAATCAAGCTTTGGACTTTATGCTTAAGGGCCACACACTGCTTGATCGAATGCCCTGGAGTACCCCCGTGATACATGCGGGCCGCGTTGGGGTTGTACCACCTCATGAAAGGAGAATGGTAGATTATTCAGGGGGTCACCACTAGCAACTGGTTGGAAATTAAGGATGGCAACAAATCCCCGTATGACATCGGAATCGGGGCGAACTCCGGAAGCTTCTTCACTGAAGGGTTCCTACCCGGATTGGAACTCATGCCAGGATTGAAATCATCGACGGGATAAGGCCTTGCAGGAGTCAGGGCTTGAGCGGGGGCTCTTTGTGGTGGGCAGATGTCCTTTGCTGGACGGGTGCTGAGTTGGAGGAGTTTCCGGCACGGGCCAAAAAGCTTGGATGGTGCTGGGCATATTGATGAGTATTGTGAGGGGTTGATTGAGGTTTTGGCCAAGCAGGAGCCGAGGTCACGACATGAGCATCCCCTTCTTTCCTCTTTGCCCTAGTCGGCCCAGATCTTCTGTTGCTTGTGCTGGAGGGGCGACATAGTCAAACTTCCCCCTTTTTAAGCCTACCTCGATCCTCTCGCCTGCGAATACAAGATCCGCAAAGCTAGAGGGCATGTAGACTACTAACTTCTCATAGTAGAACACTGGGAGTGTGTCCACTATCATGGTGATCATCTCCCTTTCCATCATGGGAGGTGCTACCGGAGTCGCCAAATCCCTCCATCTCTGGGCGTACTCTTCGAAAGATTCGTGCTCCTTTTTGCACATGTTCTAGAGTTGCATTCTATTCAGAGTTATATCAACATTATACTGATACTGCCTAACGAAGGCAACCATCAAGTCCTTCCAAGAATGGATCCGGGAGGGTTCCAAGCTAGTGTACCAAGTGTTTGCTGCCCCAGCTAAGCTGTCTTGGAAAAAGTGCATGAGCAACTTCTCATCCCTTGAATATGCCCCCATCTTTCGGCAATACATTTTTAGATGATTTTTGGGGCAAGTGGTCCCCTTGTACTTGTCAAAATCCGGTACCATGAATTTGGGAGGGATGACAACATCCAGTACCAAACATAAATCGGTCATATCAGGAAAACACAAGTGATAGATGTTTACAATGAAGCACTTAATTCTTGATTGAATAACACAAGTGTTTGACCAAGGAATGTTAGATGATAAGAGATTTTTGTTTGAGAGGATTATGCCTTTTTTGAATAGGGAAAACTCTGAAGAAAATTCATTGCCCAAGTCACCTATTTATAGGCCTTTGATGGCCATTCAAAAATTCAATGAAAAGATGTGACTGTTGGCAGATTTTCTGAAAACTTTCCACTAGTAATCGATTACAATGTTGGTGTAATTGATGACACAGTTATTTTTCTTGAACAATTTTGACTCTTAATTTAAAATTTGAAATTCCAACGTTCAGAGCCACTGGTAATCGATTACATGTTTTGTGTAATCAATTACAAGGTTTTTAAAAATATTTTTGAACGTTATAAGTATTGGTAATCAATTACAAAGTCATGGTAATCGATTACACCTTTGAGAAACCATTTTCAAAAATATTTGGGCTACTGGTAATCGATTACTACCTTCTGATAATCGATTACCAGAGAGTAAAAAGCTTGGTAAAATTTTTGTTAAGATAGAAACTCACTTGGTAAATCATTTGTGCTTTTCAAAAACTTTTCTAAGAGTCTATCTTAATTTCTTATCTTGAGATCTTTGCTTTTGCTTGACATCTTGCTTTCTTCATCCTTGAAATTCATCTTGAATGATCTTTGAAATTCCTTGGCCTCATCAAAATAATTCTTGAAGCATTGCTTCTACACTTAATCTCTCCTCGATGAGATCAAGTTTTCCTTTTCCCTCTGCTGCCGAAGGTGGTCCCCCTATAGAGAAATGTAGTGGTTGCATCGGGCGGGGTTGAGAGGCTCCCGCAGTATTAGGTTGAGGCATGGCATGGAATGCTGGTCCCTAGATAGTGAACGAGGGGTATGAGTTGACGTCAACTTGGGCACGCTCTCGGGGCTCTTTGCGGGCGTCCCTATGGGTTGGGGAGGCTGACCCTCGAAGGTTATAGGAACGACGTTATCCATGTTCTCATGCATGGTGGGCGGTGTGAAATTGGGGGGTAAGCCGTAGGGGTAGGCATTTCTGTTATACCCTAGATGCGGGCCGCCAGTGCTCCCCAATATCTCTCCTCCTAGCCCCCCATGTCCAAGGCGGGTTGATGTGCTTGATTCATGGCAGACAGAAGAGTAGGGTCTGCCTCGACGGCGACGCTGGGGTGGCAGCCGTGGCCACGTTGCTCTCCATCAGTCTTTTCATGCTTATCATGGGGGTTCCATCATGGAAGCCATTTGGTCTTTCAAGGACACCATATCGGCCTTTATCTGTTCTTGCACCTCCTCTACGTCACCCATGACTCTAGTTTTAGACCGGGTTCGATAGGGGTGCCTTAGAGTGCATTTAGTTATGGTGTTACTTCATAAAGGAACAAAATGTGGTGAGTAATGCGACAAAGAAACTAAACATGAATGCATGCTAAAGACAAGTTGTCGAAGCATTGGATTCACACAGAGTTTTAAAGTAAACACATAGGATTAAATCAACCTCATTTTATTAGGGAACAAAAAGGGTTTATCTAGTCAAAATCAAAGTGACAATACAATTGCCTTAGCAGCTCCTAATTATGTGGGCCATCAGATCAATCGTGTGTTGGCAATAATTGAGGAGCCCGTGAACCTCCTCGGGAGCCGAGTACACATCCACCATTGGCTTGGCCTTGGCTAGCAGTCGAGGAAGCTCTTGACTCCCATTCAAAGTAAAGGCGAACCTGTCCATCCACATCATTGCTTCTTTGTGCAATGAATCGATCGCCCTTTCCCTTGCTTCCTACTCCGCTTGCAAGACTGATACCTTGGCGTACTCTTCCTCTAGCCTTTGCTCATGAGCCACTGCTAGGCTTAGCTTTTCCTTGTACTGGTCGATGATGGCCCACATATTTTCTTTGGTCTTGCTTAACTGCTCAGACAAGCTTCTTTTCGACCTTTGGCAAGCCTTTAACTCATCTTTCAAGATCATGTCTTTGACCCACGATTGATCCCTTTCGGCTCTTCGAAGCTCAAGCTCACTATTGTTGCCCCACAAAGCTCCTCAGAACTTGTTTCGGTCGTGTTCTTCCTTTCGGGCCCTCTTGGTTTCTCGTTCCAAGGCTTCGACAGTGGCCATATTGATATCCCTTAGTTCATCGTACTCTTTCCAGACTTTGATGGCTGTTGACTTGAACTTCTCTTTCACTACTTGGGCTCTTTCAAGTTCCGCCTTTAGGGTTTGCACTTCCTCACTCTCCTTTGGAGTTTCAGCCTTTTCCTCTCTTGTAGCTTTAAGCTTTGGGAGCCAATCCAAATCTTGTGTTCAAACTCTCAGCCACTTATGATAGCTGCCGACGATCCCGTTGCTACTTCCCCTAAGCTCCTTATCTTTACTTTGCATTGCACCTCATGCCTTGCGGACTCCTTGAAGTACTCTTGCATTAGGGTCACTAAAACCCTGGGCGATGAAAGGCGTGATGCTTTCCTCCGACGGCGCTCCTCTCATGGAGTAGCCAAGCTACCTTATGGTGAGGACGGGATTATAATTAATACAACCCCTTGTTCCCATTAAGGGAACATTTGGAAATCCTTCGCATAAGGACAAAACCCCGGTTCTTCCTTCCTTCCAATGGGGGAACCAATTAATGGATGCCCCTACCACACTAGCCCAGAGTTGCTCCCAGTTTTTCTTTCCTTTCTTGGCGCATAAGCGATGACCTTGCAGTGGATAAGTGGGCCTACTTTCTTGGTGAAAAAGGTGCGAGACAAGCCACACATAGAGAGCTGGTGTACAACAAACAATTCTTGTGCCACTTTTTTCGCATCTTCGGTCGAACGTGTCATAGACATCGACCAAAATAGCAATGACCGGGCTTTCCTTGCTATGGTGATACGCAAGGAAGGCATCAATTGCTGCTAGGACCACTAATCCCTCCATATTTGGAAAGAGGATGACACCAAATATCAACAGTGCCAAGATGTCAATAAATGAAGCCCATTCCCCCTGATCTGCCAATGCCTTCACCTTTTCCTCCAAATGCTTCCTTGGTATTCCGACTACCCTGTTCCTATTTTGCTTCACATGGTCCAACTCTTGTACCGAGATTTTAACTACCTTGGCTACTCTTACCATGGAAGGGTAGAACCCCGAAAAGAGATAAGGCTTTCTTCCTCCCAATGGACATCCCAGGATCTCTTTAAATTCTTCCACAGTCGATACTAGCTGGAAGTCCCCAAACGTGAAGCACCTTAGGGGTTGATCATAATACTGAGTAAGGGATGCAATTGCTTCCATGGAGACTTCTACCATAGCTAGGTCCCAAATCTTCCCATAGGTCTTGCAGAAGGCTTGACGTTGGAGCTGACCCATCAATTGCCCCAATTCTCGCAAACTGGCGACCTTTAAGCTTTTGATTTTGACTTGATAGAACCTTTTCTTAATTAGAGGTGTTTGATTTGATCCCATGTTTACTAGAATGAAAAGTTCTATTTGAATCAATACTTCGACATCCTATCATGGAGGAAATAGGATGAATGCATGAAGGGATGCTTATGCTATGCATGACACAAATGCATTTTACAGATACGAGAGCTCGGAAGATCATCTTTTCTTACTTGCAACATTTGGCAGCGCGGTGCCCCATGTATGCATTTAAGAAGGTGATACGGACCTTCCGACTTCCCGTGACAAAATGACGAGACCAAATGCAACGCACGCATGATGATGCAATACAGACATAAATGCGTAAAAGTGCATGGTTGATAGCACAAAAGAGGAAATTACAAGCATGGCAATATCATCAAAAAAACATACAACAGACACACACAAGAGCATGACATTAAAAATATATGCATGACAGTGTTAAGGAAAACAAACACGCAGCGTGTCTAATTTGTGCCCCTACTTCAGGAACCTAAATGGGAGGAACTAAAAGGCATTTAGTGATGATTCCGAAGGTGGTTTTATCTAGCTTTCAATTGTCTCTAGAGATATCATTCCCTTTGACATCAATATTGTGGTGGTAGGGACTACCAGCATATATCATCAAAGAGAAAAACTCTAGATGAGGCTTCACTGTCATCAAGCAAGTCAGAGACTTAGCATGACCACAGATTCACCTCTGCTTCCTATGTTCCCATGGACCCGGGTACAGGGCCCTTAACAACTCACCATGTGTGCGAAAAAGTATAAGTGTTTGTGTGCATAAAATGAATAAATATTTATCTCATGCATACATTAAAGCAAAAATACATTAAAACATCATAGAGTTATATACAAGAACACAAGAGAAATAAAGGGAAATCAAAGGGGAAAGTCATAAAAACATTGCACAAGGAGGGAGGGTGACGCGAGGCTCACAGGTGCGTCTTCCAAGGAGGGAAAATGTGTGGAGTCGCCACCAACATTTATTTGAGGAAAATGTTAGAAAAACCAAAAGTGGGTCTACGAACTTTAAGAATAAAAGGTTCGGTCTTTTTACGCACGGGGAAGGTATTAGCACCCCACGCATCTGTCACAAGGGACGACAACCTTTAATTAAATGTGCAATATCATGACTTCAATTTTATTTTTATTTTCCCTTTTTTATGTTTTTTATCTTTTTGGGGTTGACAAAAGTGGGGCTTTTGCTCCTACTTAAGAAAATTATGCGAGGTGTTAATTTAGACTTTTAAATGGTTCATTTTAACCGATAAAAGTAAAAAGGACCGTTTAAGGTGTTGGACCTTGAAACGGTTTCAAATGACCTTTTTGCGAGCAAAAGCTTGATTTGTGAGTTGATTTTATCCTTAGTTTCACTTGGTTATTTCTCAACTCATTAAAAGAGGACTTTCAAAGTAAATGTCTGGTTGAAACTTGCCTTTTTGATGATTAACCGAGGTTGCAGCATAAACGATCAGTTGAATTTTATTTTAAAGGCGTTTAAATGAGATTAGAACCCAAATGATCGATCAAAATTCATTTTAACATCGATTAAGTGAGATTACGGCTTAAACGATCGGTCGAAACTCGCTTAAAACGAAGAAAAAGAATACCGAAAGTAGACGAGATGAAGATGAAAACATACAAAGCAAGAATGGACCCCTAAGGGTGCATAGAATGAATTCAAAGCTTTGAAATCGAAAACTAACCGGTTGAAGATCGATGAACAATAAAGAACTGACAAAGAACGTTCATGGAATTGGTCATGGAAACGTCACGGAAGCGTTACGGAAGCACCTCGATCTTGATTTTCTCCTTCTTTCTTCTTCTCCTCATTAGTTTTAAGTGAAATATGCTTAACAAGGTTGCTGAACCCCTTCCCCTCAGCCTCTCATGCCTTTTTATAGCCAAAATAGGGGAGGAGCTTGCCACCCAACTCACCCAGGCAAGCTGGTGGCTTAGTTCAGAAGCAACATAATCGCCCAGACGAGCTGGTTGCTTCATGTTGAAGCTTCCTAATGGGCCTAGATAGGCCCAGGGCTAAAGAACACCCCCTAAATTGATCTTTTCACCCCCATTTTGAGTTTTTTCTCATTTTCCTTATGAAACATCGTGAAATCTTACGGATCGCATGACAATTGGCTTTAAGTAGCTCAATGTGACCAGCAAAAATCCACATGTCAACAAACAATTGTCCCTGGACGAAATTAGGGCATGATAGAGATCCTTTATTTATGAGTTTGTTTTGGAATGAATTTTTTAAGTTACAGGGGACAATGCTCAAGATGAGTACAGCTTACCATCCGCAAACGGATGGACAGACCGAAGTCACAAATAGGTGTCTTGAAACCTATTTGCGCTGTTTCAGTACCGACCAGCCCAAAAATTGGTCCCTTTGGTTCTTGGGCAGAATTCTAGATCAATGCCATGTACCACAAGTCTATAGGGACTACTCCTTTTGCAGCGGTGTACGGTCGTGAACCTCCCAAGATTATATAGTGCATTCCAGGGGAAGTGAGAGTAGAATCAACTCAGAGGGAGTTAATTGATCGTGATGAGGCATTGAGACAGTTAAAAACACATTTACTGAGAGCCCAAGATTGCATGAAAACCCAGGCGGATAAGCACAGAAAAGAAAGGGAGTTTGAAGTAGGAGATATGGTGCTTTTAAAAGCTTAAACAACACAGGCAACATTCAGTCATGGCTAGAATTAGTCCTAAACTCAATGCAAGGTATTATGGGTCGTTTAAAATACTAGAAACGATTGGGAAAATGACTTACAAACTGCAACTTCCTCCCACTTCAAGCATTCATCCCATGTTTCATGTGTCCTTACTCATGAAGGCAGTGGGGACTTATGAGGCAGAAGTTGACTTACCTACTGAGCTGGAAGATGATAGAGCTGACATCATCGAACCTGAAGTTGTTTTAGCTTCTAGGAGAGTGATCAAGCATGGAGAAAGATTGAAAAAGTGGTTGATTCAATGGAAAGGGAAGCCAGTGGATGAAGCAACATGGGAGGATGAAATCTCAATCTGGAGCCAATTTCCTACTCTTTGTCTTGAGGACAAGACAATTGCTCAAGGGGGAGGTATTGATACAACCATTTGTGAAGAATTACGTGAGCCTTTAGTACACGAAGGCAACCAAGGAAGGTAGGGGTATGTTTAATTGAGGAAAGGGCAGGAGGAAAGAGCATTAGAAGGATGATTTGGTCATAATTGTTAGTTAAGGGGTATTTTGGGGTGTGGAGTTAGATATTTTGCCTTTTGTTAACTTTACGGTTATTAGTAACAGATTTGGAGAGAGAAGGGGGATCATTCTGTTTTTGGATTATTATCATTTTGGATAGAGGAGCTTGGCTCTGGGACAGACTGGGTACCCATTCTCATCTGTTTTTCTTTGTTCTTTTTATCTTTTCAATTCTATCAAGGTCTCCCTGTTTCATTCACAATATCTACTATATTTTGTTTTCTGGTTCTGCATCAGCTGCACTCCTGATGGAACCAGTTTTTCCATATAAAGTTAGAATAGAATTGGCCAAACATAACTTAGTGTCAAAATCCCTTCGTTTTACAAATCCATGTACACTTCTTCCAAGGTTAAAATCAGATAATTGGGCTTAAGCAAAAGCAGGACTAACAAGTGTTACTGGATGAAGACTTACTTGCTCCAACACAACCATTTAGGAGAAAAACATAAATGCAAGTTCAGGTCTTCCATTCTGCTCATATCCAGTAATTATTGAAGTCCATAAAACCACATCTGGTTTTGGATACTCTGTAAACACTTTCACAACATCATTCATTTATCCACACTTTGAATACAACTCAATACCCTACAAACATGTCATTATCTATCTTCTTCTTGAGAAATCCATGAATCATTTTCCCCAGGTCAAGCTTCTACAAACCAGAACATGATTTCAAAGCAATAAACACTGTGTAATTGTCAGGTCTTTCCTCAGTTACTGCATCGGCGTTCATTTGATGGAATAGAGATAACGTCTTTACCCATTTTCCTTCCAAATATTAGCTCCTAAGTAAAGCATTCCATAGATAGACAGTTTTACAAGGTGTTTCTTCAAACAGCTTATGTGCATGGCAAAGTGATGCATATCTAGCATAAAGAACATTAAGCTTGGTAACAATGAAACTATCACTGGCAAGGCCCACTTTCAAACACTGAGACTGCAACTGTGTGATTGATATCTTACTGCAACAAGTTTCCAATAGCTTGACTAAAAGATCCCTCCTTGTCACGTAAAATGATCGATGGCTTTTATAACCTTTACAAGATCATCTGAATTAGTTATTAGCTCTCAATCATACTCTATTCATGCAATTAGCTCCACTTTATGTGGCTTTAGCAGCATATCTGTTGAGGAAACCATGGAATTGAAACAATTAGTTCAGAGGCATTTCTTTAACATTCTTTGGTTGAATCAAAGAACACAGAGAAATTGGACTAACAAAGCATTAGTTACAAAAATTAACAACTGTATATCTGTAACAAATAAAGATAATTCTCATTCAGCTTTTTTACTTTATTTTCCCATTTAGTTTAAATGAGATGGCATTGCAGCAGGAAGCAAAAAACTTTCTCAATATAGAGATACATTTTAAAAAAATATAATAACAAAACAAAGATAATTATATTCAGCAACATAGAAGAATAACAATGAATTGACTTACAGTTTGCAAAAGCAACTTGAGGTTTAACAGGAAGAGACACAACAGGTATGAAAGGAAAACAAGTAGTAGTACATCACACCTAGCAGGCAGAGTACTTCAATGGCAATGGTGAATGAAAGTTTTAGTTAAGATAAAACTATCAAATGGGGCAACCGACTCCAGCCATAGCCCATATGGGTCAAATAAAAAGCCCATAGAGCCTTGTATGCCTAATTAAAATTAAATCTTGTAATAAAATATACTTACTATTAAGAACATACAAAAATGATATAAAAATTGAAAGCCAAACTGCATATATGGGGACATCCTATCCTGCTTGGTAACTTTATGCCACAATGATGACAATCACAATGGCTAATGTAGAATGCAATACTAGACATGAAACAAGGTCAGAAATATTGGATGGAATTTATTATGTTACCATCCAATGAGTAAAAGAACTGGATTATGGGTAATATACTAAATCATCAATCAAGAAATGTTTGAATTGACAATACCACCCATGGATAACATTCGGATAAAACCAGATAACAAAAGGATTAAGGAAACAGTTACAATTTTATCATAAGGAAAAGATGCATATAAATGGAATTCCAATTTAACAAATCACTTCATTATTTTTGGGCCTTGTATTTAGCGCTCCATAATGTAGGTAGGGTACCCTAGAAATGTATGATTTTTTAGCCCTTGTATTTTAGGGCACCTAGACTATAGTTTTTGTATTAAGGGTAGTGTCATACCCTAATTTCGTCCGGGGATAATTGTTTGTCAACATGCAGATTTTCGCCGATCAAGTTGAGTTGCTTAACATCAATCGCTGCGTAGTCCGTAGGGTTTCTCAATGTTAAGGAAAGAAATGAGGAAGATACTCAGAATGGGGGCAATTTTTTTCAACATGGGGATTTTTTCCAGCCGAGTTGAGCTGCTTAACAGTAATCACGGTGCAATCCGTAGGGTTTCGTGACGTTTCAGAAGGAAATGGGCATGAAACTCAAGATACGGGCAAAACGGTCCATTTTTTGACATTCCTCAGCCCCTGGGCCCACCTAGGCCCACTAGATGACTTAGGGGAGAAGCAACCAGCTCACCTGGGTGAGCAAGTTGCTTCTAAAGTAAGCCACCAGTTCGCCTAGGCAAGCTGAGCTCGCCTGGGCAAGTTGGGCGGCAAGCTCCTCCCTCTATTTTGCTATAAATAGGCATGGCAGGTTGAGGAGAAAGGGTTCAGCACCCTTGGCAAGCACATTTCACTTAAAATTAGTGAAAAGAAGGAGAAAGAAGAATAAAATCAAGGCCGAGGCGCTTCCGTAACATTTCCGTGAGCGATTCCTACACCGTTCGTCATTCATTCTTCGGTCATTCTTCATTCTTCATTAGGTTAGTGCTTGCTTTTAAGTATTTGAATTTGATTTATGGACCCTTAGGGGTCCCCTTTATTGTTTGTGCATCTTCATCTCCTTCTTCGATCATCGGTGATTTGTTTCTTTGTTTAACGTGAGTTTCGACCGATCGCTCATAACGTAATCTTGTTTAATCACCATTAAAATAAAATTCAACTGATCGTTTGTGTTATAATCTCACTTAATCATTGTTTAAATGAATTTCAACCGATCATTTGTGTTGTAATCTCACTTAATCACTTTTTAAATAAGTTTCGACTGATAGTTTGTGTCGTAAACTCTTTTCATCAATGTAAAATAAGTTTTAACTGGTCATTAACTTCGGAAGTTATCTTAAAAAATGGATTGAAGATTAATGAGTCAAAACCAAATAAAAACAACTCATAAACTTCTTCATTTCATCAAAAAATCAAGAGATCGTTTAAAGGTCCTGCGCCTTAACGGTTCTCTCCTTTCAAAAATCAAGAGATCGTTCAAAGGTCCAATGCCTTAACGATTCTCTCTTTCAAAAATCAAGAGATCGTTCAAAGGTCCAACACCTTAACGGTTCTATCTTCCTTTCAAAAAATCAAGAGATCGTTCAAAGGTCCAGTGCCTTAAACGATTCTCTCTTTTCAAAAATCAAAAGATCGTTTCAAGGTCCAACGCCTTAAACGAATTTTGCTCGGTTAAAATCAATCTTTCAAAAAAGATAAAAAAACAATTTAACCAACGTCAGTTCTTAAAGAACTACGTAGGTCTGATTTCCTCATCGCAATTGAGGAATACGTAGGAGTGAGGAAAACACCCTTGTCGACCCCAAAAGAGTAAAAAACATAAAAAGCCAAAAAAGGTAAAGAATATAAAAAGGGAAAATAAAGATAAAAGGGAAAGTAAATAAAATTGAATTCATGATTTGCACCCTCGATTAGAGGCTGCCGTCCCCTGTGACGGGCGCATGGGGTCTAATATCTTCCTCGTGCGTAAATGACTCTCGAACCCTCATTTTCAAAATACGCAGGCCTTAGACCTTTTTCCATTTTGGTTTTTTTGATGTTTATCTCGAATAAACATTGGTGGTGGCTCTGTGCATTTTTCCTTCCTTGGAAGATGCACCATTGAGGCCCGCATCGCGCCCCCGCCGGAGGGCAGGTTGCGATAGTTGGCGACTCTGCTGGGGAGCTGAAAGAGTTAAGCCTTTAAATCAGTGTGCAACTTTTTATCATGACTTCTCCTTTACTTATTTCCCCTTTTCCCTCTTATCTTTTGTTTGTCCATATGTGTATATAATCTTTGCTATGTTTTTGTGTTTGGTGTGTGTTTGTCTATCGATTACATTCATAGCTAGAAATACTTTTTTCTACACACACATGACACTTACACTTCACACACACTTTGAGATATTAGGCCCTATACCCAGGTCTATGTGAGTCGTAAGGAGTGGAGGTCGATCTGTGGTCATGCTGGGTCTCCGACTCGCTTGATGACAATGAAGCCTCATCTAGAGTTTTTCTCTTTTAGTGATACATTTTCGTTGATAGTCCTTATCGCCACAATGTATTACCTAAGAGGATGATATCTCTAGAAGCCAGTAAAGTTACATGAAACCACCCTTTGGAGTTGTCACTAGAAGGGTACTTTTTGATCTTTTCCTTTAGATTCCTCAATTAGGGGGCACATAGCAAACTTACTCTGGCATATCCCTTGATTGCATCATGCTTCTCTTCATGGCATCGCAATGGACATATCATTCTTGCATTTTCCGTTTATCATATTCATGCATTGCATTTGCATAAATCACTTCATTACTACACATCTGCATTTAGCATGCTCTTTTGTTCCGACAAATGCATACATTCTATTTTCATTGTTTGCATGTCATGTTCACTCATGCATGACCCTTGCATTTTCCTTTGCAAAAAAAAGGGGGGGGGGGGGACAAAACAAAAATAATATAAATAACAAAAACAAAAAAAAGAGAACAAAAAGAAAGTCACGCCACATTCTTAGTTACATGTGTTGGGTACCATGATGAGGGCTATAAACCAACCATGTTGGGATGATACACCCATCTCTCTTAAAAAAAAGAGAAGAGAAAAAAAAATATTGAAAATCATGTGAACGTGGTACCTAATGCATGGTTAGATAGGAAAATGGTGGTTCCTAGGGCATCTCATGTCAATCCCATAATTGCATCTGCCATGCATAGCATAAGTATGTCCGAGTCATTCATCTCTATGAGATGTGGTCGATGTATTTGTGATCAAAATTTCTATTCCTTGGATTATGGGGTTGAACCAAGCACATGTTTTCAAGGAAATGATCATCAAGTCGGGGTCAAGTATGGAAGTAACCAGCTTGCGAAAGTTGGGGCAAAAGATGGATCGAGTTACATCGTTTCTTTGTCTACTGCTAACACATAATTGTGCCAATTTACAAAAAAAAAAAAATCAAAGACCATTGTCGTCCATGTTTTATTTCCAGTTTCACTTTGACAATATGTGACGAACCACGTTGTTTTAATGAAAATCTAAATTGGTTCGACCCTATGCCCTGTGTAAAATTCACAATACATCAACAATGCATTATTCATATACATCCATGCTTTTCGTTGGTTGCATTGCTCATTGCATTCTTTCCTTGAAATCAGAACTATAATCATTGTTATCAAAAGGAAAGAACGCATTCTACGGTGCCCTTACCAAACACGTGCTAGAGCTAGAGTAATGGGTGAAATAGATGAGGTGCAAGAACGGATGAAGGCTGACATGGAGGCCATGAAAGAGCAAATGGCCACAATGATGGAAGCTATGACGAGCTTGAAGAAGATAATAGAGGTCAATGCGGCTGGAGTTGCCGCTACCAGCGCTATTGTAGAGGTGAACCCAACTCCCCCATCTGGCCTCAACCAAATAAATTATCCCGTCTCGGATAAGGTAGGGCAGAGAGGCAAAGAATTGAGAAGTACGGGCGACCCCCATTTTGTGCAAGTTCAAAACAAGCATGCCTTCCTGCCATATGGCTTGCCTCCCAACTATACACCACCCAATGTGGGGCACACTCCTGATGAGAATGTCAATAACTCCACTCCCACACCCATTGAGAGCCAACAACCCCAAGCTGATCATGCACATGTCTCTCAACCCATGGGGAAGACATATGAAATACCCCACCACAATCTAGCCGACTTCGAGGCTCGTCTCGGATACGCCCTTGAGGGGCAAGTAGTTGGTGGTGTACCCCTGCCAAACACTTTGGAAGGCCCTCAGTTTCGCCCACAACCACAACCCTTGCATGTTGCAGCGGGAAGAATCCCTCCTGCTATGGCAGAGAATGGAAAGTTTGATCATATAGAGGAAAGGCTCAAGGCCGTTGAAGGAGGCAGAGATTATGCTTTCACTGACATGGCAGAATTATGCCTAGTGCCTGACATCGTCATTCTTCCGAAGTTCAAGGTGTCGGACTTCGATAAATACAAGGGGACAACTGGCCCCAAGAATCACCTAAAGGTGTATTGTAGGAAAATGGGAGCATATGCGAAAGATGAAAAATTATTGATGCATTTCTTTCAAGAAAGTCTTACTGGGGCAGCCGTCACCTGGTACACTAATCTGAAACCTTCTCGAGTCCATTCTTGGAAGGACCTAATGGTTGCCATTGTTAGGCAGTATCAGTACAATTCTGATATGGCTCTAGATAGAATGCAGCTACCGAACATGTGCAAAGAGGAGCACGAATCTTTCAAAGGATACGCCCAAAGGTGGAGGGATATGGCAGCTCAAGTAGCGCCCCCAATGACACAGAAAGAGATGATCACAATGATAGTAGACACATTATCGGTGTTCTACTATGAGAAAATGGTGGGTTACACGCCTTCAAACTTTGTCGATTTGGTTTTCACCGGCGAAAGGATCGAAGTGGGTTTGAGAAGAGGCAAATTTGATTATCCTGCTTTGATGAATGAGAAAGCTGGGGCAAATACAGAGGATGAGAAAGAGGAAGGAACCCATGCTATGACTATCATTCCTACATGGCCAAATTTCCCACCGACTCAACAATGACATTACTCAGCCAATATCAGCCCTTCTCATTACCCACCACCCAATTAACTATAAAAGCCTTCCCTTCGTCAACCAGAGGCAAGCGAGCTTGTTGACACGCAAAGACAAATATGGTCATCTGCTCTTTTCTTGAAGATTCAATGTCTATCGACCGAGACTACTTTAGTCACCCCTTCGTCAACCAGAGGCAAGCGAGCTTGTTGACACGCAAAGACAAATATGGTCATCTGCTCTTTTCTTGAAGATTCAATGTCTATCGAACGAGACTACTTTAGTCTCCCCTTCGTCAACCAGAGGCAAGCGAGCCCGTTGACACGCAGAGACAAATATGGTCATCTGCTCCCTTTGTCAACCAGAGGAAAACGAGCCCGTTGACACACAGAGACAAATATGGTCATCTGCTTTTTTGTTCGAGGACTCAATGTCTATCAACCAAGACTATTTTAGTCTCCCCTTCGTCAATTAGAGGCAAGCGAGCCCATCAACACGCAGAGACAAATATGGTCATTTGCTCCCTTTGTCCAAGACTCAATGTCTTTCGATCGAGACTGTTGCAGTCTCCCCTTTGCCATCCAGAGACAAGCGAGTTCGATGGCATGCGGAGACCATTATGGTCACCGCACCCCCTTTGCTATCCAGAGACAAGCGACTCCAATGGCACGCAAAGACAAATTATGGTCATCCGCACACCTTTGCTATCTAGAGACAAGCAAGTTCGATGGCACGAGAAGACCATTATGGTTATTTGCACCTCTTATGCTATCTAGAGACAAATGAGTCCGATGGCATGCGGAGACAAATTATGGTCATCCGCACACCTTTGCTATCCAAAGACAAGCAAGTCTGATGGCACGCGGAGACAATTATGGTCATCCACACCCTCTTTGCCATCCAGAGACAATTAAGTCCGATGGCATGCAGAGACAAATATGGTCATCTGCTCCCTTTGTCGAAGACTCAATGTCTTTCGATCGAGACTATTGTAGCCTCCCTTTGTCAACCAGAGGCAAGCGAGCCCATTGACACGTACAGACAAATACGGTCATCTGCTCTTTTGGTTAAGGACTCAATGTCTACCGACCGAGACTACTTTAGTTTCCCCTTCGTCAACCAGAGGCAAGCGAGCCCGTTGACACACAAAGACAAATATGGCCATATGCTCCCTTTATCGAAGACTCAATGTCTTTCGACCGAAACTGTTGCAGTCTCTCCTTTGCCATCCAGAGAAAAGCGAGTACGATGGCACGCGGAGACCATGATGGTCATCGCACCCCCTTTCCTATCCAGAGACAAGCGAGTCCGATGGCACGCGGAGACAAATTATGGTCATCCACACACCTTTGGTATCAAGAGACAAGCAAGTCGATGGCACGCGGAGACCATTATGGTCATCCGCACCCTCTTTGTCATCCAGAGACGATCAAGTCCGATGGCACGCAGAGACAATTATGGTCATCTGCCCCTTCTACATTTTGAAGACGACAATATCATTAGTCATTGCATGCTCTCAAAAGGCAACAATGACCTTCATCTACATTTCGAAGACGATAATGTCTTCAGTCATTGCATGCCTTCAAAGGCGACAATGACCATCATTTGCATTTTGAAGACGACAATGTCTTCAGTCATTGCATGCCTTCAAAAGGCGACAATGCCATCTTGTACGCTTTCGAAGATGACAATGTCTTCATCTCAAAAACTTCAATATCTTTTGACCCTGTACTTCATAGGACTCGACATCCTCTGTTTCTATGCTTTTTAAATAATATATATATACATATATATAGAAAATAAAAATGAAAAAGAATAAAACGAGAAAAGGAAGAACTTGAATGTCTTCATGCTTTCACGAATTTTACTGCTTGGACTTCCGCTAGTGGTCGGTCGAGTGGAAAGTTAGCTCGAACAAAATTAGTGTCTTATCTTTACTTCCTTTTTATCTCCAATAAAAGATAGGTAAAGAGGGACAACTGTGATACCCTAATTTCGTTTGGGGACAATTGTTTGTAAACATGCGGATTTTTGCCGATCAAGTTGAGCTGCTTAACATCAATCGCTGCACAATTCGTAGGGTTTCATGACGTTACGGAATGAAATGAACAAGATACTCAGAATGGGGGCAATTTTTGTTAACATGGGGATTTTTTCCAACTAAGTTGAGTTGCTTAACAGCAATCACGGTGCAATCCGTGGGGTTTTGCGATGTTTTAGAAGGAAATGGGCAAGAAACTCCAGATAGGGGCAAAATGGTCCATTTTTGGGCATTCCTTAGCCCCTGTGCCCACTAGATGACTTAGGGGACAAGCAACCAGCTCGCCTGGGCAAGCAAGTTTCTTTTGGAGTAAGCCACTAGTTCGCCTGGGCGAGCTGAGCTTGCCTGGGCGAGTTGGGCGGCAAGCTCCTCCCCCTATTTTGCTATAAATAGTCGTGGGAGGCTGAGGAGAAAGGGTTCAGCACCCTTGGCAAGCATATTTCACTTAAAATTAGTGAAAATAAGGAGAAAGAAAAGAAAATCAAGGCCGAGGCGCTTCCGTAACATTTCCGTGAGTGATTCCTACACCGTTCGTCATTCGTTCTTCGGTCGTTCTTCATTCTTCATCGAGTTAGTGCTTGCTTTTAAGGATTTTGAATTTATTTATGGACCCTTAGGGGTCCCCTTTATTGTTTGTGCATCTTCATCTCTTTCTTCGATCATTGGTGATCTTTTTCTTTGTTTAAATCAAGTTTCGACCGATCGTTCATACTGTAATCTCATTTAATCACCGTTAAAATAAAATTCAACCGATCATTTGTTTTGTAATCTCTCTTAATCACTGTTTAAATGAATTTCAACCGATCGTTTGTGTTGTAATCTCACTTAATCACTGTTTAAATAAGTTTCAATCGATCGTTTGTGTCATAAACTCTTTTCATCAATGTAAAATAAGTTTTAACCGGTCATTAACTCCGCAAGTTATCTTAAAAAAGGGACTGAAGATTAATGAGCCAAAACCAAATAAAACCAACTCATAAACTTCTTCATTTCATAAAAAAAAAGAGATCGTTTAAAGGTCCAACGCCTTAACGGTTCTCTCCTTTCAAAAATCAAGAGATCGTTCAAAGGTCCAACGCCTTAACGATTCTCTCTTTTAAAAAATCAGGAGATTGTTCAAAGGTCTAACACCGTAACGGTTCTCTCCTCCTTTCAAAAAATCAAGAGATCGTTCAGAGGTCCAGTGCCTTAAACGATTCTCTCTTTTCAAAAATCAAAAGATCGTTTCAAGGTCCAACGACTTAAATCGGTTAAAATCAATCTTTCAAAAAAGATAAAAAAAAAACCAATTTAACCAACGTTCAGGTCGTAAAGAACTACGTAGGTCTGATTTCCTCATCGCAATTGAGGAATATGTAGAAGTGAGGGAAACACCCTTGTCAACTCCAAAAAAGTAAAAAACATAAAAAGCCAAAAAAGGTAAAGAATATAAAAAGGGAAAATAAATAAAATTGAAGTCATGATTTGCACACTTGATTAGAGGCGACCGTCCCTTGTAACGAGCGCGTAGGTTGCTAATACTTTCCCTGTGCGTAAATGACTCTCAAACCCTCGTTTTCAAAATACACAGACCTTAGACCTCTTTCCATTTTGGTTTTTCTTACGTTTATCTCGAATAAACATTGGTGGTGACTCTGCGCATTTTTCTTTCCTTGGAAGACGCACCATCGAGGCCCGCGTCGTGCCCCCGCTGGATGGCAGGTTGCGACAGGTAGTTTTGTAATTTCACATGCATTAAGTGAATATTTGATGTGTGTGTTGGAAAATAAATTTAATTGAATTGGGAGAAGCCCAATCCAATTAAATTTTAGACGGGGAGGTGAGCATTTGCCTTCTACACCCCATTGTCACATCATATAGTCACACTTTGTGCATGTCCTTCATGCTTTACATGCCTCATGACACCTAAACACACTTAGTGGAGAATCTTGGACTAGATCCTGGATTAGTGGGCAGAACCATAGCTAAAATTCACTAATCATAACTAGGAAATTTTTTACTCCAAAATTTGGCTCCACAAATTCAATTTCAAATTCAAGTGAAATTTGAATAAAAATTCAAATTTCCCTCCAATTTTAAGTGACACCTAGGCTATAAATAGAGGCCATGTGTGTGCATTTTTTTCAACTTTTATCATTTGAGAATTAAACTTCAAAGTTCAGACCTTTTTTGAGGCACAAAATTTCGTGCTCCTTCTCTCCCTCTCCATACATCTTCTCCTACCTTCAAGCTCTTATCCATGGCTTCCTATCATCGTGAGCTTCTTTTAGACTCATCTTCTCCTTGAAGTGGTGTCTCCAATTATCTTTCTCCTTCTCCATTCCACTGCCATCAAACTTCAAGAAGCGAAGGACTCCATTGACGAAGAAGATCCAAGGCCTACAAGTTCCACATGGAGCTACATCATGTGGTATCAAGAGCATCTTCGTCTAGGTGATGTTCTTTTGCTTCCTCTATCTTTTTGTTCGGTCAATTCACTTTAATCCCTTGAAAATGAGACGTTGTAAATGCTATCTTTTAATAACATTGATGTTATTTTCGTGACCTTCACTGAACCCCGGTCACATTGGCATGATCGGAATTTTAAAATGATGTCTTCTTTTAGTAGAATCTGAAACACCCCTTAGCCCTTTATGTTTTGACAGGGGTATTTGACTCCGAATGTTGTCATTAACCTTGTTTCTGAAATCTATACTAAATTTCCTTCAATTTGGTATATAGAACCTTGCTTTTGGACTGACGAACATGAACGAGAGAGGTCTCTGAGTGACGCAAAGGGAAACTGACGTAGAGCTCATGATAGGTGAGGGGAGTTTATTATTGTTTATAGTTTTTAATACCATATTTGGGGTCAGGGAACCTAACTATGGGGATGTATGCCTATCCCTGTTGCATGTTGGTTTTCAAGAAAACAATGTTTTTGACTAATGGGATGTGAGATATATCTATTATTGATGAATAACATTATTGTTTTTATTAGACTTGTGTTGTCTGAAGACCTGAGGAGTGTGAATCTCAGGCATAAACTATATATGTATATACGGAGTGTGACTTACTGATGATATTGTTATTCATGACATTAATTAATATGAGGTAATGTTAATGTTTATGATAATATTGATATGAGATGAAGTTGTTATTGATGACTATGTTAGCATGAGTTGATGTTGTTATTGATGACTATGTTAACGTGAGTTGATGTTGTTATTGATGATTATGTGTGTGACACCCTCTACCCCTCACATATATACTAACAAAGGAATAAAAATCCAAATATTAATTAAAATTTTTTTTTTTACATTTTTAAATACAAGTCTTTCAAAGGGATAAAAGGCTCACATTCACTTTCTTCTACATCATATTCAAACTTATCCAAATAAATAATAAAGTTATTTTGGTTTAAGCAAGACCGTCAAAGACTTCATACAATTAATATAAAACCCTATACCCCAATGCCACATCCTATCAAAGCGTTGTGTCTCGACGTCCTTCAACACAAGGTTCCTTAAATCAATTCACCTAGTCATCTGCTCCCCCGAACACAAAGTTCAAGATCATCACAAGATCCAAACACAAACAACACACGGGGAGTGAGTTATCAAATTCCTAACTAATAGAGAAACAAGACAGCTAGATATACATATCATATAAACCAAATAAAATTTACTTACACGTAATTCCACCACTTTGTCATTCAAAGTTCATTTTTCATCCATCAATTACACTTTTCAATTATCAATCACATTACACAAGAATCATATGCTCTGATCAAGACATAATAACACATCAATTTCACAATAAACAATTAGCAAGCGCATGAGACAGTTATGCTAAGACTCAAGCCTATATGCAATGTGGTACCATGTCAGTGAAAAACCACCCTGGGGCGCTTAGGAGTACATAACAAGACACACCACACAATGGGTTTGTCAGGTCACTCTCACTAAGTAAGATCATAGGGAGACCAGTCAGGGTCACGATATTTTGCGAGAATGCTCCAACCATATGGGATCAGAATAGGCTTAAAGGAGCACTCAAACCCGGTGACCCCCAAGGCCTACACTCCGAAGAGTCCGTCAGGGCCTCTCCCTCCTGATTCAGGTCCAACCCCTAAAATCATTTTAGCACACAGACACTGCTCGTGAATTATACAATACCCACGACCTCACACTCGTGTTTTAAACACGTACAACATATTGCGCTACAATTTAACACTGGTTCCTAAATAGGAAACCTACACTTTATCTATAATGTTGTGCATTTAAACTTTTCTCAAGATAACACTGGTCGGGTTATTGTACAATTCACAACTTACAACACAAATAATGTCACATCAAGAGTTAATCACACACTTATTCACAACCAAAACTCATTCACAATTTCACATCTCATAATGTCACAATCCACCATCACATGTTTTCACGTATCTCACAATTCAACACTTGTTCTACTTTACACTTTTACTCAATCTCAATAACAATATTATAATCTCAAGGCAACATATTATTCCACAATTCATCACATATTTCATTTATAAGCACTGCTCATGAATTATACAATACCCACGACCTCACACTCGTGTTTCAAACACGTTTAACACATTGCGCTACAATTTAACACTGGTTCCTGAATAGGAAACCTACACTTTCTCTTAAACATTGTGCATCAACGCTTTTCTCAAGATAACACTGGTCAGATTATTGTATAATTCATAGCTCACAATATAATTATTGTCACATCAAGTGTCAAACACATATTTATTCACAATCAAATATCATACCCACAATTTAACATCTCATAATATCACATCAACCATCTCATTTTTACATGTATCTCACAAATTGACACATTCAACTTTGTACTACTCAATCTTCACAATAATATTATAATACCATTATAATAACTTATTACACCTTATAACTCACATCACACAATAATAATATTTGCATGATACAAAACATATATATGTATATGTATATAGTGAATTAAACTACATTGTTTTTAATCAAAGGATTTATATAACAATTTAATATTAGATCAAAAGAAATTACCACTAGGCATTAACCTTACCATTTTCTTTAATTTATTATTCTAGTATTACAATAATTATATACACATAACATGTTGATCATCGTCGTAAAAAAATTAGAACAAGATAATAATTTGTATAAAATAAGTCATTGAATAATATTATTTAAAATATAATTTACGTTAATAAAAAGAGCTTAATTTTTCTAAGGGGTTCACACTCAACACAAGAACACATCAATCTCACAGCCATTTCTCACTGGGACATCAACTGATTCATCAAACAAATATAATTCACTATAATACTTATAAGGATAAAATGAAAATTACAAAAACACCCCAAAACCCATTTCAATTGATATCTCTAAGGATCCCTACACATGTTCTTACTAATCCCAAATTGTGAATAACTCATCCCTTACCTCTAAGCGGGCTCACGTGTCTTCAGCCAGTGATAGCAGCATCTCTAGTGGTTCCTTGAGATTCCTCTAGTTTTTTCCTTCGACTGCTCCGATAGAGTTCTCAAACGTCAGAGAGACGGAGAAGGGATTGAAGCCAACATTTGTATTATCTTCATACGATTCCATTTTCTCCCACCACGAATATTATCTCGCAAATCCCAATGGTGAAAGCGTGGGAAATTTAATTTCGAACAACATATCTAATTTTCACTATAATCCAACGGTTAACGAAACCAGAATCATAGTTTTATCAATACAGCTTTGGGTTTCTGCGGAAAAGAAAAAGGCTACAATGCGAAAGGTATTTCCCTCAGATAAAAAATGATATCAAAATTCCCAACGGTGAGAATGCTCAGAATTGGGTTGCGAACCTGGTGCTCAAATTTCACGATGATCCAACGGTGTATCAGTTTGAGATTGTCATTTTTCTGAGATAGGTTTGATGGGCTGCGGGAAAAAGAAAGGGTTTTGGGAAAAGAAGAGAGAAAAAATGAAATTGAGAGGTAGAGGAGGCTGAGGAGTCAGTCTGAAAACTGACCTAGCATGTTGCTATTTATAGCTAGGGGTATTCACGACCTATTATTTACTCTATTTATTTATTTTTATTATTTTATAAAAAAAGAAACTCTATTTTATTCCCTATCAAATTAATAAATCAAATGTCTTTTTTTTTCCCTTCAAATCATTATTTCTCATTATTTATTTATTTATAAAAACCTGATCATTTTTCTAAAACTCTATTTATTTTAAAAAAATAAAAATTCTTTTTAAATTGGCTTACGAAAAATGGGATGTTACAATGTTAATGTGAGATGATGTTGTTGTTGTTAATGTCATTGAGATGGGATGATGTTGATGTTGAGAATGATGTTGAGATGAAATGTTGATGATGTTGAAAATGCACTGTGATGATGTTATGTTGTGTATGTACATGGAGGGTGCAGTGACCTTGTTGGATATCCCTGGTGGGGGGAATATAATGGTTAAAGAGTTTTAATCATCCCTGGAGGGGGATGACTTAGAATCTTTTATTATCCACGGTCAGTGCATTGATGGTGCCCATGTTTCATACGTTGTATGTTGTGTATGTACATGGGGGGTGCAATGACCTTGTTGGATATCCCTGGTGGGGGAGATAGAGTGGTTAAAGAGTTTTAAGCATCTTTGGAGGGAGATGGCTTAGAATCTTTAGTAATCCACGGTCAGTGCATTGATGGTGTCCATGTTTCATACATTGTATGTTGTGTATGTACATGGGGGGTGCAATGTCCTTGTTGGATATCCTTGGTGGGGGTAATAGAGTGGTTAAAGAGTTTTAAGCATCTCTGGAGTGTAGAAGCAAGCTTCATGATGATGATTCAAGTATGAATCAAGTAGTTTTGATGATGACAAAAAGCCCAAAAGAATAATTTCAAGATTGAGTCAACAAGTTCAAGATCAAGATTAATTTCAAGATTCATTAGAAGAAATCAAGAAGATTCAAGAGAAGTTGATTTTAAGATTCAAGAGAAGAAATCAAGAAGACTTCACAAGGGAAGTATTGAAAAAGATTTTTGAAAAACCAAACATAGCAAAATTTTGTTTTACAAAAGAGTTTTCTCAAATTTTTCTAAGTTACCAGAGTATTTACTCTCTGGTAATCGATTACCAGTTTCCTGTAATCGATTACCAGTGATAAAATTTGATTTCAAAAGTTTTAACTGAATTTGCATCGTTCCCAATTCATATTTCTGCCATATCTTGTCCAAATCAAGTCCCACAAATCCCAAAATTCTTCTTTTTCATTGAAATTTCAAATAACTCCCTCAAATGGCAGAACCATAAAAAAAATGCAAGGGTTCTTCGAGTCGAAGCCAATGACACTCCGAGGCCCAGGAAACACAGATTCCCTCCTCCATTTCCTCTTCCTTGTTGTTCTCATCAGAAGAACAATGGATACGGTACATAAACCTTTTCTCCTCTCGTTCCATTATTGATGCTAAATTCATAAACATGGATTTGTTTTCCAATGAGAGTTTTGAATGCATTCAGGAATTTCAAAACTCAAATCTAATTCCTTTTATGTCTTTTGAAATTGCCTGCTTATTTTGAATTAGTTAAAGCTTTTTATTCTAACCTTGAAATTCAAGAAAGCACTTTGATTTATAAGGTTTTTGGGATAAAAATGGTCATTGACCAATCCCTATTCTATGACTTGACCCAATTATCTAATGAAGGTGTACCATTTGAAGGTGCACTGAATGATGATTGGAAGTTTGATTTCTCTGTGCATGATGCCCGCCAGTTGGTTTGCACCAACCAAGCGGATATGACCGGAAGGCTGCTTGCCGGTTCATTGGCTCTTGAAAGCCGCATCCTTCACTATCTTATTGTGCATATTTTACTTCCAAGATCTTTAAACCTTGCACAGGTTTCTGAAGAAGATCTTATTGTCATGTGGGCTTTTCATACCGGCCGACAAATTGATTGGGCACACTTAGTCCGATATCGCATGCATAAGGCATTGCGATTAAATGCTCCTTCACCATATCCACATCTAGTCACTCTTTTCCTTCAACACTTTAACATCCCTCTTGATTCTGAACCTTATGTTCCAATCAAGAGATCCTTCTTAATCGGTGCTGCTGTGATTGCATCTTTTGGTTACCGCAAAGAGCGTGATGGCTCTTGGATAAAAAAGGGTGCTCAACCCAATGATAATGAAGGACACTTACCAGTAGGAGAGGATTCCTCTCTCCTTTAGAGTATTTTGGACAGGTTTGATGGACTTCAAACCTATGTTGGTGAAAGGTTTGATGCTTTGGAACAACAAGTGGACATGCGATTCGACGAGATGGACTCAAGGATCACCAAGGTTGAAGGAGATGTCACTTACATCCGCACATGCTTTGATCTACCACCACCACCACCACCATCATCTTAGATTTTATTAATTTTTAGTATTATTAGTACTTTGATTTCAAGCCGTGTATTTGGCTATGTCTTAAAAACACTTACTAGCATTTATTTTTTCTTCCTGCATTAGTAGTTTTATTTGGTTATTATGAATGACTTTCTGGATTATATGACATTCTATGAAGTAGTATCTTTCTAGTTTGATGAATGGTTAAGATATCTTGTTTGATTGTTTTCTATTCTCTTGTTTGATTAGTCATTTATGTATGATTTTATATTTCTTACACACTTTGGCTTTTTGTTGATGCCAAAGGGGGAGAGAAAATAGGGATTAAATCAAGAACTTAAATAATTAAATAACTTAATTTCAAGTGAAGCTTAAACTCAAAAACAAAGGGGGAGAATATGGAGAATTAAGTGAATGATCTACTAGAAAAAAGAATGTGTATGTGTTTCTTGATTTTAGGGTTGTCATAATCAAAAAGGGGGAGATTATAGAAGCAAGCTTCATGATGATGATTCAAGTATGAATCAAGTAGTTTTGATGATGACAAAAAGCCCAAAAGAATGATTTCAAGATTGAGTCAACAAGTTCAAGATCAAGATTAATTTCAAGATTCATTAGAAGAAACCAAGAAGATTCAAGATTCAAGAGAAGTTGATTTTAAGATGCAAGAGAAGATGAAATCAAGATTCAAGAGAAGAAATCAAGAAGACTTCACAAGGGAAGTATTGAAAAATATTTTTCAAAAACCAAACATAGCATAATTTTGTTTTACAAAAGAGTTTTATCAAATTTTTCTAAGTTGCCAGAGTATTTACTCTCTGGTAATCGATTACCAGTGATAAAATTTGATTTCAAAAAGTTTTAACTGAATTTGCAACGTTCCAAATGATTTTTAAATGGTGTAATCGATTACAATATATTGGTAATCGATTACCAGTGTATCTGAACATTGAAATTCAAATTCAATTGTGAAGAGTCACATCTTTTCATAAAATGCATTGTGTAATCGATTACATGATTATGGTAATCGATTACCAGTGACAAGTTTTGAATAAAAAGTCAAGAGATGTAACTCTTGACATGATTTTCTCAAAGTTATAACTCTTCCAATGGTTTTCTTGACCAGGCATGAAAAGTCTATAAAAGCAAGACCTTGACTTGCATTCATTAATCTTTTTTGAACAACTTTTGAGAAACCTTTAAACCTTTACTACCTTTACAATTCTTTCCTACTAATCTTTCTTCTTCTTCTTCCTTTGCCAAAAAAGTTTTCTAAGTTTCTTTTTTAAACCTTGTTCTTCTGCAAGTGAAAATTCTGTAGAAAACAAAAGTGTGCTATATCTTTTCATTCTCTTCTCCCTTTGCCAAAAAGAATTCAACAAGGACTAATCGCCTGAATTCTTTTTGTGTCTCTATTCTCTCTTTTCCAAAAGAACGAAGGACTAACTGCCTGAATTCTTTTGTGTTTCTCTTCTCCCTTTCCAAGAGAATTTGAAGGACCCCGTCTGAGAATTCTTTTGATTCTTCCCTTTCCCTTAAACAAAAGATTTCAAAGGACTAACCGCATGAGATATCTTTTGTTTCCCCTTACAAAGATTCAAAGGACTAACCGCCTGAGAATTCTTTGTCTTAACACATTGGAGGGTACATCCTTTGTGGTACAAGTAGAGGGTACATCTACTTGGATTGTTGTAACTGAGAACAAGAGAGGGTACATCTCTTGTGGATCAGTTCAAGTGGAGGGTACATCCACTTGGTTTTTCAAAGAGAACAAGGGAGGGTACATCCCTTGTGGATCTTTGGCTTGTAAATGATTTTACAAGGTTGAAAGAAATCTCAAGAACCGCAGGTTGCTTGCGGACTGGATGTAGGCACGGGTTGTTGCCGAACCAGTATAAAGTTCTTGTGTTTGTCTTCTTCTTCCCTACACTATTTAATTTTCGCTGTGCACTTTAATTATCGCTTTTACTTTTGGTTAAGTTTCAATTCCTGTTCTTTAGTTTCTTTACTTAGTAGTAAAAGTCTAATTAAATCTAGTAACATTAAGAAGGATAAGTTTTAATTAGTAAAGGCTAATTAATAATTAATTCAAGCCGCCACCCCACTTCTTAATTATTCTGAGGCCACTTGATCCAACAAGGAGGGGGATGGCTTAGAATCTTTAATTATCCACAGTCAGTGCATTGATGGTGCCTATGTTTCATGCTTCATATGACATGGAAATAGTATAAACTTTGTTAGTATGTTCTCATAGTTTTTCATGAGGAAAAATACTTGTACTTGGGGGCATGTCACTCGGTTTGGAACTCCCTTAAGACTCAGGTTGATCCATGGGGGGAGAGGGGGAGTTGCCTGTGCACGACAAGGTGACCTCGACACTTACTGCCTAGTTTTCCTAAGTGAGAGTGGCGTGTGTACACGCTTAGACTATTTCCTTGGGGATGGTACCACATTGCATTTGAGAGTTGAGGTCAGTTGCATGCATCATACTGAGCATGATTGATTAGAACTATAGACGGATGATGACTACTTGTTGAGTGTATGTTGGACTAATGGATGTTTGTGTATTTTTATGGTATTTGATAATGTTTTCTTAATAATTATGATTATTTGATTTTTGTATTAACTTCTTTTATAATAAGCTCACCCCTTGCAATTTTTGTACCGTGTGGTTGGTGCCTATGATGATCACGAACCTTTGTTCGTGGGAGCATAATGACAATAGTAGAGTACGAGAAGTGAGATTCTTTTGTGGAGTCGTCGAGCCGACGTGATGATGTTGGGATTATTTTAGGAGAGAGTTGTGTTTTGTTAATCAACTCCTCCATAGTTGGTTCCATAATTCTTTTTGTTGAATTGAGGATGTAAATCACAAATTTAATTATATGTATGAACAAATTTACTTTCCATTAAGTGAATGAAGTGTACTGAGTTACTATACCTATATATATATAGATATAGATATAGATATAGATATTCATTTACTTAAGTGATGGTGCATTGTTTGGTGAATGTATATTGTTAGTCACCTTATACGACTAACTTTTGTATAGAAAACATTTTCCAAAACTTGTATAGTTCCCCAATTTATGGTTATTTTGTAGTGATTTTTGTAAATAATTTTTTTTTATGGATAAAGCTCTCTCTAGAATATGCCCATTGGATTTAATGATGAAATATATACAATTTCAGGTGAAAAAGAGGCTAAGTCATGAAGTGCCAAAAGTGACAGTTGAGCTTAGCTCATTAGTAGGCTAAGCGCGCATCTACCACTAAGCGCAGCTTGAGCGCGACAGAAGAATCTGGCAGGGCATCAGCATCAAGGCCGCGCGCTAAGAGTGAGATCAGTGCGCTAAGCGCATCAAGTGTCTTCGGCCAGGCTTAGTGCACGACTGGCACTAAGCCCAAATCCACTTATCCGCGCTAAGCGCAAGGGTGGCGCTAAGCGCAACGTCGCAAATTCAGAGCCTATTTAAAGCCTGTCTTGTGCATAATTAGGGTACAAACTTTAAGTAGATGATTGGCACAGATTCCAGAGCACACCATATTGCCTATTTCAGGAAAATAGCTCTGGAGGTAGCAAGAGGAGTAGCTTTGCAGAGATACCTAGGTTTTGTAAGCTTATTATTGTTAGGGTTTTTTCTGTAATGGCGGGCTAAACACCCTAGTAGGGGATTTCTAATGAACAACTAATGTAAATACCTAATATCTAATTGATTGTGTTTTCTGTGTTCAATGCTTCCTTCAATGCTTAATGTTTGTATGCTTTTGGTCTGATCATCCATTTGTGTGCATAGTTAGGTGACATTAGCATTGGAAAATGTACTGTTGCCTTAGAACTTGATTGAAGCATGATCGAAACTTAGTCTTACAAGAGGGGTTTGTGGATTAAGTTTTGGTTTTAATTATGTTGTTACAATAATGCTGTTTAGTCTAGGCCTAGTCTTACAAGAGGGATCTACGGACGAAGCTTAGGCTAAATTAGGCTAAACTTTCGTAAGCTGCTTGAGCTAAGTCTAGTCTTACAAGAGGGATCTGCAGAAGAAACTCAGTTTAAGTTAGTCTAAACCTAAGAGGGTTGTCTCAATTGGGCCTAGTCCAACAAGAGGGATCTGCGGACGAAGCTTGGATTGATTCAGTCTGATGAGGGACTGAGGTTTAGTAATTTAGGCTACAACATAGAACACAAGAGCATGATTGATTAGAGAAATATATTTATATACATCAGCTTGTTTGTTAGAAAGACCCAACATTTCTACCTACTGCTGTCACTTTTACTTACTTTGCATTTTATAGTTTTTAGCATAAAAGTTAGTTTAAATTCTATTTGAAATTATCAATCATACATGTTGTCATACCCTAATTTCGTCCGGGGATTATTATTTGATGATATGCAACCTTTGATTGGCCGCTTTGAGATACTTGGCACCCTTTGTTGCACAATATGTGAAGTCCCGAGACGTGCCGGAAATCAAAAGGAAGCAGGGTTACGCAATCTGTGAAGTTCTGTAATGTGGCAGAAACCAAAAAGAGATGTTTTTGCGCAATCCGTGAGTTTTCGTAACTTCTTCGAAAGCTAAAAAAGAGTAAATATATGATCCGTAAGGATTCGTAACCTTACGGAAGGAAAATAGGTGTCGTTACGAAATTCGTAAACTTTCATAACGTTACGGAAAAAGAATAACAAAAAAAGGTAAAGGGGGGTGCATTTAGTAAAAAAGGGGGTACAAATAGCAATCAGCCCACTTGGGCCTTCCAGTTTCTTCCTCCATTAGGCGGTTGCTTCTGGAGGAAGCAACCTTGCTCGCCTGGGTGAGCTGGGTGGCAAGCTCCTCCCCTATTTTGCTATAAATAGGGGAAGGAGTGAAGAAGAAAAGGGTTCAGCCTTTTTGGCACTTCTTATTCTCTCGAAATTGCTGAGGAAAATTGTTTCCGTGAAGAAAATCCAAGCCGAGGCGCTTCCGTAGCGTTTCCGTGAGTAATTACGCGAAGATTTTCAACCATTCTTCGACATTCATCGTTCGTTCTTCGTTTTCTTCAGTCTTCAACTAGTAAGTACCTCAAACCGAGCTTTTTAATTCATTCTATGTACCCGTGGTGGTCCACATTTTGTTTCATGTATTTTTATTCTCGTTTTCATTTACTTTCCGTACCCCTTTTTGACGTGCTTCAGTCATTTATTTAAGTCGTTTCTCGCCTAATCTAAAAATAAAATAAATTTCCACCGATCATTTGATTTGTAATATCCGTTAATTTCTGTTAAAATGAATTCCGACCGTTCGGTCGTGCCGTAACCACGTTGGAAATCAAAAAAGAGGTAAAATAATAATATAATAATCAAAAAATACCTTTTAGTAAAATAAAGCAAAAAAATCAATCGGACGCTTTCTCTTTGGGATTTCTCATTCTTAATTGAATCGACTAATAACTAAAGTGAAACTAAGGCTAAAATCAACTCGCCTAGTCAAGCTCGTCCACAAAAAAGGTCACTAAAAAGGGTTTGAAAGTTTATCATTTCAGTTTTTCCTTATCAAGTAAATGGATCATTTTTAAGGTCCAACGCCTTAAAATGATCATCCTTTCAAGTAAAAAGAATCGCTTGATTCACGCTTAAGAAAGAACTACGTAGGTCTGATTTCCTCTTCGATGGAGGGTACGTAGGAGCAAAAGCCCTGCTTTTGTCGACCTCAAAAAATAAAAATAAATAAAGTTAAGGTAACACAATTTCCACTGAAATTCTGATACCAGGGGACAGATGTCGTACCGGATGTCACGACATCACGCTTCAGAACATGCAGATTATATGTGTCCGTATGAACAGATTAAACAAGTAAATAACACAAGAGAATTGTTTACCCAGTTCGGTGCAACCTCACCTACATCTGGGGGCTACCAAGCCAGGGAGGAAATCCACTCTCAATAGTGTTAGTTCAAGGTCTAACAACCCCCTGTTTACAACCTTCTCACCTAACCACTACCCGTGCGATCTCTACCTAAGACCCAATCTTAGATATGAGAACCTCCGCTCACTCCCTCTCACCCACACTCCTGTGTTTACAATTAAGTCAAAGACACACCAGAGATCAACTCTGAACAAAAGAGATCAACTCTACACACTAGAGATCAACTCTAGACACAAGAGATCAACTCTACACACATAGGTCCAACACTTGATGTTAGGGTACCATCAAGGTGGCTCACAAAAGACTCAAGTCCCAAAAACTCACAAACTAACTCTTCAATCCCGGACTTGGTACAGAACTCGTGCAGCCTCCATGATTATATAGCAATTTGCGTTTCTGGGCTGCAACGGCTTGTGCTGGAGGAGATCTATCTTCTTCTGAAAAAAATCTGCAGTTCAAGAACTAAAAGATAACTTTTGATCTTTTAGTTTGAATCTTTAATCTTTAATCTTTAATCCCTGAACGAACTCTTCTACTTTGAAATTCGAACTTTAATGATCTTTTAATTCGTTCCTAAAGATAGATCTTCTAATCTCTTGCTAATTGCACAATAATCTGTTAAAGATATAACAGATTTATATGTCCAGTATTTTCGGGCCGGATGTCAGGACATCGTGTCCGACATCGTGGATCCTGCAGCTTCACTTCTGCACTTGACTTTTATCTTGCATTGTACAGCAACTCCAGTATTCTCGGGCAGGATGTCAGGACATTGTATCCGACATCGTGGATCCTGCAACTTCACTTCTGCACTTGACTTTTATCTTGCATTGTACAGCAACTCCAGTATTCTCGGGCAGGATGTCAGGACATTGTATCCGACATCGTGGATCCTGCAACTTCAATTCTTCATTTGACATTTTATCTTGCCTTGTGCATTGTGCAGCCCGATTTCATTCCTTGACATAACGTTGGACATCATGTGCAGCAACTCCAGCTTTCCTTCATTGTCTAAGTGCTTATGTTTTAACAAAATCTTAGCCAATCTTTTAAAGCTCAGTAGAGCCAAACACTAACAATCTCCCCCTTTGGCAAATTTTGTCTAAAACATACTTAGACACTTTCTGTGCAGGTACGAGCAGTTATGCAAGTGGGATCAGCAACTTTCATTATCAGAGTAATCAAGCACAGCGGAAATTCTTCAAGTTGCAAATCTACAAGTCTTCTCCAGGATGTCAAGACATCTCTCGTGACATCAGCTTTCTGCTACTGCTCCCCCTGTCTCCATGCTTACTGCAACATCTTCTATCAGCTACTAGTCTTTTCCAGGATGTCGAGACATCTCATGTGACATCCGCTATCTGCTCCCCCTGTCTTCATGCTCTTACTGCAGCATCTTCTAGCAGCTTCTAGTAGCTTACATTTGTCATCATCAGCAGCAGTCTCCCCCTCAAAATCATATTCATACAACTCCCCCTCAAAATCATGAGTCATGCATACATCGTATCCTACTGCCATAACATTCAACATAATCATGCATAATAGCAAGCATAATACTATTACTCCCCCTTTTTAGACATAAATTTGGCAAAAGTAGGATGAATGTGCAAATATTACAGACCAATAACTAGTAATTGTTCAAGGGACATGCCCCTTTAGCTAATAAAAGTGAAAAGCAAACATAAGGGTCTGATGATCATGGGGTGGCTTCAGAATCATCATCTGATTCTGTCTCTTCTGCTGCATCTTCCTCTTCCTCAGCAGCTTCTTCTTCTTCCTCGGCTGCTTCTTCCTCTTCTTCAGCAGCTTCTTCTTCTACTTCAGCTGCTTCACCATCTTCCTCAGCTGCTTCACCATCAATGCCACTTTCTGAGAGCCTTTTGATCAGTCGTTTCAGCTCCATCTTCTTCTCTGTGTTGGCTTTGATGGTTGCTTCCAGCACCTTGCATGTGTCCTTGAGTTCTGCAATCAAGGCATCCTTGGACACAGCACCTGAAGCAGCAGCTTTCCCTGATGTCGAGACAATGTCTGGGACATGTGTCCCCTCAAACAGTTTATAGTGCAGGGATAGAGGAGATTCTCTTTTCATCACAGAGTCAGTGTAGTTTAACATATTGGGATGCTGACTCAACATAATGCCACACAATACAGTAGGGAAGGCAATGGGTAATTTGATAGCAAAAGATTCTGAATGCTTAACAGTTTGATCAAAGATATAGTTTCCAAAATTAAATTTGGATTTGGTTCCAACAGCATACAGAAATTTACCCAAACCTGTGGCAACAGTGGAAGTATGATTGGTGAGTACCCAGTTTGCAGCACCAATCCTGTGTAGAATTGCATACTTCACACTTAGCTTCCCTGCTGAAAGCTTCCCTTTCTTCGGCCAGTGCTGGACTCGTTTTGCAGTGATTTCCTTGGCAATTTGATGCTCAGAAACATCAATATCTATTACTCCATCAGTGGGTCTGCCCAGATATTTGTTGATCACAGCAGGGGAGAATCTAATACACTTTCCTCTGACAAACACTCTTTGATAATCATCACTTTTTCTGTTTGATATGTCAGAGGGAATGTTGACAATGAATTCCCTGACTAAGCCTTCATAGCACTCTCCCAACTTGCTGACAGTCTTCAGCAGTCCAGCAGCCTTGATGAGATCCACGATCTCCTTGCAATCCATGGCAGCTCTTCCCAGTTCTCTTTCCAAGGCAAGTCTACGTTGATATACATATTTCCACTTTTCAACATTGCCAATGGAGTGGAAAGAGATGTTGTCCAATGGTGCATCAGGAACATTTCCAGGCACCTTTCTTCCAGATTTCTTGGCCCTCTTAGATGTCGAGACATCTAGTTCGACATCATCATCAGAATCGGATGAGGAAATTTCTTTCCTTTTCTTGGAGGGGATAGCAACCTTGCTTCTTCTGGATGTGGCAGGAGTGACTGGAGTGCTCTTCTTCTGGGCCATAGTCTTGATTCGTCCAGACCTCTTGATGGGAGTTTTTCCCTTTCGGCTTTGTAACCTTTCTGCAATGCCAGGTGCCAACCTGTTGGCAATGGGTTCTTCATCAGATTCGACTTCTTCTAAGTCAATGAGGTCACCTGGAGCAGGTTCTGGTGCCCTTGGTGCAGGGGTCTCCTCTGCGGCTTGATCATCTTCCTCTGTTGATCTCTCTTTGCTGGGGGAAGAGAGTACTTCATCATTTGGGCCGGAAGATGTTGGAACATCTTTCTCAACATCAGGCATAGAAACATTCGGGGTGGAAGATGTTGGAACATCTTCATCAGCTTCAGGCACAGAGGCTTCTTTCAAAATGCTACTCACCATACTGCGGATTTTCTTGTCCATCTCCGTGTCTACTTCCCTAGGACTTGTTGCAAGGCTAGGGTTTTCAGCAATCTTCACTCCCTGTTGTCTTCTGGGAACCAGTTTCTCAGGGACAGAAGCTTGACCAGGAATTACTTGTATGGGTTGGATGTTGAATTCTGGTTGTTCCTGGTGCGGAGATGATGGTACAGCGGGTGAACCAGAAGCGGAAGTTTCTTTTGGTGAGGCAGCCATGGAAAAGCAGAGCGTTTGGAATGATTTCGTAAATTTCAGAAGGCTATTGGGAAATGCTGGTAAAAACACGAATGCCAAGCAGATATAAATTTGAATGAGGAATGTAGAGGGTCGTGTGAAGCAACGGTCGAATTTTCCTTGGTTCAGTAGTGAACGTGCTATTAATGTTAAGTGATTCGTTTGGGCACGTTCAGATTGCTGTAGTTGCTATAATTCCTCTAGCACACAAATGCCCAGCTTGCCCCTCAGTTTTTCAAACTGATTTGCATCCAAAGCCTTTGTGAAAATATCTGCTATTTGTTCCTCAGTGTCAACATGCTTCAGTGTGATCACTTTATCATCAACAAGATCTCTGATATAGTGATGTCTAATGTCAATGTGCTTGGTTCTGCTGTGTTGAACAGGATTTTTAGAAATATTAATAGCACTCATGTTGTCACAGTACAATGTCATGACATCTTGTTCGACATTGTACTCCTTCAGCATCTGCTTCATCCAAACTAGCTGTGAACAGCTGCTTCCTGCTGCAATATACTCGGCTTCTGCTGTAGATAGGGACACACAGTTCTGCTTCTTGCTGAACCATGAAATAAGGTTGTTTCCCAAATAGAAGCATCCACCAGAAGTGCTTTTTCTGTCATCTGCACTTCCAGCCCAATCAGCATCACAATACCCAACCAGCATTGAATCTGAACACTGACAGTACATAATCCCATAGTCACTGGTGCCATTTACATATTTCAGAATTCTCTTTACTTGAGTCAAGTGACTTATCTTAGGATTGGCTTGATATCTTGCACAAACACCTACTGCATAGGTGATGTCGGGTCTGCTAGCCGTTAAATATAATAAGCTCCCAATCATGCTTCTGTACAAACTTTGATCAACACTGGTGCCTGCTTCATCCTTTGACAGCTTCAAGTGAGTAGGTGCAGGTGTCCTTTTATGACCGGCATTCTCCATCCCAAACTTCTTGACAATGTTCTTTGTATACTTGCTCTGTGAGAGGAATATGGAGTCTTCCATCTGCTTCACTTGAAGTCCCAGAAAATAAGTCAGCTCTCCAACAAGACTCATCTCAAATTCAGATTGCATCTGTTGAACAAAATGTCGAAGCATCTCATTCGACATCTCTCCAAACACAATGTCATCAACATATATCTGTGCAATCATCAAGTTTTCAGCATCTTGCTTGACAAAGAGAGTCTTGTCAATTCCTCCCTTCCTATACCCTTGCTGAGTAAGGAATTCTGTTAGCCTTTTATACCAAGCTCTTGGAGCTTGCTTCAATCCATAGAGAGCCTTCTTGAGCCTGTATACATGATCTGGATGAGTTGGATCTGCAAATCCCTTTGGCTGCTCCACATAGACTTCTTCATGCATAGCATTGATCCAGAACTCATCAGTCAGTGCCTCTTTCACATTCTTGGGCTCAATTCTGGAGACAAAGCATGAGTTGGAGACAATTTCAATCTCCCTTGATCTTGTAGTGACTCCTCTGTTTGGATCCCCTATAATCAGCTCCTTGGGGTGCATCTTCTGGATTCTAATGGAGGGTCTCTTGTCAGGTTGGTTGATGTTTGAATCATCTGTAGCAGGATCAGAGTTTTCTGCATTTTCTCCACTTTTAGCTGCATCTGCTACATTGTCTCCCGATGTTCTGACATCTTCTTCGACATCCTTCTTTCTTGCTGGAGACAGATCATCAACAACCACATTGATGGATTCCATCACTGTTCTGGTTCTGGAATTGAATACTCTATATGCTCTGCTGTTTGTAGAGTATCCCAGGAATATTCCTGCATCACTCTTGGGATCCATCTTTCTCCTTTGCTCTCTATCTGCCAAAATGTAACATGGACTTCCAAAGATGTGGAAGTGCTTGACAGTTGCAAAGGTGTCTGATTTCTCTCTGATAAAGTTGACCCAGGTAAATCTGGAGAAATCATCCACACCCACATAGGCATACCTCTTTCCTCCAAGGCTTTCAACTTGCATAGGCCCCATCAAGTCCATGTGAAGTAGTTCCAGCACCCTGGAGGTGGTCTGATGTTGAAGCTTCTGGTGGGACATCTTGACTTGCTTTCCAATCTGACATTCACCATAAATTCTGCCTTCTTCTATTTTCAGATTGGGAATGCCTCTAACAGCACTTTTGTCAAGGATTTTCTTCATGCCTCTTAAGTGCAGATGTCCAAACCTTTGATGCCATATTCTGACTTCATCTTCTTTGGAGGATAGACATGTGGAGGAGTAGCTGGTTTCTTGGGGTGTCCATAGGTAACAATTGTCCTTTGATCTGCTGCCCTTCATCAGAACTTCACTCTTCTCATTTGTCACCAAGCATTCTGACTTTGTGAAGTTTACATTGAATCCTTCATCACACAGCTGACTGATGCTGATTAAGTTTGCAGTCAGTCCCTTCACCAGCAGTACTTTGTCCAGACTAGGAAGTCCATCATGAACTAGCCTTCCCATTCCAATGATCTTTCCTTTAGAGCCATCTCCAAATGTCACATAGCTAGTGGAGCAGGGCTCAATGTTCACCAGGAATTCTTTAACTCCTGTCATGTGTCTGGAACAACCGCTATCTAGGTACCAATCTTCCTTAGCTGATGCTCTAAGTGAAGTATGAACAACAAGACTAACAGTCTTGTGTTTTGGAACCCACATCATCTTCTTTCTGCTGTTGCTACTTTGAGTTCCATGATGTGGTTGGCCATGTAGATGATAGCAAAAGGGCTTTATGTGACCATACTTGCCACAGTAGTGACACCTCCACTTCTTTCTTTTGCTCTTTTTCTGCTGCGTTCCATGATGTCGAGACCGATGTTGTGACATCGTGGCTCCAGTCCTGTTTTTGGCAGGAACAAATTCTGTCATGGTTGTTCTGCCAGCAGACTTAGGATTAAATCCAAGTCCTCTCTGGTTTCCAGCATTCTTTTCAAGCAGCAGCACCTCATCAAGTGTATCTGAGCCTTTGTTCAGCATCTTTATTGATTTTGTCATGTTTTCCAGCTTAGAGTTCAGAAAACCGACTTCACCTTTAAGCTCAGAGATCTCCTCTTTTTGTGCCTCCTTCTCAGCTTCCAGATCTGCAATGATCTTCTTCAGTTGTGCTTCCTGCTGAAGAATCTTCTCACTTTTGAAGCATAGTTCTCTATAGGATGTAGCAAGCTCATCAAAAGTGATTTCACTGTCTGTATCACTTGAATCTTCAGCAGTGTCAAATCTCCCAGTGAGTGCATTCACATCTCTGTCAGAGTCACTTTCTTGTTCACTCTCTGTATCAGAACGACATACAGAAAGTCCTTTCCTCTGCTTCTCGAGATGAGTGGGACATTCAGCTATGATGTGTCCATAGCCTTCACACCCATGACATTGAATTCCTTTGCTGTGACTGGGCTTTACATCTGATCTTTTCTGGTATTTGCTGCCTTTCCTGATGTCGAAAGGGATGTTCTGGACATGTGGCTTCTGCCTCCTGTCCATTCTGTTCATTACTTTGTTGAACTGTTTTCCAAAGAGCACAACTGCATTAGTCAGACCTTCATCAGTATCCAGGTCATATTCACCTTCTTCTCCTTCATCATTGGACATGAAAGCCAGATTTTTACTCTTCTTTTCAGCCTTATCCGAGAGTCCTAGCTCAAAGGTTTGAAGGGAACCAATGAGTTCATCTACTCTCATGTTGCAAATGTCTTGGGCCTCCTCTATTGCAGTGACTTTCATGTCAAATCTCTTAGGCAAGGATCTGAGGATCTTTCTCACCAGCTTTTCATCTGTCATCTTCTCTCCCAAGGCAGTGCAAGCATTGGCAATTTCAAGAATGTTCATGTGGAAGTCATGAATGCATTCTTCCTCCTTCATCTTCAGATTTTCGAATTTTGTGGCCAACAGTTGCAATCTGGACATCTTCACTTTGGAGGTTCCTTCATGAGTGATTTTCAGGATCTCCCATGCATCTTTGGCCACTGTGCAAGTGTTGATCAGTCTGAAGATATTCTTGTCAACTCCATTGAATAGAGCATTCAAAGCTTTGGAGTTTCCAAGTGCCAACTCGTCTTCTTCTTTAGTCCAGTCTTCTTCTGGCTTCAATTCTTCAGTGGGCTTTCCTTCTGTGTCCAGCATCTTGGGATGTTCCCAGCCTTTGATGACAGCTTTCCAGGTTCTGCTATCCAGTGATTTGAGGAAGGCCACCATTCTTGCTTTCCAATATTCATAGTTGCTTCCATCGAGAATTGGTGGTCTGTTCACTGGTCCGCCTTCTTTCTCCATGTTCATCAGAATTTATCTCCCTAGATCTCACTCTGTGATTTCGAGTGTTGGCTCTGATACCAATTGAAATTCTGATACCAGGGGACAGATGTCGTACCGGATGTCACGACATCACGCTTCAGAACATGCAGATTATATGTGTCCGTATGAACAGATTAAACAAGTAAATAACACAAGAGAATTGTTTACCCAGTTCGGTGCAACCTCACCTACATCTGGGGGCTACCAAGCCAGGGAGGAAATCCACTCTCAATAGTGTTAGTTCAAGGTCTAACAGCCCCTGTTTACAACCTTCTCACCTAACCACTACCCGTGCGATCTCTACCTAAGACCCAATCTTAGATATGAGAACCTCCGCTCACTCCCTCTCACCCACACTCCTGTGTTTACAATTAAGTCAAAGACACACCAGAGATCAACTCTGAACAAAAGAGATCAACTCTACACACTAGAGATCAACTCTAGACACAAGAGATCAACTCTACACACATAGGTCCAACACTTGATGTTAGGGTACCATCAAGGTGGCTCACAAAAGACTCAAGTCCCAAAAACTCACAAACTAACTCTTCAATCCCGGACTTGGTACAGAACTCGTGCAGCCTCCATGATTATATAGCAATTTGCGTTTCTGGGCTGCAACGGCTTGTGCTGGAGGAGATCTATCTTCTTCTGAAAAAAATCTGCAGTTCAAGAACTAAAAGATAACTTTTGATCTTTTAGTTTGAATCTTTAATCTTTAATCTTTAATCCCTGAACGAACTCTTCTACTTTGAAATTCGAACTTTAATGATCTTTTAATTCGTTCCTAAAGATAGATCTTCTAATCTCTTGCTAACTGCACAATAATCTGTTAAAGATATAACAGATTTATATGTCCAGTATTTTCGGGCCGGATGTCAGGACATCGTGTCCGACATCGTGGATCCTGCAGCTTCACTTCTGCACTTGACTTTTATCTTGCATTGTACAGCAACTCCAGTATTCTCGGGCAGGATGTCAGGACATTGTATCCGACATCGTGGATCCTGCAACTTCACTTCTGCACTTGACTTTTATCTTGCATTGTACAGCAACTCCAGTATTCTCGGGCAGGATGTCAGGACATTGTATCCGACATCGTGGATCCTGCAACTTCAATTCTTCATTTGACATTTTATCTTGCCTTGTGCATTGTGCAGCCCGATTTCATTCCTTGACATAACGTTGGACATCATGTGCAGCAACTCCAGCTTTCCTTCATTGTCTAAGTGCTTATGTTTTAACAAAATCTTAGCCAATCTTTTAAAGCTCAGTAGAGCCAAACACTAACATCCACAATTCTAAAAAATAGGTTGTTGTCCTTTGAGACAAATGTGAGAGGTGCTAATACCTTCCTCAAACGTAAATACAACTCCCGAACTTAGAATTTTCATTTTTACCAGTTTCCTCGGTTTTTTCGACGTTTTCCACAAATAAACGTTGGTGGCGACTCCGCGCATCTTTCCTCCTTTGGAAAGCGCACCCGTGAGCCTCGCCTCGCTCGCCTGCAAAAGGGCATGTTGCGACACATGTTCTCTCAACAATGCTTCATTTTTGAACTTAATTCAGGTTAACATTAGTTCCCTGTGTTCGATACTCGGATTCATTCATTTTAATTTTTAAATACTTGACGATCTGGTGCGTTTTCCGGCAAACCGGATTTCACTTGAATATATTTGAACGAAGAAAAAGTGGAACAAAAAGCAACCACAGGGGAAATCTAACAAAGTATTTATGGCGCCGTTGCCGGGGAACTAAGCTGTTAGTAGAGTTTAGTTTAGCTGTGCAACATTGCTTTATTTTTTGCTTTCTTTGATTTATTGATTCTGTTGACTAACATAGTAGTTATAGCACATTCATTGTTCTTTTGAACTGGATAATTGTTGTTCTATTTTCTTGTATGCAAAGAAGATCTACTGCAGGTGATTTGATCCCCATTGATTTGGAGATTAATGCCACTTGTAGAAAGCGTAATCAAGAAAGAATTAGATTTTTTTTGCAGGATTTAGAAGCAGCAGCAATTCCAGAGGAAGAACCTCAATCTTCTGAGGCATCTTCTAGTTTTCCTATTGCAGGACATTCTCATTTAGATCATATTGAAGACCACATCATGGCTGAAGAGCAAAGAAGAGTCACCCTGGAATGCAGCTATTAAGTACTTGCTCAACAAGGCTAATTCCAAACCAAGATTGATAAGATGGATTTTGTTGTTGCAAGAATTTGATTTGGTGATAATCGATAAAAAGGGATCAGAGAATGTTGTAGCTGATCATCTGTCAAGATTAGTGAATGAGGAAGTTACAACACAAGAAGCTAAAGTGAGAGATCAATTCCCTGATGAATCATTATTTTTAATAAGTGAAAGACCCTGGTTTGCTGAAATGGCCAACTTTAAAGCTGTAGGAATCATCCCAAAGGATTTTAGTTGGCACCAAAGGAAGAAATTTCTGCATGATGCTCGATTTTATATCTGGGATGATCCACATCTGTTTAAAATAGGAGCTGATAATCTTATAAGAAGATGTGTGACACAAGAAGAGGCCAAGAGTATTTTATGGCATTTCCACAACTCTCCATGTGGTGGCCATTATGGTGGAAATAAGACAACAACCAAGGTTTTGCAATCTGGATTCTTATGGCCCACACTTTTTAAAGATGCTCATCACCATGTGCTGCACTGTGATCAATGTCAAAGGATAGGTGGTATATCTAGAAGAAATGAAATGCCCTTACAGAACATTTTGGAGGTTGAGGTGTTTGATTGCTGGGGGATTGATTTTGTAGGTCCCTTCCCTTCATCCTGTAGTAATGAATATATTCTAGTGGTTGTTGACTATGTCTCCAAATGGGTTGAAGCAGTGGCTACCCCTCATAATGATGCCAAGACTGTGGTGAAGTTTATGAAGAAGAACACTTTCTCAAGATTTGGGGTGCCTAGAATTCTGATTAGCGATGGAGGTACACACTTCTGCAATAATCAGTCACAGAAGGTTTTGAAATAATATAATGTGACACACAATGTAACATCACCTTATCATCCCCAAACAAATGGGCAAGTAGAAGTGTCAAACAGGGAATTGAAAAAGATTTTGGAGAAGACTGTCGCTTCCACTAGAAAAGATTGGTCTGTCAAATTAGATGATGCTTTATGGGCATACAGAACAACATTCAAGACCCCGATAGGCTTATCTCCATTTCAAATGGCGTATGGCAAGTCTTGTCATCTACCAGTGGAAATGGAATATAAAGCATATTGGGCATTGAAATTTTTGAACTTTGATGAAACCGCATCCAGAGAACAAAGGAGGCTGCAACTCTTGGAATTGGAAGAAAGGAGATTAAATGCTTACAAATCTTCAAAGTTGTATAAAGAAAAGGTTAAAAAGTATCATGACAAAAAGTTACTCAAGAAGGACTTCCAACCAGGGCAACAAGTGTTACTGTTCAACTCAAGACTTAAATTGTTCCCAGGGAAGCTTAAATCTAAATGGTCTGGACCATTTACCATCAAGAAAGTCCGACCATATAGAGCAGTGGTGCTTTGTGATCCTCAATCTAAAGACCCTAATAGGACGTGGGTAGTGAACGGACAGAGGTTAAAGCAATATCATGGTGGAGCAATAGAAAGATTGAACATTGTTCTATGCTTGGATCCTGGATAACAGGATGATGCGTCAAACTAGTGACGTTAAAGAAGTGCTTACTGGGAGGCAACCCAGCTTTTCTTTCCCTTCTCTATCTTCATTTTTATTTCTTGCATGTAGTTAGGACATCTTGCTTGTGATTGTGATTTATTTCAGCTTGTGTAGTAATGAACAAAAATGGTTTTTAAATTATGTGTGAAGAGATCAGCAGAAAATAACTTAGAAAAATTTTCAGATTGCTTATCCGCTAAGCGCAAACCTTACGCTAAGCGCCATCTCTTCACGCGCTAAGCCGAGCTTGCTCGCGCTAAGCGCAAAGACCCCTGATTGTTTGGATGAATGGTTCAGCTAAGCGCACATCGCTACGCTATGCCCAACATCTTCACTGTAAGTTGCACCTTAAGCAGTGGGCTTAGCGTGGATGATGTGCTAAGCGCCACTTCCTCTCTGTGAAAATTTATTATAGCTACGCTAAGCGTGCCATTCTATGCTAAGACCCATATTCATTCTATAAGTTGAGTTTTCAAGTTGGGCTTAGCGGGAAAAGATGCGCTAAGCGCCAACATCGTTATGTTTTGAAATCATTGGAAGTGCGCTTAGTGCAAGTAGTGGCGCTAAGCCTGAATCATTCACTGTAAGTTGAAGCTTCATGTTACACTAAGCCTTGCATCTTAGGCTAAGCGCATATTGCAGAAAGATTTTTGGTGTTCCAGAAAGCGCTAAGTGCCGCCTGTCGCACTAAGCCCTAAATGCTTACGGGATTTTACAACTTCAAGTTGGGCTTAGCGCGAGGCTAGGCTAAGCGCTAGTGTTTTAAACTCAAACGTCACGTTGGCACGCTAAGCGCGCCATACAAAATTCAGTTTCTAAAAAGAAAAGGCAAAGGCACTTGGGTTGCTACCTTTGCACCCAAACCTCTGTAACTTCTCATCTCTGAGCATTCTTTTGCTTTCTGTTGCGTGTGTACTGCTTCTCTGCATCATTTTTGCCTCATTTCAAAGACAATCCAAGTAAGTTAGCATACTTCTATTTTTACTTTTTATGCTTCAAACCTTAGGATAGTTGATTTATGGTTTTCGTAGTTAGTTGTTGTTAGGTAAGTTACTTAGTTTTAGGGTTAGGTATTTTAGGACTTTAGGTAGTTTAGAAGCCCATTAGGGGCAATGTGGCTGAAAGGGGTGAAAACCCCTATGTGTATTTCTGGGAATTGCGATGAACCTGCTAAGCGCACTTGCTGCGCTTAGCCTGTTCATCGTAACTGTTAAATTTTTTTAGGATTTCTGATGATCGCGCTAAGCGGACCATGTCGCGCTAAGTGCGTTCATCGTGGCTGTTGAACCAAAACGATGCAGACGCTAAGCGCGCCTGTGCACTAAGTGTCAATAATATATTGAGATATTTAGAGTAGTTCAGGCGCTAAGCCCAGCTTGTTGAGCTAAGTGCCACTTAGGTTCTATTTCTTTACCTTTGTAATAAGGCTAAGCGCGCCTGTGCGCTAAGCCCGAGTGTCTTTCTATTGAGGCTGAGCTAAGCGCCAACATGATGTGCTAAGCTCTAGTCCTCTACTGTTTCTAAAATTGTAGACTTAGGCTAAGCACAGCTGTGCGCTAAGTCTATTCTGCAGAAAAAAATGTTTTTTGTGTCTTCGAGCTAAGCGCCAGCTTGCTGCGCCTAGCGCTTGAGTTAATTTCATAAGGCGTGTTAAGCTCAGCATGCTGCGCTAAGCGCCCAGCTCTGTTTTCAGTTTAAATTTTTCTGTTTTCTTGAGAATAAACCTGTACTAATCTCTTGTGTTTTGTCTTATATTTTGCAGATGGCTTCTAGGAATAGAAAGGCACCCTCTACACCTACCCTAGCTAGATTTGATAGATCCATATTCACTTCCCAAGAGGCTGGGGAGAGATACATTGACATTGTGGTGCCTCATAAGCTTTTACCAAAGAGGAATGTGGTAGTTTACTATACAGAGTTTGATGAGTTCAAGGAGGAACTCGAGAAACGCCATTGGGATGAGGAGTTGACTGACTTTGTGGATGGCAATATTGATGTTGCCATTGTAAAATAATTCTATGCAAACCTCTATGACCTCGAGGACAAATCACCTAAGCAGGTGAGGGTGAGAGGTCATCTGATTAAGTTTGATGAGGATACTCTTAACACATTTTTGAAGACCCGCGTTGTTGTGGAAGAGGGGGAAACACTTTGTGCATAGTCCAGATTTGCACTCCTGAGGCCTGATCCTCAGGAGTTGGCTGCTAAGCTTTGTATCCCTGGGAGGGGATTCGAGCTTAACGCTGATGGGCAACCTTTGAAGATTCTGAGGAAGAACATTACAACTCTTGCTCAGACTTGGAGCATTATTTCCTTTTCTAACCTCATCCCCACTTCTCACACTTCTGATGTCACCCTAGACAGAGCCAAACTCATTTATGGCATCATCATGAAGATGGATATGAATGTTGGGTACCTCATCTCCCACCAGATCTCCCTCATAGCCCAACATGACACTTCTAGACTAGGATTCCCTGCCTTGATCACAACTTTATGTAAGGCTAGGGGAGTTCAGTCAGATTCGAGGTCCCTGGAGAGCCTGAGTCCTGCCATTAATTTGGCTTATATTAAGAAGAACTGTTGGAATCTTGATGATCCAACAGTAACTTTTAGAGGACCCAGGAAGGCCAGGGGTAAGAGATTTGAGGCCCCTTTCACTTCAGCATCAGAGGCACCAACACCTTCTTCATCTACAGTACCTCCCTCTTCATCCACTCAGATTCCAATTATTCCTCCAGTACCTCTACAGATGCCACTTCCAGCTCCTCTCTCTGCAGGTCCATCAGATTTTATTTTTACACCACAGATGCTGCACTCCATGTTCCAGAGCATCCACAGGGGGTAGTCCATCGTCATGCAAAGTCTTCAGGGCTTGGGCTTGCCCTCCATTATAAGCATGGAGGAGTTTGATGCTCAGGTGGCCTGGCCAGGAGACCAACCCTCTTCTTCTGGAAGGGGTGGAGCCTCTGTAGCCCAGGAGCCTGTGACTGAGGAGCCACCAGCACCAGCAGAGGAGGAGACTATACTCTTGAGGAGACCTAGCCATCTACACCAGTTACGGAGCCAGAGCAGCCTATATAGGATTCATCAGCAGCTCCAGCACTGGATCTTAATGAAGACCAGCCACAGGAGGAGCAGGACGCTTAAATTTTTGCATTCTGAACACTTTAGTTTATTTTTGGTTATTTTATGATTTATATCATTTAAATTTCAGCTTTTATGTTTCAGTTCTTTAAATTCAGCATTTAAATTTCAGTAGTGTAGTTGTTTGTTTGCTTGTACAAAAAGCTTGATTAAACAATGAATTGGTTGAACTTTGTATGTAGTGGCTTGTTTGGTATGAAATGAGTGTTTGAAAATGATTTGATTGAGCAAATGTATGAATTGAATGGATTGGGATGATTAGATGATTGTTTTGATCAAGTTTGCAGTCATTAGAAGAGAGTGAGCATGTGATTGGAAGTATGTCTGAAAATGTTAGTTGGTTGTCAGATTGATTGTGAAGGAATGCATTAACTGTATCCCGGTGAGAGTGTGATCCTTAAATTTTGAGAGAAATGACTATCATTTAGTACTGATTTTGCGTGAATCTCTGAAGTATGGATTGGATGCATGAATTTGAGGATGATGAAGGCCATGTTTGATTATGAATAGCCATTTAGCCAAAAAGTTGATCATATGTTTGAATGAATTATCTCTTGCACCCAGTTAGAGCTAAATGAATTTATTGATTGATTGAACTTGGAGCCTATTCAGTTGTATCTTCTGCCACCTTATTTTAGGTTGTAGGGGAGCATCATCCACAGAAGTTGGGTTCAAAGCAAATTTGTCCCAAATTTGGGGGAGGCATTGGGTAAGGATTGAAATGGTCAAAGAAAATAGTATACACTCACTGTCTATGTATATAATGTTTTTTGTGTTAAAAAAAATGTAAGTACAAATGAAATTAATAAGTGTGTATGCTTCCAAATAATGAAAGCTAAGTGCCTAAATAAAGGGCGAGTATGGGTTAGGAATGAATGAAAAAGGTGAAGGTTTATCTATGGATGAATGCTCTCCTAGAACCTAAGCTTTTGAATCCTAGAAAAACCATGATTTGTTGGCAGCCTAACCCCATTACAAGCCTAGAAAGTCCTTCGGATTCAATTTTGTTTGTTCATTGTTGTATGATAAGAGATGAAATGCAAAGGTTGGAACTTGTGTTGGTTGTTTATGATGGAATAAGCCTAAACACTTGAGCTTGAGTGAAACAATGACTGTGAGGTTTTGGTTGATGATCCTTCCTTGATTTCTGTCATGCATACTAGCTTATTTCAACTGTGACTCTAATGTGTATGCTCCTATCTTTGAAAAGCTGCATGCCTTTGAGAAGTGATTGATTTAAGCATTCCATGATATTCAGTTCATATGGTTGAATTCTTTTATGAATCAGACACCATTTTCTTTTGATTGACCATTGTCTTTGTCACTTAAGGACAAGTGAACTGTTCTTTCTTTGCTTGAGGACAAGCAAAACTGTAAATTTGGGGGAGTTTGTTAGTCGCCTTATATAACTAACTTTTGTATAGAAAACAAGTGCCAAAACTAGAGGTTTCTTGAGTCTTTTTTTTTAGTTTTTTTACTCTACTCTAGAGCCATTCTAAGTTTCTCTTTGAGTCCTAGCTTTCTTTTATGTGCTTGTCATTGCTTTAATTGTTGAATAATCCTTGAAAATTTGTCTTGATAAAACTCTATTGGTTTAGCTTTCATTTCATTTTTTTTTTGTCTTTGGTTATTGCTTGTCTCTTTGTTTCCATGTTTGTGAGTTGCCATATAGGGAATTGCAAAATAGGATTGGTGTCATCCCTTTAAGAATTTGAGTCAAGAACAACCACCAAAATTGAGGACCTTTTTGTAATTTTGTAATTGACAATTTACTTACCTTCATTGCTTTCAAATTTTGTAAGAAAAAGGTCCTTTCATTGGAAATAAGTTGGGAGCCTCCAATAGGTCACCCTACTTCCATTTGTGTGTAATAATTTTAGGCAATTTTTCCTTAGGATAATGAGTGTTTTGTTGGGAACCTTAAATGAGGTCATCCAAACACTCTTAGGAACCGCCTAGTTTACATTTCTTTCACTTTAATTTCTTGCTTACTTTCATAGCTTATTTTCTTTACTAGTCACACCTAGCTTATCTTGTTATTGCATAATACTTTCTTGCTTATCACACTTATCTTGAGTTCGTTTGGAACCCTAGCTTTTACCTTTTTTCAAACCCCCAACAAGAAAGAACCACAACTTAGGAACCAACATGAGTCATCATTCATCTAGTGTTAATGGGGAGGGTACTAGTCATAAGGACCCTCTATCTAGAATCTTAGATGAGTTGAGTTCCCTCAAGTTATGGAAAGAAAAAGTAGAAAGAAAAAGAAAAAGGACAAGGGAGGGTAAAAATAAATCAACATGAGAGGGAACAAATAAGGGAAGAAGAAAGAAGGAAAATACTAAAAGAGTTAAGAAAAGAAAAACATGCTTTCTATAGTAGTCATAACTCTTGCAAGAGCCTAAGTGAAGAACTTCGTGACTATTATGAAGGAAGGCATAGGTCATATCTTAGACCTCACTCCCATAGGAGAGAAAAGAAAAGAAAGCCTCAAGAGGATAACATTAACCTCCCATACTTCCATGGGAAGGACAATGTATAGGCTTACTTAGATTGGGAAATAAGGGTGGAGCAACAACTTAAAAGGAAGTCTACTTCAAAATCTTATGGCTCTCACTCTTATCCAAAGAAAGACCAAGGTTAAGGCATCTTAAGGGTGCCACCTTCTAAGCCCAAAGATGATATGGGGAAGACAATAGAAAAGCAAGCCCTTAAGATTAGTGTGCAAGAGAAGACTAGCTCTATAAAGTGCTTTAAATGTCTTGGAAGAGGACACATTACTTCTCAATGCCCCACCAAGAAAACCATGATTATGAGAGACCAAGACATTTATAGTAGTTAAGATGAGGCTACTACTTCACCTTACTCTAGTGAAAGTAAAGAAGCAAAAGGGGAATAATCTAGTGAAGAAATCTACCCCCAAGAAGAAGGACAACCTTTAATGGTTAAGGAGAAGTGTAAAGAGGTAAGTGTCTCCTCTAAGAGGTTAGATAAGAAGGAAAGTCATTTTGAAATAAAGACAAATATTAAAGAAACTTCCTCTCTTAGACAACCTCCACATCTTCTCCTTTGTAAAAGGACAGTTGTTAGCACTGCCACACCTCTTGGGTTTGAGGTTATTCCTCAAGTAAAGGAGTTGTTGGATGAAGGTTTAGTTCGTAAGAGCTTAAATCTTTGTGCTTTGTTGGTGCCCAAAATAGGTATTATTAGGCATCAAATCCCTAAAATAGGTGATATGATGAATTTGTTGAATGGTTGATCGAGGCTGTACCCGAATCAAATAAACATTAAAAATGCAGTATCTAGGAAGTGATCCTAGTTCGTCTCCCAACGAGCAATGGTCAACCAACATTCATAATAGATAGTGATAAAACAGTAACGAATTGGGGGGGGGGGGTTGTTTCTTTTTGTAATTTAAGCAGCAAGCAAATTTTAATTAGAAAATAACAGAATTAAAACATGTTGTTTCCCATTGATTCACAAGCAAGTCTCTTATCCTAGATTACGAGGATTTATCCCTAACCAGTTCAACCACTTAATCCAACCCTAAATTAAATTACTAAGCAAAAATTAACATAAGACTGTCATTATGTGATTAAGCAACACATACACCAATTAATCATGAACAAAAGTGATCATTAAGCATGAACGTAAATTAAGCGTAGAGACAATTAATCAAGCGCTAAGCATGCATGGATTAATAGCAACAAATACAGAGTAATTGGTGAAAAGGAAAAACTGATCAGTATTCAATAGTAATAACAAAACCTCAAAGAGAACTGTGCTTGATCCTCAAGAGAAAACAACGCTGGAGACTTAGCCTTCCATTAATCAGCAGAAAATGAAATTGTAGATTGAAGCAAAAACGAAATTGCAGAAAACGAATTTTATTCTACGTGAACAATGTGCATGAACAGCAATAAAAACTGGAATTGCCAAAACCCTAAAATTATTCTCCTCTGCGAAAAAAACTCCCCAAACTAAAACCCTAGTGCTGTTATATAGGTCCTCAGCCCCAAAGCTTACAAATCTATTTTAAGTCCAAGCCCATAAACGAAATAAAATAAAATATGGACAAGATAAGATAAGATTGGATGAAATAAAATCTGGACAAAATAAAATCTAGTTGAAATAAAATCTGGATAAGATAAGATTTGATAAAATAAAATTTTCTGCTCTCTTCAAGTCCAAGCCCAATTCCGGATTCAAGCCCAATTGCTTATAATTCTCCTAAAATTAAATTAAAAACACAAAATTAGTCAAGTAGGCCCAAATGATAAAACTACATAATTAATTTGACAATTAAGGCTAATCAGTAATTAAAATGGTGACAAAAAGGGTTAAGAAATAGGAGAAAATAATGACACATCAGTGGTGCAACCCTCTTTTGTAAAATCACTCATGCACCCAACATCTTCATGATTCGTGTATTTAGGGACTCATTAGGTAGGTTTGTTATTATTTTTAGTTTCAATACAAACTTAGGTGCTCATATGGGACACCTTAGGTTTGGTGTACTTTTTGGTAGGAATAATCAACATGAAAATACAAAAAAAGGTATGTTTTATTGTGTTGCTTTCCTTAATTTTTTAAATAGTGATCAAGGGGTTGTCATGGACCCTAAGAGAATAAAGGTCATTCCTGAGTGACCCACTCCACCAAGTATAAGGAAAATTTGGGGCTTCCACGAATTAACAAACTTTTACAAAAGGTTTGTCCCATATTTTTCTATACTTGTAGCACAACTCATTGAGTTGGTGAGGAACCATGTTCCCTCATGGGAAGATTCCCAAGAAATACGTTTTCAAACCTTACCTTACTCCAACATACCAAACACCACTAATATATATATGTTTTTATTCTTTTTGCAGGTGTTGAGGAAAGAACCCCAGAGTTTCAAAAACCTTTGGATTTGAGGTCAAATCCTTTTCAAGGGGGAGGGAATGATGCAATCCTATCCCCCAAGGGCATTGGATAAAAGACTCCAATAAGATTGGGCCAGAGATGCAAGAGAAGGCCCTAGGGTTCTCATGAGCCTTAGGGTAGATTTTGGGCCCATGGGCTAAGTATGAGCCCACTTACATTTGTACATGTTATATTAAGGTTTCATTATTTTTGGGCCATGTATTTAGGGTTCCATAATGTAGGTAGGGTACCGTAGAAATGTAGGACTTTTCAGCCCTTGTATTTTAGGGCACCTAGACTATAGTTTTTGTATTGGGGGTAGTTTTGTAATTTCACATGCATTAAGTGAATATTTGATGTGTGTGTTGAGAAATAAATTTAATTGAATTGGAAGAAGCCCAATCCAATTAAATTTTAGAGGAGGAGGTGAGCATTTGCTTGCTACACCCCCATTGCCACAACATATTGTCACACATTGTGCATGTCCTTCTTGCTTTACATGCCTCATGACACCTAAGCCCACTTAGTGGAGAATCTTGGACTTGATCTTGGGTTAGTGGGCGGAACCATAGCTAAAATTCACTAATCATGATTAGTGAAATTTTGGCTCCAAAATTTGGCTCCACAAATTCAATTTCAAATTTAAGTGAAATTTGAATAGAAATTCAAATTTCCTCCAATTTTGTGTGACACTTAGGCTATAAATAGAGACCATGTGTGTGCATTATTTCAACTTTGATCATTTGAGAATTACACTTCAAAGTTCAGACCTCATTTGAGGCATAAAATTTCGTGCTCCTTCTCTCCCTCTCCCTCCACTCATCTTCTCCTTCCTTCAAGCTCTTATCAATGGCTTGCTATGGTGGTGAGCTTCTTCTTGACTCATCTTCTCCTTGAAGTGGCATCTCCAATCATCTTTCTTTCTTCTCCATTCCTCTTCCATTGATATTCAAGAAGCAAAGGATTCCATTGATGAAGAAGATCCAAGGCCTACAAGCTCCACATGGAGCTACATCATCTACCCATCAAAATGTGCCCTGCTTCCATAGGGATTATATCACATAAAAATTCATCACAATAGTCTCCTATAGAAAAGGGTATCTTTAATTGTTGATTGATTATCATTTCCCCTTGCTCATTGAGCCATTGAAGCTTGTAAGGCTTTGGGTGGGAAATGATAGTGAGACTCAACTTGGATACCAACCTTGTTCTACAATAATTGCAGCAAGACCCACTATCCACAATGAGAGAAAATTTTTTGTTTAAAACCTTGCATCTTGTATGAAAGATGTTGTCTCTTTCGGTTTGGGTTAGGTCACAAGATTAACTCCCAAGGAGCCTTTTCACCATCAGACGATCACCATCTTCATAAGGGTAAACCTCTTCAATATGCTCATCATCCTTGGTTTCACACTCACTTCCACTTGAGGAAGGAGAAGAAGTAGCCTCCTCTTGGCTACTGTAGATGTCTTGACCCCTCATGATCATGGTTTTCTTTGTGGGGCATTAAGAAGCAATGTGGTCATTCCCAGTACATTTGAAGCACTTGATGTTACTGGTTCTGTCTTGTGAACTAGCCTTTCGAGTGATTTTGTAACAGCCATGCCTTTTGGGTTTTTCATTTAAATAAATAAATAAAGAAAGAAAGAAAAATTAATTAGGTCATCAGTTCCCTTACTATATAAAGGAACTTTTAACCCATAGAAGTTTTTATAAAACACCTTCTTTTCATTTTTCTCTCTGACGCATAAGAACCTTAATAGAGCAACCGGAGGAGGAGCTCTAGAGAGCACTAGAAATGCCACTATTGCTAACAGAGAATGCTTGAGCAACTACATTGAGGTAAATGATGAGTTACTCATGCTTGGGAATTAGAAGGAACATGTATAGGGATCCCTAGAGGATCAATTCTGGGTTATTTTGGGTTCTTTCTTTTTTCTGAAATTAAATTCTATTTTTTCTAAATTTTTCGCTTGTCATTGTGATCGAATTTCACTCGTGCAAAATTTGATTTTTTTTTTGTACATATGTTCCAAGCTTTGATTTCAAATTCTGAATTGTATAATAATTATATATATATATATATATATATATATATATATATATATATATATATATATATATATATATATATATATATATATATATATATAATTATGTGGAGTTATATGATTTTTTTATATACGCGTTAATTTTTTATATACGATCCTCTCATGTGAATGGTCAAACCTCAAATTGAATTTTTTCATATGAATAATTCTTATGGCCTAGATTTTCTAATTTCCGCATTCAAAGCAACATCACCCCCCTTTGTCCTTTGGTTATAATAATTAACAATATGTGTGTGAGTGTTAGATAGATGTAAGAGTTGTTTTTCAAATTTTTTAATAGTCTAAACGGATTTGTAGTAGTAAAAATGTAGATACATGAGAGGCTTCCCTTGAAGGTGCAACATATATGTTTAATACGTTAATGATTGTGCATATTAAATTGGTAAACAGATTGTAGCAGTAAATATTTCTTTCAAGTTGCAATAATACATGTTTAATATGTTGATTGTGGTGTCCCTAAATAATGACTGGTTTAATAGTAATAAATTAAATAGCAGAAACCATGGGAAAATATTTTTTTCTTTTTCTCTCTTTTTTTCACACTGTTATTCATTTCACGGTAATTAAATTCAGAAGGAAAATTATCACTATAGAGTCCTGATTGGCCAATTCACAACTCTATCCGGATTCATTTCTTTCTGATCACTCATAACCTCTAAATTATTTTGCTCTTTCACAAAAAATATACCAGCCATCATTTTAGGTCGTCACATGAAAAATAATAAGATGCGGTCGGTAAATTCTTTTCAAATAAAGTTTGTTAACATTTCCTTTTCAAATAACAAGATTAAACATAATTATATTTATCATCTAAAACTGTCTAAAATATGGGAGTTTGCAAAATAATATAGTGACATCCAGAGCAAAGGTAACAACTGTGGTGGCTTCAACCACAATATATACAACCATCAAAATTTCTATACAATAGGTCAACCCACCCAAAAATCCAAAAAAGTAAACCTAGCGGTCTGAACTAGATACACCCACCCACAAAAAGTATGTACGCCTAGTCTAAGGAGTCGTCTGCTACGATGAAGAGTTGTCACTATTTGCTGTCCCTCCAGGGCCGCTCTCCTCTATGGAGTCTGCCTCAGATGCTGACATAACATCCTCTAGAGAATCAACATCAGGGAGTGGGTCCTCATCATCCTCTGGGAAGTCAAGGGCATCCACAGCAAGTTCAGGAGGTAACTCCTCTGGGTCCTCTTCAAGATCTTCTTCAGAGGATGACACCTCTATCTCTTGAACCGTCTCAACTAATCGATATGGAGTAGGTGTAGGTAGTATCCACTCCACAGGTTGCTAAAGTGTGTGTGCGGGTTCCTCTGGATGTACTAATGAAGTAGTAGTGAGTCGAATTGTGCCACGGAATCGGCACCTCTCATTGCCTTCTAGGGTCTCCCAAACACCCTCTAGGCACTCCATCACAACGCGATCATGGATCAACTGTGCTGCCATCGCGATCTACAAGAGATAAAAGAAAGAGGGTAGACTCTTTCACAAGAAATCTAACTACACAAGTAACAATACAATGCATCCCATAACGGCTACGCATAGTCAAAATGTCTTTTTCAAGGGATTTCCTCTCTGGTAATCGATTATCAAAGGATGTAATCGATTACCAGTGCCCAAAAATGAATTACACAGCCTTTGCAAATTGGAAACTAAAAATTACACTGTGTAATCGATTACACATACATGGTAATCGATTACCAGTAGCAGGTAGCACCATGTAATCGATTACACACAACTGGTAATCGATTACCAGTGCCCTATCATACTGTGTAATCGATTACACACAATTGGTAATCGATTACCAGAAGCTACTTAACATCCTGTCTCCATTTTTAAGCCCTGTAATCGATTACCCACGAATGGTAATCGATTACCAGAGCCTAATTTCCAGATACCACCCAAGATACATAGCTGGTCAGCCGCCACACAAGCCTCCTTGCTTCGTGGACTTTGTTCTTTTATTGGTTGACTGCCAGGAGCTCGCCTGTTTAGGTACGTCACAGGTTCTCACTGACTGACTATGCCCGGGTTGGGTCGGGATTAGCCAAGCTTGGTTTTGGGCAATAGCACCCCACCTGACGTCCCCAAGGTCTCCTGACCCCCGCGACATATCTCCAGGTACCACTCTGTGGTCAACAAACAAAAGTAGGAAGATTGACTCTTCCACACTTTCTCACATCAAGCTTATTGGATTATGGGGCACCCGTCATATGTGGTACTAGGTGGCGATCAGCGATGGCGCAAGTCAACTCTCCCACTTCCACAAGTCAAACATAAACACACCATCCCCAGTTGCCCACCTTTAAATTGAGCTCACGCACTCCCACATAGCCCTTATCCTCGTTCCTCTCAGCACCGGGTCCCCATCAACCCCTCCAAGCTTTCACAATATACAAACAATTCAATTTCATTTGTCATGAAACTACCCTAAACCAAGAAAATAGAGTGGAGGCAAAAAACTCTGCACAAAACTCATTCAAATTCCACAGTTTTCCCTACTCACATACCCCAATAACATTCTCTTCGTTCCGATTCGTTAACCATTTGATCGCCTTGAAAATTTTACTGGAGGTTCCTAGTACAGAAATCTACATTTTGACCGTTGGGATCTGCTAGAAAATATCTAGAACACGAGATGTACTACCTTTCCCGTGACTAGTGCTGCACAATCATTTTTCTGCACATTTGGTCAAAATTCCTGCACAATTTGACAGCTTTTGCTGCACAATTTGGCAGATTTCGAAATCCAACTTGTCCGCATCCAATTTTACTCAAATTGGATCCTACAAGTCCTAAATCATGTATAAATCATATTTAAACCAAAAACAAACTTCAGACCAAGGCAAATCAAAATATAGGTATCCAAAACCCACCAATTTAGTGAATTCTCAAGGTTTGAAAGGTGAAAATGAGAATTGGGTAACTTTGGGGTAAACTCTCATCTTCATCAAGTCTATAACATTGATTTACACTTGCTTAAACTGGTTTTAAGGTGAAATCTCTACCTATTCAAAATTTGGCCTCTCAACTCCCAATTTACCTTAGAAATGGCTCTTTCCTTTCACATTTGTTACTCATTTTTCTCATTTGCTCTGCCCAAGCTTTCCTACAAGTCCTAATTGACATTCTAAACTAGAATCAACTCACCTTAGACTCAAATTTCCACTAACCCCAAATTTGGCTTTTCTAACCCTCAAAATGTCACACTTTTCCACTCACAACACTACCATTCTCACATTTAACCCTAAGTTAACTCTCCCCATCATCTCTACCAGTTTTCTATCAACATTTTCAGCACATATATAACACAAAGCATCATCATAAGACCCTAAATCAGCATGGGTAATTTTGCTCACATCAAACATGTCTAAGTTTAGCATGATTTCAACAAATTCCTTCACAAATGACTACCCTAAGGCAATAACCTAGTAGAACTACCCATTATAGCTCCCAAAAACCCAACACCCACGAATTTCAAGTGAGAAGAAGTCCACCCTTACCTGAAATTTGAAGCCCCACAAAGTAGAGGTGTGCTCCAAGACTCCAAAAATGGCTTCTCCTTGCAATTTGGGGTAGAAAGGAAGAGGAATTTGGAGCTTCAATGGAGGCATCAATGGTGGAGAAGAAGAAGAGAAAAGCAACGTGGAAAGAGGGAGAAGCTTCTGAAATTTTTCTGAAGGAAGAGAGAGAAGATTTGGGCCTTTTTATAAAAAAAAAAAAAGATTTTCTTTTCTTTTTCCTTTTCTTTTCTAAAAGCACTTGCCACATGTCCCATTTTAAGTGGAGCAAAAGGGCCCACCTTTTTCCTTTAATTTGACATCATGCTCAGCCTCAAGGAAGAAAAATTGAACCTTTTTGGATGCTGAAATCCTGCCTCAGTTTGCGTGCCGCCTCTCTGGTTCCAGTTCCTTACGTTTCTCTGCACCCGTCGGGGCCCATTTTCGAATGTATGAAATATATATATCAAAACGCTCAGAATGAGACCCTGAGCATGGTTCAGAGGTTGGTTTTGTTAAATTTTAAGTTTCACGCAAAACGATAATTTTTAGACTAATTAATTGTGAATTAATCTATAACTGTCTAGTTATGGATTACTCTTCGTTAATTAGTCTAACCCGCATATCTTTCCCCCAATGTACATACTTCTACCAAGAATATATATATATACATAGAATAATACATACATATATATAATTATTTAAAATGTAACACTTACAAAATTCCGGGTAGAAATTCTAGGATGTCACATTGATCATTGGAGATATTAAATTTGTAAGCGGTTATGCAGCAGTGGTAATATTCATACGATTCTTGCTTATATATATATATATATATATATATATATATATATATATATATATATATATATATATATTTGGTGTTACATGTAATTGTATTGTGATGTGTTATATATATTTGCTACAAGTAAATATATTTATAAGCTTTGAAGTTAGATATATTTCATTATTATAATACATGCTTAGCTATTAGTTAAATATTTTTGTAGTTAGTTAATCAAGTTTATATTGTTAGAATTTATATTTTTATTAATTAATTGACATTGAATATGTTATATTGTTGCTTTGCTTTGATATGTTTTTGAAAATTATTCGAGTCGATGTGTATGTACTGGGTTGTGTCTTATAAATATTTCTATGAATGTATAACATGATATATGAGTATAATTGAAGTATGCGATGAGTTGTGAGTTATGAATTATGCAATCACACAACTATAAGACCCTTTAAGGATGATGAATTAATACACGATGAGTTGTGATGGGTTCTACGGTGGGAACCCGACTAGTTAAATCGCTTGAGGGGTGATGAGTGAAAATAATTTTGGAAAATAATTGAGATTTTGAAAAAAATTGAGTAGTTGTGTGCATTGCATGGTTCGTAGGTAGATTTTGTGTGTTAAAATATTTTCTCAGTTGGACTTGAATTAGGAGGAAGAGGCCCTGGCGGACTCCTCAGAGTCTAGGCCTTAGGGGTAAATACCCTCGGTTTGAGTGCTCCTTTAAGCTTGTGCTGATCCCATATGGTTGGAGCATTCTTGCAAAACAGAGTGACCTTGACTGGTCTCCCTATGATTTCACTTAGTGAAAGTGACCTGACTTACCCATTGTCAGGCATGTCCCGTCATGTACTCCTAGGCGCCCGACAAGGTTTTTCACTGAAAAATGGTACCACATTGCATGTAGTGTTGGGTCTAGTGTATTTGTTGCATAATGCTTGTGTTTAACTTTCATTGAGTTAACAATTGCGGTTTGATGTTATTTTAGGAGTGTGTGAACTTGAGTGAATGTGAATAATGTGCGTGATTTCGTGAAGTGATGTTGTTTATATAAATTTAGCTCTAAGTATATATTTCACATGCTCTAGTGTTTTATTATATACAAATGTGATAACTCATTCCCGGTATGTGTTTGTGTTTGGGATGAATGCCATTTTGTTTCAAGTGAGCCAGCATATGATGAGTTCCATGCTGAAAATGGAGAGGTTTAGTCTGTGCCAGGGAAATGCTATGATAAATGCGATATCAGAGAAGGATTTTATTTCATATTTCATAATTCCAAGAATAATACACTTGTTTTATGTTTTCCTCTTTAGTGTGTCTTTTTTTCATTCAGAATGGGCGGCCTTGTTTTGAGCTGAGATGATTTTATCAGTATTTGAATAAGTTCTATTATGATTTCACTAAGCGAATGTAAACCTTTTACCCTTTTGAAATGTTTTTATTTAAATGTGTTTTAAAATTTTCAGATAATTCTGCATTCTTATCCTTTTATTATATATATATATATAGATATATATATATATGTGTGTGTGTGTGTGTGTGTGTGGGGGGGGGGGGGGGGTAGAGGGTGTCCCAGATTTATATGTTTTTACCTTTATCATCCTTTGGCTTAGAAGGTGGTACTCCTAACAAACTTAGAGTTCGGTCCTCCTTTCTATAAGAGTAAGAGGTAGAGTTTTTAGAAGATGGTTTTCTTTTTAATTGTTGTTCTACCCTTATACAATGTTGAACTACCTCATCTAGGTCCGTATATGGAAGGAGTTCAATCTTGTCTCTTACTTCCATATTTAAACTACTTAGGAACCTAGCAACGCTTGTTCAAGTGAAATTTGAATAGAAATTCAAATTTCCCTCCAATTTTGTGTGACACGTAGGCTATAAATAGACGCCTGGTGTGTGCATTTTGCAACTTTGATCATTTGAGAAATTTGACTTCAAAGTTCAAATCTCATACTCCCTATTCTCTGTCTCAAAATTTCATTCCCCTCTCTCCCTCTCCCTTTCCCTCCACTCATCTTCTTTTACCTTCAAGCTCTTATTCATGGCTTCCTATGGTGATGAGCTTGTCCTTGACTCATCTTCTCCTTGAAGTGGCATCCCCAATCACCTTTTCTTCTTCTCCATTCTGCTGCCATTGATCTTCAAGAACCAAAGGACTCCATTGTTGAAGATGATCCAAGGCCTACAAGCTCTACATGGAGCTACATTACTAACAAACTAACAATTAATATTTGTCAATAATTTTTTAGGTTTCTATGGTAGTATAATTTTCTGTATCGACTACATTTACCTATAATTTTCTGTAATATTAAAGATCAAATTTTTAATGTGACGACAATTTAAAACCTTGGTTTTGATAGCAGAATTGAGTTTTTATGGTCGTGTTACAGACTTATAGTTAGTGGGGCATGAAATTGATCAGACGGTGTTATAATTTTGTAATTTTCTGGAAGAGGTGAAACAAGCAAAGAATTTGGTAATGGGTTTCAATTGTTGAAGCTTGGAATTTAGAATAGTACACGGTACAAAAATAAACTATGATTGACATGCATATAGAACGATCCTACTTATATATTGGATCATAATGGAAGGTGATTGTGACATGATGGATATTATACTTTTGTTAGAACTTGAGTTTTTTTATTTACCATTATTTCTATTGATTCAGTTAGGAAAATTACACAGTAGTTCGTTGGTGTCATTCATTCTTTAAGGAGAGAGGAGAGGGTAACATAATGCTACAATCACTTTTTATACAGTACTGAGTTGTGATCATAAATTCATAATAGAATTAATTCAAGTTGATAACTTTTCCTTCTTTCTTTTCTGAAGTGGGAAAAAAAGAAGAAATTCTTTTGAACCCCCAAATGGGGGAGGACAGATTCATTCACCAGTGTCTAATTTGTGCAGTGCAAAGCCATGTTGTACTTCACCCCACTACAAACAAGTGAGAGAAGAAAAAAAATTAAAGAAGTAAAGGGAAAGGTGAGGTTGGATGAAAAAAAGGCCAAAGAGATAAATTTGTGGTAAAAAGAATTGAAAGTCCCCACATTGCTTTCCCATAATATTCTAATAAAGCATTGTTATGTTAAGTTTGCATAAATGAGCGGGATATGGCTTTAGTTTAAGCATTTTATTCTTTTGGGTATGGTTATGGTTGGGAAACTAGTTTGGTTAGTGGCAGTGGCATCCTGCAAAGGTTATTAACATAGTAGAGTTTGACCTCTGAGATTGGCTGGATGGCACGAGCCTTCAACAAAGACTCTACTTTTCTTTTCTTTTTCCTCCTGAATTTTTGATATGTTGTACATGGTCTAATACATATTTTCTTTTGGTCCTTGTTGATTAATCCAATTGCCTTTTGACATGGCATGATATATATTTTTAATCTATTTTCTGCACAATTTTGGACCAAACATTTTCTGGTTAACATGATTAGAATGTACTACCCACCCCAAGGTGCTTAATACATAGCCTGTTGTATAGTTTTGTATCAATTATTATTGCAACACTCTCAAAGTTTATATATTATTCCAAATTCTAACGTTTATCAAATAAATTTACTTAATCAAATTACAATTTTGCTACTAAAGAAAAAAAATATAGCCTAGCGTAGCAGAGTAACGCGCACGTATGCATGGGTTACATACTAGTTTTCTTTTAAAGTTACTTAAGTTGTTACACAATACACATAAGGTGAATATGAGGGGTTGTCATTTGTCTAGTTTAGTGGTATTGAGTAAGGTATAAAGGCACTTGGGCTTAAAAAAATGGGTCTAAGCTTATATTTAAGCAAGCACATTCGGTTGGGTTCAATTATCAACAAAATAAAAAAATCAAACCAATCAAGTATACTTGTGTCAAGGTCATTGCTTCTTACACCCCTAGTTGCTTCATGCACCTCCCATTATTTGAAAAAATAGACGAATGGATAAATATGCCCCTCACCATCACAACTTAACCTAGCCCTTCTTCTTTCTTTTCTTCTACGCCATGACACCTGTAACAGTTGTCCCTTTGTTTCTCTAAAATAAATAAATAAAATAAGATTAGGTCATTGGTACTCACTATATAAAGGAACTTTAACCCTGAGCAACTTTGTAAAAACATTTATGTTCCTTTTTCTTTGACTCTTAAGAACCCTAACAGAGAAATTAGAGGAGGAGCTCTAGAGAGCACCAGAAATGCCATCATTGCTAACGAAGAACACTTGAGAAACTACCTCGAGGTAAGGGATGAGTTACTCATGCTTGAGGATTAGAATCAACATGTGTAGGAATTCCTAGAGGATCAATTTTTGGGTTATTTTGGGTTGTTTTATGAAATTCAATTATGTTTTTATGCTTTTATCGCAAATTGACTGTGTTTGATAGACCAATAGGTGTTCCGATACGATTTTTTTTGTGAAATTGATATGTTCATGTATTGAGTGTGTGTCCTAGAAATTGAGATTCTTTATTGTGTGGCAATGATTTTTTTTATACTTGATATATTGACCTTTTAATCTTGTTGATTTCTTTTTCTATTTTTTTTCTAAGATTTTTTATGTCGTACTATATACACGTACACATATTGACACTTTTATTTCACAAGCTTTATTTTTTTTCTATTGCATACATGACTTCTCATCATGAAATGCATAGGTACAGTGATTATCAGATAATTGAATTGACTAAAGCTATTTGAAGGAAATAAGTTAAGCTTTATTCATATATGTAGTTAGGCATTCGCTAGATGTCCATGACTACATTCAAATATGTTTAAGATATAGATATATATGTTCTCCAAGTATATATACTATATATTTATTCAATGATATGTTTTTTATTATTGTTATTATTTTATATTAATATATATATATATATATATATATATATATATAATATTTATATATTTATGTTAATATATTTAATGTGTTTAATTATTTTTATACACCTATATATAATATTTATTTAATGATATGTTCATTATTATTATTATATATATATATATATATATATATATATATATATATATATATATATATATATGTATATATATTTAGTATTACATGTAACTGTATAGTGGTGCGTTATATATATTTGATACATGTAAATATATTTATAAGTCTTGAAGTTAAATGTGTTTTGTTATTATTATTATACATGTTTATCTATTTGCTAGGTATATTTTGTAATTAGTTAAATTGTGAGATGTTAAATTGTAGACATGAGATATGGTTGTAAATGAGTATGTGATTAATACTTGATGTGATATTACTTGTGTTGTAAGTTGTGAATTATACAATAAACCGACTAGTGTTTAGGAACCTAAAGTGTTAAATTGTAGCGCAATGTGGTAATCGTGTTTGAAACATAAGTGTGAGATCATGAGTATTGTATAATTCATGAACAATGTTTGCATGCAAAAATTGTTTTAGGGGTTGGACCTGAATCAGGAAAGTGAAACCCTAACAGATTCTTCGGAGTCTAGGCCTTGGAGGTAAAGACATTTGATTTGAGTGCTCTTTTAAGCCTATGTTGATTCCATATGGTTGGTTCTCGCCAAACAGAGTGATCCTGACTGGTGGCCTTATGATTTTACTTAGTGAGAGTGACTTGACATACCCATTGTGTGGTGTGTTGTAACATCACATTTTTCGTAAATAAATTAAAAATATTTTTTAGTAAAAAAAAATAGAGTTTTAGAAAATGGTGAGATTTTATAATTAAAAAAATAAAGAGAAATAAATGTATTAAAATAATGGTTTCAAGGGAAAAAAGGAAAAATATTTGACTTATTCATTTAATAGGAAATAAAATAGAGTATTTATTTATAAAATAATAAACAAAGAAAATATAGTAAATAATAGTTTGTGAGTACCCTAGCTATAAATAGAGATATCTTAGGTCAGTTTTTAGACTAACAATACTCTCTACGCCTCCTCTTTCTCTCAATTTCGTTTTCCCTTCTCCTCCCAAAACTCTCTCTTTTCCCGCATACCACCGAACCTGTCTCATAAAAACGACAATCTCAGACTTATTAACCATTGGATAGTCATGAAATTTGAGAACCAAGTTCAATACTCATTTCCAAACATTCTCACCATTGGGAATTTTGAAAATATGTCTGAGCTAAGAGAAATACACTTTGCATTGTAGCTTTTTCTTTTCCCATAGAAATTCATAAATGTCTCAGAAAAACTACGATCCTGGACTTGTTAACCGTTGGATTGTTGTGAAATTGTGATATGTGGTTCGCGATTCATTCTCTTACATCTTAACCGTCGGGATTTGCAAAATAATGTTTTTGGAGGGAGATATACTCATTGTACGTAGATAGTGGAATGGAGGCTTCAATCCCTTCTCCTTCTCTCCAACATTTGGGAACCCTATCAGAGCAATCAGAGGAAAAACTTGAGGAATCTCATGAAATGCTAGAGATGTCGCTATTGTTGTCACAATACACACGTGAGCCTGCTTAGAGGTAAAGGATGAGTTTATTGCAATTGGGGTTAGAATGAACATTTGTAGGAATCCTTAGGGGATCAAATTGGGATTTATTTTTGGATGTTTATTGTATTGAAATTCTTCTTATCTGATTATGTGAAGTTGTTTGAGGGGTTTTACTCCCCGTGGATTGAGAAATATTTTTGTATAATTTATTTGTGTTTTGAATAAGATTAGCGTAATAAATAGTTATATTGGGATTATGAAATTGTGATTGAAATTGTATATAAGAGATAAATTGAATATATGATGAATTATAGAATAATATATTAGTTTAAGATTATAATATTGTTATGGAGATTGAGTATAAGTGCAAAGTTGAATGTGTTAAATTGCGAGATACATATAAACACGAGATGGCTGATTGTGACATAATGAGATGTGAAGTTATGAACATGAGTTTTAGTTGTGAATAAGTTGTGTGGTTAACACTTGACGTGACATTACCTGTGTTGTGAGCTGTGAATTATACAATAACCAGACCTGTGTTTATCTTGAGAAAAATGTTGATGCGCAGTGTTAAAGGGAAAATATAGGTTTCCTAGTTAGGAACCAGTGTTAAATTGTAGTGCAATGTGTTAAACGTGTTTGAAACATGAGTGTGAGGTCGTGGGTATTGTATAATTCATGAGTAGTGTCTACTTATATTATTATTGTTGAAATCGAGTATAAGTACAAAGTTGAACATGTGTTAATTTGTGAGATACATGTAAACATGTGATGGTTGATTGTGACATTATGAGATGTTAAATTGTGGGCATGATATTTGGTTGTGAATAAGTGTGTGAGTTTAATACTTGATGTGACAATAATTGTGTTGTGAGCTGTGAATTATGCAATAATCCAATCAGTGTTTATATTGAGAAAAGTGTTTATGCGCAGTGTTAAAGAGAAAGTGTAGGTTCCTAGTTAGGAATTAGTGTTAAATTGTAGCACAATGTGTGAAACATGTTTGAAACATGAGTGTGAGGTCATAGGTATTGTATAATTCATGAGCAGTGTCTGGGTGTAAAAATTGTTTTAGGGGTTGGACCTGAAACAGGAATGTGAGGCCCTAACAGATTCTTTGAAGTCTAGGCCATAGGGCTAAAGACACTCGATTTGAGTGCTCCTTTAAGACTATGTTGATCCCATATGATTGGAGCATTCTTGCAAAATGGAGTGACCCTGACTAGTCACCTTATGATTTTACTTAGTGAGAGTGACCTGACATACCCATTTTGTGGTGTGTCTTATTATGTACTCCTAAGCGCCCGAAGGTGGTTTTTCACTGACATGGTACCATATTGCATGTAGGCTTGAGTCTTAGTATAATTGTTGCATAACGCTTGCTAATTGCTTATTATGAAATTGATGAGTGTTATTGCGTCTTGATTCAAGTGTGTGATTCATGTGTAATGTGATTAGTGATTGAAAAAAATGAATTTTAAAGATAGAGTGGTGAAGTGACGTGGGTTGTATTAAGTTATGTTATAAATATTTCCATAATTTATTTTGATTACGTCTTGTTTATTTGTTTTGTTATTTTTTTTTTTTGTGTGTGAAAACTCACTCCCTATGTATTATTTGTGTTTGGATCCTGTGATGATCTCGAACCTTGTATTCGTGGGAGCAGATGACTTGGTGGATGACTTTAAAGAACCTCATACCAGAGGACGTTGGGACACAATGCTCTGATAGGATGTGACACTGGGGATGAGTTTTTATTTTAATTGCATGATGTTATTTTATTTTATTTTATTTTACATTACTGATTTAACAAAACATTTTTTTGTAAACTTTGACGGCCTTGTTTTGAGCCGAATATGTTTTTAATAAGTCTTATTTGGTAATAGTTAAGTGAATGTGAACCTTTTACCCATGTAATTTTGTTAATCAATATTTTTATATGTTTTATTTATTTATATGTATGTCGGGGTAGAGGGTGTCACATGTGTCTTGTTATGTACTCCTAAGCATCCCAGTATGGTTTTTCATTGACATGGTACCACATTACATATAGACTTGAGTCTTAGTATAATTGTTGCATAACACCTGTGAATTGTTTATTATGAAATCGGTGAGTGTTGTTATATCTTGACTCGAGTGTGTGATTCATGTGTAATGTGATTGGTGATTGGAATATGATTTTTAAATGATAAAGTGGTGAAGTAACATGGATTGAATTAAGTTGATTTATGTTATAAATAATTTTATAACGTATTTTGCTTATGTTTTTGTTTATTTGTATTTTATTTAGAAATGTGATGACGCACTCTCGATGTGTGTTTGTGTTTGGGCTGATTGCCATTTTGTTTCAGGTAAGCCAGTATATGATGAGTTTCATACTAGAGATGGAGAAACTTAGCCTGTGATAGGGAAATGCTCTGATAAATGTGACATCGGGGCATAGGGTTTTACTTCATATGTTATAATCCCATGAATGATATAATTGTTTTATATTTTCTGCTTTAGTGTTTTTTTTTCCATTCAGAATGAACGGCCTTGTTTTGAGCCAAGATAATTTTATCTTTTATTCGAACAAGTTCTATTATGATTTCACTAAGTGGATGTGAACCTTTTACCCTTTTGAATTTTTTTAATTTAAATGTGTTTTAAATTTTTTAATTAATTCTACATGGTTTTCTTTCCTTTTATTATTCGTTTATATTTGTGTGGGTTGAGGGTGTAACAGCACCTCCTCTTCCCCCTCTTGGTCGTCCCACACCCTCACACCTTCATTGGCTTCTTGCACTTCTTGTTCTGCTCATTCGTGAGTAAAAGGAGTATGCAATATCACCTACTTCGACCATTTTTTCCAATAGGTAAGTTATATGACTTCTTCCTTTTCCCTTTCATTTCTATTTTTTGTAACATTTCTAGATAGCTTGATCCAGATCGTGTTTGGTTATATCCAGATCAAGCTATCTGTAATTGGACAAGGTAATTCAGAAATATATTCTGGATTGCATGATCCATTTTTTACAATAGGTAAGTTGTGTCCTTTTCTCGTATTCTTTCTATTTTTTGTAACACTTCTAGATAGCTTGATCTAGATTATCTATGGTTATATCCGGATCAAGCTATCCATAATTGGACAAGGCAATCCAAAAATGTATTATGGATTGCATGATCGGTAAGACACCAAATGCTATGGATCATGCTACTCATAATACATTTTTGGATTGCCTTGTCCAATTATGGATTTAATGATCCAAAATAATGTAAGTTAATCCAGAAATGTGTTCCGGATTGACTGGTCCGTAAATTATTATAATGTTACGAATCCGTCAATCCGAAACACATTTTTGGATTGACTTACATTATTCAAAATCATTTGATCTGTAATTTTATTTGGGAAAATGAAATGTAAATTGATATTAAGGAAATTGTTATTTTAAAAAAATATTTAGCAACCTATATTTGTAATTTTAATTGATATTTAGAAAATTATATTTGTTAAGATAGATTAATTAATATGTAGGGTATTGTAATTGTTATGATAGGTTAATTTTGTTGGCTCTGACTCTGATTATAAATGTTAGAATGTCTCGGACTATCTTCACAATATTTAGACTATCTTCAAAATATGTTGACTCTAACTCTGATTATTGTATGTTCATCTTATCCTTTATATAGATGCGCCACATACAATAGGTGGTGACCACACCAAATCTATTGCATCTGCAATTAGGCCTGAAAGATGTGCAATTGTAGATGAGGAGCAATAGATTTATGAAGGTCCTGAAAACGTTGCAACTGAAGATGTTGCACCTTAAGATGTTGTGTTTGGTGGTGGACTTGAGGACAAATTAGTCCTTATTAAATATGTTGATCACGTGGCTTGTAAACTAGGGGATGGCACATGGAAGGAAGTACAAATTAGTCCTTATTTAATTTTTTGTTAATTGATTCCTATTTCATAATTAATTATGAAATATAAATTTTTGTAGGATCGGGGAGAGTTAAAGCTAGTAGCACATGGAAGGAAGTTAAGGGATTTTCCTCCCCCCCCCCCCCCCCAAGGTGATCATGAGAGTGGTGTAGGACTCATGGTTACTTCCATTGTTTGACAGAATGCAATTATGAAACCACTGACAAGGGACTTTTCTTTGCTTTTGCTGAGAGGCGACATCATCGAACCAACACCTTTCATTTGACTATAGGAGAGATGATAATCACACTTAATGATGTGTCATTATTGCTGCATATTCCTATTGTTGGTGGTTTTTATAGTTACCTGCACACATCTAAAGAGGTGGCTATAACATTGTTGATGGAGCTTTTGAGAGCGGACAAGGATGTATTTTTGGATATGAAACAGTGTAGAGGGGGACATGTTTGCCTAGCATGGTTTTGAGCCGTTTATGCAAATATGTGTAGGGACGAGTAGTGGGACGATGCTACTAGAGCTTTGCACTTAGTGGCATGTTCAATTTTTTCTAACAAGAGTTGGACGCAGGCCGATGTGTCATTCTTACATTGTTTTTGTCACCTTGATCTGTGTGGGGGATATGAAGAGGGTACAATTGTACTTATATATCTATATTAGCAATTGGGTGATGCAGGTTTTGCAAATATAAAACAACTCAGCTCGGTAATTATGCAACTCTATTGCAAGTAATTATTATTACTATGGTAACCTTAAATATAGGGATTTTAATACTTGGTAACATGCTCCCTTACATTTTTTATTGTTGAAATAGGCATGGATCTATGAGCATTTTCCTACTATTGGGCAGAGGGAAGTGAATGGAAAATATACAAAGGAATTACCGTGAGCCATTTGTTGGACAGCTGGCATGAATTTTGCATACCACTTAATCAAGTCGAATGAGATGATTAGTGGGCCTTTAGATTGTGTTTCTGATTACATGGAGTGGTATTTTAGAATCTCGCATCTGTTTGTACTCTCAACTAATAAAGATTCACATTCCTATTGTCCCACGAGTGATACCAAACATGGGAGATGTGTTGGAGTCAAGTACCTAGGATATCAGTTTATGTAAGTGACTATGTTATAAATGTGTATTCAACATTTTGATGGAATTGATATATTGATACATTAACTGTTTATGTTTTTTTTATTTATAGGACATATGTCATAAGGTTGTTGAACCCTTGCAGGAGAAGATTGACTTAAGGATGGTGATTGAGGGAACCACGACATGGGATAATGTTCAAGCAGCACTTTGTTGTTGTCTAAAAGTACTCATGGTGGAAATAATAGTAGAGGATGAGGCGGTAGAGGAGTTAGAGTAGCTGGAGAGGACGTGGACATGCTTAGAGTTTATTGCAAAAACTTAGACATGATATTTGGTTTATGTAGGAACTTATTGACTTTTATGTCATGCTTGGTATTGTGATGATCTTCATTTTCTATTGAGACATGATTTATGTTGCTAACATAGGTTGATATTTTATTGTAGTCTGATCATATTTTAGGGAAGGTTATGCCAAAATTTTGAAAAGTTATAACCATATTAAAATAACAAATATCACACTTAGGCTCTTTCAAACACAATTACAAAACTATATGTTAAAAATACAAAAAATATCACGATAAGTCTAATCAATCATCTACAAGGATGACAAGATTGTGTGTGACACCAATTAATTATGAAAATTGTTGCATTCAGCCACTGTAGGGAATGAGCTGCTCTTTTGCTACAGGATGACAATATGTAGACCATATCACATAGGGATTTGGTATTAGACAACAATCCTTTAAGAATACATGCATAGAAATTTTAATAATCAATTAAAGATTATAATATAAAGATGTAAGAGTGATCAGGAACAATTGGCCTTGACATGACCCACACAAATCAAAGGTGAACTAATGTATCAGCTGGAGGTTGGAATCTAAATGGGAAGATGGTCAAGCATTGTTTTGCCGATAAGCATACAAATACGACATTATATATAGATGCAATAACATATCCCATGTCTGGTATTGTCATCCATAGATGCCCGATAAAGAATGAAGTTAGTAAGCATAATTACATAAAATTTAACTCTTACAAATAACAAGTTGAAATTATAGACTTTACCATAGAAAGACCATCAACTAGTACATATCTCTTTATGACCTCCGAATGCTCAGAACTACCAAATATAATGGCATACTCATCTCATCACTGACCAAGTTCTTTAAGCAAATTGTTACGCACTAGAGGCCCAGCGTCTTCACCCATACCTAGTAAGGAAGCAGTTGCACGGTAACATCAATGGCCATCGACCTTTACATCAACAATGTCCAAAATATATGGGTGAAGGTTAACTTGAAATTGATCTAGCATGAAAATATTTCTTTTGTGAATCTTTTCCAACTTCAATTGACCTGATGCCTTGGATGACTTCTAGTTGGATGAGCAGTCATGCACAAAATGTAATGCATCAACATATTCAAAGTATGAAATATCACATTTGGTTGACCTTTCCAATTTGCTTGCACGCCTTTTTTGTGATCCCTTAGTTTTTACCTTATCAACCGATGGACACATTAAAGTCATGCCAGGGTATGCTATTTCACGAAGTTTACTTTTTATAGTAACTTTCCCAGCTATGTCAACCCCTGCAAAGCATTTTAATATAACATCAAACTTTTGTTGCATAGACATATCTGCATATGGCTCATTTGAACCCATATCTACAAAGCTTAATCTAGTCCAAAAACCATTAATTGCATCAAGTGGTATGCTACCCATGATATGCATAGCTAGTTCACAAGCACAAGGGAGACCATGTGTATATCTTATGATGCATCGCACAATGATCGCTATCAACACCAACAAAATTAACTCAATCCAATTCATTTTAAATATGATTCAGACCATACCTTTTAAAACAAATTTGTGCAATCTCTTATACAATGTAACATTATAACTGTGACCCACAAAATAAATACTCTTCTCAATGAGGCTTTAATTTCAGTATGCTACAATGTGATCAAGTTGTTCATGGCATCCCAACATTTACACAAGTCCTCTATGCTATTATGAATCAACCTCTTTAAGCTCCAATGCGTAAACTCAACCTTGTTAATCAACAAAGTCCATATTAGTTTCAATATATTATAGTTTGTCAAAATAAGTATAGAAAGTAAAGTATCTATTGCTTGTTGTGTTCCCTAACTGCATAACTTTATTTGTCCATGCTTTTACAAAATATTCCTTGTGAGGGATCAACCATGTATTCTTCACATACTCAACGAAGTACTCCCATAGTGAACATACAATTCCAAACATCTTGAGACATCCTTCATACTTAGATTGACTAGGGACATCTTTAAGACTACCACATGCATCCATGACTTGGTCCCATGCCTCTTTGGTAGCAACATACGTCTTGCATTTCGCTTTCACATTTTTGTCAATGTGAAATTGGCACAATAAACTACGAGCTTTGAGAAATACATATTTCACTACATTCATCAAGGCTAAATCTATGTTAGTAAAAACCACTTTAGGAAATCCATCTAATTCAATATAAGTCCTTTTAGCTTTTGAAGTGCCTAAACAAAGTTATCCTCTCATTCAGCCTCCACATATACAAAAGTTGTAGGAAATGTCATTCCAGTAAGAGCCACACCAACAATCTCAAGTAATGGTGTTGGATCAAGTGGCCTCAGAATAATTAAGAAGGGGGGTTGAATTAATTATTACTAAACCTTTACTAATTAAAAATTTACTCTTCTAAGGCTTTTACTATGTTGTTAAGTGAATGAAGAATAGAAAAGAAACTTAACCAAAAGTAAAAGCAGGAATTAAAGTGCACAATGGAAATTAAAAGAGTAGGGAAGAAGGAGACAAACACAGAAGAGTTTTTATACTGGTTCGGCAACAACCTGTGCCTACATCCAGTCCCCAAGCGACCTGCGATCCTTGAGATTTCTTTTCAACCTTGTAAAAATCCTTTTACAAGCAAAAATCCACAAGGGATGTACCCTCCCTTGTTCTCTTTGAACAACCTAGTGGATGTACCCTCCACTAGAACTGATCCACAAGAGATGTACCCTCTCTTGTTCTCAGTCAACAACCCAAGTAGATGTACCCTCTACTTGTACCACAAAGGATGTACCCTCCAATGTGTTAAGACAAAGTTCTCAGGCGGTTAGTCCTTCAAAACTTTGTGAAGGGGGAAACAAAAGAATTCTCAGGCGGTTAGTCCTTTGAAATCTTTTGTTTATGGGAAAGGGAAGAATCAAAAGAATTCTCAGACTGTGTCTTATTGAATTCTTTGACAAGGGAGAAGGGAGACACAAAACAATTCAGGCGGTTAGTCCTTTGTTCTTTTGGAAAAGGGAGATGAGAGAAATAAAAAGAATTCAGGCGGTTAGACCTTGGCGAATTCTTTTTGGCAAAGGGAGAAGGGAATGAAAAAGATGAATAGCACAAGTTTTTGAACAAAGAACTTTTCTTGGAAGAAAAAGTTTTGAACAAAAACTTTTAGAAAGATGAAGAGAAGATGAAATAAGAAAGTTCTGAAAGAAATGAATGAAGATGTTGAAAGATAGATTGAAAGATAGAATGATTGAAAGAGATGATGGATATGAATTAGATTGTTTTTTTTTATGTTTCATGCCAAGGTCACATATTTATAGTTTCTTGATGACTCAAGTCAAAACTTGTAACTCTTGGCAATTCCTTTAAAACTAATCATTTAAAAAGATATGACTTTTGAAAGAATCTTCATAAACAAGTCACTTGAAGAAATGTGACTTTTGGAAATGAATTTTTCAAAAACAGTCACTATTAATCGATTACCATAAAGGTGTAATCGATTACACATCAACAGATGTGACTCTTCATTTTGAATTTTGAAAATCTTAACGTTTTAAGACCACTAGTAATCGATTACTATAATCTGGTAATCGATTACCAGAGAGTAAAACTCTTTGGTAATGATTTTGTGAAAACTTCTTGTGCTAGTCAATGTTTTGAAAAACTTTTTAATACTTATCTTGATTAAGTCTTCTCTTGATTCTTGAATCTTGATCTTGATTATTCTTGGATCTTGAATCTTGATTCTTGAAATCAAATTTCCTCTTGATCTTTGAAGTGTTCTTGACTCAATCTTGAACTCATTCTTGAATGTCATCATCTTTGTTATCATGAAGTGATCTTAACTTTTGAGCTTTTTGTCATCATTTTTATTATCATCAAAACTCCTTGAATCAATCTTGATTCATCATGAAGCTTGCTTCTATAAATGGTAGTCTATATATGTTAGTTTTGTAGGTATTGTCCATTAAGAACATAATGTTAAATGCATTAATCATTTTCACAGCATCAGAGTGTGTCCAAAAAATATCGTGCACAACTTCTGATGTATCATTCATTTTGCCAATGAATATACATATCTCGTTCAAGTAAGTTCATCAAATGTTGCATTTCCATTTTACAACCTCTTTGAGATGAATGATACAGAGTCCTTGCATTATATACTTGTTTTATTACAGTCAAATTTCTTTCATTATGCTCTTTGAATGTGAACAGGATATTCCTTATATTTACCATACTCTTAGTCATATCAACAACCATTCTCTTCATTATTTAGTTGGCCAACATACTGATGACCAACCAATGACTGAGATAAATCATAATTACATGCCCTACAAATTAACTTTATTATTAATCCTTCATCATGCTTCAATGGTCTTCCTCTCAACCTAAAAAGACCGCGGAAGATCCCAAGAATTCGTCCTACTATTTCTTTTAGGAAATCCATAAAAACCGGCGAGATGCCAAACATGTTTGTCTAGATAGTGAACCTCATTATTAATAAATTTTTTAGAAAAACTTGTAAGACGACTGTCATACCCTAATTTCGTCTGGGGATGATTATTTGAAACATTTGGATTCTTGCCAGCCGAATTGAGCTGCTTAACACCAGTTGTCGTGCAATCCGTAAATTTTTTCGACGTTTCAAAAGACAATGCGGAAAATACCCAAAAGAGAGGGCAAAATGGTCATTTGGCGACTTTTTCAGGCCCCTGGCTTACCTAAGCTAGCCTCTGGCTCGCTTAGGCCACTAGAAAGCTTAGGGCTGAAGTAACCAGCTCGCCTGGGCGAGCTGCTGTGCAACCTCCACCCCTCATTTCCTATAAATAGGCCTGAGGGGGCTAAGGAGAAGGGTTCAGCTTCTTAGACTGAGAGATTTTCAATGAAATTAGTGAGAAGAAGGAGAATGAAGAAGAAAAAACGAAGTTTAGGCGCTTTCGAAACGTTTCCATGATCAATTCCATGATCATTCTTCAACGTTCTTCGTTCACCGACCGGTTAGTTTCTATTTTTGAAGCTTTGAATTCATTCTATGCACCCTTAGGGGTCCACTCTTGCTTTTCGCATCTTTATCTTCATTCTTCTACCATTAGTGATCTAGTTTCTTTGTATAAAGTGATTTAAACCGATCGTTTGTGCCGAAATCTCACTTTATCACTATAAAATAAAATTTCAATTGATCGTTTGTATTGTAATCTCACTTAATCATTGTATAATAAAATTTCAACTGATCGTTGGTGCCATAATCATGGTTTATTAATGTAAAACAAATTTTTAACCGTTCGTTTACTTTGCAAGTCCTCTTTTAATGAGTTTGAATGTAAATAAGTGAAACCAAAGTTAAAATCAAGCTTTTATCCACAAAGATCGCTTGAATCCGTTCAAGGTCCAACGCCTTAATAGTATTTTTACTTTTATCGGTTAAAATGAACCTTTCAAAGTTTAAAATCAACCTTCCACGTAACTTTCTTGCTTTTTAAGAGTTACGTAGGTCTAAGTTCCTCACCACACTTGAGGATAAGTAGAAGCAAGAGCCACGCTCTTGTCGACCCCCAAAAAATAAAAAACATAAAAAGGGAAAATAAATAAAGGTTGCCATCCCTTGTGATCCCCCTTTTGGTTTTTCTAACGTTTTCCTCGAATAAACGTTGGTGGTGACTTTGCGCGTTTTCCTTTCTTGGGAGATGCACCCGTGAGTTTCGTGTCACCCTCCCACTATAAGAAAAGGTTATATCATGTCAAAATCAAAAGCCTAGAAGTAGCCAGTTTGCAAGAGTTAGGGCAGCGGATGGGTCAACTCCAACGTCAAGCTTTCCGCAAGACATATGGAAAGATCTGGGATTTGGCTATGATAGAAGTGTTTGATGAATCCATTGCATCCCTCGCTCAATATTACGACCAGTCTCTAAGGTGCTTCACATTTGGGGACTTTCAGTTAGTACCAACCGTAGAATAATTTGAAGGGATCTTAGGATGCCCGCTAGAGGGAAGGAAGCCATATCTGTTTTCTGGGTTATACCCCTCCATGGCGAGAATAGCCAAAGTGGTCAAAGTCTCAGTGCAAGAATTGGACCGAATAAAACAAAACAAAAATGGGGTGGTTGGAATACCAAGGAAGCACTTGGAAGAGAAAGCGAAAGCTTTGGCGGATTAAGGAGAATTGGGCTTCATTCATTGTTGTATTGGAGCTATTGGTGTTCGAAGTCGTCCTCTTTCCAAATATGGATGGGCTAGTGGATCTAGCAGTGATTGACGCTTTCCTCGCTTATCACCACAGCAAGGAAAGTCCGGTCGTTGCTGTTTTGGCTGACGTCTGTGATACATTTGACCGGAGATGCGAGAAGGGCAGCGTGAGGGTTGTCTGTTGCACACCTGTTCTTTATGTATGGCTGGTCTCTCACCTCTTTCATCATGAAAGTAGACCCGTCTGTCCCCTATAAGGTCACCGCATGTGTGCCGAGAAAGGGAAAGTATATTGGGAAAATCTCTTGGCTGGCATGGTAGGCGCATCAGTTAATTGGTTCCCCCGATGGAAGGAAGGAGGGGCCGAAGTTGTGTCCTCATGTGAAGGGTTCCCGAACGTCCCCTTGATGGGAACGAGGGGTTGTATCAATTCTAACCCTGTGCTTGCCATAAGACAACTTGGCTACCCCATGAGAGGAGCGCCATTGGAAGAAAGTATCACACCTTTCATCCCATGAGGTTTCAGTGACCCCAAAACAAGAATGCTTCAAAGAGTCCGCAAAGCATGGAATGCAGTGCAAAGAAAGGATAAGTGTAGAAGCATATATGCTATGAAGTTTTGATGATGCCAAAGATATGTGCTTCTCAAGTTTAACCCAAGTCAAGAACTCAAAAATTCAAGACAAATGATGAACTTAGTCCCTAGAATCTTAGAAAGCATTCCTTAATTAATGATGCACAAGTTTGGCCAAAGGATATTTTTAAAAAGCTTTTTGTGATTTCAAATACATGGTATTTTCTCTCTGGTAATCGATTACCAGAGGATGTAATCGATTACTAGTGGCCAAATTTATTTTTGAAACAAATTTGCGAATTTTGAATTTAAATTTTAAAGTCTGTAATGGATTACACAAGGCTTGTAATCGATTACCGGAAGTTTTAAACATTTTATAACAGCCTTCAGAAATTTGAATTTAAATTTTAAAACCTATAATCGATTACAACTTGTGTGTAATCGATTACCAGACATGAAAATTCAAATTTCAAATCTGAAGAGTCATAACTCTTCAGAAACTAACTGTGTAATCGATTACAACAGTTATGTAATCAATTGCCAGTAAGCAATTTTCGAAAATAACTCCCAAGAGTCACAACTGTTCAAGAAGTTTTTGAATGGCCATCAAAGGCCTATAAATAGGTGACTTGGGATACAAAATTCCTTAGAGTTTTTCTAAACAAATTGTCTTATCTTCTCTATACCAAATTGTCTTATAATTCTCAAAATATTCTTTGGTCAAAACACTTGCAAATTCAATAAGGAATCTTGAGTGATCTTTCATTGTAACATCCTTCTCTTAAAGGGAGAAAATTCTTCTTCTTCTTATTCTTATTCAAAGAGATCTATCTAAGAGACCAAGGGTCTCTTAAGTTGTAAGGTTATCTGAACACAAGGGAAGGGTTGTCCCTGTGTGGCTCAGACTTTGTAAAAGGCTTTTTACAAGATAGTGAAAATCTAAAGTGGGTTGCTTGGGGACTGACGTAGGCACAGGGCGTGGTCGAACCAGTATAGAAACTGAGTTTGCATTTTCTCTTCCCTTAAACTTCTTTTATTTTTTATTGTTTATATTTCACTTTAAAGAAGTTTGTTTTGAATTGTTCTTAGAGTAATTCATAATAAGGGTTGCATTATTAATAAAAAAAAGTTAAATTTTTAATTGGGGGATAGTTTTTGTATTTTAATTCAACCCCCCCCCCCCCCCTTCTTAAGATAACTGTGGCCACTTGTTTAATAAGTGGTATCAGAGCTTTATTCTTGTATAAAGTTTAGAAGCTTCAAGAATAATGGCCTCATTAAACTATTTATTTCCCGAAGGGAATTCTATAAATAAGCCTCCTATTTTTAATGGCGTGGGTTACCATTATTGGAAACCCCGCATGCAAATTTTTATAGAGGCAATAGATCTAAATATCTGGGAAGCCATAGAAATTCGGCCCTACATTCCCACTATGGTGGAAGCAAATACAACCATAGAAAAAACTAGGAAAGAATGGAGTGAAGATGAAAAGAAATTAGTTCAATACAATTTAAAAGCCAAAAATATAATTACATCTGCTTTAGGGATGGATGAGTACATTAGGGTATCAAATTGTAAAAGTGAAAAAGATATGTGGGATACCCTACAGGTAACACATGAAGGTACAACAAATGTAAAAAGATCTGGGATAAATACATTGACTCATGAATATGAATTATTTAGAATGAATCCAAATGAAAGCATATAGGATATGCAAAAGAGGTTCACACACATAACTAATCATCTTGCATCTTTAGGAAAAATATTTCGAAATGAAGATCTTATCAATAAACTTTTGAGATGCTTAAGCAGGGAATGGCAACCCATGGTAACAGCCATTACTAAATCATAAGATCTATCTAACATGTCTCTTGCTACTTTGTTTGGAAAGTTACAGGAACATGAAATGGAATTGATGAGATTAAATCAACATGAGGAGAATGATAAGAAAAACAAAGGAATAGCTCTTAAAGCATCATCATCAACCCAAGAAGGAAGTGATAAGGAGGATTCAATTGAAATAGATGAAGATGATGATCTTAGTCTATTAGTAAAAAGATTCAACAAATTTTTGAAAGTAAGAGGAAATCAAAGAAGATCAAATTTTAAATCAAAGAAAAGGGCAGAAGATTCATCCTCTACTCCAAGATGTTATGAATGCAATCAACCTGGACATTTGACAGTTGATTGTCCAATGTTCAAGAAAAGAATAGAAAAATCTGAAAAGAAAGTCTTCAATGAAAAGAAGGCTAAGAAGGCCTACATTACATGGGAGGACAATGATATGGACTCTTCTGAGGAATCAGAAAACGAAGTTGTAAACCTGAGTCTGATGGCTAAGAACTATGAAAGCGATGAAGAGGTAACATCTTCTGATAATAGCTTATCCTTTTCATTTGATGAATTACAAGATGCATTTACTGATTTACATAAAGAATCAGTTAAACTTGCAAAACTAGTTTCATCTTCTAAGAAAACAATTTCAAATCTAGAAAAAGAAGTTTTAAAATTAAATAAAGAATTAGAAAATCTTAAAACTGAAGTTATAACTTTAAGATCAAATAATACAATTCATTCTTCTACCATGCATGATAATATAGAAATATCAAATTCATGTAATTGTTATAAGAAATATTTAGAAGAAATCAAAGATTTAAAAATTTCTCTTGCCAAATTTTCTATTGGCAAAAATAATCTAGATATTATATTAGGAAAGCAAAGGTGTGTCTTTGATAAAGCAGGGTTAGGATATAAACCTGATAAACAACAAAAATTTTATAAAAATTTCTTTGCATCTACACAAAGATATAGATCTCCTTTCTTAACATGTTTTTATTGTGGTAAGAAAGGACATGGCACATCTACATGTTATTTTAAGAAAAATAGCAATAATATTAAAATGATATGGGTCCCAAAAGGATCTTATATTAAAACTAACATACAAGGACCCAAAGAAATTTGGGTACCTAAGTCATAAACTTGCTCATATAGGTTTTCTTGAAGAAGAGTTGGTACACAGATAGCGGATGCTCTAAACATATGACGGGAGATGCATCAAAATTCACTCATATTTCTCCCAAGAAAAGCGAACATGTGACTTATGGCGACAACAATAAAGGTAGAATTCTTGGAGTTGGAAAAATAGGTACGAATTCATCTACCTCCATTGAAAATGTTCTACATGTTGAAGGTCTTAAACACAATTTGCTAAGTGTTAGTCAATTATGTGATAGAGGCTATCTAGTATCATTTGATTCTCATAAATGTGTTACTGAAAATGAGCATGATAGGAATATAAGGCATATAAGTTATAGAACAAATAATGGTTTACATGATAGATTTAAATCAAAAACAAAACCGAGATCAATGTTTTCTTAGTAAAGATGATGATCCATGGTTATGGCATAGAAGGATTGCCCATATAAATATGGAACATCTAAATAAAATAATTTCAAAAGATTTTGTTATTGGATTACCAAAACTCAAATTTAAAAAAGATAGATTATGTGATGCATGTCAGAAAGGAAAACAAGTAAGGGTTTATTTTAAATCTAAGAATATTGTGTCAACAACTCAACCCTTACAACTATTACATATGGATCTTTTTGGTCCTTCTAGAACTATGAGTTTTGGAGGGAACTATTATGCTCTTGTTATTGTTGATGATTACTCTAAATATACATGGACATTATTTCTTACTCATAAAAGTGATGCATTTCATGCATTCAAGAAACTTGCTAAAGTTATTCAAAATAAGAAAAATCTTAAAATTGCATCTATCAGAAGTGACCATGGAGGAGAATTTGAAAACAAAGATTTTGAATCATTTTGTGATGAACATGGCATTGATCATAATTTTTCTGCACCCAGAACTCCTCAACAAAATGGAGCTGTTGAGAAGGAAAATAGATCCTTAGAAGAAATTGCTAGAACTTTACTAAATGATACTTTTCTTCCAAAATATTTTTGGGTTGAAGCCGTAAATATTGCATGTTATATCACGAATAGAGCTTTAATAAGACCAATCTTGAAGAAAACTCCATACGAGTTATTTAATGGAAGAAAACCTAACATTTCACATCTTCATGTATTTGGATGTAAATGTTTTGTGCTAAACAATGGTAAAGACAATTTAGGAAAATTTGATGCTAAATCTGATGAGGGAATTTTTCTTGGCTATTCATTGCAAAGTAAAGCATTTAGAATATATAACAAAATAACTATGATCATTGAAGAATCCATTCATGTTTCTTTTGATGAATCTAAGGCTATTTTGCCAAGAAAAGATGTACTAGATGATATTTCAGAATCATTAGAAGAAATGCTTATTCATGGAGAAGATCACAAAGGTTAAGAAGATGGAAATAATGAAGATTTTCACATTGGTGAAATTAAAGCAAATGTTGATCTTCCAAGAGAATGGAAAGCTTCTAGGTATCATCCTCTTGACAACATCGTTGGTGATATATCAAAAGGGGTAACCACTAGACATTCTCTCAAAGATACATGCAATAATATGGCTTTTGTTTCTATGATTGAACCTAAAAATTTGAAAGAAGCCAATATTGATGAACATTGGATAATAGCTATGTAGGAAGAATTAAACCAATTTGAAAGAAATAATGTTTGGGAACTAGTTGAGAAACCTGAAAATTACCCTGTTATAGGAACAAAATGGGTATTCAGAAACAAGTTAGATGAAAATGGCATAGTTATTAGAAATAAGGCTAGATTAGTAGCCAAAGGATACAATCAGGAAGAGGGGATAGACTATAAGGAAACATATGCTCCAGTTGCTAGATTAGAAGCCATAAGAATGTTATTAGCCTATGTATCCATAATGGATTTTAAACTTTATCAAATGTATGTGAAGAGTGCTTTTTTAAATGGCCTTATCCAAGAGGAAGTATATGTAGATCAACCCCCTGCTTTTTGAAAACTCAGATAAGCCTAATCATGTTTTTAAATTAAAAAAGGCTTTATATGGCTTAAAGCAAGCCCCTAGGGCTTGGTATGAGCATCTGAGTAAGTTCCTTTTAGAAAAGGATTTCTCTAAAGGTAAAGTAGATACTACTCTTTTCATTAAAAAGAAGTTAGATGATATTTTATTAGTTCAAATCTATGTTGATGACATTATTTTTGGATCCACTAATGAGTCTTTATGCAAAGAATTCTCTATAGACATGCAAAGTGAATTTGAAATGTCTATGATGGGTGAATTCAATTTCTTTCTTAGGTTGCAAATCAAGCAAACCAAGAATGGAATATTTGTCAATCAATCAAAGTATTTCAAGGAATTGATTCACAGATTTGGGATGGAGAATGCTAAGCATATGGCTACACCAATGAGTACAACTTGCTATTTGGATAAAAATGAAACCGGTCGGTCAATAGACATTAAGCAATATCGAGGTATGATCAGATCAACTTCTTTATTTATCTGCTAGTAGACCAGATATAATGTTTAATGTATGTATGTGTGCTAGGTTTCAATCAAATCCCAAATAATCACATCTTAGTGTTGTTAAGAGAATTATAAGATATCTGTTAGGCACTATGAACATAGGTCCATGGTATCCTAAAAATTCCACATGCAATTTAATAGGATATTCTGATTTTGACTTTGCCGGTTCTAAAATTGATAGAAAGAGCACCAGTGGAACTTGTCATTTCATTGGATCTGCTCTAGTTTCTTGGCATAGTAAGAAACATAATAGTGTTGCTTTATCTACTGCAGAAGCGGAATACATTTCTGCTGGCAGTTGTGGCGTCCCTAAATTAATGACTGGTTTAATAGTAATAATTTAAATAACAAAAACCATGGTAAAAATTTTTTTCTTCTTTTCCCTTTTCATATCTTTCTCTTTTTCACAATAACTAGGTGTAGAAGGAAAATCCTAACTATAAAGTCCTGAATGGCCAGTTCACAACTCTATTCGGAGTCATTTCTTTCTTACCGCTCATAATTCTCTAAATTATTTTGCTGTTTCAAAAGGAAGAATATACCAGCCATTACTTTAGGTCGTCACGTGAAAATAAAGGATAAAATACAGTCGATAAACTCTTTTACAAATAAAGTTGCTAATACTTCCTTTTCAAATAACAAGATTGATCATAAATGCATTCATCATTTAAAGTTGTCCAAAATATGGGAGTTTTACAAAATACTTAGTGTCATCCAAAGCAAAGGTGTTCATAGTGGTGGCTTCAGCCACATGTATACAATCATCAAATGCCTATACATCAGGTCTACCCATACAAAAACAAAAGAGTAAACCTAACAGTCAGTCCTAGATACACCCACCCTCAAAAGTATATAAAACTAATCCAAAAAAAACTGTCCACTAGGATGAAGAGCCTCCGCTGATCGCCATCTCCCCCGGGCCACTATCCTCCGTAGAGTCTGCCTCAGATGCCGACATGACTTCCTCGGGAGAATCCACCTCAAGAAGTGGATCCTCATCACCCTCTAGAAAGTCAAGGGCATCCACAGCAGGCTCAGGAGGTAGCTTCCTCGGATGACGTTACCTCGATCACTTGGATGGGCTCCACTAGACGATATGGTGTAGGCGTGGGTAGTATCCACTCCACCGTGCGCTGAAGCGTCCGTGCCGGTTCATCTGGATGCACCAAGGAAGTAGCCGTGAATCGAATGGTGCCCCGAAATCGGCACCTCGTGTTGCCTTCGAGGGTCTCCCAAGCTCCCTCTAGGCACTCCATCTCTACTCGATCACAGATTAGCTGCGCCGCCATCACGATCTACAAGGAAGAAAAGAAAGGGGTAGACTCTTTCACAAGAATCTAACTATGCCGCCGCACAATACGTTTCATAACCACTACATGCAATTAAAAGGAGTATCTTAAGGCTTTTCCTCTCTGGTAATCGATTACACAACCTTGGTAATCGATTACCAGAGGCTAAACTTGAATTACACAGCCTCAGGACATGAAATATGCAAAAATGCACTGTGTAATCGATTACACATACCTGGTAATCGATTACCAGTGACCCATTCCTCTGTGTAATCGATTACACAGGTTGGTAATCGATTACCAGAGGCTTCCTTAGCTTCCTGACCTCGTTTTCAGGCCTTGTAATCGATTACCAGAGACCATCTTAGCCTCCTGTCTTCATTTTTAAGCCTTGTAATCGATTACCCACCCTTGGTAATCGATTACCAGAGGCCATAATCACATATCACACAAAATTCACAGCTGGCCAGCCACCACAAGCCTCCTTGCTTTGTGGTCTTTGTTCCTTTTATCTGTTGACTGCCAGGAGCTCGCCTGTTTAGGTACATCACAGGTTCTCACTGATCGACTATGCCCGGGTTGGGTCGGGATTGGTCAAGCTTGGTTTTGGGCAATAGCACCTCACCTGACGTCCCCAAGGTCTCCTGACCCCCGCGACATATCTCCAAGTACCACTCTGTGGTCAACAATAAAAGCATGAAGTTTCACCCTTCAACACTTCCTCATCTCAAGCTTGTAGGATTATGGGGTACCCATCACATGTGGTACTAGGTGGCGATCGGGCGATGGTGCACAACAAGTTTTCCACATCCACAAAGCGCGCATAAACCCACCATCCCCTGTTGCCCACCTCCATATGAGCTCACGTACTCCCACGTAGCCCATATCCTCGTTTCTCTCAACACCGGGTCCCCATCAATCCTCCCAAGCTTCCACAACATCCAAGAAAAACGACATTCAAACCGCACAAGCTATCACAGCCAAGCAAAACAGAGCATAGGCAGAAAACTCTGCCAAAACACCAACCAAATCACAGCTTTTCTCACTTAAAGACCCCAGTAACAATTCCTTCGTTCCGGTTCATTAACCGTTGGATCGACTTGAAAATTTTACTGGAAGTCTTTAGTACATAAGCCTACATTGTGACCGTTGGGATCTACTAGCAAACATCCAGGACTCATTCTGTACTAGACTTTCCACAGCCAACCACACACAAGCATTTTTATGCACAAAGCTAAAATCCTGCTGCACCTATTTTGACAGCAAAATTCTGCATAAGTGCAGATTTCGAAAATCACACTTCCTCTCATCCAATCTTGCCCAAATCAATTCCTACAAGTCCCAAATCATGTATCAATCATGTCTAACCCAAAATCAAGCTTTACAGCACAGCAACACAGAATCTAGGTGTCCAACACCCCTCAATTCAATGGGTTTTCTAGGTTTGAAAAGTGAAATTGAGAATGAGGTAAGTTTGAAGCAAACTCTCACCTCACACAAGTCCATAACCTCAATCTAAACTTGCTCAAACTGAATTTACACCTAAAATTCCACCGAATCAAAATTTGACTCTTCAACACCCAATTTTGCCCTAGAAATGGCTCTTTATTCACTTTGATCATTTGTTTTTCTCTCTAGCACAGTCCAAGTTTTCTCCCAAGTCCTAAATGACATTTCAAGCTAGTATTAACTCACTTTAACCTCCATTTACCACAGAATTCAGACTTAACCTTCCAACTCTCAAAGCCTCACTCTTTTTCCACTCATAACGTCACATTCTCACTTTCTAACCCTAGGTTAGTTCTACCCTTCATCTCTAACAGTTTTCCATCAGCAATTTCAGCATATAAACATCACAAACATCATCACAAAAACCCTAAAACAGAATGGGTATGTTTAACTCATTCAAACATGGCAATTTCAACAAGTTTTCAGCAAATGTCTTCACAAATAATCATCACACAGCAGAAACCTTGCAAGACTACCCATCCTATCTCCCAAAACCCCATACCCACGAAAATCAAAGGAGAAAGAAGTCCACCCAAACCTGAAATTTCGAAGTCCCACTCGTAGACACGCACTTCACGACCCCGAAAATGCTCTCCTTTCACGATTTGGGGCAGAAATGATGGCCAAAGGTTGAAGCTTTGCTTGGAGCTTCAATGGAGAGTGAAGAAGAAGAGAATGGCAACGTGAGGGAGAGAGAGAGCTGTCTGAAATTTTGTGGGGCTGAGTGAAGAGAGAGAGAGTTGCTTTTTGGTTTTAAATGAAAGGGTTTTCTCTTTTTTTTTCTATTATTTTATTCAAGCTATGCCACATGTCTTCATTTGAGTGGAGCAAGAAGGGCCCACTTTCCCTTTTTAATTGTGACTCATACTCAGCCACAAAAAGTGAGAAAAACATGACCTTTGAAACGCTAAAATCCTGCCTCAGTTTGCGTGCCGTTTCTCTGGTTCCAGTTCCTCGCGTTTCTCTGCGTCCGTCGGGGCCAGTTTTCGAAAGCAAGCAATATATATATCAAAACGCTCAGAATAAAACCCCGAGCGTGGTTCAGAGGTTGGTTTCGTTAAATTCTAAGTCGCACACAAAACGATGATTTTTAGACTAATTACTTAAGAATTAACCCATAACCTCCCAGTTATGGACTTCTCTTCCTTAATTAGCCTAACCCGCATATCTTGCCCCCGCTATTCCTACTTCTACCAAGAACATATAGGCATATACACTGAATAATACTTATATATATATAATCATTCAAAATACATCTTTTTCGAAAATTCCGGGTAGAATTTCCAGGATGTTACAATACTCCCACCCTTTTAGGAATTTCGTCCCCGAAATTAACTACTCTATGAACAAACTTGGGTACAACTCCCTCATCCTATCCTCCAACTCCCATGTAGAATCACCCTCATCGGTTCCCCATTGCACCTTCACCAACGGGATCTCCTTTCCTCTCAACGACTTCATTCTTCGGTCAGTGATCTGCTGAGGTTGTGCTTTATAGGTGAGGTTATCCTTCACCTGTACCTCGTCCACTGCAAGTATATGTGATGGATCTGGGTTGTACCATCTCAGTTGAGAGACATGAAACACAGGATGCAAATTCGATAAACTCAGAGGTAAGGCGATATGATAAGCTATAGGCCCAATCTTCTTCAAAATCTGGTACGGACCTAGATACTTGGGTGTCAACTTCCTAGCCTTGAGAGCTCTTCCAACTCCGATTACGGGAGAAACCTTCAAAAACACATGTTCCCCTTCCTGAAAATCTAGTGGCTTCCTCCTTCTATCATAATAGCTCTTCTGCCTATCCTGAGATGCTTTTATCTTCTCTCGAATCAACTTCACTTGTTCGTTAATCTGTTGTAGCATTTCAGGTCCAAGAAGTACTGCTTCTCCATCATCGTACCAACAAATAGGAGTTTTGCACTTCCGTCCATATAGAGCTTCAAAAGGAGCCATACCAATACTGGCTTGGTAGCTATTGTTGTAAGTAAACTCAATCAATGGCAGACAATCCATCCAGCTACCTTGTTGCTCTATAATACACGCCCGAAGTAGATCCTCTAGAGTCTGAATGGTTCGTTCAGTCTGACCATCCATTTGAGGATGATAAGCTGAACTAAGCTTTACCTTTATCCCCAAGGCTTCATGTAGACTGGTCCAAAATCGTGAAGTGAACCTCGGATCCCTGTCAGATACAATACTAGAAGGAATTCCATGCAACCTTACCACTTCCTTGATGTACAACTCTACTAGCTTCTCCATTCTATACTTCATATTCACCGGAATAAAATGAGCAGATTTGGTGAGTCGATCAACTATGACCCACACAGCATCATGCCCACGACTAGTCTTGGGCAAACTAGATACAAAATCCATAGATATGCTCTCCCATTTCCATTCCGGAATTTCCAATGGCTTCAATTCTCCTGATGGTCGCTGGTGCTCAACCTTAGCCTTTTGACATGTCAAACATCTTGCTACATATCCAGCTACATCTTTCTTCATGCCATGCCACCAAAAACTTCTCTTCAAATCTTGGTACATCTTAGTCATTCCTGGATGGAAACTAAGACGACTTTTATGCGCTTCTTCCAAGATCTTAACTTTCAAATCATCTAAAGATGGCACACATATCCTCCCCTTGAATCTAATTAACCCGGTTGTGTCCTTCTCAAACTCCACACCCTTATCCCCCATTACATTTAACACCTTGCCTTGCAAAAACGGGTCATTCTCTTGAGCCTCGCGTATGTGATCTACGAATTCATTGGTGATCTACAACGCTCCCACAAATAAGCTCTTGGGTCGCATCTCGATTGCTAGATTCAGATCTCGGAACTCTTCTATCAATCTCTGCTCCAAACTCATCATAGTCGCAACATGTAAGGGCTTCCAGCTTAGCGCATCGGCTACCACATTAGCCTTTCCCGGATGGTATGAAAGACCAAAATCATAGTCCTTGAGGAACTCCATCCATCTTCGTTGCCTCATATTGAGTTCCTTCTGATCGAACAAGTATTTGAGACTCTTGTGATCACTGAAAACTTCAAAACGAGTACCGTACAAATAATGCCTCCAAATCTTCAAAGCAAAGACCACCGCTGCTAGTTCCAAGTCATGGGTCGGATAGTTAACTTCATGAGGACGTAATTGACGTGAAGCATAAGCCACTACTCTTCCCTCTTGCATCAACACACACCCCAAGCCTTGCCCGCTTGCATCGCAATACACTTCAAATGTCCTCTTAGGGTTGGGCAAAATTAACACTGGAGCTGTCGTCAACCGTCTCTTCAACTCTTGGAAACTTTGATCACACTTCTCATTCCAGACAAACTTCTCGTTCTTACGAGTCAACTTAGTTAGGGGCAATGCCAATTTAGAAAATCCCTCAATGAATTTTCTATAATAGCCAGCTAACCCCAAGAAACTTCGAACCTCCGTTGGAGTTGTCGGTTGTTGCCACTCCATAACCGACTCCACCTTGTTCGGATCCACCGCAACCCCGTCCTTAGAAATCACGTGCCCTAAGAACTGCACTTTCTCCAACCAAAAGTCACATTTTGACAATTTGGCGAACAATTTCCTATCCCTCAGGATATGCAACACAATCCTCAAGTGCTTCTCATGCTCCTCCTTATTCCTCGAATACACTAGGATATCATCAATAAACACAACCACGAACTGATCCAAGTAATCATGGAATATACGGTTCATATAGTCCATGAAAATAGCCGAAGCATTAGTCACTCCAAATGGCATGACTAAATACTCGTAGTGCCCATACCGAGTCCGAAACGCAGTCTTTGGAATATCTTCCTTCTTAACTCGAATTTGATGATACCCCGATCGCAAATCTATCTTCGAAAATACCGTTGCTCCCCTCAATTGGTCAATCAAATCATCTATCCTTGGTAGCGAATATTTGTTCTTGATAGTGACCTTGTTTAACTGCCGGTAGTCTACACACATCCTCATACTTCCATCCTTCTTTTTAACCAACAAGACCGGCGCTCCCCACGGTGATGCGCTTTGACGAACAAATTGTTTGCTCAAAAGATCCTGTACTTGTGCCTTAACCTCTGCTAGTTCCACCGGAGACATTCTATAAGGCGCAATCGACACTGGATTCGCCCCAGGCACCAAGTCAATAATGAATTCCACTTCTCTCTCAGGTGGCAATTCACAAATGTCATCAGGAAAAACTTCCGGGAATTCTGACACCACCGGTATACTACTAACTTCAGCGTCCTCTTCCACATACATAGAGAACAACACCATGTAAGCTCGAACATCCCCCGTTCCTTCGTTGGCCGCATCCCTTTCAAAAGATTCACTTGGAACTATATCTCCACCAAACACTAGCATCTTCTCCTTACAGTCTAGAAAGATATGGTTAGTAGATAACCAATCCATCCCCAAGATCACATCTAGATGAGCTAAAGGTAGGCAAATAAAATCCGCCATAAAAGATCGACCCTCAACAATTATAGGACACTTCAAACACACCCGAGAGGTGGTTACAGGCTCGCTCGTCGGAGTAGACACCACCATGTCATATGCCAACTCCGTCGCACATAACCCCAACCTCTCTACACATGCATGAGATATGAAAGAATGTGTGGCACCTGAATCATAAAGTACATCTAGTAGTTTATCAGCAATCAAACACTTACCCCGTATCAAGTCGTCGGAGGCAGCCGCTTCTGAACCACTCATAGCAAATACCCGAGAGGGTACTTTTGGTCTTCCACCACTAGTGTTGTTGTTGCTAACATTACCGCTCCTTGTGGAATTAGTGGGTCCACGATTGACGGTGTTGGAATTGGCGGTCACCGTCGGTCTCCCGGTCGCTCTACATTCTCGAGCATAATGGCCCACCTTGCCACACACATAGCAACGGTTCTCCTGTGTCTGCTGGAGCTATGGGCAATTCCTCTTAAGATGCGGTCCTCCACACTGAAAGCACTGTACCCAGTCCCCCTTGACTGGATCATGTTGGAGGTAGCCATAGGTTGCTTCCCCTTGTTGCTAGCATACGGCTTCATCCTCTTATTACCATTCCCCCTAAAAGGATGGTTTCTCTGAGGTCCCCCAACTCCTCTAGCTTGCCTCTCCTTCATCTTATCTTCAAAAATTCTGCACTTTGTCACCAGCTGATTAAAATCCGTGATCTGCATATAACTAACCGCCTGTTGGATCTCCAACCGAAGCCCATTCTCAAACTGAGCACATAAATCTTCCTCATTCTGAGCATCTTGGTATTGAGGCCAATACTGCAGAAGCTCATTAAACTTAGCCGTGTACTCCCCAATAGACATGTTTCCTTGCTTCAAATCCAGAAATTCCCTCGCCTTCCGCTTCCTGAGATCTCGCGGGAAGTAATTCTCTAGGAATTTGTCCTTGAAGGCATTCCAAGGAATCACGCCTCCAGGTGGAACAAACGAAGGCTTCACGAACTTCCACCAATTCTCGGCCTCCCCTTGGAGCATAAATGTTGCATAAAGGACCTTATGCTCCTCAAGGCAATCCATCGCCTCAAAAATCTTCTCCGTCTCAGCTAACCACAACCTAGCACCTTCCGGATCATAGTCTCCACTGAACTTTGGCGGGTGGTTCTTACGGAAAGCCATGAGTCCCCGATACTCCGCCGGCTCCACATCACGTTCCTGCACTAGAGTTTCCAGCACAGCGGTGATGCGGTCAAGGACATCACGGTTCTGATCCCTACCCCGTCCTGCCATACCTATCCTGTAGGGAAACTATTAGCACCCAAGAATTCCTAAAGAGAGAGTGTACCACACAGGCTATGACAGTTATAACAACATCCTTCTCTTTATACATACTTATACACACAACAATCCTATGAATCAGTCACACATCCATGCTCAAGACAAGAAGGCAGAAATACACACAATGTGTGACTTAACGTCACTCCCCAAAACCTACTCCCAAGTTTCAGAGATACACAGCATTCACACAGCAAGACCATAACAGGTTCACTAGAATCCAACTTTTGCTCTGATACCACCGTTTGTGGCGTCCCTAAATTAATGACTGGTTTAATAGTAATAATTTAAATAACAAAAACCATGGTAAATTTTTTTTTCTTCTTTTCCCTTTTCATATCTTTCTCTTTTTCACAATAACTAAGTGTAGAAGGAAAATCCTCACTATAAAGTCCTGAATGGCCAGTTCACAACTCTATTCGAAGTCATTTCTTTCTTACCGCTCATAATTCTCTAAATTATTTTGCTGTTTCAAAAGGAAGAATATACCAGCCATTACTTTAGGTCGTCACGTGAAAATAAAGGATAAAACACAGTCGATAAACTCTTTTACAAATAAAGTTGCTAATACTTCCTTTTCAAATAACAAGATTGATCATAAATGCATTCATCATTTAAAGTTGTCCAAAATATGGGAGTTTTACAAAATACTTAGTGTCATCCAGAGCAAAGGTGTTCATAGTGGTGGCTTCAGCCACATGTATACAATCATCAAATGCCTATACATCAGGTCTACCCATACAAAAACAAAAGAGTAAACCTAACAGTCAGTCCTAGATACACCCACCCTCAAAAGTATATAAAACTAATCCAAAAAAAACTGTCCACTAGGATGAAGAGCCTCCGCTGATCGCCATCTCCCCCGGGCCACTATCCTCCGTAGAGTCTGCCTCAGATGCCGACATGACTTCCTCGGGAGAATCCACCTCAAGAAGTGGATCCTCATCACCCTCTAGAAAGTCAAGGGCATCCACAGCAGGCTCAGGAGGTAGCTCCTCCTGATCCTCCTCGGGGTCTTCCTCGGATGACGTTACCTCGATCACTTGGACGGGCTCCACTAGACGATATGGTGTAGGCGTGGGTAGTATCCACTCCACCGTGCGCTGAAGCGTCCGTGCCGGTTCATCTGGATGCACCATGGAAGTAGCCGTGAATCGAATGGTGCCCCGAAATCGGCACCTCGTGTTGCCTTCGAGGGTCTCCCAAGCTCCCTCTAGGCACTCCATCTCTACTCGATCACGGATTAGCTGCGCCGCCATCACGATCTACAAGGAAGAAAAGAAAGGGGTAGACTCTTTCACAAGAATCTAACTATGCCGCCGCACAATACGTTTCATAACCACTACATGCAATTAAAAGGAGTATCTTAAGGCTTTTCCTCTCTGGTAATCGATTACACAGCCTTGGTAATCGATTACCAGAGGCTAAACTTGAATTACACAGCCTCAGGACATGAAATATGCAAAAATGCACTGTGTAATCGATTACACATACCTGGTAATCGATTACCAGTGACCCATTCCTCTGTGTAATCGATTACACAGGCTGGTAATCGATTACCAGAGGCTTCCTTAGCTTCCTGACCTCGTTTTCAAGCCTGGTAATCGATTACACCCCGTGGTAATCGATTACCAGAGACCATCTTAGCCTCCTGTCTTCATTTTTAAGCCTTGTAATCGATTACCCACCCTTGGTAATCGATTACCAGAGGCCATAATCACATATCACACAAAATTCACAGCTGGCTAGCCACCACAAGCCTCCTTGCTTTGTGGTCTTTGTTCCTTTTACCTGTTGACTGCCAGGAGCTCGCCTGTTTAGGTACATCACAGGTTCTCACTGATCGACTATGCCCGGGTTGGGTCGGGATTGGTCAAGCTTGGTTTTGGGCAATAGCACCCCACCTGACGTCCCCAAGGTCTCCTGACCCCCGCGACATATCTCCAGGTACCACTCTGTGGTCAACAATAAAAGCAGGAAGTTTCACCCTTCAACACTTCCTCATCTCAAGCTTGTAGGATTATGGGGTACCCATCACATGTGGTACTAGGTGGCGATCGGGCGATGGTGCACAACAAGTTTTCCACATCCACAAAGCGCGCATAAACCCACCATCCCCTGTTGCCCACCTCCATATGAGCTCACGTACTCCCACGTAGCCCATATCCTCGTTTCTCTCAACACCGGGTCCCCATCAATCCTCCCAAGCTTCCACAACATCCAAGCAAAACGACATTCAAACCGCACAAGCTATCACAGCCAAGCAAAACAGAGCATAGGCAGAAAACTCTGCCAAAACACCAACCAAATCACAGCTTTTCTCACTTAAAGACCCCAGTAACAATTCCTTCGTTCCGGTTCATTAACCGCTGGATCGACTCGAAAATTTTATTGGAAGTCTTTAGTACATACGCCTACATTGTGACCGTTGGGATCTACTAGCAAACATCCAGAACTCATTCTGTACTAGACTTTCCACAGCCAACCACACACAAGCATTTTTCTGCACAAAGCTAAAATCCTGCTGCACCTATTTTGACAGCAAAATTCTGCATAAGTGCAGATTTCGAAAATCACACTTCCTCTCATCCAATCTTGCCCAAATCAATTCCTACAAGTCCCAAATCATGTATCAATCATGTCTAACCCAAAATCAAGCTTTACAACACAGCAACACATAATCTAGGTGTCCAACACCCCTCAATTCAATGGGTTTTCTAGGTTTGAAAAGTGAAATTGAGAATGAGGTAAGTTTGAAGCAAACTCTCACCTCACACAAGTCCATAACCTCAATCTAAACTTGCTCAAACTGAATTTACACCTAAAATTCCACCGAATCAAAATTTGACTCTTCAACACCCAATTTTGCCCTAGAAATGGCTCTTTATTCACTTTGATCATTTGTTTTTCTCTCTAGCACAGTCCAAGTTTTCTCCCAAGTCCTAAATGACATTTCAAGCTAGTATTAACTCACTTTAACCTCCATTTACCACAGAATTCAGACTTAACCTTCCAACTCTCAACGCCTCACTCTTTTTCCACTCATAACGTCACATTCTCACTTTCTAACCCTAGGTTAGTTCTACCCTTCATCTCTAACAGTTTTCCATCAGCAATTTCAGCATATAAACATCACAAACATCATCACAAAAACCCTAAAACAGAATGGGTATGTTTAACTCATTCAAACATGGCAATTTCAACAAGTTTTCAGCAAATGTCTTCACAAATAAGCATCACACAGCAGAAACCTTGCAAGACTACCCATCCTATCTCCCAAAACCCCATACCCACGAAAATCAAAGGAGAAAGAAGTCCACCCAAACCTGAAATTTCGAAGTCCCACTCGTAGACACGCACTTCACGACCCCGAAAATGCTCTCCTTTCACGATTTGGGGCAGAAATGATGGCCAAAGGTTGAAGCTTTGCTTGGAGCTTCAATGGAGAGTGAAGAAGAAGAGAATGGCAACGTGAGGGAGAGAGAGAGCTGTCTGAAATTTTGTGGGGCTGAGTGAAGAGAGAGAGAGAGTTGCTTTTTGGTTTTAAATGAAAGGGTTTTCTCTTTTTTTTCTATTATTTTATTCAAGCTATGCCACATGTCTTCATTTGAGTGGAGCAAGAAGGGCCCACTTTCCCTTTTTAATTGTTACTCATACTCAGCCACAAAAAGTGAGAAAAACCTGACCTTTGAAACGCTAAAATCCTGCCTCGGTTTGCATGTCGTTTCTCTGGTTCCAGTTCCTCGCGTTTCTCTGCGTCCGTCGGGGCCAGTTTTCGAAAGCAAGCAATATATATATCAAAACGCTCAGAATAAAACCCCGAGCGTGGTTCAGAGGTTGGTTTCGTTAAATTCTAAGTCGCACACAAAACGATGATTTTTAGACTAATTACTTAAGAATTAACCCATAACCTCCCAGTTATGGACTTCTCTTCCTTAATTAGCCTAACCCGCATATCTTGCCCCCGCTATTCCTACTTCTACCAAGAACATATAGGCATATACACTGAATAATACTTATATATATATAATCATTCAAAATACATCTTTTTCGAAAATTCCAGGTAGAATTTCCAGGATGTTACAGCAGTTGTTGTGCCCAAATTTTTTGGATGAAGCAACAACTTTCTAATTATGGAATATTACTTGATCATATTCCTATAAGATGTGATAACACGAGTGCTATAAATCTATCTAAGAACCCTGTTCAGCACTCAAGAACCAAACACATAGAAATAAGACATCATTTCTTAAGAGATCATGTTCAAAAGGGAGATTGTGTACTAGAATTTGTTGATACAAAGAATCAGTTGGCTGATATCTTTACAAAACCTCTCCCTAAAGAAACATTCTTTGCCATTAGGAGAGAATTAGGTCTTTTAGATATCAATGATCTAGACAATAGGTAACTCAAATTGAGTTTTATCCTCCTTTTGATCAATATATTGTCTATGAGTCTAGTTGCTTGTGTTATTAGTATTTATATTAATTGTTGTTTATCATATAATAATTATCCTTAATTTTGTTTGAATTTTTTTTAGGAATAGAATTTATTGTGTAAAGTTAATTAATTATTAAATTGATTAGATTTGTTTGTGATTGATGATTGTTGATTGAATGTGTTCGATTGTGTTTGTGATTGAATGTGTTTGATTGTGCTTGTTGATTTGAATGCATTTGATTGTGGTTGATTATCATACTTAGGTGTGTATTTGACTTAAAAATAGTTAACTTTAAGTGAAAAAGCCTTATTTAAGGGTCTGGTAATCGATTACCATTCCCTATAATTGATTACATTAGAACAGCAAGGTTGTAATCGATTACAGAAGCCTGTAATCGATTACCAGTAGGCACCATTAGTTACAGGTTATTCCTGTAATCAATTACAATGGCTTGTAATCGATTACAAGGCGTCCATGTCTATAAATATCTGCATTTTCACAGAACCCTCATGCCCCTTTCTCGTGTGACGACACCCCTTGCTTCCAAATCTTTAAATCTTCGTATCTCACTCATTTCTTAACCAAACCGCTTCAAACAAAGTCCAATCTTCATCTTTTTCAATTCTCTTCCAAACCCACCAATCAAAATCATCTGAAACATCTTCAAATGGCAGAATCATCCAAGAAGAGAAAAGGATCTTCCTCCACCACCACCGTTGCTGGCCACAGCTGCCAAGGAACTTCTGAAGACCCACCCGCACCAGTTCCACCCTCTCTTTCATCTCCTTTATCATCTACATTATTCTCCTCAGATGATCAGTGTCAAAGGTACTACTCTCAATTCTGTAATAGAGTCATTCTAGACCTTAAGTACCTTGACCTTGAATTTTTTTATGAAGAAACATTTGATTGTTACCAAGTGTTTCAAAATTCTACTTTGATTGATTTCATGACTCTGGAACTGCCCTACTTTCCTGAATTAGTTAAGGTTTTCTATAATAATTTGAAAATTCAGGATGGTATTCTTTACTTTGAGGTGCATAATATTCCCATTGTTATTGATCAGTCCTTGTTCTATTCTTTGACTAAACTGCCCAGTCAAGGTGTTCTTTTTGAGGGCACCCTTATTGATGACTGGAAATTTGATTATTCTAGTCATGATGCTCGTAGAATAGTCTGTAATGACCAGGCTGACATGACCGGCAGATTACTTGCTGGTCATTAACTTTCGATTATCGCATCATGTATTATATCATTGTTCGTATTTTGCTTCCTCGGTCTTCAAACCTTGCCCAAGCCTCTAAGGAGGATTTGATTCTGATGTGGGCTTTTCAAACTGGTCGTCAAATCGACTGGGTCCATTTAGTTTGGTACTAGATGCATAAGGCATTATGGGCCAATGCACCTCTGCATTATCATCACCTTGTTACTCTTTTTCTTTATCATTTCAATGTTCCTTTGGATGATGAACCATTTGTCAAGGTCAAAAGGTCTTTCTCAATTGGTGCTGGTGCGGTTACCTCCTTTGGTTACCGAAAGGATGTTGATGGTCAGTGGGTTCGAAAACAGGACTTGCCATCGCCTATTCCCGACGAACGTACCCTATCTCCTCCACCACAAAGGGCTGATTCCACTTCTCTTCTGACTGAAGTACTCACAGAGCTCCGCAACCTTCGAGCTTTTGTGGGTGAGCGCTTCGATGCCATGGACACCAGCATTACTAGGCTTGAAAATGATATGAGCTTCATCAGGCGTTGCTTCGATCCCCCGACCAACTCTTAGTTATCTTTCTTATATTTTATTTCCTTCGGCTTTATGGTTCTTTCTTTCGCCTTGTATTTTGGCTTTCATTAGTACTTTTGTTATGATTGTCTTGGATATTTATCATTCTGTTTTGGTTTGTGTTTGGTTATTTTCGAATGTGTTTTGGATGATTAAGCCTTGTTTGGTTAATTCTATGGACTGACTTAGTCTATGATTAAATTATGCTCTGATTTTGATGTAGCCTTAGTTCCTTTCTCCTTACGTTTTTGGCTTTTTGATGTTGCCAAAGGGGGAGAGAACTTAAGGGGGTAGTTACTATGAACTTAGGCATAAATTCTAATCTTATGGGGGAGTAAGGTTTGTAAGAACGCATTATCAATTGTATATCATTTATCTTGTTTTCAGATTATAGTCATCATCAAAAAGGGGGAGATTGTAGAAGCATATATGCTATGATGATGCACAGGTTTGGCCAAAGGATGTTTTGCAAAAGCTTTTTGTGATTTCAAATACATGCTGTTTTCTCTCTGGTAATCGATTACTAGAGGATGTAATCGATTACCAGTGGCCAAATTTATTTCTGAAACAAATTTTCAAATTTTGAATTTAAATTTTAAAGTCTGTAATCGATTACACAAGGCTTGTAATCGATTACCAGAAGTTTTAAACGTTTTATAACAGCCTTCAGAAATTTGAATACAAATTTTAAAGCCTGTAATCGAATGCAACTTGTGTGTAATCGATTACCAGACATGAAAATTAAAATTTCAAATCTGAAGAGTCACAACTCTTCAAAAACTAACTGTGTAATTGATTATGACAATTATGTAATCGATTGATTACCAGTAGGGAATTTTTGAAAATAACTCCCAAGAGTCACAATTGTTCAAGAAGTTTTTGAATGGCCATCAAAGGCCTATAAATAGGTGGCTTGGGATACAAAATTCCTTAGAGTTTTTCTTAACAAATTGTCTTATCCTCTCAATACCAAATTGTCTTATAACTCTCAAAATATTCCTTGTTCAAAACACTTGCAAATTCAATAAGGAATCTTGAGTGATCTTTCATTGTAACATCCTTCTCTTAAATAGAGAAAATTCTTCTTCTTCTTATTCTTATTCAAAGAGATCTATTTAAGAGATCGAGGGTCTCTTAAGTTATAAGGTTATCTAAACACAAGGAAAGGGTTGTCCCTATGTGGTTCAAACTTTGTAAAAGGATTTTGACAAGATAGTGGAAATATCAAGCGGGTTGCTTGGGGACTAGACGTAGGCGCAGGGCGTGGCCAAACCAGTTTAATAACTGAGTTTGCATTTTCTCTTCCCTTAAACTTCTTTTATTTTTTATTGTTTATATTTGACTTTAAAGAAATTTGGTTTGAATTGTTCTTAGAGTAATCATAATAAGGGTTGCATTGTTAATAAAAAAAAGGTTAAATTTTTAATTAGGGGATAGTTTTTGTATCTTAATTCAACCCCCCTTCTTCAGATAACTGAGGCCACTTATTTAACAATAAGGAGCTTAGAGGAAGCAGCAATGGTGTCATTGGTGGATATCATAAATGGTTGAAGGCTCGGATGCAAGAGATAACTTGGCTCTCGAAGCTAAAGATTTCAAGTGAGGAAGAGGTTGAAATCCCTGAGGAGAGCAAAGAGGTGCAAGCCTTGAAAGCGGAGCTTGAAAGAGCACGACTAGTCAAGGAAAAGTTCAAGACGACAACCATCAGGGTTAGGAAAGGGTGCGATGGGCTGAGGGATGTCAACGTGGCCACAACCGCCGCATTAGAATGAGAAACGAAGAGGGCCCGAAAAGAAGAATGGGTCTGAAACAAGTTCTGAGGGGCTTTATGGGGCAGCAATAGCGAACTCAAGCTTCGAAGGGCCGAGAGAGATGAGTCGAGGGTGGAAGGTATGATATTAGAAGATGAGTTAAAGGCTTGTCAAAGGTCAAAGAGAAGCTTGACCCAACAGTTGAGTAGGACGGAAGCAAACATGTGGACGATCATTGACCAGTACAAAGAGAAGCTAAATCTAGCTGTTGGCCATAAGCAAAGATTAGAGGACGAGCAGGCAAAGGTATTGGCTCTCCAAGTGGAAAGGGAAGCAAGGGAGAGAGTGATCGATTCGTTACATAGAGAGGCTATGATGTGGATGGATAGGTTCGCTTTCACTTTGAATGGGAGCCAAGAGCTTTTCAAGGTTGCTAGCCAAAACCAAGGTGTTTGTGTTTATGCTTTGATTTTGACAAGATGAATAATATTGTCCCTTAATGAAAATGAGTTTGATTCAACCCTATGTCTTTGCTAAAAATTCTGTGTGGGTTCAATACTTCGACAACTTATCATTATCATGCATTCATGTTTAATTCGTAGTCACATTTCTCATTGCATTTTGTTCTTTTAGCAGTAAACACCATAACCAAAAAAGACAAACACGCTTTACGGAACCCCTATCAAACCCATTCCGAAACTAAAATCATGGCTGAGATAGAGGATATGCAAGAGCAAATGAAGGTTTGGCAGGCCAACCAATCCCGGACATGGTAGGTCAGGGAGGAGAGGTGTTAGGAAGCACAGGTAGTCCACACATGGAGAAAAATAGGAAAGCTTTCCCCTATGGCTTACCCCCCAATTATATGCCACCCACCATGCACATGCCCAACGAGAATGCTAACCACACCGTTCATGTTCCCTTTGAAGGCCAGCAACCCCAGCCTGTAGGGGGTGCCCGTAAAGAGTCTCAAGATCATGCTCAGGTTGACTTTGAACCATACCCTATGTTCGCCACTGAGGGACCGACGTGTAGTGGTATGCTCTAACCCAATGCCGCGGGGGCTCCTTAGCATCGCCCACTGCAACCTCTGCATTTCTCAGTGGGGAGACTACCTGTGGTCATGGAAGGAAGGGAGAAGCTGGATCTCATCGAGGAGAGATTAAGGGTCATCGAAGGGTTTGGTGATTACCCGTTCGCTGACATGGCAGAGTTATGTTCGGTGACTGACGTTGTCATCCCCCCAAAGTTCAAGGTACCGGATTTCGATAAGTACAAGGGGACTACTTTCCCCAAGAATCATTTAAAAGTGTACTATCAAAAGATGGGGGCATACTCCAGAGACGAGAAGCTTTTAATGCATTTCTTCCAAGAGAGTTTGGCAGGGGCAGCGGTCACCTGGTATACCAATTTGGAAGCTTCTCAGATCCACTCATGGAAGGACTTGATTACTGCCTCCATTAGGCAATATCAATACAATACCGACATGGCTCCTGACAGAACCCAATTGCAAAATATGAGCAAAAGGGAGCATGAGTCCTTTAAAGAGTATGCCTAAAGGTGGAAGGACCTAGCAGCACAAGTGGTGTGGCGTCCCTAAATAATGACTGGTTTAATAGTAATGATTTAAGTAGCAAAAACCATGGGAATTTTTTTTTTCTTTTTCTTTTCGTTTCTCTCTCTTTTTCACAGTAGTTAAGTTCAGAAGGGAAAATTATCACTATAGAGTCCTGAATGGCCAGTTCACAACTCTATTCGGAGTCATTTCTTTCTGATCACTCATAATCTCTAAACTACTTTGCTCTTTCAACAAGAAAAGTATGTCCGCCATTACTTTAGGTCGTCACGTGAAAAATAATAAAATAAAATACGGTCGGTGAACTCTCTTTCAAATAAAGTTTGTTAACACTTTCTTTTCAAATAACAAGTTTAAACCTAATTACATTCATCATCTAAAATTGTCCAAAATATGGGAGTTTTCAAAATACATAGTGACATCCAGAGCAAAGGTATCAATTGTGGTGGCTTCAGCCACATATATACAATCATCAAAATTCCTATACAATATGTCTACCCATCCAAAAATCAAAAGAGTAAACCTAGCAGTCTGTACTAGATACACCCACCCCCAAAAAAGTATGTAAACCTAGTCTAAGGAGCCGTCTGCTATGATGAAGAGTCTCCACTAGTCACTATCCCTCCAGGGCCGCTCTCCTCCGTAGAGTTTGCCTCAGATGCTGACATGACGTCCTCTGGAGAATCCACATCAGGGAGTGGGTCCCCATCACCCTCTGGAAAGTCAAGAGCATCCACAGCAGGCTCAGGAGGTAACTCTTCTGGGTCCTCCTCAGGGTCTTCTTTAGATGACGACACCTCTATCACTTGGACTAGCTCCACTAGTCAATATGGAATAGGTGTAGGTAGTATCCACTCCACAGTTCGCTGAAGCGTGCGGGCGAGTTCCTCTGGATGTACCAATGAAGTAGCCGTGAGTCGAATCGTGCCACGGAATCGGCACCTCGCATTTCCTTCGAGGGTCTCCCAAACTCCCTCTAGGCACTCCATCTCCACTCGATCATGGATTAATTGCGCTGCCATTGCGATCTACAAGAAATAAAAGAAAGGGGTAGACTCTTTCACGAGAAATCTAACTACGGGTAACAACACAATGCGTCCCATAACCGCTACATGTAGTTAAAAGGTATGCCTCAAGGGTTTTCTTCTCTGGTAATCGATTACACCCCTTGGTAATCGATTACCAGAGGCCAAACTCGAGTTACACAGCTTCAGAATCATGGAAACCTGCAATTTACACTGTGTAATCGATTACACATAACTGGTAATCGATTACCAGTGCCCTGTTACTCTGTGTAATCGATTACACAGCATTGGTAATCGATTACCAGAGGCCTCCTCAACATATTGTCTCCATTTCTAAGCCTTGTAATCGATTACACCCCTTGGTAATCGATTACCAGAGGCCATCTCAACTTCATGTCCCCATTTTTAGGCCTGGTAATCGATTACACCCCCTTGGTAATCGATTACCAGAGACCATCTTAACTTCCTGTCTTCATTTTTAAGCCTTGTAATCGATTACACACCCTTGGTAATCGATTACCCGAGGCCAAATTCCAGATATCACTCAAGATCCATAGTTGGCCAGCCACCACACAAACCTCCTTGCTTTGTGGTCTTTGTTCCTTTATTGGTTGACTGCCAGGAGCTCGCCTGTTTAGGTACGTCACAGGTTCTCACTGACTGACTATGCCTGGGTTGGGTTGGGATTGGTCAAGCTTGGTTTTGGGCAATAGCACCCCACCTGACGTCCCCAAGGTCTCCTGACCCCCGCGACATATCTCCAGGTACCACTCTGTGGTCAACAAATAAAAGTAGGAAGACTGACTCTTCCACACTTTCTCACTTCAAGCTTGTAGGATTATGGGGTACCCGTCATATGTGGTACTAGGTGGCGATCGGGCGATGGTGCAAATCAACTCTCCCACATCCACAAATCAAACATGAACCCACCATCCCCAGTTGCCCACCTTCAACTGAGCTCACGTACCCCCACGTAGCCCTTATCCTCGTTCCTCTCAGCACCAGGTCCCCATCAACCCCTCCAAGCTTCCACAACATCCAAGCAATTCAATATCCAAACATCGTGAACTATCCTAAACCAAGAAAACAGGGCAGAGACAGAAAACTTTGCCCAAAACACATTCCAACACCACAGCTTTCCCTACTCAAATACCCCAGTAACATTCTCTTCATTCTGATTCGTTAACCGTTGGATCGACTCGAAAATTTTACTGAAGGTCCCTAGTACATAAGTCTACATTTTAACCGTTGGGATCTGCAAGAAAACGTCAAGAACCCAATATGTACTACCTTTCCCATAACGAGCAATGCATAAGCATTTTCTGCACGAGCACAAAATTCTACAGCACATTTCAACAGCAATTTTCTGCATAATAGTGCAGATTTTCGAAATCCCTCTTGCCTTCATCCAATTTTGCTCAAATTGGATCCTACAAGTCCTAAATCATGTATAAATCATATCTAAACCAAAAACAAGCTTCAGACCAAGGCAATTCAAAATCTAGGTATCTAAAACCCCTCAATTTAGTGGATTTTCAAGGTTTGAGAAGTGAAAATGAGAATGGGATAATTTTGGAGCAAACTCTCATCTCAAACAAGTCTATAACGTTAATCTAAACTTGCTCAAACTGGTTTTACGATGAAAACTCCACCGAATCAAAATTTGACCCCTCAACACCCAATTTACCCTAGAAACGGCTCTTGCTTTCACTTTGGTCACTCGTTTTCCTCATTTGCTCATCCCAAGCTTTCCCACAAATCCTAAATGACATTTTAAACTAGGATTAACTCACTTTAGCCTTCAATTACCACTAACCCCAAATTTGGCCTTTCAATCCCTCAAAACCTCACTTTTCCACTCACATCACTACCATTCTCACTTTTAACCCTAGGTTAACTCTCCCCATCATCTCTACCAGTTTTCTACCAATGATTTCAGCACACAAGCATCACAAAGCATCATTATAAAACCCTAAAACAGAATGGGTATATTTGGCTCACATCAAACATGACGAGTTTAGCATGCTTTCAACAAATTCCTTCACAAATAACTACCATAAGGCATAAACCTAGTAGAACTACCCATCATATCTCCCAAAGACCCAATACCCACAAAATTTATGTGAGAAGAAGTCTACCCAAACCTGAAATTTGAAGTCCCACAACGTAGAGGTGCGCTTCACGACTCCGAAAATGGCTTCCTTTTGTGATTTGGAGTAGAAATGGTGAGCAAAGTTTGGAGCTTTAATGGGCAACAATGGTGGATGAGAAGGGGAGAAGAAAAGCAACGTGAGAATGAGGGAAAAGCTTCTGAAATTTTTTTTTGGCTGAGTGAGGAGAGAGAACATGGCTTTTTATGAGAAAGAATGATTTCCTTTTCCTATTATTTTATTTTCTAAAGCACTTGCCACTTGTCCCATTTTGAGTGGAACAAAAAGGGCCCACTTTTTCTCTTGATGTGACTCATACTCAGCCACAAGAAGAGAAAAAAATCTGACCTTTTGAAATGCTAAAATCCTGCCTCGGTTTGCATGCCGCTTTTCTGGTTCCAGTCCCTCGCGTTTCTCTGCACCCGTCGAGGCCCGTTTTCGAAAGTAAGCAATATATATATCAAAACGCTCAGAATGAAACCCCGAGCGTGGTTCAGAGGTTGGTTTTGTTAAATTTTAAGTTGCACGCAAAACGATAATTTTTTAGACTAATTAATTGAGAATTTATCTATAACTGTCCAGTTATGGATTTCTCTTCGTTAATTAGCCTAACCCGCGTATCTTTCCCCCAATATACCTACTTCTACCATGAGTGTATATATATATATATATATATATATATATATATATATATATATATATATATATATATATATATACACCGAATAATACTTATATATATAATTATTCAAAATGCATCGTTTACAAAATTTCGGGTAGAAATTTCCAGGATGTCACAAGTGGCGCCCCCTATGATGGAAAGAGAAATGATAACTATGATAGTGGACACACTGCCAGTGTTCTACTATAAGAAGATGGTGGTTTATATGCCCTCTAGCTTTGCAGATTTGGTATTTGCGGGCAAGAGGATTGAGGTAGGCTTGAGGAGGGGAAATTTTGATTATGTTGCCTCCACAAGCACAAATAATAGGAGGTTTGGGGCAAGCGGAGCCAAGAAGAAGGAGAGAGACGCACATGCGGTAACTTCAGCTCTGACATGGCCTAAAACCCAACAAAACCCTCACAACAACTACCAATACGCAACACACCAACCAAGCTTTTAAGCCAATGTCGGAAACCCTCCCAAACCGACGCCCATCCAACAAAAGTCCTCGCTCAACCACAAAGGAGTCCCCCACAAAACTCCTTTGCCGCACAAACTCGTCCCGCCGGCAACTCCAACCAAGTTTGGTAGAGTTCACAGAGAATCGTGGAAGGTTCGGACTGGGATATGAACCTATGCGCGCCGATGTGAGGAGGAGTGCCCTACAAAGGAAGGGAAGAAGCATGTGCCAGCAACAAGGGCTACAATTGAAAGAGGTTCCCTTGTGGAGGAGCTTGCCGCCCAGCTGCTTCCTCCTTAAGCAACCCAACTTCCAAAATGTTCCGGAAGGGCCTAGATTCGAATTGCTATTTACACCCCCATTTTTACTAAATACACCCCCCTTTGCTTTTTTGGTGATTCTTTTTTCGTAACGTTACGAAACTTTACGAATTTCGTAACGATACTTGGTTTCTTTCCGTAAGGTTACGGAACCTTACGGGTCATGTAATTACTCTTTTTTTAGCTTTCGAAATGTTACGAAAACTCACGGATTGCGTAACAATACTTCCTTTTGATTTCCGGCATGTTACGGAATTTCACGGATTGCGTAACAATGCTTCCTTTTGATTTCCGGCATGTCTCGGAACTTCACGTATTGTGCAACAAAGGGTGCCAAGTATCTCGAAGCGGTCAAACAAAGGTTGCATGCCATCAAACAATGGTCCCCGGACGAAATTAGGGTATGACAATGTCCCACCATTTGCAGGCCTTTTGAGCCAAACGTCTGCTTTTTGGCCAGAACCTTGACCTAGGATGGAAATTTCCAACCTTACCCTTGGAAGAGAGAACAGAGGGATCTTCCAAGAGAAGCTTCCTTTACCTTGGGTTATAAATGTGTGTCAATAGAAAAGAAGAGAAAAGAAAATAAAAAAACGTCAATCAATCAAAGATTGAAGAAAAACAAAAGAAAATAAAAAAGAAAGAAAGAAAAGAAAAAAAAAAGAGTTTCTTTGGACCAAACAATGTCTAAACAATGTGCGGAATTGTCAAAAGAAAAAAAAAAGAAAAAAAATAGTAATAGTAACTTGGTTAAAACTTGAGGGATCCACAAAGCAATCACCTGCTTAATTACAAACCAAATCTCTGTGTCCGCTCTTGTTCCACGCCGAACCAAAGAGAAAAGGAAACAAAAAGGGGAAAAGCCCGAACAACCGAAGCCAAATTTCCCACCAAAATCCAACTTCCTAAAAGTCCTATTGATCCATGATTGCACATATTATCTTTGATTTGATGGGAAATGATTTACAAAGTCAAATCATGACATATTTGTGGTTTGGAGTTAGGATGAAACACTTGCTTGTGTGAGATTTTATACACTTGGAGCGATTTTCCTCTATTCAATTGGACCTAGTGTTTTCTTCTAATGCTCTTTTAGAAATGAAATGCAAATGTCCCAAATCTCATTTGTGGTTATGACAAATTCTATCAGCATGCTTTCCTTCCCCAATAGTCGCATTGTTTTTCTTCAAAAATATATGTTGTTCTAACAGGTTTTGAGGGGGCTGAGGAGAAGGGTCCAGCTTCTTAGATTGAGAGATTTTCAGTGAAATTAGAGTGAAGAAGGAGAAAGAAGAAGAAAAAATGAGGTTGAGGTGCTTCCGAAATGTTTTCTTGATCGTTCTTCACCGTTCTTCATTCGTTCTTCGTTCATCGACCGGTTAGTTTCTATTTTTGAAGCTTTGAATTCATTCTATGCACCCTTAGGGGTCCACTCTTGCTTTTCGCATCTTCATCTTCATTCTTCTACCATCAGTGATCTACTTTCTTTGTATAAATAGATTTCAACCGATCATTTGTATTGTAATCTCACTTAATCATTGTAAAATAAAATTTCAACCAATCCTTTATGCCATAATCACGATTTATCAATGTAAAATAAAGTTTTTAACTGATCGTTTACTTTGCAAGTCCTCTTTTATTGAGTTTGAATGTAAATAAGTGAAACCAAAGTTAAAATCAACACATAATCAAGCTTTTATCCACAAAGATCGCTTGAATCCGTTCAAGGTCCAACGCCTTAACGGTATTTTTACTTTTATCGGTTAAAATGATCCTTTCAAAGTTTAAAATCAACCCTTTGTGTAACTTTCTTGCTTTTTAAGAACTATGTAGGTTTGAGTTCCTCACCGCACTTGAGGATATGTAGGAGCAAGAGCCACGCTCTTGTCAACCCCCAAAAAATAAAAAAACATAAAAAGGGAAAATAAATAAATACTGAAGTCATGATTTCGCACACTTGATTAAAGGTTGTCATCCATTGTGACGAACACATGGGGTGCTAATACCTTCCCTGCACGTAAACAACTCCCGAAGCTTTTATTCTTAAAATTCGTAGACCCCCTTTTTGGTTTTTCTAACGTTTTCCTCGAATAAACATTGGTGGCGGCTCCGCACATTTTCCTTTCTTGGGAGACGCACCCGTGAATCTCGCGTCACCCTCCCGCCGAAGGGTAGGTTTCCACAACGACAATCAAAAGGCTTCCTCCAAAACAAAGCTAAGCCACCGCTTCTACCAAAACAATCAACATAGAAACAATAATCAAAATTCAGCTTCACTTTTATTTCATCAATTCTTTAGACATGAACCAACGTTTTAGAAAGAAAAATAGCATTCAATTTATGAGCTCGAATGAGGTCACAGAGAATTAACTGCATGTGGGTTGCCCAGGCCCTAACAATTCTAACTTAAATAACTCATTGGCCCTAGCAGGCCTAATTACTATGTTCACCATTAAAAAATGCTCTTTACTTTCAAGTTTTTGGTTCCCTTCAAGAATAGTATTGGTAGATGCTTCATTATTGACGTTAACCATGGTGGTTGTTTTAACCGCAATAATATTTTTCCTCTTCTTGTCCCTGAATCCTTCAGTGCCATGTTTGATGTCTATCCTTCTTCCCTGAGGTAACAAGAGCCGCCGACCATGGTGGAAAGGCAAACCTTGCAATAGATCTCTAGTCCCCATGATCATTGCTCGTCATCATTCTCTACCTTGAACAACTTTCCACATAACTCATTTGTATGTCGTAGGAATCCACGATAGTAACAAAAAGTCCAAACCTTTGGTATTTAAATTGACTAACTTTGCTTTTCTACCTTCTTTTCTGATCTTCTTCATTCGCTTGAGGTTTGTTGACATCTACCAGAACTCTGATCTGCATGAAATTCATCCATGGGTTGGAATTGTGCTTGTGATCATAATCCAAAAACATGCCCAAGAAGTTGCCAATATTGTGCCCCATTACTATCATTGCGAAGCCTAGGGGATATTATGCACCTAAGACCAAATCGAAACTTTATTTAAAGGCATTTGGCTTGGGATTTCCCCCTCCTTAATGATGTTAAGAATCAAGATATTTTTTCGAAAGACCAAGGCTTTGCATGTCCTTGTTATGATAGAACTAGAATATGAACACTTCATGATCAAGACTCCTTCCACCGGACTCCATACCTCTGCCATATGTTCCTTCATAATGAGGACTCGAATTTTCTCTTTCATGATAAACCTTCCTGTTAGAGATAGGGGGACCAACATGAAGAAGCTTTGGAGCTTAAAGAAGTTTTGTGTTTTTACATGCCCAACTCTTTGAGTGGTCTTGTATTGATTGTTGCATTTTAGTCTCTATCTTTTCATATGTACATCATGCATCATCATGTAGAGGTAGGAAGATTGTTCCTAAAGTTGGAAACTTCTTCAATGCATAAAACTCTATTTTAATCGATTACAAGGCTGATCGTAATTGATTACACAAGTGTTTGTAGCTTGCAGAGAGATTCACATTTCGATTTAATCAATTACTAATCAATCGTAATCGATTACATTGTTCAGTTGAGACCATGTTTAGTTTTTCATGAGCCTCTACTTTAATTGATTACTAGGTGATCATAATCAATTACTTCATTCTTAAAAGTGTCCCCAAAAGTGATTTAGAACACTTTAATCGATTACATCAAGAATCTAATCAATTACATTGTTCTTGAAAGTTTTCCAAATGTTGGGAAGAACACTTTAATAGATTGAAATGATAATATAATCGAATACTTATTCGAAATAATCGATTACATTGACTATTTAATCAATTACGGGCGGTTACAACTATTTTCTCTACAAATAACCACCTTATGTTGTCACCTTTAAATGAAAAAAAAGGAGAAAGAGAGAAGAAAAAGTGTTTTTGAATAGTGTGTGCGACTCACAACTTCTAGACTTCATTTTTCAGAAGCTCTCATGGTGAAAAGTGAAATGTGAATTTCTCTTGAGATCAAGAAGACATTCATTCACTCAAGCAAAGGTTCTTGCATGTGATTGATTAGGTTGTGTGTCTCCTTGACTTAATTTTTCGTGTGTTTAGCATGTTGTTAGCATATGCATGAATTTCTGAAGGCATGCTAGAATAGATTTTTCTAGTTTGGGCTGAGGGTAGGTTTCTCCTAGGCTCTTATTCACAAAAGACCCTAGGGTTGGGTACCTTAGTCTCTTTTTCTGGGGTAGGATTGATTGTGATTGCTTGTAAGAATTCTATATGCATAGTGAAAATCTAATTCAGATAGGATTAGATAACAAGAGTAGCTTCTCAAGAGATAGAGAGTGAACCGGTATAAAAATTGGTGTACATTTTCTCTTGATCTTATCTTTCTTTCTCATTATATTCTTGTTCAATTTACTAAAGGTTAAAGAAAAAATCTTTTTGAAAAAAAGAACTTTAACAAAGAAAATTTTTGTTAAGGGTGATTGATTAAATATTAGTTTATATGATCCTTGGAAAAGAATTTTTTTAAACTCTAATTTTTTAAGTTTGATTTGATTCAGAAATCAATTCACCCGCCAATGTAATGACCACTGTAATTTATTTTAGACACAACAACCAATGAAACGACCACTATAATTTCCCAATCTCTTTTTATTTGTTTGCTATGTATCATATGTAATAAAATATTATATAACAAAAATATTCTAAGTGGACTTCTTAAATCCAACTTATCAAGAATTATATGAAGAAACATATCATTGATTCCTAAGTTAAACTAATTAAAATATCACTAAACCGTTATATTAACTCTCTTGTGATTATTTTGGGATTACTTTGGACTCATGAACTTGGTCTTCAAAATATTATGTTTGAGCTTGATTGCAAAACTATTGTGATGGAATCAGTGGAAGATCTATTGATAGTTCATATTTCAATGTTCTTTTAGCACAATGTATAGGTTTTATTGCTATACTGTTTTTTCGTTTTTGCTTATTCTTACCAGCTCTCCAACTTTGGTATCTTCATAGTGTAATTTGGCTTCTCAATTATTGGAATAAATAAAATGCGGATTTAGTCCTGCAACATAAATACTTCACAAATGCTTGTAATTTTAATTCTAATGCTGCTCTTACAATTTTTGTTCCTTAGAATACTTGATACTCTATTTTTTTACTCAAGATGTGATCGTTATTTTTATCTTATACATCCAAATTATTGATTTTGTTAGTTACTAGACTACTCAACTGGTTCAATTACTGGGACTTTATTTATGTTGCATACACTAACATTGTCACCTTAGGCTGGGATTGTTGTTGCTACTCCAACTCCTCAGTCAAGCAAGGTAAGGCTTTTCACATATTTTGTTTTTTCTTTTACTGATGAATCTTTTTTGTTAGTGCTTTCTATTTTGAAGCAAAAAGATTGGACAAGTAACCTTTTATTAGATAGGTTAAAAAATTAGACACGGTGTACTGAATGAACAAGAAATCAAATTCCTTGTTCATTATAATTCTGCATCCTATTTAGCCCATTTGCCGAAATGAGTGGTATATCAATTGCTTTCAAGCAAGTGGTAGGTTGAATGATTACCCCTTTAATGTTGTGGTATTGAATGATCATACTTTGTATAGGTTATTGGGAAAAACCTTTCAAGCTGTATGCTCCTGTATCTGGAAGTGTGACTGCAGCTAAAGCCGGGACACTTACTTTTATGGTATTGTTACAATTTTATTTTAACCTGCTGAAAATTTACATAAACTACAATATACTTTCACTGTATTACCTCAGGGATCTCTTTTTCTATTGAGCTTGGTAGAAGTGAAAAAGGGATAAATAGAACTGGAAAAGTGCAGATGAGTGATATATCTAGATGTGTGCTTTGTCTGATTACTAATCAAATCTCGCTTCCTCCTTTCATTCCTTCCATTTTTCACCCTTACCAGGAACACTTTAAAATTTAAAAATATTTTTTTTTCAATTTGGTTCTTGTATATTATCAATTGATTGACTTTTGATGGATTAATTATTCATTTTGGATCTCAATTGAATATATTTTTAATGTTTTTATTGATAATCTATCTCGATCTCTGGCTACTGCTTCTTGTATGTAGTCAATGTAATATGTAAATTTACTTTGCCATTTTTGTAACTTATGAACTTATTGTCCTACTTCTACGTAATTATAGCTTACAAGTAATATGGAAGTGTGTGATATTGTTTTTTAGCTTGTAACCAATCAGATGTGATTTTCTGGTGATTACTACAGAGATTCATTTAGTGAAGGAAATAGTGATTATGAATATGGAAAAAGGACTGAATTTATGACACAAAGTAGTCAGTATCTAACAGGCGGTGTTTCACTGCAAATGAACACACTATCTATACATGATAAACGTAGTACACTGCAAGAAGGATTTTCGAGAGATGATAGTGAAACTGGGAATCCTCAAGATCTTCCTTTTTAGTATTTTGAACAAGATCCTCCTTATAGTGGTAAACCATTGGTTGTCAAGGCAGTTACTGATCCTTTATTTACGTGTGGTAGCTTATTTACCAATAATCTGATCAGTCAGTCTTATACTTTATATTTTGACAAATACAAGATCTTGCTCGCCACTATCCTGCCCTTAAGTCATTGAGAAGCTGTGATTTATTACCAGCCAGTTGGGTGTGTGTGACATGGTAATCTAATGCATCACTTCTATCTGCCATTTGTTGCAGCCTAGAGGTAATCCTATCTGCCATAACAGCTCTCTTTGTAGAGGGAATTCAAAAGCTTGGACAGTCGGATCTGATAAGGAGTTTATTGCTGTGTTTTATTCAGTAAGTATAAACATTATTAAGACTTGAGAGAACCTTTTAATTTGACATGTCCAATTATAAGTTGGTAGCTATGTTTAGTTTTGTGGTGGTATATTTGTGGTATCAATCCTGGACTACCCTGTTTAACGTTGGGTTTAATTTTTGGTGCAGTGTGATTGGAGCCACTACAATAGGTATTGGATTTTATACTATGACGTGGGCACACTCAGAAAAGAATGATATGGTAAATGAGAATTATGAGAACTGTGATTTTGTCCCATCTTCTTCAGCTCCTCTGTTGTCTACCAAAAACATGGATGTGTAGCTTTACCCGTGGTAACGGGGAAGGGAATACTTAACAATGGTGCATAGTTAGCTTGGTTGTATTGGTAACAGTTTTTCAGTTGTTTTCTGTTATACCAGCTAATTTTTCTCATATAGATTGTTAAGACCATTAGTGACTAAATAACTTGCTTTTAAGTGCTCATAGCTGATATATATATATATAAAGACAGATTAAATTGGTAACTAATATATCATTTTTATAACATGATATAGAATGTGATTTTTATTAATCAAACTGTTGAATTTTATCTACATATTATTAAGATTGTCTGTCTCAAATTTTGTTAAAATTAAACAACAAGAAAATAATCAAATGATCTATATTTTAATATATTTTAAAATATTTATATTACATCAATTTTAATATATAAACGAGATAACAAATAATTTTTTATTAATATAAAATTTGGCATATGTGATTTATGTGAAACGAACTTTTAATCCAATGTGTTTTAAGAAAATATTATCCAGTCAAAAATAATAAAATGATATAGTTATTATCAAAATTATAGTAGTGTAATTTAATCCCTTCTTTTTCTCTCTCTTTCTCGATGAGGGAGTTTTTCATTTGAAGAACTCACTGCAAATTCAATATGATATTAGTAGAACATTGCTTCTTTTGAGCTTCTCTGTTCAGTCTTCTTGATCAAGCTTCTCTATATTATTCTTGTGATTTGAGTTCCCTTCTATTTTATTTTTCCATTCTTGCTTTGCTGTTGTGCAAGTGGTTGGCTTGTAAAATGGGGTGGGGTGTTTCATGTGGACAGTGTGAAACTGGATTTTTTTTTTAAAAAAAAAAAAATTGAGCTAGCTGGTCATAAGGTTACATGGTTCTCATACTGATTATGTTACATATGCCTTTTTCAATTCAGGCTAATTATGGACTCCAATTATGATTGGCGAAAAGGGTAACCTTTTCCAGTATATTTATGTTCTTTTTATTACTCCAATTTCCTTGTGCTTACTTTATATATATCCAACTATTCAGAAAAGTCCTAAAAGTATTACTAATTGAAAATATATAATTGTATCAAGTTTGAACATACATAATTGGTTACTATTTGAAAGCATTTACTCTATCATTAATACTTTTACCAATTTATTATTCTATAAAATAAATATTCGCATGCTGGCTTTCCACTTTAAATTGTCAAGCTCTATGCTTATGGTCTTATTGATTCCATCTAGTCATCTAGACAAGTATACAAATAGTGCAAGAATACGCTTGTAGGTTAAAGTATTAAATATTTCCCTAAATGTTTTTTTAATATAATTGCAGTTTAATATTTATTAACAAAGTCCCAATAATTCTTAAAAATATTAAATAAATCCTTTTTCATTTACATTCAGTAATTGAACCAGATTAGTAGTCTGGTAAGTAAAAATTTCAATAATTTGGATGTTTAAGATAAAAATAATGATCACATCTAGAGTAAAAGAAATAGAATATCAAGTATTCTAAGGAACAAAAATTGTAAGAGCAGCATTAGAATTAAAATTACAAGCATTTGTGAAGTATTTATGTTGTAGGTCTAAGTCTGGGTTCTATTTATTCCAATAATTGAGAAGCCCAATTACACTATGCAGATACCAAAGTTGGAGAGCTGGTAAGAATAAGCAAAAACGAAAAAATAGTATAGCAATAAAACCTATGTACCTATAAATCATCCCAATAGGTCCAAGGAACTTCATTGCAGTAGTATTTGAAAAAATGAAAAATTACACGATTTTAGTATATGGCTAGTTAGTGTTTTTGGGTACAATTTCAAGGTATGGATATGATAGTACATGCACATAGGAATATAATAAATTTTAATGACCAATTAATATATATAAAATTACTTTAAAGTTAACATAATCACAAGACAATTTTCTTTTTAAAGGAGCAAGATTAACTCATTTCATTGTTGATGTGATGAAAGATACAATTTAGTTTATGATCAAAGATTTGGATACAAGCACAAGATATCGATGCCCTTGCTAAAAAATAAGCTACAATATTTATTGTTCTCCTAACACTACAAGAAAAATGACTTATACCTACACTCAAAATCTGTCACTAGAAGTTCAAAATCCGTAGGTAGATGTATAAAGGACTTTGTCCTACAGACGTTTTTTGCGTCAACTTTGAGGGGGTATACAGTGACAACTAATAGTCTGTCACTATAGGCTTTACCTACGGATATATTTTTACCTACAGTCAAATTTAACTATCACTATAGGTAACACCTACTATTTCAAATGTGTAGGTAAAAGATATTAATTTATACCTATAATCTCTCACTGTAGGTAAAAGTCAATTTACTTGTACCTACGGTCTTCTGTAGGTAAATGTCATATAATAATAATAAAACTAGTTCCTAATTACATTCTTTGTTGATTATAATTTTTAATTAAATATACATGAGCTTAATTAAATTCGAAAAGTTACAACAACCTGCTACATACAATTAAATTTTTGTTAGCCTAATTTGTGATTATTGTAACTAGATTGTGTGCTTTGAATGGAAGAAATCCAAACATATCTTTAGTGGTTGAGCTTAGAATTTATTTGCTCTCAATTTGAAATTCAAATTAAATGTATATGCTGTGTGCTAATCACGTGGAGTTAAGACTAATGACTAACATATTAACATCACTTTTGCCTAGAACATATTAACATCACTTTTGCCTAGAAAAAGGTTATAGTGGCAAGATTTAAGAACAAAAAAGGGAATGTTTTTAAAACATGGTTCTTCTATATGTAATATCATGGAACAAAAAAGGGACAAGGCATCTTGAAATAGCTGTTTCTTCCATCATAAGCTTGTTGCATGTGCAGCAATTATTTTGGAATCTTGTTTTAACTAGTTGTTTCTTCCATCATAAGCTTGGCATGCTCCTACCTTTTTCTCTCAGAAGCAACAAATTATAGCAACTCCATGAAGCCTGTTTCACAGCAAGAAAGATATTTGTTCTTAGCTTTTAGTTTTACTAGATATGGCATACTTCAAAGGGCTACGTGACAACTGTAATTAAGATGACCCTAAAGCCAAATTGATTGTGTTTTCTGTTGAAAGTTCAAAAAGATTACTTTATCTAGCATACTTCTGCATAACTAATTAATTACATCAACTTATAATTAATTAGAAATTGCTGAAGGGTTACATTTTATGAAGTTAATATGCAGATGAGAATAATTAAAACCTGGGAAGGACATGGAATGGTCAAACAGAATGAGTATGCAACAATAATAGCCAAACATTCACATGAAAATAAGGTTGCTTTTCTGCTTCACATTTTTCCCACCCTCATTCCAATTGTAAAATACTCTTGCTTTAGCATAGATCTTTCAAGTATGTATTTAACAAGTATATATCACCCAATAACATATACGAGAAAACAAACCTCAAAAAAGAAAAATGGGACGTGTAAATTTAACAATATATTATCACAAGCTGGTCCAGTTAATCAATAATTCATTTAGGTGATCCCATCCAGAAAAGATCAATTAGATGACCCAATTATATATTTATAGTGGGGACACAAACTGAATAACCATGTGGTTGATGCTGCCATCATCTTTTCCTTGACCGTGAGAGCCTAAAGAAGGGTCCAATTGCGCGAGGGCTTTCCAAATCGTCATTCAAGTAAAAGGAACAAGATTGAAGCATAAATTATAACATTCAACTGCTATTAAAATAACATAATGATGATATATTCTATATATCTATATATATATAGTTAAAATATAGTACTATATTTCAACTCACCTCTAGCTAAGATTGTTTGTAGTTTGATGATCTTTACTGGTAGAATCATTTGTAGGTACGTAAATTAAAAGAATGTTTTTTCTTTGTAAAGTATCATATCATAGTTAAATCGTTGAATAAGTAGAATTATAAATTCATACCTCTTGATCTATATCTTCTAAGACTTGATTAATTTGTGGATCTTCTGCAAATCGTACTTTAAGCACAGCTACAAGGTTTCCAAGCAAATTCTCCAACTTTTGAATTCTATTGTTTGTATAAGAGCTTTGAGATGAACTTGCTTGATGTGGAAGCTTGCCAAGACAACGCACACGTCCTCTTTTTTCAGGTCCTTTGACTTTTGAATATATATCATTTGTCCAATCAGTAGAATCTTGAGTGCTTTCTAAATTTTGCGAACTCTCTGCTTCAACCATTTTCTTTTTTAGTTCATCCTACATAAATACACCTTATAAATTATTATCATACATCAATATCCTGAATACTTCAATATCACTAAACAAAACTCATCTCCACATTAGTTACTCCCCCTCACCCCATAACCTTCTATTAGAAAATTGAGCAAAATAAAGAAAAAGTATTGAAATAAAAATTAAAATTCTTACAATTACAATAGTAGTCTTTTCAGTAATAATGCTTCCATCTTTTCGAGTTCGAGTGTCAATATAAATTTCTGCCCTAGAAGGTTGCACTCCCTTAGCCTTTGTAGTCTAACATTAGTTAAAAAAATCAATCATCCTATTTGTATTAAGCAATTTAATAATAAAAAAATATAAAAAAGGCAAACCATCTCATGAATCCGTCTTGGAAGATTATTGGTTCCCATGCAATGCAAGTCCTCATATTTTGAGCGGCTCCTTTTGTTGATGTTGCTTATTTTCTATAACCAACAAATATAAAAAGTCAATAATAAAAATAAACATATAATATATAATTGTTATGTTAGCAAAAGGTTTGTGACATTGTCATGTATACCTGTCCTTTCTCAGAACACCAATAATGTACTAAATCACGATATTGAGAAGGATCAACCCTTGGATCTGGGATGTGAGCAATCATTTCCTCCTTAGTTTTGCTCTCATCATATCCTTTTGATTTCAGTTCATATTTAAATTGCCTCCATTTCAGACTCATGTCATCAATCAATATTTTCTTTGTTTGTTCAGTTAATTCAGGAACAAATCGAAACTTACTCTATTATGAGTATCATTAACAAACAAAAAAGATCATTTTGTTAGACATTAGAAGACATAAAATTTTACAAGAAGCAAGATGAAACAACACTTATAAAGTTTTATACCAGACCTGAATTAATTCAACCATGTCAGTAATATAGTCCTTAGGCATGTCTTTCCAGCTAAGAAAATTGATAGGAGCACATTGGTGTCTCCTTACCAAGCTCCCAATTGCATTCAGTAGAGTTTTCCCTTCCCAACCCATAGGATTGCCCCAATGATCTACTTCAACAAGTATGAATTCTCCATCTGGCAAGTCCCACACATCTAGCATATGTGTATAACCTCTAGTTCTCTTTTTATCTAAATCATTCATGGATATAACATTTATCAAACACACACACAGATTTGAACTATATGGAAAAAAGAAACTCACTAGTAAATTTAATCTTATCATATTCTAAAAGATATTCAACTCAAACAGAATTGTACATATAATTCTAACCAAAAAAAGCATATGTGTATAAATACCTTTAGTTGAACTTTCACTTGCACTTTCAAGAGAAGTATGAGACTGAACATGACTATCTTCTTGTATGTGTTGTTCTATTTGTGATTGTTGATTTAGTTAATAAACAATTGTGTTATAAATAATTTAATATAAAATAAAGAAATTAAGTTAATAAAATCTTTATACCTTCTTCAAATTGTGCATTTTCTTCAAGTATAGAGTTGTTATTTTGGTTCACTTCAGTAGAGCTTTCAATTGATTGCTCTTTTGCTTGTGATTGACCATCATTCTGAATGATATTCAACTTTCTGCGCTTTCCCATAGTATGCTGAATAAACCAATCCAAAAAATAAAATAAAATAAAAATTAGATATAACTACATTATTGACTATGATTTTTTTAAACACCATGCCAAAAAAAAAAGAAGAATAAAGTAATTACCTAAAATGAAAATTTAGATTGCTTGTAAGCTATTTTTTCACCAATCTCCAATCACAAAGAATCAAACTATTGAGGAAACAACGAAACAAATTTTGATAAAAAAATGGATAACATCATTATATTGTGAGTGATTTTTATACATAACAAAAAATAAACACAAGAGTAATGAATAATAAGAACAAAAAACTAAAGAAAGGAATAAGAGTATATAAATGTGACAAAATGTTCAATACATGTATACTCAAACTATAACCAAATGTTCAAATAGAACAAATAAAAACAAATCAAAAGAAGTCTGCATCGCTCTCATCATCATCTATATAATTATCATCCTTGTTATGTGGTAAAATGTTCTCCATAGGTATTGTAACTTCAATGATATCATCACTATCATCGGCTTCTGGTCTGATCAAATCATTATGATTTATCTCTTGTAAGACTTGTTCATTCCCTTGATCCGTGCCATTGGATTGCTCATCACCCATATCATATACATCTCTGATTTTAGCATGCACAACAACAAGCCAACCATTTTGTGTTTTATTCTCCACATAAAATACTTTCTTAGCTTGAGATGCAAAAACAAATGGATCGTCACATATATCATTCCCTGTATGTTGCAAATAATTGAAATTCACTAATGTCATACCGAAGTTATCAATTTTGCAACCCCTGTTTATATCAACCCAATCACACTTGAAAAGTATAGCCTTATATTTTCCAGAATAATCCAATTGAATTATATCTGTTAGTGCACCATAGTAGTGGATTTCTCCCTCCTTTGGGTTTTTATCTCTTGAACTGGCATAACTTAATGTCTTAACAGTTACAACAATGCCACTGTTTTGAGTCTTCAAGCACCTTTCACGTGTCTTTGTATGAAATCTAACTCCATTAACAATGTACCCGCTATATCTTCTCACTATTTCTAGTGGACCACGAGCTAACCACTTGATATCATTTGTCACTAGAGTGCTGTCTTGCTCTTCCAATCGAGCAACCTACCACAATTTTATTTCAAATGGTTAAAATTTTAAATGAATGCAAAATTTAATATTATTGATGCTTCTTAAACTTACTCTTTCACGGAACCAATCTGGAAATTCTTTACTATGAATTTTGTCAACTTCATATGGAGATAATCGGCGATTTTGTCTCTTGATAAGATCAGTATGGGCTCTATGTAAAAAAGGTTAGAAAAAGTAAGCATTATCATTGATAGAAAGATATTATACAAATATTCAATAACTAAATGAACATGAAAAAAATTGTATTACTTTCGAAAGTGGTCAACATTGTTGCTATTGAAAAGCACATATCTATGTGCTTGAACCAATGCTTTCTTATCAAGAGAAATCCGAGAAGCTCTTTTTCTCTTCTTCACATTGAATCCAACTTGCTTCTTTCTCCCCAATGGTCTACCTCTAGGATTTAAAACACTTACATTTTCCACAAAACATGAGTCATCATTTCGAGCAAATTGATTAAAATGAGTCTCCACCCTAGATAGATATCTTGAACAAAATATCAAGCATTCATGAGCTAAATATCCTTCTGCAATAGATCCTTCTGGATGTGCTCGATTACGAACAAATGACTTTAGAGTCAAAAGGAACCTAAAAAGAAAATTTTAGGTTACAAATTAAGATAATATCATTTTACTTTATAACTCTAGAATGTTTTAAAATGATTAAAAAGTATTCATACCTTTCAATAGGATACATCCATCGGTAATGTACAGGACCTCCAACTCTTGCTTCATGTGCCAAATGGATTACCAAATGTACCATTACGGTGAAAAAAGATGGAGGAAAAATCTGTTCTAATTGGCATAATGTTAGAGCTACTTGATGCTCTAGGTGCTCTAAATTACTCTCATTAAGCACCTTGCCACACAACTCCTTGAAGAAACAACAAAGATCGGATATAGCTAAACTCACTTTGTCTGGCAAACAACCTTTCATAGCTATAGGAAGAAACTCTTGCATTAAAAGATGACAATCATAACTTTTGAGACCGGATATTTTGTGTTCCTTCACTTGCACACATCTTGAAATATTAGACAAATATTCATCAGGAGCTTTTATTGTTTTGAGAACTTCCAAAAATGTTTCTTTCTCTTTTGAAGTCATTTGGTAACAAGCTCTAGGAAAATATTGTTTGCCTTTACTTGGGTGCATCTTTGGATGTAATTGGCTTCTAATATTCATATCAACAAGATCATAGCGTGCCTTATCATTGTCCTTTGACTTACCTTCTAATTGTAACAACATCCCAATAATGTTATCACACACATTCTTTTCTATGTGCATAACATCAAGATTATGACGGAGCACACTATGTTGCCAATAAGGCAATGTGAACAAAATACTTCTCTTTTTCCATGGTGACCAATCCCCAACTCCATGATATTCCATCTGTCTCAAAGAAAAAGCTCCACTAGGTAGATCAGGTGGAGCTCTAAACTCCTGGGTTCCATCAAAATCTCTTTTATTGTATCTCCACTTATGATCGGGCTCTAACCAACGACGATGACACATATAGCAAAACTTTCTACCATAACGCAACCACTTTGAGCCAATCTCAAAACCACAACATGGACAAGCATATTGGCCTCTAGTGCTCCAACCAGACAAATTTGCATAAGCAGGAAAATCATTAATAGTCCACATAATTGCAGCACGCATTTGGAATGACTCTTTTTTACATGCATCAAATGTTTTTACCCCAATTTCCCATAATTCCTTTAATTCTTCCACAAGAGTCTGCATATAAACATCAAGGTTCATACCTGGACCTTTTGGACCAGGAATAAGCAATGAAAGTATAAAATTAGGTTGCTTCATACACATCCATGGAGGAAGATTGTACGGAATCAAGATAACAGGCCAAGTGCTATGGGAAATTGCCATAGTTTTGAAAGGATTAAAGCCATCAGTAGCCAAACCTAGTCGAACATTACGAGCGTCACAAGCAAAATCAGGATACTGACAATCAAAATCCTTCCAAGCAAATGAATCAGCTGGATGCCTCAAGAGTCCATCTTTAGTTCGACCAACCTCATGCCATATCATAGAACAAGCTGTTTTTGGTGATACAAAAAGTCTTTGCAATCTAGGTATAAGAGGGAACCAACGAAGAATCTTTGCTGGTATCTTTTTTCTACATTCAACATCATCTGAGTTATATTTCCATCTTGACAAATTGCATTTAGGGCAAATTTCAGCATCAGCCAAATCCTTCCTATACAATATACATTCATTGGGACAAACATGAACTTTTTCATAAGATAGACCCAACCCTGAAATAATCTTCTTTGTATCATAAAATGATTTGGGCAAAGTATTTTCCTCTGGTAATGCATCACTTAACAACTCTAACAACATCGAAAAACTTGTTGAGCACTAGGTCCATTCATGAATTCTCTAGAATCTCCATCCTCCATATTTATATATGTGTCATTACTCTCATTGGTTGCATGCATTGTGAATGCATCATGAACCAATGTATCCATGTCATGATCAAACTCCCCTTCCACTTGGGATGTATCTAAAGAACTAGATGGGCCAACTTGTTCACCATGAAAGATCCAAGTAACATATCCTTTTAGAAACCCATTACTAATGATGTGTTCATAAACATTCATCCGAGAGCGCCACTTGCAATTGACACATTTGGTACAAGGGCATAAAATTTTTCCATCCTTTGACGATTTCGCAAATGCAAAATCTAGAAAATTTAAAACTCCTCTAATATACTTCTCTTTATTAAGAGAATTGTAGTCTATCCAACTCTTATCCATTTGATAAAATAAACTGAAAAAGTAGAATGAAATAGACATAATAAATTAGTGCTTAGTATAACTAAAATATCCAGGTATAAGTCAATCATAGTCGTGTTAGCAACTATAAAATAGAATGACATTTTTTACTATCACTCAATTATGCAAAACTACATCAACTACTACTCACAATTATTTCACAATTATATTGTTGGGGTGCAGACTGAAATTTGCATATTTCATTCAATATATTTATTTAATCGTTGAAGTTTCCATATTTTTGGTGAACTTAATATCTCGATCAAAACTCAAAAATCAGAAACTAATATCAAGAAATACTGAAATTCATTATCAGGGCAAACATTTTTCATGTAGGCACCAAAATGTAAAGATTTTTAAATGAAAAGAGTAAAACACAAATGTGTCAATTATAGGAGTCAAAGTTTTATATTAACATATAAAATTTATTTTGACTGAAACGTAAAATACTTAAGCATGAAAGTGCAAATCAATAGGTACAGTACAGGTGTGTCATCTTAAGAGGGAATAATATGATTGTCAAATTGATGCTTTTCCATTAATCTTGAAGTCTGTAACGTATATAGTGTGATCGGAAAGCCAATGGTGGGTGTTTGATATAAAAACCATAATGGGCCCTTACACGATTGTAGAGCTATGTTGTGACATGGTATTATAAATTCTATGATTATGTGGGGTAGAGCCTATCCTTGTTATCCTTATTCTTATAATGGGCCAAATTGTGACATGGTATTATAAACCACTCATTTTAGTGTTATTCAAATCACATCCCCCCAAGCTTCATTACACTTGAGCAGTGTCGGAACGTTACTACCTACAATTTCAATGGTAAGCTTTGTTGCAGTCCTTCAAAGCTCCCCTACATCTTTTTTTTTTTACATATGAAAATTAAAATGAAGAGTAATGTATTTCTTCTTATTATTATTATTATTAATTAAAATAATAAATGGTGAAACTAACTCATTATATAAAATTAAGTAAATAGCATGATAACTCTTTCACTTTCTGTTCTTCTACAAATTTTGGATGTATTTATTTCACTTTCAGGACGAGACGTAGACTTCTGTCTTTTCCCTCTTCCTTTTTTCTTTTTTTCTTTTTAAAATGGTTTAAAGAAAATGTTCTTCGCTAAGTACGCCTTAGGTGTTAGGACTACTCTAATTTGACCATCTACACGTGCACAACACCTTTTAAGATTAGAATCATGTTCATTGCTCATATTGCATCAAATGATATTCCTTTATTGCCAAGTCACTTCTCAATAAATATTTTAAAGGTAAAATCATATTTTTTCTTAAACAATCTAACTTGAAGTTGCTAATGTAATAATTTTTTATAGTTCATAAATAAGAGACTAACTCATATAGTTGTAATAACAAATACCAGGTTATTATTTAACTTAAACTAAAATACTCCAGATTCACCCAAAAATTTAACAAAAATAAATTGAATATTGGTAACTTTATAATTATTAATAAGTTTATCAAATCAATCACACTTAAATTCACGGATTTGGTCTGTTTTAGTGTGTTCCCTGCAGGTTTTTTAATTATAATTTCTAATTTGATGAACACACATCATTTAGTTTACTGGATCTATTTACTTACTTAGGGGCAGAGTTATTTAAAATTACGTTTTTATATTTAGGTTGAATTGTTCTAAAATTTTATACTTTTATATCTTAATTTAATTTTAACATATGTTGTTATTTGACTAATGTTGTTGTGCAGGGTAATAAATTCTATGATTAAGAGGGTCTAGAGTGACAACAACTTTTTACCAGCATATGTTCAATGCAAATTCTCATAACCAGAAAGTCATAACCAGGCAATACTCACATGAATTGGATTGAATCATATGATTCACATCAAACACCAATGAAATCCAGAAAACATAGAATGCTTATAATGTCTTATGAAACAAAATAAAGCATAAAGCACATTCTTATATGAATGCAGAGACTGGATTTTGTTAGAACGCAACATACATGGCTTGGAGGAATATGCTTGCCACTTAGAAGATCCAGAAGAACAGTTCCATAACTGTAGATCACACTCTCTGGGATTATCCTGCCTGCAGGTGTTGTTATTTGTTAAGTATCATATTATCATTAATTATAGTTGGCAAAACTTCTAATAAGACAGTTCTGAAACAATCAATGGAATATCTGGTAAAACAATGTCGCCAATGAACCCAACAAACATTTTATTCTTTTTAGACTAACACATTGAGAAAATCAAAATTCTGCTCTACTATTCAGTATATATGAACAGAATAAGCCACACCATCAAATGTATATAAATCCATGTCTATCATTGGGACTTGTAGTTGCAGTTGCAGGGCTTCTAATTTGGTTTTCATGAGCTTAACTCAAACACTACCTATATATTACCATTTTCATATCACTGCACTGCATTAAATTCAAAATGGTGCTTGAATTTTTAGAGATTTACCAGAACCTCCAAGAAGATTTGATGAAAATGTATACCCCTGCACTGCATTAACTTGCCTGCCACATACGTTTAGGTAAAAAATACTACCTAAACAAGTTTTTTTATTCAGAAGTAGAATGTGTAAACTGTTTTAGCACCTAATTTGGGCTGGGTGGGGAAAGTAGAATGTGGCTTACAGCTTGGCACACCGAATTATTCTTATTAATCAATCACATGGACTAGCCAAGACAAAGAGACAGGCTAATCAGACTAAACAGAAATGAAAATTCATTTCACCACCATTTTTCTTACTGCAAGAATTAGAAACTATTTCACGTGCTTAATTATATATAGTTCTACCATTAAACGCAGTATTTAAAATAAGTGTTTTTATCTGGTAAGATATATAATTTACATTTTTCTTACTGCAAGAATTAGAAACTATTTCACGTGCTTAATTATATATAGTTTCACCTTTATTTTATTCATCCCTCCCCTGTACCCTTTTCCTTTACATGTAAAGCTTGATAAATGTACGGATCGATATTTTATCATCATGGCTAGGTTCTCATATACACAGATATACATAGACAAATCACAAGCGCATAGGATCAAATATATATAGATATATCTTATTAAAGATATTTCCATCATGTACAATCCAACAAAACAAAGGCATCAATTGTCCACAAGTTTGGATCATCAAGAACCAACAAAAGTGCCCAGTTTTGGAATTAATGCCGATTCTTGTGAATTAACTACAATTATTCTACGATTGGGCGAGCTTGACTAAGAGAAAGTCTACATATATCTACTTTGTAAAATTGAGTTGAGTGTCTAAACTCTAAAGGGGCTGAACTATGAGTGGAAGTTCATGACTTGGCCTTAAGGAGAGCATAATAGAATCTCACATATTCTATTGGATGTTTGTGTGAAAAAAAAAATTCTATTGGATGTTTTTGTGAAAAAAAAAATTAGGCTGATGGAGTATATAAACTTAAATCTATTAAAAATCCATTTTAAAAGAAAAAAAGGTAAAGTAAAAAGACCCGAAACTATATTAAACACGGAGATATGTATACAATATATGAAGTTTTTTTTTTAAAAAATATATATCCAAGCGGACCATGCCTTTGTTTGACAATCAATGGCTATAAACTTTAAATTAATAAAAAAAATGGTTATAAACTTTATATCTTTTTCTTTTGGAATATATCCCTCACACGAATATATCTTGACCCGAAACTATATTCAACACAGAGATATGTATATATCTCTCACACGAGAGAAGTAATTAAAAAACGTTTAATTTACACTGAACTATTCTTTATTTTAAATATTCCACTATATTTTTTTGTAGTTTTTCTTTCTTAAACATAAATAATTCTTTTCTTTTCCCTTATAGGTGGAACTATCAAATTAAACATTGGACTTGATAGTTTAGTACTTGGAATTTAAAAGATATCACTCTGAATTGAGATCTATCCATAACTTGATTCACTTAAGCATTGATTCACTTAAGGTCAAATTCCTTCCTACACACATTCTCCCTCACCGCTTCTAAGAATCTCACATAGATACAGAGCACTTTACTCAACAGAGCATAATACTACTGCAATGGGAAGCTTTTCTCCTCTTCAATTAACCCGAAATAGTTTAATAATGCGTTGCAAAGTGGATACCAAAACCCTAAACTAGAAATAACAAGAAAAGGGAAAACTAGTTTACCATACATACACAATCACAAAAACTCCCTTCCGAAAAAAGTGAAACGAAACCATGGCTTCACACGTGGTGTTCTATTCCACACCAGTCCTTTCCGGAAAGCACAATGCCATAAATATAAACACGAATTGCCAGCCAACATAAAAATAAAGGTGCTTAACACAAACAAGTTTTCCCTCAATTCACTCCAACCAAACACTACTCAGTGTGATTGTGATTCCTAACAACAGGATTTTCAACTGAAGAATTAAAATTAAAACTCACAACGATTCGGTCTCCAATGCTGAAATCTTTATGCTCACTCAGAAGAAACCCGAGAATTAATTGGCAAAACGGGAAGAAGAAGAAAAAAGCGCAGTTAGGTTAGAGCAAAATAAAATTGAAAGCAAAAAAAAGCGAATGGTAGAAGAAGATGCTCGTGAACAGGAGATTGGGAAGAGAGACTCACGGTCACAGTAGTAAGAATGGGGAATGAAGATTGAGAATTGAACCCTAACTAAGATGAAATGTACACTTACGATATTGAATACTAATGCCGGTGATGTGCGTGCCTCTCCTCCCAAACCCTGCTCCTTTACTTTTTTTCTTTTTAAAAAAATATTTCAATTTTAATAAGATTAGGTTGATTAAAATATTTCAATTTTTTAAAAAAATTATTAACTAAAAAATTTGCTTAATTTTTTATAAGGAAAACTTTTTTTTTGTAATGAGTGTTTTAAAAATATTACTTGAAATAGTATTTTTTAAAATGTTAACTTATAACTTTTTATGTTTTTTACTCTAAATAATTTATTAGTTATTCTTATTTAATAAATTATGATTTTATAATTTAATAAATTAATTTTTTAGTTTTAATTAACTTTTAAGTTAATTTTATTCCAGGTAACTTATGTTTAAAGTTCCAAATGTATAACTTTTATATTATTATAATTTTTAAACTATCATTTGAAGTTATACCTACACCAATCAATGGTAGGTATAAGACTTTTTGAGGTTATACCTACACCAATCAATTATAGGCATAAGTTTTATGAAGTTTTATCTACACTTTTATTTTGTAGGTAGTAATCCTTGAGTTCTACCTACACTAATTAATCTAATTAATCGTAGGCACAAGTTTTGTTGGAGTTTTACCTACACAATATAGTTGTAGATAGAAGTCTTTTTTTAATTTTAATGAATTTGCCTACACCAAATAATGGTAGGTAGAAACGGTTGTGCTTTACCTACATCAGTCAAGTGTAGGCAGAGATATTTTTGAGATTTACCTACACTAATTCATGTTTGTAGGGAAAGGCGTCTGTAGGCATAGGTCATTTTTCTTGTAGTGTAATGAAACTCATGATAGAGTTTGAAAAATTAGAAAATAAAAATCTTCATTTTGCTAAAAGAACATTGAAATCTAAACTATCAGTAGATCTTCCATATATTCCATCACAACAGTTTTGTAATCAAGCTCAAACATAATATTTTGATGACCAAGTTCATGAGCCCAAAGTAATCCCAAAATAATCACTAGAGTTAATACAACAATTTTGAGATATTGTAATTAGTTTGATTTAGGAATTAATGATATGTTTCTTCATGTAATTCTTGATATGTTGGATTTAAGAAGTTCACTTTGAATATTTTTGTCATATGATATTTGATTGCGTATAACAAATAAAAAGAGATTGGGAAAATTATAGTGGTCATTACAACGACTGATATGTCTAAAATAAAATAAAAATAATATTTTTTTACGGTGGTTAAAACTTAACCACCAATGAACCATACGAATACATAATACTAGTAGTTATTAACTGCCACTAAGGTACTAATAGTGAATTTTAGTCCCTAACTTAACATCAGTTACTACCACCACAAATGAACTTAATGGCAGTTACTTTGGCACCACAAATGACTTTGTGTATGCCAATTTAGAGGCGGTTTTGTAACCCTCAAAATTCCTTTTTAGCGGTAGTTTGAACCACCGGTTACATAACATTATATTGTACTTGATGAACATTTTTTATGTAGCTCCATGTGGAGCTTGTAGGCCTGGGATTTTCTTCATCAATGGAGTCCTTTGCTTCTTGAAGATGAATGGCAGCGGAATGGGAAGGAAGAAAGATGATTGGGGATGCCACTTCAAAGAGAAGATGAGTCAAGAAGAAGCTCACCACCATAGGAAGCCATGGATAAGAGTTTGAAGGTAGAAGAAGATGAGTGGAGGGAGAGGGAGAGAAGGAGCACGAAATTTTGTGCCTCAAATAAGGTCTGAAATTTGAAGTGTAACTCTCAAATGATCAAAGTTGAAAAAATGCACACACATGGCCTCTATTTATAGCCTAAGTGTCATACAAAATTGGAGGGAATTTGAATTTCTATTCAAATTTCACTTGAATTTGAAATTGAATTTGTGAAGCCAAATTTTGGAGCCAAAATTTCACTAATTATGATTAGTGAATTTTAGCTATGGTTCAGCCCACTAATCCAAGATTCTCCACTAAGTGTGCTTAGGTGTCATGAGGCATGTAAAGCATTAAGGACATGCACAAAGTGTGACTATATGATGTGACAATGGGGTGTAGCAAGCAAATGCTCACCTCCCCCTCTAAAATTTAATTGGATTGTGCTTCTCCCAATTCAATGAAATTTATTTCCCAACACACACATCAAATATTCACTTAATTTGTGTGAAATTACAAAACTACCCCTAATACAAAAACTATAGTCTAGGTGCCCTAAAATACAAAGGCTGAAAAATCCTACATTTCTATGGTACCCTACCTACATTATGGAGCCCTAAATACAAGGCCCAAAAATAATGAAACCTTAATCTAATATGTACAAAGATAAGTGGGCTCATACTTAGCCCATGAGCCCGAAATCTACCCTAAGGCTCATGAGAATCCTAGGGCCTTCTCTTGCATCTCTGGCCCAATCTTCTTGGAGTCTTCTATCCAATACCCTTGGGGGGTAGGATTGCATCATTCCCTCCCCCTTGAAAAGGATTTGACCTCAAATCCAGAGGTTCTTGAAACTCTGGCTTCTTCCCTCAACACCTGTAAAAAGAATAAAAACAAATATATTAGTGGTGTTTAGTATGTTTGAGTAAGGTAAGGTCTGAAAACCCATTTCTTGGGCATCTTCCCATGAGGGAACATGGTTCCTCACCAACTCAATAAGTGGTGCTACAAGTATAGAAAAATATGGGATAAACCTTTTGCAAAAGTTTATTAAGTCATAGAAGCCTCAAATTTTCCTTATACTTGGTGGAGTGGGCCACTTAGGAAGGACCTTTATTCTCTTAAGGTTCGTGGGAACCCCTTGATCATTATTTAAAAAATTAAGGAAAGTAATAAAATAAAGCATACCTTTTTCTATATTTTCATGTCGATTATTTTTACCAAAAATTACGACAAACCTAAGGTGTCCCATATGAGCACCTAAGTTTGTATTGAAACTAAAAATAAGAATAAACCTAGCTAATGAGTCCTTATCTACACGAATCTTGAAGATGTTGGGCGCATGAGTGATTTTACAAAAGAGGGTTGCACCACTCAACACGTTCATCATATCACCTATTTTAGGGATTTTATGCCTAATAACACCTATTTTGGACACCTACAAAGTAGAAGGATTTAAGCTCTTATGAACCAAACCCTCATCCAACAACTCCTTTACTTGAGGAATAATATCAAGCCCAAGAGGTGTGACAGTGTTAACAAGTGTCTTTTTACAAAGGAGAAGATTTGGAGGTTGTCTAAGAGAGGAAGTTTCTTTAATATTTGTCTTTATTTCATAATGATTTTCTTCTTAGCTAACCTCTTGGAGGAGACACTTACTGTAATATCCCAATTTTCGTAAACTAGATTAAAAAGAATTGTTATTTATAAATAAATAGAATTTTAAAAATAATGATGAGATTTTATAAATAAATAAATAAGAAGATATAATTATTAATTAAAATAATGATTTGAGAGAAAATAAAAATGGTATATTATTTGTTTGTTTGATAGAGAATAAAATAAAGTTTGTTTTTATAAAATAATAAAAAAAAATAAATAGAATAAATAATAGGTCGAAAATGCCCCTAGCTATAAATAGCAACATGATAGGTCAGTTTTCAGACTGACTCCTCAGCCTCCTCTGCCTCACAATTTAGTTTTTTTCTCTTTTCTCCCAAAACCCTCTCTTTTTCCCGTAGGCCACCTAACCTGTCTCAGAAAAATGACGATCTCGGACTCATTCACCGTTGGATCGTCATGAAATTTGAGCACCATGTTCAAAACCCAATTTCGAGAATTCTCACCATTGGGAATTTCGATATAATGTCTGAGCTAAGAGAAATGTCCTTTGCATTGTAGCCTTTTATTTTCCCCCAGAAACCCAAAACTGTCTCGGTAAAACTATGATCCCGGTTTCGTTAACCGTTGGATTTTCATGAAATTTGGATATGTTGTTCGAAATGCAATTGCGCACACTTCTGCCGTTGGGATTTTCAAGATAATATTCTTGGAGGGAGAAAAAGGATTCGCATGAAGACAGTACAAGTGGAGGTTTCAATCTCTTCTCCGTCTCTCTGACGTTTGGTAATTCTATTGGTGCAGTCGGAGGAATAACTGAAGGAATCTCAGGGAATCGCTAGAGATGTTACTATCGCTAGCTGAAGACACGTGAGTCCGCTCAGAGGTAAGGGATGAGTTTATCGCAATTGGGGGTTAGAATGAACTTGTGTAGGGATCCTTAGAGAACTAAATTTGGGTTTATTTTTGGATGTTTATTGAATTATAATTTTTCCTTTATGATTATAAATAAAATATTGATGTCCTAATGAAAATTGCTTGATAAATTGTGCTCTTGATATTTGTATATTTCGACCTATGATTTTGATATAATTGTGTAATATTATTTGAGGGGTTTTAGTCCTCATGTTGTGATAGTCTTTTATATAAATTGTTATATTGAGGTTATGAAATGATGATTCAAACTGTGAGTATGTGATAAATTGAACATGTGACGGATGATGAAATACATGTGTATTGAGATGAGATGTATGTATTGAGTTGTGAACTATGAACTGTGTAATCACACAATTGTAAGACCCTTTAAGGGCGACGAGTATTGTGATAAGATCCACTGTGGGAACCCGACGAGTTAAAATGATTTTGAAAACAATTGAGTAAATGTGTGTATTGCATAGTTCATAGATAAAATGTATATGATTCATGTGGTGTGATAACATGTTAAATTGAGATGATAATATTGTTATTGAGATTGACTAAAAGTGTAAAGTAGAACAGGTGTTGAATTGTGAGATACGTGAAAACATGTGATGGTGGATTGTGACATTATGAGATGTGAAATTGTGAATGAGTTTTGGTTGTGAATAAGTGTGTGATTAACTCTTGATGTGACATTATTTGTGTTGTAAGCTGTGAATCGTGCAATAACCCGACTAGTGTTATCTTGAGAAAAGTGTTAATGCGCAGTGTTAAAGAGAAAGTGTAGGTTTCCTATTTAGGAACCAGTGTTAAAGAGAAAGTGTAGGTTCCTATTTAGGAACCAGTGTTAAATTGTAGCGCAATATGTTGTACGTGTTTAAGACACGAGTGTGAGGTCGTGGGTATTGTATAATTCACTAGCAGTGTCTGTGTGCTAAAATGATTTTAGGGGTTGGACTTGAATCAGGAGGGAGAGGCCCTGACGGACTCTTCGGGGTGTAGGCCTTGGGGGTCACCGGGTTTGAGTGCTCCTTTAAGCCTATGCTGATTCCATATGGTTGGAGCATTCTCGCAAAACATCATGACCCTGACTGGTCTCCCTATGATCTTACTTAGTGAGAGTGACCTGACAAACCCATTGTGTGGTGTGTCTTGTTATGTACTCCTAAGCGCCCCAGGGTGGTTTTTCACTGACATGGTACCACATTGCATATAGGCTTGAGTCTTAGCATAACTGTCTCATGCGCTTGCTCATTGTTCATTATGAAATTGATGTGTTATTATGTCTTGATCGGAGTGTGTGATTCTTGTGTATTGTGATTGATGATTGAAAGGTTTGATTGATGATTGAAAAGTGAATTTTGAATGACAAAGTGATGAAATAATGTGAGATATGCTTAGTAAATTGTATTTGGCTACTATATGTTGTTTTGTTCCTCTCTAGTAGTTAGGAATGTGATAACTCACTCCCGGTTTGTTGTTTGTGTTTGGATCCTGTGATGATCTTGAACCTTGTGTTCGGGGGAGCAGATGGCTAGGTGAAGTGCTTAAAGGAACCTTGTGCTGAAGGACGTCGGGACACAATGCTCTGATAGGATGTGACAGTGGGGCATAAGTTTTATATTAATTGCATAATGTTAGTCTATTTTATTTTCTCTCAAATCATTATTTTAATTAATAATTATATCTTCTTATTTATTTATTTATAAAATCTCATCATTATTTTTAAAATTCTATTTATTTATAAATAACAATTCTTTTTAATCTAGTTTACGAAAATTGGAATGTTACACTTACCTCCTTACACTTCTCCTTAACCATTAAAGGTTGTCTTTCTTCTTGGGGGTAGATTTCTTCACTAGATTCTTCTCATTTTGCTTCTTCACTTTCACTAGAGGAAGGTGAAGTAGTAGCCATATCTTGGCTACTATAAATTTCTTGGCCCCTCATAATCATGGTTTTCTTGGTGGGGCATTGAGAAGTAATGTGTCCTCTTTCAAGATATTTAAAGCACATTATAGAGCTAGTCTTCTCTTGCATACTAGCCTTAAGGGGTTACTTTTCTATTGTGTTCCCCTTATCATCTTTGGGCTTAGAAGGTGTCACCCCTACAATGCCTTGACTTTGGTCTTTCTTTGGATAAGAGTGAGAGTCATAAGATTTTGAAGTAGACTTCCTTTTAAGTTGTTGCTCTACACTTACTTCCCAATCTAAGTAAGCCTCTACATTGTCCTTCCCATGGAAGTATGGGAGGTTAATGTTAGCCTAACTTTCTTTCCTTTTCTCTCCTATGGGAGTGAGGTCTAAGATGTGACCTATGCCTTCCTTCATAATAGTCACGAAGTTCTTCACTTAGGCTCTTGCAAGAGTTATGACTACTATAGGAGGTTTTAGTATTTTCTTTCTTTCTTCCTCCCTTATTTGTTCCCTCTCATCTTGATTTATTTATACCCTCTCTTTTCATTTTTCTTTTCTTTTAAGTTTTTCTTTCCATAACTTGAGGGAACTCAACTCATCTAAGATTCTAGATAGAGGGTCCTTATGACTAGTACCCTCGCCATTAACACTAGATGAACGATGACTCATGTTGGTTCCTAAGTTGTGGTTCTTTCTTGTTGGGGGTTTGAAAAAAAGGTGAAAGCTAGGGTTCCAAAAGAACTCAAGATAAGCGTGATAAACAAGAAGAAAGTATTATGCAATAACAAGATAAGCTAGGTGTTACTAGTAAAGAAAATAAGCTATGAAAGTAAGCAAGAAATTAAAGTGAAAGAAATGTAAACTAGGCGGTTCCTAAGAGTGTTTGGATGACCTCATTTAAGGTTCCCAACAAAACACTCACTATCCTAAGGAAAAATTGCCTAAAATTATTACACACAAATGGAAGTAGGGTGACCTATTGGAGGCTCCCAACTTACTTCCAATGAAAGGTCTTTTTGTTACAAAATTTGAAAGCAATTAAGGTAAATTGTCAATTACAAAATTATAAAAAGGTCCTCAATTTTGGTGGTTATTCTCTCTTTGGTGATTCACTCAATTTGGAGTGCTTCTTAGTCCAATAGCTCTTAAGGTGGTTAGCCCCTTTCTTCTTGACTCAAATTCTTAAAGGGATGGCACTAATCCTCCTTTGCAATTTCCTATATGGCAACTCAAAAACAAGGAAACAAAGAGACAAGCAATAACCAAAGACCAAAAAAAAAATTAAATGAAAGCTAAACCAATAGAGTTTTATCAAGATAAATTTTCAAGGATTATTCAACAATTAAAGCAATGACAAGCACATACATAAAAGCAAGCTATGACTCAAAGAGAAACCTAGAATGGCTCTAGAGTGGAGTAGAAAAACTAAAAAGAAGACTCAAGAAACCTCTAGTTTTGGCACTTGTTTTCACACAAATTTTAAATTGAAATTTCAGAACTAAGATTGGTATAAAATAGGAACCAATTATAGAACAAATTTTGAGCCAAAATAACAAGCACACTTCCCTTTCACTTTTTTTCCTGGACACTGATTTTCCTGCCAACTTGTGTGATTTTTCTTATTTTTTAATTTTATCCAAATCACTTGGTTCTTTTTTTCTATTTTTTTTCAGGATGTCTAACAATTTCATTAAAACTTTCAGCTCAAAATTTGTAGTGACCAATTCCCAATAATTTTTACAAGTTCGTATGTTCAAGCTGCCAACACCAGCAATTTCAACCTAAAAATCAAGAGTAGTGTTTATGTTGCTTAAGGCTTGTCTAATTACAATTTTTTTTTACTTATGCTCAAATGTCTTGAATAACACAATTAAATAGAGCTTAAGACTTATTTTCATTCACAAATCCAGCCACAACTCAGCAACACAACTCAATTTCTTCATAGGCATCATATAGGAAACTTAGAAAACAAAATAAAGTTTAACAACAAGACTACTTCTAGGAATTGATTTAGAACATCTTATGAACTAAATAACATGCATGAATTAGACTCAAAATTCAAAAAATAGGCTAAGAATGACAAGAATACATAAACAAATGTATCGAGAATTCAATCAACAAAATCAAAATTCAACACAAACTTAGAACATAATGTGACAATTATTATGACTAAACATGACTCTAAGACAACATGGATTAAGTGATTTACACTTAGATTTTTGTGTTTTTTTTTTCTAATCAATATTTTGGAAAAAAAAATTAGATCTAAAGGTTCAGTACAAGAAGATTATGACTGAAAAATGATAGAACCTAAAATCAACACAAAAATATGATTCAAGAGTAGATCTATAAAATTTGAACCATAGAAATGCAAGAACAGGTGTAAATCTAAGATTTAATCAGTCTATTTTTTGAATCTACTCTAAATAGCACCAAACCACAAGACAATGGAGGATATACATGGAGAATAAGATGATGAACAAGGAATTAAAGTGAATTGACCGAACAAAAAGATAGAGGAAGCAAAAGAACATCACCTAGATGAAGATGCTCTTGATAGCACATGATGTAGCTCCATGAGGAGCTTCTAGGCCTTGGATCCTCTTCTTCAATGGAGTGCTTTGCTTCTTGAAGATGAATGGTAGCAGAATGGAGAACGAAGAAAGATAATTGGATATGCCACTTCAAGGAGAAGATGAGTCAAGAACAAGCTCATTACCATAGGAAGTCATAGATAAGAGCTTGAAGGTAGAAGAAGATGAGTGGAGGGAGAGGGAGAGAAAGAGCACGAAATTTTGTGCCTCAAATGAGGTCTAAAATTTGAAGTGTAACTCTCAAATGATCAAAGTTGAAAAAATGCACACACATGGTCTCATTTATAGTCTAAGTTTCACACAAAATTGGAGGGAAATTTGAATTTCTATTCAAATTTCACTAATTATGATTAGCGAATTTTGGCTATGGTTCAGCCAACTAATCCAAGATCAAGTCCAAGATTCTCCACTAAGTGTGCTTAGGTGTCATGAGGCATGTAAAGCATAAAGGACATGCACAAAGTGTGACTATATGACGTGGCAATGGGGTGTAGCAAGCAAATGCTCACCTCCCCCTCTAAAATTTAATTGGATTGGGCTTCTCCCAATTCAATTAAATTTATTTCCATACACACACATCAAATATTCACTTATGTGAAATTACAAAACTACCCCTAATACAAAAACTATAGTTTAGGTGCCCTAAATTACAAGGGCTGAAAAATCCTACATTTCTAGGGTACCCTACCTACATTATGGAGCCCTAGATACAAGGCCCAAAAATAATGAAACCTTAATATAATACGTACAAAGATTAGTGGCTCATACTTAGTCCATGGGCTCGAAATCTACCCTAAGGCTCACGAGAACCCTAGGGCCTTCTCTTGCATCTCTGGCTTAATCTTCTTCGAGTCTTCTATCCAATACCCTTAGGGGGGGTAGGATTGCATCAATTTTCTACTTAAAATGTTTATTCAATTACTTCATGTCATTACACCTAGATGTGATTGTTTGTTTAGAGACGCATTAGGAACCTAGTTTTTTAATTTTGTTTCATAAGCTAACTTCTAACTCTTGTTTGACCAATTATTTTCTCAGAGTGAGTAGGCTCTCTCCCTCCTAGGTTTCCTATATAGTGAGATGTTTTTTTGTGTCTTTGTTTGTTTTCAACATGGATCACCCAAATTTACAAAGCCTTTCCATTGAAGATGATGAAGAGGAGGAGATGGTGTTTCCTAACGATGTTGTTACCAAGACAGGTTTGAACTATCTACTATGCCTAGTGGGAAGGCTTATCATGAAAAAGACAATTCGAGTCCATATTATGAAGGAACGTATGGCAATGGTATGAGTATGGTGGAAGGAGTCTCGATCATGGAGTGTTCACGTTCTAGTTCTATCATCACAAGGACATGCAGAGGGTTATGAAGCGGGGGCCCTGGTCTTTCAAAAAACATCACCTTATTCTCAGCATCATTAAGGAGGGGGAAATCCCAAGACAAGTGGATTTAAACAAAGTTCTGATTTGGTCTTAGGTGCATAATATTTCCCAAGCTTTGCAACGATAGTAATAGGGCAAAATATTGGCAACTTCTTGGGCATGTTTTTGGATTACGAAGACAAGCACAATTTTGTCCCTTGGATGAATTTCATGTAGATCAAAGTTATGGTAGATGTCAACAAAACTCAAGTGAACGAAAAAAATTAGAAAGGAAGGTAGCGAAGCAAAGTTAGTAAATTTAAATACAAAAGGCTGTGACTTTTTTGTTACTATTATGGATTCCTAGGGCATACAAATGAGTTATGTGGAAAGTTGTTCACAACAGAGACAAATGACAAGCAATGATCATGGGGACTAGAGATTTGTGCCGAGGTTTTCCCTTCCACAATGGTCAGTGGCTCTCATTACGTTAGGGAAGGAGGATAGACATCAAACATGGCACCCAAGGATTTAGGGATTATGAATTCAATTCATATTAACATGAATTCAAAAACTGCCAATAATGAAGCTATGATGGCGGAAACAAAAAGGAGGATCTTTTAATTGCGGATTTCAAATCTCCTAATATTTTGTTACCTCAATCTTCCAATCAAGCATTAATTTCAAATAATGTAAATCTCGTGAATAGTGGAGAAACAGGTGATGACATGGAGACTGACTTAATCGTGGGGATAAGAAGAGGAAAAAATTTATTGCGGTTTAAACAACCACCATGGTTAACGTGAATAATGAAGCATCTACCAATATTGTTCTTGAAGGGGACCAACAACTTGAAAGCAACAAGCATCTTTTAATGGTGGACCTAGCAATTAGGCCTGCTAGGGTCAATGAGTTATTTAAGTTAGAACTGTCAGTTCTTGGGCAACCCACGTGCAGTTAATTCTTTGTGACATCATTCGTGCTCATAAATCGGATGTTATTTTTCTTTCTAAAACTTTGGTTCATGACCAAAGAATTGGTGAAATAAAAGTGAAGCTGAATTTTGATTATTGTTTCTCTGTTGATTGCTTTGGTAGAAGCGATGACTTTAGCGTTGTTTTGGAGGAAGCCTTTTGATTGTTGTCTTACAATTTTTTCTCAAAAATTTATTAATATGGAGGTTCACTACCCACACAAACATGTTATGCATCTCACGGGTTTTATGGATTTCTTGAAAGAAATAGTAGGAAGGATTCTTGGGATCTTCTACGGTCTCTTTCTCATGACACTAATCTTCCTTGGTGTATCATGGGAAATTTTAATGATCTTTTATCAAATGGAGACAAAAAGGGGATGGTTGATCATCATATTTGATTCAAGATTTTCAGATAAGGCATCACGGATGCAAACGTTATTGATACTCCTCTTAGGACGTATCCCTACACTTGGTGGAGAAGTGTTAACGTTTTAATTATGGTAAGAGTTATGTCGGCCAAGTGTAACCAAATCCCAATTATAGTACTCAATTGAAGCTCAAGTCATCTCCCAAGGGAATAGTGCAAGGATGAATATTCAAATTAAAACCTTTCGGATAAAGATATTTTTGTGTTTTTATATTTTAAACTACCTAAAACTAAAATTAATCAAACAAAAAATAAAACATATATTTTTCTAGAGTGATTAATGTGCTGAAAATTAATAACAAAAATTAAAAGAAAACATAAGAAGTTACTTGTTAGCACGATAATAATTGTAGACGGAAACATTAATGTTGAGATGCTAAGATTGTACTCAGAATCCCCCTATTTGTTGCAATTCCTCACACTTCTACATCATTATATCAGTCATCCCCAATTCACTAATGTATTTTATCCCTAATCCCTTAGGTGATAGACTCTAAATTACTTGCCTTGATTCTCAATCCCTTGGCAAGCCAACACAAGCAATTAACATTTTTGTTTGGAAATTAACAAGGCTTAACCAAGATTATTCTATCCCTAGAGATAACTCTGGCTAAGTATCCAATTCATTTTAGATTTCAGTGAGACTCGCCGAAGTGCACGTCAATTTCTAGAATCATCTATGAGGTGTACAAGCTCACAAAGCATTAAGTATAGAGGGTGGATAATGAATTCAAACAATATATTAATGTGAGAAAATTACATCAAATAGGGTTCAATCCTTTCATCTCCTAGCTAAGAAAGAAACTAGCCACTCATGAAATACAAGATAGAAGAGAAAAGGGTTTTTTTAGTGAAGGGTGGTGTGTAGAGGTATTTTTTGTTGCTTCCTATGTCTCTCTATTTATACAATCATAGATGTGTTTAAGAGAGGCAAATAATCTCCTTAATTTACAAAATAATATAATTTATACAAGGAAATTATCTCTTTAGCTGATATAATTTGTTTTAATTGATGCAATTATCTTTCAAGTGATTTTGTTCATTTATCTTTGAGCTATATCCCCATAATTATCTTTATTTTGAATTAATTTGAGTTTCTGGATGCATTGTCTAGTGCATTCCTTGCTTAAGTGAGGTGGTCCCTATAAGTATGTTGTTTTTTGTCATCTCCTCGCTTAAGCGAGACGACTTCTGTAAAATTTTGTCTTCTCCTCTATTAGAGCTTGCTTGAGCAGCCTTTACCTCACTTGAGTGAGGCTACCTTGTAAAATTGCCCTATTTCTCTGTAAAAACTCACAAAATCATATTAAAAACTTCTAAAATCGTAATTCCTATCTAAAATATATTAAAAATGAAAACATAATGAATTTGATTCAAAAAAAGACCTAAAGTATCAAATAAACATCTCAAATTGCATTTGAAAATATGATAAATTTAATATTTATCAAGAAACAAAGGCTTTGTTGATGATGTGGATGGCTTGATTGAGCTATGGCTGGGTAGGACTGGCTTGATTTATTCCCTGATTTTAATCTCTGAAATTTCATTGCATTAGTATTTGATAATTCCCCTATTATCTTAAAATCTTTTCGCCAAGATTTTATGAGGAGAAATAGGAGATTTCATTTCGTAAATTTTTGGCTAGAGGAGCAAGATTTGGATTCTATTGTGCAAAATGGCTTGTAGAAAGATTCATCTTTTGACTTCCTCTCTAAACTGCAGATGTGTTCAAATAACCTTTTGTCTTGGGGCACTAGATCCATTCTAGGTTCAAGGAGGATATTAAAAGATGCAAGGAGCAGTTGTAATCTCAAAGCTCTCTAATGATAATGGGGTTGTTGTTTCTAATAAGTATGATCTTTGTTAGCTATCTAAAAATTATTTTAAGTTTCATTATGCATGTAATGAAATTAATATTGATGCAACCATTGAGTTTGTTCCCGCAAAAATTAAAGATGATTTTAATTCCCTTCTTACTGCTCCATTTGAAAAATATAGAAGCTATTTTTCAAATGCATTTTGACAAATCCCCTACCCTTGATGGTTATAATCCTACTTTTTATAAAAGATTTTGGGATTTGATTAGTGATGATATTTTTCTTAATGGTGTTGCTTGGATGAATCAAGGTATTCTTACCCCTAAAGTTGAATAACACAAGTATTGCTTTGATTCCTAAAATTGATAACCCCTCCAACGTGAAAGATTTGATGCTTATATCCTTATTAATGTGTTGTACAAGATTGTATCAAAAGTGCTTGCTAACAAATTAAGATGTGTACTTCCAAGATGTATTTAAAAAGAACAATCTGCTTTTGTTGAGGGTCGCTCTATTCTTGATAATTTTCTTATTTCTATAGAGACTATTTATCACATGAAAGGCAAGGTAAGAGGTAAAAAGAAAGGGAGTTTGCTTTGAATGTTATTCTGATACAGATGGTGTTTGACGATAAATAGGTGACTTGGATCAAGATGGGTGTGGAATATGTGGAATTCCATGTTTTTGTAAAATGTAGAGGTATTTATACAACAAAGACTACCCTTGGATTCAAAAGGAATCCTAAGTAGTCTGCATGAACGACTAACATCAAATGTACCCTACTATCACAATTGTCTTTGGGCATTTTCCACGAGCTCCTAGTCGAATGAGTTTTCTTCTCAAATGTGCAAGTGTGAAAACTCGAGGATTCTCTTTATATATATATATATATATATATATATATATATATATATATATTCAACAATCACAAGTGTGTGTGGATTTCATTCCAGAATCTCAACTTAAAAGCAAAATTAGTCATTCCTTGATCCACATAGGCTTTACTGGGCTTGTAACATGGTCTGTGTAACATCCCAATTTTTGTAATATAGATTAAAAAGGATTGTCATTTATAAATAAATAGAGTTTTAGAAAAATGATGAGATTTTATAAATAAATAAATAAGGAGATATAATTATTAATTAAAATCATGATTTGAGAGAAAATAAAAAGGGTATTTCATTTATTTGTTTGATAGAAAATAAAATAGAGTTTGTTTTTATAAAATAAATAAATAAATAAATATAGAGCAAATAATAGGCTGAATACCCTATGTATAAATAGTTATGTTAAGTCAGGTGCCTCTTTTTGGCCTCATTTTCGTTTTTCCCCTTCTCCTCTAAAAAACCTTTCTTTTTCCCGTAGCCCACCAAACTTGTCTCAGAAAAATGACGATCTTAGAGTTGTTCACCGTTGGATCGTTGTGCAATTTTAGTACCACGTTCGCAACCCAATTTTCAACATTCTCACCGTTGGGAATTGCAAAATCATATCTAAGCTTAGAGGAAAACCATTCGCATTGTAGCATTTTAATTTCCCGTAGAAACCCAAAACTATCTCGGTAAAACTATGATCCCAGTTTCGTTAACCGTTGGATTTTCACGAAGTTTGGATATGTTTTTCGAAATTCAATTGCGCACACTTCCACCGTTGGGATTTGTGAGATAATATTAGTGGAGGGAGAAAAAGGAATCGCATGAAGACAGTACAAGTGGAGGTTTCAATCTCTTCTCCGTCTCTCTGACGTTTGGGAATTCTATCGGAGCAGTCGGAGGAATAACTGAAGGAATCTCAAGGAACCACTAGAGATGTTACTATCACTAGCTGAAGACACGTGAGTCCGCTCAGAGATAAGGGATGAGTTTATCGCAATTGGGGGTTAGAATGAACATGTGTAGGGATCCTTAGAGAACTAAATTTGGGTTTATTTTGGGATGTTTATTGAATTATAATTTTTCTTTATGATTATGAATACAATATTATTGTGTTCTATGTACCAATTGATGTCCTGATGAGAATTGATTGATAAACTTGAGTGCTCTTGATGTCTTTGTGTTAACCCATGATTTTGATAGAATTGTGAGAAACTATTTCAGAGGTTTTACATTCCATGTTGTGATAAAATCTTTTGTATAAATTGTTATGTTGAGGTTATGAAATGATAATTCAAACTGTGAGTATGTGATAAATTGAACATGTGACGGATGATGAAATACATGTGTATTGAGATGAGATGTGTGTATTGAGTTGTGAACTATAAACTGTGCAATCACACAATTGTAAGACCCTTTAAGGGCGACGAGTATTGTCATGGGATCCACTGTGGGAACCCGACGAGTTAAAATAATTTTGAAAACAATTGAGTAAATGTGTGTATTGCATAGTTCATAAGTAAAGTGTATATGATCCATGAGGTGTGATAACATGCTATTTTGATTATACCATTGTGATTGAGATCGAGTGTATGTGATAAATTGTGTATGTATGTGATTGAGATATTGTGTGCATTGAGTATGAACTATGAATTGTATAATCACACGATTATAAGTCCCTTTAAGGGCGACGGGTTAATGTTAAGTCCCTTTAAGGGCGACGAGTTAATGTTAAGTCCCTTTTAGGGCGACGAGTTAAAACTATTTTGAGAACAATTGAGGAGTCGTGTGTTTTGTACAGTTCATTGATAGAGTTTGTGTGCTAAAATGTTTTCTGGGTTGGACCTGAATCAGGAGGGAGAGGCCCTAACGGACTCTTCGAAGTGTAGGCCTTGGGGGTCACACGGTTTGAGTGCTCCTTTAAGCCTATGTTGATCCCATATGGTTGGAGCATTCTCGCAAAACACTGTGACCCTGACTGGTCTCCCTATGATATTACCTAGTGAGAGTGACTTGACTTACTATTGTGTGGTTTGTCTTGTCATGTACTCCTAGGCACCCGACAAGGTTTTTCACTGACATGGTACCACATTGCATATAGGCTTGAGTCTTAGCATAACTGTTGCATACGCTTGCTAATTGTTTATTATGAAATTGATGTGTTATTATGTCTTGATCGGAGTGTGTGATTCCTGTGTATTGTGATTGATGATTGAAAGGTGTGATTGATGGATGAAAAGTGTGATTGATGAATGACAAAGTGATGAAATAATGTGAGATATGCTAAGTAAATTGTATTTGGCTACTATATGTTGTGTTGTTTCTCTCTAGTAGTTAGAAATGTGATAACTCACTCCCAGTTTGCTATTTGTGTTTGAATCCTGTGATGATCTTGAACTTTGTGTTCGGGGGAGCAGATGAATAGGTGGATGACTATGAAGAACCTCATGCTAGAGGACACGGGAACACCACACTCTGATAGGATGTGATATTAGGATATAGGTTCTATATTAATTGTATGAAACTTAGATGACCTTCTTTGAGCCGAGATGACTTTATTATTTATTTGGACAAGTTTGAATATGATGTAGAAGAAAGTGAATGTGAGCCTTTTACCCATTTGAAAGGCTTGTATTTAAAAATGTTTTAAAAATACTTTTAATTAATATTTGAATTTTTATTCCTTTATTAATATATATGTGAGGGGTAGAGGGTGTCACAGTCAGGGGTAAGAAGGCTATGAAAGAAAGGATTAGAGAGGCTCAAAGAGTGTTTGAGGGTTATATTGAGTAAGAACCTTAAGAGTCTTGTTTGTACTTTTGTTCCTTTCAACTCTTGGGTTGGGCTCTACTCCTTTTGTCTTATACATTAATCCTTATTGCACTTTTGTGCCTTCCTTGTAAAATTGGGAGATCTTTTATCTGTTGGATCAAGTGGCCTCGGAATAATTAAGAAGGGAAGGTTGAATTAATTATTAATGTACCTTGACTAATTAAAAACTTATCCTTCTTAATATTTCTAGATTCAATTAGGCTTTACTACTAAGTTATGTAACTTAAACAAAAGTAAACCGTAAAAGTAAAGTGCACAGTGGAAATTAAAAAGTGTAGGGAAGAAGAAGACAAACACAAGAATTTCATACTGGTTTGGCCACAACCCATGCCTATGTCTAGTCCCCAAGCAACCACCGGTTCTTGAGATTTCTTTCAACCTTGTAAAATTATTTACAAGCAAAGATCCACAAGGGATGTACCCTCCCTTGTCCTCTTTGAACAACCAAGTGGATGTACCCTCCACTTGAATTGATCCACAAGAGATGTACCCTCTCTTGTTCTTAGTTACAACAACCCAAGTAGATGTATCATCTACTTGTACCACAAAGGATGTACCCTCCAATGTGTTGAGACAAAGAATTCTCAGGCGGTTAGTCCTTTGAATCTTTGTAAGGGGAAATAAAAAATATCTCAGACGGTTAGTCCTTTGCAATCATTTGTTTAAGGGAAACGAAAGAATCAAAAGAATTCTCAGACTGTGTCCTTTTGAATTCTCTTGAAACGGGAGAAAGGAGACACAAAAGAATTCAGGTGGTTAGTCCTTTGTTCTTTTGGAAAAGGGAGAAGAGAGACACAAAAAGAATTCAGGCGATTAGTCCTTGTTGAATTCTTTTTGGCAAAGAGAGAAGAAAATGAAAAGATATAGCACACTTTTGTTTTCTGCTTAATAAGAACAAGGTTTGGAAAATAGAAAACTTAGAAAGCTTTAAAGAAGAAGAAAGATGAGTAGCAAAGGTTTCAAGATTTCTCAAAAGTTGTTCAAGAAATTGTTCAAAAAGTTATATGAATGCAAGTCAAGGTCTTGCTTTTATAGACTCTTCATGTCTGGTCAAGAAAACCATTGGAAGAGTTATAACCTTGAGATAATCTTGAGAAAACCATTGGAAGAGTTACATCTCTTGACCTTTTATTCAAAACTTGTCACTGGTAATCGATTACCATAACCATGTATTCAATTACACAATGCTTTTAATGAAAAGATATGACTCTTCATTATTGAATTTGAATTTCAACATTCAGATACACTGGTAATCGATTACCAATATATTGTAATCGATTACACCATTTAAAAATCATTTGGAACGTTGCAAATTTAGTTAAAAGCTTTTTCAAATCAAATTTTAACACTGGTAATCGATTACAAAAAATTGGTAATCGATTACCAGAGTAAATACTCTGGTAACTTAGAAAAATTTGAAAATACTCTTTTGTAAAACAAAATTGTGCTATGTTTGGTTTTTGAAAAATCCTTTTCAATACTTCCCTTGTGAAGTCTTGACTTGTTGCTTCTTGATTTCTTCTCTTGAATCTTGAATTCATCTTCTCTTGAAACTTAATTCTTCTTGATGTCTTTTCTTGAATCTTGAAATCAATCTTGATCTTGAACTTGTTGACTCATTCTTGAAATCATTCTTTTGGGTTCTTTTGAGCTTTTTGTCATCATCAAAACTACTTGACTCATACTTGATTCATCATCATGAAGCTTGCTTCTACATTATCTCTCTTTTTCTTCACTCTCCTTTGGGGGATTTTATTTTCTTTTTCCTTTCATTGTTGCCCAACTTCATGCATGTGTTGTTTGCATTGCTCTTCCCGTCAATTTAGCGGTGGTTCCTACTTGGGGTTTCTATTTTGTTTTTGTTGTTTTCTGTGTTGTTTTTAGAAAACAAATATGCTTTGGCTCAGAGGGGATAGCAAGGGATAAATTAGTGTTTGGGATGTTGAAACACGGTCATGTGTCATTTCAAATCTTGACTTGGATCCTTTTGCAGTTTGGATTTCAGGACCAATCCCCTAATAAACATGCTCCTGATTGTTTTTTCCTTTTTTATTTTTTATTAACCCTAATTTTTGCCTACGCCTCCATTTCTGGTTTTTGACCTACCGGGTGAGAACTTCTGATCTAGCCCTAGGTTCGCTTGAGGCTCATGCATGGTGTCTCCCATTGCCCCAGTGTAGGGCTCTGAGGTATCTATTGTTATCTTTTGTCATGACCTTGTAGCAATAAAAGAAATTGTGCAAGTTCTCAAAAATGAATTTTCAAGGACGATAAATATTTAAAAGATTTTCAATTGATAGATTAAGTCAAATGACTCTTGTTATTGATAACTCACTTTTCTCTCAAAAAGAAAACTTTTAAGAATGATAAAATGAGGTCACATGAATGTTTGTACTTCTTATTTTTTTATTTGGAACACATTCAATCAAACGTTTTTTCTTTGAACTTTTTACTTTACTCGTCATTTACGGCACCCCCACCAAACATGGAGAACGAGCAATTTCTAATTGAACAGACTTGGAGATCAACTCAAGAGCGCAGGTCACTTGAGCAAACAAACCAACAGCTTACATTCACATTCCGGTTAAATAAGCAAAGATGTAGTTATGAGAGAATGAGAGACAAGGACATCAAATTTATCCATATTATTAGCATTGTGACTGTTGTTTATAGTAATGCCAATAAGCTGAAAATCCTAATGAGTCATTGGAAACATCTAACAACAACCTTCAAATTGCTCCAAGCATCATACAGAGTGTTGCTTGATGACATCAGAACTCACGAGCAATTTTCCTCCTCGAATCTCATCTAGCCTGCATCAATCAGACTTTGCACCTTATGTTTCAGGGTCATACAATGCTCAACGGAATGCCCAAGACTCCCCCATGATAAGCACATGTCATGTTGGGGTTGTACCCTCTGGGAAACGAAGGTTGAGAAATCTTTGCTGGGCTTATAACTACCATTGCATTATCAAGCAGATAGGGGAGTAAGTCAACATATGGCATTGGAACTGAGGTGAATTCTACAGGTTTCTTTTCTAGAAAATTCCTTCACTGGTTGGTGTTTTGATTGGTATTAGGGGTGGTGTTTGGTCTTGGATGTGCATCGGGTGGATTTTGTGGCCGATTTGGGGATGACCTTTGTGAATGATTGGGCGTTCTTGGCTGGTAGGGTGGTGGGTAATGAAAAGGACTGATATTGGCCAAGTATTAATATTGTTGGGCTAATGGAAAATTTGGCCATGTAGGAACAGCAGCCACAACATGGGTTTCTCCCTCCTTCTTATTCTCTCCATTAGCCCCAGGCTTCCTATTCATCAAAGCAGGATAATCAAATTTTTCTCTTCTTAGACCCACTTTGATCCTTTCGTCAGCGAAAACTAAATCAGCAAAGCTTGAAGGCATGTAACCCACCATCTTATCATAGTAGAACACCGGTAACGTGTCTACTATCATTGTTATCATATCCCTCTCCATCATTGAGGGCGCTACTTGAGCTGCCAAATCCCTTCACCTTTGGGCATATTCTTTGAAAGATTCATGCTCCTTCTTGCATGTTCTGTAGTTGCATTCTATCCGGAGCCATATTAGAATTGTACTTATACTGCCTAATGAAGGCAACCATTAGGTCCTTCCAAGAATGGACTTGGGAAGGTTCCAAATTAGTATACTAGGTGACGGTTGCCCCAGTAAGACTTTCCTGGAAGAAATGCATCAACAATTTTTCATTTTTCGAGTATGCCCCCATTTTCCTGTTGTACATCTTTAGTGATTCTTGGGGCAAGAAGTCCCCTTGTATTTATTGAAATCTGGCACCTTGAACTTCGGAGGGATAACAACGTCGGGCACTAGGCATAGTTTTGCCATGTCAGCAAAGGCATAATCTCTGGATCCTTCAATAGCCCTCAGTCTCTCCTCTATATGATCAAATCTCTCCCTTTCCACCATGTTGGACAAGTGGCCTCAGATATCTTAAGAAGGGGGGGTTGAATTAAGATATCACAACTTATTTCCCCAATTAAAAATTCTATTTATCTTTCTATTCCAGTTATAAATTCCCTTAATAATGAATTTCTTAAATATTGATTCAAATAGAACAAATTGAATATGAATATAAAACAATAATAAATAAAGGAGTTTAAGGGAAGAGAAAATGCAAACTTAGATTTATACTGGTTCGGCCACACCCTTGTGCCTACGTCCAGTCCCCAAGCAACCCGCTTGAGAGTTCCACTATCTTGTAAATTCCTTTTACAAGTTCTAAACACACAAGGATAACCCTTCCTTTGTGTTTAGAATTCTTTCACAACAAGAGACCCTCGGTCTCTTAATCCCTTTTCAGAATGAAGAAGAAGAAAAGAAGAAATCTCTCTTGAAAGAGATAGATTTAACAATTTGAGCACTCAAATAATTCCTTATTGATTCACAAGTAATTTGGCCAAGGAGTTTTTAAGAGGATAAAACGATTTTGCTTTTTAAGAGGATAAGACCTTTTTGTTCTGGAAAACTCTTAGTAAATTCGTGTCTCAAGTCACATATATATAGGCCTATGATAGCCATTCAAGAACCACACAAAAAGATGTGACTGTTGAGAATGTTTTCTGAAAAACTCCTCTGGTAATCGATTACAGTATGTGTGTAATCGATTACAAGCTTTAAAATTTGAATTAAAACGTTCAGAAACTGCTGGTAATCGATTACCATATATGTGTAATCGATTACACAGTGCAAATTTTGAATTCAAATTTTAATAGCTGTTGTAAATCGTTTTTGGCCACTGGTAATCGATTACATCCTCTAGTAATCGATTACCAGAGAGTAAATCTGTTGAAAAAACCTTTTTAACTTAGATTTCTTGGCCAAACCTTTTGCGACTTCAATTGGAATTCCCTTCCTATTTAATATACCCTTCCTAAGACTCTAGAGACTGTCTTGATCATTCATCTTGAATATCTTTGTCTTGAATAAATCTTTGAGAAGCATGTGATTCATGTAATCCTTTGACATCATCAAAACATTCAGCTTGATCTTTTGTCTACAATCTCCCCCTTTTTGATGATGACAATACCTGAAATCAAACCAAGCTATATACAAGATGATAGCACGTTCACACAACCTTTACTCCCCCTATCTTTTGGCATGTATGCCTAACTTTTGTTATTGATAAATTTTTAATCTAATTGATTTCTAACCCATATGTGCTCTCCCAAGTTCTCTCCCCCTTTGGCAACATCAAAAAGAACTAAAGCAAACATTAACACAATAATTATCCAAAACAAAGCCAACCATTAAATCAAAATAACTCCATACAGCGTCATAATTAACCAAAACAAAAAGCGAGAAATATAATAATAGTGCAAGAGTACGATAACTAGAATAAAAAGCCAAATACACGGCGATAAAACAAAGTACTAATAATACTTAACCACTAATAAAACTAAGTCATAATAATAGCATATAATCTAAGAGGATGAAGGAGGCGGAGGTGGTGGATCAAAACAAGTTCGGATGAAAGAGACATCTTCTTCAACTCTGGTGATCCTTGATTCCATAGCATCGAACCTCATGTCAACTTGTAATTCCATGGCATCAAACTTGTCACCAACAAAAGTCTGAAGTCCATCAAACTTGTCCATAAGCCTGCGAAGAAAAGTGGAATTATCTTCATCTGGGAGGTTGCCTTCTTCATCAGCGGGTTAAGTGCCCTTTTTGACCCAAGAGCCATCACGCTCTTTGCGGTAACCAAAAGAAGCAATTGCAGCAGCACCAATTAAAAAGGATCTCTTGATTGGAATATAAGATTCAGAATCAAGAGGAATTTCAAAATGACGAAGAAATAGAGTAACAAGCTGTGGATATGGTAGTGGAGCATTTAATCGCAATGCCTTATGCATGCGATATCTGACTAAGTGTGCCCAGTCGAGTTGACGCCCTGCATGAAAGGCCCACATGATAATTAGATCTTCCTCAGAAACCTAGGCAAGGTTGGAAGACCGTGGAAGCAGAATACGCACAATTAAATAGTGAAGGAAGCAGAATATCTTTGTCTTGAATAAATCTTTGAGAAGCATGTGATTCATGTAATCCTTTGGCATCATCAAAACATTCAGCTTGATCCTTTGTCTACACACCATAGCAGGAGAGACTCTTCCAACCGCAAAATGCAAGGGTTGTGGTTGTGGGCGATACTGAAGGCCCCCCAAAGTGTTTGGCAGGGGTACGTTGCAAAATGCCTGCCCCTAAGCAGCATATCCAACGTGAGGCCCAAAGTCGACTAGATTATGGTCTCGAGGTGCTTCATGTGTCTCCCCCATGAGTTGAGAAACCTGTGCATGACCAAATTGGGGATGTTGACTCTCAATGGGTATGGGAGCAGAGTTGTCGACATTCTCATCGGGAATGTGTGCAACATTAAATGGTGTATAGTTGGGAGGCAAGCCATATGGTGGAAAGGAATGCGTGCTCTGGACCTGCACAAAATGGGGGCCACCCGTACTTCCCAACGCTTTGCCTCCCTGACCTACCATATCCGAGGCTAGATGATTTACTTGATTGAAGCCAGGTGGGTGACTCGGGTCCAATTCTGTGGCGGTACTTGCGGCAACAACTGTAACCAGATTGACCTCCATCATCTTTCTCATACTCATCATGACTTCCATCATTGAGGTCATTTGCTCTTTCATGGCCTCCATGTCAGCCTTCATCTTTTCTTGCACCTCCTCTATTTCACTCATCACTCTAGCTTTGGCACGCGTTCGGTAAGGGCGCCGTAAAGTGTGTTCTTTCCTTTTGATTACAATGATTACAGTTCTGATTTCAAGGAAAGAATGCAATGAGCAATGCAACCAATGTGAAAATAAAAATAAGCATGGATGTATGTGAATGATACATTGTCGAAGTATTGAAAATTTTACACAGGACATTCAGTAGAACATAGGGTCGAATCAATTCAGATTTTCATTAAAACAACATTGTTCATTACATCTTGTCAGAGTCAAAGTGCAACTGGAAATAAAACATGGATATCAACAGTCCCTAGTTTTTGTAGATTATTTTAGCTCAACCATGTGTTGGCAATAGCCAAAGAAGCTATGTAAACTCGATCCATTTTCTGTCCCAACTTTTGCAAGCTGGTTACTTCCATACTTGACCTTGACTTGATGAAAACCTTTTCTTAAAATCATGTGCTTGGTTCAACCCCATAATCCAAGGAATAGAAATTTTGATTATCAATACTTCGACAACATCATAAAGATGGATGATTGGGGCATACTTATGTTATGCATGTCAAATGTAATTATGAGATAGACATGAGACGCCCAAAGAACCATCATTTCCTGGTTAACAATGCATTAGGTACCATGTTCACGTGATTTTCAATCATTTTCCCAGAGAAATAGGTGTATAATCCCAACATGGTCTGTTTATAGCTATCATCATGGTACCCAACACATGTAACTGAAAATGTGGTGTAAACTTTCATGCTTCATCGTGACTTTTTTTTGTTTTTTTTTTTGGAAAATGCAAGGCAGAAGCAACTATGTGTCAGGGTCATGCATGAATGAACATAACATGCGGACGATGAAAATAGAATGTATGCAATTAGCATAACAAAAGCATGCTATATGAAGATGTATGGTAATGCAATGACTTATGCAAATGCAATGCTTGAACATGATAAATGATAAATGCAGGAATGATATGTCCATTACGATGCCATGAAGAAATGCATGATGCGATCAAGGAACGAACCAAAGTGAGTTTGCTATGTGCCCCCTAATTCAGGAATCTAATGGAAAGGATCCAAAAGTCCACTTCTAATGAAAACTCCCAAGGGTACTTTCGTGTAACTTTACTGGTCTCTAGAGATATCATCCTCTTAAAAATACATTGTGGCGATAAGGACTATCAGCGAAAATGCATCACCAAAAGAAGAAAACTCTAAATGAGGCTCACATAGACTCGGGTATAAGGCCTAATATCTCAACGTGTGTGCAAGGTGTAGGTGCCATGTGTGCATAGAACAAAAATATTTCTAACTATGAATGTAATAGATACACATATACACACCAAACACAATAACATAGCAAATGTTATATACAAACATGGACAAAACAAAAGATAAAAAGGGGAAAGGGAACATAAATAAAGAAGAAATCACGATAAAACATTGCACACTAATTGAAAGGCTTAACTCTCTAACGGTCCCCAGTGGAGTCGCCATCTGTCGCAACCTACCCTTTGACGAGAGTGCGGGCGAAAATCCAAAAGTGCATCTTCTAAAAAAGAAAACGAGCGAAGTCGCCACCAATGTTTATTCAAGGGAAAATGTTAGAAAAACCAAAAAGAGGTCTGCGAGTTTTGAAAATAAGGGTTCGGGAGTTGTTTATGCATGGGGAAGGTATTAGCACCTCACGCGCCAGTCACAAGGGATGGCAGCCTTTAATCAAGTGTGCAAAACATGACTTCAAAATTGTATATTTTCCCTTTTTATATTTTTTTATTTTTTGGGGTCGACAGGGGTGTTGCCCTTGCTCCTACATATCCTCAGGTGCGATGAGGAATTTAGACCTACGTAATTCTTTAAGTCTGAATGTTTGTGTGTTAAATTGATTTTATGTTAATCGCGAACAAAAAGTCATTTAAGGCGTTGGACCTTGAAACGATGTGTTAAGTTTTGAAAAGCGGAGAAAATCATTAAGGCATTGGATCTTGAAATGATCTTTTAAATTTTGAAAAGCGAAGAGAATCGTTAAGGCTTTGGACCTTGAAATGATCTCAAGTGATATTTGATAAAAAGAAGTTAGTTATGAGTTGGTTTTATCTTGGTTTTGTTTATTAACTTTCAATCTTTTTAAAGACAACTTTACATCACTAGCAATCGGTTAATATTGAACTTTACAAAGAAAAATGAGATCGCCAATGATAGATGGAGGAAATGAATATGCACAAAATAACAAGGGGGACCCCTAAGGGTTCATAGATCACATCAATCCTCAAAAATCAAAACTAACCGACGGTCATATGAAGAACACCGAACGAGGAACGACGTAGAGATTGATCACAGTCGTGATTCGGTAGCACCTCAGCTTTGTTTCCTCATCTTTCTTCTTCTTCTCTCTTAATTCTCTCAACTCCCTCAAGTACTAAACCTTGGAACCTCTCCTCAACCTCCCTAGCACGCCTATTTATAGGAAAATGGGCACTTGGGGCAATGGCAGCTCGCCCAAGCGAGTTGATGGTTACTCTTGAAGTAACTGGCTCACCTAGGCGAGTTGTTTCCTTCACCCTGAAGTAATTTGGGGGCCCTGGCGAGCCAGAGGCTAGCCTGGGCGAGCTAGGGTCCAGGAAACTCAATGAAAATACCCTTTTGGCCCTCTTTTTTGGTATTTTTTGCATTCCTGATTGAAACATTGAATGGTTCCTTGATTTGCACTGTAACTGGCGTTCAGAACTGTAAGTCGACTAGCAAGGATCAAAAGATCAACGAACGATAGTCCCCGGACGAAATTAGAGTATGACAACTTTCAATGGGATACATCTATCAGTAATGAGCTAAACTAGCCACGTTTGAATCATATGCCTAATGGATTACTAAATGCACCATTACAATGAAAAAAGATTGAGTGAAAATCTTCTCTAGCTAAAAAGATTAAGGGAAAAACTTCTCTAGCTGGCCCAATGTTTTTGCTATTCGATGCTCCAAATTATTCTCATTAAGTAGCTTACCACATAGTTCCTTGAAGAAATGACAAAGATCAACTATAGCAAAACTCATTGTGTTAGGCAAAAAACTTTGCATAGCAATAGGAAGAAACTCTTGCATTAAAAGAAGGTAATCATAGCTTTTGAGACCAAATATCTTGTGTTGCTCGACTTGTACACATCTTGAAATATTAGACAAATATTCATTTGAGGCTTTTATTGGTTTGAGATCTTCCATAAACATTTCTTTCTCATTTGATTTCATTTGACAACAAGCTCTAGGAAAATATTGTTTACCTTTACTTTGATGTATCTTCAGATGAATTTGACCGCTAATTTTCCTGTCTACATGGTTATAGAGTGCCTTGTCATTACCCTTTAATTTTCCCTCTAAATTCAACATTGTTCAAATAATGTTATTGCAAACTATTTCTTTTTGAATAACATTATATTGCCAATAAGACAATGAGAACAAAATGCTTTTCTTTATCCATGGTAATTCACTCCCAAATCCATGATCTTTCAATTGTCTCAAAGCAATAGTTCCATTAGATAGCTCAAGTGGAGCTCTAAATTCTTGGGGTCCATCAAAACCTGTTGTATTGTATCTCCATTTATGGTTATACTCTAACCAACGACGATGACACATGTAGTAAAACAGTCTACCATAATGCAACCACTTTGAGGTAGTTTCAAAACCACAACATGGATAAGCATACCGACCTTTAGTACTCCACCCAAATAATGTGAAGGTCAAAAATAAAAATCAGGATATTGACGATCAAAATCCTTCCAATCAAGAGAATCGACTAGATGTCTCATGAGCTCATCTTTAGTTTGACCATCCTTATGCCATGTTATAGAAGAAGTTATTTTTAATGATAGAAAAAGTCTTTGGAGCCTAGGTATAAGAGGAAACCAACAAAGAATCTTTGCAAGTATCTTTTTCCTACCTTCAGCATTATCTTATTTGTCCTTCCATCTTGAGAAAGTACATATGGGGCATATTTCAACATCTGCCAACTCCTTCCTATACAATACACAATTGTTGGGACAAGTATGGATTTTTTTCAAATGATAGACTCAATCTTGAAATAATCTGTCTCATAATATGATTTGGGCAAAGTATTTTCTTTTTTCAATGCATTGCCCAACAATTCCAACAACATTGAAAAACTTTTGTCAAACCACCTATTTAGACACTTTAAGTGGCGTAAGTGTATGAAGAAGGATAGTTTTGGGAACTTCTTATGACCAGGATAAAGGTTTTGCTCAGCATCCTTTAAGAATTGATATGCGTAACACCCCATTTTCGTAAAATAAATAAAAAGAGTTTTATTTAAAAATTAATAAAGTTTTTTTAGAAATTAAATAAATGAGAAAAAAGGGTTTTTGTTAATTAAAATAAGGGTTTGATAGTATTAGAATTGAGTAAAATGATGTTTTAGAACATAAGGAGATGTTTTAATTGGTTATTTATTTAATGAAATAGTAAAATAGAGTTCTTTTTTATAAAATAATAAAGAAAGACATATTAGGTCAGTTTTTATATTTACGATATGTTTCTACGCTCTCTCTCTTTCTCCCAAATTCGTTCTCCCTTCTTCCTCTCTCAAACCCCTCTATTTTCTCGCATACACCCAAACCCATCCCAATAAAACTATGATCTCAGACTCATTAACCATTGGATCGTCCGACCAATTGGAGACCACCTTTGGAACATATTTTTGCACATTTCCACCGTTGGGATTTAAGAATTAATGTCTGTAAAGAGATAAATTCCCCTCTCACGGAGACATTGAAATTGAGGCTCCAATTCTTTCCCCTTCTCTCTAACGCTTGGAAACCCTAGTAGAGGAACCTTGGGGGTAAAAACACTTGGTTTGAGTGCTCCTTTAAGCCTATGTTGATCCCATATGGTTGGAGCATTCTCACAAAAAAGAGTGACCCTGATTGGTCACCTTATGATTTCACTTAGTGAGAGTGACCTAACATACCCATTGTGTGGCGTGTCTTGTTATGTACTCATAGGTGTCCTGGTGTTGTTTTTCACTGACACGGTACCACATTACATATAGGATTGAGTCTTAGTGTATCTATTACATAACACTTGTGTAATGATCATCGTGACTTGTTATGTGATGGTGTGTAATGAATTGTATAAGTGTGAGATGTGATTTTGTATTTGAGATGTGTTGTCTTGAATATGTGATTAATCATGAAGGCGTGGAATGTGATTTGTGATTAAATTCTTGGACAAGTGATGTAATGTGTCGAGTGTTGAAATGATGTGAACTATGCCAAAGTTGAGCCTTGTTATATTTATATTATTATTGTTTTATTTATATCATACATGTATGCTTCTGTTTATCTCTATTCGTTGAGGAATGTGATGACTCACTCCCTGTGTGTTGTTTGTGTTTGGATCTTGTGATGATCTCGAACCTTGTGTTCATGGAGCAGATGGTTAGGTTGATTGCTTTGAAGAACCTCATGCGGGAGGATGCTAGGACACAATGCTATGATAGGATGTGATATTGGGACATAAGTTTTTGTTTTAATTGCATGATGTTTCAAACATGTTATTTTATTTTATTTTATTTTGCTACTTAACTTAAGTTCTTTTGTAAACTTGAACAACCTTTTTTGAGCCGAAAATGTTTCTGATAAATTTTATTTGGTAATAGTGAAACAAATGTGGGTCTTTTATTCACGTGGATTTACTTACGTTTTATTGAATACAATTAATTTAATTAGATTCCGCGTTTTATATGTTTTTCTCATTTATATGCATGTTGGGGTAGAGGGTCTCACAATATGTCTTATCTAGATTGTTTCCATCTTTAGATTGTTGAACATTGTGTTCATTTGTAAATGCTCTAGAATCCCCACCCTCAACATATGCATCATCACTCTCATTATTTGTATGCATTGCAAAAGCCCCATAAATCAATATATCCATGTCATGATCAAACTCCTCTTCTCCTTGAGGTGTCCTCACAAAATTAGAAGATCCAACTTGTTCCCCATGAAATATCCAATTAATATATCTTTTTAGAAACCCATGATTGATTATATGTTTATAAACATCCCCCTGAGAACGTCACTTGTAATTGACACATTTGGTACAAGGGCATAAAATTTTTTCATCCTTAGACGATCTTTCAAAAGGAAAATCAAGAAAATCTATAACTTCTCTAATGTACTTCTCTTTATTTAAAGAGATTTCACATATCCAACTCTTGTCCATTTGACACACCAAACTTAGAAATATATGAAAATTAAAAAAAAATAGTAATTAGTGTACAATGAATTCCAAGTAAACATGTTAAACTTGTTTATGAGTAGTCATAATCCTAACGAGTGCATCTAACTATCTAAGCATTCCTAGCACCTTGCTATCTTAAGAGTGGTGAATAAATCCATCATTTACGCATTGAGATGCTTTTTTTTTTTTACTACTGTCCCACTGACTTACCATTTGCATTTACTAAGAGATAATGATTTTTTTATGTGGAAGTGCATATAATTAATTTTGTTTAGGACCTAGTCACAAGTCTCACATGCGTACTACTTTTAACATAGCCAAAAACAAGAATAGTCTAAATTAGAAGAAAGTACATGTTGTTCAAGTTGCAATGAAGATTAATCCAATGGCTGGTTGTATTTTTTCTCTTGCAATTCCCTAATCAAATCAAGGGTTATTTTCGGTTTTCACTTCCTATCATCGAATGCACAATAAAACTCAAAGGCCTAAACCACCCCCACCCACAATGCACACTCGTGCACCCACTCAAATCTCATTAAAATTTTATGCTTTTTACTTACATCGAAAAAATAAGAAAATAAACAGAATAGTTTCTATCAAATAAAGGCTCATATAATATATCTTAAATAAGATAGAAATGACACTCTTTTAGTCTATGAACAGTTTCTAGAACCAACCTGAAGAAAATTAAGGATGTTGATACTTTCTCACATATACTGAGCCTTTTTTGTAGCTACTGGCCACAATTCCCCCAATGAAAATTTAACCATTGGCATAGTACTAAAACACTCACTTAATATTTTGGTGAGATATATGACATTTACAAGCAAAATTAAGGGTGTATTTCCAAGAACTAACAAGGAGATTAAGAACTTCCAGAGAACTAGGATCCAGAAGCACATTAACTTTTTACCATTTTTTCATAATATTAAATGTGACACCCTCTACCCCTCACATATATACTAATAAGGAATAAAAAAATTCAAATATTAATTAAAAGTATTTTTAAAACATTTTTTTTAAACAAGTCTTTCAAAGGGGAAAAAGGCTCACATTCATTTTCTTCTACATCATATTCAAACTTGTCCAAATAAATAATAAAGTATTCTCGACTCAACAAGGTCGTCTAAGCTTCATACAATTAATATAGAACCTATATCCTAATGTCACATCCTATCAGAGCGTTGTGTTCCCGTGTCCTCTAGCATGAGGTTCTTCATAGTCATCCACCTATTCATCTGCTCCCCCGAACACAAGTTCAAGATCATCACAGGATCCAAACACAACAACACACAGGGAGTGAGTTATCACATTCCTAGCTAATAGAGAAACAAGACAATTAAATATACATATTATATAAATGAGATACCACTTGCTTAAACATAGCTCACGTAACTTCACCACTTCGTCATTCAAAATTCACTTTTCAATTATCAATCACATTACACAAGAATCCCACACTTTGATCAAGATATAATAACACATCAATTAGCAAGCATATGCAATAGTTATGCTAAGACTCAATCCTATATGCAATGTGGTACCATGTCAGTGAAAAACCACCCTGGGGCGCTTAGGAGTACATAACAAGACACACCACACCATGGGTTTGTCAGGTCACTCTCACTAAGTAAGATCATAGGGAGACCAGTCAGGGTCACGATGTTTTGCGAGAATGCTCCAACCTTATGGGATCAGCATAGGCTTAAAGGAGCACTCAAACCCGGTGACCCCCAAGGCCTACACTCCGAAGAGTCCGTTAGGGCCTCTCCCTCCTGATTCAGGTCCAACCCCTAAAATAATTTTTTTTACATGCAGACACTGCTCATGAATTATACAATACCCATGACCTTACACTCGTGTTTTAAACACGTTCAACACAATTGCGCTACGATTTAACACTGTTTCCTAAATAGGAAACCTACATTTTCTCTTTAACACTGCGCATCAACGCTTTTCTCAAGATAACGCTGGTCGGGTTATTGTACAATTCATAGCTTACAGCACAAGTAATTTCACATCAAGTGTTAACTACACACTTATCCACAAGTAGAACTCATTCACAATTTCACATCTCATAGTATCACAATTTACCATCACATGTTTACACGTATCTCACAAATTAACACATGTTGAACTTTACACTTATACTCAATCTCAATAACAATATTATAATCTCAAAGCAACATGTTCTTCTACAATTCATCACATACTCACAATTTGAATCATCATTTCATATCCTCAATATAACAATTTATATAAAAGACTATCACAACATTAGGACTAAAACCCTTAAATAATATTACACAATTATATCAAAATCATATGTCAAAATATACAAATATCAAGAGCACAATTTATCAAGCAATTTTCATTAGGACATCAATATTTTATTTATAATCATAAAGGAAAAATTGCAATTTAATAAACATCTCAAAATAAAACCCCAATTTAATCCTCTAAGGATCCCTACACATGTGCTCACTAAGCCCCAACTGTGAATAACTCATCCCTTACCTCTAAGCGGACTCACGTGTCTTCAGCCAGCGATAGCAACATCTCTAGCGGTTCCCTGAAATTCTTTCAATTATTCCTCCGACTGCTCCGATAGAATTCCCAAACGTCATAGAGACGGAGAAGAGATTGAAACCTCCACTTGTACTGTCTTCATGCGATTCCTTTTTCTTCCTCCACAAATATTGTCTCGCAAATCCCAACGGTGGAAGCGTGCGGAATTGAATTTCGAACAACATATCCAAATTTCATGAAAATCCAACGGCTAACGAAACCGGGATCATAGTTTTACCGAGACAGTTTTGGGTTTATGCGGGAAATTAAAATGCTACAATGCGAAGGGCTTTTCTCTAAGCTCAGATATGATTTTTAAATTCCCAACGGTGAGAATGTTTGGAATTGGGTTGCGAACATGATACTCAAATTTCACGACGATCCAACGGTGAACGAGTTCGAGATCGTCGTTTTAATGAGACAGGTTTGGTGGGCTGCGAGAAGAAGAAAGGGTTTTGAGAGGAGAAGAGGAAAAACGAAAATGAGGCCAAAAGGAGGCAGACTTAACATAACTATTTATACCTACGGTACTCAGCCTATTATTTGCTCTATATTTATTTATTTATTTATTTTTACTAAAAAGCTTTTTAAATTTATTTACGAAAAATTGGGATGTTACAATAAACACAGTGGCACAATGCATAGCAAGAGCATGCATAATCAACAAGTACATAAATGAAAGTGTATAAGAAAATGTGATAGCAAAAGTTGTGCATAGAGGAACCTCGTAGAAACCAAAGCTTATGTAGAGCTCCAACACAAGAACCTATAGATTTCAGAGAGAATGTAAGATTCAGAATAGAAGAGAATGTATGCATGCATGCAATTTAGGGAAATCGGAGAATGTAAGATTCAGAATAGAAGATTTCCAAACCTAACCTTAGGGGAATTGGAGAGAAACTCAGGCTCGAGAGCAAATGTAGAAAACTCACAAAGAGTTTTTAAATCTGAAGAAATTCGAAGTATAGCATGAGAGAACTCACGAAGTGTTGTTTAAATTTGAGAAAAGTGAAGATAAATGTGAAGGAGTGTTTCTTGCACGTTTATAAATTGCGGGAAGAAAATATTACTTAAGCTTCTAATCGATTCTAAACTAGCGACAACAAGAGACGCAATTCATTTTTTAAAAGATTTATGAGGATTTCTTGTCGTACTTTCTCTTCAAATAAAAACAAGTATGCTTAATTGCATCTTTACTCCTATTTTTTTATTTTTTTTATTTTTGTTGTTGAATTTTACCTTAACCTTTTGAAAAACTTATGATTTTATCTTTTGTAGTAGAACTGATGTGATCGCGTAAAAGTTGAAAATAAAATTTATTGAAAAAGTTAAAAGTAAAAATTATCAAAAAAAAACTGAAGTAAAAACTACAATTATCAAAAAGTTAAAGGTAAAATTTATAGGGGTATAATTTATCAAAAATTAAAAAAGTTAGGAATAGAAAATGCAATTAAACTAGACAATTATTTCCAAAATGACCAAAACCAAACGTATTTGAATATCAACCTTTCTCAATTTACTTTCACATAAAAACCAACACTGGTCCTCTCATCAAAGTGATTTCGAAATTCATTTGGAGGGCGTTATTTGGGAGTCATAGAAGCTATGCTGATTTCAAGTGGTTCTCACTTTTATTTTGCTATATCTACATGTGTTCTCTCATGGCCTTTGTTACATTTCTGGATTTGAATATTAATTATGAATTTGAAGCTGTTTATTGATTTGATTGTTATAGTGTTGGACTTGCAGGTTGCATCACAACCAAGGATCTAAGAACTGTTACGCATTCATTGGGGAAAAACCCAAACTGAGGCAGAGCTTCAATACATGATTAGATAGATGCCAATGGGATACCATTAACTTCCCTGAGTTCCTATACCTCATGGCCAGGAATATGATGGACACTGATTCTGAGGAAGAAATAATGCATTCGAGTAAAGTTTTCGGTCATCCTCATAAAAGAGGCTATGCTTCGAGTTAGAATGTAGACTATATTATTAGTCTATATGCTACTAGATATACTGGTCTCAGATGGCCTTCTAGAAGAAGCAAAGGCAGCAGCCAAAGGAGCTCTCAATTTTGATGAGATAATTATTAAAAATCTCAACAAAAGACATAGAAATAACTTTTAACATAATCAATAAATGGAAAAAATGGGTGCTAACTTATAGAATGCAATTTGAGAGAGAAAAGAGAGCAATTGAAAATTTTATTACATATGAATTGAGGACTGTAATATAGAGTTATTATATACTAGGTTCTGTTAGATCAAACAACAATACTATGAACTTGTGATTATTGATTTACAACACCATACCTCCACCACTGGTGAATGAGATATGAACCTAATACTTCGTGAAAACTACCTAAACCCTCCTCCAATCACTCAGGCAATTCTAATGGCTCGTGCCTTCTTCAATAGTAGCGGCAGGACTGTACAACAGGAGTTGAAAAGTGCACAAGCACATGTTGCCAGTCAAACAATTGATGACTTACAACACCATGCCTCCGCCAATGATGAATGATATTTGAACCTAATACTTTGTGAAAATTACCCTCCATCACTTGGCTGCCGATCCTAATGGGGTGCCTGTTATGTTCCTGGGCAGGATGTCGAGTCAATTGTTGAGCAATGGTAGCAACATCATGTCCTGTTTTCAATAATTGAGCAATTTCTTCAAATGCTGAAGTATTCTGAATAGAATGCCTAATTATGTCGACAAGACTATCCAAATTGTGTTCAACATATGGGTGCCTCGAGTTCACCAATAGACGAAGGTTGTTTGCAGTGACAGGCATCTGTTTAGCTGTGAAACACGAAAATAAAAATTAAGTTTACATGATACAGCCAACTTTCTAAAGAGATAAAAAAGTATATAAATATTTACACAAGTTTCTTTTACCAATTTCAAGAATTGATTTATTTGGCAATACATATCCCGTGCTATCATCCTTTACACGGGCAACAAAGTCACGCCATTTAAACAAACCCTGCATGAGCCATGTAAATAGAATGTAAACTACAATAGATTTTGAGAATAGAAATTAGAAAGTAAGGAAATACTAATTGAATGCAATATAAATATACAACACACCATGTCTTTGATTTTTGGATACTATTATGGATTTCGTTGAAAAATAAAAACATGTAAAAAGGACTCATACCACAGAATAAAATCTGATGGTACATAAAGGCCATTAGAATTTCTAGGTATCCAAACCAAACTCTTTCAAGATATATAGAGAAATCAATGTGCTACAACAAAGTTTATCTCAAAGGACTTCTTATTTGAAATTTTTTTTTATTCATTTCAAAAATAGTGGTGGACGGAAAATAAAGCAGCCCTTTGTTCCTTATTTAAATAATCTTTGTATTACAAAATAGAAATTGAAGAGTAACTTACCGAAACAATGACTAGTTGTTGAGCAGTGAAACCAGCGCCTTGCAACCTGTACCAAAAGAATATAACACTCCTTACTTATATACAAACCAATAAAATATTGAAATAATTACAACTGAAAGGGTAACAAACCCGTATATACGAAGGAAGGATTTCTCTGTCAGAAGTTATTTTTCATATAGGCGCATGCAGACCTTATAACTGCACTTGTAGACCTATAATTCAAAAGAAATTCTAGTCATGTGACAAAAATATTCAATGAGTCAACCATATAGATTTTTGTGTTACCTTTCAATTAATTAAAGTATTGAAAAAAAAATTAATTTTTGTACCGAGGAAAGGTCAAAAGGTCTCATGAACCATTGCAAGAAAGCAACAAGAGTAAAAGTTCAAGCTATTGTGAGACAAAGTAGTCCAAGGGAACACCCAATGGTTTGTGGCAAGGATAGATAAGCTCGTGTAATTAGTTTGATATCATGCTCATCTAATTAGTTTGATCTCAACGTGTCAATTATGAAGCAACTAAAATATGTTTCTGGACTCTATAAAATAGATGCTCTACTAAATCAATTTTGTTGATAAACAAAATAGCAATGAGAAATAAATAATTACCTCTACCAGTGGAGCGTCAACACTTTCAGGCTCATTAAGCATGGAAAATAACTCAATCCTCATTAAATCATATATGTATAGCAGATAATGTGTATCTTCTCTAGCATATCTGTCATCAAAAATAATAATTCAATAAATTACAGTAATTAGGGTGTCCATGACAGTATACTGGTAACTATCAAGCTAAAAGCAAGCTCAAAGAATAAATTATTTTGAGGGAGGGGAAAATGAAAGAAGATTTGTCATAACATTAAACATCAACATTCTTGTAACATTTTTAATTTGCTTATTTTACTACAGATAAAATTCTCCCAAGTTTGTAAGGTGTTAAGTACAGAATAGAAACTTCATTATGAATTATAAAACTTGTTATGCACTGTAGCCTTAGGGCAGTTGCAGGTCAACCCTGCTAAAATACAGGGGAAATGGCATACATCCTAGGACTACCAGATTCTATGGGTTTTGTTTGCTGAACAATACCACAAAGTCATATTACTAATTACAACCACAGTACATTTTAGAAAACCAAGGCAGTTAAAATCTAGCCCTGCAAAAAGAATAAGCGAATAAAACAAAAGGAATGATCAAAAGGAGGATCAAATGTGATAAGTTCAAAAATATTTTTATACCTTACCATTTCATAAGGAAGGGGGCGTAGTCTCCAATCTGCACTCTGCTATCTGCAAGTAGTTCACTTGTAAACCTTCCAGAATTTAATTTAAAAAACAGAAAAAATCGTCCGAGAAAGTTCAAGTGTAAAAATAAAGACAGCATACTCCTTGTTTGCAGTAATGTCGCAAAAATGACAAAGAAGATACTTCAAACTCCTCCTCTCCAATTTTAACACCTTTGAAGCCTAATAAATTCAATTAAAATATATTAGTCTCCATGATATAATGAAAAAAATATTATAGTAATAAATTGAAAACATATGAATGTGATCAAGGAATATAGATTATGGTGATAAGAAATCACGTGCATCGTTTTATCAAATTTTTCAGGTTGCTAAACAAACTAATACAATTTGTTGCCTTCATAAATAATATGGGAAATAATTTAATATTGAATGAATAGTTGGTTCATTTTAAGCAAACCTGATGAGTGTCAAACAAATTACAAATGTAGATTCCAAAGTCTCGTTGAAGCCACATGACATCATTGTCCGCTCCATGCATAACCCAATTAACCATAAATAGGGTCAAAAAAATGAAACAAATATGATGAATTGAAAGAAAAATCAATCATGTGCCACTAACTTTTCTATTGGAAAGGTCCTTGAAGACTTCCCTCAAATAGGGCCCAATAGAACTGTGAAGTTTCAAAGTGTCAACAATAAAATCTTCAGTCCTTGTTGAGATTTGCATCAGGCAAGTCAAGCCTTGGAAAGTGCGATATTGATTATGCTCCAAATCAACCTAAATATTACAGATCATAAATCATTATATATAGTTGCACACATAATAGGTCAAGAAGGAAAGTTCAAAGTAAATCTTAATGCACAATGAAGTGATGTTTGTTATTACTGCAAATTCATCAGCAGAATGCAGCATACTCAATGGGGGTGCTTTCAAATCTTGGACGGTCTCCACAAGCTTGAAAGGGGTGCTTTCTATTGGGGGAGGCTTCGCTGGCACAACATCCCCAACATCTGTATCAACAAAACTCATAACAGTTCACTGGCACAACATCCCCAACATCTGTATCAACAAAACTCATAACAGAGAGGCTTTCCTGAAATAAATAATCCAATATTTGTTAAGAAGAGAATTGTTATTTTGAGGTCATTCAATGAATATATAATGGCATACTCAATGATCAAATATTACATAAGAATGATATCATATTACAATAGAATGGCATGCACATACAGTTTTTGTTTTTTTTGTTTTAACGAGCTTATATATATATATATATGCAAAAATTGTAAGCAAAGTATTGTTGGAGTATGAATTCATCAAAAAAAATCACGCACATACACTTTTCCAAGAACGAGAGAGAGAAAGGGGAAAACAGTTACAACATAAATTATTTCTGTTTTTTTGTTATTATGATCAAATACACGAAATGATATTATATCAACTAGTTTTTTATGCCACTGAAGTAGCACGTGGCTAATACTCAATCAACACAATTAGTATGTGGTTCAACATATAGGAGAGTACTTATTAAACGTGGCAATATCTATATCAATCAATAACTAGCTTATTTATTCTATTGAGTTTAACACACCCCCTTAAGCTAGTTTCCTGCTATCAACAATATTCAGCATGCTTCTCTGTTTCTTGAAGGTTTCAGATTTCAAGGACTTGGTAAATATATCTGCAAGCTGATCTTCTGATCTGCAGAACTTCAACTTGAATTTTCCCTTCGCAACTTGGTCTCTTATGAAATGAAATTTGGTTTCAATGTGCTTTGATCTTCCATGTGCAATTGGATGTTTGGCTAACTTGATTGCAGATTTGTTATCTACATATAGCTCAACTGGACCTTCTTCTTTGATCTTCAGTTCCTGCATCAAAGTATCAAGCCGCACTGCTTGACAAGCTCCCATTGCAGCAGCAATGTATTCAGCTTCGCACGATGAAAGTGCAACCATAGATTCCTTCTTCAAGCTCCAAGAAATTGGTGTTGAATCAATTAGAAAAACAAACCCAGCAGTGCTCTTCCTATCACTTTTGTCTCCACACCAATCAGCATCTGTATAGCCATATAGATTTCTTGTATTTTCACTATGGTTAATGGGCATCAAAATTCCATAACCAATTGTTCCTTTCACATATCTCAATATTCGTTTTGCTGCATTGAGATGTGATACTCTAGGCCTGTCCATAACTCTGCTAATCAGACCAACACTGAAAACTAGATCAGGTCTGGTGTTGCAGAGATATCTCAATGCCCCAACAATCCTTCTAAACTCAGTAGCATCTACTAAGTCCTCTTCACTATCTCTATCAAGCCACAATCCAACTTCTGCAGGTGTTTCAGCACTGTTACAGTGTTGCATATTGAATCTATGTAGAATATCAGTAGCATATTTTTGCTGTGTGAGAACAATTCCCTCACTACACTTCTTGAATTCAATTCCAAGAAAATATGACAACTCACCCAGGTCAGTCATGTCAAACTCATCCATCAGATTTTTCTTAAATTCATTCACTTTTGCTTCATTGTTTCCTGTCAATAACAGATCATCAACATAAAGGCATAGCATCATAATGTCTTCACCCCCTGACTTCACATACATTCCATCCTCAGACCTACATTTCACAAAACCCAAATTGGTCAAGCTCTTATCTATTTTCATGTTCCAAGCACGTGGTGCTTGTTTCAACCCATATAAAGCCTTCCTTAATTTGAACACCTTGCTCTCACTGCCTTTCACTACAAACCCAGGTGGTTGATCAATGTACACTTCTTCTTGTAAATCACCATTCAAAAATGCTGATTTTACATCAAGTTGATGTAGTTTCCACCCTCTCAAACTTGCATGTGCCACCACCACTTTCACTGTCTCTAATCTAGCCACAGGTGCAAATACTTCATAGTCAATGCCCTGCCTTTGGAGAAATCCCCTTGCTACTAATCTCGCCTTATACCTCACCACTTCTCCTTTGGGATTTACTTTCACCTTATACACCCACTTCACTCCAATGGCTTTCTTATTCTTTGGTAGTTCCACTAACTCCCAAGTATTATTCTTTTCTATGGAATTAAGCTCTTCATTCATAGCTTTAATCCATTTCTTATTCTGCATTGCTTCTTCCACTGTGAGTGGCTCAGATTCAGCTAGTAGTGCAAAATGCACTATCTCTCCTTCATCATTAATTGCACCATCATTCAACAATTCAAAATCATTTAATCTTTGAGGGACTTGTCTCTGTCTCAAAGATCTTCTTGGCCCCTCAGCACTGCCTTCTCCAATTTCATTTTCCTGCACAGTCACAGAGTCACTGTCTTCAAGTTGCAATTCAACTTGATTCTATTTTTCTATCTCTGGTGTGACATTCCACTCCCAATCCTTGCTTTCATCCGCCACTACATCCCTGCTTATCACTATCTTGTTGTTCATTGGATTCAACAATTTATAACCTCCAGTTGAGTGATATCCAATCAATATCATCATTTCTCCTTTATCATCAAGCTTAGTTCTCAGTTGGTCAGGTACATGTCTATAACAAATAGATCCAAACACTCTGAGGTGAGACACACTTGGTTTCACTCCTGTCCAAGCTTCCTCAGGTGTTATATTTTCCAATTTCCAAGTTGGGCTTCTGTTCAAGATGTATGCAGCAGTGTTCACAGCTTCTCCCCACAAATATTTTGGTAGTTTCTTGCTCTTTAACATGCTCCTCACCATGTTCAACAAAGTTCTATTCTTCCTCTCAGCTACTCCATTATGTTGAAGAGTGTATAGAGGTGCTACTTCATGTGTGATGCCTTCTTTCTCACAAAATTCAGCAAACTCAGCAGATACATATTCACCCCCACTATCCGTTCTTAATATCTCTAAATTCTTTCCACACTGTTTCTCCACTGAAACTTTGAATTTCTTGAATACTTCAATCACATCACTCTTCCTCTTAATCAAGTAAATCCAAAGTTTTCTACTAAACTCACCTATAAATGTAACAAAGTATTTGTTACCTCCAGGAGTCATATGTTGAATTGGTCCACATACATCAGAAAAAACAACTTGCAGCTTCCTCTTGGATCTTGTGGATACATTTTGATTGAATGAGTTTCTGGACATCTTGCTTTTTATACATTCTCCACATACATCATTTGGCACCTTGATATGAGGAATTCCTTTCACTATTCCCTTACTCTGTAACCTATTCAGATCAGTGAAGTTTAAGTGACCATAACGAAAATGTCATAGCCATTCTTCCTTGTCAATTGTTGATGCTAAACACTATTGCACTAGAACATCTAGCTCAGCTTTAAATGTTCTATTCTTTGACAAATTTGCTTTAATCAACAATCTCCTCTCATTGTCATACACCTTCATGGCACAATCCTCCAACACCATCTTGTACCCTTTCTCCAGTAGCTGTCCAATGCTCAAAAGATTGCTCTTCATTCCTAGAACATACAACACTCCATAAATAAAGCATTTAGATCCATCTCTCTTCCTGATCATCACCTTTCCTACACCTTCAACCTTCATAGTCTTGTCATCAACAAACCTCACCCTGCTTTTGACAGTGAAATCTATCTCAACAAACCATTCCTTCTTTCCTGACATGTGTGTTGAACACCCAGTGTCAAGGAACCAGTTACACCATGATCACAATCATCCTTCACAATCACCATATATAACACTTCTTCTATATCTACTTTCTCCTTTCTCACTTCTTCCACTCCATCATCAGTCATCACCAATTTCCTCCTCTACTGCCATTAACAGAATTTCCTCCTTCTCATCTTCTTCTTGAGCCAATCTTGCATCAGTGTGGCTTGGATTACTATAGCATTCATCAGCAAAATGACCGTATTTCTCACAATTATAGCATTGAATATGACTCTTATCAGTTTTTCTTCCTCCTCTTACACCTCTTCCTCTACCACCTCTTCCACCTCTTCTTCTATAATTCTCACTGCTATTGTTCTTTTATTCACTATTGTAATTATTACTAGAGTTTCCTCTACCAAAGTTTGAGTTACAATTGTTACCTCTGCCTTTTCCTCCTCTGTAATTGTTTCTACTTCTGCCACGTCCTCCTTGACTGTCACGACTTCTGTTTCCACTTTCTGCCATGAGTGCTTGTTCAGTGCTAGGCTTCACAGACTTCCTCTCATTCATTCGTTGTTCATGTGCTTCAAGTGATCCTTGAAGCTCCTCCAATTTTAGCGTTGATAGATCCTTCGATTCTTCAATCGCTACCATGACATGATCAAATCACGAATGCACCGATCGTAATATCTTCTCAACAATCTTCTCATCAGACAGAGTTTCACCACACGATTGCATTTGATTTGTCATGGTTTGAACACGAGTGAAATAGGTAGCAATTGTCTCACTCTCTTCCATGCCTGGCAATTCATACTGTCGCCTTAGAGTTTGAAGCCGTACTTTCTTCAATTTCTCACCGGCGTAGGAACTTGCGAGAACATCCCACGCCGCTTTGCTTGTCTCCGATCTCGCAATTTTCTCAAAAATTGCTTGATTCACACACTGATGCAGAATGCACAAGCCTTTGCAATCCTTCTTCTTCGCATCTCTATATATCGCTTGTTGCGCAACGGTTGGATTCGCCAGCAACGGATCTAGTCCGTTCACCACCAGATCCCACACATCTTGATAACCGAGGATCGCCTTCATCTTCATACTCCACTGATCGTAATTTCTCTCATCAAGAACCGGAAAGTTCGCCAGAAAGTTTCTGTTCGTCGTTGCCATTGATAAGGTTCCTCACCGCCTCTCGTGTTTTCACTCGCTTACCATCTCTCGTGTTTAGGTTTCACTCACCAGTCTTTCAATCGATGATCACACTTCAACAACCTGCTTTGGATACCATTTGTTGGAGTATGAATTCATCAAAAAAAAATCACGCACATACACTTTTCCAAGAACGAGAGAGAGAGAGAAAGGGGAAAACAGTTACAACGGAAATTATTTCTGTTTTTTTGTTATTATGATCAAATACACGAAATGATATTATATCAGCTAGTTTTTTCTGCCACTGAAGTAGCACGTGGCTAATACTCAATCAACACAATTAGTATGTGGTTCAGCATATAGGAAAGCACTTATTACACGTGGCAATATCTATATCAATCAATAACTAGCTTATTTATTCTATTGAGTTTAACAAGTATACCCAAACCCTCCACTACGCCAATGATAGGGTTTGCAAGCGAGACACGGAACTAAATCGTTGATTAAAAAAAGTATCAAAACCCAAAACAAAATAAAAACCAAGAAGATAATTTTTGTGTGCCCATTGGGTTAAATGGAAAAAAACTCACCAGTGGGTGAATAAACCGTTTCTCTCCATGACTCCACTTTAGCTAAACGTGATTGAATGGTAGGTTGGTATTGTCAACAAAGATGTTGTACTCATGTTGTGGCTTCTTAATGGTTGATATGTGGAACGGCATTTAGGTTTGGTCTGTCCCATGATTGCTCTTACTACTTTGTGTTTTGTCTCACTCTGCCTCTTTTGTCGATTGATTTAGTGTAGCTGATGGATGATGAATGGAGAATGAACCAAGAAAGAGCGTGAACAAGGAATCACGAAAGAGACTGAACAGTGAACTAAGAAGAAGAAAGAATCGCGAACGAAGAACTATCAGCGAAGCAACAATTATTTATAGTTGATGGGTTTGGTGGATCTGACCATTTGAGTGTTTCTTATTGCCGCCTTTTAAAAAGATAAGATAAATCAAGAATAGTTAAAAGTTATTTGGGAGAGAGATATTAGTAGTTTTTTTTAAAAAAAAATTCACATCATTTTAATCGAATTAAAAAAATATATTTTGTTTGTCACATAAGACAAAACTTAATGTTATTTGTGAAAATTATGTGAGAAGAGACTTAAAAACAAGTTTTTTTTTATAGAATATAAAAACTAAATTAAATTATATGAAACTTCAAGAACTTAAAAAAAAAGATTTCACAAAAATAATCAAAATAAAAACATACTTTTCCGAAAAAATATATAACTATTACTCTTGCTATAAAATTAATAATTAACTTGCCAAAAGATTTCACAAAAATAATCAAACAAAAAACATATTTTTCCAAAGAAAATATATAACTATTACTCTTGCTATAAAATTGATAATTAACTTTGTAACATCCCAATTTTCGTAAACTAGATTAAAAAGGATTGTTATTTATAAATAAATAGAATTTTAAAAAAAATGATGAGATTTTATAAATAAATAAATAAGAAGATATAATTATTAATTAAAATAATGATTTGAGAGAAAATAAAAAGGTTATTTTTTTTATTTGTTTGATAGAGAATAAAATAAAGTTTGTTTTTATAAAATAATAAATAATAAATAAATAAATAGAGTAAATAATAGGTCGTAAATGCCCCTGGCTATAAATAACAACATGCTAGGTCAGTTTTCAGACTCCTCAGACTCCTCTGCCTCACAATTTTGTTTTTTCTCTCTTCTCCCAAAATCCTCTCTTTTTCCCGCATGCCACCTAACCTGTCTCATAAAATAACGATCTTGGACTCATTTACCGTTGGATCGTTGTAAAATTTGAGAAACACGTTTGCAACCCAATTACTAGCATTCGCACCGTTGGAAATTTTGATATTATGGCTGAGCTAAGAGAAATACCCCTCGCATTGTAGCATTTTCCTTTTCCGCAGAAACCCATAGTTGTCTCGGTAAAACTATGATTCCGGTTTCGTTAACCGTTGGATTTTCATGAAATTTGGATATGTTGTTCAAAATTTAATTTCGCACGCTTTCACCGTTGGGATTTGGGAGATAATATTTGTGAAGGGAGAAAAGTAAATCACATGATGACAGTACAAGTGGAGGCTTCAATCCCTTCTCTGTCTCGTTGACGTTTGGGAACTCTATCGGAGCAGTTAGAGGATAAAAATTGGAGGAATCTCAGGGAACCGCTAGAGATGCTGCTATCGCTGGCTGAAGACACGTGAGCCCGCTTAGAGGTAAGGGATGAGTTATTCACAATTGGGAACTAGTAAGAACATGTGTAGAGATCCTTAGAGATATCAATTGGAATGGGTTTTGGGGTGTTTTTGCAATTTCATTTTATCCTTATAATTATTACAATGAATTATATATGTTTGACAAACCAATTGTTGTGAAATTGATATGCTATTGTGTTGAGCGTGAATCCTATAAATTGAGTACTTTTTCTAATTAATATGAATTGATGAAATAAAGTAAGGAGAAATTTAGAGAGAGATATTGATTTTGTATTTTCTATTTTTCTTGTTGTTTAGGTTTTTATATATAATTCAAAAAATTAATATCATAATTGAAACTGACCAAAGTGTTCATATAATTATTTAGAATTTGTGCATTGAAAGCTTACTTTGAAATTTGTGATTTAATATGATGTATGCTAGTTTATATATAGAGAGGTAGTTATTTATATTAATAATTTATGTAAATAATATTGTAGAGTGTTACAGTATGATTCCAAAAATTATTAAGTGTTGGAGTTTGAGAATATTATGGTTAAATTTCATAAACGTGTGTATGTTGTACCTTATGAATATCATTGGGAATGTTATGAGATGGTTGATGTGATGTTATGAGATGTTAAAGTGTGGACATGATATTCGATTGTGAATAAGTGGATGTGTTTAACACTTGATGTTACATTAATTATATCGTGAGCTATGAATTATACAATAACCCGACCAGTGTTTATGCACAGTGTTAAAGAGAAAGTGTAGGTTCCTAGTTAGGAACCAGTGTTAAATTGTAGCGCAATTGTGTTAAACATGTTTGAAACATAAGTGTGAGGTCGTGGTATTGTATAATTCATGAGCAATGCTTATAAATGAAATATGTGATGAATTGTGGAATAATATGCTGCCTTGAGATTATAATATTGTTTTTGAGATTGAGTAAAAGTGTAAAGTAAAACAGGTGTTGAATTGTGAGATACGTGAAAACATGTGATGGTGGATTGTGACATTATGAGATGTGAAATTGTGAATGAGTTTTGGTTGTGAATAAGTGTGTGATTAACTCTTGATGTGACATTATTTGTGTTGTAAGCTGTGAATTGTACAATAACCCGACCAGTGTTATCTTGAGAAAAGTGTAAATGCACAGTGTTAAAGAGAAAGTGTAGGTTCCTATTTAGGAACCAGTGTTAAATTGTAGCGCAATATGTTGTACGTGTTTAAGACACGAGTGTGAGGTTGTGGGTATTGTATAATTCACTAGCAATGTTTGTGTGCTAAAATGATTTTAGGGGTTGGACCTGAATCAGGAGGGAGAGGCCCTGACGGACTCTTCAGAGTGTAGGCCTTGGGAGTCACCGGGTTTGAGTGCTCCTTTAAGCCTATGCTGATCCCATATGGTTGGAGCATTCTCGCAAAACATCGTGACCCTGACTGGTCTCCCTATGATCTTACTTAGTGAGAGTGACCTGACAAACCCATTGTGTGGTGTGTCTTGTTATGTACTCCTAAGCGTCCTAGGGTGATTTTTCACTGACATGGTACCACATTGCATATAGACTTGAGTCTTAACATAACTGTCTCATGCACTTGCTAATTGTTCATTATGAAATTGATGTGTTATTATATCTTGATCGGAGTGTGTGATTCTTGTGTATTGTGATTTATGATTGAAAGGTTTGATTGATGATTGAAAAGTAAATTTTGAATGACAAAGTGATGAAATAATGTGAGATATGCTAAGTAAATTGTATTTGACTACTATATGTTGTTTTGTTTCTCTCTAGTAGCTAGAAATGTGATAACTCACTCCCGATTTGTTGTTTGTGTTTGGATCCTGTGATGATCTTGAACCTTGTGTTCGGGGGAGCAGATGACTAGGTGAAGTGCTTAAAGGAACCTTGTGTTGAAGGACGTCGGAACACAATGCTCTGATAGGATGTGACAGCAGGACATAAGTTTTATATTAATTGCATAATGTTAGTCTATTTTATTTTATCTCACTGATTTAACAAAATATTTTTGTAAATTTTGACGGCCTTGTTTCGAGCCGAATATATTTTTAATAAGTTTTAATTGATAATAGTGAAGTGAATGTGAACGTTTTATCCGTGTGAATTTGGTTACCGATATTTTTTTATATGTTTTATTTATTTATATGTCGGGGTAGAGGGTGTCACAAACTTGCCAAAATCATTTTTTTATTAAAGATATCTGTCAATGTTAATATTGATAATTAATTAGATGTGATATTACGAATGGTATTAATAGATATTTATATAAAAAAAATCTGATGTAATGATATATTTAAATAATGATTAATAGAAACCTACATCAGTTGGTTTTGTTAAATAACCTAGCTTCTAATTTATTTAATTGTGAAAATATTTGTCTAACCAAATCAGATATTTTAAATTTTATTTCAGATCACTTGTATTATTGAGGTAAAGTATCCATTAAGTTTACTAATAACTAACATTTTTGTAAAAGAAACTACTCTTATCACTTTTAATGAAGTCTTTTTCTTAATTATATTTTTTTATTTATAATATTTGAACTTTAAAATTTTATTTAAGGGATCCAAACTTAATTCCAATTAGATGAACACACGTTGATATAGAACTTTTTATGAAAGCAAATTTTACTAGTTTCTAGCATTTTATTAACAAATTATTTCACCTTATGTTAATGTATATCAACATTTTAAAGTAATAAATAAATCAAATTAAAATAATATTTTAAAGAAAGTCATTTATCTATAACCTCCAATTTCGAATCTACAATCTATCTATTTATTTAGTTTTTTGAGGAATGATCTATCTATATAATCCATAATCTATGCAATCTATATTTATAATCTACAATATATACTCTAATTTTAGGAAAGTATTTATTGATTTTCGATATCTAAAATAATCAATACTTCTAAAAAATAAAATAATCAATACTTTTAAAAAATATAATATAAAGAGAAAAGAATTGAATTGTAGATCATAGATACTAAACATATTGAATATTTTCTTTATATATTTCTTACATTTAAAATAATTTTAGATACTGAATTTTTCATTTTTAAAAGCGCTGAAAATCATTAAATACTTCTTAAAATTAGAAGATATATTATAGATTATAATCTTTTTTTTATCAGACATAGATTACGATATTGTTTGCATAAATTTCACTATAAACACCTATTGAAGAAAATGAAATTGATTTGATAAGCTAAAATCAGCATATGTACTTCTAGGAGCTCATCTGGGACCTGTACAGGATTCAGTAGCATATAGTCTAACAAGTTTCAAAAACTAACCAAAATATATAATTCCAGACAAACAATTGCTAACCTAGAGAAGTGGCAAACAAATTTAAAAAAAAAAAAAAAACATTCTAACTCTACATATATACTATACTTGAATGCATTATTTCCTATTAAAAGATTTTCCATGAACTTGTTCAACACAAATGAATAGACAAATTTGGTCATCTCATGAGATGAATACCATGTCAAAAGAGAGACAGGATATTATTAGAAGATAAAAGCTGTCCGCCGACATTCTAGTTATGTCACATGAGAGGATCCAAAGGACAACGATACTACAGGTATAGTGTGCTCCTCTTCACAGGAAGGAAAAACTTGCACACAGAAGTTAAAATAACAAACAAAAGGTGCAAAAAAAAGCAATATATGTTAAAGGAATCCTGTGCTATAGAAGATGGCCAATGAAGTAGTGATGGTCTAGAAACTTTCAATGACAGGATACACTGTTGAAAAATCATCAAGATTCTTTCCCTCAAGGAGATTCATCAAGATTTTCCAATGAAGCAGTGGTTTGATTACGTTGAAGATTTTTCAATAGTCGCCTGAAACAATAACACAATACCTACAATGTAAAATTATTAAAAACCAAAATTGATTAAAAAAAACAAAACATGCTCAGCTATATTCCAATGCAATTGTTGGGTGAATTCTTCTGTTTAAAAGTAGTTTTATGACAAATCAATTTCTTGAAAAGTTCAACTGCACAGATACATAACCAGTAAATTTAACAGGATGCCAAGAGATGTAATGATGAGTAAATAATATCTGCTAGGCCAAGCAATGTAATCTTGCTAGAGCTGCCCCAACAAGAACCGTAAATGCATAGACAACTAGCCATCATAAAAGCGAAGAAATTTTTACCATCAGAACAAATCCACTTCCACTTTATGTTTTGGTCTGCCACTAAGAAGCTTTAATGAGCCCTTCTCAACTTATTTACTTAATTATCAAATTTCTGCTTAGAGTGAAGCAATCAAACTGCAGAAAAAGCGCTTGCAAAGGTATTTCTGACCACAAATAACTTCCCCAATCTCAGTACCAGCAAGTCAACCATCTAAATTATGGTATAAATCTTAATGCCATGAGACAACTTCCCCATCAGATTTAATGTTCCACACAGTCAAAATTAGAACTGTATTTCTTGTGTCTGTAAATCAGGATCATAACCTTCTTCTCTCATTCTTGCATCTAATTTTCTCAGCATTTCATAAATCTGATCAGATTCACCATGGAATCTATCACTAGCTATGAAACTGTGAACCTCATTTTTTATCTCAACCATGCTTTGACCAACAATCTTCTTCAACCTATTCTCCTTTATCAATGTCCTGAGTTTTGCAGCATCATGCCAATTCTTGTCCACACAATATATATTTGATAAAAGCGTATAATACCCTGCGTGATTAGGGTCTAACAGGAAAAGATTCAGAGCGGCAAGCTCCCCTATCTTAATATTTTGATGTATGCGACAAGCACCAAGTAAGGCTCCCCATACATGAGGCCCAGCTTGCATGGGCATGTTATTAATCATATCCAAGGCCTTATCCAACTCTCCCATTCGACCAAGAAGATCAACCATTATCCCGTAATGCTCTATATTGGGCATCAATTGGTATTCATTCACCATGACATGAAACATCTTTATCCCTTCTTCAATCAAACCTGCATGACTACAGGCAGATAGAATTGAGACGAAGGTTACATCATTAGGCTTAACATCTGAATGATTAGACATCTGATAAAATAATTTCAAAGCCTCTTCTCCTTGCCCATGGAATCCGTAAGCTGCAATTATTGAGCTCCAGGTAACAACATCTTTATGTCTCATTCCTTTGAAAACCTTGTTAGCATTATCTATGCTACTACATTTTGCATACAACTCTATGAGTGACGCTCCAATAAATTCATTATTGTCAAATCCACTTTTAGTTACAAAAGCATGAAGACATAAAGCTTGTTGAACAATCCCCAATTCTGAACTAGCAGCAAGAATCTTCACTAGAGCAATAGCATCAGGTCGTGTTCCATTAGATAACATGTTGCAGAAAACCCCCAGGGATTTGTGTGCCATTCCAATTTCAGCATAGCCACTAAACAAAACAGCCCAAGAAACTACATCCTTCTTGGGCATTCTGTTGAAAAGTTCAATTGCATTTTCAGGTGAGAAGCACTTCAGGTACATGTCCATAAGAGCTGTAGAGACAGTAATATCCAACTCAAAACCATAATTGACGGCTAATTTATGAATCTGCTTACCTTCTTCCAAATTTGAACTGGAAGCACAAGCTCGCAATGCACTAATGACAGTAACCCTGTTGAGTTCAATTCTCTTATCTATCATTTCATTGAAAAGATTTAACGCATTAGTTTCAGCTCCATTATCAGCATAACAGGCAACCATTGAGCTCCAAGATATAATATCTTTATATGGCATTTCCCTGAACAAATTAGCTGCAATCCTGATGGAACCAGTTTTTCCATATAAATTTAGAATAGAATTGGCCAAACATAACTTAGTATCAAAACCCCTTCGTTTTACAAATCCATGTACACTTCTTCCAAGGTTAAAATCAGATAACTGGGCACAAGCAGAAGCAGCACTAACAAGTGTTACTGGATCAGGACTTACTTGCTCCAACACAACCATTCGGGAGAAAAACGCAAGTGCAAGTTCAGGACTTCCATTCTGCTCATACCCAGTAATTATTGAAGTCCATAAAACCACGTCTGGTTTTGGATACTCTGTAAACACTTTCACAGCATCATTCATTTGTCCACACTTTGAATACAACTCAATCAATGCAGACCCTACAAACATGTCACTATCTATCTTCTTCTTGAGAAATCCATGAATCATTTTTCCCAGCTCAAGCTTCTGCAAACCAGAACATGATTTCAAAGCAATAGACACTGTGTAATTGTCAGGTCTTTCCTCAGTTACTGCATCAGCGTTCATTTGATGGAATAGAGATAACGTCTCTACCCATTTTCCTTCCAAAAAATAGCTCCTAAGTAAAGCATTCCATAGATAGACAGTTTTACAAGGTGTTTCTTCAAACAGCTTATGTGCATGGCAAAGTGATGCATATCTAGCATAAAGAACATTAAGCTTGGTAACAACGAAACTATCAAGGGCAAGGCCCACTTTCAAACACTGTGAGTGCAACTGTGTGATTGATATCTTACTGCAGCAAGTTTCCAATAGCTTGACTAAAAGATCCCTCCTTTTCATGTAAAATGACTGATTATAACCTTTACAAGATCATCTGAATTAGTTATTAGCTCTCAATCATATTCTAGTTATGCAATCAGCTCCACTTTATGTGTGTGGCTTTAGCAGCATATCTGTTGAGGAAACCATGGAACTGAAACAATTAGTTCAGAGGCATTTATTTAACATTCTTTGGTTGAATCAAAGAACACATAGAGAAACTGGACTAACAAAGCATTAGTTACAAAAATTAACAACTGTAAGTCTGTAAAAAATAAAGATAATTCTCATTCAGCTTTTTCCTTTATTTTCCCATTTAGTTTAAAAGAGATGACATTGCAGCAGGAAGCACAGAATTTTATCAATATATAGATACATTTAGAAAACATAATAACAAAATAAAGATAATTATATTCAGCAACATAGAAAAATAACAATGAATTGACTTACAGTTTGCAGAAGCAACTTGAGGTTTAATAGGAAGAGACATAGCAGGTATGAAAGGAAAACAAGTAGTAGTACATCACACCTAGCAGGCAGAGTACTTCAATGGCAAAGGTGAAAGAAAGTTTCAGTTAAGATAAAACTGTCAAATGGACCAACCGAGTCAAGCCATAGCCCATATGGGTCAGACAAAAAGCCCACAGAGCCTTGTATGCCTAATTAAAATTAAATCTTGTAATAAAATATACCTACTATTAAGAACATACAAAAATGATATAAAAACGGAAAGCCAAACTGCATATATGCGGACATCCTGTCCTGCTTGGTAACTTTATGCCACAATGATGACAATCACAATGGCTAACATAGCATGCAATACTAGACATGAAACAAGGCCGGAAATATTGGATGGAATTTCTTATGTTACCATCCAATGAGTAAAAGAACTGGATTGTGGGTAGAGATAGTGCAAAGATAGAATATATAAGTGGGAGACAACCCTCACCCCATGAGCTAGCTTTTGGGGTTGAGTTAGGCCCAAACCCACATTTTAAGACAAACAATGTAAACTTAATGCAGTTTCCCCCAACAAGAGTCATAAAAACACAGACGAGTAGCTCTGCATAAAAGAAAGAAAAAAAGTGCTTACCATCAGAAAAACTCCACCTGCAATCTATGTTTTGTTCTTCCAGTGAAGAGGAGTGAACCCTTCTCAACCAGTTTACTTAATTGTCAAATTCACTTCAAAGAATGAAGCAATCAAACTACAGAAAAAACACCTGCAAAGGTGATTTGATTTCAAATAAGTTTATTTAAAAAATAAAAAAAAAATAAAAACTAATCTGATTTGGTGCAAAATTCCCAAAGTATAGGAGCATAAACTATTATACAGTATATAAATAGAACAGAATGAAATAACCAAGACACAAGCATTATAAGGAGGGGGATTGCATTGAGAACTGAGAAGCAGTACATAATATTCCATAACATTTTAACATCTGAATCAAGCCCGTAAGCAGCAGGCAGCTATGTCAGTATAGTTACTGCAGTTGTACTTCATCTTAACTCAGATTGATGAGGAATATCTCTCCTAAAAAATGTCAGAGAAACTCATGCAACTACTCACTCACTCACTCAGCTCACAAGAGTCCCCAGTATTTCCAATCAACTACAGTTTAACAAACAAAAGAAAGAAAACCCATTTACTATTTACATTAAAAATGTTCTCAAAAAAACTATTTACATTAAACATATCTGCGGCTCCAAATTTACTCACAATAGATAAAGGTTATTAAAAACTAAATTAAAAGAACTCTCACAAATATAAATAATTCAGTAAGCCAGTCAGTCAAACAAAAATCCAACATCTTAATCTTAATAAACTGGGTACTGTATGGAATACTTGTGAAGTTGTAATGAATCATGAATAAATTTAAAAATTCAAATTAATGAAGATAAGTTAAAAGTGCACGTGGTCCTCAGAATGTCAAAGAAGAATCAATTAAGGTTGAAAATTTTGTAAGAATATTTACTATGTAGGCCAGTAGGTGTCTGATATACCAACAATAATCAAACTACTTGTAGGTTTGTAGCCATCAAAACTGTAAGGTCATTCATTTTTAAAATTATATCCATTGCACAAACATGGGGTTCAAATGAGAGAAAAAAAAATACTGGAATCATTAGTAGAAAGAAAGAAGTGCTGGAGATAAATCATCATTCACTCAAATAAACAAAAGCAATCGCACAAGAAGAACAGTGTAACATTTCCATCCATTCCCTATGAGAAGGCCCTCATCCCTCTCCCTATGTATAGGTCACCATTCACCAGAAAAAAACAAAAAAAAACAAGCTAAAACTAAACTCATAATCAATTGCAATTCAAACTCATCATCTACTACACAAATTTCTTTAAACCCTTTTAGTAAACAACTTATTGCTAATCAAATTGCAGACACTTCAACCAAGCAAATAACAGAAAACATAGAAAATATGTGTGTACGTATGCAAGCATGCATGTATGTATAAATATTACCACCCACCAGAAAAGCAATCAAGCTAGCTATAACCAAACTCATAATCAATTGCAATTCAGAACCACATAATTTCCCATGGCAGAACAACAGAAATCTAGAAATTTTGGACACCAGCCAATGTGTCCAAAATAAAAAGAACATTTTGTTCACTAGCACTACTACAACACACACAGTTTCTTTGTTCCTCTTTTTTTTCATTCTCTTCTCATGTCTAAATCGAGCAACAAACTCATTGGCACACACGCACACTCCCATAACCTGAATTAAACTAATATACACCACCGAAACCCTTACTACGTCCACAAATTGTAAAGAAAATAGAAAATGCAAAAAATCAATCTTACCCCATAAAAGAAGAAAGAAACTAAAACAAACTGCGAGAAACCTCTTAATCAGATCAAAAAGAGACCCAATCACACGGGAAAAATCCTTATGAGCAACATGAAACACAAGAATTCTGAAAATCTAACATCAAATTAACCACAGGCCAAAACACCAAAAAAAAAAACTATGCTTTAAAATTTAAAAAAAATGGGGTAAAAGGTTTTAATTTCAAAGTCAGAATTTGAAAATTGTGACATTTTGGTGACACAATTCCACACAAAATGCAAAGCCCACATACAGAAAGATGGAATTAAAATGTATTGTTAAGGAAAAAGAAAATCAAGATAAGAACTCACCTTCACAGGCGTTGAGGATAGAGGAACTCTGGAGGAACAGAGAGAACAGAACAGAGAGAGTGGGAACGAGAATTATTGGTGGGACTTTGGGGTTTGGGGAGTGAAATATTTATATTTTGTTCATGAAAATGGAAAAGGTGAAACGCTGCTATTGATTATTAAAAAAAAAATATTTGAAATGTATGTTTGAAACGACGTGTCGGTAGACCAAGTGTTCTGGAATTATAGACGTTGGATTGGCAATGTCTACCTTCCACATAAACCTAGCACATCTGTTGGATGTTTATGTATAATTTGATTTGATTTTTATATAAAACATTATCTAAATTAAATATAAAATAAAGATAAAATTTGATTTGTTTAATTTAAATATAATATTTAATCTTGTGATTTGAGTTGGTTAGGTTTCATTCTAAGATTTTTTTTATTTTTTAATATATTATCATAATTTAAATTTATCAACTTAACTTACATAATTATTATATATGTTATATTATTTTAAAAATAATTTTTATTTTTATTAAATTTTGTTTAACATATATTTTAGTTAAAAAAATTATTTAGTATTAATATAAAATATTATTATTAGTTCTTTTTGTAAAATAATTATAATTTGTGCATCACTTCATACTTAATAATATTAGTACATCTTTTATCAATTTATAAAAGTAAAATATACCTTATAAAATACTGGAAAAGTAATAAATTATTTAATAATTATTATCAATTATCACAATAAAAATTAATATAATTATTCATTTGATTTTATTTTTTATAATAAGATCTAAAAATGGAATCAAATAAAAAAAAATATGTGATTTTTTTTATTTTTTTATTTTTTTTGGAATAGATTTGACAATTTACAAATAGTTTGATTAGGTTTTCATGCGTTGTCAATAAGATGATGGTCATGATTCAACCATTTTTAACCTATATCTAAAGTGGATAGGCAATTTAGTCCCTGAGATTGTACCTATTTTGCATATTAGTCCCTAACTTAAAATTAAATTCAAAATAGTCTCTATCTTTGCATAAGTGTTGCAAAATAGTTTTTCCGTTAAATTTTAAAGTAACACTGTTAGTGAAGTCAATTTTAGTGTCACGTGGACTATCCAACGTGGCACTAAAGGATGACGTGGCATGACACATGGATGTGCCTCTTAAAAGATGTCACGTCATTTGATGATAACAAAACGAGTAAATAGGCAATTTAGTCCCTAACTTTGTACCCATGTTGCATATTAGTCCCTAACTTAATGAAAAATTCAAAATAGTCCCTATCTTTTGCATAAGTATTGCAAAATAGTCCTTCCGTTAAATTTTAAAGTAACGCTGTTAGTGAGGTCAATTTTAGTGTCACGTCATTTGATGATGATAGAATGAGTGGCTTCTTCAAATTTGATGGTTCTGAACCAATTGGGGCATATATACGAAACAGAACCCACACACACTTGCACAAATAAAAAGAACCAAAAATCCACAGCAACAACCTTATCTCTGTAGCCGTCAACACCAATGGGCGAGGTATGCATAACCATTCTCTTTTCCTCTTTTTTTTTCTTCAATTACCATCAATGTATCATTCCGGGTTTTGATTTTTTTTTTTTGTGTTTTGAATAGGAAGAGGAAAAAGCAGAGGACAACAAAGTGGAGAAGAAAAAAGCAGAGGAAGAAGAAAAGAAAGAAGAGAAAAAACCAGAGGAATCAAAAGATGACAAGGAATCCAAGGAGGAATCTGTGCCGTCAGAAATCATGCAAGGCACAACCTTTGCAATGCATGGACACTTTAAGCACGATTTCTGACATCTTTTAAATTAGGGACTATTTTGCAACACTTATGCAAAAGATAGGGACTATTTTGAATTTTGCATTAAGTTATGGACTAATATGCAACAGGGGTACAAAGTCAGGGACTAAATTGCCTATTTACTCATTTTGTTATCATCAAATAACGTGACATCTTTTAGGAGGCACGTTCACGTGTCATGCCACGTCATCCTTTAGTGCCACGTTGGATAGTCCACGTGGCACTAAAATTGACCTCACTAACAGCGTTACTTTAAAATTTATCGGAAGGACTATTTTGCATCACTATGCAAAGATAGGGACTATTTTGTATTTAACATTAAGTTAGGGACTAATATGCAAAATTGGTACAATCTCAGGGACTAAATTGCCTATTCACTCCCTATATCTATAAAGGAATACTACAAAAACTCTCTCTGAATGTATGAATACAGGTTTTGATGATGTCAAAGTATAATCAAGCAAATAGAGATTGCTTCAAGATTAATTCAAGGTCAAGCAAACAAGATCAAAGAAAAAGATAAAGCCTTAGTTTATTTGTTAAAAGAATCTCACTGGTGGATAAGTTTTACCCTCAACAAATTATTTTCAAAACAGCTCAAAGGTGCTGGTAATTGATTACCATCTCTTGATTACCAGAGACAAGTTTGGAAATAAGCTTTTCAAAGGGTTTTGAAATTTGAATTTTGAATTTTGTAATTGATTACCAATGTTTGTAATCGATTACCATTAATGGAACTCCTGAAATTCAAATTGAAAAGTCATGACCCTTCAAACTATAATTGCATAATCGAATTACCAGAATACTGTAATCGATTACCAATGAGAAAACTTCAAAAAAAACTTTTTGAAAAGATACATCTCTTCAAACCATTTTAAAAAGGCACGATAGACCTATATATATGTGTCTGACTTCAAAAAGAAACAGAGAAATGTTCTAAGAGAACTTAATTGTCAAATGCTCTCTAAACAACTATTGGTCAAACACTTGCAAATCTATTGACAATTCATCTAGGAATTTTAATTTGTATCATCTACTTTAAAGGAGATAAATCTTTTTATTTATCTCTTAAATTCAATTGTAATTAAGAGACTGATTGTCTCTTGGATTATGAGAATCTTGAACACAAAGGTGAGGGATGTCAAGGTGTGTTCAAAGTCTGTAAAGGATCTACAGATAGTGGAAAATCTCACGTGGATTGCTTGAGGACTGGATTTATGCATGGAAAGTGACCAAACCAATATAAATTGAGTTTGCATTTCTCTCTTCTCTTATCTTATTTATTTTATTGCAATCAATTTTGTCTTGTTCGTTTAAAGAACATTGATTAAATTGATTATTATTTCTTATCCTGCATCCTAAGCCTATCATTTAAAAGGGAATTAAAGTTAATTCATCTCCTATTAAGTTATTGAGACACTTGTCCAACGCTCTCCTACAAACTCTTTTTTGGGTGTGAAACTCCATTTTGTAGAATCCGTGAATGATTACAAATCCTTTGAGAATGTCTTGGATTTCTAGAATAAAAAAATCTCTTTTGGAAACTCTCTCATTTGCTCATTTCATTTAATGTTTTGTCTACTGGTTCTTAAGGTTTACTCAACTTCTATTTTTTTTTGTTTTATTTTATTACTATTATTTTTAAAACTTACGGTATCAAAGTAAAAAAAGAAAAATACTAAAATATAATCAGTCAGAAGTAATATTTAAGCTTACCATTAAGCACAAAATATGTTGTTTCCTTGTCAATTAAAAGCTGACGAAGCGAGCTTCTTCACCTGTTCTTCATCACAAGAAGAATTGTGTCTCAGCAAGTCCCCTAGTCGTTTCAATTTGGCCCCTTCTTTAAAATTGTAGAATGGGGACTCAATTGGTGAAGGAACACAACATGTTATCGGGCTGAATGGCAGACAAGGGGATACAATATCGGGGGCAACGGGCAATAACGTGACTTGATCATACTGACTTTGGGATTCTAAAGTGGTAAAGTGGAACTGGCATTGAAGGGGTTAGTTGAATTAGAAGGGCACTAAATGTGGACATACCCTTTGACATAAACTGTTGGTCTCTTATATGTTTTCTGGTTAGCATCTTCAGGTTCACCACAGATGCACACAACTCACCTGCCCACCATGTGTTTGATCTTTAATCCAGCACATCCAATTCTTGTGGTAGTACATTCACACTCCTTCTAACTCCATCCGCTCTCACTCCTCCTAACTTCATACCACCAAAATAATCAAAACGTGACAATTTAAGACACTTCAATCAATAATTCAGTACAGCAGCTAGAAATCCAAAGCCAAATGCATTATTAACAAGACCTATACTGTCTTACCCACAATCTAACTCTACCCCATCCATTTCTTGAGATAGTTACCAACAAGTACATCCTACACTAGTATACTATTTCTGCTGAGAGGATGGGAAGATAGATGACCAACAAAATCATTGCACCACTGTTGACTAATAATCTTAGCCATTTTCGTAAGACTAAAAAGCATTGGAAAATCAATAAATAGTTTGTTTCATGAGTTGGGAAAATTTCCAATAGATGAGACAAATAGTAAAATGAAAATTGCATTTTCTCATGATGTAGATAAAGGCTGTATGCTATCGTGTACAAAATGGTTTTACAGAAACTATAAATATTAGATCAAGATGCAAACTGATAACATTATGCTAAAGAAAGACATTCACGGTTTCCATGATAATGACACTGCTTTAGAAACATGTTTTTGCATAAATTGTTTTGATATGGCATTTTGAATAAGACTAACTACAATCTTATTGAATATGCTGAAAAAACATAATTTAACACTATTTATCTTATGTACTTCATTATATATATACTTGAAACTTCATTTGGTTAATTGCTAATACTAAGACAATCCAATTAAAAAGTGTGATTTATACTTAATACTTAAATATCTTTTTTTCCATTCCCAAAACTGAAACTTCGTTTTTGCGGTGTTCTTTCGATGCAAAGTCACCGCCCTCTCGATGACAACCGCTTGGTGCTCACTCATTTTTTTTCTTTGGGAGTCTGAAAGAGGTTGCTGTGTAACAAAGACGGTGAAGAGAAATTGAGCTCATTTTTGGAGTTTTACGAGAACGATGGTTTGGTTCTCCGTATAAATAATAATAATATAATAAAACAAAAAACAATAGAAATTGAGTTCACCTGTATAATTGGTAGGCAGGTAAAGCTTTTATTTAGATGAGGTAGAGCAATGAGAGAGAGTTTCCAAACGAGAGTTTATCATAGAGTTTCCATGGCATTCCTCTATTTATTATTATTAAGATAGTGTTAATGTTAAGAAGAAAAAAGTATTTATCAGTAAAATAATTGAAAAAATTGAATTTATAAATTAAGTTATAGAATTTATAGGCGTTGTTGTTGTTGTTGTTGTTGTATTTATTTAAGCAGAAAATGAATTATATATATACTTAAAAATATAAAGTAAATTATACTAATTACTCTTAAAATTACGCATTCTTTCAATTTTTAAACACTTATGACAATTCTCCTTATAAAAAAATATATTTAATATTTTTCAAATAATTAAGGAGAGTTATTGTAATATATAAAGGATGTTGATGGTTATAAAAATAAGGATGTTGATATTATTTTTCAAACAACTAAAAAGAGTTAATGTTGTAAGACGGTGTTTTTTTATAATAAATTATTAATTGGTTTTAATTAATTAACAAGTGTAATCAAATTTAAATTTAAATGTTTGTAGTTAATTAATTATTTACTTGATGATTTCTTGATTATGTTTGTGTGTGTTTAGTGAGTTTGAACATGAGTAGATGAACCTTAATGTATGATAGGGGTAGGTGTGCTAGGATAAAGCCCGGGTGTGAAAAAGAGAATTGTAAGGGTCATAAACCCTTCCCTTAACTCTCACAATTTTAATTTGTTTTTACAAGAAACTTTCTTTCTCTTCTTCGGTTCAGACCAATCCAACGAACCTTAAAATCTAAGCCGAACCAATTAGATTGGTTCAAAATCTTTTTCTTGTTCGGGTTGGACCCAAACCAAACCAATTAAAATTCGATGTTGATTGGTTTAAATATCAAATTCACACTTTTCAAATCCGAATCAAGTATATATCTATTATTATTTTTGTTATTTTTTTAATGCTTACTTACATACTATTGTGAGTCTTTTGAATCTTTTCATTGTGTTTCACTTTAGTTTGTCTTTAGAATCAAGGTTTGTGGTTGATAATTTTGTTTATTTCCTCTCTATTATTATATATAGATGAAGTTTTATGATTTAATCAATCAACCATGTGTTATGTTTTTATAATTTATGCTATTATTTAGTCGAATTAAGTCAATTACCACTACTAGAATATGGGCTTTTTACGACGGTTAATAAGGGCTTTTAATGACGGTTGCAAACCGTTGTTGTATATTGTGTCGTTAAAAGTAAATTGCTTTTTATGACGGTTATTTTAATAACCATCTTTGAATGCTGCGTCTGCTTCGACATTCAAAGGCGGTTATTATCAAATAACTGTCTTTGAATCCTCCTTCTGATTTGACATTCAAAGATTGGTGTGTTTATCAGGTTGATTGTACTTGGGCATTCAAGTGATTAGTTAGTAAAAGTAAAGGTAGATTTATCAGGTTTGAATAGTACTGGTTTTCTTAACTTTTTTATTGATGTTATGACACCAAAATTAAGCTGAAATTAGAATCCAAAAATTGGTGTGTTTGATATAAGTTACTATTATTAGCTTACAAGGTTTCAGCTCTTAACTTATATAGCTTATAAGCTAATTTTACTAAACATGTTGTTAATTAATATCATTTTCTTTTAATGAATTAATTTTCAGGTGCAAAGATGTGCTGAAGACATGTTCATATTGATTACCATCTATGAAGGAACTCACAATCACCCTCTTCCTATGTCAGCCACTGCAATGGCCTGCACAACTTCTGCTACAGCTTCCATGCTCCAATCTCCCTCATTGAGTTCACATGGATTAGTTGATTCAGCTATATCCTCCATCATCAACTCTAGTGCTCCTTATTACAACCCTAATAATGCTCTAAACTTCTCTACACACCAAGTTTCAAGACCACAACAATTCTACTTCCCCAACTCATCCATTTCAACCTTGAATTCTCACCCCATAATCACTTTAGACCTTACAACACCTCCAACTTCTTCCTCAAACTCAAGCTTCACTTGCATGCCAAAATACTCATCAACAAACCTTAACTTTTCCTCAGGTTTCTCTCCTCTACATTCTAGCATGCCGCAATCACCTTGGAACAGGTATAGTGGTTACTCCAACTCTGGAACACTTTATCAAAATAGACACCAAGGTGGTAATTACATGTTAAACACGGGAAATCAAAATCAACCATATTCTCTAGGGCATCTCCATCAACCTATTTACATGAGCAACAATAGTACCATTTCTCAGCATTCTTTCCCTAATCCCATTGTTGTTGCAACTGAGGCAATAATCAGAAGCAACCCAAAATTTCAATCAGCACTAGCAACTGCTCTCACAACATATGTTGGCAATGAAGCTAGTAGTGGTAGGACAAGAGAAAATCATGTTCTTGAGAGTGCAGAACTGATGAAGTTAAAGTTGCTACGTAGTGAAAATAGTATAGGAAACTCAAGTATATTTCCACTACCACTACCGGAGCAAAGGAAGTGAAACAAAACTTCAAGCATTGCGTATGTGTCCGTTTGTATAAGATGTTGGTAGACTTGATTTCAATTTTGAATGAGAACCGAAGAGTTGATTTCAATTTTTTTTTTAAAAAAAACAAGTTTTTTCAAAACTTTTGCAGCAATGCATGAAAAGAAGAGAAAACCAGGTTGGGGAGCTATGGGTTTCCTGATCCTTGTAGCCAACTATTTTGAGAAAAGCAAGTGCAACCCTTGTAGCCAACTCTCTGCAATATTGTGCCATTCTTTTGTATTTGGAGTAATATAACAGATTGGGGAGCGAAATTGCACAAAAGGAATGAAGTTGATGACTTCAATCAACCATTTTAATTTAAATTTCACTAAAATTAGGATTCTACACTAACTTCTGGAAGGGATTAAAGACCAACAAATTTATTATCATCATAACAATTATCATGTAAAGCTAAGATTCAACTGTATATGAACAAAGTTGAACATATCAACAAAATATCAAATTAAAAAAACATAACCGATATATCAATATAAATATATTTTACTAATAAAACACCGTACGAACATCAACCAGAGCTTCAATAAGAAATAGCCATTGACCCGTTTGTAGCCCACTCAAAAATGCATCAGCTTCTTCATCAACAACTCATCGATGACATGCGCGCGTCTTCCTTGCAACCACGATTACCAAACATCACCATTAAAAGAAATTACATGGAACCCGCAACCTTTATTCAACAGTACACGAACCACTTAACCTAAAACAAGGTTAAAATAAGCTTAACCTAACAAAGTTACTAACTGACTAACCAATCTCTGTCTTCACGAAACTTCGAGCCGAGAAGTTGGAGCGATGAAGTCGAAGAGGTGAGGTCAATGTCAAAGAAAGGAGCTTCAATGGAAGAAGGGGTAGGGCTTCAATGTCAAAAAGCTGAGGTCAATGTCAAAGAAAGGAGCAAGGTGAACAAACATGCGAGGGTTCAAACAAAGGAGCAAGCAGAAAGGTCTAGGGTTCAAAGCAAGGAGCAAGCTAGCAGAAAGGTACAGCCGCGAGGTTTCGTAGCAAGCAGCAAGCAGTTTTGCCTTTTTTTATTTTTTGAATTACGACAATTTTTTTTTTCTAAAAACCGGCGTAAATTTTATAAAACATAACATTCTAAGGCGGTTTTCAATAACCGCCTTAGAATGTACGTCGTAAAATGCAATTTGTTACACAATAATTACAAAAATGCCACCGCACCACTTTCTAAAGCGGTTCCTCAAATAACCGTCGTAAATCACGTGTCGTAAAAAACCATTTTTCTAGTAGTGTACATTCAAATATGTTGCTTACATTATTTTATGACAACATTATTTGTTAAATTGGGAACTGTCGCAACGTGCCATTTTGCGGGCGAGCGAAGGCGAGGCTCACGGGTGCGCTTCCCAAAGGAGGAAAGATGCGCGGAGTCGCCACCAACGTTTATTTGTGGAAAACGTCGGAAAAACCGAAGGAAACCGGTCAAAATGAAAATTCTAAGTTCGGGAGTTGTATTTACGCTTGAGGAAGATATTAGCACCTCTCACGTTTGTCTCAAAGGACAACAGCCTATTTTTTAGAATTGTGGAATTGTGTCATGTTACCTTTTATTTCTTTTTATTTTTTGAGGTCGACAAAAGCGGGGCTTTTGCTCCTACGTACCCTCCTTTGGAGAGGAAATCAGACCTACGTAGTTCTTACTTATGCGTGAATCAATCGATTCTTTTTACTTGAAGAGTGATCATTTAAAGGAGTTGGACCTTTAAAAATGATTCATTTTACTTGGTAAAAAACTGAAATGATAAACTTTCAAAAACCTATTTTTGTGGACGAGCTTGACTAGGCGAGTTGATTTTAGCCTTTAGTTTCACTTTAGTTATTAGTCAATTCAATTAAGAATGAGAAATCCCAAAGAGAAAACGTCCGATTTGATCTTTCGCTTTATTTTACTAAAAGACATTTTTTTATTATTATATTATTATTTTACCTCTTTTTTGATTTCCAACGTGGTTACGGCATGACCGAACGGTCGGAATTCATTTTAACCAAAATTAACGGATGATACAATTCAAACGATCGGTGGAAATTTATTTTATTTTTAGATTAGGCGAGAAATGACTTAAATAAATGGCTTAAGCACGTCAAAAGGGGGTATAAAAAGTAAATGAAAATGAGAATAAAAATACATGAAACAAAATGTGGACCACCACGGGTACATAGAATGAATTGAAAAGCTTGGTTTGAGGTACTTACCCATTGAAGACTGAAAAAAACGAAGAACGAACGATGAATCTTGAAGAACGGTCGAGAATCTTCGCGTAATTACTCACGGAAACATTACGGAAACGTTACGGAAGCGCCTCGGCTTGGATTTTCTTCACGGAACTAATTTTCCTCAGCTATTTCGAGAGAGAGAGAAGTGCCTAAGGGGCTGAACCCTTTTCTTCTTCACTTCTCCCCCTATTTATAGCAAAATAGGGGAGAAGATTGCTGCCCAGCTCGCCCAGGCGAGCAAGGTTGCTTCCTCTAGAAGCAACAGCCTTCTGGAGGAATCTTCTGGAGGGCCCATGTGGGCCTGATTGCTATTTGCACCCCCATTTTTACTAAATGCACCCCTTCTATTTTTTTGGTAATTCTTTTTTCGTAACATTACGAAACTTTACGAATTTCGTAACGATACTTATTTTTCTTTCCGCAAGGTTACGAATCCTTACGGATTATGTATTTACTCTTTTTTAGCTTTTCGAAGAAGTTACGGAAACTCACGAATTGCGCAAAAACACCTCTTTTCGACTTCCGCCACATTATGGAATTTCACGGATCGCGCAAGCCTGCTTCCTTTTGATTTCTGAGACGTCTCGGGACTTCATTTATTGCATGTTATCAAGTAATAATCCCCGGACGAAATTAGGGTATGACAGGAACAAAACCCTGTTATTTAAAAAAAAATCAATTTTTTTTTGTTGGATATCTGATGACCAAATTGAACCAATCCGTTCATCATAAGGTTGGTTTGATTCAGGTTAGGCAAAAAAATTTATGAAATCTAAACCAAGCCCAACTAATTAAAATCAATTGGTTCAAATTTTATTTTCTCCAAAATCTGAACCAAACCGACCCATGAACACCCCCATTCTTCTTTGTTCTTCTCCAAGAGAGACCAAAATCCTAGGTTTAGTGTTGGTGAACAAAGGAGTGCAAGAAATTTAAAACCTTAGTTCATGATATAAACATGAGTAAATTATTCAATAAGCGAAAGCATACACAAAAACATACCGCTTGTAGTCAATATTGCTATCAAGTGTTTATAGATAGATAGAGATCTTCTAGTCTTTATTTTTTCTCAAGTATGTGAATCAATGGAGCATCACAGACAATTTATAAGCAAGACCAAAGACCCCTCCACCTTATTACCAATACCATAACAATCCTTATGAGTTCCTCCATTAAGAATAATAAAATGTTTATTACGGCTATTGCAACAACGGTTTTATTATTTTGTAGCAGCTCTTCATTATCAAGCAATTAACTATAACAATAAGTAATCAAATCAATTCAATAATATATGAGCCACAAAATATTTTCCAACATTCTCCCACTTGACTCATACATTCTTTATAAATGATCCTATTATACTAACAACTAATATGACCATGTAACTTAAAGCTTGAAATTCCTTAAAACCGCATAGAAATTATCATACATGAATCATGGCGGTTATGTTTTAAGATAAACACTTCCTTCCATCTATTACAATGTATAATACTTTCTGGTAAACTAATTAAAATGAGTCCAAACTATATTGATTCAAATGAATCATAACTTTATATGACAAACTTAATGTGCACAAGTCATAGAATGAAAAAGACATAAAGTTTAACGCAAACCCTTAAGTCCCATATGAACCATATGATCTTAAACTATAGCTAACAAACTTTTATTTGGATGATTGATTTTGTCTCTATATGATCAATAAAGATTAACTCCTTTAATAATGTCTACCTTATGTCAATATTTTTTCCTTGGTTTTCACCTTTATTGGTTTGCAATGAAATTGACAAATTTAAGACCAAAAGCTTTATATGCCTGTGATATAATCTCATAGCATCAGATAAATTCTTTTGTTAAAGTGGTTCTTAAGGGTATCCCATGCTCCCACTTGTTTTCTCAAATTTCACTTGTTGAGAAAATTCACTTTCACTAATTAGGAATTTTTGCTCCCACTAACCTTTGGAATGTGAGTATAGGGTAATAAAATATAAACCTTTCTTGATAATATAATATAAATGCTACGATAATTCTTGTAAATTCAAACCTTTCGATACAAGATGTGTATAGAATTACAAATTTTATATATGAAAGATAAACATCATAATAAAATAGATCATGCCTATGGGTATAGAAATATCATATCGTGACATTTAGTCCATAACTAGATAAATTATTACTTCCCTTGGGGGCCAAAAATAATAATTCCTTTATAACATTGTCTAGGATGCTATGACTATTCTAAACATGTAATCCATATAAGTCTTTATAATATGTAAAACAAATGTCATGTTTACCAATGTAAATCATGTCCTTAATATATGAATCTAGCAACATAAAACTTGCATGCGAGCCAAAGTATTACTCAATTAGATTCATAACATAATCTTATGATAAAACTATCAAATTATGTTCATTTTCTTAATTCATGTGGGTAGATTAAGAAATACAATTTGATATTTTATCCTAATTGATTATACAAATATAACAAAACTTCTTCTGAGATAAAAAATTATATATAAGTATAATCAATCACAATATTATGTCCAATTCTTCATGTGATCTTAAATAACTTAATATATAATTTCAATTAATTAAAGATGCTATGACTAATCAATAATTGATTAAAATTATAAAAATCACTAGATGAATAAAATTATTTCTTCACCAAACAAACTCCTTTAGTTTTTAACACCAGTTAATGCCCATAAAGGGAATGTGGTGAATCCAAAGTTAAGAAATTAATTCTTAACTAAAAATCACATTTTCCCTAGAGTATTATAGCTACCAATTTCTAAATACCAATAAAACTTTATGCAATGTAATGATTCAACTTCAAATACTCGAATACAAAGAATTTAATAAAATAACATGCATAACAGAAACAACTGAATCATTCTCTCAATATTCTTTAATTAACAAATAATATTAGGTTCAATAGCAATTAGCATGTAATTAACATAAAAAATTGCATGTTCATAATAGTCCTAACTTGCAGCATATCCCATTCAATAATAATTAAATGGAAATCAATTTAGTATTAACATTAAACTAATAGTCGTTAACAATGTAATGAAGACATCAATGACAAGCAATCAACGCAACAGTAATTTGGTTCAAAACCACTAAATCCCATGATGGTATCAAATTTGACAATACACCTCCTTGTGTGTAACACCCTGAAATTTTCTTCTTAATTTATTTTGCTACACTGTGATGAGTTAGACAATGAAAATTTGTACTGAGTAATTAATTTTGTGTTCATATGATTTAATTTATTATTTGTATAATTTTTGTGTTATATATGTCTATATTTAGTGTAAATAATTTGTTTAGTCTAGTTTGTCAGAGATATGAAAACTGCCTGAACTAAAATTTCATCTGTAACAAAATTGTGTTGTACACTAGGTGGTAGTGTAATTTAGTTGTGTGAAAGTGATCTCTATGTGAGGTTCACTATGGTTACACGTAATCCTAGAGAGATTAACATAGTAATCAAGACGTTTTGGATAGAATTTACTAATTTTGGTAAAAAGAAAGAATACCCATTTTCGGAAAAATTCTACTTTAACCATTTTTAGTAGAATATTCAAAGGGAAAACATACCAATTATGGGGTTGATGTACACGGTTTTCATGAGCTGCCAAGAATCATTCATGAGTCAAAATTGAGTGATTAAGATAAGCCAACACCTTAATCCAATGGACCATGCTCTAAGCTTCTTCTACAAGTTTCATTAAACTCCAAAAGCTCACAAAACTTGGTAATTCTTCCTCTCTTTCATGAGAAGGAAAGAGATACCATTTCCATTCTTCTTCCAAGATTTTCCAAGTTTTCTTGAACCCTTCTTCCATCAAGCTTAGGTAAATGACCTTTATTTTCAACTCTAAGCTTGATTTGCACTTCATTTTCTTTCTCTATTTTTTGCACTCTTGAAGGTTGGAAACTTGAATCTAAACTCGCTCATTCTTCTTTCTTAATTTTGTGGAGCATCACCAAGGTAGGGGGAATCTCTCCATCTCTCGAACCCTATTCTTGTTGTTAAACTTCCTTGAATATGTTGTTGCCTTGAAATTTTTGTATTGCTACCTTGTTCTAGATCTGTGTGCAGAGCTATTTTTATTGAGATTTTGATGCGCCAAAAATGAGTTATTTGCATATTAAATCCTATGGTTAGACTTAAGGTGCGTCTAAAATGGAATTTTCTAGAGAAAGTTGAGCAAAACAAGTTAAGGAGATTTTTAGGAAGCCATAATTTTAGTACGAAATTGAACTAGTTACTGTTAATGTATGGACTGTTTTCTAGAATTTTTAACTTAAAAATGAGTTTGTTATGTATAAAAATGTAGGGTACCAAATAAGGTTTAGGAAAAACTGATTTTCAAAGCATCTAGAAAATTCGAATAAAGTTTAGGAACGAAATTTGGTGAACCTAGACAATAAGGGAATTTCGAGTATTAGTTGAAATCCAATGATTTTAAGCTCAAAATTGAATTTAGAACATGGAAAAACCTTAGGGAAATAGTAAGGAGTGCTAAAATTGATTTACGAAAAAAATTATAGGATAATAGATTTAGACGGATATAATTGCTAGAATTGAGCATTTTGTGTTCTGCATTTCTGAATGACATGATTGAGTGTGTTGGACCTTTTATTCTGAATTGTTGTTATTCTGAATATGAGAATACCATGAGAGTGTGAACTCTAACAAATGATATACACTATGGATTGGGTCTGAGGGTGTCCAACCCTTGGCAAATTGATTATTATAATTTTTGGTTGATTGTATTTTAGTCGTTATGTTGTCTGCAAATAGACGTGTTCTATTTTAATTACTTGAGAGATTAAGATTGATTTCCTAAGATTAGTACATATGTTTGATCCTCGCCTCAATTTCTTGTTGTGTGAATGTCTCATTATGTTTGTTGTACGTGGCACGAGGGCTACACACATGACATGACAGTAGGAGAGAGAGGACCAAAGGAACCCAGGAGAATTAACGAGTGGTGACTATCCAACATTTGGTGTACTCATTTGGCACGTAAGTTCACATGCCTCACTTTGCTATTCCTGACTGGCCCTGAGACCTATATTTTTTAAGTTGAGAGCTAGGAATCAATATACAATGTATCTTTATGTGGCAATCACTCATGACTGTCATCCACATACAAGTGTAAGACCATCATGACCTGGGAGGCTTGGTGGTAGTGGTTGGGCCCTATTGTGAAATAAGTGGGATAGTTATGCGCTTTGGACGCGAGAGTGTTGTTTGCTTAGACAACCACACACAATGGTTAAATAGATTGTATACTATGGTTTTGCTTGTTTTTTGATTGTGGCATTTGAGGAGCGGAGGACTCACCCATACAACCAAAAACTTTTCAGGAGTAGGTCATGGAGCATCCGCGAAGGATGTTCACGTGGATTAATAGATACAACTATAGTTATACAGTGGAGGAAGAAGTATACCTCCATATGCACTTTGGTTACATATGACGCCACTTTTTGTTGTTAGATGAGCCCCAAATACCACCGATCACTATAGAGACACATGCTACATATCATGTTCATGTTGAGCGTAGTCCTTAGTGCGACATCAACCATATTATCATCTATCACACCTACTTAGGATTTGAGCAGCCAAATAATCCATCGAGGTTCGTGTGGCACTTCTTTGGGCATGATGCTAATGGGAGAGTGTTAACTTTATAATTACATTAGGATTTATGTTGGCCAAGTGTAACTGAATCCCAATTGTAGTACTTAACCGAAACTCAGGTCATCTCCAAAGGGAATAGTGTAACTGAATCAACTCATTCTTTTCATTGTTTATCACTGGTATTCCACCCTTTTTGGGGACTACTTGCACAGGGCTTACCCATGAACTGTTGGAAAGGACACATATCATTCCAGCTTCAAGAAGTTGTAGTACTTCTTTTTGGACTTCTTCTTTCATCACCAGGTTAAGTCTCTTTTGTGGTTATGCAACTAGTTTGAAGTCCTCTTCAAGGTTGATGCTGTGCATGCAAATAGATGGGCTTATTCCTTTGAGGTTGGAGATTTGCCATCCTAAGGCTTGCTTGTGCTTCTTTAGTACCTCCACTAGTCTCTTTTATTCCACTTTGGACAATGTGCTACTAATGATGGTTGGTTTCTCATCCTTGCCCTCTAAACAAACATATTTAAGGTGAGGAGGCAAGGGGTTTAATTCCAAGATAGGTTTTTCTTTAAACAAGGTTCCTAGACCTTCTATTTTATTTTGCAACACTTCCTTTGAGGAATGTAGGTGCTGGATGCATTCCCCCAGGTTATCATTATGCTTCGGCGTGAGGTCTTCCACGACGTTGGTTAAAACAAGCTTTAATGGTGTTGGTGTTACTATTTGTGGAGTTTGCTCTTCTATTACTTCATCAATTATATCACCCTTGAAGCAAGCTCTTTTATCCTTAGGGTGCTTCATAGCTTCACGCACATCAAATGTGATCTCCTCGTCATCCACTTGTAAAGTGCATTTGCCCTCCGTAACACTAATGACGACATTAGCGGTATTCGTGAATGGTCTTCCTAGACTTAAAAAAGGACAGCATCTTCTTTGATATCCATGATGACAAAGTCCACTAGTATGGTGAACCTCCCAACTTGTACATGCATGTCCTCCATTATTCCAAGAGGAAATTTAATGGAACGGTCAGCTAGTTGTATTGTCATGTATGTTGGTTTCATCGCTACCTTTCCAATTTTGTTTAGCGGAGATAATGACATTAGGTTGATGCTAGATCTAAGATCAAGGAATGCTCTTCCTATTGATAGATTCCCAATTGATATAGGAATGGTAAAACTACTAGGATCACCTAGCTTCTTTCTCCAAGATGGCATTGCAATCCTCTTCAAGAGTCACTACGCCATAATCTTTCAATCTTTTTTTCTTAGTTATGAATTATTTTAAGAGCTTTGAGTATTATGGCATCATGTCTACTCCATAATCTTTCAATCTTTTTTTCTTAGTTATGAAGTATTTTATGAGCTTTGAGTATTCTGGCATCATGTCTATGGCATTGCTGAAAGGAATGGTGACATCGAGTTGCTTAATCAAGTCTATAAGCCTTCTATATCGCCGCTTCTTGTCTTGCTTTGTTGGTTTGCGAGGATACGACTTCTCACGTGTAATTGCTTGTTTAGATTCTTGTGTTAGTTGGCTCTTTGTCTTAATTGGCTCTTGTGTTGTTTCTTAAACTATCACGTCCTCCTCTTGTATGTCTTCCTTCACTTCGTTGTCTACCTCCATGTCCTTTCTTACTGGCTCTTTAGTTGCTAACTCACTTCTTGTTGTTACGGCATTGAAGTCAACCTTGTTGGCAATTTATTTTATTTGCACCACTAACTTCTTTACTTGATCTTTTAACAGATTTATTACCTCCATGGTGTTCTCAAGGTTGGAGTAGGATGTGGTGCTAAGGTTGATTATGGCTTATTATAATTTTGTAGTCTGTTCTCTCATGAAATTGGTTTCCTTGACTACTTCCTTCATACAGTAAGAGGTATGGTGGTTACCTCCACACTCTTCACATGGGAGAACTGATTGTTTTGGGGGTATCATTGGTTGAAGTTGTTTTACTATGCTTTTGGTTATGCTCTCCATCATAGCTTTCATTTGTGTTTGTTGTTTAAGGGATTCATCTTCGGTATCTTATTTGGGAATGTCCTTTGGAGAGGTGCGGTTGCAATCACGGCCTCGTTCACTAGCTGCTACATCTTCTATAATTTTCTTTACTTTTGTTGTGGTCCCATTGACATAGTATCTTCCTGCTGAAGCATTTATCATTCTTCTATATTCCTTAGTTGTTCCTTTTAAAAACATGGAGATTTGGGTGTAATCAGAGTAACCATGAAAAGGATAGCTCCTAAGTAAAGCTTTATACATCTCCCATGCATCGAAGAGAGACTCAGATGGAATTTGTCAGAAGCTAGTTATCCTTTCCTTGATAGCTTCGATTTTTTATTCCAGAAATAATTTTTTGAAGAACTTGTCTTTGATTTGCTCCCATGAGGTTAGACTATGGTGTGGTTGAGACTTAGGCCATTCAAGTGCCCTTCCCCCTAATGAAAAGGGAAAAAGTAGTAGCATCTTGATGTGATCGTCTTTGATTCGGTATATTCTTACTAATGTGCATATTTGTTGGAAGCATGTAAGGGTGTAAGGTGGGTATATGGTTCTTCAATGCTAGATCCCGTAAATTAAGTGTTATGGGAGTATCAATGATCCCGTTAGGAAGATTTACTTAATGATCTCCCAGGTCTAGTGGACAAATAGGTTCATTTATATCTATGTCCTCGTAGGCTTCTAATTTGGTCATGGTTGGGTCTTCGACCATTTTTATAATTATGTGGAATACTAAAGAAATAAATATTTATTATTTCTTTCTCAAGAAGGGGTGATGCAATCCTACCCCCAAGGGTATTTGATAGAAGACTCCAAGAGGATTGAGTTAGAGTTGCTAAAGAAGGCCCTAGCTAGGGTTCTCATGAACCTCAAGGTAAATTTTTGAGTCCATGGGCCAAGGTTGGGTCCACTCTTCTTTGTAAATATTAGAATATGTTTTTCCTTCTTTTGGGCCTTGTATTTTGGTCATTCTAGTAGTATAGGGTTTTAGCCTTGTATTTTAGGGCATTTTGAGTAGTTTTTGTAGTAAAAACCTTTTTGTATTTTCATGTATTTTGGCATGGGGTGAGCTTAGCTATTATAGGGAGTGTGTGTAGCTAAGCTTTAGCTTCTCATCTCAAGGAGGCGAACTTAGCTATTAGAGGGGTGTGTGTAGCTAAGCTCTAACTTCTTTAGGATTCTTCTCAAGAAAGCTTCTCAAAGAGGTGAACTTAGTTATTAAAGGGGTGTGTGTAGCTAAGCTCTAACTTCTCAAGTAAGTTTCTCAAAGAAGATTCTCAAGAAAACTTCTCAAAGAAGCTACCTAGGCTATAAATAGAAGCATGTGTAACACTTGTTGTAACTTTGATGAATGAGTGTCTTATGAGACACACTTCAAAGTTCAACTTCTCTCCCTCTTTTTCTCCTTCATTTTCATGCTCCCCCCTCTCTCTCTTTCTTTTCCTCCATTGAAGCTTCCTCTCTAAGCTTCTTATCCAAGACACTCTCTTGGTGGTGAAGCTCCTTCTTCTATGGCTTATTCCTTAGTGGTTGACGCCTCCTTTCACCTCTTCTCCTTTATCTTCCGCTGCATCTCCATGGTGAAAAATCATCATTGAAGGACCTCATTGGAGCTCAAAGATCTAGCCTCCATAGAAACTTCACAAGCAAGCTTCCATCAAGGGGTAAGTGGTATTTTTGGACAATACTAGATAATAACTAAAGAGAAAATTTATATAAAGAATAAAGTATTTAGCTTAAAAATTTTCCAATAATATTTTTTAAAAATTAAAACGAGTTAGTAGAAATATTTTTAGGAAAATAAAATTTAAGAAATGAGAAGTAATATTACACTATTAAAAATAAGTAATTTTTTTTTCAAAAATCAATAGGAGGTGTTTTAGATATATTTTTTAAGAATTTGAATATTTAAAATGGGAAGAGAAAAGTTTTTCTGAAAATTAAAAGATAAAAATAAGAAAATAAATATAAAAGGACAAAATATAAATTTGCATTGAAAATGAAATATATAATTATTTATTTTATTTATTTTCGAAAATTTATTCAAAAAGGGAAACTATAATTTAATGCTAAAAATTGAAGATAGAATAAAAAAACTAAAATATATATGTCTATAATTTATTTATTTTTTCAAAATTTATTTATCAAAAGGGAAAATAAAATTAAAAAAAACTAAATATTGAAATTCTATATCTATATGTATATTTCAAGATTTTAAAGTTAAAATGGAAATAAAATCAAATGCTGAAAATTTAAAAAGATAAATTGAAAGGATAAATCAATTAAATCTAATAAGATAAAGACAAGATATAATATAAATAATAGTCTAACAAATAAAATCTAGAAAGATGATAATTATGATAATTTCCTAATAAATTTAAAGACAACTACCTAATCTACGAATATGATTCCCTAAAAGATAATATAAAATAAAATCTAAAAGATTTTAATTTGAATTTCAAACAATTATTCTCCAGACGCCAAAAACTTGGTTACCGTTTTAATTATGTTAAGATTTACGTTGACCAAGTGTAACCGAATCCTAATTGTAGTATTAAACCGAAGCTTAAGTTGTCTCCCAAGGGAATAGTACAATAACGAATATTCAAATTAAAACCTTTCGGATAAAGATATTTTTATGTTTTTATTTTTTCAAATTTGTATTTTAAATAAATGAAATTTTAATATTAAAATTTATAGAAAATAAACACAATCTAATTTTGAAATATTAATTAAAAAATATTTTCAATTTTTAATAATTTATAAATACAAAATATTGATAATTTTAACTAAGGTTGTTTTACCTTATCACAACCAGTGATGTTTTTAAACCGACATCAACCAAGGCTATTTTTTGGTTAACATCAAATAGGATTTTTTATTTTGTTAAAGTATGCCCGAAATATTTGTCAGTTGACGTCAGTCGGGGCTATTTTTTGGTTAACGTTGGTTGAGTCTATTTTTCAGCCGATGTTGGCTAGATTTTTTTTACCAACGTCAGTTAGGGTTTGTTTGGTCGACACCGGCTAGGGTTTCTTCGAAGGACATTGACCAAGGCTATTTTTAGCCAACGTCGGCCTAAAAAATCCTAGCAGACATTGACAAAAAAATCTACCCAATATCAACTAAAAAATAGCTTGGTCGATGCCGATCAATAGAACCTACCCAATGTCGGCTAAAAAACATCATTGGTCAACGTTGGCCAAAAAATCCCTAGTCTAAGTTGGCTAAAAAAGTAGCCTTGACCAATGTCGGACAAAAAACCCTACCCAACATCGGCTATAAAATAGCCTTGGCTGATGTTGGCTAAAAAATAGCTCTGACCGATGTTAACCTAAGAAACTCTAGTGGATGTCGGCTGTAAGAACCTAGTCGATGTTGACTAAAAATAATCATGTCTGATGTCGGTCAAAATTACCTAGCTGGTGTTAGCAGAAAAAACCCTAGCCAACATCAACCAAAAAGCCTAGCTAATATGGTTAAGAAATAGCTTTGGCTGATGTCAGCCAGAAAACCCTAGTCGATGTCAGCAAAAAAATCTTAATCGACGTCGGCTAAGAAAATCTAGTTGACATAAGCCAAAACACCCTAGCTAACATCGGCTAAAAAATAACCCTAGCCGATATTGGCTAAAAAATAGCTTTGGCTGATGCTGGTTGGAAAAACCTAGCTGACGTCGGCTGAAAAATCCTAACAGGTGTCTACTCAAAAGTTAGTCATGACCGATGTCAATAGAAAAAATCTAGCCAACGTCGACCAAAAAATTCCTTGGCTGACGTTAGCAAAAATTTCCCATTACCGACGTCAGTGAGAAAATAACCCTAACCAACATCATCTAAAAAAAATTTTAGCCGATATCAGCAAAAAATAACTTTGGTTGACATCATACAAAAAAATTCTGACCGAAAAAACCTCGGCCAACGTAAGTGAAAAACAACTTATGTCGATATCGGCCATAAAAACTTTAGTCACCCGTAGTTGTGAGTGTTGAGCGAGAAAGAGTCGCGAGCAAAAACGTAAGTTAGAGTGAGCATCTCTGAAAAAGAATTTCAAATTCTATATTTTTTGAGAGAATTTGAAATCCCACCGGTTTTAGTCAATTGAAATGATTCATAAAAATATCAAAAATTAAATCTCTTTTCAAATACTCTATCCAAACAAGCTATTTTATCATGAATCATTTTAAATTCCTTGAAAAAATGAATTCCCCTGTTAAATTACTCCATCCAAACACACTATAATAGAGAAGCCAAAATAACCAAGCCAATGGGTCTAACATTAAAATATAAAAGCTTTAGGAAGGTGAAGGTAATATACATTGCGTTTTAATAAAACAAAAGCACGAAAGCACGAGACATTGAAACCATTGCTTGAACCATTAATTCATAATTTTTTAATCCGTTGATATAAGCATGATAGCAATTGAAGCACAAAGATTTAAAACCATACGACAAAATCATGCGTAGTGCTTCACACTAGAATTTTAATGTTTTGAGAAAAAGATTTCCTATGTTTGCAATGCTAGTTTATTTTCCATAAAAAGAATGAAATGAATTATAATTTCATTTTGAGTCACATATTAATATCTTGCATCATGTTTCTATCACGCCTCTGTATATATTTATCGGAAAAAAAAATAAAACATACAGTGGAAATAAAATTAACATATAAAGATGAATAACAAGGCTACAAAGATATGTTCTAATACCAAATGTAAGAAATTTAAAATTTTACTTCATGATATAAACATGAATAAATTATTCAATAAGGGGACGCATACACAAAAATACACCTCTTGTAATCATTGCTATCAAGCTCTATGGCATATGTTCTTTCACAAGTAAAAATACAAAGTATATTAGTGTTTATAGACAGAGAAATCTTCTAGCCTTTGCCTTTTCTGAAGTGTGTGAATCAGTGGAGCATCATAGACAATTTATAGGCAAGACAGGGCCCCTCCATCTTATTACCAATATTATTTTATATTTTAATTATTCGCAATACATATAAATAATTGAAAAATCACCTCAAACATCTCTTTTTATTTTCTATAACAATTTCTAAATTATTTTTCTATTACAATTTTTGGATTATTATATAAGGATGATTTTTCAACTTTTCATTTTCTAGAATTTTTCATTTATAGAAATAGATAGACTAGAAATAATATCTCTTATCTCAATGACACCGAAGATACGGATATTAAACAATTGAAATTAACATGTGGATATAATATAATGAAATAGATACCATATTCATTTATATAAATAAGAAAAAATAAAAATAGAAGAAAAAGAAACATATAATAAAGTGGTCGATTACTCATAAGATAAACCACAAAAAAGTATTATATACATTATAGATTTTAAATTTTCCATTATTAATAATTAAAAAAAAAACCATCATAGATATTATAAGTTTTAAAGTAATTATTATAAATATTAATAAACTTATAATGTTTAATAAATAATGATTGGATGATAGAAATAAAAACATTTACATAAAGAATACATTCTAATTAAATTCATAAGTCATGAAATTGGCCATATGAATATAATATCTTCTTGAAATATATTTAAGTAAAAAATTAAAAAAGTAAAAATTAGAAATTATAGTAAATATTCTTTAATTTAATAATTATTTTAAAATATATAAAAGAATAGAATAAAATTTATATCTTTATGTTTATAAATATTATATAATTTTCTTAAAAATATAAGTCATCACTCCATAATTGCCTTAAGCAAATGCCAAATCTCATCTTTAATCATCCCATATACACCACTTTCTTTATGTATCAACTCGTAAGAGACCCATGCGTTCGAACAAGTCATTCACGTCTTAGTGTAAAACATTAGATTCTTATTAAAGAATTTTATTTTTTTATAACGAATCATCCTCCACATATGAATTTTTAAGATTGTGATGTTGTCCTTTTCATCTCTTTTTTTTTTTCAAGAGAAAGTCCCAGATAGGTTACCCAGTTTGTTGATGCTAAAAATTTGATCACAAATCAGGATTCCATCAATTGGTAATAGGGCTTCAATTCTTGAAACTATCATTTGTGTTTTGTTTCTTATTTTGTGTTTCCTCTTTTATTTGTTTTTTTTTCTCTTATTTAAATCTATATTATTATTATTATTATTATTATTATTATTGTTGTTTCATTTTCCTTTGTTCTATTTTTTGAGTCTATTTTTCTTTTTGGGAGGTATCAATATCTTTTTGTCTATATATATATATATAAAATAAAAAATTCGTGAAAAAAGATAGAAAGAAATGAAAAAAAAATATTTGTATTTACAAATATGTGTTTACAAAATTAAATATATTTACTGATATAAAAATAATAGGCTAATTTAGCTCTCTTAATTGGTAAAAAAAATTGAAAAAAAATTCAAGCAGAGAAAATATGAAATTTTATAAAATATAATTTTAAATAATTTTACAAATAAAATATTTGTGAATCTTTAAAAATTATAAAAGTATTTAAAATTTAATATAATTTAAATATTTTTTTTAAAATTTAACACAAATTTTTCATACAATTTTTATAATTATATAAATAAAATAAGAAATATTTGTTAATTTTTAACTAAATGTATATCCTGCGCATAGCTTATTTTTTAAATATTAGCTTAATACACAATAAAATAAATTTTAAAAGCATACATGTTTTAATTTTCTAGGGTTATTTATCAATAGTTATTTAAGTGAAACTTGATCAAAATTAAGCTATAATTAAATTGAATAAAAGGTATTCAAAGCCCTTTATCAGTAAAGGTTGTTATATCGTAAAATCGTGGAATTGATTATTCACTCTAAACATGGTTTAATTTTCTAGGCTTATCTATCAATAGAAATTTAAGTAAATTTTTTTATATCAAATAATGGTATAATTAAGTTGTGAAATTGAATAAACTTATCTACCAATCGCTCATCATAATTAACAAACTTATAATTTTACTCATTATGAGATAATGCTTTTTTTTGAATCCGCAAAAAGGAACATTTTATTATTAATACCAACCAACTTTAACACAAGTTGTAATGCAAATGTTACAATTAGAAATAAATTTCTAATGTAATTTCACTCACTCTTTCCAGCGAAAGAGAAAACAAATTAAATAAATTTTATTTTCTGAATGTCTTCTATGAGTATATACTGATATTTATACTCTCACTTCCTAATCTTATCTAATTGACTTTTTAAAATAAAATACTAATCATAACTAACTACTAATCTTATCTTTAAAATAAAATACTAATCATAACTAACTACTAATCTTATCTAATTACTAACTAATTGACCCTTTATTTTTGACTTATTACAATTATCCCTCCCACTGAAACGGACTTGTCCTCAAGGCCTATTAGAATTCCAATCAAAATTTGGAAATTGTTGTTGTACTGCATAAAGTTCCTTCCAAACAGCATCTTTGGGATTGGTATGTCGCCATTGGATGAGTACTTCCGTGATAGCTCGGTTTCCCTTCTTCTTTATTCTCCTATCCAAGACCACTAGTGGCTGCAATTGAACTTCCCCTTCCTCATTATGAAACACATCATGTATTTTTGTTCCAGTGGGTAACTCAAGTTTGTAAGCAACCTTCCCTATTCGCTCCAACACCTTGAAAGACCCATAGTACTTAGCTGCCAATTTGTGGAAAGCATGGTTTGCCAAAGTAAGCTGCTTGTACGACTTAATTTTTAAATAGACTAGGTCTCCACATTTGAACTCCTTGTCCACTCGTTTGAGGCCAGCATAATGTTTCATTCTTTCCTGGGCGCAAAGGAAGTTGTGGTGAAATAACTTTGTTATCTGCTCTCTTGTCTTGATGGTATAATCCACTGCTTCCACCAAAGAATCTCCTGTTAGAGTACAATTTGGCATTGGTGGAGGATAGCCGTATAAAGCTTCAAAGGGGTCAACTAAGTTGCACTACGAAACTTTGTATTGTACCAAAGTTCTGCAGAAGAAAGATACTCTGACCATTTCTTGGGCAGGTCACCAGTGACACATCTTAAATAAACTTCGAGTGCTTTGTTGAGGGCCTCAGTTTGCCCATCTGTCTGGGGATGAAATGCAGTTGACTGCAGAAGTTTGCCTACGTGCTTCTTCATTAGTTCCATCCAAAATGCACTCATAAATATAGTACCTCCATCTGATATTATTTCACTTGGCCATCCTTGTAACCTCACGATGTTATCCATGAACAACTGTGCCACCTTAGCACCTCCAAAAGGGTGAGCTAATGGTAGGAAATATGCATACTTTGTAAGTCTATCACAAACAACAAAGATGACAGTCATGCCATTCGACTTGGGAAGACCGACTATAAAGTCCATTGAAATAGACTTCCAAGCCCTATCAGGAATGAATAATGGTTGAAGTAATCCAACTGGCATCCTTAATAATGGCTTGTTCTGTTGACAAGTGATACACTCCTGCACCCATTTTTTTACTGCTTTCTGCAACCCTTTCCAATAGAATTGGTCTTTAATTCATCTGTAAGTTAGATCATCTCCAGAATGCCTTCCAATCACAGAATTATGAAAATGATGTAGTATTTTGGTTCTGAGTGTTGAGTTTGCTTCAATGACTACCTTACCTTTGCGTCTCAAGAATTGGCCATCAAATGTGTACTGCTTATAAGGTTGTTGACACAATCTTATTTTATCCACTATCTTTTGTAACATATGATCTTGCTTCCATGAGTCTTTAGCCTCCATCATCAATTGGGATGTTACCTGGAAGATTGCTGCTAAGCTTCCTACTGGTTGTTGTCGCGACAATGTATCAGCTACCACATTCTCTTTTCCTTGCTTGTACTCGATGCTAAAGTCCAGTCCCATCAGCTTTTCAAGTCCCCAATTCTGTATTAAAGTTGTTGGAGGTTTTTCTAGCAAGTGTTTGAGTGCCTTTTGATCAGTTTTGATGATAAAGTGTTGCCCAAGAAAGTAATGTGGCCATTTCTTGACTGCAAACAAAATGGCATAGAACTCCTTTTCATATGTAGACAAAAGATGGTATTTTGGCCCCATTGCTTTGCTGATATAAGCTATTGGATGACCTCGCTGAATTAAGACAGCCCCAATGCCAATTCCAGAAGCATCTGTCTCCATAGTAAAGGGTTGACCAAAATCAGGTAAGGCTAGTATAGGAGCTGAGATCAAGGCTTCCTTTAGTGTAGAAAATGCCTTTTCTGTGTCCCCATTCCACTTGAAGTCAGTATCTTTCTACAGCAACTGTGCCAAAGGTTGAGCTATCTTCCCATAATTTCTGACAAATCTCCTGTAATATCCTAATAACCCAAGGAAGCCCCTGAGTTCTTTAACTGTTGTTGGCCTAGGCCAGTGTTTTATTGCCACTATTTTATCTTCATCTGGTTGCACCCCATTAACCGAGATCAAATGGCCCAAATAATCTATTTTTGTCTTCCCAAAATTTCATTTTTTGTGATTGAGAACTAGGCTGTTGTCTTGGAGGAGTTGTAATGTTGTACTCAAGCATTGAATGTGCTATAACCAGGTTTTTGTATATACCAGGATATCATAAAAAATACAAGGATACACTTCCTGAGATAATCTTTAAAAATGTCATTCATCAAGTTCTGGAATGTAGCTGGCGCATTGGTTAGCCCAAAAGGCAAAACCACCCATTCATAGTGACTGCTATGCATTCGGAATGCTGTCTTGTGAATGTCCTCTTCTATCATCCGAATTGGGTTATAACCACTCCGGAGGTCCAACTTGAAAAGTAACATGCATCATGAAGTTCATCTAATAAGTCTTCAATTAATGGCATGAGAAACTTATTTTTGACTGTTAGAGCACTCAATTTTTGAAAATCTGTGCAACACCTCCAAGAACCATCTTTCTTCTTAACCAGTACTAGTGGAGATGCATAGCAAATAGCACTTTCTCTAATAAATCTAGTGCTAAGTAATGATTTCACCTGCCTCTCAATTTTTTCTTTTTGTGCATGCGGGTATCGATAAGGTTTCAAGCAAAATGGTTTATCATTGAGCAATGAAATCTTATGATCATATCTTCTTTTGGGAGGTAGAGTGGTAGGTTCTTTAAACAATTATTGATAAGTTGCTAATAAAGCATCCAACTCAGATTGCTACCTTTGAGTTAGGTGTTGAAAATCAGCAGTTGAAGAATCACTGTAGCAATATGGTCCTCTTATAACAAGCAACATAGCTTGACATTATGCTGTCTTCAGCTTGCCTGTAAGTTCAGTCATATCTGTTGATGCTTGCTCACTCTGTAAACAAACCATCTTCCCTTGATGTTCAAATTTCATGGTTAGCTGAGCACAATTCCAACTTATTTCCCCTAGTGTCCTAAACCATTGCATTCCTAGGATCACACCAAAAGTACTGCTCGACAAAACTAGGAAGTCAACGACAAATACAAGATCATGAAATTTCCGTTGCACCTGACTACACTTCTTGGTTATCACAAGTTACTTATTTGATGCAACCGTGACTAGAAAACCTTGAATATTTTGAGATTTAAGACCTAATGTTTTTACCCAATTCGCACTGATAAAATTGTGTGTGCTTCCGGTGTCCATCAAGAATGGCACAACTTGTTTCTTAATCATGCCTTGCAGTTGCAGTGTACTACCACCAGCCACACCTTGTAGTGCATTAAGGGAAATACAAACATCTGCATCCTTGACCATATCTAAACTACGCTTTATGAGATCATTGTTGTGATCCTCATCAGATTCGGATTGCATGTCAACAATCGCTTGATCTTGTGAGGAAAAAATAGCATTTAACTTACCCCACACCTTACATTTTTGCTTATGATCTCGATTCCATTCGTCACCATAGAATCGACACAACCCTCTAGCAATCCTATCACTAACCTGCTTCCTAGAATTATTGTTGGCAGTAGATACCTTAGAATGGGTTGGATGTGTTGGCTGTGTTGGGTTTTGAGTCTGTTGCTGATGCAAAGTTGTAATTGGAATTGTTCTATGATGTTGTGATGTAACATACCAGTTTCTTGAATACTTGGCTTGTGAATCTGCTTGAATCAGTTTCGTTGGAGAAAACTTCTTGGTCATCTCGTGAAGAACCTCATCTTGAAGTCTGGCTATTCTGACTGCTTCCTGAATTGAAGAAGGTCTATGAACCCTGACAGATTTCTCCAATTCAACAGTCAAACCAGAGAGAAAGAAGCTCAATGCCAACTCTTTTGGTATAGCAATACGAGCCAAAAGTGTGTCAAACCTCTTAAGATACTCAATCAGGGAATCTTGCTTTAGTCTCGCAAGTTCTGCCATCGAGTCATCAAATGCACCAATGTCAAATTGACTGCTTGCGTCTTGCAAAATCTGCTGCCACGTCTTGTGTTTGTTATTCACATTCTGCATGTAATGCCTTTGCCAAGCAAAAGCCTTACCATCCATGGACAATAGCAACAAACGACTTCGTTGTTCTTCCGGTGTTCCTTCCAATTCAAAAAATTGTTTGGATTTTGCCTTCCATTCTCGATAATTAGAACCATCAAAAAAGGGAAAAGGGATTTGCGCCCTATCCACTACCGAGACAATGGGTTCATGAGTCCCACTAAGATTTCCATCCTCAGTTTTGATTTTAGGTCCCTTATGTTAGGTTGCAATCGAAACCATCAGTCCCTCGATAGATTTCTGCATCATCTCGAATGAATTTTGCATTGATTCTTGAAGATCAGAGACGATCTTCTCATACGAATCCATGCGTGTCTCAAGCTCTTTTGTTTTCACCATCGTCACCTAGCAATCTGATACCAATTGTTACAATTAGAAATAAATTTCTAATGTAACTTCACTGACTCTTTACTCACACAGCGAAAGAGGAAACAAACTAAATAAATTTTATTTTCTGAATGCCTTCTATGAGTACATACTGATATTTATACTCTCACTTCCTAATCTTATCTAATTGTTTAAGATAAAATCCTAATCATAAGTTCCTAATCTTATCTAATTGACTTTTTAAAATAAAATACTAATCATAACTAACTACTAATCTTATCTAATTACTAACTAATTGACCCTTTATTTTTTACTTATTACAGAAAACTGGGCATAGAAAACATAAATAGATATACTATAAAAAAGAAAACATAGATATAGTAAAATAGTAAATGAAAACAATAATGCCTTTTGCTCCCTGTTGTTATGAGAACAACTCCCAGTTATGCCTCATGCGAATGATAGCATTGCGTCATTCCTCAAATGAAAACAGTAAACATTCCTCCCTCCTAGTCTGATTTTTCTGCAATAAAACAAACAGCAAAGTTCAATATGCCAGAAAAGCAAATTAAGCCATCTTAAAAAAGAGTAAGCAAAATTATGCCAGAAAAGCAAAGTTCAATTATTGAACAACTTAAGTCTTTTCGAACTTACTTTTTTTACTCCATTTGTGGTTCAGAAACCATGGCCTGTTTCTGATTTTTTTACACACATATACCTTTTAATTTTTTTTATCTACCCTCCCCCAAAATTATACACAAAAGTATAGCAGTGTTTGTGGGCCAGTTTTAACCAAATTCAGGACCCAACTCAATTAAATTTGATCGGTTTGGTTCGGTTCGATTTCAATATTTTTTTTGAAACCGAACCGAATCCAACCCATTCATGAACAATTTGGTTCAGTTCGGACCAATGGGTTACCCATTTAAATTTGATTTTTTTTATTAGAACTACTATTTTATATCATGATTCATTCAAATATTTAATACAATTAGCATGATATCATCAAATGTTTGAAAGTAGTAAAATTGATTCATTTAAAACCATCAACCTAATATTCTAAAATAAAATAATATAAATTAAAACAAAATATTCTTCAACGATATTTACTATAATAGTCAGAATCACACCTATTTCCTACAAACTAATTTCTTGCACTAAGTTTTGCTGCAACTAGATTTGTTGCTATCAAATTTGCTAAAACAAATGAACAAAATATGTTCAATTAATATTATAACATGGCAGAAAAAATAAATATGAAAAAAATATGAAACAAATAATAATGTATATGAAAGTAATACCTTAAGAAGTTCCAACACTAGTAGTCCCAACACTTGCATTCCAACACTTGAGCCTCAATATTAGTAGTATTTAAAGCCAAACCAAATAGCTCTAAAAATTTTGATCGGTTTGGTTCGGTTTTGACCTAAATACATAAATGACCTAACCCAAATTGTTCGGATTGATTTGGGACCATTTGGGTTTGCGGGTAACCCATACCTGTGAACACCCCTAAAAAAGTATCCCCTAACGCTACAACAAGCATGGATTTGGGGATGAGGGACTCAAATTCTCAGAAATTTTTAAACTTCTTTTTGCACGTCTTGGGAAATTCGATATTGCTAAGATTGATTTCTGAATAGGTTTTCTTAATTTATTTCTTTTTTGTTTATTAATTCTTTCTTTGTATATATTTTTTTAATAATATAAATAAAATGATAATAAATATTAATATATTTAAAGATTATATTTTACTAATATAAATAATTATTATAATTGTTAAATATTAACATATAATGTAACTAATTGGAAGGATATTTTTTTTTATAATTATTAATATTTTAAAAAAATTAGTTTATCACAACAAGCAAATAGTATTTTGAGTAGAGACAAACACTAACAGAATTAAAAATTAACATTTGTGATAATCTGTAGGCACAAGCAACGACAACATTAGTTATTAGAAATTTCAACAATTTAATGGGTATGTTGGCAATTTTGACTTGTGCTTCCCTGATTATTTGAATATTTGTTCTTGGAATAACCAACAGTTTTGCACAATGAACAATGCTTCGGTTGTCCTCGTTCTCTTTGGTCCATTTCAGTACTATACGGGTTGATCTTGGGTGACCCCTTTTTTTCATCCAAATTTTTGGATCATGACGTATAGTTGTCCCTTCATATTTTGGCTAGTATGATGTGAGCTTCATTTGTCCAAATGATTTGCTATAAATGTTGAACACATAATTGAGCTTGTAAATGTCATCAATGATCTATTTGTAATCAATGTGGACATACTAAGATATTGTAATTACATGTGAACATGGCATGTGTAGTTTTTGTAACTTACCACAATCACACTATCATTCATTAATGTTTACAATAAATTTTTCTGGGAGACGTCATTGTCTTGGATTTAGGGATTCTTCCACTAAGAAAAGAGTACTTTGTCGACTGAACTAAATTACACGCATGGAGTTAGCTTTTTTTTTAATCGGCCTCAATGATCTTGTCAACATTTTTTGTTAATTCTTTACCCGCTTCCATCATTGCTATGGCTTCCCTGCACCTTTTGACAAAGTATTTGTTGCATCTTTCATAAGTACTATTGACCAACACAAAAATTTGGAGACAACTTGTTTTTTTAGCACTGAATTCATGGCTTCAACAAGTTTTGTTGTCATGTGACCCCATCGTTGCCTGCTGTCCCAAGCAGTAGTCCATTTTTCTTTTGGGATCTTCTCTAGCTAGTCAATCACTTATTTATTTTCTTTCATTACATTGTTGAAGTAATATGCAAATTTGGGTTCAATCATGATGTACCCTGACATATGACCAACAAAATACATTCACAATGTTTGTCCATGTAATGTAAAGTTTAATAAAAAATAATAATTCTTTGGTTGTGGAACTTACCCATGCTAATGACATTTTTCCTTAGACCTAACCTGTTGAAATGTCTCATGAAGTTTTGTACAATATGTCTAATGCAATTCACATGCACCGAGTTGTCTGGTGTCCATCGACTATCATGTTTCTTGTAAGCACTTATTATTGAAATGTGCATGTCTGACGTTAGGCAAATTCCTTGTTGCTTTGCCACATGTCTTTTTAAGTTTTGGACGAAAAAAGACCAGGCTTCCATAGTCTTATCCTCAACAAGGGCAAAGACAATCGAAAGAATGAGGCTGGCCCCATCTTGTGTGACTACCACTAACAATGTTCATTTGTACTTCTCGTAAAGAACAGTACCATCAACCTGAACTATTGGTTTGTAGTATACAAACCCATCAACAGGTGCCTTAAATGTTGAAAAAAGACGATGGCACATTGCACAACCAGGAAGTAGTTGTCTTTATTCATTATAACTTAGCTTCAACTCTTGCTTAACAATGCTTCAGACACAAATGTTGGAAGAAATAACATATTAGTGTTTTAAAATATTAAAATTACGCATATGTCAATTGCTACATTTACTGAATGTATTTTAAAATAATTTACTTTATTCGCATGTTTTGTAGATACATTTCAAAATTCATAAGTCAGTTCCTAACTTTGTGACCTTGTAAGATCTGTTATTCTTTATACAATAAATATTTACTACATATTTGACATCAACTTTGCTGGGAAACCACATTCGTTGAAAGAGCATTTTTGGTTCATAGACGGGTTCTTCTGGGTAGTCCATCAAGTAATTGATTTAGTTGTTCATATCCATAAAATCTCAGTGATTGATTTAGTTAGGTATATGTTAGGTCAGTCAACAATTGCATGTATGATGCAAGGTTGGTGTTCTATTCATACTCTTGATTTTGGGTGTGGTTGAGATCAAATGTCAGTTGGTATTGTTCGTAAATTGGTTGTTGTGATGTTTCAGAAAATGTTGGCTGGTATGGTTGGTAATTTGATTGAGGAATTGGGATGGTTGTATCAGAATCAACATATGTGACAAACAACTCAAACCCATAAAGACATGTGTTGGTTGAATACCTTGAACATACTATTTATGTTCGGGTTTTTCTCAAGATTTATGGATGTTTACCTTAGTAACCCTTGATCTGTTGTCAAAGGGTATCCATAAACCACATCCTTAATATTTGCTTTCAAGTAGACATTATTTTGGGATGGGCTAATGACAAAACTGAGATTATGTTTTGGTGATATATGTGGATACACGAGTAGACATTATATTATAGATATAGTTGAACCATAATAGTATACACTAGTCAATTATGAAATAACTTTGGATAATGTGAAATTGACACAACACTGCCTCAAGCTCCACATCATGCTTATCATCAATTAATACAATGAATCATGGTTATTGGATTCCTGCCATTATTTTCAACCTCAATGCAACAACTTTAATAGTGACTAAGAGTTGAAGATTTCAATCTACGAGGGAAAATTTTGGCACTTAGATTATTATTTGTATCAACTGTTTTGGTTAAAATAATGTTTCATTCCAATAGTTTTAATGTTAATGAAACCATTAAGGCAACTTTTGGGTCTCAATTCGGCCCTTAGATGCATGAACCATGCGGTCAAAAAAAGAAAAAATTACTAAGAGTCAAAGATTTCAATCCATGAAGGCAAAATTTAGCACTTATATTTTTATTTGTACTAGCTATTTTGTGAAAATAATGTTTTATTCCTATATTTTTTATGTCAATAAAGCTGATAATTGCAAAATGTAGGTCTAATTGATAGTTAATTCAGAAAAGAATGGTTAGATTTTATCTACTTTATAGTTGTTTTTAAGATAATAATGAGGGATTTTAATATCATTTTAATTCTTGACCAGCTAGATTCAAAAGAAGGGAAATTGCAAGTGCTTTGGAGGTAAATTGATGCAAAAACATGAAAAAAGCCTTGAAGAAAAAATTGAAGTAAGAAGTAGCTCGCTTAGTGCGCAAGCCACACCTAGCGCGACACCTCACTCAGTGGCCAGCCAAAGATTAGTGCGAAAAAGACCCACGAAGAAACCTGAAGGCATGCTTAACGCGCTGTTCGCTTAGCGCAGGGTTGCGTGAAAATTAAGCTAACTAAGGCCTATAAAAGGAGTAGGAAGCAAAGGAGAAAGACACACCGAGACTCAGAGCTCTCTATTGAATACACCCAAAACTTGAGCATCTCAAATAGAGGAAACCCTCTTTATAGCCATTTCTTCCCTCCTTATCCATCCCTATTCTTCTTCCATCCCCATCAACCCTTAAAGTGTAAAGCCTATCATGACTATGAGAGGCTAAACCCCCCATTGTTGGGAGCCTAATGGCCAAACTCTTGTAATGTAATTCGTCCCTACTATCTATTTAATGCAATTCCAATTTTTATTGTTCCTTTTATGTGCTTATTGTTATTGATTGTGGTTTGATCACCCATACTCATACATCTGTTTAGGATTTAGGCATTGGAAAATGTTTATTTTCTAAAGAACTGGGAAAGGGCATTTAAATGAATCATGTTTAGGAATAAAATGAATTTGTTTAGCCTATTCATGCATCTCTATCCTTAATGCAATTTATTGTTTTATCTTTGCAAATGAATTTGGGAGAGAGAATAGATAAATTAGGCTCTTTCACTTGAGGAATCAGGGTTAAAGTATTAGAGTAGGTGTGGATAAAAATTGGGATAATATTAGATAAGGAAAAATTATTAACAATTTCATCACAAGTAGTTTGGTATGCTAGGCCCCAACACATTTGCATTCTGAATTAACCTGTTTGTTTCTTGTCTTTTTATTTTCAACCGTTTCTATTTTATTTCACTTACAATTCCTTATCTCTTCTATTCCTTCTATTGCTTGAAAATTGGGTATACGCCAATCTAAGTACAAACAAAGTCCCTGTGGACTCGACACTCAGACTTTCGTTTTACTTTACTACTTGTGACAATTTGGTGCACTTGCCAATTAGTTAAAAAAAGCCATTAAGACAAATTTTGGGTCTTGATTTGGCCATCAGATGCATGAACGAAGTGCCAAAACCAAGAAAAAAATTACTAAGATGATGTAGCTTCATGTGGAGCTTGTAGGCCTTAGATCTTCTTCATCAATGGAGTCCTTTGCTTCTTGAAGATCAATGGAAGCAGAATGGAAAAGGAAGAAAGATGATTGGACATGTCACTTCAAGGAGAAGATGAGTCAAGAACAAGCTCACCACCATAGGAAGCCATGGATAAGAGCTTGAAGGTTGGAGAAGATGAGTGGAGGGAGAAGGAGCAAAGGAGCATGAAATTTTGTGCCGCAAATGAGGTATGAACTTTGAAGTGTAATTCTCAAATGATCAAAGTTGAAAAAATGCACACACAAGGCCTCTATTTATAGCTAAGTGCCAGACAAAATTGATGGGAAATTTGAATTTCTATTCAAATTTCACTTGAATTTAAATTTTGAATTTGTGGAGCCAAATTGGGAGCCAAAATTTACTATTTATGATTAGTTAATTTTAGCTATGGTTCAGTCCACTAATCCAAGATCAAGTCCAAGATTCCACTAAGAGTGCTTAAGTGTGATGAGGCATGTAAAGCATGAAAGACATGCACAAAGTGTGACTATATTATGTGACAATGGGGTGTAGCAAGCAAATGCTCACCTCCCCCTTAGAAAGGTCCAAAATTTAATTGGATTGGGCTCCTCCCAATTCAATTAAATTTCTCTCCCAACACACACACACATCAAATAGTGTACTTAATGCATGTGAAATTACAAAACTACCCCTAATACAAAATCTAGTCTAGGTGCCCTAAAATACATGGGCTGAAAAATCTTACATTACTAGGGTACCCTCCCTACACTATGGAGCCCTAAATGCAAGGCCCAAAAAATAATGAAACCCTAATCTAATATGTACAAAGATAAGTGGGCACATACTTAGCCCATGGGCCCAAAATCTACCCTAAGGCTCATGAGAATCCTAGGGCCTTCTCCTACATCTCTGACCCAATCTTCTTGGAGTCTTCTATCCAATGCCCTTGGGGGGTAGGATTGCATTATTCCCTCCCCCTTGAAAAGGATTTGACCTCAAATCCAGAGGTTCTTGAAACTCTAGGCTTCTTCTCTCAACACCTATAAAAAGAATAAAAACATATATATTTGTGGTGTTTGGTATGTTGGAGTAGGGTAAGATTTGAAAACCCCTTTCCTAGGCATCTTTCCATGAGGGAACATGGTTCCTCACCAACTCAAAATGTAAGCTACATGTGTTTGACAGCTCACTTAATAGATAACGATTGGAAGTTGCACAAAAAGATTTTGAATTTTCGCCAAAGTAAGAAGCCATACGGGGAGAGACCATGGAAAAATTTGTTGAGTCATGCTTGAATGAATGGGGGTTGAATCAAGTTCTGAGCTTGACAATTGATAATTCTTCATCAAATGATAGAGGAATTCAACTCTTAAAGAAAAGGCTATTGTGTTGGAATAACTTAGTTTTGAAATGAGAGCATATTCATATGCGTTGTGTGCATATCTTGAACTTGATTGTGAACAGTGGGCTAAAAGAGATTGACAACTTTGTTTTAAGAATTTGTGCTGCAGTGAAATATATAAGATCATCTCCTTCTAGACTTATGAGCTTTAAAGAATGCAGTGAAATATAAGATCATCTCCTTCTAGGCTTATGAGCTTCAAAGAATGTAGTAAAATATATAAGAATTTACGTTGAACATTGAATATAAGGGTCACATTTGCTTGAATGTTGAAACAAGGTTCAATTCCACTTATTTGATGTTAGATGCTACTTTGAAGCATAGAAAGGCAATTTAGGAGTTTGAGTTTCATGATAAAAAATATGCTAATGAATTAGGAAAAGGGATAGGTCTGCCTTCCTGTGAAGATTGGGAATATGTTGAGGCTACTCTACCTTTCTTGAGCATCTTCTATGAAGCCACTCTGGGCATCTCAGGTACCTCTTATGTTACTAGTAACATGTACATGTTAGAGGTGGTAGGTATTTGGCATGGGATTAACGATTTTCTTAACTGCAACATTAAAGATAGTGCTACACATAAGATGGCTAAAATATGAAAGAAAAATATAAAAAATATTGGGGTGGTCCTAACAAGTTGAACATGTTGTTCCTAATTGTTGTTGTGTTAGATCTGAGGTCTAAAATAAAATATATGAATTAGGCAATTGATAAACTTTTTGATGTGGACAAGGCAAATGGGTCTAAGTCAAGGCTAAAGTCTTCTTTGAAATCATTGTTTAATGACTATAATGGTCATAAAGGGGGGGCTCAAGATGACACACAATAAGCACATGTAAATGTACCTAGTTACACGAAAGATCCATATGGTTGGAATCTATTTTTGCAAACATCATGGCTAACCTCATCAAAAATATATAAGCTTCAAAAGTATTTAGATGAAGGGATTGATGCAAGTGCAAAATTGAATATTCTTGATTGGTGGAAAGTTAATCCAGGTCGATTTCCAATCCTTTGAAACATAGCACGAGACCTATCAGCTATGCTTCTTTCTATAGTAGCATCTGAGTCTGCATTTAGCATAGGTGGAAGGGTGCTTGATCCATTTCGTAGTTCTCTATCACATGAAAAGCCAGAGGCCCTTATCTGTACACAAGATTGGCTCAAAGATACACCTTCAGCACCATTTTTAGACTTCGATTTGGAAGAGCTTCAAAGTTTCGACAAACGTATATTGTTTTCCAATTTTGTAGTAATATTATAATTAAAATATTTATTGAGTAACAGAAAGTTTTTTTTATAGAGTTGGTTTCTCAGGAAGATGTTGTTGGTTCAACTAGTATTTCTCTTGAAGAGTAATGTTTGACATTAGTACTAATTCCTACACTCTATGACTGGAAAGGTACTTTAATGTTACACTTTGCATGTGAATTTTGTTTCGTTTTGTTTTGGATTTTTGTGTATAAACTATTGATTTTGGTTTTGGGCATGGGTAGTGTTGAGGTTGGTGAAAGGTAGGCATTTTGTTGTTGGTTATATAGGATACATCTAAGTGAAATTGATGGCCCATTGGATGGAAGGATGAACTCTTGGATTTTGATATTTCAAGAATATAGTTTCAGTATTTTTTTATAGAATAATACTCTGAACAATGGGGATTAGATGGATGAATTGTGCTTTAAGGATATGTAGTTGTTATTGTGCTTCAGCCTTCAGACTTCAAATTGTTTGTTGTTTTGAAAGTTTATATTACATTTTATTTTAGTAACTTAATTATGATTATGATAGAAATTGGTCAAGTTCAAGTGTAAGTAATTCTTATCAATTTCAAGTGGACATAGGCTAAGTTTTTCAGTTTTAGTGTTTAATTACTAAAATTTATATAAAAAAATCCTTATAACATTTAAGTGAATATAGATTGGATATGACCAAATTCATATCCACTTAAATGGATTGGATCTTGAATCCAAATTGATTTTAAAATATATGGATATAGATTTAAGATCCAATCCATTTAAGTAGATATGGATTGGATATGAATTGGATTCATAAAAATCCAATCCATGCCCACCCATAGTCATTGCCTCTATTCCTTCCCTTAACCACCTATAATTTTAAAAACCAAACCAATGATTGACCCGATCAAGACATTTGGTCACTGGGTCAATGGTCAAGCCGGTGGGTCACTATTTGACCCGCATGATCCAATCCTTTTTAGAAATAATTAAAATTTTATACTCAATCTTAATTGACTCACATGACCTAGCACATTGCCTCTCTTGGGCATGACTTGGCCTGGATCAATGGGTCACCGGTTTAACCATAAACTTGATCGGGTCGTACTAAGTTGCACCAGGTTCAATGCATAGTCCATCTAATAGGCAACTCGACTCAACCAAACCTCCAGGTCACGATCAAACCGATCTGACTGACCAGATTGGTCCAATTTTAAAACACTGGCATCACCATTCCATTGTTACTACCATCACCATGACCATTCCACCACTACTGCCACCATCGTTGTCGCCACTATTCCACCCCTACCATTATCGTCACCTCCACACCACCATTCCACCAACACCACCACCACCAGCACTGTCGCTACTCCCACCCCGCTGCCTCTACCACAACCATTATTTCATAGTAGAGCGAGGTAAGATAAAATAATTGACTCACTTTATGTATCTTTAATATGTAAATTCTTTTTAAAATCTAAAAACAAAAAATAAATTGAAACTCAAAACTTAAAACTAATATTGATTTTGATTTTAAAAAATTTCAAAACTAAAAACGAGAAACCACCCCAAATAGGGCCTAAGGTCTCATTTAGGATGGTTGTGAGTTTTTGATTTTTGGATTTCAAATATAACTTTCAAAACAAAATATTTTTGATAAAAATAGAGTTGAAATAATTTTTCACTCAATTTTGAAACAGATTTACGTTTATTTTTAAATTACCAACTATTTTTGTAAAAAAAATATAGTTTTAAAAAATGATGTCTAGTCTTTAAAGTTGACTATGAGAAGGCTTATGACTCAATTAATTGGAATTTTTCGCTCTACATGCTCCAGAGGTTGGGTTTTAATGAAAGATGGTTAGATGGATAAAAAGTTGTTTGGAGTCCTCTATGATATCGGTTTTGGTGAATGGTGGTCTGTTAAGAGAACTTGGAATGCAAAGGGGCTTGAGACAAGATGGTCCTTGAGCACCTTTTCTTTTTACTATTGCTGCAGAAGCCCTTAGTGGACAAATGAGAGAGGCGGTTACAAAAAAGTTATACTCTAGCTACAGGGTGGAGAGAGAAGATGTTGAAATTAATCTCTTACAATATGCGGATGACACTATTTTTTGGTGTGAAACTTCTTTAAAAAATGTCTTGATCATTAAAGTATTGAGATGTTTTGAGATGGTTGTGGGCCTTAAAGTTAATTTCCAAAAGAGTAATTTTGGAGTTATTGGCGTGGAGGAAAGTGTGGGCCTAAGATTTGCTCAAATCTTGAATTGTAAGCTTCTATTATTTCCTTTCGGGAATTGCTAGGGGCACCCAGCAACATTGCTGGTGCACCCAACAATTTTTCAAAAACCCGAAAATACCCCTAAACGTTTTTCTTTTATAAAAAGCTGTTTTTTTTCATGGTTGCTTTCTTTGTTTCTCCATGGTGGTGCATGTGTTGTGCGATATTTCTTCGTGCTGGTTGTGCTTGTGCTCTGCTTTGGTGTGATATTTGTCAACTAAGGTACATAGCTTTTCTGTGTATGATTGTTTATTTTGGGTAGTGGAATGGTGTAAGTGTTTCAGATTCGATGCAAGAAATTTTCTTCCGCCGGTGACATTACTACTGCGGAAGAAAAAAACTTCTTCCGTGGAGTCTTGCGGAAGACATCTTCCGCGAGATTCCACGGAAGAAGCAGTCTTCCGCAGTTGTAATGTCAACAGCGGATGAAATCTTCTTCCGTGGGATCTCGCGGAAGACATCTTCCGCGAAATTCCACGGAAGAAGCTTTTTTCCGCTGCACATCGGAAGACAGCTTCTTCCGTGAGTGCTCACGAAAGACGTCTTCCACGAGATTCCACGGAAGAAGCTGTCTTCCGCTGTGGACATTACAATTGCGGAAGACTGCTTCTTCTGTGGAGTCTCGTGGAAGACATCTTCCGCGAGACTCCATGGAAGAAGCTGTCTTCCGCTGTTGTAATGTCAACAGCAGAAGACAGCTTCTTCCGTGGAGTAATTTGTTTTATAATTTTTAGTTTTAAGATTATTTTGAATGTTATTTTGGTTAATTCTATTTGTAATTTATGTGAAACATAAAAATATATATTTCTTGGTTGAAGTGTTGATTTTTTTGCCTAGGTTGAAGTATTTTTTGGTTAAATGAACTTTGTAGGTTATAATTTTGAAATTATGTAATTAAAAGTTGAATTTGGTTGTTGTTAAAATATTGATGTATATATAGATTAAATATTTCTGTGAGGTTGTCAAATGTTGAATTAGTTCGATATTCATAGTTTGTAAATTTTTTTGAGTTGCTGTATTGTTCAAATTATTTAGTTCAATGTTGAATCAGGTGATAGTTATAGTTTGAATTAAGATGGACAAATATCAATGGGCATATTACAGTACGATGTCCGAAGAAGTTGATATGGATTTTCAAGATGAACAAGATTGTGGTGTGAATGACGGACATGTTGATTGTTCAGATGCTTTTAATACTTCTCAGGTAATCATGTTGATCAGTTTTAGTTGTTTGGTCTAATGAATGATTTGTGTAAAAATTAATATGTCATGGTTGTGTCCTAGGTCTTTGCAACGCGAGAAGATGTTTTGAATTGGGCTCGAACGGTTGCCCATGAAAACGGTTTTGTTGCAGTAATTATGAGGTCTGATACATATACTGGTAGCAAAAGAAGAACTTCATTTGTGTTAATTGGGTGCGAAAGGAGCGGTAAGTACAAGTGTAGGAAGAAAGAATTTGTTAGAAGAGACACAGGCACTAGAAAATGTGGTTGTCCCTTTTAAGATTCGTGGAAAACTAGTGCATGGGTGAAGGTTGGACGGTGAAGCTGATATGTGGGATTCACAACCATGAATTGGCGAAGACCTTAGTTGGACATCCATATGCTGGGAGATTGACAGATGATGAGAAGAATATCATTGCTGATATGACAAAGTCAAATGTGAAACCAAGAAACATCTTGCTAACGTTGAAGAAGCACAACGCCAACAGTTGCACCACAATCAAACAAATCTACAATGCAAGAAGTGCATATCGTTCCTCAATCAGAGGAGATGACACTGAAATGCAACACCTAATGAGGCTCCTTGAACGTGACCAATACATTCATTGGCATAGATTGAAGGATCAAGATTGATGCAATCCTACCCCCCAAGGGTATTAGATAGAACACTCCAAGAGGATTGGGCTAGAGCTACTATAGAAGGCCCTAGGGTTCTCATGAACCTTAGGGTATATTTTTTAGCCCATTAGATAGAACACTCCAAGAGGATTGTAAATGTTAGAATTGGTTTTTCCTTCTTTTAGGCCTTGTATTTTTGCCATTCTAGTAGTATAGGGTTTTAGCCTTGTATTTCAGGGTATTTTGAGTAGTCTTTGTAATAGGGACTTTCTTTTATATTTTCATGTATTTTGGCATGGGGGTGAGCTTAGCTATTATAGGGGAGTGTGTAGCTAAGCTCTACCTTCTTTAGGAATCTTCTCAAGGAAGCTTCTCAAGGAGGTGAGCCTAGTTATTAGAGGGGTGTGTGTAGCTAAGCTCTAGCTTCTCAAGGAAGTTTTCTCAAAGAAGCTTTTCAAGGAAGTTTTCTCAAGAAAGCTTCTCAAGGAAGCTACCTAGTCTATAAAAAGAAGCATGTGTAACACTTGTTGTAACTTTGATGAATGAGAGTCTTGTGAGACACAACTCAAAGTTCAACTTCTCTCCCTTTTTTCTTCCTTAAATTTCGTGCTTCCCCCTCTCTCTTTCTCTCCCTCTTTCTTTCCTCCATTAAAGCATCCTCTTCATGCTTCTTATCCAAGGCAATTCTTGGTGGTGAAGTTCCTTCTTCCTTGGCTTATTCCCTAGTGGATGGTGCCTCCCTTCTCCTCTTCTCCTTTGCCTTTCGCTGCATCTCCATGGTGTAAAATCACCATTGAAGGACCTCATTGAAGCTCAAAGATCCAGCCTCCATAGAAGCTCCACAAGCAAGCTTCCATCAAGTGGTAATCAGAGCACAAGAGCTTCAAGTAGGTGCTCCTTAAACCTCCATTAATTTTTTGCTTTACCTTCTCTTCCATTGTTGTTTCTTCATTTTTTTCTCCATGTATCTCCTCACATGTCTTGTGCTAAATGTTGTTAACATGATTCTTTGGAGTTTCCACCGATTAAACTTGCTATAGAAGCTAGATTTGATTTTCTATGGTTCAAATTTCTTGTTCTTGTTCTTGAACCATGAATTGTGTTGAGTTTAGGTTCCTTTGAGATTTGTCTTGTTATTTTTTGTGGCTGAAACCTAAACCATAAAATTCTTACAAAAATATTAAATTAGAAGAAAACCTCAAAAATCTAGAGGGACTTGTTCACCTATTGTAGTTTTGTCATAAAAGTCATGTCTAGTCATGAAACTTGTCACATAAGATTTCTTATGTTGTGCTGAATTTTATTTTCTTGTTTCTTTGTCTAACTCATTTGTTCATGAGTGTATGAAAGTCTTTTGGCCTATTATTTGATTTGAATCAAATCTTTCATGTTAATTAGTCCTTAACATGTTCATGCAAAATTCTTAGAGAGTCTTTGATTGTGAACCTTTTCTTGAACTTTTAGGTTTCCTTATGATTGTGTCTATTGTGAATTTGAGTTTTGGTGATTGAATTGCTGGCTGAAATGTTGATCCTAAGTGAATATTGAACTCCTAAAACTGTGGTAAACAGTCCTAGTGAGTTCAACATACATAGGAAGGTTGAAAGTAAGCCCAAGGCAATCAATATACCATGCTTAAAAAAAATCGCCGGTGCTGGCAGCTTGGACATACAAAGTTGTAAAAATTACTGAGAATTGGTTGTTTTAAATTTTGAGCTGAAATTTTTATTTAATTTGATAGACATCTGGAAAAAAGTTATAAAAAAAGAACCAAGTTATTTGGATAAAAGGAAAAAAATACTAAAAATCACACAAGTTGGCAGAAAAATCAGTATCCAGGAAAAAAAAAAGTGAAAGGGAAGTGTGATTGTTGTTTTGGCTCAAAATTTATTATATAATTGGTGCCTATGTTATACCAATCTTAGTTCCGAAATTTCAATTGAAAATTACTGTGAAAACAAGTGCCAAAGCTATAGGTTTGTTGAGTCTTTTTTTATAGTTTTTTTTACTCTACTCTAGAGCCATTCTAAGTTTCTCTTTGAGTCCTAGCATGCTTCTATGTCCTTGTCATTGCTTTAATTGCTGAGTAATCCTTGAAAAATTGTCTTGTTAAAACTCCATTGGTTTAGCTTTCATTTCATTTTTTTTGGTCTTTGGTTATTGCTTGTCTTTTTGTTTCCTTCTTTGTGGGTTGCCATATATGGAATTGGAAGGAGGATTGGTGCCATCCTTGAAGAATTTGAGTCAAGAAGAAAGGTGCCAACCACCTTAAGAGCTATTGGACTAAGAAGCACTCCAAATTGAGTGAATCACCAAAGAGATAACAACCATCAAAATTGAGGACCATTTTGTAATTTTGTAATTTGCAATTTACTTACCTTCATTGCTTTCAAGTTTTGTAACAAAAAAACCTTTCATTGCAAGTGTGTTGGGAGCCTCCAATAGGTTACCAAACTTCCATTTGTGTGTAATAATTTTAGGCAATTTTTCCTTAGGATAGTGAGTGTTTTGTTGGGAACCTTGAATGTGGTCATCCAAACACTCTTAGGATTCGCCTAGTTTACATTTCTGGCTTACTTTCATAGCTTATTTCCTTTACCTTCCATTGTCAAACCGCTTAGATAGATTTCCTTTTACCAATTAGTTTTTTACATTATCTTTCACACCTATTTAAGTGTTTATTTTGGCTAGTTTCAATCATAGTTTCTTTTACCTTTTGTTTTCAAACCTCCAACAAGAAAGAACCCCAACTTAGGAACCAACATGAGTCATCATTCATCTAGTGTTAATGGCAATGTTACTAGTCATAAAGACCCTTTATCTAGAATCTTAGATGAGTTGAGTTCCCTCAAGTTATGGAAAGAAAAACAAGAGAGAAAAGAAAAAGGAAAAAAAATACTGGAAGAAATAAGTCAAGATGAAAGAAAGAAAATAAGAGAGGAAGAAAGAAGAAGAGAAAAACATTCCTCTTATAGTAATCATAACTCTTGCAAGAGCCTAAGTGAAGAACTTCGTGACTATTACGAAGGAATGCATAGGTCACATCTTAGACCTCACTCCCATAGAAGAGAAAAGGAAAGAAAGCCTCAAGAGGCTAACATTAACCTCCCATACTTCCATGGGAAGGACAATGTAGATGCTAACTTAGATTGGGAAATAAGAGTAGAGCAACAACTTAAAAAGAAGTCTACGTCAAAATCTTATGGCTCTCACTCTTATCCAAAGAAATACCAAGGTCAAGGCATCTTAGGGGTGACACCTTCTAAGCCCAAAGATGGTAAGGGGAATACAATAGAAAAGCAAGCCCTTAAGGCTAGTATGCAAGAGAAGACTAGCTCTATAAAGTGCTTTAAATGTCTTGGAAGAGGACACATTACTTCTCAATGCCCCACCACAAAACCCATGATTATGAGGGGCCAAGACATTTATAGTAGTCAAGATGAGGCTACTACTTCACCTTCCTATAGTGAAAGTGAAGAGGCAAAAGGGGAAGAATCTAGTGAAGAAATCTACCCCCAAGAAAAAGGACAACCATTAGTGGTTAAAGAGAAGTGTAAGAAGGTAAGTGTCTCCTTCAAGAGGTTAGCTAAGAAGGAAACTCATTTTACAATAAAGACAAACATTAAAGAAACTTTCCCTCTTAGACAACCTCCACATTTTCTCTTTTGTAAAAAGACACTTGCTAGCATTTCCACACCTCTTGGGCTTGAGATTATTCCTCAAGTAAAGAAGTTGTTGGATGATGGTTTAGTTCGTAAGAGCTTAAATCCTTGTGCTTTGTTGGTGCCCAAAATGGGTATTATTAGGCACCAAATCCCTAAAATAAGTGATATGATGAATGTGTTGAGTGTTGCAACCCTCTTTCGTAAAATCAGTCATGCACCCAACTTTTTCATGAGTCATGTACATAGGGACTCATTAGGTAGGTTTGTTCTTATTTTTGGTTTTCATACAAACTTAGGTGCTCATATGGGACACCTTAGGTTTGTCGTATTTTTTTGTAAGAATAATCAACATGAAAATACAGAAAAAGGTACGCTTTATTGCATTACTTTCCTTAATTTTTTAAATAGTGATCAAGGGGTTCCCACGGACCCTAAGAGAATAAAGGTCATTTCTGAATGGCCTACTCCACCAAGTATAAGGGAAATCTGGGGCTGCCATGACTTAACAAACTTTTACAAAAGGTTTTGATGCAATCCTACCCCGCAAGGGCATTGGATAGAAGACTCCAAGTAGATTGGGCCAGAGATCCAAGGGAAGGCCCTAGGGTTCTCATGAGCCTTAAGGTAGATTTTGAGCCCATGGGCTAAGTATGAGTCCACTTATCTTTGTAAATATTAGAATAGGTTTTTTCCTTCGTTTAGGCCTTGTATTTTGGCCATTCTAGTAGTATAGGGTTTTAGCCTTGTATTTCGAGGCATTTTGAGTAGTCTTTGTAGTATGGACTTTTTTTGTATTTTCATGTATTTTGTCATGGGGGTGAGCTTAGCTATTATAGGGGGTGTGTAGCTAAGTTCTAGCTTCTCATCTCAAGGAGGTGAGCTTAGCTATTATAGGGGGTGTGTGTAGCTAAGCTCTAGCTTCTTTAGGAATCCTCTCAAGGAAGCTTCTCAAGGAGGTGAGCTTAGTTATTAGAGGGGTGTGTGTAGCTAAGCTCTAGCTTCTCAAGGAAGTTTTCTCAAAGAAGCTTCTCAAGGAAGTTTTCTCAAGAAAACTTCTCAAGGAAGTTTTCTCAAGAAAACTTCTCAAGGAAGCTACCTAGTCTATAAATAGAAGCATTTGTAACACTTGTTGTAACTTTGATGAATGAGAGTCTTGTGAGACACAACTCAAAGTTCAACTTCTCTCCCTTTTTTCTTCCTTAAATTTCGGGCTTCCCCCTCTCTCTTTCTCTCCCTCTTTCTTTCCTCCATTAAAGCATCCTCTTCAAGCTTCTTATCCAAGGCAATTCTTGGTGGTGTAGTTCCTTCTTCCTTGGCTTATTCCCTAGTGGATGGTGCCTCCCTTCTCCTCTTCTCCTTTGCCTTCCGCTGCATCTCCATGGTATAAAATCACCATTGAAGGACCTCATTGAAGCTCAAAGATCCAGCCTCCATAGAAGCTCCACAAGCAAGCTTCCATCAAAGATGTGGTGCGTGATTTGTTTTGGTGTCACCCAGATGCAGTTAAGTTATGTAACGCATGTTATCTTGTTTTTTTGATAGACAGTACCTACAAAACAAATAGGTACAGGCTCCCATTGCTTGACTTTGTGGAGGTGACACCAACCGGGATGACTTTCTCTGCTGGGTTTGCATATCTGGAGGGTGAGCGCGTGAACAATCTTGTATGGGCATTGGAACGGTTTCGAGGCCTTTTTTTAAGAAATGATCGCCTTCCTGTTGTTATTGTCACAGACAGAGACCTAGCCCTGATGAATGTTGTGAAAGTTATGTTTCCAGAGTGTATGAATTTGTTGTGCAGGTTTCACATAGACAAAAATGTGAAGGCAAAGTGCAAATCGCTAATTGGTCAGAAGAATGCCTAGGACTACATAATGGATAGCTGGGGTAACCTGGTAGATTGTCCTTCGGAACAGGAGTTCCCTGAGCACCTTCAAAAGTTTCAAGTAGCGTGTTCCCCATGGCCAATGTTCGTTGACTACGTATGTGAGACATGGATTGTCCCACACAAGGAGAAATTTATCACGGCCTAGACGAATAAGGTGATGCACCTAGGCAACACAACAACAAATAGGTATTTAAATGTTTTATTATTTTAGTCAAGTTTCTTTTAATGATTGTTAGGAACATTATTGTTATTAATTTTTCTTGTTTGTTTTGTGCTTTAAATGTAGGGTTGAATTTGCTCATTGGTCTCTGAAAAGGGTATTACAGAATAGCGTTGGAGACCTCTGTAGTGTTTAGGATGCAATGAACACCATGATGATGCTGCAGCACACTGAAATTAGAGCATCATTCGAAACAAGTACGCATGTCGTTGGTCATGTTTTTAAGAAAACCTTATACAAGAGGTTTCTGGGAATGGTGTCAAGGTACGCTTTAAATGAAATTTCGGTTGATTTTGAGCGCGTACGTCATTTCAAAGACTATCTGTCTTCTTGTGGTTGTGTCTTGAGAACCACGCTAGGTCTTCCTTGTGCATGCGAGCTACAAAGGTATGATGGTGGCAACATCCCACTGGATGCAGTCCATATGTACTGGAGGAGACTTAGTTTTTCAGACCAGGGGCTATGTGAGGCCAAAGTGAGCATCAAGGAAGAGATGGATAGAATATATAAAAGATTTGAGGAACTTGATGTTTGCGGGAAAGTTACTTTCAAGAGTAAACTCCGAGAATTTACGTTTCCCGATGAGACCTCTATGTGTCCTCCTCCAACAAAGGTTAAGATGAAAGGTGCCCCGAAAAAGGTAATGAAAAGAAGCGAAAGATCGACAAAGCATGATCCATCTTATTGGGAGTATGTTGATGCTTATCATTCGGTTCAAAACATCAACACCTCAGTCAGACCCAGTGCATCATCTTTTGAACCACCAAAGGCAGCAAGGATGATCCCCATGTTGGATCAATTTGCGCCATTTATGCATGGTTTCATTGAGGATGTTGTTGATGTGAAAGCGGATGGTAATTGTGGATATCGGTCAGTTTCCGCTTTGTTAGGTATGGGAGAAGAGTGTTGGGTCGTGATGCGTAACGAATTGATTAAAGAACTTGGCAAATGGTCGCAAGACTACATAAAGATCTTTGGTGGCACAGAGAGATATGAACAGCTGGGGTTGTCCTTACACGTGGATGGGTTATCCAAGGTATGTGTTTTATGCTTTTTATTTATATAAATAATGTTTACATTGTAGAAGCAAAGCTTCATGATGAATCAAAGGTGTTTTGATGATAACAAATGATGATAACAAAAGATGATGACAAAGGTGATGACAAAAAGCTCAAAGATCAATCAAAGAACAACTCAAGTGAATCAAAGATCAATCAAAGAACAACTCAAGTGAATCAAGAACAATTCAAGAGTTCAAGATAAGAATCAAGAAGAATTCAAGACTCAAGAAGAAAGTTTAGAGTCAAGAATCAAGATTCAAGGTTCAAGATCTCAAGAATCAAGATCAAGATTCAAGACTCAAGATTCAAGAATCAAGAGAAGGCTTAATCAAGATAAGTATGAAAAGTTTTTCTCAAAAATTGAGTAGCACATGATTTTTCTCAAAACATGTTTACCAAAGAGTTTTTACTCTCTGGTAATCGATTACCAGATTGCTGTAATCGATTACCAGTAGCAAAATTGTTTTGAAAAAGTTTTCAAATTGAATTTACAACGTTCCAATTAATTTCAAAAAGTTGTAATCGATTACAATGTTTTGGTAATCGATTACCAGTGCCTTTGAACGTTGAAATTCTAATTCAAATGTGAAGAGTCACATCCTTTCACATAAAAGCTTTGTGTAATCGATTACACTTATTTGGTAATCGATTACCAGTGACTGTTTCTGAATAAATCAAAAGATGTAACTCTTCAAAAAGGTTTTGACTTTTTCAAATTGGTTTTAAGTTTTTCTAAAAGATATAACTCTTCTAAATGGTCTTCTTGACCAGACATGAAGAGTCTATAAAAGCAAGGCTTTGATTTGCTTTTCAATACACTTTTTTTACATTCATTCAATCAATCCTTTATAAGCCTTGAATCTCTTTGAACTTCTTCTTCTTCTTTGTACCAAAAGCTTTCTGAAGTGTTCTGGTTTTCCAAACCTTGAAAACTTGTGCTATTCATCTTTTCATTCTCTTCTCCCTTTGCCAAAAAGAATTCGCCAAGGACTAACCGCCTGAATTCTTTTTGTGTCTCTCTTCTCCCTTTTCCAAAAGAACAAAGGACTAACCGCCTGGGAATTTTTTTGTATCCCCATTCACAAAGTATCAAAGGTTTAACAGCCTGAGATCTTTGTCTTAACACATTGGAGGATACATCCTTTGTGGTACAAGTAGAGGGTACATCTACTTGGGTTTGACTGAGAACAAGAGATGGTACATCTCTTGTGGATCAGTTCTAGTGGAGGGTACATCCACTAGGTTCAAAGAGAACAAGGGAGGGTACATCCCTTGTGGATCTTTGCTTGTAAAAGGATTTTTACAAGGTTGAAAGAAATCTCAAGGACCGCAGGTCGCTTGGGGACTGGATGTAGGCACGGGTTGTTGCCGAACCAGTATAAAAACTCTTGTGAGTTTGTTTGCTTCTTCCCTACTCTTTTACTTTCCGCTGTGCATTTTAATTTCCGCTTTTACTTTCTGTTAAGTTTCTCTTCTACTCCTCATTCTCTTAACAATTTAGTAAAAGCCTTAGAAGAGTAATTTTTAATTAGTAAAGGTTTAGAAATAATTAATTCAACCCCCCTTCTTCATTATTCTGAGGCCACTCGATCCAACATACATGAGTGACACGTGTATTTTTTTTGTGATTTAGGTTAGTATGGACAAATGGATGGATATAACGGATATGGGATATGTAATTGCGTCAAGATATAATGTAATCCTTGTATCGTTGTCACGACAACAGAGCTTCACATTTTTTTCTCTCAGAAGTCGACCACCGGCCGATTCTTCTACGCACCACATGATATGTGTCGGTCATGTGTTTGGCAGTCATTTTGTTCAGGTCCATTGAAAATTTGTTTACTCAAATAATTTCAATTATTGAATGAGTTGGTTTGTTCGTTTAAGTTATTATTGTAATTTCACTTACAACAGGTTTATCTGAAAGATCGTTGTCCCTTACCGCCTATGGAATTGTTGTGGTCAAGCAGTTCGTATCCGGAGGCAAAACAATGGCCAACTACATATGTAGGTAGAATGCAACACTACTTAAGCCTAATGACAACTAATACGACGCATGTAGACCTAAGCGGACACTGAACTTGTAATATTTATGTATCTATATTTACATTGGATTTATGTTCATGTAATTAATGAATTGTTGCGTGAACAAATGTTATGTTAGTGTGTCAAATTGTTATATTTGTGTTCAACTGAATGCTAGTTATATGTTTCTAACAGGCCGAAAACCAAGTTTTTTTATTTTTGGTGTCTCGGTTTGAGGTGTGATTCGGTTTGAGGTGTCTCGGTTTGAGGTGTGATTCGCTGGATCCAGCAAAAGAACCTTCTTCACCTTCTTCCGCCGGAACCCGCGAATAAACCTTTTCACCTTTCTTCCGCAGGAGCCCATGGAAGAACTCCTTCTTCCGCTACAACATCCAACTTCCACTTCCACACGGGTGAAAGAAGGTTCTTCTCGCGGAAGAACCTTCGTCTTCAACCTCAGGCATCACACAGCACTAATGTCGTCTATCCTACGGCCATTTACGCGATTCAAACAGACACGAGGTTAGAACACTAACCTGGATGGCGGAAGAAACGAACAAAGCTAGCCAATGGAGGATGCCAATAGCTGTGGAGGAGAAGATGGGAACCAAATTTGAAATCGAGAAGCAAATGAAGGAGAAGAACGAAGGAAGAAGACAAAGTGGAAGGAGAAGAACGAAAGCTTGCTGGGTGCACGGGAGAAGAACGAAAGCGCGGAAGAAGAAAAAGTTTTTTTAAAAAAATATATTAACTTTTATTTTTTAAATTAAGGATATTTTTGGAAGTTCACTGAATTGCTGGGTGCACCAGCAATTTTGCTGGGTGCACCTAGCAACGCCCTTTCCTTTCACATATCAAAGTGTCCCAATCGGAGCCAATCCTCGAAGCTCGGATACTTGGAAGCAGGTCATCAAAAAATAAAAAAGAAGCCGACAAGTTGGAAGCATAAAGTTCTATCTTTTGCTTGGAGATTATGTTTTTTGAGTTCGGTATTGACTTCCTTGCCTTTGTTCTTTTTTATGTTTTTTTAAAGCTCCTAAGGCAGTGGGTGATTCATAAGTTAATTTGCTTGCAAAGGAACTTTTTTTGGGGAGGGTGGAGGGATAAAGTCTTATTTCAAAATATGGGGGGTGAAGGGGGCTCTTAAGTGAACAAAGTGATAATATGGAGTCTTTGTGGTGGAGAGATCTTAAAAATTCATGTGGTGGATTGAACAATTTGAGATGGTTTGATAAAGGTGTGGAGTGGAAGGTGGGGAATGGGGAGCAAGTCAGATTTTGGTGTGATGAGTGGGTGGGAGATCAAAGTCTTGCCACGTTATATCCTAGGCTTTTTCTCAATTCATTAATAAAACTGAGGAAGTTAGCAAAGTGGGAATATGGGAAGAGGGAGTTTAGAGGTGGGATTTGAAATGGAGGAGGAGTTGCTTTGTGTGGGAGGAAGGTATGTTGAGAGACCTTGAACAAATTGTGGCAAGTTGTGACCTACAAAGGGACCGCTTGGATGCTTGGAGATGGAGAGGTAATCCGAGTGGTGTGTATTCGGTAGATTCAGCTTATCAACAACTTTTGGGGGATACTTTGGATCAACAAATTCATAGAATCTTCACCACTTTATGGAAACAGAATATACCTCTGAAAGTGAGGTTTTTTCTATGGAGATTGTTCTTGAATAGGTTGCCCACCTTGGATAACTTGAAAAAGAAGAATGTGAGGGTCTCATCAAATAGTTGGTTATGTCCTTTATGCAATCAAGTGGAGGAGACTACAACCCACGTTTTCTTTTCATGTAGAGTAGCGGAATCAGTGTGGAAGACGATCTATTCTAGGGGGAGTTTAGCCACTGTGTTACCTTTCTTCCCTAGGGAAAACTTTTGGCAGAAACCATGTACTGCAGGATCCATGTGGAACTCTATTTGGTGTTTTGTAAAGTGCCACATCTGGAATTTCCGTAATGAAAACATTTTCGTGGGGAGCAATTTGATTTGGAGAAACTCTCGGATAACGTTATGTCTTCTAGTTGGACATGGCTTAAACAAAGTCCCCAAACATTTCCTCCTTTTCGGATTGGTCTATGAATATTGCTGTGCCTACACCGTTCTTGACGGGGATTCGTTTTATGCTTCCCTCGTTAGAGGGGATTGGTGGAATATATATTCATGCATTTAGGGCTCGGGTTATTTTGTGAGTGGAGGGAAGTTAAAATATACTCTTCTCTATGTTGAAATATTGTTGAGATTCTATTTGGGGTTGGTGGGCTATTATGGCTCGTGTAATGTGGGCTCACTCTCAGGTATCGGTCATCCTTCATTAATTGGAATAATTGCTTCTAAATTTGTTATAACCGGAAGATGGGATTATGGCTCTGGTTGGGAAGCTTTTACAGAAATTTTGTATGTTTCATAGGGTATATCTAATACTCTTTTTATCAATACAATATATTTATTTACTAAAATAAAAGTTGGTAGGAGTTTTTTCATAATTTATATTTTGTGCAAGTTCCCAAATTCCAAATTATGTACCACTGATCATCCATAAGTTGTTTTCAGAGTCATGAAAAGGATGGAAATGGTTAAAGAGGGGAGTGTGCTTTAAGTAATATGCAGATATACAGACATGTATTGGCCCCAAAAAAATTGAATCATGAATGTTTCAAACAATTATATTTTTCTATAATATAAAACAAGAACCACAAGTTGGTTTGACCTGAATTCCGCTATAGTGGTAATACACTCCCATCTCCCTCCTCCCCTCAGTGTAGCTTACAATAATTCACATGGCAAAACTGCAAGTTGGGGAAAACAAGAAATATAACACTTCCATGATACACGTTTTAACAAACTCTGTTGTTAATAGTTTGATAAAGAGATTTAAGCTGTGTGTTCCATTTGTCAACTGCAGTGTACTTTTTCATTCCTTTCGACCTGAATCATGAATTGTAACGTTAATAAATAGAAGGTTTTATAAAAAAGAAGTGAATATAATGAATCCAATTTAACAAAAAAAATATAAAGGCAGACCTATCAGCGCGTTCTAAGAGCCGGTTCACTTGATCAATATGCCCTTGAATTCTATTATCCAAAATCAGCGACACCAATAGCTGCTCAACATCATGCTCAGGAACATTAAGTTCCTGCAAATTGATGGATTTTATTACATATAAAAAGTATTAGATTAACTGTAAATGTCTATTCAAATTAACAAATATATCTTATTATCAAATGAAAAAGTAACAGCAACTTTAGCTCTACCATTTTCTCTTCGCATTCCTTTAATTTGTTTGATAGCAGTGGGAACATAATTACCTTAGATATAAAAGGGATCCTGATCCTTGTATATGGTTTGATGAGCTTCAGCAAGACTTGTGTTCTAATATTCTTTAGCAGATCCTCAATGTAATTTCTGATAAATGGATCATCCATGATAGTTCTTCTGTTACTCTGGAAAGTACATTATGCAATATCCATTTAAATAAAGTATTAGATACAAAACGAGGATAAATACTTTAAAGTCAAACTAGTATAGCATAATCTCATGGCAGATTCAATAAAAGTACCTTCAGAATTTTCTCAAATTCCAATATTTCATTACGTTGATAAGCCGCTATTAAGTTAGTCATCACCAAAATTTCAGGGTCATTCTTGTATCTGCAGTATAGAATATATGCAAGGTGAGAACAGAAAGAAGTGATCCTCACCTCAGTGGATAAAGAACAGAATCGGAGAAATGAAAAATTGAGTAAAATATATTAAAACAAAATACAGAGGACTTACGGCTTAGCTTCCTGCCCATCAAATGGATTTACTTCAGACTCCATCAACATGTTGGCAAGAACAAGGTACCTGACTCATAAATAACAATTATTGTACAAGATGTCAAAAGCAAAGAATGATGTATTCAATGGTTTATTTTGAAGTCATGATATGTAAGGGATTTGGATTTTAATATCCATTGATAATAGCTGAGCACATATTATCTAATACATGAGCAGTCAAGCAAAAATGTTGAACTTGAAAATAAGATGGGTTATAATGACAAGTATATTATAAAGTTTATATGTAAAACAGCTCAAATTAGTTATTCTGTGGTTAATTAAATTGTTTTATATGCTGAAGTGAAATATAAAGTTATTTCTATATACATTGTTTGAAACTGATAGTAAAAGAATGCTACTTCACCTACTTCAAGCATTGGATACGTCTCTGACTCCCAGCTTCATCATAATTCTTGAAAGCTTCAAAGAAATCAGTAGCTGCTTCTGCCCACTGGCGCTCTGCCATATGCATTTTCCCGCCACATTCATGGATTATTCCCATTATCCTTGGATGGGGAATTGCTGACTTAATAGTGAGTGCTTTCTGGTAAAGTTGCTGTATTTAATATAATGAAGACTGATAAATACCAGTAAACAAACTTTTACATAAGACTCTACATGGGGGTGTATATGTACAGGAAAAAACTTAAAAGGGGCCATTAGCCTGGTGAATAGCCAAAGCTAGAGGAGCAGTCAGTGTAATGTATTTCACCAAAACTTGAAAGATATCGTATTGACATGATTTAATTATTCTTCATTTATTTAACAATAATTAAAATGGAATCTAGGGTTTTGTTTTATTGGAATTTTTGGGACCAGACTCTGCATGCATAATGTTTTTAGTTTGTTTAAGAATATTCACTCTTCATATCTGTTAAAGTTATACATTGCTGAAAATATCTGTGTTACAGTTACACATTACATTACAGAAGTGCTTGAGTGAGTTGTTATCTCAGCTGATCTTATATATATATAAAGTCTGAACCATAAGTACAAGTCAAGAGAAAGAGACTACCACCTATGACACCTAACACGGATATAGATACAACAGAAGTCAGCTTTATTAAAGCTGTATAACAGATAATAAAAAGGCTATTCTAGCACTCCCCCTCAAGAAAAGCATATTTTATTGAATAATGAATTTTGTTAGTCGAGATGAGATGTCTCTTAATCGTGACTGATAACTCAATTACTAACTTAAGAGTTTTGTAGTATGCTTAAGTATCAGTTTTTCCAACAAATAACAAATTGTAAACTCCTCCCAAAATGATTATTTTTCAGTAAATCTCAGCCTATTCAGTATTTTGAAGTTATAAAAATATATAAATGATCTGCCACCCCTTCTATACAAAATGAACTGAAAGCAAATATAAAAAAACTTCGTACCCCATTGCCCAGAGGCTCTTCGCTATGCGAAGGTATGGGGGAGGCATGTTATACGCAGCCTTACCCTTGCATATGCAAAGAGGCTGTGTTCGGATTCGAACCCATGACCAACAAGTCACCAAGGCACAACTTTACCGCTGCACCAGGGCTCGCCCTCTGAAAGCAAATATAAGAACAGAGAAAAAAGTAATATTTTCATTTATCAAAAATCTAAATCTTCAAACTTTTTTTCTGTAAAAAAGTTATGTACTTTTTTTTAATATACTATAAAGTCATGCAATTGAAACAAATAATTTAATTATTTTAGAAGCAAACAGATAGATGCAGTTAGTGTCCTCAACAAACTAAAAATAAAAAGATATTATTTAAAAATTCTGCTTATTACTCAAGCAGTAAGTGAAGTCTGCATGGGGGTTCAATGATAAATTGCAGGCAAACACACTAAAAGCAATTGAAAAGACATAATTACTTAAGTCATGCAAGAACAAGAGTTTCTTCTGTAAAAGAAATCCTGACCTTAAGTTTTTTGTTGTTCTTGGTCTCTGTGTACATTTGAATCTCTACAGCATATACCTCCAAAAGTTGAGTTCCTTTTTTGTGGTCATCTGTGCCATCTTCTTTTTGACAAGATTTGTGAAGTTCCTTCAAGATCTAGCAGGGCCCAACAAATATTTAAATTATTAAATGGTAAATACTACTATATGCTAATAAAAACATACGAAGGCACCCGAATTAAGTTGAACAATAAGTTACATGCAAAAAGACAGATAACCTTATTCATACGCCCATATTCACCAATATCAAAATATATCTTGCAAAGCTTCAGATTTGTCTTAAACCACAATCTCTGCATAGTGAGTGAAATACAAAAAAAAAAAAAATAAAAAAAAAATAAAAAGATCATATAAATGAGAGAAATGAAATAAGATACACCAAAGAAATGTCTAATGGACTAACCTCGTTCTTTGCATCTTCAAGGGACCTCAGAGTAGTCTGGTAGAATTCCTGGAGAAGGCCAAAGTTCTGGCTTGCTGAACCTGAGACATAGTCCATAATGCTGTTTATGCATTTTTCACTATAGTTACGAGTCACTGCTGACTTAATATATGTCAACATCTCCCTATAGGCTTCCATCATCTCTTTATACCTTCCCAGTCGATAATATAGCTTGACAGTCTGTTTTAGAGCTTTAAATCCCCTGATAGAATACAGAATGAAAATTAAGTGCAAAATGCAGTAGTTTCTTATCACAGTAGAAAGATTCTCAGACAAATATTACTATGTGGTACATGAAAGAGTACAAGAAACACACACATTTGGTAAGTCAGTATAGGGAGTGTGGGAAACAAAAATTAAATAAAAAAATAAGTAGTGCTTAAAAAGTAGCTGCATTTATCAAAGAGCATTGCTATCTACCATGAAAGATTTTATACAAACAGTATTACAAATTCACAAATAACTATTTAAACCATACGGGTAGGGTAAATCAATTATAAAGAAGGTGTTGACAATTTAAAAGCTGAGATATATCAGACCAAATCTATTTGGTGTATGTATTTGGGAAATTTCATTCATAATATTCAGCATTGTTCTTTACTAAATGCAACCATGTTAGAATGTCAAGCAAAAGTAAAGAGAAACTTTCTTTAGAAAAAAATAATAAAAGAAAAGCTAAAAGACAAGTAGTGATAGATACGAAATTTTGCAACGAATTATGATATAACAAGAAATGTCTTTATGACTTCACCTCCACAATGCAGCACTGAGAGAATAAAGTTCTTACCATTCTGCTTTTTCTTGTTCCATTTGCACTACCTGAGCAAAACCAGCAAGCGCACCTTCTGGATCACTTTCTACCATACCTACACACAAACACAACAATATCATCCTAAGAAATCCAAATAAAAAATTAATCTTGCCACGAAACAGAAACAGGCCACAAAAAATCTCACAAGTCACAGGTTCCTCAGTTTCCACGAGGAACAAACAAACACAACGTACTATACAGTTGCTTACAGAGAATATAATCCAAGCAAGAAAATTCACACAGCAAACGTACTAGTGAACACTGATTTCAGGTTTTCAACACATGAAGCCGAAAATTGTAATAGCTTTAATTAATCAATGACATTGTAAACAGACAAGAAGTGCTACACAACTCCAAAAACAAACTAAGCATTTTGTTCCTAACTCAAATAATAATAAATAACAACAACAACAACAAAAAGAACCTTCCAAATTGTAAAATTGAACAGTGACAAAAGTGCAATCAGAACAATAAAACCGATTTACATTTAAGCAAAATTAACGACACAATGACACAGTGATACTGATCAGCCACAAAACAGGCTTGTGCCTCCAATTCCTAATTCCACAACGCCAAATAACAACAAAAACAATAATAAGCAGAACAGAACCTTTTGAATTGTAATATTGATTCTCGATATCAACGTCTTGCTCCACTTCCTCCTCATCGGAGTACTCGAAACCGTAGTCCTCCATGTCAGCATCTACACAGTCAATCAATCAATTAGTTTCATCATCATAACACCAAATGCATTAATCAACAACAACAACAAGCGCGTACCTGAAGCCATATTGTGCGTGGAATGGATTGGGAAAAATCAAGGTTTTAGGGTTTATACGGTTCGTGAGCAATGGCGAGTGAGTGTTCACCAGTCCTCTACGCACACGGTGCTCAAAATCCGGTGAAGGTATGCCGGAAGGGGTAATATATAACAGCTTTCGGTGCTATCATGGCCCAAATCCAATACGGGGCCCATTTTGGGCTACCGGTCCAATCAAACAAAATTGGTTTACTTCTTTACCTGGCTTAATTGCATTTTCTAACTATTTTTTTTTTTGTTTAACAAATTTTAGCCTAAAAATTAATTTGGTATATTTTACCTTCAATTTTTAAAAAAACTTACAAATTTTAGCTTTTGTCATTTGTCAGTTAATGAACTCTAAAATCTATCAAAAAATAAAAAAGTTATGCAATTCGCCAAAAAGTAAAAAGTTAAAAAGTAAAAAAGTGTAACTATATTATCATTAGAATTTTGTATTCTGCATAATGTAAATTTTTATATTTTTTCATACTTTCATAATAAATAGTCATCCTATTTGTTATATTTTTCCATACTTTTCATGTTTCTAAATTAAAATATTTAATAAATTATTTAAATCAGAAAAGAGACAATCATAAAAGAATACATTCAAATTAAAATTATACTAAATAAGTATTCGGTTAGGATGAGAACCGCATAACCATCCCCACCAAACAAGTATCACCATCAGGTTACACCCAATCAGTTCCTACGAACAGGTGATTAATCCAAGATAAAACAAAGCAGATTGATTAAGGGAAAATGGGAAGTTTAGGCCACTTAAACCTCAATTAAAGAAGAATTACCTAGATGATAATCCAAGCACGAAGGTCTACAGTCCAAAGCCCATAAAGATTTGTATAAATAGGGGAAATCCCCCAAGTAATGACCAATGTTCATTGAATGCTCATTTATTATCTATATTTATTGCTCTAGGTTGAATTTTTACTTGAGCGTTGGAATACTTTTTGGAGGTATCTCTCCTCGGATCACACCACTCAGATGAAGTGAAGAAGAGGGAGGACCAACAAGGACCCTTCGGCATAAAGGGTAGTACTCAGTCATATTGTGACATTAACATTTTGGCTCTCACCGTAAGGTTGGGTAATATAGTTCCCGACTCTAAGAATTATGGCAATCACATAAACTAAAATAAACACAGTAGTAACCGAACAACCAAGGAATCAACAACATGAAGAAGTGCACGTGGAGGACTAGACCAACTTATCCTCAATGGTAAAGAGACTGTAGGCGCAAGTATTGGATATGCATCGACATCATGTTGAAGAAGTCATAGCCCTTCAGCAGGAGAATGCATAACTAAAAGAGGGTAATCGGTCCTGGTGACCTGGGAATGAAACACCTGTTAAGGTAGAGGCAAAGTCAAATGACCTTCAAGATTCCAAAGGCCACCAATGGTAGTGTTCAGCAGGACACACACCCCCAATTCGTAAATACATTGGGGGGAAGCAATTGCAATAGCTCAAGAATCCTTTCGTCCCCGGCATCATGGAGGCTACCCTCCCTTCCAACTGGAAGAGTTTGACTATCAAAAAGTATGATGGTACAAGTGACCCGAATGAGCACCTAGACATTTATGTCACTCAAGTCAACCTGTACACTACTAACGATGTTGTTTTATACCGGGTATCCCAGCATCATTGAAAGGACAGGCCCTGTACTGGTTCACCTTGAAGTTTCAAAAAGATAACTATGAATATCTGAAACCTAGACCCAGCAGTTTTCATGCACCACTTGATAATGATACTTAGACTGAGACCCTTTGTGAACAACCTATGCAATAAGCCTATTTTTGATATGGACAAGTTTCGACGCAAAGTAGCTAAGTAAATGTGGATGGAAGAATTGGTTGTATACAGGAACCAAGTTCAAGTTGAGGCCACGTCAACTAGAAAGGAGATCGAAAGGCCCAACTTTAACAAAACTAGTGAGGAAGGACGAAGGGATCAGTCTCCCCGAGAACCTCGTTACACTTATTACACCCCTCTCAGCGTGAGCATATCTCATATCTTAGATCAAGCCTTGGCTATCGAAATCCTAGCCATGCCAAAAAAAGACAACACTCCGCCCAAGGCATAGTTCTCCAAACGTTGATGATATCACTACAACCGGGGATATTCAATTGAGGAGTGCAACATTCTGTAGGACAAAATAGAAGACTTTGTCAAAGGAAGAGATTTTATTCACAAGCCTCAATCCTATCACACTCACAATAGCTATAGGCAATACTAGGACAAAGGAAGAGATAGAGATTGTAGTCACCACTCTTAGATTGAGAGACAAAGAAGTTGAAGCTGATTGAAGGAGAAGGAGGAAAAATTCATTGATCAACTGAGATGTGTCATCAACACCATTACAAGAGGATTCGTCGAAGGAGGGGCAACAGCCTCGACCCATAAAAGGCTCCTACGACAGGTTGATCAATAAACATGGTCTCCTTACACAAAGCTCCAAACAAGCCACCTATCACCTTTACTTCGGCTAACTTCAAAACAATATACCTGGTTCTAGATGATCTAGTTGTGATAAGCATAGAAATCACTAACTGTATAGTGAGAAAGACACTTATTGACCAAGGGAGTTCGACCGACATCCTATTCTAGAACACTTTTAAGCAATTAGGTATATCAGACTCAAAGCTCTTTCCCCATGACGACCCACTATTTAGGCTTCGCCAAAGAAAGAGTGGGGACCAAGGGATTAGGCATGGCAACGGGACCCACACCCGTGGGCACCCGCCCAAACCCGCCCTGATTTTGACGAGGAAAAATTGAGTTGACTGGGTTTGGGTTCGGGTTCGATTTTCCCCGCATCTTAAATTCGGGGCAGGGGTAGTTTTTGGTAATGCTGATATCTGCCACGCCCCCATCCCCGCACCTATTAAATTACAAAAATACCCTTTATATATATATATATATATATATATATATATATATATATTAAGAAGGAAACCCTAATTTCACTTCTCACTCTCATTTTGATTTTGAGTTCTCATCTAGCTTCTCTCTCACACCACTCACTCATGTCATGAAAACTTTACTTCACTCATTTTCTCTCACGGTCACGCACTATCGTTTGTCGGTTACACACCACCACTAGCAGACCGTTACCGCACACATCACACTATACTGTTGTTCACGCACCGGTACTGGCATCTTGCTTCTCACCATGCCGCCACTCGTGCACTCCCCTGCTCGCACACCACCACCAGCCCACCGCACAAGTACTCTTTGGTCTCAACTCTGAATAAACTATATCTGATGGAAACTTGCTTGTGGAGCTTCATGGAGGCTGGATCTTTGAGCTTCAATGAGGTCCTTTAATGGTGGTTTTCCACCATGGAGATGCAGCGGAAGACAAAGGAGAAGAGGGGAGAGGAGGCGCCATCCACTAGGGAATAAGCCATGGAAGAAGGAGCTTCACCACCAAGATGAGCCTTGGATAAGAAGCTTGGAAGGATGCTTCAATGGAGGAAAAGAAAGAGGGAGAGAAAGAGAGAGGGGGGAGCACGAAATTGAAGGAAGAAAAAAAGGGAGAGAAGTTGAACTTTGAGTTGTGTCTCACAAGACTCTCATTCATCAAAGTTACAACAAGTGTTACACATGCTTCTATTTATAGACTAGGTAGCTTCCTTGAGAAGCTTTCTTGAGAAAACTTCCTTGAGAAGCTTCTTTGAGAAAACTTCCTTGAGAAGCTAGAGCTTAGCTACACACACCCCTCTCATAACTAAGCTCACCTCCTTGAGAAGCTTCCTTAAGAAGATTCCTAAAGAAGCTAGAGCTTGGCTACACATACCTCTCTAATAGCTAAGCTCACCTCCTTGAGATGAGAAGCTAGAGCTTAGCTACACACCCCCTATAATAGCTAAGCTCACCCCCATGACAAAAAACATGAAAATAACAAAAAAAAGTCCTTATTACAAAGACAACTCAAAATGCCCCGAAATACAAGGCTAAAACCCTATACTACTGGAATGGCCAAAATACAAGGCCTAGACGAAGGAAAAACCTATTCTAATATTTACAAAGATAAGCGGGCTCATACTTAGCCCATGGGCTCGAAATCTACCCTAAGGCTCATGAGAACCCTAGGGCCTTTCCTTGGATCTCTAGCCCAATCTACTTGGAGTCTTCTAGCCAATGCCCTTGCGGGGTAGGATTGCATCAATATCGGTGTTCTCTAAGTATTTTATGTGTAGAGGAACATTAAAAGTTAGGCAAAGGGGGAAAAACTATCACCTCGATCCTTGAGAAGAAACCTACCCTGTTAATCACCAATTCCTTTTTAATTTCTCAATCATTTTTTGGAACAATTTTGAATTCTCAACTAAATGAAAAGAATTTCAAGGGGGAGAATATGCTTTGCGATTACAGTACAGAGGTCCATAAATGAAAGGAAAAGAAAAATAGAGGGGAATGGGGAGAATCCATTGGTACTATACATATATGACAAATGAGTAAACATCGAGCTTTACCCACATCAATTAAGAAAATAAACTATGCTAGGTAATTGTATATTTGAGGGTTGTTCTTGTCTCTCTCCAGATACTCCCTTTCAATCAGGTTTTCGATCCTTTTCTTTAAGTCAGCTGGTTTTATTGGAATTTTGAGTTGTTCTCACAAAAAAAATTCAATTCCTTAAATTAGTATTAACTTAACAATCAGAGAGAAAACAATCTATATCAAAATAGATCACTTGTATTGTACACAACATAAGGAAGCATAACGTATTTGAGAACATTATCAATAATAATTCCATAAATTACCTTTATGGAACTACTTGGGTGTTCACACACACTCCATTTGAATTAAAGAATTGAAAGCTAATAATGTCACCTATTGGAAGAGTTCAGTAATAAGAATTTTCCTAGCATGGTAGTGTCAATAAGAAAGGATATGAATATAAGTTCTTTGTATTGTAGCTTGAAATAAAGAAACATGTAGAAATTAAGGAAGATTATAATAGAATTAATGCATGGACAAGAAATTCATGATTGGATTATTTTTACGATACACTTGTTTGTTGAAGTTGTGTTAAATCTATCTTATTCTTTTAATAGTTTCTAACTCTGTTTCTTATTTGAGTGCTTCTAAAGAAATGGAAAATCAAGAAAGTGGACATCAAGATACAACTCATGGTCCTGGCTATACTCCTTCACCTTTTGCTGGTCATGCCCCTTCAACAACACCAAATGAATCCATTCCACCACATGAAGCAAAAGAAACAACTGATAATTTGGAGGGGACAACACAAATAGGAACAAGAAGGCTTCAAAGTGAGATTTGGCAGCATTTTAAAAAGGTCAAAGTTAATGAACAAGACAAGGCCTGATGCAATTATTGATAAAAAATGTTGGGAGGAAAATCAAAGAATGGAACAATGCACCAATAGGGGCATAAAGAAATTTGTATTCAGTACAAGATTGCCATGAGAGGGAGTATAGGGCAAACATTTCTCGTGCTTACACTATACATAATATCAAGTCTACTAGCAGTCATATATAGAAGTGAGTCAATCATACCTCTGTAGATCATTTGATCAACTGGTTTACCTGATTCATCTTTGCTCAGAGGATTAGAAGCTTGCATAGATGTTTTCATTGGTTTGGCACCTTCCATCTTGAACTTCTTTAGAAGTTCTTTAGTATATTTTGGTTGTTGATTATATACACCTATGTTGTCTTACTTGATCTAAAACCCCATAAAGAACTTAAGTTCTCCTATCATGCTCATTTCAAACTCACTTTTCATTAGTTAAGAGAAATCCTTGCTCATAGATTCATTAGTAGCTCCAAAGATAATATCATCTACACAAATTTGAACTATGATGAAATCCTTTCCAACTTCTCTCTTAAAAAGAGTTATATCCATGAGGTGCCTATTCAGACCATACATAGCCTTTTTCAGTTTAAAAACATGGTCTAGAAGGGTATGTCTTCAAAACCAGAAGGTTGTTTGACATACACTTCCTCTTCAATAAAGCCATTTTAAAAAGCACTTTTAGCATCCATTTGAAAAAGCTTTATGTTTTTATGAGCATCAAAGGCAAGCATGATTCTTATAGCTTCAACTCTAGCAATAAAAGCAAAGGTTTCTGGGAAATCTATACCTTCTTGTTGGCTATAGCCTTGAGCTACCATTTTGTAGAGGTGTTCTTGATGAAGAGACGTTGTGGAAAATACCATTCCTTCCACAAAATGATTTAAACTTAGTTTCATGATCACTCCTGATAGAAGAAATTCAAAAACCTTTTTTCATTTTGAACCTTTCTACAAAATATTTCAAAGACCTTGAAAGATTCGTGTTTATTTTCAAGGAAGTATACCCATGTATATCTTGAATAATCATCGACTATGACAAAGCCATATTTCTTTCCTCCCAAACTCAACATTCAAGTTGGTCCAAACAGATCCATGTGCAATGGTTGTAATGATCTGGTGGTGCAAACATCATCTTCAGATTTAAAAGTTTTTATTTGTTTCCCTTGTTGGCATGCTTCATAGAGAAGATAGGTTTTCCAATAAATCTTAGGTAGTCTTTTGACTAAATAATTTTTATATAGTTTTGAAGTGTGTTTCAAATTGACATGCCCAAGTTTTTTGTGTCAAATCCATCTTTCATCTTATCTTGAAAGCATACGTTACATTCTATTTACTTAGATCTATCATATCAATCTCATAAAAATTGTTGTCTCATCTGGTAGAAAAAAAAGGACTTGACATCTTCTGTCTTGACTATACATTGCTCTTTGTTGAAGGACACAATATAACTAACCACCATCACAAAATTGACTTGTGATAAAAAAGTTATACTTTAGACCTTCAACATATAAGACATTTTTTATGGATGCTAGAAAGGTAATACCGATTTTACTTACATCAGTGATCTTCCCCTTACCCATGTCTCCAAAGGCAAATGCTCTTTCTTCAACTGGCTTTAGGTCGAGGAACATAGACCTTTACCTCATCATGTGTCATGAGCAACCATTATCTAGGTACCAACTTAAACCCTAGCCTTTTCCTACCAAGGATATTTGCAATAAGAAAAATATGAGATTTTGGTACCCAAGTCTTCTTAGGTTCATTGGCATTAGTACCCTTAGACATCTGCTTCTTCTTATAAATGCATCTAAACTTGGAATGTCCAGACTTACCACAAAAGTAACATTTTTTTGAATCTAATTATGACTTGGAAGATGATGCCTCTTTTTCTAGACCTAGGCCAAACTTGTCATGGGGATGTTGATGGAATTTTAAAAGCATGATTAAAGTCTCTGAAATTTCCAAAAACTTCCCAAAGTCTTTTGTAAGACATGCAACTTCCTCTCTTAGCTTTTCAACTATGGAGGATTCGTCAACCTTACTAGCCTAACTTAGACTTTCTTCTAGAGTATGGATTTTCTTTTTCAGACCTTCATTTGGTTCCTTAGTTCAGTGTTTTCAAAAACAAATGATTTATATTTTTCTTCATACTTTTTTCACTAAAAAGAAATCATATGATTGTTTTGAAGGAGAACATTATAAAGCATATCTTCATCATCTGATGAAGAACCGAAGTAACATATTCATAGCAAGTTTTCATCTCAACTTTTTTGTCTCTATTTACCATCAGACAGATGTTTGCTTGCTCATTGTCTAAATTGCTACTCTTCTCACTGTTTGAGTCATCCATGTGACCATCAAACTTTTCTTTTCTTGTCACCGAAGTATCTCATCTTCTTTAGTTGAGGGCACTCAGCCTTCATGTGTCCAAGCTTTGTGCATTCAAAATAGATTATCTCGTTGCTTTCCTCCTTGTATTTCTTTTTGAATCTAGTATCTTTTTCGTCTGAAGGAATGCTGGAACTTTCCTTTCTTTTTCAAAATCTATTTGGACATGAGGGCCATTTCATCATTTGTGGATCCTCCAGAACTGTTATATGAGCCATAAGACTAAGCCATATGCACTTTTAGAGCTTTAGATGAGCTCTTCTCTTTTAGAGCTAGTTTCTCCAGCCTTGAGGGCAATGAAATCTCTCTTTGGTAAATGATCTCGGTTCTGAAGGTGAACTTCATGAACTCTAAGGATACTTAATAGTTCATCCCATGCTAGTGTTTTCAAATTCTAGCTTCTTGGATGGTGGTTGTTTTTAGTTCCCACACCTTGGGAAAGTTGTCAAGAATCTTTAAATTTATTTGAGCTTTGGTGAACATATGTCATAGAGCTTCAGTCTTTTCAAAAGCATTTAGAGTCTTTCAAACATGTCGTCCATAGTTTCTTCTTCTTTCATGGAGAATCTCTCATAGTGCCTTGTCAAAGTGACAACTTTTCTCAGTTGATCATATTTTGTTCCTTCATAGTTGATGCTCAACAAGTCCCAGATTTCTTTAGTTGTTTTCAGTCTATAGATTTTGGTGTACTTATTGCTAGACAATGCACATGTCAGAGTATAATGAGCTTTTGTGTTAAACTCTATTACAACAAGGTCTATGTCTGTCCATTCTACTTTTGGTATTGGAATGGGTAAGTCTCCATTCATGATAATCATTTAGAGTCTGTATTGAGTGGACTTGATGTATATCTCCTTTCTGTCCTTCTAGTATAGATAGTCCTCTCTTGTGTAGCCTGGTGGCCTCGTGAGGGATGCTCCTCAACAATGAACTGACCATTATTATTGTTATCTACCATCAGGATCTTTTCCTCTAAACATTGTCTAGTGCCCAACTCTTAGAGGCTAAGCTCCAATACCAAACTATAAAGGAAAATTTCACAAGAAGACAAGCAGTGGGGTTGAATTTTGATTTTAGAAATTTTTCTTTGAACAACAATGTTATCGTTTGATGATAAAGTGCGTAAAAATAGATGTCAGATTTTAGCAAATGGGTTCAGATGATAAACCTAGATCTTTTAAAATAGACAGAGTTTTCAAAAACATAAATCAAATTTAAACCAAGAGTTAGTTTAAAGCAAAGAAGAGAAAACAAATAAAGATAAGACATAGAAGGTTATACTGGTTCATCTTAACCACCGAGACTACGTCCAGTTCTTGGCAGATCACCAAGTTCTATTAACTTCAACAAGTTACAAGTATTAATTACTGCCACTTCTAGCTCTACAACTCAAGCTATACACCAAACTTGTTACAACCAGTATTCTTTGTCCTACCAAACCACTACTTGCTCTAATACAAATTAAAAGATTTGTTGTTTAGCTTGCACACAAATATACAATCTAAGTACTTAGTTTTTTCTCATAAGGTGTTCAAGGTATTTTGAGAGCTTTATAAGAATTTACAAGAATATACAAAAAGCTTTTTACAGAAAAAATGAATATAAGCGCGTAGGTTCGTGTATTGCATGTCTTCAAAACTTCTGGTATATATAGGTCTTCTTCAACAACTGTCTATTGTCTCTAAATGGATAGATATAAAAAACCATTCTCTTTAGCTATCGTGTTGAGCACTCCAACAAGAAACCACTTCCTTTAGTGTCAGAGCATATCTGCATAGCAACACACAGAACACTTCTTTTGATGGAGATTGGCAACTCTCAACATTTAAGGCTTCATTTATTCTTCATATGATTCGACAGATCCTAGGAGAATGTTTTTGCTTAACAAATCTTAGACACATAATATTAAATGAAGTTTTAAATGACATCCTTTAATGTTGTATCAGATCATAACTTTAGCTTGCTATCGTTTGAAACATCAAACCCAGGCTCACGAAGCATGTCCTGATACTGCATAAGACACAACTTTTAACCTTTGTATTTATTTGCAACTAATCAAAATAATTAAGGATCATGATTCGTCTTAAGACACAAATGTCTTTTTACTTAACACTTATCCCACAAATGCAAGTAAAAGCATAAATATTTTCCTTTTTGTTTTGTTCTATTCTCACTTTTGACCTAATCACCACATTTTCATGTGAATAGCCTCACATATATTGGGGTGAACTTTTTAAAGGAAAATTATAAAATGACAAAAAAAAATTTAAAACTAAAAGAAAAGGAAACTACAAACTAAAAGTATTTTTAGTTTTAAAATTTTAAAAATTAAAAAGTTAAAACTATTTTTTACATAGATTTTAAAAGTTAAAATTAAACACCACTCAAACAGTTTAAATGAATAACTATTGGTAAAGTTATTCTCTTCAATAACTTTTTGTATGTATTAAATTTTATTATTTAATTGTTAAATATTTTGATACTAATGCAATGACATGCAAACCAAAATCTAAAGTTATATAATCTTATAGTTAATATTTACTTACATTTTAAAAAGTATATTGTATGTCAAATTGAATTAATTTATTGGTGTGTGAAATTTAAATCTTTATAAAAAGTTGTAGACTTGATCTACTCAATAAAAAAATTTTATTTTTGTATAATCGTGTTATAAATGTGAAATATCTATTGTATTTATTCATGAATAATATTCACTAAAGAGCTTGGTTGACCACTCTTTTGTGGAGTCTCCCTTTTCAACTATGTTTTTTTTTTTTCATTCACAATAGAAAAAATCTAAGACTTTGTTTAAGGAATTTGAACTTCATTCCATTTGAATCAATGTTTTATTGGTAATAAGAACTTTTAATTTAATGGTTGATCATCAATTATATCAATTAAATGAAGATGAATTTTATATTTAAATATTTTGGGGGGAAATGTAAATTTAAAATTGTTTATTTTTTATGTTATCTAAATATTTTTTATAATAAATTATGAAAAAAAAATCAAATATATTATATTTATTCAATGTAAAAAATAAATATAAATTTATCAAACATATGACTTTCATCTTAATCCATACACACAAATTATTATTATTTATAAAATATATTTTAAATGTAACCAAATTTAAAACATAAAATTTACCTCAATACAAGTATTATTGTCAACAAAAATAATGAATACATAAATTAAGTTTTTTAAATAAAAATAAAAATAATTTTTAAAGTATATTTTAATATATATATATATATATATATACACACACACACACACATTAAAGTTTATAATAATTAAACATTTTCTAAAACCCCTTTTTTGTAAGATCGAAACCTTGATTCTTAATGTTGATTTAGGTATGTTGGTTGGTTGATTAATTGTTTTATTCCTTAGGTTTAGTTTTAAAGACCAATTGAATTATTAAGTTCAATTAACAATATTACACAAAGAACCTTTTACAAAAATCTAAAGAGACAAAGGAATAGAAATAAATTGCACAACCAATTTAATTGGTTTGATTTCAAACAAAATTTACAGCTAGTTTGACCTAAAGCAACCTGAGCTTGAATCCTTCACTGAACAATCTCAATTGTTTACACCCAAACTCAAAGGCAAATGAAAACACACATGCACAACTTCTTGAAAACCTAACATGTAGAAATCCTCTAACTGTGAAAGCTTTGATTATGCTTCAGGACCAAATTATCAATTGTATTAAGTGCATAATTAATTTTCTGTGAGCTTTAGGCAATTTAGAAAAAATAGAGCCTCAAGATAATTGATTATATTATTCTTGGATTGAAAACTTAGATTTTTCAAAATAGTTTTCATCCAGATTCAATCCTTAACAATATATAGTCATGGATCATTATTATGATATCAATTATGAAAAAATCAAAATATATTTCTAACCAACGATCACAAGTCACACTCATTGAAGCATGCAAAACAATAATCATACATCCTAGTTAGGCTAGAGTTCATACTAACTTGGGCTCACTACTAAAAATATGGGTTTCAAAGATGGTTATGAGGGCCCTTTAAAGATGATTTTGAACCGTTTTTGAAATCAATATCATGGAAAGTCCAATCTTTCCATGATGATTTTGTGATCGTCTTAGTAGGGTAACATGTCTATGACAGTTTTAACACCAAACCGTTGAAAACAAGGTTTTTTTTTAATAAAAAAATTTAAAAAGACACTAGATTACCGTCTTAGAAAGTGAATTTTTTGAGATGGTTTTTTTTGTCAAAAACCTTCTTAGAAGAACCACATTCTAAGATAGTTCTGACCATAAACAATGTTAGAAATTGTGATTTTTTAAAATAAACAAAAGTCATTTCTAAGACGATTTTGGATGAAAACCATCTTAGAAAGGGATATTTCTTTTATTTTTTTAAACATTTCTAAGATGGTTAACATAACCGTCTTAACATAAGCATCTTAGAAAGGGTTAATGTTTTTTTTAACCACGACATATCCAGCAGCCCCCTTTAAGGCTAATAAAAGGTAGCCTTTTAGTATGCAAACGCCAACGTTGAGTTTTTAGTTTTTAGTTGTACATATAATTATGTATTAATATTTTCCTATATCCTTAAATATAAAGACAAATTTAGAACACATGTAATCACTAACATTTTTCAATGACATCACATTGGACCTAAGTTACACATCCTACCTCCTTGCATTTTTCAGTGACATCACATTTGGTAGTCCAATGTCAGGATCAAAACTTCGACTCTTGTAAAATTTTACCAAATGAAGTAGACCACAAAAATGACTTTCTTCTTAAACAATGAAATCATGCCATCATTAAATATGAAACTATGATGAAAATTAAAAAACCATCTAAATTTTTTAATCAAGCATAAAAAATGATTTGACAACATTGAAATCATCTAAAATTATCAAAATTCAATAATTATATCAAAACCAGATTGACAACACTTAAATTAGTATCCACTTAACCAACAACATGAGTTTAAATATTATAACTTCACCAATCAATATTCATGTAAGCTCCATTGGAGCTTGTAGGCCTAGGATCTTCTTTATCAATGGATTCCTTTGCTTCTTGGAAGATGAATGGCAGTGGAATGGAGAAAGGGAGAGAGAGAGGAGACGCCATTTCAAGGAGAAGATGAGTCTAGAAGAAGCTCACCACCATAGGAGGCCATGGATAAGAGCTTGGAGGAAGAAGGAGATGAATGAAGGGAGAGGGAGAGAAGAGCACGAAATTTTGTGCTTTAAAAGAGCTCTGAAATCTGAAGTTAATATTCAAATGATCAAAGTTCCAAAAAATGCACACACATGACCTCTATTTATAGCCTAAGTGTCACACAAAATTGGAGGGAAACAATTCAAATTTTACTTGAATTTGAAATTGAATTTGTGGAGCCAAAATTTCACTAATTATGATTAGTGAATTTTAGTTATGGTTCAGCCCACTAATCCAAGATCAATTCCAAGATTCTCCACTAAGTGTGCTTAGGTGTCAAGAGGCATGTAAAGCATGAAGGACATGCACAAAGTGTGACTATATGATGTGGCAATGGGGTGTAGTAAGCAAATGCTCACCTCCCCCTCTAAAATTTAATTGGATTGAGCTTCTATCAATTCAATTAAATTTATTTCCAACCACACACATCATATATTCACTTAGTGCATGTGAAATTACAAAACTATCCCTAATACAAAAACTAGTCTAGGTTCCCTAAAATACAAGGGCTGAAAATCCCTATATTTCTAGGGTACCCTACCTACATTATGGAGCCCTAAATACAAGACCCAAAATTAATGAAACCTTATTCTAATTATTACAAAGATAAATGGGCTCGTACTTAGCCCATGGGCCCAAAATCTACCCTAAGGCTCATAAGATCCCTAGGGCCTTCTCTTGCATCTTTGGCCCAATCTACTTGGAGTCTTCTATCCAATGCCCTTGCGAGGTAGGATTGCATCAAATATCATATTGGCAAAACAGTAAATGGTGGAAGACCAATGGGTGACCACCCCCAAAATGCTATATGTAGTAGCATAGTAGATTGTGACTTGTGAGGCAGACCCTAAAGTAAGATATTATCTACTATCTAAAATGAAAATAATTGAAAAGGAAAAGAATAAAGCACACAAATATGCGTGTGGAGTAGCACATAACAACATTGACTCAAATTTCCTAATATTTTGTATAATATGCACAAAATCCAAGAGAAGCATTTGAAATTTCCCTCGTATTGAGAGTAAGCTGATAAAACCATAACAAAATTCAAATTAAAAACTTAATCCATAATCTGATTGACAATTTTAAAGTTACAAAATTATGCTACTCAAGTTGATGTTGCCTTCAAATAAGCTAGTCTTATAAAGAATAGAAATAAAGCATATTAGTTGTATTTAGAAAGCAAAGAATAAGATGTTATTAGCTTCTAATTCTCCCTTATAGAACATAAGATAGAAAAGGAAGTTTCTTGCCGTGAAAATGATGGATTAGCTAGGATCTCTGCAACAACTTCTATTACAATCTCCTCCCATCCAACCAGAATTGGTTATTATTCTAACAAAGGACAGCTGCCCAACATAATGCTCCATTTAGTCTCTATAGAGAATTTTTTAGAAATGTTAAAATAAATATGTTGCTAGTCAGAAGTTTACTTGTGTGCATTGTATGCTTCAAGAGCCTCAATTCCTTTTCTGAGTTTCTGTTTAGATTTTGTAGCAATTTTTGCAGCAAAATTGTCAGATAGATCAATTTCCTCTTTCTTTGCTATCTAAAAAAGAACCTCAATAATCTGTATAGTTAAAGGTTTGTATGTGTGAAAAGATGGAGCTGCTACTGAGCTATCAATATCCATAGGATCCAGTATGATTGGGAGGCTAATCTGTTCTAGTTCACACTTTTCTAATATTTCCTGCTTTTGCACATTGAACTGATCAATTTGTGCCTCCTGTAAAGACAATAAAGATGTTGGCATATTGAGTCTTATGCAGTGTAAGTTACACAAGAGAGAAGAAATGTGCCTATCTAACCTTAGAGTGTATCAGATGATTAAGTTACAATATGTTTATTGTGGCTGTAGAAGATTTCTTCTTCGACTCTTGGATTTCCTTGTTCACAATTTTCTGACTTTGATTTCTACTCTACAAGAGTAAAAAGAGAATAGAAAGAATAAGATTCCCATGGAAGAAAATTGAAGTAAAAGTGGATCTGTGATCCCATCAATTTCAAATTGACAACAACAAAGGACTACCCAGATAACCTTTGCTCTCACCCTAATAACACCCCAAATCCACTCAAGGAATAAAAAGATAGCAAATCCAAAGAAAAACAACTATGTCATATGGTATTCTATCAGTACCATAAAGCAAACACAGGTTGCACCAAATATACCTTTAGTTTCTTCCTTAAGTTGATTAGTTTCTTTTGTAGCATTCTCAACTGCTAACTTCTTTGAAGCCTCTCTGAATGTACACATTTTACTCTCTGAAAAGATTTTCAGGCTGCACATGTTGGGAATAAATTTGTATGCCCACGATCCAAGTCATCATGTAATCAATTCTAATTTTAATAATAAAGTATTATTTTATTTTCATTGTCATATTTCACTATTTGATTAAATGGTCCAATTTGATAATGTCCTTGATTAAAATTAAAGACTTGTTATTATAATAAAGATTATGATAATGAGAAACAAGTTTGTTCTAATTTTAATCTAAACTGTTCATGATCATAAGATTATTGTAAATAGGATATCAATAATCCAGATAGATTAATATATATGTGATAATATTTATTGGATAAATATTAATAGATCTCATTTATTAATTTGCATATATAGATGAGTCATATGTTGATGTGATCATTGAACTGACTCAATTGAAATTTTCTAATGATTAAAATTTACCATAAACTGCCAATACAAAATTCTCAAGAAAAGGTATAATAGCTTCTTTGACATGAGTTTGTCATAGTAATTAACAGGTTATTTGTTGTATTTTGATTCCAGACACCTAATGCTTTAGAGCACTTGTTGAATGGATATTGGATACGATTAAATACCTGTAGAATTAATGATTAATCAAGAAGGAATCCATCAACTCTTGGTAATGAATTTGAGCTCTATGAATAAAATTATATCCTAGCCAGGAAAATTAAATGAAAGAAGAAATGAGTTTCTTAAGTCATTATGAGTTAACTCAAAAGAGTTTGACAGTAATACCATACTCTAGAGTTAACCCAGAGCTGTAAAGATGGAAGAAATTATTGCACTACTCTTCTAATGGTTCTTGAAAGTAAAATACTACTTCATGCTATCCGGACATTAAGGAGTGTTGCTAGACGCCTACCTTGATTAGTATATTAATTTGATTAATATATTACCGGCTTAGTATTGAACCTATGAGGTCACACACAAACGAGTGTTCTAATCTCTGTTAAAGAAATTATTTTAATATTTGATGATTAATTAAATTAGAGAATTTAATATGATCAAATGATTAATTGATTTCAAAAAGGTGGAATATTATTATATTTTTGCTAGCACTGAAAATATAAATAATATGAAAGATTTGGTGAAAGAAGAGAAACAAACATATATGATTTTGTATTTGGAATTTGGGTTGAAAAGGCGGCTAGATACAAGTTTGACTTGGTCAATTATTATTTCAATTTTAATTGCTAAATGGTTAGCAATAAAAGGTAACAAGAAATAATATATTTTAAAAAAAGGATACTATCAATAATGATTTTGATTTGATAAAAAATTTGGTATCCTTAGCGTGCTATAAATAGAGCCTTAGACTGCAAGTTGAAATAATCCGAATATCACTTCTCTATTTTTATTTTTCCACTTGTCAAAGTTGTTGACGAATAGAGGTCAGTCTTGATGTGGATACATGTAGTGATGCAATCCTACCCCCCAAGGGCATTGGATTGAAGACTCCAAGAAGATCGGGCCAGAGATGCAAGAGAAGACCCTAGGGTTCTCATGAGCCTTAGGGTAGATTTCGGGCCCATGGGCTAAGTATGAGCCCACTTATCTTTGTACATATTAGATTGAGGTTTCATTATCTTTGGGCCTTGTATTTAGGACTCCATAATGTAGGTAGGGTACCCTAGAAATGTAGGATTTGTCAGCCCTTGTATTTTAGGGCACCTAGACTAGTTTTTATATTAGGGGTAGTTTTGTAATTTCGCATGCATTAAGTGAATATTTGATGTGTGTGTTGGAAAATAAATTTAATTGAATTAGGAGCAGCTCAATCCAATTAAATTTTTGCGGGGAGTTGAGCATTTTCTTGCTACACCTCATTGCCGCATCATATAGTCACATTTTGTGCATGTCCTTCATGCTTTACATGCCTCATGACACCTAAGCACACTTAGTGGAGAATCTTGGACTTGATCTTGGATTAGTGGGCTGAACCATAGCTAAAATTCACTAATCATAATTAGTGAAATTTTGGCTCCAAAATTTGGCTCCACAAATTCAATTTCCAATTCAAGTAAAATTTGAATAGAAATTCAAATTTCCCTCCAATTTTGTGTGACACTTAGGCTATAAATAGAGGTCATGTGTGTGCATTTTTTTCAACTTTGATCATTTGAGAATTACACTTCAAATTTCAGACCTCTTTTTAGGCACAAATTTCGTGCTCCTTCTCTCCTTTTCCCTCCATTCTTTTTCTCCTACCTCTAAGCTCTTATCCATGGCTTCCTATGGTGGTGAACTTCTTCTTGACTCATCTTCTCCTTGAAGTGGCATCTCCTCTCAACTCTTCTTCTTCTCCATTCCGCTGCCATTAAAATTTAATAAGCAAAGGACTCCATTGATGAAGAAGATCCAAGGCCTACAAGCTCCAATGGAGCTACATCATGTGGTATCAAGAGCATCTTCGTCTAGGTGATGTTCTTTTGCTTCCTCTATCTTTTTGTTTGGTGAATTCAATTTAATTCCTTGTTCTTCATCTTATTTTCCATGTATATCCTCCATTGTCTTGTGGTTTGGTTCTGTTTAGAATAGATTCAAAAAAATAAACCGATTAAATCTTAGATCTACACTTGTTCTTGAATTTCTATGGTTCAAATTTTATAGATCTACTCTTGAATCATGTTTTTGTGTTGATTTTAGGTTCTATCATTTTTCGTCATAATATTCTTACGTTGAACCTTTAGATCTAAATTTTCTTCCAAAATATTGATTAGAAAAAAAAACACAAAAATCTAAGTGTAAATTACTTAATCCATGTTGTCTTAGAGTCATGTTTAGTCATAATAATTGTCACATTATGTTCTAAGTTTGTGTTGAATTTTTATTTTATTGATTGAATTCTAGATACATTTGTTCATCTATTCTTGTCATTCATGTTATTTAGTTCATAACATGTTCTAAATCAATTCCTAGAAGTAGTCTTGTTGTTGAACTTTTTTTTTTGTTTTCTAAGTTTCCTACATGATGCCTATGAAGAAGTTGAGTTGTGGTGCTGAGTTGTGGCTGGATTTGTGAATCAAAATAAGTCTTAAGCTCTCTTGAATTGTGTTATTCAAGATAATTTAGCATAACCAAACACAAATTGTAACTATCCAAGCCTTAAGCAACATAAACATTACTCTTGATTTCAAGGTTGAAATCGCTGGAGCTGGCAGCTTGAAGATACGAACATGTATAAATTACTGGGAATTGCTAACTACGAATTTTGAGATGAAATTTTTACTACATTTTCTAGACATCTGGACCAAGTGATTTGGATAAAATTAAAAAATACTAAAAATCACACAAGTTGGCAGAAAAATCAGTGTCCAGGAAAAAAAAGTGAAAGGGAAGTGTGCTTGTTGTTTTGGCTCGAAATTTATTCTATAATTGGTGCCTATTTTATACCAATCTTACTTCTAAAATTTCAATTGAAAATTAGTGTGAAAACAAGTGCCAAAACTAGAGGTTCCTTGAGTCTTTTTTTTTTTTATATAGTTTTTCTACTCTACTCTAGAGCCATTCTAGGTTTCTCTTTGAGTCCTAACTTGCTTTTATGTGCTTTTCATCGCTTTAATAGTTGAATAATCCTTGAAAATTTGTCTTGATAAAAATCTATTGGTTTAGCTTTCATTTCATTTTTTTTTTCTTTGGTTATTTCTTGTCTCTTTGTTTCCTTGTTTGTGAGTTGCCATATAGGAAATTGCAAAGGAGGATTGGTGCCATCCCTTTAAGAATTTGAGTCAAGAAGCAAGGGGCCAATCACCTTAAGAGCTATTGGACTAAGAAGCACTCCAAATTGAGTGAATCACCAAAGAGATAACAACCACCAAAATTGAGGACCTTTTTGTAATTTTGTAATTGACTATTTACTTACCTTCATTGCTTTCAAATTTTGTAACAAAAAGGCCTTTCATTGGAAGTAAGTTGGGAGCCTCCAATAGGTCACCTTACTTCCATTTGTGTGTAATAATTTTAGGCAATTTTCCCTTAGGATAGTGAGTGTTTTGTTGGGAACCTTAAATGAGGTCATCCAAACACTCTTAGGATCCGCCTAGTTTGGATTTCTTGCTTACTTTCATAGTTTATTTCCTTTACCTTCCATTGTCAAACCACCTAGATAGCTTGCCTTTTATCAATTAGTTTTTACCTTATCTTTCACACCTCTTTTAGTGTTTATTTTGGCTAGTTTCAATCATAGTTTCTTTTACCTTTTGTTTTCAAACCCCCAACAAGAAAGAACCACAACTAAGGAACTAACACGAGTCTTCATTCTTCATCTAGTGTTAATGGTGAGGGTTCTACTCCTAAGGACCCCTTGTATAAGATATTAAATGATTTGAGATCCCTTAAGTTGTGGCAAGAAAAACAAGAGAGAAAAGAAAAAGGAAAAAAAGAGTGGAAGAAATAAGCCAAGATGAAAGAGAGAAAATAACAAAGGAAGAAAGAAGAAAAATAATGAAAGAAATGAAAAGAGAAAAACATGCCTCCTATAGTTGTCATGACTCTTGCAAAAGTTTATGTGAAGAACTTAGCGACTATTATAGAGGGCACCATAGTTCACATACTAAACATCATTCCTAAAGAAGAGAAAAGGATAGAAGGCTTTAAGAGGTTAACATTAGCCTCCCATATTTCCATGGAAAAGATAATGTTGAGACCTACTTAGATTGGGAAATGAAGGTTGAACAACTCTTTGCTTGCCATCATATTAGCAAAGAGAGAAAATTTCCATTGGCTACCCTTAGCTTTCAAGGGTATGCCCTATATTGGTGGACTTCCCTTGTTAGGGAATGAAGGATTCATGGGAATCCTCCAGTAGAGTACTGGAATGATCTTAAGAGTGCCCTTAGGAAGAGGCACATTCCCTCCTACTATGAATGGGATCTTATGAACAGGCTCCAAAGGCTTAGACAAGGGAGTATGACTGTTGAAGAATATAGACAACAAATGGAACTACTCTTTTCAAGAGCTGGACTTAGGGAGGAGGAAAGAACAAGCATAGCTAGGTTCCTTAGTGGGCTTAATATGGAAGTGAGGGATAAGGTTGAACTCCTTCTATATAGGGACCTAGATGAGCTAGTCCAACTTTGTATAAGAGTGGAGCAACAACTTAAAAGAAAGCCTTCTTCAAAATCTTATGGCTTTCACTCTTATCCAAGGAAGGATCAAGCCCAAGGAATTTTGGGGGCTGCACCTTTCAAACCCAAGGAAGATAAGGGTAAGACCATAGAGAAATCCACCCCTAATACTAGTTCCCAAGAAAGGACTAGCAACATTAAATGCTTCAAATGTCTTGGGAGAGGCCACATTTCCTCTCAATGCCCCACAAAGAAAACCATGATTATGACGGGTCAAGACATTTATAGTAGTCAAGAGGAGACTACTTCTTCCCCATCCTCTAGTGGAAGTGAAGATGAAGTAAGGGGTGAAGAGTCTAGTGAGGAACTCTACCCCCATGAAGAAGGTGACCTCCTAATGGTTAGAAGGCTCCTTGGAGGTCAATCTTGTGATATATCTCAATCCCAAAGAGAGAACATCTTTCATACAAGATGCAAAATTTTAGATAAAACTTGGTCTCTCATTGTGGATGGTGGATCTTGTTGCAATTGTTGTAGCACAAGATTAGTTTCCAAGTTGAACCTCACTATCATTCCCCACCCAAAACCTTATAAACTTCAATGGCTCAATGAACAAGGGCAAATGATAGTTAACCAACAAGTGAATGTACCTTTCTCCATTGGGACATATAAGGATGAAGTTAATTGTGACATAGTTCCCATGGAGGCAGGGCATATTCTTTTAGGAAGGCCATGGCAATTTGATAGGAAGATAATTTACAATGGCCTAACTAATGAGGTTACCCTCACCCATCTTGGCACTAAATTTGTGTTGCATCCTCAAACACCTTCATAGGTGGCCAAAGATCAACTAACTATGAAAGATAACAGGGATAAGGAAGAAAAACTAGAAAACCAAAAGAAAAAGAAGGATAGTAAGGCCTTGTCTTCAAAGGCCAAGGGGAAGGAAAAAGAGGAAAAAGGATTCCTCCAAGAAGATTGTTAAGAAGGAAAATCATTTTGCAACAAAATGTGATATCAAAAGAGCACTCCTTCTTAAACAATCTTTCTACCTTCTCCTATCAAGGGAAACATCCCTTAGCACCGCCATACCTCTTGAGCTTGAGGTTATTCCTCAAGTAAAGGGGTTATTGGATGAGGGTTTGGTTCGTAAGAGCTTAAATCCATGTGCTTTGTTGGTGCCCAAAATAGGTATTATGAGGCACCAAATCCCTATGATAGGTGGTATGATGAATGTGTTGAGTGGTGCAACCCTCTTTTGTAAAATCACTCATGCACCCAACATCTTCATGATTTGTGTACATAGGGACTCATTAGGTAGGTTTGTTCTTATTTTTTGTTTCAATACAAACCTAGGTGCTCATATGGGACACCTTAGGTTTGTCGTATTTTTTTTGTAGGAATAATCAACATGAAAATAAAGAAAAAGGTATGTTTTATTCCATCACTTTCCTTAACTTTTTAAATAGTGATCAAGGGCTTCCCATGGACCCTAAGAGAATAAAGGTCATTCCTGAGTGGCCTACTCCACCAAGTATAAGGGAAATTTGGGGCTTCAATGACTTAACAAACTTTTACAAAAGGTTTGTCCCATATTTTTCTATACTTGTAGCACCACTCATTGAGTTGGTGAGGAACTATGTTCTCTCATGGGAAGATGGGCAGGAAAGGGGTTTTCAGTCCTTACCCTACTCTAACATACCCAACATCACTAATACATATGTTTTAATTCTTTTTACAGGTGTAGAGGAAAGAATCCCTGAGTTTCAAGAACCTCTAGATTTGAGGTCATGAGCCTTAGGGTAGATTTTGGGCCCATGGGCTAAGTATGAGCCCACTTATCTTTGAACATATTAGATTAAGGTTTGATTATTTTTGGGCCTTTTATTTAGGGCTCCATAATATAGGTAGGGTACCTTAGAAATGTAGGATTTTTCAGCCTTTGTATTTTAGGGCACCTAGACTAGTTTTTATATTAGGGGTAGTTTTGTAATTTCACATGCATTAAGTGAATAGTTGATGTGTGTGTTGGAAAATAAATTTAATTGAATTGATAGAAGCCCAATCCAATTAAATTTTTGAGGGCAGGTGAGCATTTGCTTGCTACACCCCATTGTCACATCATATAGTCACACTTTGTGCAAGTCCTTCATGCTTTACATGCCTCATGACACCTAAGCACACTTAGTGGAGAATCTTGGACTTGATCCTGGATTAGTGGGCTGAACCATAGCTAAAATTCACTAATCTTAATTAGTGAAATTTTGGCTCCAAAATTTGGCTCCACAAATTCAATTTCAAATTCAAGTAAAATTTGAATAGAAATTCAAATTTCCCTCCAATTTTGTGTGACACAGGCTATAAATTGAGGTCATGTGTGTGCATTTTTTTTAACTTTGATCATTTGAGAATTACACTTCAAAGTTCAGACCTCTTTTGAGGCACAAATTTCGTGCTCCCTCTCTCCTTCTCCCTCCCTTCTTCTTCTCATACCTCCAAGCCCTTATCCATGACTTCCTATGATGGTGAACTTCTTCTTGACTCATCTTCTCCTTGAAGTGGCGTCTCCTCTTAACTCTTCTTCTTCTCCATTCCGCTGCCATTAAAATTCAAGAAGCAAAGGACTTCATTGATGAAGAAGATCCAAGGCCTACAAGCTCCAATGGAGCTACATCACGTAGAGTCTTCACACTATTGAAGAAATTTTATGCTTCAAGAGCTCATCAACAGGTATACCTTTCAATATGTCATCTGTTTCTAATATAATTTAAATACAAAATAGATCCTTTTATTTTGCAATGTGTGTTTTTTGAACACCTTTTATCTTACAGCACAAGGCAAAAATAAAATCAGAAGAAATCACAAGAAGGATAACAGACAACTTCTCATATCTCACTTAATGCAAACCTTTAAATCTCTTTGATAAATGCCCTTACTATGGCAATAATATCTACCTTGAATAAGGTGTTGGAAATATCTTCTAGAGTCAGCTTCACTAAGGTGGTCGTGGTGTATCTACACCATCATATTATTCACCATCAAATGTTACATTTCCAATATCTTGAATGGTGATTAACAAAAGTCACATCAAAAGCTACAACACAAGGTTCCATCTTGAGCCACTCACAATTTTATCAAACAATTGACAACCCATGATGAACTCTAATATAATATAAAGCTTAGTACGACTTGCAAGAACCTGAAGAAAAGAACGTTTTACAACAAAAAGAAGTGCTTGTGAGTGGCAAAAACTAACAAGAGAAACATTAACAATGACTTATCAGAGCAAATATTAAGTCGACATGGATTTGTTGGGAATAAATTTTTATGCCCACGATCCAAGTCATCATGTAATCAATTCTAATTTTAATAATAAAGTATTATTTTATTTTCATTGTCATATTTCACTATTTGATTAAATGGTCCAATTTGATAATGTCCTTGATTAAAATTAAAGACTTGTTATTATAATAAAGATTATGATAATGAGAAACAAGTTTGTTCTAATTTTAATCTAAACCGATCTTGATCATAGGATTATTATAAATAGGATATCAATAATCCGGATAGATTAATATATATGTGATAATATTTATTGGATAAATATTAATAGATCTCATTTATTAATTTACATATATGGATGAGTTATATGTTGATGTGATCATTGAATTGACTCAATTGAAATTTTCTAATGGTTAAAATTTACCATAAATTGTCAATAGAAAATTCTCAAGAAGAGGTATAATAGCTTCTTTGACCTGAGTTTGTCATAGTAATTAACAGGTTATTTGTTGTATTTTGAGTCCAGACACCTAATGCTTTAGAGCACTTGTTGAATGGATATTGGATATGATTAAACACCTGTAGAATTAATGATTAATCAAGAAGGAATCCATCAACTCTTAGTAATGAATTTGAGCTCTATGAATAAAATTATATCTTGGCCAGGAAAATTAAATGAAAGAAGAAATGAGTTTCTTAAGTCATTATGAGTTAACTCAAAAGAGTTTGACAGTAATACCATATTCTAGAGTTAACCCAAAGTTGTAAAGATGAAAGAAATTATTACACTACTCTTCTTATGGTTCTTGAAAGTAAAATGCTACTTCATGCTATCCGGACGTTAAGGAGTGTTGCTAGACGCCTACCTTGATTAGTATATTAATTTGATTAATATATTACCGGCTTAGTATTGAACCTACGAGGTCACACACAAACAAGTGTTCTAATCTCTGTTAAAGAATTTGATGATTAATTAAATTAGAGAATTTAATATGATCAAATGATTAATTGATTTCAAAAAGGTGGAATATTATTATATTTTTGCTAGCACTGAAAATATAAATAATATGAAAGATTTGGTGAAAGAAGAGAAACAAACATGTATAATTTTGTATTTGGAATTTGGGTTCAAAAGGCGACTAGATACAAGTTTGACTTGGTCAATTATTATTTCAATTTTAATTGCTAAATGGTTAGCAATAAAAGGTAACAAGAAATAATATAGCTTAAAAAAGGATCCTATCAATAATGATTTTGATTTGATCATAAATTTGGTATCCTTAGCGTGCTATAAATAGAGCCTTAGGCTGCACGTTGAAAATATCTCAATACCACTTCTTTATTCTTATTTTTCCACTTGTTAAAGTTGTTGACGTATAAAGGCCAGTCTCGGTGTGGATACACGTAGAGTCTTCAAACTATTGAAGAATTTTTATGCTTCAAGAGCTCATCAACAGGTACACTTTTTAATATGTCATCTTTTTATAATATAATTTAAACACAAAATAGATCTTTTTATTCTACAATGTGTGTTTTTAAACACCTTTTTTCCTACAGGCTCTTCTTTGAAACCTTTTTTATTTAATCAAGGAAGATTCTCAAAAATCAAAATATGATTTCCAAAACTGTCCTTCACTCCAAAAGTTGAAAGAATTAAAAAAACTCTATTATTTTGGCTTTTCTTGTACTTCCCGAATACACTTCTAAACTCCCACTTAACATAACAGTGCATTTTGTACTTGACAAGAAATAATTATTCAAAATTGGTAAGCAACTTAAAAAAGAAGCCAAACATGCCCTTAATTACAAAAAATGGAAAGTAATTATCACTTGCCTCGTGCAGAAGAACAACATAAGGGTGCTTAACTTTCTTCATGATCGAAATCTCTTTTTTGATCTAGCCATGGTGAGGTAAGGTGAAACCTAGATCTTCTGAGCTAGCCATGGTGCCTCTACCATCACTACCTCAATCTCCCGTATTTCCTTTGGACACTTGGTCATATTGTAGCAACCAGTGGCAGTAACAAGCTGAATACATCATAAATGAATAAACAAAGTAATATCAAATAAGCTCATCTACCAGAATAGCAACACACTTTTATAATGATATAGTGCTTGATCACAAGAAAGGGTGAAGAGTTTAAAGTTAATCACCCTGCAGGAGACATTTCAAACGAGAAACTTGCTTTTATAATATGAAAGTAAGAAAAATAAATATTGACTGTTAAGTATTACTCATTAATGGTCAAGTATATTTTGAGAGGGCGACCTGCTAACCTACTCCCCTACTTGCCTTTTAGGAGTATGTTAGCATTATACAATTTTGGATTTGATATACTTATAGAGGTGTAACTTGTTTAATATACTCCTAAAAGTTATTAGATTAAACAAGTTACACTTTTAGAAGTATATCAAATCCAAAGTTGTATATTGCAAGCATACTCCTAAAAGGAAAGTAGGAGAGTAGGTTGGCAGACCCACTCTGAAAATATAGTATTGAGTAAGTGTATGTTGGGTAAAATAATACTAGGTTGAGAAAGAGAAAAACATTAACGGGATATATAAATGATAAAACAAAAACTAGGTTATCCTTAATAAGTTCAATAAATGGAAAATTACATCACTTTCAATTCAAACTCTACTAAAACCTTTAACTCTATTAATTTCTTACTGGTTATTGATGGCAGGAAGTAACAAAGCATCAATAAAGTCTTGAAAAACAACATAATTATTACAAGAGCAAAGCTTTGAATTAAATTTTAAACAAATGATAAAAAAAACCTTCAATTTTGTTGTTATCCCATTGTTTTGACCTTGCTTCCATTCCACCACTAGTGCCCCCAGTCATTGTGCCAAATTTTGTCAATAGAATTTTGTCCACAGTTAAAACTAAGCAAATCAAATTACATAGAACAATGTTGACTACTTTGCTATCTAACAAGCATGATTGTATTAAATGCACCAGGAATGCATGACAAGCATAATAAGTACACAATAGGATTGTCCAGAAGCCAAAAGGTTTGTTAGATAAAAAAACAAAATTACAAAACAACAAAGAAACACAAAGTGCAAATTAAGTTCTATTGGCATGCTAGTAAGAAGGTAAAGAACCTGCAGATAATAGAAAGAAAAAAGGTCTTGTTACCTTTAAACCTTTCACCGCTCTAGCTTAAAATTTTGGCCTCCTCAAGATCATGACAAACAAGAGTTTTCCCAACAGCAAAGAGAATTGCCTTCTCCAAGGAGGGATCAAACTTGCACTAGTTAAGTAGAAAACTCAATAGCTTATCAACTTAGAGTTTTTTTTTTTTTTTGCAGAGAAATTGTAAAAAATTATATATTGAAGTTGAATAAATTATCAACAATTTAACAAAGTTGTTTATAATTTTTAAAATAAACATCAAATACACTGCATTGGTTCATCCTATATCATCTAAAGCTATCTAAATTCATTGTTTTTAACTTGTAAAAAATATGCTACCTATTTCTTGCGAATTGTTGTTATGGCCTCGATGTCAAACACTGTTTCATCATCAAACCACTAAAAAATTTAAAATATACAAATTAGTCACGTACATGAAACACTGATTCAGAAAGTGATAACAAACTAACAATTGAAACTTGTTATAGTAAATATACCATGCTCCATTCATTCTTCAAACCTCCGCTGACTATGTTCCACATCCGATGCATGACATATCCGCACTCATAGCCTCTGGTTTGAACATGGCTCTAAATTCAATAGGAAATTTATTTAAATCGCATACTTACTAAGTTACAAAATGTGTCTAGTCGAAAATAAGCATTAATTAAATGACAAACCTTTACTTCAATCCATCGAGATGTAGGTTGATCAGATTTACCATCGAAACTGGTGTTTAATGTCTTCATTGCATTGGTTACAAAAACCATCAACGTATGCCCATGCATAAATCTATTTATGTTTCCTAGTTCAGAATAAAGTAAATGAGTTATAATTTAAAACATAACTTGTTAATTACAACTTTGATGTTAATATCTGCCTTCTTATGTAACGAACAAAACCAAACAACAATATAGTTCCTAGGACACACAACAACAAGTTGCCAATGAGCACTAAATTCCACACATATAATTAGGTACATATAATGCAAACATTTTTTTAATGAACTTGATAAATTTGACTTACTGATTCAAGTAAGCTCCTAGGTACACCTCTCATTGGGATTCCTTCACCCATGCTTGAATGTAATGTTGACATTCATCACGTTTATCCTTTGCATTGTGTATGGACTAAGGCTCAAGGAAACCATACGATGCAATCCTACCCCGCAAGGGCATTGGATAGAAGACTCCAAGTAGATTGGGCCAAAGATGCAAGAGAAGGCCCTAGGGTTCTTATGAGCCTTAGGGTAGATTTCGGGCCCATGGGCTAAGTACGAGCCCACTTATCTTTTTACATATTAGAATAAGGTTTCATTAATTGTGGGTCTTGTATTTAGGGCTCCATAATGTAGGTAGGGTACCCTAGAAATATAGGGATTTTCAGCCCTTGTATTTTAGGGCACCTAGACTAGTTTTTGTATTAGGAGTAGTTTTGTAATTTCACATGCACTAAGTGAATATATGATGTGTGTGGTTGGAAATAAATTTAATTGAATTGGTAGAAGCCCAATCCAATTAAATTTTAGAGGGGGAGGTGAGCATTTGCTTACTACACCCCATTGTCACATCATATAGTCACACTTTGTGCATGTCCTTCATGCTTTACATGTCTCATGACACCTAAGCACACTTAGTGGAGAATCTTGGAATTGATCTTGGATTAGTGGGTTGAACCATAACTAAAATTCACTAATTATAATTAGTGAAATTTTGGCTCCACAAATTCAATTTCAAATTCAAGTAAAATTTGAATTGAAATTCAAATTTCCCTCCAATTTTGTGTGACACTTAGGCTATAAATAGAGGTCATGTGTGTGCATTTTTTGGAACTTTGATCATTTGAATATTAACTTCAGATTTCAGAGCTCTTTTAGAGCACAAAATTTCGTGCTCTTCTCTCCCTCTCCCTTCATTCATCTCTTTCTTCCTCCAAGCTCTTATCCAAGGCCTCCTATGGTGGTGAGCTTCTTCTAGACTCATCTTCTCCTTGAAGTGGCGTCTCCTCTCTCTCTTCCTTCTCCATTCCACTGCCATTCATCTTCCAAGAAGCAAAGGAATCCATTGATGAAGAAGATCCTAGGCCTACAAGCTCCAATGGAGCTTACATCATGTGGTATCAAGAGCATCTTCATCTAGGTGATGTTCTTTTGCTTCCTCTATCTTTTTGTTCGGTGAATTCTCTTTAATACCTTGTTCTTCATCTTATTCTCCATGTATATCCTCCATTGTCTTGTGGTTTGGTGCTGTTTAGAGTAGATTAAAAAAAAATAAACCGATTAAATCTTAGATCTACACTTGTTCTTGCATTTCTATGGTTCAAATTTTGTAGATCGACTCTTGAATCTTGTTTTTGTGTTGATTTTAGGTTCTATCATTTTTCATTCATAATATTCTTGTGCTGAACCTTAGATCTAAATGTTCTTCCAAAATATTGATTAGAAAAAAAAAACACAAAAATCTAAGTGTAAATCACTTAATCCATGTTGTCTTAGAGTCATGTTTAGTCATAGTAATTGTCACATTATGTTCTAAGTTTGTGTTGAATTTTTAATTTTTTTATTGAATTTTGGATACATTTGTTCATGTATTCTTGTCATTCTTAGCTTATCTTTTGAATTTTGAGTCTAATTCATGCATTTTATCTAGTTCATAACATGTTCTAAATCATTACCTAGAAGTAGTCTTGTTGTTGAACTCTTTTTTGTTTTCTAAGATTCCTACATGATGCCTATGATGAAGTTGAGTTGTGGTGCTGAGTTGTGGCTGGATTTGTGAATCAAATAAGTCTTAAGCTCTCTTGAATTGTTTTATTCAAGATAATTGAGCATAAGCAAACACAAATTGTAACTATCCAAGCATTAAGCAACATAAACACTACTCTTGATTTCTAGGTTGAAATCGCTAGTGCTGGCAGCTTGAATATACAAACTTGTATAAATTACTGGGAATTGGTCACTATGTTTTTTGAGCTGAACTGTTTACTGAATTTTCTAGACATCTGGAACAAAATTATAAAAAAAGAAGCAAGCGATTTGGATTAAAGAAAAAAATAAGAAAAATCGCACAATTTGGCAGAAAAATCAGTGTCTAGGAAAAAAAAGTGAAAGGAAAGTGTGCTTGTTGTTTTGGCTCAAAATTTATTCTATAATTGGTGCATATTTTATACCAATCCTAGTTCTGAAATTTCAATTTAAAATTATTGTGAAAACAAGTGCCAAAACTAGAGGTTTCTTGAGTCTTTTTTTTTTAGTTTTTCTACTCTACTCTAGAGCCATTCTAGGTTTCTCTTTGAGTCTAGCTTGCTTTTTTGTACTTTTCATTGCTTTAATTGTTGAATAATCCTTGGAAATTTGTCTTGTTAAAACTCTATTGGTTTAGCTTTCATTTCATTTTTTTTTGTCTTTGGTTATTGCTTGTCTCTTTGTTTCCTTGCTTGTGAGTTGCCATATAGGGAATTGGAAAGGAGGATTGGTGCCATATCTTGAAGAATTTGAGTCAAGAAGCAAGGGGCCAACCACCTTAAGAGCTATTGGAATAAAAAGCACTCCAAATTGAGTGAAACACTAAAGAGAGAATAGCCACCACAATTGAGAACTTTTTTTCTTTGTAATTTTGTAATTGGCAATTTGCTTTGCTTTCAAATTTTGTAACAAAAAGGCCTTTCATTGGAAGTAAGTTGGGAGCCTCCGCTAGGTCACCCTACTTCCATTTGTGTGTAATAATTTTAGGCAATTTTCCCTTAGGATAGTGAGTGCTTTGTTGGGAACCATAAATGAGGTCATCCAAACACTCTTAGGATCTGCCTAGTTTGTATTTCTTGCACTTTAATTTCTTGCTTACTTTCATAGCTTATTTCCTTTACCCTCCATTGTCAAACTGCCTAGATAGCTTGCCTTTTACCAATTAGTTTTTACCTTATCTTTCACACCTCTTTTAGTGTTTATTTTGGCTAGTTTCAACCATAGTTTCTTTTACCTTTTTTTTTCAAACCCCCAACAAGAAAGAACCATAACTTAGGAACCAACATGAGTCTTCATTCTTCATCTAGTGTTAATGGTGAGGGTTCTACTCCTAAGGACCCCTTGTATAAGATATTAGATGAGTTGAGATCCCTTAAGTTGTGGAAAGAAAAACAAGAGAGAAAAGAAAAAGGTAAAAAAAAAGTGGAAGAAATAAGTCAAGATGAAAGAGAGAAAATAAGAGAGGAAGAAAGAAGAAAAATAATGAAAGAAATGAAAAGATAAAAACATGCCTCCAATAGTAGTTATAACTCTTGCAAGAGCCTAAGTGAAGAACTTCGTGACTATTATGAAGGAAGGCATAGGTCACATCTTGGACCTCACTCCCATAGGAGAGAAAAGGAAAGAAAGCCTCAAGAGGCTAACATTAACCTCTCATACTTCCATGGGAAGGACAATGTAGAGGCTAATTTAGATTGGGAAATAAGGGTAGAGCAACAACTTAAAAGGAAGTCTACTTCAAAATCTTATGGCTCTCACTCTTATCCAAAGAAAGACCAAGGTCAAGGAATCTTAGGGGTGAGACCTTCTAAGCCCAAAGATGATAAGGGGAAGACAATAGAAAAGCAACCCCTTAAGGCTTGTATGCAAGAGAAGACTAGCTCCATGAAGTGCTTTAAATGTCTTGGAAGAGGACACATTACTTCTCAATGCCTCACCAAGAAAACCATGATTATGAGGGGCCAAGACATTTATAGTAGCCAAGATGAGGCTACTATTTCACCTTCCTCTAGTAAAAGTGAAGAAGCAAAAGGGGAAGAATCTAGTGAAGAGATCTACCCCCAAGAAGAAGGACAACCTTTAATGGTTAAGGAGAAGTGTAAGGATGTAAGTGTCTCCTCCAAGAGGTTAGCTAAGAAGGAAAGACATTTTGAAGTAAAGACAAATATTAAAGAAATTTCCCTTCTTAGACAACCTCCACATTTTCTCCTTTGTAAAAAGACACTTGTTAGCATTGCCACATCTCTTGGGCTTGAGTTTATTCCTCAAGTAAAGGAGTTCTTGGATGAGGGTTTGGTTCGCAAGAGCTTAAATCCTTGTGCTTTGTTGGTGCCCAAAATAGGTATTATTAGGCACCAAATCCCTAAAATAGGTGGTATGATGAATGTTTTGAGTGGTGCAACCCTCTTTTGTGAAATCACTCGTGCACCCAACAACTTCATGATTTGTGTACATAGGGACTCATTAGGTTGGTTTGTTCTTATTTTTAGCTTCAATACAAACTTGGGTACTCATATGGGACACCTTAGGTTTGTCATACTTTTTGGTAGGAATAATCAACATGAAAATAAAGAAAAATGTATGTTTTATTGCATTACTTTTCTTAATTTTTTAAATAGTGATCAAGGGGTTCCCATGAACTCTAAGAGAATAAAGGTCATTCCTAAGTGGCCCACTCCACCAAGTATAAGGAAAATTTGGGGCTCCCATGACTTAACAAACTTTTACAAAAGGTTTATCCCATATTTTTCTATACTTGTAGCACCACTCATTGAGTTGGTGAGGAACCATGTTCCTTCATGGGAAGATGCCCAGGAAATGGGTTTTCAGACCTTACCTTACTTCAACTTCCCAAACACCACTAATATGTATGTTTTTGTTCTTTTTACAGGTGTTGAGGAAAAAAGCCCTGAGTTTCAAGAACCTCAGGATTTGAGGTCAAATCCTTTTCAAGGTGGAGGGAATGATGCAATCCTACCCCGCAAGGGCATTGGATAGAAGACTCCAAGTAGATTGGGCCAAAGATGCAAGAGAAGGCCCTAGGGTTCTTATGAGCCTTAGGGTAGATTTTGGGCCCATGGGCTAAGTACGAGCCCACTTATCTTTGTACATATTAGAATAAGGTTTCATTAATTGTGGGTCTTGTATTTAGGGCTCCATAATGTAGGTAGGGTACCCTAGAAATATAGGGATTTTCAGCCCTTGTATTTTAGGGCACCTAGACTAGTTTTTGTATTAGGGGTAGTTTTGTAATTTCACATGCACTAAGTGAATATATGATGTGTGTGGTTGGAAATAAATTTAGTTGAATTGGTAGAAGCCCAATCCAATTAAATTTTAGAGGGGGAGGTGAGCATTTGCTTACTACACCCCATTGCCACATCATATAGTCACACTTTGTGCATGTCCTTCATGCTTTACATGTCTCATGACACCTAAGCACACTTAGTGGAGAATCTTGGAATTGATCTTGGATTAGTGGGCTGAACCATAACTAAAATTGAGTAATCATAATTAGTGAAATTTTGGCTCCACAAATTCAATTTCAAATTCAAGTAAAATTTGAATTGAAATTCAAATTTCCCTCCAATTTTGTGTGACACTTAGGCTATAAATAGAGGCCATTTGTGTGCATTTTTTGGAACTTTGATCATTTGAATATTAACTTCAGATTTCAGAGCTCTTTTAGAGCACAAAATTTCGTGCTCTTCTCTCCCTCTCCCTTCATTCATCTCCTTCTTCCTCCAAGCTCTTATCCAAGGCCTCCTATGGTGGTGAGCTTCTTCTAGACTCATCTTCTCCTTGAAGTGGCGTCTCCTCTCTCTCTTCCTTCTCCATTTTGCTGCCATTCATCTTCCAAGAAGCAAAGGAATCCATTGATGAAGAAGATCCTAGGCCTACAAGCTCCAATGGAGCTTACATCACCATACACCAAAGCATGACCCAAGCTTCTACTCCAATCATCCATAAACCTATTTTGAACATTTCAAATGAATATTATTAATCATATATCATAAGGAATATTAATTATTAGTTGATGAAAGAAGACCTTGAAATTGAATTTACTTACATCATTCATAACTGTAGTATAGATATGTTCAAACCTTTGTCACCTGATATTATTTCATTTACATAAAAAATTGTTATGAAGAAGGATGTTTGTACATTAGGAATCCCAAATTTTGGTCCATCCTTGAGCAACTCAACATGCTTCTAATAAACATCATACAAGATCTTAATCAATTCACCCAATGGATCAACTCCAGCAACAATATTGGACCTTTCAATAGGTCCAACCAGTTTCCTTGGACAAAACTATGAATCGTATATGGTTAATGAAAATAATAATTAAGCCAATGTTATTAAATAATTTTTAACAATTTAACACTGACATAATACTATTAATGGAAAAACAATTGCCTTATGGGATACGGGTTTCACATGATGTGTTGGTCATGCAATGAATATGTTAAGAGCCTGACTAACATACTGAATCTCTGACGTCAAAAAAAGGACTTGACCATTACCGACGTAAACTTTTGTAACACTCACCTTGACCACATCATCGACATAATGAATGTTGTGTATGGTGGTCACCCCACCATATACTTTTCCCAAAGCCACTAGGCGTGTTTAGTGATCACCTACTACGTACAACACCATAGTATAGACATTTGCAGGACAAGGGTCTTCCCTTGATGGATTTGTAGCAACTTCAGCATAGCTCCCCTTGGTGCTCACATGTGCACCTAATAGTTGTATATCCGCCTCGACCACCGGGGGTGGGTGCTGTGATGGCTTTTAGGATAACTCAATTTTGATGGCCTCCTTAAACTCTTGTCTGATTTTCTCTAGACTCTTCTTGTTTTCCTCTTCTACTTCTTTACTCCACTCTTCCTTCAGATTTGCAATCATTTCAAGGAATTATTGTGGGCTAATTGATGTAGAGGAACTATTGGAGGCACATGACACCTGTCCAAAGTATTGATTGATTGTCACACCAGTCCCCGCCGCATGAACACGACCTGGATGCTTCGGTCGACCGATGGCAGTATTCAATATTTCATGGCAACTATGGGGAATGAAGCTACCCTGTGTCATTTGTTCTTCTAAAAAGTTTCGTAAGAAGCACAACACAGATTTCGTCATAAACTTAGGTTGTTGTTATTATACAAAAAATAAAAGCCTTGCCATTGAGCCTTAACATCAACTCACTATTTTATCTAATATTTCTTAGGCCACCTTAGATGTCATCTGCCCATATTGCTTTGTACGGGCCATCTTTCACTTCATATGCCTTATAATGGGGGATGTAGGGTCGACGATCATTGTTGAATCCTCAGTATTCATTGTGTCCTATTGTCGTCTCTTCCTTTTCTCCTCTATGAGATTTTTTTTCAAGCAAATCATAACCCACATGAGACAGTAAGTGGGGGCAGTCATTGTATTTTTTAATTTCCTAAGCCTTTTTTTTGTATACCTTGTGATAAATTATTTTCAATTTCAACAAATTAAAAAAACCCATCGAGATTAATTAAAATTTAAAGAATAACCATCCTGGTCAAACCTGCCAATTAGGGGTTTGGTGAATTTTTGCAAATTCCACCCACGTTTGTGGATCCAGACCATACTTAACAGAAGCAAGTTGTTTATCTTCACCCTCATTGTCAGTATATATGTATTTAGTGGTAAGCGAAGACTTAAATTGCCTCCATCTAGTGGCGATTGTCGACATCACCTTGTTCCTGACATTTGAAGCTTTTGGGATATCAAAATTTCCCTGCGATATAAACTTGTTTTGTAATAGTTAGTGAATGAAAATATTTTGAACTTAAATTCAAATGGATAATAACATAGGCAGACCAAAATGTCATCCCATATTAGGTCCTTTAGAGATTCAACTTTCCAATTGGAATCTTTTCTCGAGCTACGACTCCCAAATAGTTGTGAAACTTTTCTTTATGTTGACCTGATTTTCTCCCAATGGCAGAATTGACGTTAACCATTGACCTTGGCTGGTCCAAGGTTCTGACAGTCAATCTTCTCAGCCGAGTGGATTGTCTACTCCTCCTAGATGTAGCCTCTGAAGGATCATCTGAATGCAGAGGGGACCTTGCGGGTGTTGCCATGACTCTGTGCAAATAAAACAAATTCATTAATGTACATCAATTAAAAATAGAAATAAGGTAAAAATTGTAAATATCCACATTAAGCTTACAATTAATGTAATATGATATACATTACTTTGATAATCAACAATTACATAGGAATGTTTTCCCATAAACCTTCATCATTATCATTACGATTTGCATGTACATCATCCACCTCGTGTTCTTCGTTTATGGAAGGCATTCATGGGGAGAAAGTAGACGTCTTAGAAATATCTAGGGTTGAAGCATCATTTTGGTGATTGATACCACTAGTTCTTCCTTGTAGAACCATTGACCATCTTGAGTTACACAGATCTTGGACGTAAAATAATTGTCTTGTTTGTTCTGCCATGATGAAAGACTTGTCCTTGTAAGCAACCTTATAAAGGTCTACTAAATTAAATCCCAATTTGTTTTGATGCACACCGGTATTTCCGTTAACCCAATGACACTTGAACACAGGCACTCTAAATTCACTGCAATCAAGCTCTCAGATTTCTTCAATGACTCCAAACTAAGGCATGGACGCTTGAAACGGGTTTTAATCTGATGCACTACAAAAGTGTTCAGAATCAGCCTCAAGACTCACCCCACATGTTACTTTTATCATCCTGTGACTTTGTGTAGAAGGCATAGTTGTTGACATCATATCCCTTCCAAGTGGGGATATTAAGATTTGGCCCAACAGCTAACAATCTTAATGTTTTCAAAGCACTATCATCAACAAAGATTATTTCTCTGAACCAGTTGGTAAAAGTTCTATTATGCTCTTACAACACCCTTATCATGTTCATTTTTGGGCGAGTAACTGTCAGATTTTGTTTGAGTATCTATGTATGAAAGAACTTGTACTGTGTTATTTAATTTATACAAATGTGCTTGTGTGCCCTTAGCTCCCTGTCTGTAGTCATGACGACTTTAAGGGACACCAACAGGTTTAGTTTTTTTATGTACTTTGAACAAAACTTAATAACTTCTTCAACAATGTACCTTTCAACAATGCTTGCTTCTGGTCAGTATTGATTCTTGGTATAACCTTTTAAGACCTTCATGTAGTGCTTAATCGAATACATCCATCATAAAAAAACAGGCCCACACAACCTGATCTCCCTCACAAGATGAACAATAAAGTGAATCATTATGTCAAAAAATGAAGGTGGAAAATACATCTCTAATTGACAAAGGATAATAGCTGCCTCATTCTCTAAATCATCCAATTGTTGGGGGTCAATGACCTTGCTATAGTTACCATTAAAGAAAAAGCACAAATGAGTAATGGCAACCCTAACTTTGTCAGGCAAGATACTGTGAATTGCTATAGGTAAGAGTTGTTGCATTAACACGTGACAATCATGAGACTTCAACCCAACCAATTTAAGATCATTGACAAAAACGAGGCTCTTGATATTGGAAGAGTATCCTTGTGGAACTTTTAGACTTCGTAGACAATGACAAAAACTTTGTTTTCTCTTTTGTTGACATTGTGTGACATGATGGGGGCAAATACGTTCATCGACCTTGTGATATCGAATGCAACTACTCTCGTATACCTAAGTCAACCAAATCTTAACGACATTTCAAACCATCCTTTGTCTTGCCTTTAATGTTAAGAAGGGTGCCAATTAAATTGTCACATACATTTTTCTCGACATGCGTTACGTCTATACAATGCCATACATCTAGATCGCACTAGTATGTAAAATCAAAGAATTGACCTTTTCTTCCAAATGTTCTTCTCAGATGCATTCTTCTTTTCTGTCTTTCCAAAGATAATTATGATGTCCTTCACCCAATCAAAAACTTGGTTTCCAACAAAGGGTTTTGGCACACTTTCATTCTTCTGACTTCCATTAAACACTTTCTTCAATCGCCAATACGGGTGATAAGGCTTTAGAAATCTTTGATGCCTAGTATATACTTTTTTCCATGCTTTAGATGGCTGGAAGTTGTGTCTTTCTCATAGATAGGGAATGTGTGGTGTCCTTTGACACTATATCCATTCAAATTGCCATATGATGGAAAGTCATTAATGGTGCAAAATATCATTGCATGCAACTAGAATGTCTGCTGGAGATACACATCAACCCTGTCTACCCAAAATTTAATCAAATCTTCTGTCAACGGAGTAAGGTAGACATCAATATCATTTCCCAACTGTCTTGGACCCGTTATCATCATACACATCATAATGTATTTTCTCTTCATACACAACCAAGGAGGAAGGTTGTAAATCATCAACAAAAATGGTCATGAACTATGGTTAGTGCTTAAGTTACCAAAAGGATTCACTCCTTCTGAAGTAAGAACAAGCCTTAGGTTTCTAGGGTCCTCACCAAAATCTGGATACAAACAATTAATTGTCTTCCATTATGGAGAATCAGTGGGATGGCAAAGCAATCCATCACTTTTTTCTATCAATTGCATGCCATGTTATGTTTTTTTTTTGTGTCATGTCCATTAGCAAACATTTGCTAAAACCTTCGAATTTTTGAAAGATATCAACACACCTTTGTTGGACGATCATTGCTTGTAGTTGCATCATCACTACATTCGCCATCCTTCACTTTGTTCCTTGATACCCCACATGTAGGGCATTTGTGCATTTTGGCAAACTGGTTTGTGTACAAAATGCAATCATTAGGGTATGCATGTATTTTTTGGTACTCCATAGCCACAGGACATAATATCTTCTTCGCCTGGTAATGATTTTTGGGTAATGTGTTATCTTCAAGAAGCATATTTTTCTATAACACAAGCAATTCAGTGAACATTTTGTCACTCCAACCAAATCTTGCCTTCAAGTTGACCAAAGCTAGCATTGCCGATAACAATGTGAAGGATGTGCATCCCAAATACATAGTCTTCTTAGAATCACTTTGTAATTTATCATAATAAGGTGCATGCGCTTGCCGAAAACCCTCTTGTCCAAGATCTCGTATCATGTCTTCTATACGATCTCTAATTTGAACATCAACTAGGTCAATCTGATAGACTATTGGCATGTCTAGCAATTCACTGTCATATCCATTCTGTATAATTCAAAATGATCCCCTCACATATAAGATATAATCTTATGTCATTCACTGACTGTCGTCTCCCATTCCCACATTTAACATATGGACAAAAATATTTTCCACCCATTACTGGTGCATTTTGTTGCGCAAATTGCAAGAATTCTTCAACCCCATTCTCATAGTCATCACTTATGCATGATGCTTTCATCCAACATCGATCCATGTTTTATGTTCTGTGATACTAACTAGGTCATCCCATTCGGAAAGACATTTTATACTTCATTGATACATACAAGTTAAGTAGGTTATGCTAAATTTGATGAAATTTCAGAAGCATTTCGCATTGATCTCCAAGTACATGACATGAAAGCGGTGACATGAATTCACCACATTCAAGTATGCACCCGAAGAACAAAACAATATGCACTAAATCGAACCTTCATCAAATATAACACAACATACTTAACCTATAACCATGAATAACATATAAAAAATGACTCTTCCCAAACTATCCAAACGGACAATTCAAGATTCAATACAAAAATTAATCCAAATTGTTGGTATTAATCAATGTATTGAATCTCAAACTGGAAACCATGGTTCACTCACAATACACATAACTTTAATATTAATCAGTACTCATACAAGGGTCAAAATGTAATAAGCATGTAAGTGTCACAACGACATACATACCTTGAAAGATGCTTCTAACAAAAACAATGAATGTGGTGATGGTAGTGCTAGATACTAGTTCTAATATTGAGTCAACAAACCCAAAAGCGCCTTAACTTCCTATGTCAGTCAAATACTGTACCTACAACCGATACAAATTGTTAAAGATAACTGATGCAAGCTCCATTGGAGCTTGTAGGCCTAGGATCTTCTTCATCAATGGATTCCTTTGTTTCTTGGAAGATGAATGGCAGCGGAATGAAGAAAGGAAGAGAGAGAGGAGACGCCACTTCAAGGAGAAGATGAGTCTAGAAGAAGCTCACCACCATAGGAGGTCATGGATAAGAGCTTGGAGGAAGAAGGAGATGAATGAAGGGAGAGGAAGAGAAGAGCACGAAATTTTGTGCTCTAAATGAGCTTTGAAATCTGAATTTTAATATTCAAATGATCAAAGTTGAAAAAAATGCACACACATGACCTCTATTTATAGCCTAAGTGTCACACAAAATTGGAGGGAAATTCAAATTTCACTTGAATTTGAAATTGAATTTGTGGAGCCAAACTTTGGAGCCAAAATTTCACTAATTATGATTAGTGAATTTTAGTTATGGTTCAGCCCACTAATCCAAGATCAATTCCAAGATTCTCCACTAAGTGTGCTTAGGTGTCATGAGGCATGAAAAGCATGAAGGACATGCACAAAGTGTGACTATATGATGTGGCAATGGGGTGTAGTAAGCAAATGCTCACCTCCCCCTCTAAAATTTAATTGCATTGGGCTTCTACCATTTCAATTAAATTTATTTCCAACCACACACATCAAATATCCACTTAGTGCATGTGAAATTACAAAACTACCCCTAATACAAAAACTAGTCTAGGTGCCCAAAAATACAAGGGCTGAAAAATCCTATATTTCTAGGGTACCCTACCTACATTATGGAGCCCTAAATACAAGGCCCAAAAATAATGAAACCTTAATCTAATATTTACAAAGATAAGTGGGCTCATACTTAGCCCATGGGCCCGAAATCTACCCTAAGGCTCATAAGAACCCTAGGGCCTTCTCTTGCATCTCTGGCCCAATCTACTTGGAGTTTTCTATCCAATGCCCTTGCGGGGTAGGATTACATCATTCCCTCCCCCTTGAAAATGATTTGACCTCAAATCCCGAGGTTCTTGAAACTCTGGGCTTTTTTCCTCAACACCTGTAAAAAGAACAAAAACATATGTATTAGTGGTGTTTAGTATGTTGAAGTAAGGTAAGGTCTGAAAACTCATTTCCTGGGCATCTTCCCATGAAGGGACATGGTTCCTCACCAACTCAATGAGTGGTGCTACCAGTATAGAAAAATATGGGGCAAACCTTTTGTAAAATTTTGTTAAGTCTTGGAAGCCCAAAATTTTTCTTACACTTGGTGGAGCGGGCCACTCAGGAATGACTTTTATTCTCTTAGGGTTCATGGGAACCCCTTGATCACAATTTAAAAAATTAAGAAAAGTAAAGCAATAGAACATACCTTTTTCTGTATTTTCATGTTGATTATTCCTACCAAAAAGTATGACAAACCTAAGGTGTCCCATATGAGTACCTAAGTTTGTATTGAAACTAAAAATAAGAACAAACCTACCTAATGAGTCCCTATGTACACAAATCATGAAGATGTTGGGTGCACGAGTGATTTTACAAATGAGTGTTGCACCACCCAAAGCATTCATCATACCACCTATTTTAGGGATTTGGTGCCTAATAATACCTATTTTGGGCACCAACAAAGCACAAGGATTTAAGCTCTTGCGAACCAAACCCTCATCCAACAACTCCTTTACTTGAGGAATAAACTCAAGCCTAAGAGGTGTGGCAATGCGAACAAGTGTCTTTTTACAAAGGAGAAAATGTGGAGGTTGTTTAAGAGGGGAAATTTCTTTAATATTTGTCTTTATTTCAAAATGTCTTTCCTTCATGGCTAACCTCTTGGAGGAGACACTTACCTCCTTACACTCCTCCTTAACCATTAATGGTTGTCCTTCTTCTTGGGGGTAGATCTCTTCACTAGATTCTTCCCCTTTTGCTTCTTCACTTTTACTAGAGGAAGGTGAAGTAGTAGCCTCATCTTGGCTACTATAAATGTCTTGGCCCCTCATAATCATGGTTTTCTTGGTGGGGCATTGAGAAGTAATGTGTCCTCTTCCAAGACATTTAAAGCACTTCATGGAGCTAGTCTTCTCTTGCATACAAGCCTTAAGGGGTTGCTTTTCTATTGTCTTCCCCTTATCATCTTTGGGCTTAGAAGGTCTCACCCCTAAGATTCCTTGACCTTGGTCTTTCTTTGGATAAGAGTGAGAGCCATAAGATTTTGAAGTAGACTTCCTTTTAAGTTGTTGCTCTACCCTTATTTCCCAATCTAAATTAGCCTCTACATTGTCCTTCCCATGGAAGTATGGGAGTTTAATGTTAACCTCTTGAGGCTTTCTTTCATTTTCTCTCCTATGGGAGTGAGGTCTAAGATGTGACCTATGTCTTCCTTCATAATAGTCACGAAGTTCTTCACTTAGGCTCTTGCAAGAGTTATGACTACTATAGGAGGCATGTTTTTCTTTTCTTAACTCTTTTAGTATTTTCCTTCTTTCATCTTCCCTTATTTTCTCCTTTTCATCTTGACTTATTTCTTTCGCTCTTTTTTTCCCTTTTTCTTTTCTCTCTTGTTTTTCTTTCCACAACTTAAGGGATCTCAACTCATCTAATATCTTATACAAGGGGTCCTTAGGAGTAGAACCCTCACCATTAACACTAGATGAAGAATGAAGACTCATGTTGGTTCCTAAGTTATGGTTCTTTCTTGTTGGGGGTTTCAAAACAAAAGGTAAAATAAACTATGGTTGAAACTAGCCAAAATAAACACTAAAAGAGGTGTGAAAGATAAGGTAAAAACTAATTGGTAAAAGGCAAACTATCTAGACGGTTTGACAATGGAGGGTAAAGGAAATAAGCTATGAAAATAAGCAAGAAATTAAAGTGCAAGAAATGCAAACTAGGCGGATCCTAAGAGTGTTTGGATGACCTCATTTAAGGTTCCCAACAAAACACTCACTATCCTAAGGGGAAATTGCCTAAAATTATTACACACAAATGGAAGTAGGGTGACCTAGCGGAGGCTCCCAACTTACTTCCAATGAAAGGCCTTTTTGTTACAAAATTTGAAAGCAAAGCAAATTGCCAATTACAAAATTACAAAGAAAAAAGTCCTCAATTGTGGTGGCTATTCTCTCTTTAGTGTTTCACTCAATTTGGAGTGCTTCTTAGTCCAATAGCTCTTAAGGTGGTTGGCCCCTTGCTTCTTGACTCAAATTCTTCAAGATATGGCACCAATCCTCCTTTCCAATTCCCTATATGACAACTTACAAGCAAGGAAACAAAGAGACAAGCAATAACCAAAGACCAAAAAAATGAAATGAAAGCTAAACCAATAGAGTTTTAACAAGACAAATTTCCAAGGATTATTCAACAATTAAAGCAATGAAAAGCACAAAAAAGCAAGCTAGGACTCAAAGAGAAACCTAGAATGGCTCTAGAGTAGAGTAGAAAAACTCTAAAAAAAGAGACTCAAGAAACCTCTAGTTTTGGCACTTGTTTTCCCAATAATTTTCAATTTAAATTTCATAACTAGGATTGGTATAAAATAGGCACCAATTATAGAACAAATTTTGAGCCAAAACAACAAACACACTTTCCTTTCACTTTACTTTTTTTTTCCTGGAAACTGATTTTTCTGCCAAATTGTGAGATTTTTCTTATTTTTTCCTTTAATCCAAATCACTTGGTTATTTTTTTATAATTTTGGTCCAGATGTCTTAAAAATTCAGTAAACGTTTCAGCTCAAAAAACGTAGTGATCAATTCCCAGTAATTTATACAAGTTCGTATGTTCAAGCTGCCAGCACCAGCAATTTCAGCCTAGAAATCAAGAGTAGTGTTTATGTTGCTTAAGGCTTGGATAGTTACAATTTGTGTTTGCTTATGCTCAATTATCTTGAATAACACAATTAAAGAGAGCTTAAGACTTATTTTGATTCACAAATCCAGCCACAACTCAGCACCACAACTCAACTTCATCATAGGCATCATGTAGGAAACTTAGAAAGCAAAAAAAAAAAAGTTCAAGAACAAGACTACTTCTAGGAATTGATTTAGAACATGTTATGAACTAAATAACATGCATGAATTAGACTCAAAATTCAAAAGATAGGCTAAGAATGACAAGAATACATGAACAAATGTATCTAGAATTCAATCAACAAAATAAAATTCAACACAAACTTAAAACATAATGTGACAATTACTATGACTAAACATGACTCTAAGACAACATGGATTAAGTGATTTACACTTAGATTTTTGTGTTTTTTTTTCTAATCAATATTTTGTAACAAAATTTAGATCTAAAGGTTCAGCACAAGAATATTATGAATGAAAATTGATAGAACCTAAAATCAACACAAAAACAAGATTCAAGAGTAGATCTACAAAATTTGAACCATAGAAATGCAAGAACAAGTGTAGATCTAAGATTTAATCGGTTTATTTTTTTTAATATACTTTAAACAGCACCAAACCACAAGACAATGGAGGATATACATGGAGAATAAGATGAAAAACAAGGATTTAAAGAGAATTCACCGAACAAAAGGATAGAGGAAGCAAAAGAACATCACCTAGATGAAGATGCTCTTGATACCACATGATGCAAGCTCCATTGGAGCTTGTAGGCCTAGGATCTTCTTCATCAATGGATTCCTTTGCTTCTTGGAAGATGAATGACAGCGGAATGAAGAAAGGAAGAGAGAGAGGAGACGCCACTTCAAGGAGAAGATGAGTCTAGAAGAAGCTCACCACCATAGGAGGCCATGGATAAGAGCTTGGAGGAAGAAGGAGATGAATGAAGGGAGAGGAAGAGAAGAGCACGAAATTTTGTGCTCTAAATGAGCTTTGAAATCTGAATTTTAATATTCAAATGATCAAAGTTGAAAAAAATGCACACACATGACCTCTATTTATAGCCTAAGTGTCACACAAAATTGGAGGGAAATTCAAATTTCACTTGAATTTGAAATTGAATTTGTGGAGCCAAACTTTGGAGCCAAAATTTCACTAATTATGATTAGTGAATTTTAGTTATGGTTCAGCCCACTAATCCAAGATCAATTCCAAGATTCTCCACTAAGTGTGCTTAGGTGTCATGAGGCATGAAAAGCATGAAGGACATGCACAAAGTGTGACTATATGATGTGGCAATGGGGTGTAGTAAGCAAATGCTCACCTCCCCCTCTAAAATTTAATTGCATTGGGCTTCTACCATTTCAATTAAATTTATTTCCAACCACACACATCAAATATCCACTTAGTGCATGTGAAATTACAAAACTACCCCTAATACAAAAACTAGTCTAGGTGCCCAAAAATACAAGGGCTGAAAAATCCTATATTTCTAGGGTACCCTACCTACATTATGGAGCCCTAAATACAAGGCCCAAAAATAATGAAACCTTAATCTAATATTTACAAAGATAAGTGGGCTCATACTTAGCCCATGGGCCCGAAATCTACCCTAAGGCTCATAAGAACCCTAGGGCCTTCTCTTGCATCTCTGGCCCAATCTACTTGGAGTTTTCTATCCAATGCCCTTGCGGGGTAGGATTGCATCAATAACATTAGGAATACTATGGGCATAACAACATTAATTATAAAAACAAATTATATGTAACAACTTTAATTTTATATATCAATATTGGTGTGTTCAAAAACTTAGGCATTAATTTGTCGTACAAAACTATACAATGTAGGGAAAATGAGCTTTCATACATATGAGGTTGAAGGGGATTGAAGCCAAAACATAGGACATGGGATCACCCAAATGATTCAAAACTAAATAAGTACACTTCAATGAGGAAAAGTTTATGAACTATGAGTTAAAGTCAAGTTCCTTTATTCATTGGGTGTACAACAAACCCTCAGAAGGTGATTTCAACAAAAGCTCCAATTAGACAAGAAAGTTTAATTGTAATACTTGCAATAAAATCTTTGACTCATACTAAGCACTTCGAGGCCATAGAGCTAGTACAAGAGGATCAAGGGTTTTCTTTGCTTCAACAATTTAGAACAATTAGAACAGCTGCTACTACTACTGCTTTGACAAATGGTTTGTATGGAAATATTATCATTTGTTTCTTTGTCCCTACTAAAAGAAATGCAGGTTGTTTGGTTTGTTGCCATATGGACAATGTGGCTGCACTACAATCCAATTTTGTTCAACAATGAGCCTATGAATGCAGTGAAGGTGATTGAGACTATGAAATTAAAATTTTGGTTGTGGCTCTCTGCAAAATGTTGAACATTCAGGTATTCTGTCTATCAATTGTTCATTTATTTGGATTATGTTCTGAGAGTGTATTTTAGAAATTACGGATGGGTTGATATACCAAGTTGCAATATTCATGTAGTTTTTAAAATGATTGTCTTAAAGTTGAGTCTGATATTGATAATGGGGGTTACTGAGATTCATGGATATATATATATATATATATATATATATATATATATATATATATATATATATATATATATATATATATATATATATCATACCGTATCTTTTGATCTTATGATAGTTGGTGGAGCATTGATGAACACTCGACAAATGAAGGTATTTGATGGGTTTTTTATCGTTTATGCGGTTCATGTATAGGGGTTTTTTGGCAGGCCCTATTATGTAGTACCTTTTACCATGGTTACCTTTTATTTATACACTTTGGGTATCAATAAGATGCATGTAACCACACTACTACAAAGTAGGCTTTCTACATCGGTTCTACAAGTCTTTCTACATCGGTTTTGACGCGTCATCATAGCCGGCGATGTAAAAAGTACGTCATACTACTACGACAGTTAACAGACCATCTTAGAATGGGTAGTGTTCAAAGATGGATTTCAGCCTAAGCTCGATGTAGCATCCTGACCTTTCTACATCGGTTATTAAGAGGACCGATGTAGATTCTCTTCATTTACGACGGGTTGATCTTTAAACCCGTCTTTGAATTCCACATTTCTACATCGGTTGTGCTGATAACCGATGTAGAATGACCATGATACTACATCGCGTTTTGGCGACAAACGTCTTGATAAAGAATTCTACATCGGTTGTCACGATACTACATCAGTTTTTGGAATAACCGATGTAGATTTACTAATTTTTATTTTATTTTTTTGCTCTTTTGTTCATGAACGACAATAACAATATTCAAATATAATTAAACCTAATGTCTCTTATGACACTTATTTTATAAACACTGGTCAAATTTCAGAAATGAAATAGTAAATTTTAGCAATAAACACTTATTATATAAACCCCAATTTGAATCTAATTTTTGGTTTGGATTGATGTCACCATTCTTCATCTCAGGAGGACAAGAAATAAGGCAAAGCCAAGTTCCCAAATATAAATTTAGATCAAATTTTGGGTGATTTCACAACAAGGATTACATTTATATTTATGTGATCATACCTTGTAATTAAGTTTAAATTCTAATTAAGCGCTTAAAACTGCATTAGTGGTTGGTTGAAGTGTGATTGAAACTAACATCAGCTTGGTCCCTGATACACTGTTATTCCCAAGCCACCTACAAAATAGGCTATGATTTAGTGATTAGAAAATTACAAAATACTAAATAGCATTCAATTCAATGAATATCTCTATATCTATATCCAATTTTATTAATCTTACTTTCATTAAATAAAATATTTTAATATATTTTTTTTATAAATTGATATAATGAAAAAAAATTATATTAACATTATTTGTAAAAATTAATAAAATAAAAAGCTAATTAAAATATTACATTTAAATTAATTAAAATAAAATTCAAAATTATTTAAAATTTTAGTTATAATTAAGATATTATATTTAATATCTAATTAAATAATTAGTGCGGTATAGTTAGGAAATAATTAGATTTGTTAAATATTTTTATAAGTATTTTTTAATTGTGTATATTAAAAAAGTTTTATTGAGGATAACAGTATAGGTGTTTAACTTTTAGTGGTGTATGTGTATATGAATATGCAACGAGTACTCAACACGTTTAATGAATAAAGATTCCACATAAGTAATTTTTAGTTTTTCACACACATTTGTCTTAACGAAAAAAATTACAATAAATAAATAAAAAATCGCATGTCATATATAATTAAAATGTGCTTCATAGCTAATGCAGTGTTAAAGACATCCGAATTTTACTCAACCATTCAAAAAGGTGTTTGCTACGTGTACATCTTAAATGCTCACACAATGATTATAATTAATGACCTAACACCACAATCCATAGTTCACACACAATAAAATGGATGGAGTCACTAAAAACGTGAATGGGCATAAAGGGACTGTTTTAATCAGGATTGTGTATTGCCGCAGAAAAGCAACATTGTGATTTATCAATGGCATGCACTTCTGAGTATCATAGCTGATGTAGGCAAAATGCATTAGTTAAATTAAACGCCATGCCTTGACTGTTATAATATAACATGTTTCTACCTGGAAAATTAAAATTGATCTATCTCTAAATGAATATTACTGTCAAAGAGACCAACAACATGAATGCATAATTTCTTTTTTCTCACACAATGAAAAGACATTAAATACCAGCGTTGATGCAATCATTTTTTTGTCAAGTATTTATCACCAGAATGAATTAGAAGCAATACCTTATCCTTAACATTCCCCAGGACAATTCTATAAGGAGAAATTCCAGGAAGTTGAGGAAGCATTGGCTCCAAAAGCTTTTGAAAAGTGGACTTTCCTGTCTGGGATTCTGCATACAATTTCTTTTGACCAAGTGCAGCTGAAGAAGCTCTGGAATTTGCTGAAGTTGTTCCTGGTAATCGAATATTGGGATTGGCAAGTTTTGATGTAGTTGAACTTACAGAAACCCCACCATCCTATCAATTAGAAAATCTATATTATCAAATATTCTATGAAAAATTCAGAAATATCAAAATCACAGAATTCATCTACCTTGTGATTGGATTGCATGTAATCAGGTGCTAGAATGTCTAGTCTGGGATGCCGAGATTCACCATTTTCTACGTGAAAGAATATGTCCAAACAGGATATGAATTAAAATATTAAAGGTAGGAAGGAGAAAGGAAAATGAGAAAGTAATATTTTTCATGTGGTTCTAGGAAACAAAAATATGGACATTTCGGACATATCACATATAAATGCTCAAAGAATTAGACAGAAACTTTTAACATCACTATTTTGAAGATAACAGGAACAACACACGCTTAGTCATTCTGTATTCCTTGATTTTTAATATATTTAGTCATTCTATTCCTTGAAACTTATGGTACTATACATATGCTAACATAATTGGAGGCTGCATGGTTTAGTGTTATGGAAATTGGATGATGTGGTAGCAGGTTCTATTTAAACAAAATCTATTTAGTTGAGCAATTGTTTAGGATTTTCTGCTATTGTTGGAATGGTGAAACAAATGAAAACTTTAACTGGTTATGAAAGTCATTGGATTCTGATTGCTACTTGATAAATAATCGAACTAGGTTTTCCCAGTAACTGATTTCGACAAAGGTTAAGGGTGGTAGCAGAAGTGCTATGTGGTAACAAGCCAAACATTCAAGTAAGTTCTGTTTTTTTGCCAAACAATTATACAAGTTGGTGATACAAACAACCATAAAATTGATAATAAGTAGTACAACATATGAGGTAACATTCGCACATAAACTTCCTTATTAGAGGATCTCACACACTGCATAAAAATTATTTGGTGATGGGTACAGATTTCAAATAGAAACATGATAGTCCATTCTTAATTCATAAATATTGCATCCACATAACTCTTCAACTAAATATTACTTCCATGTAGCTGTTCATTTCAATTCTTTATCACCTACCAAGAATCCCCATCTTAGATTTTGTTCTATAAAAATTATTATTGTTCATAATGCTTGTTGGTATTGCAGTTGAATGAAAAACAGCTTAACTACAAAGAAAGTGTACTAAGGTTCGTGGAGCATTTGGGACCAAAAGCTAAAAGAGTTGCAGCTAAAAATTATTTTTAAATTTTCACACATGATATTAGTAAATATATGATGTGCCTTTGTCTAAAATTACCTGAAAACCCAAAGCACAACCCAAAACCAAAAGGGTCTCCACCGCAGCAAAAATCACAAACACAAAATCCTTGCATAATTCAGAACCCAAAATTCACCCATCACGATCAACAAAACAACACCCAAACAAGTCTGAAATTTTATCATAAATTAAAACTTAAGAGAAAATAGTAACTTCAACAAAATGAATTGATCATAAATTGAAGAGCAAAAAGAAAAAAAACAAAACTAATTTATTCTAATTCTTTCTAAGAAAATAACGTTTGAACTAATTTAGAATAAAGAAGAAATAGAAGCCAATGTGATATATATAAGCAAACTTACCTTCATTCTATAAAATATAAGCAAACTTATTTTAAAATAGAAGCCAACAAGTAAATAAATAAAATAGATTTCATTCTATAAGCCAATGTGAATTTGAAGCAATCCATTTTGCTCAACCATTTTGTTATTTATTTCCAGTTAACACATTCAAAGAAAATATTGTCGTACTGGAACAAGAAGCATGAGATGCAGAGAAGAAAGTATCCCATTTTAGTTATTTGGTACTAAACATTATTGATACATTAAATTCTTAAAAGAAATTATAGGTGAGAGAAATAGAGATATGAAGAGGAAAAAAAAGTGTATACAGTTGATAGGATGAAAAGCAAAGTGAATGCATAAAAGTTATTGTAAAAATTTATTATAAATAACTTTAAATTCTTTCAAGTATGTGAAAAAGGAATACGTGAAACACCACATTTTTTGAGAGTATATGTTGGGTAGAGGAAGAAAATTCAGTGAGAAGAAACAGGTAGAAAAAAGGAGAAAAAAGTAAAGTATATAAGAAAGTAGTTTTATATATATTACTTGCATTTCTCTTTTAAATTAAATTACTGCTTTAACTTTGGATGAGATCTTGTACTAGCCAATTGTTCAGTTAGAGGTTCCTCATTTGTCCTAGAAGCTAAACAAGTACTTGCAAGTCAACCATGTCATGAAATCACTAGAGGAAAACTTACTTCAGTGATCTTGCAAGAACTCTTTGACCAATTATGACAAAGCTTGTTTCTTGATTTGACATATAAGGATCTATGGCTCTTTTTATCTTCCTCAGATGGAACAATAACTGCTTTATAGCCATCAAGTATCTCTGCCCACAAGATTGCAGAAAACCATACAATCAGCTATTCTTGGTAGATAACTATTCTTTTGTCATACATAACGAATTTCATATAAGTGACAGTTATGTATAAACCATGGCCTAGGATTTGAAAAGGCTATAGATGATATGCCTGCCATTTCCACAGTATCAACTAGACTAAGGTAAATAGCTCATGTTAAAAGGAAATCTTATTTACCCTGTTCATTTGCCATATCAAGAAAAGCCTGAAGCTTAATAGCCCGCCGGTAGTACATCATTCCCCTTACTGCATTAATGTATAAGTACAATAGGAAAAATATTAATCCACCAAACCCTGTCTGTGGGGATGGAGAGGGTGGAAGTCACCGTTACCTATCCTGCTAAGAGTTACTCCTCGTAACGAGGCCCAGTGTCGTAGCTGCAATATGTGTTCATCTTTCTTCCATATCTCACTATCTTTCTTACAATCAAGTCGTTCCATGAAGTTAGTCCACTCATCTGGTAAAAATACTACAATTTAGCCAGTCCTTTTTCTACTAGTAAATTACAGTCAAGATATGTAGTGTTAGTTATTATAGACCAGGGTAGATCTTTTGCAGGTAATATATGATTGACGCACCATCTTCATTTTCAAGCTCAAGGTCATTCTTCGAATAGGCAGTCTCTTCACTGTAGTATGGAGTTAGAACACTGCAAACAAAAGGCAAAATGTTATTTATAAGCACAAGTCAACTTCAGAACACATTAGATTCAACATCAATGCATCGCAAATTGCTCATGAAAGAGCACAATAGGAATAGGATTGTTAGATTCCTTCCTCGCCTTATTTAATTATACATTCACAAAGAAAGAAAATAATTATTTGCAATAACCAAGAGTATGTAGTAATGATTCAGCAATGGTTTTTTCTGAAAAAAAGAAAAGGAGATATTATTGTGTATCTATAATGCTATTAAAGATTTTATTGTTTTTTTTAATACTAATGGTAATGGGTTTTAAAAACAGAAGTTTTATTATGCTTTCCCATACATAGTCAAGCAAATAATACGAATCCCAATGTTTCAAATGGTGTAATATGAAAGACCACTTAATACTGAGTTTCAAATAGTATATTCAAATCATTGACATACCTTGATAACATGGACTTGCAAAACAGATTTCAACAAGCACATAAGTAAATATTGAAAGATCAGTTAGTGAGCATTCAATCACCCAGGTGCTATTTTATTTGAGAACATAATTTCCTTCAAATTCAATAAATGTCATTAACAAAGAGAGTAATACCTTTGTCCTAACAAAAAGTGGATTAGCAACGATGAACTTGAAAAATTGGGGAAGATATTTATGCTCACCATCATTATCCAATTGGCTCCTTAAGAACATAACTCTTGAATGTGTCCATAGGAAGAGACACTGATCGAGGCCGTACCCGAATCAAATAAACATGAAAATGCAGTAACTAGGAAGTGATCCTAGGTCATTTCCCAACGAGCAATGACAAACCAAATGTTCATGATATACTTGCGCAGTAACAGTAACGATTGGGGGGTTTGTTTGTTTTGTGATTAAAGAGCAGAATAAGTAAATTGGAATATGAAACTACTAATATTAAAAACGGGTTGTTTTCTCTGATTCAGAAGCCATTCTCTTATCTTGGGTCATGGAGAATTTGTCCCTAACAGTTAACCACTTAATCCAACCCTATTTCAATTTACTAAGCGAAAATCAACTTAGGGTTGTCAATACGTGATTAGGCACCACATACACCAGTTATCCCTTCGTCCATTAAGCATGAACACAAGTTAGGCTCAGAGGCAATTAATCGAACACGAAGCGTGCATTGATTAATGTTCACGAATTTGGGTTAAATGGTGAAGGGAAAACTGCCAGGAAACCACATTATAAACGAAACCTCAAAGAGAGCTGGGCTTCGTCCTCAAAAGGAAACAACACTAGAATATTTAGCCTTCCATAGATTCAAACAGAAAACGTAAATGAAACATGAAGCAAAAACGTAAACGAACAGAAATGTAAATGAACAGAAACGTAAATGGGACAGAAACGAAAATGAAAGTAGAAGAAGAAACAAGAACGAAATTGTAATTAGAAGCAGAAAATGTAAAATTGCATTACGTGAACAGTAGCATCAAAGCAGAAAACGTCAAACCCTAAAACAAAAGCTCTGAATAATGAATAGCATAACAAAATAGCCTTACACGAATCCCAAGGCTGCTATTTAAAAAGAGTCACTCAAAGTCACTGGGCCCTATTACAATACTCTGGCCCAAAACGAAATAAACACTGAACAACATAAAATAAAATTGCAAAATTTCCTAATTAGAAATTAACTAAGGTAAGTGCTGCTTTATTTTCCCTCTTCAAGTCTACAACCAAAATCCGGATTAAGCCCAATGTTTCATTAATTCCTGAAATTAGATTAAAAACATCAAATTAGCTAAATGAGCCCAAATAATAAAACTGCCTAATTTATTGACAATTAAGACCAATCAGTAATTAAAATGGTGCAGAAAGGGTTTAGAAAATAGAAAAAAATGATGGCACATCAAAACCCCCCATACTTAGCCTTTTGCACTCCTGGGCAAAATGAAACAAAGAACAAAATCCAAGGGTATCAAAGAGAGACAAACGAAAACATTCACATATTTCTCAATGAACATCAAGGAATGAAAGGAATGGGTAACATGTAACATAAGGAGATCCAAAAAGTCAAGACATTAATGAAAATCATCCAAGCAACCCAACCATGGTAAAATAGTTAATCAGCTCAAGAATGAAAAGTGATAAAGCCTCACAAGATATACACTCTATCTCTCAAGTGTCTAGGCTACTATTTACCCTCCAAGCACCCATGAAAACAAACACCACATAAACTTGGCAAGATTCTAAAATTGACAATCAACCCATAAACACAAGCACATGAGGATCAAAAGGTCTTTTAAGGTTGTAATGGGGCCAAGGACAAGGTATGGAAAAATATGGAATAAGTGGCTAAATCCCAAAGGAATAGAGGAGCAATGGGGAATAAGTTCATATTAAGAAAAAAAATATAAGAAAATAAAAAGAAGTAAAGATAAAATTTAAACATAAAGAGTAGAACCAAGGGTTTCATCATTCTTTTGTCATTTAAGATCTTATTCACTCAACTTTATTGCTTTTCTTTTTCTTTTTCGATTTTTTTTACTCTATAGCCGTTGAGAAATAGCATTTCATTCAGCATGTCCAACATTTAACCAAGATACAATGTACATCAAGTATGGCCCAAAATACATCATGAAGCATAGCCAACAAAACAAGTTATCCTATGAAACAAAAACCCCCCATACTTATTCCCAAAACAATTCCAAAGCTCCAAAATTCCTTAAGGATATGGTGATATCATGGTTTTTCATTTAAGGCTTGTAGTGAGCTTCAAAACAAGGAAAGGGAAACAAGGCTCAAAAGGGCTATCAAAGGAATTAATTCAAGGTAAGTCCATTTGGCTAGAAGCTTATAAGAACAAAATTGCCTCAATCATTTCCAAATATGCATGTGAATTAGGAAGCATCAACAAGAATCAAGCCAAGGCTATTGTGCAAGCAATCAATGGGGCAAAACACACCAAATGATTATGATGATGGATGGCTCAAATTTTCACAAAGGTAAACTCATCACTTTCAAATTGAGCTTTCAAAACTATCGTGACATGTAGAGGAGAATCAAGGATTTTAAGTCACAAAATGTCAAGAACTTTTATTTTCAAAACAATTACCCATTTCTTGAACATATCCTATAATTCAAAGAAAAACATGCAAATTCGTACATGCACACAGAATTGACCCAAAATATCAAACTAGAAATCCGACGAAACTAACAACATTAACAACTTAACACAACTAACAAATTAACAAAACCAACAAAACTAGCAAAACCAAAGAACACTCCCCCCCCCCCCCAATACTTAAACAACACATTGTCCTCAATGTAGCACAATTAAAAAAAATTAAAAACAATTAAATCATCAAATAGAATCGGACAAGTGTAATAAAAGCAAAGAAGGAGATAGGAAAAGAAAAACTCCCTAAGTCATGGTGGAGGAAGAGTAGGGTGGAGTAAGGAAGTCTCTTCCACCACTACGTCCATTAAAGAGGGGTTCGTGAGGAATGGCTTAAGTCGATGTCCGTTGACTTTGAAGCTCTTGTTTGGGGAGTCGCTTTTGATTTCAACTGTACCATAAGGAAAAACATTAGTAACAACAAAAGGACCAATCCACTTAGACCTCAACTTACCACTCATGAGTCCAAGCCTAGAATTATACTAACACTTTTTGCCCAACCATGAAGTCCTTCTTAACTATCATGCTATCATGGAACTTCTTGGTCTTTTCTTTGTAGAACTTGGCATTCTCGTAGGCTTCTAGGCGGATTTCATCTAACTCACTCAGTTGCAACTTTCTTTCCTCACCAGCTTGATCCATAGAAAAGTTGCAAGTCTTCACTGCCCAGTATGCTTTGTGCTCAATTTCCACTGGAAGATGACATGCCTTTCCAAAGACAACCCGATAAGGAGACATTCCTATGGGTGCTTTGTAGGCAGTCCGATGTGCCCAGAGAGCATCATCAAGCCTGGTACTCTAATCTTTCCTGCTTGGCTGCACAATCTTCTCTAAAATTCTCTTGATCTCCCTGTTAGAAATTTTTGCCTGTCCATTGGTCTGGGGGTGGTATGGTGTGGATACCCTGTGTACCACCCCATACTTTTTAAGCAGGGCATGCATTGTTCTGTTGCAAAAATGAGTTCCTTGATCACTAACAATTGCTTTAGGTACTCCAAACCTGCAAAACAGATTAGACCTGACAAAATCTGCAACAACTTTAGCATCATTAGTTCTAGTGGGCTTGGCTTCCACCCATTTTAAAACATAGTCAACTGCAAGGAGAATGTAAACATAACCAAAAGAGACAGGAAAAGGGCCCATGAAATCTATACCCCAGACATCAAACACCTCATAGAATAGCATAGGTTGCTGAGGCATTTGTTGTCGCCATGTAAGTGTATTTCCTACTCTCTGACACTGCTCACAAGTGCTGCAGATCTTCCACGCATCTTTAAAGATGGTGGGCCAATAAAAACCACAATCAAGCACTTTGCGAGCTGTCCTTTGAACACCTAGATGACCTCCCGGTGCGGAAGAATGACAGAACTGCAGGACTGAGTCAGTCTCATGATCTGGAATGCATCGTCTAATTACCTGATCACTGCATAATTTCCACAAGTAGGGGTCATCCCAAATAAAATGCTTAGCATCACTTTTAATTTTATCTTTTTGGGCCTTAGATGCTAAGGGAGGAAAAACAGAAGCAACTAAATAATTGACAATGTTAGCAAACCAAGGAGTAGAAAGAGAGTCAGAAATACTATACAGTATATACAAATGATCATCCGGGAAATCATCCCGAATGGGTGAATCCGCATCTGATACACGTTCGATCCGACTCAAATGATCAGCAACTACATTTTGTGCTCTGCTCCTATCACGGATCTCCAAGTCAAACTCTTGGAGCCAGAGCATCCATCGGATCAACCTAGGCTGAGAATCAGCCTTCTTCAACAAGTACTTTAGAGCTGCATGGTCAGTATAAACAATAATGCGGGTACCAAGCAAATAAGATCGAAATTTTTCAAGAGTAAAAACTATGGTTAGAAGCTCTTTCTCAGTAGTAGTATAATTCGCTTGGGCAGCATCTAAAGTCCTAGAAGCATAGTATATCACCCTGGGCAATTTATCAATTTTCTGAGCAAGGACAGCCCCTAATGCATAATTTGATGCATCACACATGAGCTCAAAAGGGGCTGTCCAATCGGGTGCCTGGATGATGGGGGTGGTAGTCAGCGCTCTTTTGAGGCAATCAAAAGCCTCTTTGCATTTGTCATTAAAGTCAAACTCCACCTCCTTTTGCAACAAGTTGGACAGTGGAAGGGCTACTTTGCTAAAATCCCTTATAAAGCGCCTGCAGAATCCTGCATGACCAAGAAAAGATCGCACCTCTCGCACACAAGAGGGGTAAGGCAATTGTGAAATAACATAAATTTTTGCAGGATCTACTTCAATACCCTTATTGGAAATAATGTGGCCTAAAACTATACCTTGCTCAACCATAAAATGACATTTTTCAAAATTCAGAACAAGATTAGTTTCGATGGATCTATTCAAAACTTTTTCCAAACTATCCAAACAACCATCAAAAGAGGATCCATATACAGTGAAATCATCCATAAACACCTCTATGCAATTTTCTAAGAAATCACTGAAAATACTAATCATGCACCGCTGGAAGGTACCAGGGGCATTGCACAAGCCGAAAGGCATCCTCTTATAGGCAAAAGTGTCGAAGGGGCAGGTGAATGTGGTCTTTTCCTGATCCTCAAGAGCAATAGTAATTTGCATATAACCAGAAAAACCATCAAGGAAACAGTAGTGAGATTTACCTGCCAGGCGTTCAAGCATCTGATCAATGAATGGCAGGGGAAAATGGTCCTTTTTGGTAACCTGGTTCAGCCTCCTATAGTCAATGCAGACTCTCCAACGGTTCTGCACCCGAGTAGGAATCAGTTCCTCCTTCTCATTTTTTATCATTGTGAGGCCGGTCTTCTTCGGGACTACCTAGACGGGACTCACCCATTGGCTGCCGGAGATAGGATAAATGATTCCAACTTGCAAAAGCTTGGTTATCTCCTTCTTCACTACATCAAGAATCACCGGGTTGAGTGTTCTCTGTGGCTGTCTTACTGGTTTAGCTTTATCCTCTAAATTTATTCGATGCATACATGTGGATGGGCTAATATCAGGAATGTCCGCCAGGGTCCAGCCTATAGCCTTCTTATGCTTCTTGAGGACTGACAACAACTTCTCTTCTTGCTCATCAGCAAGGGAGGCAGATATAATCACTGGAAAACTCTTGCTATCATCCAAGTAAGCGTATTTTAAATTTGATGGCAGAGGCTTCAATTCTGGTGTGGTCGGCTGGACAGTGGTAGAAGGAGATGGTTTCTCAGCCTTTAGCTCATAAAGAAAGTCAGAGGTATGTGTACTTCCTGAAACATGGTTAGTCCTATCTGACTCTATAAAATCAATCCCGAGAGGTAAAACACCACCACTAGACATGCAATCAATATCACTCTCAGATTCACTCTCAGCATCAAATTCAGACATATGATCAAGTACAATTTCAGACTCAATGCATGAAGAGTGAGAGGCATGCAGATTAGAATAAAGATCAGTCATGTATTCATCAACAACATGGTCAATTATTTCAGCACGAAATACAGAAAGATCTTCAGATGGGTATTTCATAGCATCCAGAATATTAAAATGAACAGTTATATCACCAAACTCCATGGATAGTGTGCCTGCATATACATCTATCTTAGTTCTAGCAGTTTTCATAAAGGGTCTGCCTAGAATGATGGGAACTGATCCTTGAGAAAATCCATCCTCCATATTCAAAATATAAAAATCAACAGGGAAAATCAGTTCACCAACTCTAACTAAGACATCTTCTATGAAACCAACAGGATAGGCAACACTTCTATTAGCTAAATGAATTACCACATCAGTTGACTGCAAGGGACCTAGAGATAAAGAATTAAAAATAGACAGAGGCATAACACTAACAGAAGCTCCTAAATCTAGCATGGCATTGTCAAACTTACTATTCCCTATAATACAAGGTATGCTGAATGTACCTGGATCTTTGCATTTTTCAGGAATTTGAGGAACAGATTTACCAATCAATGCAGAGACATTTCTGCCCATGCTAATTCGTTCACTTCCTTTAAGCTTCCGCTTATTAGTGCACAGCTCCTTCAAGAATTTAGCATATCTTGGAATTTGCTTTATTGCATCCAACAGAGGTATGTTTACCTCTACTTTTCTAAACGTTTCCAAGATCTCTTTCTCTGCCTCTTCCATTTTTTTGTTGGAAACTGCTCTTGGAGGGAATGGAAGAGGAGGGATGTGCTGCTTCTGCAAATCAGAATTACCAGTGGAAGATTCACCTGCACAGAAATTGTTAGGCAAATTTTTGTCATCACCTTTTTCTGGAGTAGAGTAAAGTTTGGCAGGTTCATTTGCAGATGAGGAAGGTGCTACGGGTTGAGGTCCTTGACACTGCTTTCTTGACCTCAATGAAATGGCACTGACATTTTTGGGATTTTGGACAGCTTGAGAAGGCAGCTTGTCAGAATTTTGGGACTGTTGTTGATTCAATTGGGTAGCCAATTGTCCCATCTGATTGGTTAAGCTCTGAATGGAGGCTCTGGTCTCTTGCTAAAACTGCATGTTATGCATAGTCATTTGCCTCACAAGTTCTTCGAGGGAAGGTTGTGGAGGGGTCTCAATTGTTGGTTGTTTCTGGGGCTGTTGTTGTTGTTGGATTAGTGGAGGAATGTATGGTCTGCTTGGGCCAGCAGCATTTTGGAAGGAAGGAGCAGGCTGCTGTTGTTGCTGTTGAGGGCTAGACCATCTGAGATTAGGGTGATTCCTCCATCCAGGGTTGTATCTGTTGCTGGAGAGGTCATAATTGTTCTGCTGAGGTTGGTTTTGCTGCTGAGGTTGAGGAGGTCTATTGTAAATGTTTGCAGCATAAGCTTCAGGCTGCTCAATTGCTCCAGGTTGCTGCATAGAAGGGCAAAGGTCTGTATGGTGGTCAGCAGAGGAGCACAAACCACAGACCCTTGTGACAGGTACAAATTTCTTATTCAAGGCCAGCTGGGTTACCAAGTTAACCAATGCATCATGTTTGCCTTCAAGCTTCTTAGTTTCAGATGATACAGTTGAGTTTGTAGCTACCTCATGCACTCCTCTAATGACTATAGCATCATTTCTGGCGCTAAACTGCTGGGAGTTGGAAGCCATCTTCTCAATTAAATTTCTGGCTTCAGCAAGAGTCATGTCTCCAAGGGCTCCACCACTGGCAGCATCTATCATACTTCTCTCCATATTACTGAGTCCTTCATAAAAATATTGAAGAAGAAGCTACTCCGAAATCTGATGGTGGGGGCAACTGGCACATAGTTTTTTAAATCGCTCCCAGTACTCATACAGGCTCTCTCCACTGAGTTGTCTAATACCTGAGATATCTTTCCTGATGGCTGTGGTCCTGGAAGTAGGGGAAATTTTTCTAAGAATACTCTCTTAAGGTCATCCCAGCTCGTGATGGACCTTGGAGCAAGGTAATACAGCCAGTCCTTTGCCACTCCCTCTAATGAATGAGGAAAAGCCTTCAGAAATATGTGATCCTCTTGGACATCTGGGGGTTTCATGGTGGAGCAGACAATATGAAATTCCTTCAAATGTTTGTGCAGGTCTTCACCTGCAAGACCATGAAACTTTGGAAGCAAATGGATCAGTCCAGTTTTAAGAACATATGGGACATCCTCATCAGGGTATTGGATGCACAAGCTTTCGTAGGTGAAATCAGGTGCAGCCATTTCCCTTAGAGTCCTCTCACGGGGTGGAGGTTGTGCCATGTTCTCAGAATGTGCAAAATCAGAATGTTCAGAATCAGAATGCTCAAAATTATAATGTTCAAGATCAGGATGTTCAAAATCACCAATAACAGAATGCACAAATTCACCAGTAATGGAATGCTCAGAATGATCAAAAGGTATAAAATGATGCCTAACTAATCTATGAAATGTCCTATCTATCTCAGGATCAAAGGGTTGTAAGTCAGATGGATTGCCTCTAGTCATACACTACATTCAGCATACACAACTAGTTGCCTTGTCATGTAAATAAAGGTGTAGGTTTGAACTACAGCTACCCTCAAATGATATCCAAATGACTTGAAATTTTGTGAGCAACCTTATAAAAAGATGAGAAGATAGCACAAAAAATTTCAGACAAAAATTCAAAGTCTAACTATAGAAGCTAAAATTGGTAGGTTAAGAAAAATTAGTGAATAAAACTTGAAAAATAAAAAACTTTTGACAGAATCACTTTTTTTGGATGATGGAGACCTCAGCCATCCTACGGCGGGCTGCCACGGCGTAGGAAACTTTTTTCTACCCCAAATACATATATAATAATTGCGATTCTGATAACCGGAGCAAAAGTTATGGCCGTTTGAAGTTTTGACAAACACAAAATTTGCTACTTTTTTGGAACTTTCAAATCTGACCAAACTAAAGGCTCCAGCTATTTTTCCCACAAAATATGGATTAAAAGAAGTTACCACAAAAAACATTCAGCCAAAAATAACAACCCTAGCTACTAAAACAAAAAATCACAAATAATTCAGCATGGGTGGTCGCTAAAATCCGTCGCTACATGATTTCTACTACAACTCTGGTTTGCCGCAAGCAAAAAAATGGTCGTTAAGTCCGTCGCAAAACACTATTCACACCAAAACACCCAAAACTGAAACAGGGGAAACGCTTAATAGAAAAACTGAAACAGAACACATACTAAACAAAATACCAGGACACTAAACAACACTAACACACATACTAACACAATACTAACAATTAAACATAGAACACGTAAAAAATTAAACACACAACGCTAGCTATTATGAACCTTTGGACACTGCTCCCCGGCAACGGCGCCAAATTTGATCGAGGCCATACCCGAATCAAATAAACATGAAAATGCAGTAACTAGGAAGTGATCCTAGGTCGTTTCCCAACGAGCAATGACAAACCAAATGTTCATGATATACTTGCGCAGTAACAGTAACGATTAGGGGGTTTGTTTGTTTTGTGATTAAAGAGCAAAATAAGTAAACTGGAATATGAAACTACTAATATTAAAAACGGGTTGTTTCCTCTGATTCAGAAGCCATTCTCTTATCCTGGGTCATGGAGAATTTGTCCCTAACAGTTAACCACTTAATCCAACCCTATTTCAATTTACTAAGCGAAAATCAACTTAGGGTTGTCAATACGTGATTAGGCACCACATACACTAGTTAGCCCTTCATCCATTAAGCATGAACACAAGTTAGGCTCAGAGGCAATTAATCGAACACGAAGCGTGCACTGATTAATGTTCACGAATTTGGGTTAACTGGTGAAGGGAAAACTGCCAGGAAACCACATTATAAACGAAACCTCAAAGAGAGCTAGGCTTCGTCCTCAAAAGGAAACAACACTAGAATATTTAGCCTTCCATAGATTCAAACAGAAAACGTAAATGAAACATGAAGCAGAAACGTAAACGAACAGAAATGTAAATGAACAGAAACGTAAATGGGACAGAAACGAAAATGAAAGTAGAAGAAGAAACAAGAACGAAATTGTAATTAGAAGTAGAAAATGTAAAATTGCATTACGTGAACAGTAGCATCAAAGTAGAAAACGTCAAACCCTAAAACAAAAGCTCTGAATAATGAATAGCATAACAGAATAGCCTTGCACGAATCCCAAGGCTGCTATTTAAAAAGAGTCGCTCAAAGTCACTGGGCCCTATTACAATACTCTGGCCCAAAACAAAATAAACACTGAACAACATAAAATAAAATTGCGAAATTTCCTAATTAGAAATTAACTAAGGTAAGTGCTGCTTTATTTTCCCTCTTCAAGTCTACAACCAAAATCCGGATTAAGCCCAATGTTTCATTAATTCCTGAAATTAGATTAAAAACATCAAATTAGCTAAATGAGCCCAAATAATAAAACTGCCTAATTAATTGACAATTAAGACCAATAAGTAATTAAAATGGTGCAAAAAGGGTTTAGAAAATAGAAGAAAATGATGGCACATCAGACACATGAGCCTTTTTCTGTGCGTTCGATTTTTCAGCAAGGTCAGCGTAGAACTGAAAGCAACCGGCAACATCGTCCTACAGAAACAAATAATCGAACACACAATGATACAACTTTAATCGGTGATTTTTTGCTTGCAATTTAGGGATGTGAGAGATTACAATGTCCCAGGCGGCTTCATCGACCGATTTTCCACAGTCAATAGCTTCGAGTTTTGCTAGTTCAGGCTTTTTCTCGATGATTTGTGAGGGAGGGAGAGTAATCAAAATAAAGAAAAGAACGAAAATAGAATAAAAGTGAAAAAAGAGGAACCTTGGCAGCGATGGCGCGGAGGTAGCGAGCCCAAACGGAGCCGGAAGCGGAGGCCCAATCGACGCCCTTGTTGCGGGAGAGGGCAGCTTTGGCGGTAGCGACAACAAGATCAACGTCTTCCTTAGTAGGTAATGCTATGGTTGTGTGGGAGGAGTGAGGGGGTGCGTAGGAGTAGGACATGCGCTAAAGGCCGAGTGAGATCCACACGAGGAAGAGGAAGAAGGCGAGGAGTGGCTACCTCTTCGACTTCCTCTTCGCGGTGCAGGACGCGTCCGCTCTGTCGCGGGCTTTAGGGTTTTAGGAGAGTGATTAAAATAATTAAGGGTATGACAGAGAGAGGCGCATGGTCGTATTACCACTCGCTCACGCTGTTTTTTTTCCCCAATTACGACGGTCTTTACCTAAACCCATCGTAAACTTTATTGCATATAACATTCTAAGGCGGTTTTTAATAACCGCCTTGGAATCGGCGTCAAAAAATGCAATTTTTTTACAATAATTACAAAAATGCCACCGCACCATCTTTTAAATCGGTTCTATAAGAACCGTCGTAGATCATGCGCCATAAAAGTGATTTTTTTAGTAGTGCCATGGGTGCATGGCGCTTTTTTTTTTTTGTTTTCTCAGAGAAACTGAGTCAAAATTGTCTCAAGCAGGGAGTACTATTTGTACTGATATTTATATATGTGTGTACATAATTTTTGTCATGAAAAAACATTTTAAGGAGGGACTACAAATGAACATTTACATATTTTTAGGGACTAAAACAAATGTTTAACTGTTCAAAGTATTAGAACATGAGGCCATAAAAGTTGGAAGCTTTCAGATCAACAGTTCCCATGATTGCCATGCAATAATGGACATACCAGAAGGCAATGCTTATAGAGGATATTTGGAAAATAGGTTAGCTAATGACTGATCGAGGCCGTACCCGAATCAAATAAACATGAAAATGCAGTAACTAGGAAGTGATCCTAGGTCGTTTCCCAACGAGCAGTGACAAACCAAATGTTCATAATATACTTGCAGTGACAGTAACGATGGGGGGGGGGGGGGTTTGGTTGTTTGGTAATTAAAGAGCAGAACAAGTAAACTGGAATACGAAACTACTAATATTAAAAACGGGTTGTTTCCTCTGATTCAGAAGCCATTCTCTTATCCTGGGTTATGGAAAATTCGTCCTTAACAGTCAACCACTTAATCCAACCCTATTTCAATTTACTAAGCGAAAATCAACTTAGGGTTTTCAATACGTGATTAGGCACCACATACACCAGTTAGCCCTTCGTCCATTAAGCATGAACGCAAGTTAGGCTCAGAGGCAATTAATCGAACACGAAGCGTGCACTGATAATATTCACGAAATTGGGATAACTGGTGAAGGGAAAACTGCCAGGAAACCACATTACAAGCGAAACCTCAAAGAGAGTTGGGCTTCGTCCTCAAAAGGAAACAACACCAGAAAATCTAGCCTTCCATGGATTCAAACAGAAAACGCAAATGAAACATGAAACAGAAACGTAAATGAACAGGAACGTAAATGAACAGAAACGTAAATGAACAGAAATGTAAGTGAACAGAAACGTAAATGAAAGTAGAAGAAGAAGCACGAATGAACTCGAAATTAGAAGCAGAAAACGGAAATTTGCATTAAGAACGAAAATTGTAACAAGGGAACAGAAAAACGTGAAAACCTAAAACCAAAGCTCTGAATAATGAAAATAGCATAACATAATGCCCTCCACGAATCCCAAGGAAGCTATTTAAAAAGAGTCACTCAAAGTCACTGGGCCCTATTACAATACTCTGGCCCAAAACGAAATAAACACTGAACAACATAAAATAAAATTGCGAAATTTCCTAATTAGAAATTAATTAAGGTAAGCGCTGCTTTATTTGCCCTCTTCAAGTCCACAACCAAAATCCGGATTAAGCCCAATGTTTCATTAATTCCTAAAATTAGATTAAAAACATCAAATTAGCTAAATGAGCCCAAATAATAAAACTGCCTAATTAATTGACAATTAAGACCAATCAATAATTAAAATGGTGCAAAAAGGGTTTAGAAAATAGAAGAAAATGATGGCACATCAATGACAAAGGAGTGAGATAAGAATAGGAATAAAGACAAATATCATCCAATGAAAGAATTTGGCAGCAAACGCTTCTTTGATTTCTTTGGATATCTGCTTAAGTTTTCATCTCTCTCTCTCTTTATTAATCTGGATTAGCCACATGTTTTAACCCTTTGTAGTCTTAAAAAAGGTATATGGTCTTTGGGAGCATGGTGGTGGGCAGGCATTTTTAATTGTCCAAATAAATTATTGCTTTGAATGTGCTGGCATGCCATCATTGATGGAAGAAGCATATGCTTCTTGTAGAAAGGTCTCTCTCCTTCTATCTCTTTATCCTTCTCCCTTTATCTATTTATGTATCTCTCAAAGTGCCCCCAAACATGCCTTGCACTATTGGTTTATAGGCAGACAAAATAATGTGATTAAATGAATAATTGCAGTATAATTTTCAAGGATCAACCTATCACAAAGCTTAAAAATCCACTAAAGTAGCACTAGTAATACTTTTATTTTGTGCTAACTAATTTTTAAATTCCTAGAACTTCATGAAAATGTCAAATTCAGATGCAAAATTGCTGGATGTTGTTAAAACTAATGCTTTCCCTACAGGGTTCAGGAAAAACAATAGTTTTACGAGTGGACATCAAACCAAGATCCACATTAAGCCTTAGTTGTAATGAGGTCCTCCATAGTGGGAAGAGACTTGTGAGGGGCTTATTTGGAGGACTCAAACCCAAGTTTGACGTATATGTTCTCCTTAAACGCTACATGGACTAGGTACTTTGTGCAATATCTCTTAAATTTTTTTAGTCTATATATTCTTGATCCCTTCTATTAACATAGTGATGATTACGTAAAATAATAATGCCATAAGACCAAGTTTTTGGCATGCTGTTTTTTAGCAACTTTCATCTGTAATTCATGAACAGGAACTAAATTTGGACAATTTTGTCACACGTGTGGTGGAGTTCAAGGATATCAACAAAGCTTTTGATTTATTGATTGAAGGACAGTGTTTTCGATGTGTGATTTGGATGGCAAATGATTCCATTCTTTTTTTTTTTCAAATTAGATTATGGTTTTAGCATAAGGTTTAAGAAAAAACATAGTCTAACTTGTAGGGGTGGCATAGTTTTCTCTTTTCTTATTTTTTTTTTTAAAAAATAAGGCAAAAGACCTTGTGGCGTAAGTATATACATACACACACATACATACACAAATCATTCTGGAATGAAGTGGGTGCTCCCAGAATCACTTGCTAGTGACACTTATTCCTTCTGCTTAGTTTAAAGAAACCGGTTTTGTTATGCTCGAGTGAAGAAAGACAGATAGAAACAGAAGACAGAGTTTTGGTTTGGTTTTGTTGTTGGTGTGAGAAAGAAAAAAGGAAAAAAAATAAAGTTGTTGTAGCTAAACAACATAAACCAAGTCTTCATTGGGAAAAAGAAGATTATTATATTGATATGATTTGTAATTAAAAGTCAAAATAGAAATAGAAGTTTTTTTTTTTCAAACCACCACTACAAGAAAAATGACCTATACCTACAGACAAAAACTGTCACTATAAATAATAAATCTGTAGGTAAATGTATGATAGACTTTGTCCTACGGACATTTCTCCCGTCAACTTTGAGGGGAAATATAATGACGGCTAATTGTTTGTCACTATAGGTTTTACCTACTATGTATAGTGTGTAGGTAAAAGTCATTAACTTCTACTTACATCTCCTAACTGTAGGTAAAAGTCTTTAATATGTACATATCATCTTCAACTGTAGGTAAATGTTTAGATCTTAGAGAGAGCCTAGAACATACATAATTTATACCTTTAAAAATGAATAAAATTTTACATATTTATATATAGCCATATTTTTTTTGGAAGGCAGAAATTATATATTATTAATATGAATCATAGCAGTACCAGAGGTACTGGTGAAATATACATGAACAAATTTATATATAACCATAATTTCTCTTTCAGGTCTCAAAATTTTATATTACTGCAACAAGAACATTAAGCTTCAGAACACCGGCCTGCTCCCCCCACAGTAACAATGCTAGTTCTATTTAGTTTAATTCTCAAATTTCATATATCTCTAAAATCACACACACAACAAAAAGTGTTGCAACCTGCTTACCAGAGCAGAGTTAAAGAATCCGCCAGACCGCTTATTTGGGGAACCAAACTCCACCTTATTGTCCAGCATCCTTGTGAATGTATGTATACATGATTTTGATGATGTCAAAGAAGAATCTAACAAGGCTGCTTCAAATGATAAGCATTTGCTTCAAGAATAATTCAAGATTGCTTCAACAAACAAAGCCTTGTTTCAAGATTCACTAAAGACCAAGCCTTGCCTTAAAACAATGTGCTTTCAAGACATGCAAGGCTCTGGTAATCGATTACCAGGAAGTGTAATCGATTACCAGAAGACAGGGTTGAGAAATAGCTGTTGAAAAAGGTTTTGAATTTGAATTTTCAACATGTAATCGATTACCATATGTCTGTAATCGATTACCAGCAACGAAACTTTGGAAATTCAAATTCAAAAGTCATAACCCTTCAAATTATAACTGTGTAATCGATTACACAAACATTGTAATCGATTACCAGTGGAAAGTTTTTAGAAAATCTGCCAACAGTCACATCTTTTCATTAGATTTGTGAATGGTCATCAAAGGCCTATAAATAGGTGACTTGGGCACGAATTTTAGGTAGAGAGTTTTGCTTGGCAAAAATGTCTTATCCTCTCAAAAGACAATGAGAGAGATTCCAAAAGAACTTCATTGTCAAATGCTCTCTCAAAAGAAATCCTTGGCCAAACACTTGCAAAATCTATAAGGATTCCTACATGATCTTTATTGTAATATTCTTCTCTTGAAGAGAGAATTCTTCTTCCATTCTTCTTATTCAATGAGATTGGTTAAGAGACTGTGAGTCTCTTGTTGTAAAGGATTCCTGAACACAAGGGATGGGTTGTCCCTGTGTGGTTCAGACTTTGTAATGGATTTTACAAAGATAGTGGAAATCTCAAGTGGGTTGCTTGAGTACTGGACGTAGGCACGGGTTGTGGCCGAACCAGTATAAAACTGTGTTTGCATTCTCTCTTCCCTTATCTTGTTTATGTTATTGCAATCAATTTTGCCTTGCATGTTTATAGAACATTATTAAATTGATTGTTGTTGCTTCTTCTGCATTCTAAGCATATCCCTCTTAAGATTATTGAGGCCACAAGGTCCAACAATCCTCTCATAGGGTGGTCTGTCTTGACTACTTGGAGATGACTGATGGCCCTATTAGTTGCTGGAAATTTCATACAAATATTAATTATGTCTCCCTGGAAGATGGTGCATGTGAGTAACAGTGATCACTTGAGTCTCTTCTCCATGAATTCTGAACTTGGGCTGCAAACTGCAAATTCCAGAGAATATGTTCCACATAAGGCTTTTCAGTTGGGTCACCAGAGAGACACCTTACACATATCTCCATCATGGCCATTAAGGATTTGTTTGACGAATGTCACTAGCATCAGAAGAGTAACTAAAACTTGTCCCTGTAGGAGTGGAAAGCCTTGAAAGTGCAAAAGAATGTGATTACAAAGCCCATTTAATCTTGACATCTACATAGCTAATAGAAATGATAGTAGAATGGAAGAATTTAAAAACGAAATCATAATAGAAAGAAGAAAAGTATAAACAAATTTTTTCCCATGAATACTTCAATTATCATGCAGACGGAAATTATACAACCTTTCTGATGACCTGCTGATCGAGCCACTTTAATCGATCCTGCAAGCAAAGAACAGCACCCTCAGGCTCGGATCCACCTAACTTGCTACTTCCAGACTCATTAACATCTACAACATCTGCAGCAGAACCGGATGGTTGACTATCCATTTCTGTTGTCCAACAGAAGAAGAAGAAGAAGAAGAATGTTTGTGCTTTCGGAGGAGGGTCTTATTGGAAAAGTATGGATGGGCATCCAACATCCAATGAGTCATTATACACATAGTAATAGATAAACGAGAATAAAATATATTATAGATATTATGATGTGATATAATAATAATAAAAAAATTATGAGTATTTGATTAAGTGTTTAAAAAGTGATACTTATGTATCATGCTTGGTCTTATTAATTGGGTTTGCATGTGACTTAGAGTTAAGAGGTCCCTACAATATGAAGGTTTACTTTATCTCTTTTTAATACTATTTTCTTTAATTGGAATATTCTCATTTCATCATATGAAAGAGGACTGATTGGCAGTCCAAAATATCGTTATGTTGGAATGAAAGAGATTAGAAAGTTTTGAAGGAAGAGATTACTTTACAAATGATCACTTTTTGATTTTTGGCTTGATTTTGACTTTATATAAACTCTAATATATCATCCTTATTTATAGTAATAATTTTTCCTAAACAAATGGTTAGAATTTTGCCAACTATCACTTAATCCAATGGCTACAAATAATTCTTTAAAATTTTCCTTATAAATACAAACTTACTTACTCATTCTAAAATATTTTATAAGTTACTTTAGGATTATCTTCTACAATAGATCTCTCTATAGAACATTCTTTTAGAATCTTATCTTAACATGTCTTTTAGAATCTTTTAGAACATGAACTTTTTGATAAAAACCCCAAATCAAGTTTATATTTCAGTATGCTCAAGGTTTAATTTGGCCAATTTTTTTCTTGACATAAAAATTTAGGGAGTAACATGGTGCTTCAATTCAAGGGGGAAAAACTTCCAAATTCAAACAATATTCATAAAAGAACTTATATTATCCTCCTTCTACTCTATTCATCACAATCAATAACCAGGCTTTCGCTTAATATATCAGTGAACAAATTAAAAGGAAACTTTTATTATTTAACTTTCTTTAATAGATCCAGAGAATTGTTGAAGAAGCTAACCTGATTCGAGCAGAGTACAAAAGCATGAGGAACTTTGAAATTAATTTACGTGTCACTTGCAAACTAAAATCTCAAAATTCAGAATTTAGCTAAAGGCTAATTAAGAGATTTTTTTTCCTAATAAATATGTCCTTACCATCCATAAGGAAATTGATGACTGACTCCACTTATTCAAGTGCCTTTGTCCAAATGTTGTGTCCTTTGCAAGCCTGAACCTCTTAGGAACTGCAATACGGAGATGGCCAAGGACGGAGTTAGATACAAAAAAAGAAATATAGAAAGTAGAAAAGTATATTTGCCCCAATTTTCAAAGTTGTCTGCTCTACTTACGCATCAAACTTTATTAATTGTTTAGCTTACTTTTCTACCCAAACTTACATATATATATAAATATGAGTCTCAAGTATGAAATCTCTCTCTTTCCTCTCAATCACTTATAAGTATTCCATTACAATTAATTGTGCTCTGCAAGGGATATATCTACCCAATATCCACCCAATAATGCCTATAAAAGGACAATCCAATTATATTGAAGATTTCAGCTACTCGGATAAAAAAAAGGTTCTTAATTAGGTATGTGCTATAACTTAATTTTCAGTATTTAACATTCAAACTCAAATCTTTTTTATCAAACTAAAAAATTTTACGCCAATTACTCCTAACTCAAATTCTAAAACCTTCTTCCTATTTCTTTTTCACTCCATTTCTACCCAAATAAACAAACATTAATTTTATTGACTACACAATCATTTTCAAATATTGCTCTTCTCCTCCATCTTCCATCATGAAAATCAATATGTTCTTGCAAGTGGACTCCATTCTTAGCAGTACTATTTGGTGCATCTTCATCTTCATCAGAACCAGTCCCAGGCTGATATTTATCCAAAGCTTCTATTTTGTCATTCTGTTCAACATTCTTAGCATTACTACTCATTAAATTGTGCCATGTTCATCACCTAGAGCTCCTAATGACACATTTGCCTTTTGACCATGACCCTCAGGAACCCATGAACTTGCAATATGTTAAGGAACTCAAAGGTTTCCTGCAAGTGAAGTAAAATCTCAAAAAATAGCATCCTTATTATATAAAAACTAATGCTGAACCAAACTTCAAGAAAATCACACAGTAGCACCTCGACATGAGAACAAACACATTCGCAAACATGTCATCATTCAAAACTAACTCACCATTTCGAAACCATAACTTCCATCGATAAGAAGAAGTGTTAAATCGTCAAACTTCGCGGCATCTATCATGCCATTGATATCATTTGGACATTCCACAAACTGCAAACTGCACCTGCCTTTGCTTCCCTAACATATGTGATACACAACAATCATCGTTAACCAAGTCCAAAGAAATTCTGAAATACACACATGCATTGATAAACAAATAAAAGCATGGGTATAGAAAAAACAATCACAGACCTGATATGATGGTAATTAGACCTCTCACATCGGGCAAATTATGCTTCGTGTAATGCTTAACCAAAGACTTTATCAATAGTGACTTCCCAACCTGGAATCAGAGCAAGATTAGCAACTAATTGTGTTGTGTTGAGTTGAATTCGAGAGAAAGAAAACATGTTATTTAGCATCTTACCTTAATGAGTAAAAAAGTAAAAAGCAACTATAAACACTAGCAGACTCACCACATGTGGCCATGTCAAAACATTTTCACTAGTTATTGTCTCCACATAAGGTTCTTCAAATGCCCATTGTTTAGCAAGTGATACCACAACTGAAAACATTATTAAAAGCCTGAAAAGAAAAGCAATAGATAAAAGGAAATAGGATTTTTCCATACTCTTCTAGCCTAGTAATATTATGACCTGTTTGGTATCCAGGATGGGATCTCAATTGTTTTATGCATTGACAAAATTGTTTAAAGTGCAGTATTAATTTCTAGAAGCAGATTATATTATATTGGTTGAGAAGAGAAAGCAAGAGACTTCATTGAATCCATGTGTCAGTGATACGGGACCCCTCATTATGAAGGTGTATGTGCAAAAACAAAGAGTAACTAAGTATAAAACTAAACAAAATCAACAAGTTAATTGTCATTAACCTTACTTGAAGAAGAATATTAAAGGAATATTTTGTATGCTCATTAGGATGACAAAGTTCCTTAAGTAGAGTAGGGACAAGACCAGATATTTCTGGACTCTTTATCACACTCCCAACCTGGAAAAAACATGAAAATTAAAAATATTAATCACAAAAACATGAATCAAATGGATAGAATAGTTCCTAAGTAAAGAATAACGTGTTGAAGGGCCATTTGCCCAGCTGATTGGACTTTAGGATGTGTATCAGTCAAAACCTTCTAATACTGAGATGGGTTAAGGTAATGCAATCTATAGCTTAAAAGGAATTTAGAAGTGAAAAATAATGTTTGCTTCATATTATACCTTAGTCAATTTGGGAACAATCTTAGGGAGACACCGAGACAAATTTTGAGGAGCACAGTATGCCATAAAATTACTGCTCTTATAAGATGTCCAATTCAAGATTGTGTTTTGAACCATAATTATTATTAGAATCTTACTATTCATAATTCAAATAACACAATTCGGATGTGATTTGACTACCCAACTATTTATATCATTGATATGAATTGCACAATTCAATTTTCTTTTTACATTGTTTTTACCATGCTTATCAAAGAAATTGAAAAGTTTGAAAAGCTTGAATGATTAAAAAAGGGGCTAAAGGGGCACTGCTAAACACACCATATCCGATTTTTCAGATGTTCTATTTTCATTCTTCTAAAGACGAAGTTTCGCATGGTCACTCACTCATTCTATACATTGTATTTGGCTATTCCATTGCTCTACTTTCCATCTTCTAAAATATAGGGTTCACATACTCAGTTACAATTTACCAACTTTGGTCTTTTTCTAGTTTAAAATTATCACATGTACCTCCTATGAATTTAAGGATTTGATACAATTTATGATTTTAAAAACAAGCTTGACAATTCACGATTTGAATTGCTGTATGATAACCTTGCTTATAACAGTTAACAAGACAAATAGACAGCATGTCCAAATGCAATCAAAATCAAATACTGTATGATAGAATCATCAACATATAGCGAAACGGACAATTACAAATTGTGAAAAGCAAAAGCAGAAAAAAAAACTGTATTTAATTTAATAATCTATGAACTATACCACTTCTTTGGAAATAAAAGGAAAGAGTATCGAACTAGGTTTCGAACCCATTACACTACTGATGAAAAAAAATAGGGAAATCACAAAACAATCCTCTAAAAACACAACACAAAACATTGGAGGAGGAAAACAGGCTTTTGCCGTTGATTCACAATTCACAGTCACAAAAGCCACAAATATTCACAAATTCAGGCGCGGCATCTGCAAAGCCAAAACACTCCCCGACACATTTTAATATCTATAGCGATTAAAGCCACCACAACGCATTCTCTGTTGCGTACTATTAACTAAAATATTCACACCTAAGCAGATTAACCATAGCATTCCCCCAACTGAGTGTAAAACATATTTTCAAAGTAGCACATATCAATACCATTCTCATGTTTCTTGGCCTATCCACAAGTCTTATGCATACGAAATAGCATAAATCAGTTTGGCCAACTAACAAAACCCTAACAATCCATAAGCACACATTCAGTACAACAATTAACTAGCATTAACAAAACACCATCACAAAAAATTGAAACACAACACAGCAAAAGAAAGTACGAGGAACATACTGTAGCCATTGTCGACGAGGTAATTGAAGGTGTGTGCGCAATTGTAGGTGAACTTGTTGTTGGTGGCAGGGAGCTTCTGAAGGCACTGGAAGGCGTTGGAGTTGAAGTTTCCGCTGAATTCGGTGTACTCCGCGAGAATCACTGTTCCCCGCGACACGAACGTGTAGATCAGAGACTTCTGCCCCATCGATGAGAAGAGAATGAAGAATTTCGATTGAGTGTGGTGTTGGTAGGGTTTTGGATTTCGATTGTTGGAGAGTGAGAGAAAGATCTGAGGAGAGAGACATACTCTTTCCTTTCATCAGTAGTGTAATACTTTTATTTTATATTTTGAATATTTTTTATTAAATAATTTAGAAATCTATATATTTTCTCACTATTTTATTTCTATCTTCTTTTTTCAAAAGCTTATCTCTTTCTATTTTTTTAATCAAACAAATACTAATATTATCACATCATTTAAATGTCCTTCGCGATGTTTTTTTTGCCTATACTGTGCTTTTGTAGGTAATAATCCTTTTGAGTTTTACCTACACTAATCAATCGTAGGCACAAGTTTTTTGAAGTTTTACCTACACAACATAGTTGTAGGTAGAAGTCTTTTTTTAGTTTTATTGAATTTATCTACACCAAATAATGGTTGGTACAAGTGTTTGAGTTTTACCTACATTAGTCAGTTGTAGGTTAAAGTATTTTTGAGATTTACCTACACTAATTCATGATGTCGGTAGGAAAAAAGGCGTCCGTAAGCTTAGGTTATTTTTCTTGTAGTGACACCAATGGACTATAAGTACAAGTTTTATAGGATTTTACCAACACCAAGTAATTGTAGGTATAAGTTTTTTGAAATTTTACCAACATTAAGCATTTGTAAGTAGAAGTTATTTTCAGTTTTACCTACACCAAATAATAGTAAGTACAAATTTTTAAATTTTACCTATGACAAACAACTGTAGGTATAAGTATTTTTTGACTTTTACCTACACTAATTCATGTGTGTAGGTAAAAGCCTCTATAGGCTTATGTCATTTTTCTTGTAGTGCACACGGTTTGGCAAGGGATATAGTCTATATGGATTCCTTGATGCTTATTATGGCGAAACTAATTCATAGAAGTTATTGATTTTTGATCTTCATCCATTTGCTTATTGGTTTTGTCAATTCTCTCTTTATTCCTTCTTAGTTCCTATATGCCTTTCTTTGATTAAATTGATTGTGTTTAGATAATTAAATTGCCAATACTTTGTACTGAAAAGAGCTAGTAAGACACTTTTTTCTAATACACTCTTTACCATTGGTTAATTTTTATTTTAAACTATAAAATCATGAATGAAGCTCATTCAATATTAAGTAAGGGCCACAATTTTTTTATTTTTAATAAATTTCAGCTAATTATTAAAGAGTGCATTCAAAACATAAGAATAAGGACAAGAGCAAAAAATGATTGTCTTGGGAAGGAGAAAAATACAGGGAGAAACTAGGGTACGAGAAGTGTTCATGGGTACCAGAGGTATGTGTATAGGGTGTTGAAGCAAGTGCATATTGAAAGGGGAATTCTTCCAAGTGCATGATTGTTCTAAACAACTTGATGTATGACATGTTTGACAAGTTGGCTTTTGAGGCTTCTAACCTGAACAACTACACACTGGACAAATGACATTGTCTTCAAGGGAGATTCAAGGAGCAACGAGGCTGGTTTTGCCAGGAGAACTTGGAAAGCATGCAATTGTTGAAGGGGTCGAAGTTGTTAACAACTACACATCCTATGATGCTTGATGTATACACATCTAGTCCTCTAGTAATTTAGACAAAATTTCTATGTTTAAATCCATGATGTTGACATATAAATATGTACTTAATTAGTTAATTATAATTAATTAGTTGATGTGTACTGTGTTAAGTAGCTAGAGATGTGTTGTTTTTTGCATAATTAATATTGGTTGTTGAGTTTAATTTAACCTTCATTTCATAATTAATATCTTTCATGTTAAAATATAGAAATATGTCTCTCTTTTGTGCTTTAGTCCATTATATTTTTTTTTCAAAATGACAAAAGATAATTTTTCTTATAGTATATCATTATACTACATACTCATATTATTATAATTTCAGCACTAATTATATATGTAATATTATTGCTTTAGACTGTATGGACTATTGTTAGTTAATCGAAGGACTTACTGGTAGTTTGTTTGGGAGAGTGGAACAATGGGGTATAAACAATAGGAAAGAAAGAAAAGAGCTTAATATTTGGTTTTAGAGTTGAATTTGGGAGCCCAAGTCTTTTGCATAGTTGGAGTGTAGAGAGTAAATCTAGTTCTATTACACATTTGTCATATCTAGTTGTGTTACATTGATACAAGTTAGAGGTCATTCTTCTTTAATAAGATTGGTTTTGGTTTTATTAATAGGCATTCAATGATAAAAATGTCTATGTAAGGGAAAAAATAGACACATAGACCTGGGGATTAGTGGGTAATAAATGTCTATTAAAGGAGGACATGACAATTCGGAGTTAGTTAGACAACTGCTAACTTTACCTAAGATTGAAAGGAAAGATCTAAGGTGCTCTTGAACCCACCCTAACCTACAGATACAATGTATTTTTTGAAAGATTGGTGAATAACATTCATTTTTTAAGACAACATACACATTTAACCAAAATAAATAAATAAATTTGTCAAAATGTCAACACAAAATCCATTTACATTTATTTTCATATTAAGGAATAAAGGACAAGGAGTATTACAGTATATAATGCAATTGTACCTCATTCTCACTCCACACATATCCAGAAAAAAATTTGATCGATATTTCTCTTTAGATGATGTACCTACACAGGAAATTATGTCACTAGCATTTACAACAATAGCCAGAGTTAGGGTGTTCATCTATGAAGCCCGGATACGTGAAAAAAGGAAAAGTATCGGTGTCGCACCCGTATCTGACACCGATACTCCACGGATACAGCCAGATACGTATCCTAGGAGTATCCAATTTTTATTTTTTATTTTTTATTTTTTAAAATACAAGATACGGTTGGAATATGGCTTAGATACGGCTTCCTAAGGCTAGACACGGCTTCAATACAACTCCAATATGGCTCGGATACGGGACTGTTGAGCAGCTTGCAGATCCTCAGACACAGCTTCTGAAACGCTGCCACCGGCACCGCCTCCCCTCCTCCGCCCCCACCGCCACACTCCACCATCTTGGCCATGCACACCACCGCCCCCGCCTGCACCCCCTTGTTCTGCTCCCCCATTGCCTTGAACAGCAGCTTCACGAACAATCCCACCACCGTCCCTACACCTCCCCCGCCACCCCCTCTGCCGTCTCCCTTCAAATACTGCGCGGCGAGGGCGCCCACGGTGTCACGGCAGGCGAAGTCAGCCCCTTGGGTGCTTCATTGTGTGAAGTGAGTGAGTGAGAGAAAAAAAATGGTTTTGTTGAATGAAATTAGAGAGAGAAAGGTGGAAGAAGTAAAAGTAATGTGTGAAAGGAAAATGTGAACTGATTTGAAGGGGAGTGAGGGAGGTGGAAAGGAATGGTGGATCTGTGAGTAGTAGTGATGGAAAAAAAAGGGTGGAAGACAAGTTTTGAAATGAAAATGATGGATGGGGTTTGTTCTTTTGTGGTTTGTGTTTTTGTTAATTGTAAGTCAAGGGATAGGGGCATTAATGCATTATTATAATTATGGGAAAATAGAAATAGTTATTGGGTACAACAAACAATGGGTTCTTGGAACTTGTTTTTGTCCTTTTTCAAGTTGTTTCTATGTTGTATCTTCGAATATTATTTTTATAATTTTTAAAATTAAATCACAATTAAATATTAACACAAGTGTTATGCGAAATTGTTTTAAATAAACAGCAGAAAAGACATATCTAGATTCTTGCTAGGATAGAAAGATATCCTAGGACAAGGTAAGGGATCTTAGGGGTGTAGGATGGGGTAGGGGTTACTGTGTTAGGATAGACAAGGTAAGGGATCTAAGGCTAGACATATCTAGATTTTTTTTTAATATGATTTTGAAGCTATTCCAATGAAAAATCTAACTGTTCTAGAAAAAAAAATCTGAAACTATATATAACTTTTTATATATTTTATTAACGTATCCAAGACGTATCGTATCTTTAATTTTAAAAATTTGTTGTATCTGTGTCGTATCGTATCCGTATCGTATCTCGTATCTAGGTTTCACAGGTGTTCATCAACCCTTAATTAAAACAATAAAACATAGGAAAAACAAAGACGAAATGTGTTAAAAAAATGCAAAACCATCCGAGGAACTAAATTAGTGTATCACCTTTGCTTTATTCCCTATCAATATACTATGAAGTGCACGCATGTTGTCATCAACTTTTGTCTTTGATAACTTGAAAGCCACTGAAAAAGTTTAGAAGTGAATAACATAACTAAAAACAATGCTTTGGACAAACATAACAGTAAAACTTGGAAAACTGCTAATTTGGAAATCTATAAAACATAGTTTCTGTGACCAAGAGAGTCAATCCAATAACACAAGAGCAATTTGCAACTCCTCATTTCATAGTTACACGTTTAAAAATGTGAGTTAAACAAAAATGGCCAACTTGTTTAGGTTATCAAGTTCATCAATTTCAAAATTTTAAGATCCAAAGCCCGACTTGAACATCCCAAGTTCTAAAAAATTTAATTTTATTAGAATTGTGAATTAATTTAATCCACCTTGGTTTTTTGTCTTTTGGGTTTAAATTAGGTTAATTAGTTGAATACTTTCGTTTCTTACAAGTCAAGCATGAAATTTAATTGAGTATAATTTGATTCAACTCATTTTTACCTCTAATATGATTTGAAAACGTGGATTGCTTTCAAAAAGAAGTTGATCGATGCAGATGATCACTAATTTCACAAATAAGACGAAAAAGAAATATTGATTCTTAGATATGAAACGACCGAAAAATGAGAAATAAAATTCAGCTACCAAAGCAATCCACACATGATCGACTTCCTCTAATTATATATTCTGCTTAATTATCTTTTTTGTGTAGCAGACAAACAGCGCCCTACTCCTATTGATATTAAATTGTGTAATAGAACAATTGAATTCCACTTATAGATAAGTTTTACGAGTATATATGACCACTTGTAACAAATTTTACTTGACAAAACTATATCCTGTCATATACTATGGCTAAATGTTCATATAATATAGTCAAAATGTAGTTACAATATTTCATGCATGCCACATTAATTAATATTAATTTGTTCATGTCATTGGATAGGTCAATCTATGATAGGAGGTATATATCTATTAGTTTCGTGCTTACACTCTCAAGCCAATAAATAATCTGCTCTGATATTACTGTCACTTTTGAGAATTCCCCAACCTCAAGAGAGTGAGACCTAGCTACAAGAGTTTAAACTTATATCCAAAATTGACAAATGACTACTTCCATTCCATGTGACTACTTTTAATTTGCTATAGATTTTGTTTATATATAAAGGCAGCACAGAACACTCAATTTGCAATGCATCAAACAATTGAAACACATTTCTTTGACAACGAGGAATGTTATCCTTAGAAAACTTGGAAACACATCTTTCCAGAGGAGTACTTTCATTACCATCTAAACTTTGAGGTCAAACCCAATAAGAAAATTATGTTAAAGGCCACTATACTCTTACTACATTGGGTTTAATTTTCCATTTAAAACCAGTTTCGACAAACAAGGAGAATGTTCTCAATGGGTTGAAATACATTTACACTTTACGAACTTCTACAAAGTTAAGAAAGCATGAAGTTTAACTTCTAAAACTGGGCATGCAATAATAACATACAGCTAAGAATGAACCATCATTCTTAAGCCAATTCCTAGAAGAAAAAAAAATTATGACCAACATTAAATTAAATAAGTCCAAGTGTACTTCTGTAGGCCATGCATGGGACACATGTTGGACTCTTAGTAGTAGCTTAGCTTAGGACCATCACGAACACATTTAACATGAAGTTCTCTATGATGATGATAATGAAGTATTGACATACATAGAGTAGCAAGGGAAGCTATTGTTGAAGAAGCATGTAAAAATACAAGAAGCCAAGCCAAAATGGCTAATGCAAGCAAAGTTAGCAAATAAGGCCCACAGTCATTTCTTGTATCGCTTAAACATTTTATTCTTTTATCTTTACCAAAAATTTCATGGCTGAGTAGGTCATTTAAGTTTCAAATTCATGCAAAATAGTCAAAATTTCAGTTTTTTTTTATTTTCCTTTTCACTTGTCCCTAACATTAATCCTTCTTTCTCTCCCTCGCCTTAAGACATTAATACCACCAAACATTAAGGATTTCTTTCTCTTTAACCAAAAATATCTCATGAGACCCCTTTAACATGCAAATGGCAAACCCCCAAATCTAATATGTCAAAAATAATAAAATATAGACTATAGAGTGCTAAAACAAATGCATTTTAGTTCGCGAGAAACTTGAGTTCATACCTTCAGCGTCGCGGCGTGGCAGAGGTGAAACCAACAGTTTTGGTTCACACCTTGGTCATTGACGGTGACATAACTTGACAACAGTGGTAGCACAGCACGACGACACTAGGAATAAACCACGATTGAGCGACAGGGTGGAGCAACAAGCCTTAGGCGTGACAGTGAGGTGTAAAGGGCAGGGAGCAAAGCTTGGCCATACGTGAGACTTTGGAAAAGTAAAGCTTTTAATTTTTACACAAGAAAACGAAGACGATGTCAAAATAAACGTCATTAATGATGCCACTAAATTACAAAAATGCCACCATATTTTTTTTAAAGATGATTTTACCATAACCGTAGTTGGCGGTCGTAAAATGTGATTTTTCTAGTAGTGGTTTTTACAAATTATGTAACATATCATCATCAAAACTAAAGACATAACATAAACTCAAATGTCTTCATTCTCTGCAAATAAACATATTTACTTCATTAACTGTATTATGTATTATAATATATATATATATATATATATATATATATATATATATATATATATATATATATATATATATAATTTTTAATAATATTATTAAAGTTAACTATTAGCGTATTTAATAAATAAAAATAACTAATAGTATACAATGAAAAAATCTATTTATTTATATATTGCTATGAATATTAATTAAATTAATGTATTTTGAGTTTAGTTACTTCAAAATATTTTATAAACAATTATAAATAAAAATATTTTTTAAAATGCATAGTTAGATATAAAACATTTCATAATAATTTGTTTTAAATAATAATGTACTATGTAAATATTATTTATATAAAAAATTTAATTGATATTTACACAATATTCATGTATAAATAGATGAACATTATATTTAGTATAATGTTGATATATAAATATATAAACTGTAACATCCTGGAAATTTCTATCCGGAATTTTTGGAAACGATGTATTTTGAATGATTATATATATATATAAGTATTATTCAGTGTATATGCATATATGTTCTTGGTAAGGGTAGGAATAGTAGGGGCAAGATATGCGGGTTAGGCTAATTAAGGGAGAGAAATCCATAACTGGGAGGTTATGGGTTAATTCCTAATTAATTAGTTAAAAATCATCGTTTTGCGTGCGACTTAAAATTTAACGAAACCAACCTCTAAACCACGCTCGGGGTTTCATTCTGAGCGTTTTGATATATATATTGCTTGCTTTCGAAAACTGGCCCCGGCGGACGCAGAGAAACGCGAGAAACTGGAATCAGAGAAACGACACGCAAACCGAGGCAGGATTTTAGCGTTTCAAAGGTCAGATTTTTCTCACTTTTGTGACTGAGTATGGGTCACAGTCAAAAAGAGAAAGTGGGCCCTTTTTGCTCCAATCAAATAGGGACATGTGGCAGAGCTTGAATAAAATAATGGAAAAAAAAAAAAGGAAAACCCTTTTTATTTTAAAACCAAAAAGCTTTTCTCTCTCCTCACTCAGCCAAAGCAGAAATTCAGAAGCCTTTTCTCTCCCTCTCTCACGTAGCTTTCTTCTTCTTCATTCTCCATTGAAGCTTCAAGCAAAGCTTCAACCTTTGGCCACCATTTCTGCCCCAAATCGTGAAAGGAGAGCATTTTTGGAGTCGTGAAGTGCGTGGCTACGAGTGGGACTTCGAAATTTCAGGTTTGGGTGGACTTCTTTCCCTCTTGATTTTCGTGGGTATGGGGTTTTGGGAGATATGAGGGGTAGGTTAGTTAGTTTTCTGCTGTGTGATGATTATTTGTGAAGACATTTGTTGAAAGCTTGTCGAAATTGCCATGTTTGGGTGAGTTAGACATACCCATTCTGTTTTAGGGTTTTTGTGATGATGTTTGTGATGTTTATATGCTGAAATTGCTTATGGAAATCTGTTAGAGACGAAGGGTAGAACTAACCCAAGGTTAGAAAGTGAGAATGTGATGTTATGAGTGGAAAAAAGAGTGAGACTTGAGAGTTGGAAGGCTAAGTCTGAATTCTGTGGTAAATGGAGGTTAGAGTGAGTTAATACTAGCTTGAAATGTCATTTAGAACATGTGAGAAAGGTTAGGCTGAGCTAGAGAGAAAAACAAATGATCAAAGTGAACAAAGAGCCATTGCTAGGGCAAATTTGGGTGTTGAAGAGTCAAATTTTGATTCGGTGAGATTTTAGGTGTAAATCCAGTTTGAACAAGTCTAAATGGATGTTATGGACTGGTGTGAGGTGAGAGTTTGCCTCAAATTTACCTCATTCTAAATTTCACTTTTCAAACCTAGAAAACCCATTGAATTGAGGGGTTTTGGACACCTAGATTCTGTGTTGCTGTGTTTTGAAGCTTGATTTTGGGTTAGACATGATTGATACATGAATTGGGACTTGTAGGAATTGATTTGGGCAAGATTGGATGAGGGGAAGTGTGGTTTTCGAAATATGCTCTTTGTGCAGATTTTGCTGTAAAATTGTGCAGCAGAATTCTGCACAAGTGCAGAAAAATCCATGTATTTGCTGGTTGTGGAAAAAGTAATGTATAATGAGTTCTGGATGTTTGCTAGTAGATCCCAACGGTCAAAATGTAGGCTTATGCACTATAGACTTCCAGTAAAATTTTGGAGTCGATCCAACGGTTAACGAATTGGATCGAAGGAATTGTTACTGGGGTCTTTGAGTGGGAAAAGCTGTGATTTTTGGTTGGTGTTTTGGCAGAGTTTTCTGCCTTTGCTCTGTTTTGCTTGTCTGTGATAGCTTGTGCTGTGTGAATGTTGTTTTGCTTGGATGTTGTGGAAGCTTGGGAGGATTGATAGGGACTCGGTGTTGAGAGAAACGAGGATATGGGCTACGTGGGAGTACGTGAGCTCAGTTGGAGGTGGGCAACAGGGGATGGTGGGTTTATGCGCGCATTGTGGATGTGGAAAAACTTGTTGTGCACCATCGCCCGACCGCCACCTAGTACCACATGTGATGGGTACCCCATAATCCTACAAGCTTGAGATGAGGAAGTGTTGAAGGGTGAAACTTCCTGCTTTTATTGTTGACCACAGAGTGGTACCTGGAGATATGTCGCGGGGGTCAGGAGACCTTGGGGACGTCAGGTGGGGTGCTATTGCCCAAAACCAAGCTTGACCAATCCCGACCCAACCCGGGCATAGTCGGTCAGTGAGAACCTGTGATGTACCTAAGCAGGCGAGCTCCTGGTAGTCAACAGATAAAAGGAAAACAAGACCACAAAGCAAGGAGGCTTGTGGTGGCTGGCCAGCTGTGAATTTTGTGTAATATGTGGATTGTGGCCTCTGGTAATCGATTACCAAGGGTGGGTAATCGATTACAAGGCTTAAAATTGAAGACAGGAGGCTAAGATGGTCTCTGGTAATCGATTACCAAGGGGTGTAATCGATTACCAGGCTTAAAAAGGGAACTGGGAGATGGTGGAAGCCTCTGGTAATCGATTACCAGCCTGTGTAATCGATTACACAGAGGAAAGGGTCACTGGTAATCGATTACCAGGCATGTGTAATCGATTACACAGTGCATTATTGCATATTTCATGTCCTGAGGCTGTGTAATTCAAGTTTAGCCTCTGGTAATCGATTACCAAGGCTGTGTAATCGATTACCAGAGATGGAACGCCTTAAATACCCCTTTTACTTGCATGTAGTGGTTATGAGACAAATTGTGTGTAGCGCAGTTAGATTCTTGTGAAAGAGTCTACCCCTTTCTCTTCTTTCTTGTAGATCGTGATGGCGGCGCAGCTAATCCGTGATCGAGTAGAGATGGAGTGCCTAGAGGGAGCTTGGGAGACCCTCGAAGGCAACATGAGGTGCCGATTTCGGGGCACCATTCGATTCACGGCTACTTCTTTGGTGCATCCAGATGAACCTGCACGGACGCTTCAGCGCACGGTGGAGTGGACAGCTCCTTGGATTAGTTTTGTGTATTTTTGAGGGTGGGTGTATCTAGGACTGACTGTTAGGTTTACTCTTTTGTTTTATATGGGTAGACTTGATGTATAGGAATTTGATGATTGTATACATGTGGCTGAAGCCACCACTATGGACGCCTTTGCTCTGGATGACACTATATATTTTGTAAAACTCCCATATTTTGGACAGCTTTAAATGATGAATGCATTTATGATCGATCTTGTTATCTGAAAAGAAATCATTAGCAACTTTATTTGTAAAAGAGTTTATCGACTGTATTTTACCCTTTTTTTCACGTGACGACCTAAAGTAATGGCTGGTATATTCTTCCTTTGGAAACAGCAAAATAATTTAGAGAATTATGAGCGGTAAGAAAGAAATGACTCCGAATAGAGTTGTGAACTGGCCATTCAGGACTTTATAGTGAGGATTTTCCTTCTAAACCTAGTTATAGTGAAAAGAGAAAGAAATGAAAAGAAAAAGAAGAAAAAAAAAATTTACCATGGTTTTTGTTATTTAAATTATTACTATTAAACCAGTCATTAATTTAGGGACGCCACATAAACAATTAGTATTGTTATACCCTAATTTCGTCCGGCGATTGTCGTTCATTGATGTTTTTTATTCTCGCTAGCCAAACTGCGTTGTTTGACACCAGTTACTGCACAAAACGAGAGATCATTCAAACGTTTTGATTAGGAATGCAAAAGATACCAAAAGGGAGGGGCAAAAGGATCATTTCAGGAAATTTTTTGAACCCTAGCTCGCCCAGGCTAGCCTCTAACTCGCCTGGGTCACCAAAAGACTTCCATGTTAAGTAACTAGCTCGCCTGGGCGAGCTAGTTGCTTCATGGCTAAGTCTCAACTTGCCTAGGCGAGCTGCCTTTTCCCCAAATGCTTGTTTTTCCAATAAATAGGCGTGAAGGGAGGCTGATCAAGGGGTTGGAAGGTCCAAAAGGTCAGGAATTGAGAGAAGAATAAAAGAAGAAGAAAAAAAAGAGGAAATGAGGCCGAAGCGCTACCAAATCACAACCACGATCATTCCTTACTTTGTTTCTTGTTCAACGTTCTTCATGCAACCACCGGTTAATTTTTATTTTTGAGGATTGAATGTGATCTATGTACCCATAGGGGTCTCCCTTGTTATGCGATCTCGTTTTCCTTTGTAAAGTTCAATCTTAACCGATCACTAGTGTTGTAAAGTTATCTTTAAAGAGATTGAAAGTTAATAAACAAAACTAAGATAAAACCAACTCATAACTAATTTCTTTTTTATCAAATATCACTTGAGATCGTTTCAAGGTTCAACGCCTTAAATGACTTTTTGTTCGCAATTTAAATGAATCTTTCAAAAACATAAAAATCAATTTAACACTCAAACATTTAGACTCAAAAAACTACGTATGTCTGAATTCCTCATTGCACCTGAGGATACGTAGGAGTAACCTTGTCAACCCCAAAAAATAAAGAAACATAAAAAGAGAAAATACATAATTTTGAAGTCATGTTTTGCACACTCGATTAAATGCCGTCGTCCCTTGGGCACGTGCAATGCTAATACCTTCCCCGTGCGTAAACAACTCCCGAACCCTTATTCTTAAATTTCACAGACCTTCTTTTTGGTTTTTCTAACATTTTCCCTCAAATAAACGTTGGTGGGGACTCCACGCGTCTTCTTCATGAGAAGACGCACTTTTTTATTTCGCCTCGCCCTCCCGTCGAATGGTAGGTTGCGACAAGTACATATTAATATTTATTTATATTGATATAAATAACTATGTAAATAATATATTTAAAATAAAATATTTAATAAATATCTGAATGTTAGTTCAAGACATTGTTCATTTTTCTTAAAATGTGTTAAATTTTTGTCTCCCCACCTTAACAATTGTGTATGTTCCATCCTTCTGTTCAAATTAAATCTTTAATGAAGGCAATGCCATGACCAACATTGCCTATCTTTAGCCATTGGCCTTAAAATTTTTGAAGTTTTACCTTCCATTGCCTATTGTTATTCTGTTGAAATACATTTTTAGACAATGTGCTAGATAGTATTTTATTAAGGACTAAGTTTGGGTATTTTTCTTTACGTTGTTGTTCAATTAAAATTGAAATTGTACCTTAGCAACCCACATAATGAAAGTTGGATGAGATAGAATAGATGTAAAAATCTCATTTTTATTAAAGAATACTAGTACATTATAAAGAACACTTAAGAACCCACATAATAAAAGGTCGAGAGATAGATTGTTGAGATTAAACTCTAATTCTGATAAAGGAATATTAAAAGGATAAATAGTTTATTTCGTCTTTGAATTGTGTATTCAATGACAATTTAATTCCCACATTTTTAAATGATGAATTTAGCCCACAAATGCATGCATACTAACAACATGTAATTATACTATTTATTGACAAATGAGTTCACGACATACCTGATTTATAATTACATGTGGATTATAATTAACTCTAAATTTAAAGACTTAAAACATAATTTTCGTGTCTCATGAAAATAATTTTATTTTTGTTTTGAAAAATTTGTTTAAAAATAATGAAAATATTTTTTTTAAAATCCTACAAATATACGAGATAACTATAATTATTTAAATTAAACCACTGTAACATATATTTTTAATAAATCAAATTAATATATACAAATATTTTAATTTACTTTAAATTTAATGATAATACGATAATATAAATATAGTAGGATTTCATAGAATTTTTAAACAATATTCTCCATTTACCTTTTTAAGAAGAAAAAAACTATTTTTTTTATTTTTATATAATTAAATAAAATATATTAATAATAAATTTTAATTTTTTACAATATAATTGTTTTTACCAACATTCTATAAAAATTCTATAAAAGTTAAACTCTATTATTAAAAAGAGTTTTTCTTTTATTTTCAAATGAACTAATATCAAATAATTTATATAAATGTGTGTTATATTTAAATGATAATCATGAAATAATAAAATTAAAATTATGAAATTCATTTTAAAAATTTAATTTAATTTTTAAATGCTTACCTTTTGAATTTACTATTTTTTATTAATTATTATATTTTTTTAATTAAAATATAATTAATAACTCAATATATGATTTTTTTAAAAATATATAAATAATTAAAAAAAGAGTTTATATTAGCATTGGTTATTTGAAAACCGATGTCGTTAACCACTTACAATATCGGTTTTCAAATAACCGATGTTAAAATCACACTAAATTCAGTTTTAACATCGGTTATTTGAAAACCGATGTTGTAAGTGCTTGACGACATCGATTTTCAAGTAACCGATGTTAATAGGGCGATGTTACAAATCATTTTTTTAGTAATGATTGAACAGTTAGCATGGTGCGAATTTTCTTTTAGCCGTAGGATCTAGAGGTAAATGTGGGGTTACAATAAGACTAGCCACACTAGATTTTTTTTTAAAAAAAAATGATACCCTCTCTTTGCCGTCACGCTCCTCCTCGTCGGCGTTTTAGGGGAAATCGTGTTGTAACCAAAGTTTTGGTTCAATGGAAACATCAACTACCTGAAGATGCAACTTGGAAATTTTTCGGACTTGAGGCAGAAGTTTCCTTACTATAATCCTTAAGGACAAGAATTCTTTTGGGTGGGAGGAATTGATACAAGCTTAGGAAGGTAGTTAGGAGCTGGCTGACGTGTCTAGAGTTAGTTATTTGATTCTGTTAGTTTTCCCCATTTGGCAAGTTGTTAGGCAGTTAGTGGGTAGAAGCTATAATTAGCAACTAGTGGTTAGAAAGCATTTTCAAGCCAGGATTTGTAATCATCTTCCTTCTTGTAATTCTTTTATTTGATTTCCTATTTTTGCTATATCAATTGGTATCATCGAGCCTATTTTTTCCTTGGTGATCATGCAATGGCAGAGAACACGCGCAATCAAGCTTCCCTTCGTGAAATGGAAGAACGTCTCAGCAGCAAAATGGAATCGAGATTTGTCGAGCTCGCTGCTTCCATGCAACAAACAATACATGGAATGTTTCAACAGAGACAACAAGATTCTCCAACAACAAGCAATCCACCTAGAGGTGAGAGATCTAGCCCTTATTCTTGTAGCACTCGATTGGCTAGGTTGGACTTTCCAAGATTCAATGGTGAAGGAATAAAACAGTGGCTGATCCAATGTGAAACTTTTTTTTCTGTTGATAATACACCTGATGAATTCAAAGTACGTTTAACAGTTTTTCATTTTGAAGGGAAAGCACTTCAGTGGCATAGTGCTTACATAAAATCTGTAGGATTGGAGAATTTACCCTCTTGGAATGAATATCAGATCTTGTTACTTGATCGTTTTGGAGATGTTTGTGAAGATCCTATGGTGGATTTAATGAAACTTAGGCAGACAGGATCCATCATAGAGTATCATGAGGAGTTTGACTCAATTATATCAAGAGTAGATCTTTCTGATGAGCATCAACTTAGCTGCTTTTTAGGAGGATTAAAACAAGAGGTTCAGATGATTGTTCGAATGTTTCATCCAAATTATGTTCGAAGGGCTTATTCCCTTGCAAATATGTATGAATCTTCCTTCTCCAATACACAAGCCAAACCATTTGTCAAGAACCAAAAATCTTCCTTTGTTCCTAAACCACCCCTTCTTCCAAACCCTCCTAGATCAGCCAATCCCTTAACCATCAATCCCTCTACTAAACCACAAACACCTAAGCACCTAACTCCTGCCTACATGACTGAAAGAAGATCAAAGGGCCTATGCTACTTTTGTGATGAGCCATTTACACCTAAACATGGCCTTACACATAAGAGATTTTAGATCCATGTGTTGGAAGTTGAAGATGAAAAGGAGGGCTTTGGATCTCAAGAAATTGATGCTAATGTGGTTAGTGAACATGATTTAGAACCTTTAATTTTTGTGAATGCATTAACTGGAGTAGCTAATTTGCGAACTATGAGAGTCACTGGTTATTGTGGGAAGAAACCTCTCCATATTTTAATTGATAGTGGAAGCACTCATAACTTTTTCGACTTACACATAGCTCAGAAGATGGGCTGTCAAACAGAAGCTATGGACACAGTATATGTCACTGTAGCATATGGAAATAAAGTCCAGATTTCTTCTAAGGTTCCAAAATTTTCTTGGTCAATTCAAAATACCAACTTTACTTCTAATATGATGTAGTTACCTCTTGGTTGTTGTGATTTAGTATTAGGAATTGAATGGCTAGTAACATTACGGGACATCACATGGAATTTCAACAAATTGACAATGAAATTTTTTGTTCATGGAAAAAGACATGTCCTGAGAGGAGCTACCCCTACAAATCCGGCCACTGCTAGAAAACATCTTCATAAAACCATCTCTTTTGGTGTTCACCTCTCCATGATTAGTTTGCAATCTAAAGCTGAAGACTCCCTGCTCCATTCTTTGACTACTCATGCTAATCAATAGGTACTGCCACTTGATATTAATAGCTTGTTACTCGAATTTACAGATGTTTTTCAGGAGCCATCTGGTCTTCCTCCTTGCTGAATTGGCCACGATCACAAGATTCCTTTAACGCAAGGAGCTAACCCTGTCAACAAGAGGCCCTATAGGTATACTAAACAACAAAAAGATATTATTGATGGCTTGATTCAGGACTATTTGAAGTCAAGAATTATACAAAATAGTGATAGCCCTTATGCAAGTCCAATAGTGTTGGTGGGAAAGAAAGATGGGGCCTGGAGACTTTGTGTTGATTATAGGGATCTTAATAAGGCAACTGTTAAGAACAAGTTCCCTGTACCATTAGTAGAAGACCTTCTGGATGATTTGTATCAATCAACCATTTTTTCCAAAATTGACCTAAGAGCTAGTTACAATCAAGTTTGAATGGATGCATCTGATGTTCATAAAACTGCCTTTAGAACTTATGGGGGCTACTTTGAATACTTGGTGATGCCCTTTGGGCTTACCAATGCTCCTGCCACATTTCAGGGACTGATGAATTTAGTTTTTCAGCATTACTTAAGAAGGTTATTACTTGTTTTCTTTGATGATATACTCATGTACAACAGAAGTATGGAGGACCACCTTTCTCATCTTCATCAAGTTCTTCTTACTATGAGAACTCACAGTTTGTATGCTAAGAAATCCAAATTCTACTTTGATGTTGACAAGGTGGAATATTTGGGCCATTTTATAACTAAAGAAGGAGTTTCCACTGATCCTTCTAAAATTGCAGTAGTACAAGATTGGCCCCTATCACAAAACTTGAAGCAATTGAGGAATTTCTTGGGTCTTCCAGGTTATTACAGAAGGTTTATAAGTCTATAGGGTGCAATTGCAAAACCCTTGACTAATGTGTTAAAAAAGGACAATTTTAGTTGGTTTTCTACAGCAAAAGAAGCATTTCAGGAATTGAAGCAAAGGTTAGTAACAACACCAGTTTTGGCCCTATCAGACACCCAATTGAGACAGGATATTCTCACTTGGATTCATGCTTCAACTTGTGGTGGCCATTCAGGTAGAGATGCTACCTTGCAAAAGATGAAAAATTTGGTTTATTGGAGAGGCATGTCCAAGGCTGTCAAATTTTTTGTGTATCAATGTGCCACTTGCCAAAGGACTAAATATGACACTGCTGCATCTCCAGGACTGCTTCAACCCTTACCTATTCCTGAGTGTGGCACCCTCTACCCTTACAATTATAACTAACTAATTAAATAAATCATACAAAATTTATTTAAAAGATTATAAACACATAATAATAAAAGAAGAAAAAAAATGCAAAATTAATTAATAATTTTTCTTTTTAAACACATTTAATTTAAATCAATTCAAAAGGGTAAAGGTTCACATCCACTTAGTGAAAACATAATAAAATGTTTCTTTTTTAATAAAAGGTAAGATTATCCCGGCTCAAAACAAGGTCGTCCACTCTAAATAAATAATAAAAAGAAACTAAAGTAGAAAAGTATAACGCAATTATATCATTCAGGAAATCATAATCCCTATCACAGACTAAGTCTCTCCATCTCTAGCATGTGACTCATTATATGAAGGAAGGCTCACCTGAAACAAAGTGGCAATCAGCCCAAACACAAAGACACACCGGGAGTGAGTTATCACATTCGTATATAATAAAACATTAGAGCATGTGAAACATATAATACTTAAAGCTGAATTTATATAAATAACATTACTGCACAAAATCGCACACATTATTCACACTCATTCAAGTTTACACACTCCATAAAATAACATCAACCACAATTGTTAACTCAATGAAATTCAAACACAAGCGTTATGCAACAATTATACTAAGACTCAAGCCTATATGCAATGTGGTACCATGTCAGTGAAAAACAATACTGGGCGCTTAGGAGTACATGACAAAGCACACCACACAATGGGTATACTCGGTCACTCTCACTAAGTAACATCATAAGGTGACCAGTCAGGGTTACTCTGTTTTGCGAGAATGCCCCAACCACATGGGATCAACATGGGCTTAAAGGAGCACTCAAACCGAGTATCTTTACCCCCAAGGCCTAGACTCCGAAGAATCTGTTTGGGCCTCACCTTCCTGATTCAGGTCCAACCCCTAAAATATTTTTTTTATTTGCACGCAGACACTGTTTATGAGTTATATAATACCCACGACCTCACTCTTATATTTCAAACATATTTAACAAATTATGCTATAGTTTAACCCTTCAGGATCCTAACTAGGAATCCTACAATTTCCTTTAACACTGCGCATAAAAGTTCTCTCAAGGTAAACACTGGTCGGGTTACTGTATAACTCATAACTCACATGACAAGTAATATCACTACAAATATCAATCACACACTCATTCACAACCATATTTCATGTCTACAGTTTAACATTTCACACTCTAACTAATTACAAAATATACTCGACAATTAAATAACAATGTATCATAATAATAATAACATACAATATTTAACTTCAAGGCTTATAAACAAATAACTATAAAATACATGTAAAATATATATATAAGTATATTATATTCAAAATATATATATATATATATAACAAAATATATATTAACGTAAACGTAAACGTACATATTATATATAACATATAAAAAGTATTAAATATATATTAATATAAAATAATCACAATAATATCAAATATATCATTAAGTAAATACAAATTATATATAACAATAAAATATATACTCGTATTGATTTCTATGAACAACATGTATACCTATATTTTAAATATATTTCAACTAAGTTGCCAACATCAAGAAAATGCCTAATTACAATGTGAATACAACTTTAGTTCATTTCTTTAAATGATTTTAGCCAATTCTATTATCCAACAATCCCTACACCTATGAATTTCATGACGAGAAATCACCCACGTGAAATAAAATATAAAGTTTGTAAAAAAAAATAGTATCAATATATATGTACACATATACACTGCGGTGTGAAAAAAATAATTATCTGGACACAATATACATTAGCACATGAACAAGATTGAAAGGCCAACATATCTGGTATAAACAAAATCACCACCACACAATTTTTATGCTAATTATAAAGAATTCTAATTCCTAAGGTAGACACCTAACACAGGAACACATCAATCCTACAACAAACTCGCAACAGAACACATCAATTCTACAACAAACTCGTAACAGAACACATCAATTCTACAACAAACTCGCAACACAACACCAATTGGTTCATCAAACGCACTCAATCCGCGATTAAACATGAAAACATAATTAAATTCATAAACACCCCAAAATAACCCAAAATTGATCCTCTAGGGATCCCTACACATGTTCATTCTAATCCCCAAGTGTGAGTAACTCATCCCTTACCTCGATGTAGTCGCTTAAATGTTCTTTGTTAGCAATGGTGGCGTCTCTGGTGCTCTCTAGAGCTCCTCCTCTGGTTGCTCTGTTAGGGTTCTTGTGCGTCAGAAAAGAAAAAGGGACATAAGTGTTTTGTAATAGCTGCTCTAGGTTAACATTTGGTTTATATAGTGGAGATTTATGACCTAATTATATAATTTTTTTTACTTATTTATTTATTTATTTATTAACTTATTACTGTATTATTTATTTATTAACAGTTACGGCTGTTACAATTCCACCCCCCTAAAAAAAAAGTTTCGTCCTCGAAACTTACCAGTATCGAATAAGGTAGGATATGCATCACGCATCTGACCCTCTAGTTCCCAGGTGGCATCCTCGCCCGAAGCACTTCCCCATACTTCTTTGACCAAGGGAATCTCTTTCCCCCTTAGCTGCTTAACCATACGATCGTCGATCCTCAGTGGTTGTGTTTCATATGTCAAGTTCTCTTTCACTTGGACATTGTCCAATTCGATCACGTGCGACAGATCATGGACATATTTTCTGAGCTGAGAGATATGGAAGACACTATGGAGATTTGAGAGAGATGGTGGCAAAGCCACCTGATACGCAACTAGGCCGACACGCTTTAGGATTTCAAAGGGACCAATGAATCTAGGTGTGAGCTTACGGGACTTCAACGCCCTACCAACCCCAGTCCACGGAGTGACTCTCAGAAATACATGATCACCTATAGCAAATTCAAGATCCTTTCTTCTCTTATCATAGTAGCTCTTCTGCCTACTTTGGGCTGCTCTCATCCTTTCTTGGATCAACTTGACCATTTTTGTGGTCTGCTGAACTACCTCAGGTCCTAAGGCAATGCTCTCACTAGAATCTACCCAACATAGAGGTGTCCTACATCTTCTACCATACAATGCCTCGTAAGGCACCATACCTATACTGGAGTGAAAACTATTGTTGTAGGTAAACTCTATCAAGGGTAAGAAACTATCCCAACTACCCCTCTGCTCTAACACACAGGCTCTCAAGAGGTCCTCTAAGGATTGGATGGTGCGCTCGGTTTGACCGTCAGTCTGTGGGTGGTAAGCAGAACTCAACCTAAGCTTGGTCCCCAAGGCTTTATGAAGACTCTCCCAAAATCTAGAGGTAAATCTAGGATCTCTATCAGAAACTATGCTAGAAGGAACACCGTGTAGTCTAACTATTTCACTGACGTACAAGCTAGTCAACCTCTCTAAAGAATATCTGATGTTTATTGGGATGAAGTGAGCAGATTTGGTCAACCTGTCTACAATAACCCAAATGGAATCTAAACCTTTGGGGGTTCTAGGTAACCCCACCACGAAATCCATGGAGATGCTATCCCACTTCCACTCAGGTATCTCTAAAGGTTGCAACTTCCCTGAAGGCTTCTGATGTTCTATTTTAGCTTTCTGACACACTAGGCATGCAAGGACAAACTCATAAACTTCTTTCTTCATACTCGGCCACCAAAACATCTGCCTAAGGTCCTGGTACATCTTAGTCGCTCCCGGGTGGATACTCAGACTACTTCTATGGCCCTCTTCCAAGATCGTTCTCCTAAGCTTGGGTACACTAGGCACACACACCCTATCCTGAAACCTCAAGACTCCATCAGTTCCCACTCTAAAACTACTCTTTCTCCCTGCGACTATGGACTCTAAGTGAGCTGACAAGAATGGGTCAGACTTCTGACCCTCATGGATCTCGCTTAAGAGTTCGCTGGTGACTCTCAACATACCCAACTTAATGCTACTAGAGGTGATCTCACATGCCAAACTCATGTCTCTAAACTGCTCTAAGAGATCCAACTCTCTAACCATCAAAGCAGACATTTGAAGGGATTTTCTACTTAAGGCATCAGCTACTACATTGGCTTTACCTGGGTGATAGCTAAGTTCAAAATCGTAATCCTTAAGGAACTCTAACCATCTCCTCTGCCTCATGTTAAGCTCTTTTTGATCAAACAAATATCTAAGGCTCTTATGATCACTAAACACCTCAAATTTAGATCCATAAAGGTAATGCCTCCAAAGGTTAAGAGCAAAAACTACGGCTGTTAACTCAAGATCGTGTGTGGGATAATTCCTTTCATGTATCTTAAGCTGTCGAGAAGCATAGGCCACTACCTGTCCCTGTTGCATAAGCACTCCACCCAAACCCATCTTGGACGCATCACAATACACCACAAAAGATTCACTCGGGTTAGGTAACACTAAAACTGGTGCAGTGGTCAACCTTTCCTTAAGGGTACGGAAACTACTCTCACATTGGGCATCCCACACAAAAACTTGACCCTTACGAGTAAGCTTAGTCAAAGGTAAGGCTAGCTTAGAAAAACCCTCTATGAATCTACGGTGGTATCCTGCTAAGCCAAGAAAGCTCCTAATCTCAAACACTGACTTAGGACTCTCCCAACTCATCACCGCCTCTACCTTGGAAGGATTTACTGCTATCCCTCCCTTAGATATAACGTGCCCTAAGAAGCTCACCTCCTCTAGCCAAAAATCACACTTGGACAACTTAGCATACAGTCTATCGTCTTTGAGGGTTTGCAACACAACTCTCAGATGCTCCTCATGTTCCTCTCTAGTCTTAGAATACACCAAGATATCATCTATGAAGACCACTACAAAACTATCTAGGTAGGGGTGAAAGATCCTATTCATATAATCCATGAACACACCAGGGGCGTTGGTCACACCAAAAGGCATAACCAAGTACTCATAATGACCGTAACGGGTCCTAAAGGCAGTCTTCGAAACATCTTCAGGCTTTACTCTAATCTGGTGGTAACCTGACCTAAGATCTATCTTACTGAACACACAAGCCCCTACTAATTGGTCCATCAGGTCATCTATCCTAGGCAAAGGGTACCTATTCTTAATCGTTACCTTATTTAACTGACAATAATCTACACATAGCCTCATAGTCCCATCCTTCTTCTTAACTAACAACATCGGTGCTCCCCAGGGTGACACACTAGGCCTCACAAATTGTTTCTCTAAAAGTTCCTCTAACTGTTTCTTAAGCTCACTCAACTCCACAGGGGACATCCTATAAGGTGCTATGGATATGGGTCCAGTACCGAGCACTAGGTCTATAGAGAACTCAACCTCTCTCTCTCTAAACGTGGGCGAGTGTTCTCCCACCAGTACTCCGCCTCAGCTGCTAGCATGTGAGTAGCAAACAACACCTTCTGATGGTCCTGACACTCCATCACCCGGAAGATCTTCTCAATCTCCCTCAGCCAAGCCTCAGCACCCTCAGGATCATAACCCCCTTTGAAAGTAGGTGGGTTGTTCCTCTGAAAGCGATCTAACCCATGGTACACAGTTGCTCCTCCACCGCCTCCCTGATTGGCCATAACTTGCGCCAAGTTGTTCAAGGCCTCGGTAAGAAGTCGTTCTCGCTCATTTCTCGCAGCCATTACTTCCTATGCCACGCAAGAAACAAAACTTTGAAAAAAAAATATACCAACACAATAGAGTACACCTCTAATGAAACAAAACAAATACAACACATCAGAGTACACAAGGAAACACAAAAAGCTCATAACACACATGGCCGAAAGGTTCAACCTGGCTCTGATACCACTAAATGTGACACCCTCTACCCTTACAATTATAACTAACTAATTAAATAAATCATACAAAATTTATTTAAAAGATTATAAACACATAATAATAAAAGAAGAAAAAAATGCAAAATTAATTAATAATTTTTCTTTTTAAACACATTTAATTTAAATCAATTCAAAAGGGTAAAGGTTCACATCCACTTAGTGAAAACATAATAGAATATATTTTTTTTAATAAAAGGTAAGATTATCCCGGCTCAAAACAAGGTCGTCCACTCTAAATAAATAATAAAAAGAAACTAAAGTAGGAAAGTATAACGCAATTATATCATTCACTAAATCATAATCCCTATCACAGACTAAGTCTCTCCATCTCTAGCATGTGACTCATCATATGAAGGCTCACCTGAAACAAAGTGGCAATCAGCCCAAACACAAACACACACCGGGAATGAGTTATCACATTCGTATATAATAAAACATTAGAGCATGTGAAACATATAATACTTAAAGCTGAATTTATATAAATAACATTACTGCACAAAATCACACACATTATTCATACCCATTCAAGTTTACACACTCCATAAAATAACATCAGCCACAATTCTACAACAAACTCGCAACAGAACACATCAATTCTACAACAAACTCGTAACAGAACACATCAATTCTACAACAAACTTGCAACACAACACCAATTGGTTCATCAAACACACTCAATCCGCGATTAAACATGAAAACATAATTAAATTCATAAACACCCCAAAATAACCCAAAAATTGATCCTCTAGGGATCTCTACACATGTTCATTCTAATCCCCAAGCGTGAGTAACTCATCCCTTACCTCGACGTAGTCGCTTAAATGTTCTCTGTTAGCAATGGTGGCGTCTCTGGTGCTCTCTGGTTGCTCTGTTAGGGTTCTTGTGCGTCAGAAAAGAGAAAGGGACAAAAGTGTTTTGTAAAAGCTGTTCTAGGTTAACATTTGGTTTATATAGTGGAGATTTATGACCTAATTATATTTTTTTACTTATTTATTTATTTATTTATTAACTTATTACTGTATTATTTATTTATTAACAGTTACGGCTGTTACACTGAGCATGTATGGCAACACATCACCATGGACTTCATTGAAGGTCTCCGTCTTTCTTTTGTTAAACAAGTCATTTTTGCAATGGTAGATAGGCTTAGTAAGGCAGCTCATTTCATGGCCTTATCACATCCTTATACTGCTGCTGATGTGGCCCAATGCTTCCTTGATCATGTCTTTAAATTGCATGGTTTTCCTGAAACCATTACCAGTGATAGGGATCCTGTTTTTGTTAGCCACTTTTGGAAGGAATTTATGTCCTTACAAGGGATTCAAGTACAGCTTTCTACAGCCTATCACCCACAAACTGATGGTCAATTAGAAGTGGTGAATAGATGCCTTGAAACATATCTCAGGTGCATGTGTAGTGACTCTCCAGCACATGGTCCAAGTGGTTGCCTCTTGCTGAATGGTGGTACAATTCCACTTACCACAGCACTATTAAAGCAAGTCCCTATGAGATTGTGTATGGCCAAGCTCCTCTTGTTGATTTACCTTATCTCCTAAGTGAATTGAAGATTGCTTTGGTTAATAGGAGTTTGCAGAAACGTGATGAAATGTTAAAGTTACTTAAATTCCACATGAAAAGGACCCAGGACAGAATGAAGCAACTTGTAGATAAGGGCAGATCTGATAGGAGTTTTCATATTGGTGACTTGGTTTATGTAAAATTACATGCTTATCACCAAGTTTCAGTGCAAGCCATATCCAATGTAAAGTTGGCCCCTAAGTACTATGGTTCATTTCTAATGGAAGACAAGATTGGTGTTGTTGCATACAAGCTTTAATTGCCTCCTGGATCTATGATTCACAATGTCTTTCATGTTTCTCAGTTGAAGAAGTTTACTGGTACTGCCACTTCTGGGAACTTTAGTCCTTCACCTTTATTGGATACCTCTCAAAAGGAACCTGAAGCTATCACTGACAGAATGACAGTCAAGAGGAGAAATCGTGTTGTAACCAAAGTTTTGGTTCAATGAAAACATCAACTACCTGAAGATGCAACTTGAAAATTTTTCTGACTTGAGGCAAAAGTTTCCTCACTTTAATCCTTGAGGACAAGAATTCTTTTGGGTGGAAGGAATTGATACAAGCTTAGGAAGGTAGTTAGGAGCTAACTGACATGTCCAAAGTTAGTTATTTGATTCTGTTAGTTTTCCCCATTTGGCAAGTTGTTAGGCAATTAGTGGGTAGAAGCTATAATTAGCAACTGGTGGTTAGGAAGCATTTTCAAGCCAGAATTTATAATCATCTTCCTTCTTGTAATTTCTTTCCCTAATAATGAAAAACATGACTTCCATGCTCATCTTAATTCATTCATTTCATTGAGTTTCCTTGTTTGTTCAAGAACTTCAAATTCTTTTATTTGATTCATAGTTGGGATTAAAAAAAATCATTTTTTGTTGATGGATAGTGTTTTTCGATTTGGGTGAGTAGAAGAATGAAGATGGAGCGATGAAGGAGGGAGGAGGGGACAGATGAGGAAAAATAAGGGTGTTCCCGGAAAGAGAAAAAAAAAAAAGAAAATTAAAAATTTTAAGTCATTTATTCAATTTATTTTTTACTATATTCTAGCGTAATATTCCCATCGTAGTCCATCACTTATTTTAGCCACTAATTTTAAATGGTCCATATCTAAGGGACCATATTTGTTTCCCATCCTGCAATCCTTCCAAAATACTGTCCCACCGTGAATACCCCTGGGGGGATGACGCACGCTAGCCAGCGTCGCCATTCACGAGGTTTGGGAAGACAAAGCAAAATCAAACCAGGAACTTCAATTCTTTAAGACCATTTAGTATCCATCTCAATTTATGTCCCAAAAAGGGGCATGTTAAAATATTTAACCCGAATTATTCTAATCAAAGAACATTATGGTCTCCATTAAAACTTAAGAGCCTTTTTTATCAGAAAAACTTAAGATCCCATTTTTTAAAAAAGTTGAATAAAACTAATTTTGAATATTCACCAAACAGTCACTAATTCATCCTAGCAACGGTGTCTAATACCAATGACTTAATGCAACTACTTACAATGCTTCTATGCAACCACCCAGCAACTGTCCTCCAAAAAAGAGCTCAATTAAGTTGAGCCATCAATGAAAAACCGAAACCTTGCAGCAAAATTCTTATTATATTCAATACTTGCCTGATGGCAAATGGCAATGATTTCGATTTTGCAAATACTAGCAAAGATCTAAGCCGGACATTTTAACTGCTCAACCCACGGTAAGATAAAATTTCGCATGATGGATAAGATAAGCCCCATGACAACCATTACTACTGTCAAAAAAAACTAAATAAACGGCACTGCCCGAAATCAAATATCATTCTCAATAATCAATAATGTATGAGATAAAATCAAATGGCTCCACTTATCGAGGAGGTGGAGGGGGAGGTGGTGGCAGGTTCGATTTTGCAAATCCCACCCATGCAACAATGCCGACTGCCAGAATTATCCATCCAAATATGTCATACTTCAGATCACTGCTCTTCTTTTTCTTCTGAGTCTGAAAAATAACCAAACAAATTAGGTGATAAATGAACACAACTCAAATACGAAGATCAGACGCTATCTGCCTTCAATGCGATTTTTGTAGCACAAGGCGTGCTTAACCAAAATACAGATATAAATAACTAGCAGTGCAAGAGCCAAGTCTAACCCAAAATATACAAATAGCACTTATATCAAGACCAGTTGAAAGATTAGTTCTCTATTTTTTTATCAAAAAAATAAAATACATATAGTATTCTCTTCAAAGAAAAAATCCACCGACATTAATCCAATCTATCTCAGCCTGTATACACTTAGATAATTAAGATGCATACAAAGTCAATTAAGTGCTGTGATGATAGAAAGTATGAGCCCATCCTATAAAATTTGTGCCCCGCATACCTTAGTCACCTAGTTCCTACTCACTACAAAAAAACAAAATTATCATACAAAAATTAACATTTAAGACCATTAATTGTCAACGAAATGACACCATACATTCCAGTCAACAAACTCCTTTATTTCTCACTGCATCAACACTCCTTGAATGTGTCCTCAGTCAGAGAACATTGCATATATGGAAGAAATTTTAAATTTAAAATTATTAAATCTCAGAAAAATCATGAGAAAAATATACAAACAAATTAGCTACAAAAGCCTGATACAGAATAATCACAGGGTAAAGACAGGCAACAAAATCTTTTAAGTATTACATTTGTCGAAGCAGAAGTAGAAGATCCAGCTGTTGCTGCTGCCTGCTGCTGCTGCTGCTGACCAAATCCATGCTTATGGATTTCTACATGCAGCTCAGGAGCCTGAAAAATGACATTAGTAATTGAATGACCCAGTAGCCAATCTGAGAACAAGTTGCTGAACATTTTCCTTTTAATGAAGAAACAAAGATTATTCTAGCAACAAAGAGAACATAAAAGGAAAGGGAAAGGTGGGGGATAAGGTACCATAGAAAAACACAGGACAGAAAATACAAAGCAATATTAAAAAAAGGAACAGATCAGGTTTAAAGAATAGCCTAATTCCTCTGAAACCAACAAACCCAACTTCTTGACCCATAGCAAAACCACAAACAGAAACCAGTTGACTAGCAGCATGATCATGGTTATCAATCCTTTGTGAATGGAAAGCCCTTTTGTGAAGAGGAAACCTTTGGGGGAGAGATCTCCCTTCTATTTTCCATTCCTTACACTAATTTAATAAAATCTTTCTTTTCTTTCCCATTTTTACTTAGTTCCTAACAACTCTCCTCACAACTAGATTTGTAGATGTGTTCTTTCTCCTTTAATTTCTACATCATCTTCCTCTTCATCTTGTACAATTCCCTTTTAGAACTAGCAGTGACTTTCTTCAATCTTGGTTGCTGCCAAGTGTAGGTTGAAGGCTCACCAGCACCAACTCCACATGTTAAATCATCATAATCAGAAAGTGACATTGGCCACAAAATGTCCCAGGAAGAAGTGAAGAAAAGAGAAAAAACAAAGGAAGAAAGAAGTATATGAGGGAGTGGCTGGTCTGAGTTCTTCAAACCCTATTAAGTCTTACAGAAGAGACCAAAATGACCCAAAAATAAAAATCTGAAAATGGGAGGGAAGGATAAAAAAATTGGGGCATTTTGGGGCTTCTCAGAGTGAAATAGCGACTGCCATAACCATGAAGTGGCCTACTATTGGCTGCAATAGCATCCACAATTCACCATGACAGAGAAACACTCGGTTCCAACTCCTCTGTGACTTTTCCAAGCACTGTGATAGTGATTTTCTGATTGATAACTATGAACACCGTATTAAAATTTCAGTAAGAAAATCTCAATCACTGATTCTGACCAAATTTATGCTTGTACATTTCTACATCTAGACATTAACATTTTATAGTCAAACATCACACTCCATAGTTAACAATCTGAAATATAAACTTCAAAATTAATGCTATTCATTATACAGAATAGTAGTCAACATATATTATACATTGTACTACACAGTCTATACATGCACAGCACATTAGCAAACTCAAAACACAGCAGTGGAGAGGAAGGAGGGGGTGGGGGCAAAAGAATAAGGTTACGTTTCTTAACACAAACAGATCAAAAGGTTTGACACATTCTCATCACCTTCATAAAAAACTTTGGGAAAAAAATAGTTGGCTCTTGAAATTGGGTTGCCAAGGACACAACCTGGATAAAAGATGCAACCTGTTGGTCCAAGATTCGTACACATCACAGAAAATGCAAATCTGGTGACTCTCCCAAAACAATTGTGTGATCTATAATGGCAGCTTTCTGAATTGGGATCAAATCACATGAATAGCATCAAGATTCATGCAAATCTGGTCAACATGGATTTATTCACAATCAACAAGTCAAGGCAGTCTCATACTTTCATGCATAAACACAGATATCAGAACCATTTTACAAATTACCACACCGTATTTGCAGGGCTCCTTACTCAGTGTTGTAAAAGCATTTAAAATCCATATATCTCACTTAGTTTTGTCAATCAAGACATGAAACAGATGAAAAAACCAATGACAACAAAACTGAACAAATTGTAACACCCATTTCTATATTCCATTGCAGCTTCCAAAAACAAAGTAGATGACAAATGAGTAATTTAGGCAATATGATAATGGTACAAAACTAATACACTACAATACAGAACATACCTTAGCAGCCACTTCCAATGATTTGCGGTAAAGTTCATTCGAAGGATCCTACATAAAACAAAACTATTCCATTACACTTTATTTCTACAAGTAAAACAATTCTCACAAAACATCACTTAGACTGTCATTAACACTGAACCAAAAAAAGTACCTCATCAACAGCTTGCTGAAAGTACTCAGCTGCCTTATCAAAATAAACCTTGGCCTCGTCCTGGTCTGGAATTAAAAATGCTTGTGAAGTGTGAGCATTTCCCAGGCACCAAAGAGTGTCATGCTTCTTGGGATTCACCGCAAGCGCCTCCTCTAGCTTTGAAACAGCCTCTGCAAATCCACAAAACACAAATGAAAATTCAAAATCATAAGCTCAGAAATACTCACTGCATCATTATATGGTCCATTCAAAAACCTGAAAAACGAAAATTAACTTGGTGATTTGATAATTTCAAGTTCAAACAAATTTAGGGCACATTTGTTACATATTATAAAAAAAAGTTTATGATTTATATATTTTTACATACAAAAACACAAGTTAAATCTGTTAACAATTAAAAAACAAAACAACTGATTTTATGAGAAACTATTCAAAATAGGTTTTGATTTTAATAGATTTTAGATTCTTTCCATCTTCTGATTATTTTGAAAAGCTGAAGCGATGGAAAACTTTTTAAAACGATATTTAATATAAAAAAGATGATATTTTATGGAAAAAAAACTGTGACAAACGGGCCCTTAATTAAACCAAAAAAAAAAACAGAGTAAAAAATTACCTAGGGCATAGTGAATAAGCAGTACCTTGGGTCATTTTCTTCGATTCAGGAAAACTCTGAAACTGAGACAACTCTAATAAAGCTCCACCCCATCTTGTTAAGTTCTGCAGAGATTAGGGAAAACAAACCAAATAATTATTTCAAAAATCGCAAAAACAGTCCATTTCCCAATCAAACAAGCAGCAAACAAATCATATGAAAATAAAACAAAAAGATTAGGAAAGAAAAACGATTTTTTTTCCTAAAATTGCAAAAAAAAATCCATTTCCCAATCTAGCAAGCAACCACCAATTTACATGAAAATAAAACAACAGATTAAATGCGATGAAAATCTAAAAAAAGCAATCATGAATCGATCCTTAGAGAAAACTTTTCGGAGTTCGAACGAAACGACGAATCTAAAAACAAAAAAATGAAATAAAAAGCGAAAAAAATAAACGAACATCAGCGTCGAGAGGGTTCTTCTCGTATTCGGCTTCTGCGGCCTTACGAGCGTGCTCGAAGAACAGGAGGCGATCGAACTCGCTCTGCTGCAAATCCATGGCGGTTTCAGAGCGAGAGATATTTTGGGGATTTTGTTTTCTTGCGCTTTTTAGGGTTTTGGGTTTTTGAAAGTCAATGAATCTCTGCACTTCCTCTTATGAAAGAGGATAGTGTGACTAGTACAGACCTACGTGGAGAGACGTGGTCGGAAAAGAAAAAGAGAAATTTCCGTCTGTTTTCTCGAATCACAATCAAACCTTATCTTTTCTCTAATTTTTAAATAAAAAATACTCAATTTTTTTTCTCATGTAAATTTTATTTTAGAAATAATTTTATTGGAATCACAATTAATATGTTTCTTGTGATTCTATTTTTTTAAAAAAAATCACTTTCAGCTTTTCAAAATATTTCAAAATTTAAAAATAAATAAAGTGTAATTAAAATTAGAAACTATATTGAATAACTCTTCATAAAACCAACTTCAATTTGTTTAGGCTCAAATTTAAAAGGAAATTTTCATGTATGATGGAACAATGATAATTTTGAAATAATTTTTTTATTGTACAGGACTCGTAAAATATATGAGGCATCCTACATGACACTCAGAGATATTTGTTAACCCTCCGCGTCATTCTTGTAATAGGAGTGTGGACGCTCAGCCACCTGGCATCCTTTATTTTGCGTGTCCCCCTCATGTTCTCTAGAAAAAGACACCTCTCAAAGTCGTGTGAAGTCCAAGAGTCCACTTCGGCTACATCCATAGGGCGATAAGCACTACCGAATGAGAATCACACACCCGACGTACAGGCAACACTACAAACAACTTAAGTCTCTTCCACATGCACCGTCCAGTAGGGCAGACTACCCGTTGACATCCTTTTATCAACCGAATTATGGAGGCAGACATACCCTTGGAGTCGAAACCACTCAACCTCGAGCGGTACAATGGGACAACAGATCCAGATGAGTACTGATCGAGGCCGTACCCGAATCAAATAAACATGAAAATACAGTAACTAGGAAATGATCCTAGGTCGTTTCCCAACGATCAGTGACAAACCAAATGTTCATAATATACTTGCAGTAACAGTAACGATTGGGGGGGGGGGTTTGTTTGTTTTGTGATTAAAGAGCATAACACGTAAACTGGAATACGAAACTACTAATATTAAAAACGGGTTGTTTCCTCTGATTCAGAAGCCATTCTCTTATCCTGGGTTATGGAGAATTCGTCCCTAACAGTCAACCACTTAATCCAACCCTATTTCAATTTACTAAGCGAAAATCAACTTAGGGTTTTTAATACGTGATTAGGCACCACATACACCAGTTAGCCCTTCGTCCATTAGGCATGAACGCAAGTTAGGCTTAGAGGCAATTAATCGAACACGAAGCGTGCACTGATTAATATTCACGAATTTGGGATAACTGGTGAAAGGAAAACTGCCAGGAAACCACATTACAAGCGAAACCTCAAAAAGAGTTGGGCTTCGTCCTCAAAAGGAAACAACACCAAAAAATCTAGCCTTCCATGGATTCAAACAGAAAACACAAATGAAACATGAAACAAAAACGTAAATGAACGAAACGTAAATGAAAGTAGAAGAAGAAGCAAGAACGAACTTGTAATTAGAAGCAGAAAACGGAAATTTGCATTAAGAACGAAAACAGTAGCCTTAGAACATCAAAACGTCAAAACCTAAAACAAAAGCTCTGAATAATGAAAATAACATCACAGAATGCCTTGCACGAATCCCAAGGCTGCTATTTAAAAAGAGTCACTCAAAGTCACTGGGCCCTATTAGAATACTCTGGCCCAAAATGAAATAAACACTGAACAACATAAAATAAAATTGCGAAATTTCCTAATTAGAAATTAACTAAGGTAAGCGTTGCTTTATTTGCCCTCTTCAAGTCCACAACCAAAATCCGGATTAAGCCCAATGTTTCATTAATTCCTGAAATTAGATTAAAAACATCAAATTAGCTAAATGGGCCCAAATAATAAAACTGCCTAATTAATTGACAATTAAGACCAATCAGTAATTAAAATGGTGCAAAAAGGGTTTAGAAAATAGAAGAAAATGATGGCACATCAAAACCCCCCATACTTAGCCTTTTGCACTCCTGGGCAAAATGAAACAAAGAACAAAATCCAAGGATATCAAAGAGAGACAAACGAAAACATTCACATATTTCTCAATGAACATCAAGGAATGAAAGTAATGGGTAACATCTAACATAAGGAGATCCGAAAAGTCAAGACATTCATAAAAATCATCCAAGCAACCCAATCATGGCAAAATAGTTAATCAGCTCAAGAATGAAAAGTGATAAAGCCTCACAAGATATACACTCTATCTCTCAAGTGTCTAGGCTACTATTTACCCTCAAAGCACCCAAGAAAACAAACACCACATAAACTTGGCAAGATTCTAAAATTGACAATCAACCCATAAACACAAGCACATGAGGATCAAAAGGTCTTTTAAGGTTGTAATGGGGCCAAGGACAAGGTATGGAAAAATATGGAATAAGTGGCTAAATCCCAAAGGAATAGAGGAGCAATGGGGAATAAGTGCATAATAAGAAAAAAAATAAGAAAATAAAAAGAAGTAAAGATAAAATTTAAACATAAAGAGTAGAACCAAGAGTCTCATCATTCTTTTGCCATTTAAGATCTTATTCACTCAACTTTATTGCTTTTCTTTTTCATTTTCGATTTTTTTTTACTCTATATCCTTTGAGAAACAGCATTTCATTCAGCATGTCCAACATTTAACCAATATACAATGTACATCAAGTATGGCCCAAAATACATCATGAAGTATAGCCAACATAACAAGTTATCCAATGAAACAACCCCCCCCCCCCCCCCCCAGACACTTATTCCCAAAACAATTCCAAAGCTCCAAAATTCCTTAAGGATATGGTGATATCATGGTTTTTCACTTAAGGCTTGTAGTGAGCTTCAAAACAAGGAAAGGGAAACAAGGCTCAAAAGGGCTATCAAAGGAATTAATTCAAGGTAAGTCCATTTGGCTAGAAGCTTATAAGAACAAAATTGCCTCAATCATTTCCAAATATGCATGTGAATTAGGACACATCAACAAGAATCAAGCCAAGGCTATTGTGCAAGCAATCAATGGGGCAAAACACACCAAATGATTATGATGATGGATGGCTCAAATTCTCACAAAGGTAAACTCATCACTTTCAAATTGGGCTTTCAAAACTATCATGACATGCAGAGGAGAATCAAGGATTTCAAGTCACAAAATGTCAAAAACTTTTATTTTCAAAACAATTACCCATTTCTTGAACATATCCTATAATTCAAAGAAAAACATGCAAAGTTGTACATGCACACAAAATTGACCCAAAATATTAAACTAACAATCCGACGAAACTAACAACATTAACAAATTAACAAAACCAACAAAACTAGCAAAACCAAAGAACACTCCCCCCCCCCCCCCCCAATACTTAAACAACACATTGTCCTCAATGTAGCACAATTAAAAGATTAAAAACAATTAAATCATCAAATAGAATCGGACAAGTGTAATAAAAGCAAAGAAGGAGATAGGAAAAGAAAAACTCCCTAAGTCATGGTGGAGGAAGAGTAGGGTGGAGTAAGGAAGTCTCTTCCACCACTACGTCCACTAGAGAAGGGTTCGTGAGGAATGGCTTAAGTCGATGTCCGTTGACCTTGAAGCTCTTGTTGGTGGAGTCGCTTTTGATCTCAACTGTACCATAAGGAAAAACATTAGTAACAACAAAAGGACCAATCCACTTAGACCTCAACTTACCACTCATGAGTCCAAGCCTAGAATTATACAATAACATTTTTTGCCCAACCATGAAGTCCTTCTTAACTATCATGCTATCATGGAACTTCTTGGTCTTTTCTTTATAGAACTTGGCATTCTCGTAGGCTTCTAGGCAGATTTCATCTAACTCACTCAGTTGCAACTTTCTTTCCTCACCAGCTTGATCCATAGAGAAGTTGCAAGTTTTCACTGCCCAGTATGCTTTGTGCTCAATTTCCACTGGAAGATGACATGCCTTTCCAAAGACAACCCGATAAGGAGACATTTCTATGGGTGCTTTGTAGGCAGTCCGATGTGCCCAGAGAGCATCATCAAGCCTGGTACTCTAATCTTTCCTGTTTGGCTGCACAATCTTCTCTGGAATTCTCTTGATTTCCCTGTTAGAAATTTATGTCTGTCCATTGGTCTGGGGGTGGTATGGTGTGGATACCCTGTGTACCACCCCGTACTTTTTAAGCAGGGCATGCATTGTTCTGTTGCAAAAATGGGTTCCTTGATCACTAACAATTGCTTTAGGTACTCCAAACCTGTAGAACAGATTAGACCTGACAAAATCTGCAACAACTTTAGCATCATTAGTTCTAGTGGGTTTGGCTTCCACCCATTTTGAAACATAGTCAACTGCAAGGAGAATGTAAACATAACTAAAAGAGACAGGAAAAGGACCCATGAAATCTATACCCCAGACATCAAACACCTCACAGAATAGCATAGGTTGCTGAGGCATTTGTTGTCGTCATGTAAGTGTATTTCCTGCTCTCTGACACTGCTCACAAGTGCTGCAGATCTTCCACACATCTTTAAAGATGGTGGGCCAATAAAAACCACAATCAAGCACTTTGCGAGCTGTCCTTTGAACACCCAGATGACCTCCCAGTGCGGAAGAATGACAGAACTGCAGGACTGAGTCAGTCTCATGATCTGGAATGCACCGTCTAATGACCTGATCACTACACAATTTCCACAAGTAGGGGTCATCCCAAATAAAATGCTTAGCATCAATTTTAATTTTATCTTTTTGGGCCTTAGATTCTAAGGGAGGAAAAACAGAAGCAACTAAATAATTGACAATGTTAGCAAACCAGGGAGTAGAAAGAGAGTCAGAAATACTATACAGTATATACAAATGATCATCCGGGAAATCATCCCGAATAGGTGAATCTGCATCAGATACACGTTCGATCCGACTCAAATGATCAGCAACTAGATTTTGTGCTCCGCTCCTATCACGGATCTCCAAGTCAAACTCTTGGAGCCAGAGCATCCATCGGATCAACCTAGGCTGAGAATCAGCCTTCTTCAACAAGTACTTTAGAGCTGCATGGTCAGTATAAACAATAATGCGGGTACCAAGCAAATAAGATCGAAATTTTTCAAGAGCAAAAACTATGGCTAGAAGCTCTTTCTCAGTAGTAATATAATTCGCTTGGGCAGCATCTAAAGTCCTAGAAGCATAATATATCACCCTGGGCAATTTATCAATTTTCTGAGCAAGGACAGCCCCCAATGCATAATTTGATGCATCACACATAAGCTCAAAAGGGGCTGTCCAATCGGGTGCCTGGATGATGGGGGTGGTAGTCAGCGCTCTTTTGAGGCAATCAAAAGCCTCTTTGCATCTGTCATTAAAGTCAAACTCCACCTCCTTTTGCAACAAGTTGGACAATGGAAGGGCTACTTTGCTAAAATCCCTTATAAAGCGCCTGTAGAATCTTGCATGACCAAGGAAAGATCGCACCTCTCGCACACAAGAGGGGTAAGGCAATTGTGAAATAACAGAAATTTTCGCAGGATCTACTTCAATACCCTTATTAGAAATAATGTGCCCTAAAACTATACCTTGCTCAACCATAAAATGACATTTTTCAAAATTTAGAACAAGATTAGTTTCGATGCATCTATTCAAAACTTTTTCCAAACTATCCAAACAACCATCATTATGCTTTCTCTTTATGAACAATGTGGTATCCACTTTACCTCTGGAGAAATCTTTTTCTAGAAGAAAATTGCTTAAGCGTTCATACCACGCCCTAGGGGCTTGTTTCAAACCATAAAGAGCCTTTTGTAATTTATAAACATGGTTTGGTTTATCAGGAATTTCAAAACCAGGGGGTTGTTCAACATATACCTCTTCTTGAATTAAGCCATTTAGAAAGGCACTCTTAACATCCATTTGATAAAGTTTAAAATCCATTATGGATGCATATGCCAATAGCATTCTAATGGCTTCTAATCTTGCAACAGGAGCATATGTTTCTTCATAGTCTATTCCTTCTTCTTGATTATACCCTTTTGCTACTAACCTGGCTTTATTTCTAATAATTATACCATGTTCATCTAATTTATTTCTAAAAACCCATTTTGTTCCTATGATAGGATAATTTTCAGGTTTTTCTACTAATTTCCACACATTATTTCTTTCAAATTGGTTTAGTTCTTCTTGCATGGCAATGATCCAGTTATCATCTACTATGGCTTCTTTTATATTTTTAGGTTCAATCATAGATACAAAAGCCATATTATTGCATAAATCTTTAAGAGAGTGTCTAGTTGTTACCCCTTTTGAGATATCACCAATAATGTTGTCGAGGGGATGATCTCTTGAAGCTTTCCATTCTCTTGGAAGTTCATCATTGGATTTGACTTCTTCTGGAGGATCTTCATTGTTTCCTTTATCATTTCCTTTGGAATCTTGTTCATGAATGTTCATATGTTCTAAAGAATCTGCAATGTCATCTAGCATATTCTTTCTTGACAATATAGCATTAGATTCATCAAAGGTAACATGAATGGATTCCTCGATATTCATAGTTCTTTTATTATATATCCTATATGCTTTGCTTTGTAATGAATATCCAAGAAAAATGCCTTCATCAGATTTTGCATCGAATTTTCCTAGATTATCTTTACCATTATTAAGCACAAAGCACTTGCAACCAAAAACATGTAGATGAGAAATATTAGGTTTTCTACCATTATACAACTCATATGGGGTTTTCTTTAAAATGGGTCTTATCAAGGCCCTATTCATGATGTAACATGCAGTATTGACAACTTCAGCCCAAAAGTACTTTGGAAGAGAAGTATCATTTAATAAAGTTCTTGCAATTTCTTCCAATGATCTATTTTTCCTCTCAACAACTCCATTTTGTTGAGGGGTTCTAGGTGCAGAAAAATTGTGTTCAATACCATGTTCATCACAGAATAATTCAAAATCTTTATTTTCAAATTCACCCCCATGATCACTTCTAATGGATGCAATCTTGAGATTTTTCTTGTTTTGTATGACTTTAGCAAGTTTTCTAAATGCTTGGAATGAATCACATTTATGTGTAATAAATAATGTCCAAGTATATCTAGAGAAATCATCAACTATAACTAGAGCATAGTAATTTCCTCCAAAACTCATGGTTCTAGATGGACCAAATAAATCCATATGCAATAACTGTAAGGGTTGAGTGGTTGAAACAACATTTTTAGGTTTGAATGAGACTATTGTTTGTTTGCCCTTTTGACATGCATCGCATAGTTTTTCTTTTTCAAATTTCAATTTAGGCAAACCAATTACTAAATCTTTTGAAATTAATTTATTTAAGTGATCCATGTTTATGTGAGCAATTCTTTTATGCCATAACCATGGATCATCATCTTTACTAAGAAAGCAATGATTGTTTTCTTGTTTTATGCTTAAGTCTATCATGTAAACATTATTGACTCTATGTCCTACATGCTTTATATTAATGTCATGCTTATGTTCTATAAGACATTTCTGAGAATCAAATGATACTAGATAGCCTTTGTCACATAGTTGACTAACGCTAAGCAGGCTATGCTTAAGTCCTTCAACAAGTAGAACATTTTCAATGGAGTTTGAAGAATTTGTACCTATTTTACCCACTCCAAGGATTCTACCTTTGTTGTTGTCACCATATGTTACATGCCCGCTTTTCTTTGGAGAGATATGTGTAAAATTTGATGCATCTCCAGTCATATGTTTTGAGCATCCGCTATCTATGTACCACTTCTTTCTCAAAGATACCTCTTCATCACTTTCGTAACTTTTGGCCATAAGGCAGAGATTTATCTCTTCATTTTCAGAATCTTCAGAAGATTCCATATCATTTTCATCCCATGTGATGTATGCTTTCTTCAGTTTCTTTTCACTATGATTTTTCTTTTCAGATTTTCCCATCTTTTTCTTGAAGATGGGACAATCAACCCTCAGATGTCCAGGTTGATTGCATTCAAAGCATTTTAGAGTAGAGGATGAAGTTTCTGTCCTTTTCTTTGATTTAAAATTAGGTCGCCTCTGATTTCCTCTTACTTTAAGAAATTTGTTGAACCTTTTCACAAAAAGACTTAGATCATCATCATCATCATCTGGATCATTATCCTGATCACTTTCTTCTTGAATTGAGGATGATGCTTTAAGAGCAATTCCTTTCTTTTTCTTGTCAGTTTCTTCATTTTGGTGCAATCTCAATAGTTCCATCTCGTGTTCCTGCAACTTTCCAAATAAAGTGGCAAGAGACATGTTAGACAAATCTCTTGATTCAGAAATGGCCGTTACTTTGGGTTGCCATTCTCTACTTAAACATCTTAACACCTTGTTTATAAGATCCTCATTTTGAAATTCTTTGCCTAAGGCTGCTAGATGATTTACTATATGTGTAAATCTCTTTTGCATGCTTTGAATATTTTCATTTGCATTCATTCTAAATAATTCATGCTCATGAGTTAGTGCATTTATCCTAGATCTTTTAACATTTGTAGTTCCTTCATGTGTTAATCGAAGAGTGTCCCACATTTCCTTAGCACTCTTACAATTTGAAACCCTGAAATATTCATCCATTCCCAGGGCAGATGTTATTATGTTTTTGGCTTTTAAGTTGTATTGTACTCGTTTTCTATCCTCTTCAGACCATCTATCTCTAGGTTTTTCTATGGTTATGCTTTCACTTGATGAACTACCATCTATTGAAACTCTTTCTACTGTGGTTGGTATATAAGGCCCTATTTCTATGGCTTCCCAGATATTTAGATCTATTGCCTCAATAAAAATTTGCATTCGGGTTTTCCAGTAGTGGTAACCCTCTCCATTAAAGATTGGAGGTCTATTGATAGAATTCCCTTCTGGAAATAAGGAATTTGCTGAGGCCATCTTTTTCTTGAAGCTTCTAAACTTTATACAAGAATGAAGCTCTGATACCACTTGTTAGACAAGTGGCCTTAGATATCTTAAGAAGGGGGGGGGGGGGGGGGTTGAATTAAGATATTCCAAACTACTTCCCCTGATTAAAAATCTATTTCACTTTTTATTCAAGTTATGAATTCCCTTAATGACAATCTTCTTAAATATTAATTCAAATAAAACAATTTGAATATGAATATAAAGCAATAATAAATAAAGGAGATTAAGGGAAGAGAAAATGCAAACTCAGTTTTATACTGGTTCAGCCACACCCTTGTGCCTACGTCCAGTCCCCAAGCAACCCGCTTGAGAGTTCCACTATCTTGTAAATTCCTTTTACAAGTTCTAAACACACAAGGACAATCCTTCCTTTGTGTTTAGAATTCCTTTACAACAAGAGACTCACGGTCTCTTAATCCCTTAGAGAATGAGAAGAAGAAGAAGAATAAATCTCTCTAGAAAGAGATGGATTTTACAGATTGAGCACTCAAATAATTCCTTAATGAATTGCAATTGAATTGGCCAAGGAATTCTTAAGAGGATAAAATGAATTCGCTCTTTGAGAGGATAAACACTTGTTGTTCTGAAAATCTCTAAGCAAATTCGTGTTTAAGTCACATATATATAGACCATTGGTGGTCAAGAATAAAGCCTTTGAAAAGTTGTGACTCTTAGAATTATTTTTCTGAAAATCCTGTCTGGTAATCGATTACAGTAATTGTGTAATCGATTACATCTTTTAAAATTTGAATTAAAACGTTTATTAACTGCTGGTAATCGATTACCAAAATTGTGTAATCGATTACACAGCCTAAAATTTTGAATTCAAATTTCAGTAGCTGTTATAAAATATATTTGACCACTGGTAATCGATTACATCCTCTGGTAATCGATTACCAGAGAGTAAAACCTTTGAAAAACACTTTTTAATTTAAATCACTTGGCCAAACCTTTGCTAATTCAATTAGGAATTCCCTTCCTAATATACTAGTGATCATCTTGGTGTTGTGACTTGTAATCTTGAAGTATTGTCTTGAATTTAATCTTGAAAAGCCCATTTGCATCAATTGCAACACAACATCATGATCATCATCAAAACATCAAAGGCAATTGCATCTACAATCAAGTGGTAGTCAAGCGAACTACCCCATCAAGCAGGTTTTGAGAAAGCCTGAACTCGGAGGAAGGATGGTGGCCTAGTCTGTTGAACTTTTAGATTTTAACATCCAGTATGAACCACGCAGCCCCATGAAGACACAATTGATGTCTGACATTCTGACAGAATTCGCTAGAAACAAGACAACCATCCTAGACTGGTAGACCCTTTACGTTGACGATGTTTCCAACGTAAAAGGAAGTAGGGCATGGATCATCCTTGAAGTCCCTAACAATATCACCCTAGAGCAAACCCTCAAGCTCAACTTCAGAGCCTCAAACAACTAGGCAAAGTATGAGGCACTCATTGCAGGTCTGAAGTTAGCAAGAGAAGTCGAAGCTAAGAAGTGCGATGCTACACAGACTCGTAGCTTGTCCAAGGACAGGTTGCCAACACATACCAGACCAAGGAAATGGTGTTGCTCAAGTATTATCACATCGCAAAGACTCTCATTGACAATTTCAGATGTTTCGAAATGTACTAAATCCCTAGAGAAAGCAATACCAAAGCATATCTATTCTTTGAGTTGGCCAACACCAAGAAGGTCGGGCACCTCAAGACTATGGCCAAACTCCTACCATAGATGCTGAGGAAATTATGACCGAAGAAAAGGAGAAACCAAATTGGATGACCCCCTATAAGAACTTCCTAATTTGGGGTGAACTACCACGAAACGAGGACGAAGCCTAATGCTTCAAACGGAAGGCCAGCTACTACATCATCCTTGATGGTGAGTTATTCAAAAGAAGGTTGACAACACCCTTACTCAAATGCCTAAACAACCAATAGGCAGACTACGTCATGAGAGAACTTCATGAAGGGATTTGCGGTCTCCACACTAGAGGACACTCCTTAGCCACCAAAGTGGTGTGAGTCGACTACTATTGGCCAACACTCAACAAATGCCCTCAACTTCACTAGGAGGTGCAGACGATGCCAACAGTTTGCAGACATGCCACGCTTTCCTCTTGACAATCTTCACAGTCTGAGCTCCCCTTGGCCCTTCATCATGTGGGAAGTGGACATACCAGGACCATTGCTAAAGGCCCCAGGAGCAGTCAAATACCTACTAGTCGTCATCGAGTACTTCACCAAGTCGACAGAAGCAAAACCACCATGAGAAATTACGACCAACGAATTGGAGATGATGCAATCCTACCCCCTAAGGGTATTGGATAGAAGACTCCAAGAGGATTGGGATAGAGCGACTAAAGAACGCCCTAGGGTTCTCATGAACCTCAGGGTAGATTTCTAAGCCCATGGGCCAAGGTTGGGTCCATTCTTCTTTGTAAATATTAGAATATATTTTCCTTCTTTTTGGCCTTGTATTTTGGCCATTCTAGTAGTATAGGGTTTTAGCCTTGTATTTCAGGGCATTATGAGCAGTCTTTGTAGTAGGGACATTTTTGTATTTTCCTGTATTTTGGCATGAGGGTGAGCTTAGCTATTAGAGGGGTGTGTGTAGCTAAGCTCTAGCTTCTCAAGGAAGCTTCTCAAAGAGGTGAGCTTAGCTATTAGAGGGGGTGTGTAGCTAAGCTCTAGCTTCTCAAGGAAGCTTTCATTTAGTTAGTGACCTAGGCTATAAATAGAAGCATGTGTAACACTTGTCATAACTTTGATGAATGTGAAACTTGTGAGACACACTTCAAAGTTCAACTTCTCTCCCTCTTTTTCTCCTTCAATTTCGTGCCCCCCTCTCTCTTTCTCATTCTTTTCCTCCATTGAAGCTTCCTCTTTAAGCTTGTTATCCAGGGCACTCTCTTGGTGGTGAAGCTCCTCCTTCCATGGCTTATTCCCTAGTGGATGGTGCCTCCTTTCACCTTTTCTCCTTTATCTTCCGCTGCATCTTCATGGTGGAAAATCACCATTGAAGGACCTCATTGAAGCTCAAAGATCCACCCTCCATAGAAGCTTCTCAAGCAAGCTTCCATCAAGTGGTATTAGAGCACAAGAGCTTTAAGTAGGTGCTCCATAAACCTCCAATAATTTTCAACTTTACCTTCTTCTCTATTGTTGTTTCTTCATTTTTTCTCCATGTATTTCCTCACATGTCTTTTATTGAATGTTGTTAACATGATTCTTTTGAATTTCCACCGATTAAACTTGCTATAGAAGCTAGATTTGATTTTCTATGGTTCAAATTTCTTGTTCTTGTTCTTGAACCATGAATTGTGTTGAGTTTAGGTTCCTTTGAGTTTTGTCTTGCTATTCTTGTGGCTGAAACCTAAACCATAAAATTCTTACAAAAAAATTAAAGTAGAAGAAAAACTCAAAAATTTAGTGTGACATGTTTACTCATTGTAGTTTTGTCATAGATGTCATGTCTAGTCATGAAACTTGTCACATAAGATTCCTTATGTTGTGCTGAATTTTATTTTCTTGTTTCTTTGTCTAACTCATTTGTTCATGAGTGTATGAAATATTTTTAGCCTATTATTTGAGTTGAGTAAAATCTTGCATGTTAATTAGTCCTTAACATGTTCATGAATAATTCTAAAAGAGTCTTTGATTGTGAACCTTTTCTTGAACTTTTAGGTTTCCTTCTGATTGTGTCTATTTTGAATTTGAGTTTTGGTGATTGAATTGCTGGCTGAAATTTTGATCCTAAGTGAATGTTGAACTCCTAAAACTGTGGTAAACAAGCCTAGTGAGTTTAACATACAAAGTTGAAAGTAAGCCTAAGGCAATCAATATACCATGCTTTAAAATTTTGAAGTCTAAAATTGTTGGTGCTGATAGCTTGAACATAGGAACTTGTAAAAATTATTGGGAATTGGTCACTACGAATTTTGAGCTTAAATGTTTACTGAATTTTCTAGACATCTGGACAAACATTAGAAAAAAAAGAACCAAGTGATTTGGATAAAAGGAAAAAATAAGAAAAATAATACAAGTTGGCAAGAAAAATCAATGCCTAGGAAAAATAAAAAAAAAAGTGAAAGGGAAGTGTGCTTGTTGTTTTGGCTCAAAATTTGTTCTATAATTGGTGCCTATTTTATACCAATCTTAGTTCTGAAATTTAAATTGAAAAGTAGTGTGAAAACAAGTGCCAAAGCTAGAGGTTTCTTGAGTCTTTTTTTTTTTGTTTTTTTTACTCTACTCTAGAGCCATTCTAGATTTCTCTTTGAGTCCTAGCTTGCTTTTATGTGTTTTTCATTGCTTTAATTGTTGAATAATCCTTGAAAATTTGTCTTGTTAAAAATCTATTGGTTTAGCTTTCATTTCATTTTTTGGTCTTTGGTTATTGCTTGTCTTTTTGTTTTCTTGTTTGTGAGTTGCCATATAAGGAATTGGAAAGGAGGATTGGTGTCATCCCTTGAAGAATTTAAGTCAAGAAGTAAGGGGCCAACCACCTTAAGAGCTATTGGACTAAGAAGAACTCCAAATTAATTGAAACACCAAAGAGAGAACAACCACCAAAATTGAGGACTTTTTTGTAACTTTGTAATTGGCAATTTACTTACCTTCATTGCTTTCAAATTTTGTAACAAAAAGGCCTTTCATTGGAAGTGTATTGGGAGCCTCCAATAGGTTACCAAACTTCCATTTGAGTATAATAATTTTAGGCAATTTTCCCTTAGGATAGTGAGTGTTTTGTCTGGAACCTTAAATGTGGTCATTTAAACACTTTTAGGACCCGCCTAGCTTACATTTCTTACACTTTAATTTCTTGCTTATCACACTTATCTTGAGTTCTTTTGGAACCCTAGCTTTTACCTTTTGCAAACCCCCAACAAGAAAGAACCACAACTTAGGAACCAACATGAGTCATCATTCATCTAGTGTTAATGGTGACGGTACTAGTCATAAGGACCCTCTATCTAGAATCTTAGATGAGTTAAGTTCCCTCAAGTTATGGAAAGAAAAACTAGAAAGAAAAGAAAAAAGAAAAGAGAGGGTAGAAATAAATCAAGATGAGAGGGAACAAATAAGGGAAGAAGAAAGAAGGAAAATATTAAAAGAGTTAAGAAAAGAAAAGCATGCCTCCTATAGTAGTCATGACTCTTGCAAGAGCCTAAGTGAAGAACTTCGTGACTATTATGAAGGAAGGCATAGGTCACATCTTAGACCTCACTCCCATAGTAGAGAAAAGGAAAGAAAGCCTCAAGAGACTAACATTAACCTCCCATACTTCCATGGGAAGGACAATGTAGAGGCTTACTTAGATTGGGAAATAAGGATAGAGCAACAACATAAAAGGAAGTCTACTTCAAAATCTTATGGCTTTCACTCTTATCCAAAGAAAGACCAAGGTCAAGGCATCTTAGGGGTGGCACCTTCTCAATGCCCCACCAAGAAAACCATGATTACGAGGGGCCAAGACATTTATAGTAGCCAAGATGAGGCTACTACTTCACCTTCCTCTAGTGAAAGTGAAGAAGCAAAAAAGGAAGAATCTAGTGAAAAATATACCCCCAAGAAGAAGGACAACCTTTAATGGTTAAGGAGGAGTGTAAGGAGGTAAGTGTCTCCTCCAAGAGGTTAGCTAAGAAGGAAAGTCATTTTGCAATAAAGACAAACATTAAAGAAATTTCCCCTCTTCGACAACCTCCACATCTTCTCCTTTGTAAAAAGACACTTGTTAGCACTGCCAAACCTCTTAGGCTTAAGGCTATTCCTCAAGTAAAGGAGGTTTTGGATGAGAGTTTGGTTCATAAAAGCTTAAATCCTTGTGCTTTGTTGGTGCCCAAAATAGGTATTTGTTAGGCACAAAATCCCTAAAATAGGTGATATGATGAATGTGTTGAGTGGTGCAACCCTCTTTTGAAAATCTCTCATGCACCCAACATCTTCATGATTCGTGTACATAGGGACTTATTAGGTAGGTTTGTTCTTATTTTTGGTTTCAATACAAACCTAGGTGCTCTCATGGGACACCTTAGGTTTGTCATGCTTTTTGTAGGAATAATCGATATGAAAATACAGAAAAAGGTATATTTTATTTCATTACTTTCCTTAATTTTTTAAAAAGTGATTGAGGGGTTCCCACGGACCCTAAGAGAATAAAGGTCATTCCTGAGTGACCCACTCCACCAATAATAAGGAAAATTTGGGGCTACCATGACTTAACAAACTTTTACAAAAGGTTTGTCCCATATTTTTCTATACTTGTAGCACCACTCATTGAGTTGGTGAGGAACCATGTTCCCTCATGGGAAGATGCCCAGGAAAGGGGTTTTCAGACCTTGCCCTACTCTAACATACTCAACACCACTAATATATATGTTTTTATTCTTTTTACAGGTGTCGAGGGAAGAAGCCCATAGTATCAAGAACCTCTGGATTTGAGGTCAAATCCTTTCCAAGGGGGAGGGGATGATGCAATCCTACCGCTCAAGGGTATTGGATAGAAGACTCCAAGAGGATTGAGTTAGAGCGACTAAAGAAGGCCCTAGGGTTCTCATGAACCTCATGGTAGATTTTTGAGCCCATGGGCCAAGGTTGGGTCCATTCTTCGTAAATATTAGAATAAGGTTTCTTTCTTTTTGGCCTTGTATTTTGGCCATTCTAGTAGTATAGGGTTTTAGCCTTGTATTTCAAGGCATTATGAGTAGTCTTTGTAATAGGGATTTTTTTTGTATTTTCATTTATTTTGGCATGGGGGTGAGCATTGCTATTAAAGGGGTGTGTGTAGCTAAGCATTTTCATGTATTTTGGCATGGGGTGAGCTTAGCTATTAGAGGGGTGTGTGTAGCTAAGCTCTAGCTTCTCAAGGAAGCTTCTCAAGGAGATGAGCTTAGCTATTAGAGAGGGTGTGTAGCTAAACTCTAGCTTCTCGAAGAAGCTTCTCAATGAAGCTTTCATTTAGTTAGTGACCTAGGCTATAAATAAAAGCATATGTAACACTTGTTATAACTTTGATGAATGTGAAACTTGTGAGACACACTTCAAAGTTCAACTTCTCTCCCTCTTTTTCTCTTTCAATTTTGTGCCCCCCCTCTCTCTCTCTCATTCTTTTCCTCCATTGAAGCTTCCTCTCTAAGCTTGTTACGCAAGACACTCTCTTGGTGGTGAAGCTCCTCCTTCCATGGTTTATTCCCTAGTGGATGACGCCTCCTTTCACCTCTTCTCCTTTATCTTCCACTGCATCTCCATGGTGGAAAATCAACTTTGAAGGACCTCATTGAGGCTCAAAGATCCAGCCTCCATAGAAGCTTCTTAAGCAAGCTTCCATCAGAGAAATTCACCTAGAAACACCTTATCTGGAAGTACGACCTCCCATACACCATTGTCACGGACAACGACACTCAATTCAAGGCTCAGACTTACAAAGAATTCTTGGTAAGGCTAGGCATCAAGCACTTAGTCACCTCTATCGAACATCATCAAACCTACGGACAGGCAGAGGTAGCTAACAAAGTCATCCTTAGGGCCTTACGTACTAGACTCAATAAGTCTAAAGGTCTATGGAAAGAGGAGCTCTACAGCATAGTTTGGGCGTACCACTGTTCACCCCAGACAACAACCAATGAAATTCCTTATTGATTCACATATGGCATGGACGCCATGATTCTTATTGAAGTTAGGGAACCATTGACAAGGAGATTGTTGTTCCAGCAACAGCAAAACGAAGAAAATATTAGGGCAACACCCTCTCCTCCTCACACTTCTCTTATCAAGACAAGAGCACCCATAGTTGTAGCTCCAAGGCTCTTAAAGCCCAAGGACCGCCCTTGGTGAGGCCTTCTCTACCATTACATCTCCAATACATGCCACTTTGTAAGAGGCACGTATGCAAGAGTGTGCCATTACGTCTCCTGTATATGCCACCCACGGTGAGTGACATATATGCAAGAGCACACTACTAAGTGTTGGATCAAGTGGTCTCGGAATAATTAAGAGGGGGGGGGGGTTGAATTAATTATTAATGTGTCTTAACTAATTAAAACACTTATCCTTCTTAATATTACTAGATTCAATTAGGCTTTACTACTAAGTTATGAGAAAGTAAAGAACAGAACCAAATAACTTAGACAAAAGTAAAGCGAAAATAAAAAGTGCACAGTGGAAATTAAAGAGTGTAGGGAAGAAGGAAACAAACAGAAGTTTTTATACTGGTTCGGCAACAACCCGTGCCTACATCTGGTCCCTAAGCAACCACCGGTTCTTGAGATTTCCAATAACCTTGTAAAATCCTTTACAAGCAAAGATCCACAAGGGATGTACCCTCCCTTGTTCTCTTTGAACAACCAAGTGGATGTACGCTCCACTTGAACTGATCCACAAGAGATGTACCCTCTCTTGTTCTCAGTATTACAACCCAAGTAGATGTACGCTCTACTTGTACCACAAAGGATGTACGCTCCAATGTGTTAAGACAAAGAATTCTTAGGCAGTTAGTCCCTTGAATCTTTGTAAGGGGAAACAAAAGATATCTCAGGCAGTTAGTCCTTTGAAATCTTTTGTTCAAAGGGAACAGGAAAAATCAAAAGAATTTTCAGGCGGTTAGTCCTTTGAATTCTTCTGGCAAGAGGGAGAAGGAATGAAGAAGAAGAATAACACAAGTTTTTGGTCAATGAACTTTTCTTGAATAAAGAAAGTATTGAACAAAAACTCTTAGAAAGATTATGAGAGATGAATTAGAAAATCTGAGTTTGAATGAAAGGAATTAGTCTTCTTAAAATTCGTGCCATGGTCACATATTTATAGTCATTTGATGACTCAAGTTAAAAGTTTATGACTCTTGGCAATTTCTTCAAAACTAGTCACTTTTTAAAAGTTGTGACTCTTTTGAAAACTAGTCACTTTAAAAGTTGTGACTCTTTTGAAAACTAGTCACTTTAAAGATTGTGACTTTTGAAAAATCTTCAGAAACTGGTCACTTTAAGAATTGTGACTTTTGGTAATTTAATTTTCAAAATAAGTCACTGGTAATCGATTACCATTGTAGTGTAATCGATTACACATCAACAAATGTGACTCTTCATGTTTAAATTTGAAAACCAACATTTAGAAACATTGGTAATTGATTACATATATTATGTAATCGATTACACAAGTTTGAAATTGTTTTATCGCAAGTTGTGACTCTTGAAATTTGAAATCTAACGTTTTAAAACATTGGTAATCGATTACATGCTCATGGTAATCAATTACTGCTTTGTAAATCAGTTTGAAAAGAATGTTAGCTACTGGTAATCGATTATTGCTTTCTGGTAATCGATTACTAGAGAGTAAAACTCTTGGTAAAAGATTTTTCTTTGAAAAATTCTCTTGAACAAAATTGTGCTATTCAATCTTTTCTTTTGAAAAAATCTTTTTTATACTTATCTTGATGCTTTTCTTGAAGTTCTTGTACATCTTGAGTCTTCTCTTGAATCTTCACTTTAATCTTGATTCTTGATTGAACGACTCTTTGATTCTTGAAACTTGCTTGACTCTTGATTCTTGACTTGAGTCTTTGGCATCATCAAAATAAACTTGGAAAGCTTTGCTTCCACACTAAGTCTCCAGTACATGCCACCCATGGTGAGTGACATGTACGCACGAGCGTGCTACTAAGTCTCCAATATATGCCACCCACGTTGAGTGACATATGCGCACGAGCATCCTACTAAGCCTCTAGTACATTCCACCCACGGTGAATGACATGTATGCACGAGCACACTGCCATAACTCCCATATATGCTACCCACAACAAGTGACATATATGCAAGAGTATATCACTATGTCTCCAGTACGTGCCACTTTGTAAGAGGCACGTATGCAAGAGTATGCCATCATGACTCCAGTATATGTCACCCACGACGAGTGAAATATATGCAAAAGCAAATTACCATCATGACTCCAGTATATGCCTCCCACAACGAGTGACATATATGCAAGAGCATATTACCATCATGACTCTGATATATGCCACCTATGGCAAGTGACATATATGCAAGAGCATATTACCATCAAGACTTTAGTATATGCCACCCATGGCGACTGACATGTATGCAAGAGCACGACGCCCAAAACCCAGGTCAAACAATTCCTTGGTTGATTGTCCGAAGGGCTTGCAAAACCCAAGGTCCGCCCTTGGTGAGTCCTACTGATTCACACCATCGTGTCTTCAATACATGCCACTTTGTAAGAGACACGTATGCAAGAGCATGCCATTACGTCTCTAGTACATGCCACTCACGAGGAGTGCCATGTATGCAAGAGCACAACACTTTCGCTGCATATAAGACTCAGTAAACCCAAGTTCCGCGCTTGCTAATCCTCACAGGTTCACAAGTGAAACACACTCCTCACAACCATCAGAGGAAAAACTCAGCAGGTCAAGTGACCTACCCCCAGACTGGTTGGCAAGACCTTCAACTAGAGGCAAGTCAAACATACTTCTCATAACCATTAGAGGAGAAACTCAGTTGGTTAAGCAACCTACCCCCAGATTGGTTGGGAAGATCTTTAAATAGGGGAAAGTCAAACATACTCCTCACAATCATCAGGGGAGAAGCTCCGCAAAGTAGACAAAAGCCCTACTAGATGAGTGACACACCTTTAATCTGGTTGAAATCAAAGCTGAGATGATTTCGTGTCATTTACTCTTTACAAGACCACCATGGTCCTACCTCTACATCGACAAGGTCTTGCTTCCTACGTTGTCAAAGATTCCACATCACGACAACCTATTCATACTACCATCAGAGTTGACCTAGTCATACTTACTCCTCATAACCATCAAAGGAGAGGCTTCGTAGGTCAAGATGACGCATCATCAGATTGCATGACAAGACCTTCAATCAGGTGGAAGCTCATACATAGTCCTCATAACCATCAGAGGAGGAACTCAGTAGGTCAAGTGACCTACCCCCATACTGGTTGGCAAGGCCTTCAACAAGGGGCAAGTCAAATTTACTCCTCACAAGCATCGGGGGAAAAGCTCCACAAAGCACACGAAAGCCCAACCAGATAGGTGACATGACCTTTCACCAAGTTGAAATCAAACCTGAGATGATTTAATGTCATATACTCTTTACAAGACCACCACGGTCCTACCTTTACATCGACAAGGTCTTGCTTCCTACATTGTCAAAGTTTTCACATCATGACAACCTATTCATACTACAACAAGTACGGAGCATTGCATAGACAAAGGAAACACAGATACATACACTCAAGACATATATAAACAGTGGAAAATTCATCATCAAAGGAAAGCATATGCATTGAAGAAAAATAAAAATAATTGTCATAATTACAAGGCCTGTACTACCAAAATTCCAACAACGAAAAAGAAAGATAAAGATAAAGGCAACCTAGACATAGACATCATCACCTTGCTCTGCAGCACCCTACTCTTCATCGACAACCTCTTCCTTCGCATTAATGTCTTCTTCATCAAGAAAGACACCATCCTTGAAAGGACCAAAGAGACCTAAGTCAAGGTCCTTAGCAAAGAAACTGGCCTGCCTGACATCCTTCTAAAACCTTTTTTCATGCTGCTTCAGGCCTCCTCCTTGTAAACGAGGAGCTCCTTCTCAAGCTCTTTGCTGACTTCCCTCTCTTTGGCAGCCTCCGGCTTGGACTTATTCAGCTTGGACTCTAACTCCTCAAGTCGGGCCTCTAACTCAACAACTACCTTCACAAGCTCATCCCTCTCAATCGCAATGCTCTCCACCTTACCGCCCAAGTCTTTCTTCTCCACCTACAAGTCCTTTCCACATTTAAACAACTTGTCAACATCCAACCTGGTGTGCAACTACTTGGCCAACACACCACCAACTTTGGAAGACAGTTGGCGGTTCAACCTTATGGCCTCAGCAAAAGCAACAGTGACATTGGACACCTTAGGGCGCTCCATTCTCCAAAGAGTACGAGTAATAGCCCTCCATTTGGCAACCTTCGCCTCCAGGGATGCCACCTTATGCAAAGTCTCTTGGGGCTACTATTTATTCTCCTCTAGAATTGCCAAACTTCTTTAGAGAAAGACTTTGGCAGAATCCCTAGCTTTCTGCACCCCAACTAACCTAATAATGTTCTTATCAAAGGCTGACACAAAGCCAGCCTGGGTCTTCTGCTCCGACTTGTAAGTTGCACCCCACAGTGAATTGTTCGCGGCCGACAAGTGTACCGAATTGCACAAGTAGTATAAAACGGTAAGAACCAAGTATCGAACTCTCGGGGAACTTGTGTTATCTGATAAGCTATTTCGGTAAATAGGTGTCTAGTATGAAAAGATGATTGTGGTTATGAACAGGTATGTAAACTATCTATGCAAAAAGAAAGAAAATCACGCAAGAGAAATGTTGTGTAAAAACAAGTAGAGAACGCGTTGGTCTTCCTAATAGGTTCCTGATGCTAAAACGGATGTTCTCTATCTAACAATGCTCATGTATTCCTATGTTGTCTCCTGGACTGCTAAACCCCGATTCCTCATGATAGCCTAGCCTAATCCTGATCAAGCCTCGTTCGCATATTCCTCTTGTAAGACTAAACTCAACCAGGACCGCATTAAGACACACATACATAACTAAGTTCTTGTACCCCGATTCCTTGTGATAGTACAACAACTTAGTCCCGTACTATTAAGGACTTTAGAATCAAACCAGTTTCCACTGTTGAATGACCCTAACAAAGCATGCATCTATGTGATCAAGGTAAAGGCATACTGGAATGAAAAGCAAATAACACAGAGAACACACAAAACATCATTACATAGATAGAAATATATTTACATTAGGTACCTACAGGGAAGATCCAACAGAGGATTTAGCTTTCCATAGTTCGGAAACCTCCTTTACAACATAGAGAAGAACAAGATGAAAGATTGAAAAAATACAAGTGGTGAGGATGTCTCCTTCATCTCTAGGATCTCACAATCACTCACAAACTCATCTCAAGCTCTCAGAACGGCTTTCGCTTCGAGCTCTCGTCTCTGCAGATCTTCACACAGCAAAATCTCTCAAAACTCTCTGGAACTTGGACCTTTCTCTCTCTAGAACTTCCTAAACATGCAAAAGCTTCAAGCCAAGGCCAGACTCTCGTGCATGCAGAGGCTTCTCAAGGAAAAATGCCAAAACTCCCACAAAAAATCTGATTTCAAGCTTAAATAGATGGGTTGGTCCGTGCTCGCTCGCTTAGCACAAATCTGAATCGCTTAGCGGATGAGTTGAAGCGGTGCGCTCAGCGAACTTTACAGCTCATCTTCTTCTGGCTTCTTCCTCGCGTTTAGCCACCGAGTGTCGCGCTTAGCGAATACTCGCTAACCAGCAGATTGGCTTAGCGAGAAGGTGAAAACAACACTTTTGCCAATTTGCCTAATTAACCTGAAATTGAGAGAAATTGATTATTAAACACACAAAACAAAAGTATAAATTATCTATTACCTATATTTAACATAAAGTACTTATAATATTACAAAACAACTATAAATTGGAGAAGTTTGATACAATATACACAAGTTTTATACACAAAAGTTAGTTGTATTCATCAACTAATAACTCCCCCAAATTTATAGTTTTGCTTGTCCTCATGCAAAAGAGAACAGAATATGAAGCAATGTGTACCTATCACTTGTATTCAAAGAATATGCAGCTAGACAAAGAGGAGAACAAAATGTGAACTATACAGTTAGATGAAGTTAATCATAAGACAAATATCAAGGAAAGTAGCTCAAACCACAGTCTCACGGCTATTGTTTCACTCAAGCACAAGTGTTTAAGCTATTCATTGATAACAATTAACAGGAGGTCCAATCTTTGCATTTCATCTCATGCCATCAAGTCAGAAATGTATAAACAAAATCAGAAGGACTTTCTCAGGCTTGTAGTGAGGTTTGGCTACAAAAATTCATTGGTTTTTCTAGGATTCAAAGGTTTAGATTCTAAGAGAGCACAAGTCCTAGACTTATCCCAATGATATTTTCTTGTATTATACAAGTAGTCTTCTCACTATTTTTCTTCTCTTAAGTCGCTTTTGACCTTATTGAAACAACACACTTATTCTTTTCTTCTTCTTTTTTTTAACCTATAACTTATTTGTTGTGTGTGCTGATGCTTAACCTTTTTCTTTTCATTCTAATTGACTTTCCTCCCCCAAATTTAGAGTAAATTTGCCTTGAACCATATGCTCTCCTAGAATCTAAACAAGGTATCAGGAGATAATCATTTAAGTTTAGGGTTCAATTCATGACAAAAATCATTCAGCTTATAGAAGGAGCAAAAGATACAGTTATCATTCAAGGTGAGCTACTTGGTCAAAAGAGCTTGTGTATATACAAATCATGGCCTTCATCATGTTCTAAGCTATACATATCATTCTAGAATTCAGAGATTCATGCAAAGATCATTACTCACAGTTAGTTGTTCACTCACAAAGTAAGGTCACACTCTCACCGGTTTTTGGTTCAAGCTTTTTCTTTCACAATCAGTCTGTGTATTGACTAAATTCTACTGTAAGTTCACACTCTTGTTCTTTCTTTTTTCAACATACAAATTCGTTCGAATTCATGAAAAGAAACTTGCATTCAATTTAAAACAAGGCATACATCCATTTCACAAAATAAATAAACTACTTCACTGCCATACCAACAAAAGTTAAGTTAAACTGTTCCAAATGCTTCAGGATGAGCAACTACACTACTCATGCACAAAACTAATAAAAAGTAAATAATGTACTAACACCATAATTATACTAATAAATCAAAAAGCACAAAAAATCAACAGGAATTTAAAAGTCCTGTGATTGGTTCTGGGTGTCTTGTGTTTGAACCTCCTCCTCTTCCGACAAATGAAGAACATGAGTAGCTATAGGAGAGGCGTTCAGAGACTGGACTGGGGTGGTTTGATCCTCAGGCGTGGAAGGGTTTGCTACCTGCTGCGGAGAAGTGATATCTGCCACTGGTGCCAGAGGCTCTGGAGTGGCTTCAAGAGATTTTTCAGAGGTGGTTGCAGCTTCCTGGGTTACAACTACCCTCCTCTTCCTGATCAAGGGCTCAGGAGTGGAAGACTCTGATGACTCATCCTCCGGCTGATGGGGTACCTGAGCGGTGGGATCTTCGTCTTCCCTGTGAAGAGGAGGCTGAGTCCTTGGCCAGGCTACCCATTCATTAAATTGCTCTACCATCGGGATGGAGTCTGGAGGCGCTACCAGCTGTAGGCTTTGTGTAGAAGCAAACTTCATTGCTTCATGATGATGAATCAAGATTGATTCATGGTGATGAATCAAGATTGATTCAAGGTGTTTTGATGATAACAAAGATGATGACAAAAAGCCCATGAGAATGATTTCAAGATTGAGTCAAGAACAATTCAAGAATCAAGAGAAAGATTCAAGAGAAAGTTTCATCAAGAAGATTCAAGATTCAGGATTCAAGAATAATCAAGATCAAGATTCAAGAATCAAGAGAAGACTTAATCAAGATAAGTATTAAATAGTTTTTTAAAACATTGAGTAGCACAAGAAGTTTTCACAAAATCATTACCAAAGAGTTTTACTCTCTGGTAATCGATTACCAGTGATTTTAAAACGTTAAGATTTTCAAAATTCAAAATGAAGAGTCACATCTGTTGATGTGTAATCAATTACACCTTTATGGTAATCGATTACCAGTGATTGTTTTCAAAAAATTCATTTCCAAAAGTCACATTTCTTCAAGTGACTTGTTTCTGAAGATTCTTTCAAAAGTCATAATTTTTTAAGTAATTAGTTTTAAAGGAATTGCCAAGAGTTACAAGTTTTGATTTGAGTCATCAAGAAACTATAAATATGTGACCTTGGCATGAAACAAAAATAAACAATCTCATTCATATCCATCATCTCTTTCAATCTTTCTATCTTTCAATCTATCTTTCAACATCTTCTTTCATTTCTTTCAGAACTTTCTTATTTCATCTTCTCTTCATCTTTCTAAAAGTTTTTGTTCAAAACTTTCTCTTCCAAGAAAAGTTCTTTGTTCAAAAACTTGTGCTATTCATCTTTTCATTCTCTTCTCCCTTTGCCAAAAAGAATTCGCCAAGGACTAACCGCCTGAATTCTTTTTGTGTCTCTCTTCTCCCTTTTCCAAAAGAACAAAGGACTAACCGCCTGAATTCTTTTGTCTCCCTTCTCCCTTGTCAAAGAATTCAAAACGACACAATCTGAGAATTCTTTTGATTCTTCCTTTTCCCATAAACAAAAGATTTCAAAGGACTAACCGCCTGAGAATTCTTTTGTTTCCCCCTTCACAAAGTTTCGAAGGACTAACCGCCTGACAACTTTGTCTTAACACATTGGAGGGTACATCCTTTGTGGTACAAGTAGAGGGTACATCTACTTGGATTGTTGTGACTGAGAACAAGAGAGAGTACATCTCTTGTGGATCAGTTCTAGTGGAGGGTACATCCACTAGGTTGTTCAAAGAGAACAAGGGAGGGTACATCCCTTGTGGATCTTTGCTTGTAAAAGGATTTTTACAAGGTTGAAAAGAAATCTCAAGGACCCCAGGTCGCTTGGGGATTGGATGTAGGCACGGGTTGTTGCCGAACCAGTATAAATCTCTTGTGTTTGTCTTCTTCTTCCCTACTCTTTTAATTTCCGTTGTGCACTTTAATTATTGCTTTTACTTTTGGTAACATTAAGAAGGATAGATTTTTAATTAGTAAAGGTTCGTTAGTAATTAATTCAACCCCCCCTTCTTAATTATTTCGAGGCCACTTGATCCAACACTTTGTAGTAAAATAATATGCCCCTGATGTATGCTTCGAAGCATGGCTTCGAAACCTTGAAAATCTGCAGGAGGTAGGGTAGAAGGAGCTGGTGTCATATGAGCTGGAGGAGGAGCTGCTGATGTAGAAGCTGGATGAGGAGTTGCTAATGTAGAAGGAGCCTCAACTGGCCTTGCCCTTGGTCTTCTAGCCCCCCTAATAATAATTGTTGGATCATCCGGGTTCCAACAGTTTTTTCAAACGTTTAAAGACCAAGCTGTCGGAAGCGACTCCTCTGGACCTACATAAAGCTGTGATAAAAGCAGGGAACCCAAGTCTAGAGGAGTTAGACTGGGCCATTGATGTGATCTGTCCAAAGATGAGAGCTCCGACATTCATGTCTAGCTAAGTAACTAGGCCAAAGATTAACCTAGCTCTATCCATAGTCAAATCCAAGGTGTGGGAAGTCGGAGCCAGGTTGGAGTATGAGAGAACACTCCAGACCTGAGCAAGAGTGGTTAGATCTTTTTTGAGGATCTTCCCAGGGTGACCTTCAGCATTTAAAATAAACCCTCTGCCGGGTATGCACAGAGCAGCCTCAATTTCCCTGATGTCAGTAGGCATCCTGCAGTATCTTGAGTAAGCGGGTAAAGATTCACCCTCAGCAAGCACCACAGGTGTTTCTAAAAAGGCATTGAGGTTGTCTGCACAAATCCTTATCAAGTGGCCCTGGATTCTGACTTGTTTTGGTGAAGGCCCCCCAGGACTGTAGAGGTTGGCGTAGAACTCCTTCACCAATGCTAGGTCAATGCTACTGTCAGCTAAATTGGTGAGGCGCTTATGGAAGTTACGCCTCTCCAATTCAGCCTTAAATTCATCCAGCTCTGTATTATATATTTCCACTTTCCTCTCAGCTAATATATGTCTTCCCAGGACATTATCAGTGTATCTGGTCCAAGCCTCAAAAGAGTGGAATCTTCTTGAATCATATTAAGCAGTGGGCCTTGAACCGACACTCTTTCTTTTCTTGGAAGACATCTACAGACAAAGGAATCAAGCATTTGATCAGGACTCAATTTATTAAAAATCAAAAGAAAAATTGAAAAAAAAAAACTGAAAAAGACACTCGCTGCTTAGCGAGACAAAATTTGCTTAGCGGGCCTTCATAAAAGAGACACACACGCTTAGCGAGACATGGGTCACTTAGCAGGCTTCACAAAAAATGACACTAGGCTTAGCAACACAGGAGTGCCGCTTAGCGGAAAATGCTAAGTTACAGTGTCTGCAAAGTTGGCTTAGTTGGCAAGGAGCCCGCTAAGCCTAAGGTTAGCCGCATGGATTTGCGCTTAGCCAAGGATAAGCTGCGCTTAGTGGCACTAAACTGAGCAAAAAATTCACTTATGTAGGCTTAGCAAACAAGGCCGCTCAGAAGATGCCACAAGGAATTTCGCTTGGCGCAGGAGATCCTGGCTTAGCGCGCAACCAATCAATCAAAATTTTTTACTAAGTTACCTGGGCTTAGCGAATCAGCCTCACTTAGCCACAGGTACTGTACCAGGCGGATGAGTGTTCATCCTCAAGAAATAAACTCGCTTAGCGCATAAGGCACGTTTAGCGAGTTCTCTGATCAACACCTATGTTCAGGGAAGAACTCGCTTAGCATGGTAGGCGTGCTCAGCGAGTTCTTTAGGAAAACACCTATATTTAACGAATATTGATGAACTCGCTTAGCACGGTAAGCGCGCTAAGCGAATTTATTGCGTTTTCCAGAAAAAACGCAGAAACAGTGGCGCGTTTTCTTCCATATTTTGGGCCTCTACCTAGTGGATTAAACATGCACAACCCTCAATACAGTTTTCAGACACAACATGAACCTAAAGTTTTTAGCTTTAAACTATTCTTAAAACAGCAAAACCCTAAAAGTTTAAACCTACTCTAGAGTTGTCTATCCTAAGGATTGATAAAATAACAAAGAGAAAGATCAAGGAACTTACTTGTGTTGCGAATGATTGATGAGAACAAAAGGATGCAAAGCAAAAGAAACAAAAACGCACAGAGAGCAGTTTCAGGGAGAGAGGGAGCAGAAAGGGCACAAATTTTTGGAAAGTGGGTGTAATTGACGTTACACCCATTAAGAACGTTTCGTTCTTTTCGCTTAGCGGTGAGGTTTGCTGAGCGAGAAGGCGAGACATTTGGTTTCTCAAATTTTCCCGCTCAGTGGCCCATGCTTAGCCAAATTCAAAATTCAATTTTTTTTAACACACAAAATTTGGCTTAGCGCGAGGGTGTTGTCGCTTAGCGAGATTTGCAGATCAGAAAACCTACAACTTCCGCTAAGCCAAGCTCTAGTCCGCTTAGCTGAAATTATGCATTTTAAGTGCAGAGGAGCTGGCACTGAGTGGTTAATAGCATCGCTTAGCGCGCTGATTGAGGTCGTTCCCGAATCAAATAAACATTAAAAATGCAGTATCTAGGAAGTGATCCTAGGTCGTCTCCCAATGAGCAATGATCAATCAAATGTTCATAACAGATAGTAATAAAACAATAATGAATTTGGGGGGGGGGGGGGTTGTTGTTTTTGTAAATTAAACAACGAGCAAAATTTAATTAGAAAATATCAGAATTAAAACACGCTGTTTCCCCTTGATTCACAAGCAAGCCTCTTATCCTAGGTTACGAGAATTTATCCTTTATTAGTTCAACCACTTAATCCAACCCTAAATTAAATTACTAAGCAAAATTTAACATAAGACTATCATTATGTGATTAAGCAACACATACACCAATTAATCATGAATGAAACTGATCATTAAGCATGAACGTAAATTAAGCACAGAGACAATTAATCAAGCACTAAGCATGCATGGATTAATAGCAACAAATATAGCGTAATTGGTGAAGAGGAAAAACTGATTATAGTTCAATAGAAATAATAAAACCTCAAAGAGAGTTGTGCTTGATCCTTAAGAGAAAACAACGCTGGAGACTTAGCCTTCCATAATCAGTAGAAACAAAATTGTATATTGAAGCAGAAAAGAAAATTTTATTTCTACGTGAATAGTAAAAATTGGAATTGCAAAACCTAAAATTATTCTTTCTCCCTAAAACAAAAAGTGACTAAAACGAAAAGAAGAGTAAAACGAAAAAGAGAGAGAGGAGAGAGAGAGCCTAAAACTAGAACCTTGGTGCTGTTATATAGTTCTCAGCCCCAAAGCTTACAAATCTGTTTTAAGTCCAAGCCCATAAATAAAATAAAATCTAGATAAGATAAGATAAGATCTAGATGAAATAATATCTAGATGAGATAAAATCTAGATATGATAAGATAAAAATCTAGATGAAATAATATCTAGATGAGATAAAATCTAGATAAGATAAGATTTGGTAGAATAAAATAGTCTGCTCTCTTCAAGTCCAAGCCCAATTCTGGATTCAAGCCCAATTGCTTATAATTCTCTTGAAATTAAATTAAAGGAGAGGTGCTTCTTGGTGTTAGAATGATAGTTGGCAATATATATATATATATATATATATATATATATATATATATATATATATATATATAGGCAATATATATACACACACACACACACACACACACACACACACACACACACACACACACACACACACACACACACACACACACACACACACTAATAAATTTGTAATTGATAAAGTTGTGTCGTTAGTTGTTTCATATGTGCATGATCCATGTTGTCAATACGTAACTCAATAAGAACTATAGGCATGCAGACCATGTGACATCCTCTATCCTGACATATATATTTATATAATATCATACATGAAAATACAAAATTAATTAAAGAGATTTTATTCAATAAACATAAAAGAATTCATGTGGGTAAAATATTTACATTCGTGTTAATCATCAAATTAAAAACTTATCAAACAAGGGTATGAAAACATCTTCGGTCCAAAACAAGACCGTTGGATTTTTTTTTAAAAGGAAACAAGTTAAGTAGCAGAATAACATAAAGTAACATATTCATAATATTATGCAAATAATATAGAAATTCATGCCCTAATGCTACATCCTATTAGAGTGTTGTGTCTCAACATCCTCTAGCACAAGGTTCTTTAAAGTTATCCACCAAATCATCTGCTCCCACGAACACAAGGTTCAAGATCATCATAGGATCCAAACACAAACAACACACAAGGAGTGTGTTATCACATTCCTAAACAGGTAGAGATAAACGAAAGTACACACACATATATTATAAGTATAACAAGCTCAACTTAGCAAAATTCACATAAATTTACCACTCATTGCGTAATATCACTTGTCCCAAGGATTTGATCACAAAATCATATTTCACACCTTCACATTAATCACGTGCTCAGAACAACACTTCTCAAGTACAACACAACATCTCACATTCACACAATTCATTATTCACCATCGTGTAACAAGTCATAATGATCATTACACATGTGTTATGCAGCAAATACACTAAGACTCAATCATATATGCAATGCAGTACCATGTCAGTGAAAAACCTCATCGGGCACCTAGGAGTACATGACAAGACATACCACACACTGGTAAGTCAGGTCACTCTCACTAGGTAAAATCATATGGAGACTAGTCAGGATCACGTTGTTATGCAAGAATGCTCCAACCATATGAGATCGGCACAGTCTTAAAGGAGCACTAAAGCCAGGTGTATTTATCCCTAAGGTCTAGACTCCAAAAAGTTTGTCATGGCCTCTCCCTCCTGATTCAGGTCCAACCCAGAAAACATTTTAACATAAAGACTTTGTCTATGAACTATACAAAACACACGACTCCTCAATTGTTCTCAAAATAATTTTAACTCGTCGGATTCCACAGTGGATCCCATCACAATATTCGTTGCACATTAACTCCTCACCCTTAAAGGGTCTTATAGCCATGTGATTGTACGGTTCATAGCTCACAACTCAATGTACACAACATCTTAATACATGTGTGATCTCAAAATTTAACACATACTCAACTTGTCACTTATACACAATTCATCACACTTTCATAATCCCAAAATATCACATTATCACGCCTCATGCATCATATACATATCACTCAATAATAACATTAATATGTTATGTTCATATGACTAATAATCTCATTAAAACAAGCCTTTAAAATCATATATGTACCATTGGAGTTTGAACTATGCAATATGCATAACTACCAAATTGTTTTTAAAATCATTTTAACTCGTCGCGCTTCAAAGTGATTCAACTCGTCGGGTTCCCACAGTGGATCCCATCACAATACTTGTCATGCAAAATTTTGTCACCCTTAAAGGGTCTTACAGTTGTGTGATTGTACAGTTCAAAGCTCACAACTCAATGTCATCACTTTACACTTCACTATAACATGTATAATCACATTGAAGAATATATTGATGGAACTCAGTAAACCAAGAGGGGGGTGAATTGGTTTTCAAAAACACAATGTACTTATAAAAACAGAGTTGCTAAAAAACTTTTCTATGTGGATCATATTCCAAAACAAATAAGAATCAAACGTAATCAATCATTCCTTACACATGATCCTTCATTAACTTCCTTTCTTTCACAATCATAAATTTGAATCTTTAAAACCTTGATAAAAACTCAAATGAGTTGATTAAACCTTGAATGAGTGAAAGATATGAACAAGAGAAAAAGACACAATCTTTTATACTGGTTCACTCTCTATTTCCAGAGAAGTTAATCCAGTTATCTAATTTACAACCTGAATTAGATTTCCACAATGCATCAAGAATTCTTACAAGTTATCACAATCAATCTATAATTCCTACCTCAAAAAAAGAGATTAAGGCATCCAAAAGGACCCTCTGTGAATATAAGCCTAAGAGAACCCTACTCTTAGCCCAAACTAGAAAATCCTATTCTAGCATGTCGTAAGCAATTCACGCGTAAACACTAGACCATGTAAAAACCATACACATGAAAAAACCAAGTAGGAGGGATACAACCTGACCAATCTTTCCACAAAAACCTTGTTGGATTGAGAAGTTCATCTTATTTTACTCAAAAGACACAACCCACTTTCAAGAAAAAAATCTTCAAAATCAAAAGATTAAGAAGTTGTGAGTTACTATTGTAACAACCCATTTTTTGTAAAATAAATTAAGTTGTTTAGTTTAAAATAAATAGTTTTATAAAAATGGTGATGTTTTTATAATTAAATAAATAAGGAGAAATCAATTTATTAAAATAATGGTTTGAAGGAAAATAAAAAGGATATTTGATTTATTCATTTGATAGGAAATAAAATAGTATTTGTTTATAAAATAATAAATAAATAAAAATAGAGTAAATAATAGGATGAGAGTATTCTAGCTATAAATAGAGACATGTTAGATCAGTTTTTAAACTAACGATAGTCTCTATGCTTCATCTTCCTCTCAATTTCGTTTCTCTTTCTCCTCCTCCCAAAATTCTCTCTTTTTCCCACATACACTCCAACCTGTGTCTCAGTAAAACGACGATCCCGGACGAATTAACCATTGGATCATTGAGAAACTTGAACACGAGGCTCGAAACTTATTTCGTCACAGACCCACTGTTGGGATTTTAAATATAAAGTCTCTAGTGGAAGAAATGTCCCTTGCACTGAGCTTTTCCTTTTCCCGCAGACACCCAAAACTTGTTCGAATAAAACTACAATTCTGGGCTCGTCAACCGTTGGATCATCGTGAAATTTGGACACTAGTTTTGGAATCCATTTTCACACATTCTCACCGTTGCAATTTGAGAAATAATAGTTTTGAAGAGAGAAATTAGTGTCACATGTTGACAATAAAATGGAGGCTACAATCTCTTCTCCTTCTCTCTAACGCTTGAAAACCCTAACAGAGCAAACAGAGAAAAAACTTGAGGAATCTTAGGAAACTGCTAGAGACGCCGCTATCATTAGCAGACTACACACGAGTCCGCTTAGAGGTAATGGATGAGTTTATCACAATTGGAGTTAGAATGAACATGTGTAAGAATTCTTAGGGGATCAAATTGGGGTTTATTTTGGGATGTTTATGTGAACTATTTGAGGGATTTTACTCCCCATGTTGTGAGAAACATTTTTGTATGATTTGTTTGTGTTTTAGATAAGATTTAGCATGATAAATAATTATATTGGGATCATAAAATTGTGATTGACAATGTGTATAAGTGATAAATTAAATATGAGATGAATTGTGAAATAACATGATGCTTTGATATTATAACATTGTTATTGAGATTGAGTATAAGTGCAAAGTTGAATGTGTTAATTTGTGAGATACACGTAAACATGTGATGGTGGATAAGTATGTGGTTAACACTTGATGTGACAATACTTGTGTTGTGAGCTGTGAATTATACAATAACCCAACCAGTGTTTAGCTTGAGAAAAGTGTTTATGCGCAGTGTTAAAGGGAAAATGTAGGATTCCTAGTTAGGAACCGGTGTTAAATTGTAGCACAATGTGTTGAACGTGTTTGAAACACGAGTGTGAGGCCGTGTGTATTGTATAATTCATGAGCAGTGTCTATGTGCAAAAATTGTTTTAGGGGTTGGACGAATGAACATGTGTAGGGGTCATTATAGGATCAAGTTGAGGTTTATTTTGGGATGTTTATTGTATTGTAATTCTTCATGTTTGAATATGTGAAATTGTTTGAGGGGTTTTACACTCCATGTTGTGAGAAGTATTTTTGTATAATTTGTTTGTGTTTTGGATAAGATTAGCGTGATAAATAGTTATATTGGGATCATAAAATTGTGACTGAAATATTGTATAAGTGATAAATTGAATATGTAATGAATTGTAAGATAATATGTTGCTCTGAGATTATAATATTGTTATTGAGATTGAGCATAAATGCAAAGTTGAACGTGTGTTAATATGTGAGATACATGTAAACATGTGATGGTGGATTGTCACATTATGAGATGTTAAATTATGGACATGAGATTTGGTTGTGAATAAGTATGTGGTTAACACTTGATGTGACAATACTTGTGTTGTAAGCTGTGAATTATACAATAACCCCACCAATGTTTATCTTGAGAAAAATGTTTATGCGCAATGTTAAAGGGAAAGTGTAGGATTCTTAGTTAGAAACCAATGTTAAATTGTAGCGCAATGTGTTGAACGTGTTTGAAACACGAGTGTGAGGTCGTGGGTATTGTATAATTCATGAGCAGTGTCTGCATGCAAAAATTGTTTTAGGGGTTGAACCTGAATCTAAAAGGTAAGGTCCTAACGGATTCTTGGGAGTCTAGGCCTTAGGGGTAAAGACACTTGATTTGAGTGCTCCTTTAAGCCAATGTTGATCCCATATGGTTGGAGCATTCTCGCAAAACGAGTGACTCTGATTGGTCCCCTTATGATTTTACTTAGTGAGAATGACCTGACATACCCATTATGTGGTGTGTCTTGTTATGTACTCTTATGCGTCCCAAGGTGGTTTTTCACTGACATGGTACCACATTGCATATAGGCTTGAGTCTTAATATAATTGTTGCATAACGCTTGCTAATTGTTTATTATGAAATTGATGAGTGTTATTACTTCTTGACCCAAGTGTGTGATTCACGTGTAATGTGATTGGTGATTGAAAAATGAATTTTAAATGATAAAGTGATGAAGTGACGTGAGTTGTTTTAAGTTGAGCTATATTATAAATACTTATATAATTTATTTGGATTATGTCTTTGTTTATTTATATTTTTTAGAACTGTGATAACTCACTCCATGTGTGCTATTTGTGTTTGGATCTTGTGATGATCTCAAGCCTTGTGTTCATGGGAGCAGATGACTAGGTGGATGACTTTAAAGAACCTCATGCTAGAGAATATTGAGACACAATGCTCTGATTGGATGTGACATTAGGGATGAGTTTTTGTTTTAATTGCATGATGTTATTTTATTTTATTTTACCTCACTCATTTAACAAAATTTCTTTTGTAAACTTTGACGGCCTTGCTCCGAGCCGAATATGTATTTTTATAAGTTTTATTTTGCAATATTAAAGCAAATGTGAGCCTTTTACCCTTTTGAAATGCTTTTATTTAAATTTTTTAAAAAACTTAATTAATTATGCATTTTTATTCCTTTTATTATTAGTATATATATGTGTGGGATAGACGGTGTCACAACTATAAAGCTCTTTTCTTCTCTTCTCTCATTCACTGTTGAAAGCACGAAATTTTGCTCATTCTGAGGTTAAGATGTAATTTTTGAGATGTAATGAGTATTCTTTAATGATCTCTTGATTTTTAGATTGTTTAGATGTGAACACCAGCTTGTTATTTATAGAGAAAATAGTTATAATCACCTGTAATCGATTAGATTATCCAAGTAATCGATTAAAGTGTTCATCCAACATTTGGAAAACAACTCAGGAACAATATAATCGATTAGATGACCTAAGTAATCGATTAAAGTGTTCTTGTTCACCTCTGAACAACTTGAACGAGAGAGAAGTAATCAATTAACCCACCTGGTAATCAATTAAAGCAGAGACTCCTGAAAAATCAGTCATTGTCTCAAACAACAGAGTAATCGATTAAAATACTACCGTAATCGATTAAACCGATATGAGACTAAACTTTTTAAGCTTCGGTCAACTTGTTGTAATTGATTACAACAACTCTGTAATCGATTAAAACAAAGAGTTTTTGCCTCTGAAGATATTTTTCTAACTTAGAAAATTTTCTTCACTCACACTATGATGATGCACAATGCAAAACATATATCAAATGTACAAAGATGCAATAATCAAGTTAACAACCAATACAAATGCCACTCAAAAGAGTTGGGCATATTAAAGCCAAAACTTCTTCTAAAACTTCTTCAAACTTTTGCCTTGAGCTTTAAGCTTTAGCCTTAGGTTATTCATGTTGCTTCTCCCTTATCTCTAACATGTATTAATCCCAAACTTGTTCACAACACATGTCTCATCACACCTTCTCACTAACACATTATCATTTCTCATACATCATATATATATATATATATCATACAATAGCAATCTTCCAACATTTAAAGTATATAATCATATCAAAATCAATGGTTCAAAAACACGAAAACACCAAGAGCACTCAATTTTATCAACCAATTCGCATTAGGGCATCAATTGGCTCGTCAAACAAAACAATCTCATAATTATAATCATAAAGGCAGAATTACAATACAACAAACATCCCAAAATAAACCTCAATTTGATCCTCTAAGGATCCCTACACATGTTCATTCTAACCTCAATTGCGATAAACTCATCCCTTACCTCAAGCTATTCCTCTATTTGCTTTGTTACGGTTTCCAATCATTTTCGAGAAGGAGAAGAGATTGGAGCTTCAATTTCACTGTCTCCGTGAGAGGGGCGCTTCTCTCTTTAAAGACATTGTTTTACAGATCAAAACGGTTGGAATGTGCTAAACTGAGTTCCAAAGCTGGTGTTCAAATTTTAGGATGATCTAACGGTTAACAAATCTGGGATCATAGTTTTACCAAGACAGGTTTGAGTATATGCAGGAAAAAAAGTGGGTTTTGGGAGAGGAAGAAAAGAGAACGAATCTGGGAGAAAGAGAGAGCGTACAGACATATCTCAAATGTAAAAATTGACCTAATATGTCTCTATTTATAGTTAGGGTACCATGAGTCTATTATTTACTCTATTTTTCTTTATTTTATTATTTTATAAAAATGAACTCTATTTTACTCCTTATCAAATGAATAAATAAAATATCTTTTTTATTTTCTAAAATCATATATTTATTTTATTTACCTTAAAATTGTTATTTTAATTGATAAAAATATTTCTCCTAATTTATTTATAATAACCTCTTATTTTTCCTAAAAATCTATTTATTTTTAATTAAAATCATTTTTAATTTATTTTGTGAAAAACGGGGTGTTACAGGCCACATGCCAGCCATGTTGGTGTATGCTATAAGCACATATATATTAGTCTTAAACTTTTTGTCTTTTTGATTGTTGTCTACTAGGAGCAAGGTAAATTGCGGTTCATATGTACCAATTAGGATGTACAAATTTGTACTTATTAACATGTGTGATTCGTGCTAAGAAGCATTCCTAGAAAAGAAATTCTTGCTTTGGCGTAGTTCTTAATTTAAGCTAGTTTCCTATTTTAGGAAAGAAATAATGTATCTTTAAATTTGGAAAGAAAGAGAAATATTATGTATCTCAGATTATACCCTTTGTGCTTGTGGCTACTAGACTGTGTGAATCTAATCTCCCAAGCCCACGATAGTGGAATATGATTCTGAAAGATTTCTTTCTTGCATTTTTCTATCACACCAATCTCTCTGCACACTGAGTCCATTGCAGATTGGTAATTAGAGCTTTGAAATATGTGAAATTCATTTTGTACCTTTTTTATAAATTCCCTTTTGCTCTTTCATTAAGCCATTGAACTGGCACTAACATGCTAGAAAAAGGTGCACATTACACCCAGTTAAGTTTAAGTGATTTAGTTTTCTACATCTTATGTACTAATGTACTACTATCATCATCTTCATCCAGGAATATACGTATGTTTGGTACATGATTATATTACTGGCTATCTTAGATGCCATTGTAACTTGTATCTTGCAAACTCTTTCTAGCAACTAGTTTTAGCTTTGCAAAGGAAGTTAATATTGAAATATAGTAGTATATAAATACAATGTGAGACTAGTATATGTTTATAAACACTATTTTTTCTTTATTTTGATCCAGTTCTGTCACTAGTATATGTTTATAAACATTGCTTTTTCTTTATTATGATATAATTTTGTCACTAGTAGTGTTCTTGAGCTTGGTAAGCTATTTCATCCTTCTTGCCTTACCCTTGTTCTTTCTTTTTCATCTTTCCTTCTTGCTCATACATTGAGTTGCCTTTGAAGCATTGAAACCTGAGTCATAAAGAGTGTTCATCTTGGACTAAACTTGGACATTTTGTGAGTTTCATCAAGAGGTAAGGGTGATCTCTTTAACTCTTGAACCCTATACTTGCTAAACTTCCTTGAACATGTTGTCTTGAAATTTTTGTGCTTGTTGCCTTGTTCTCAGTTTGTGTGATGAACTTTTTTCCTTGATTTTATGATGCTAAAAATGAGTTCTTTGCATGCTAAAATATAGGGTTAGCCTTAAATTTCACTTAAATCGAAGTTTCCTAGCAAAAGTTATGCATAAAACAAGTTTAAAGACCTCTTGTAGAATGAAAATCTGTCACGAATTTGGACTGAGTGTTACAATAGTATGAACTATTTTTCTTGGAGTTTTGACCTCAAAAATTGGTTTGTTAGTTTGAAAATGTAGGATAGCATATAAGATTCATGAAAATCCAATTCCCAGAACACCTAGAACACTAAAAATAAGTTAGGAGCGAAACTTTATAAATTGGAGCGGTCGACCAATTTTAGGCATCTTAACATTGAAATCCGTGGCTCTGGATACATTACCTTAGAGTTATTTATTTTTGGAATTTTTGATTTAATTATTATATGATTAATGAGATAAATTGCAAACTTTGATGACTAATGCATGTGTCAGTTACAGTGTTGAACGTCAGTTACAGTGCGAAACAGAGGATCATTCAGTGTTTTGATCAAGAATGTGAAAAATACCAAAAATAGGGGGCAAAAGGGTCTTTTCCTTGGTTTTCCTGGACCCTAGCTCGCCCAAGCTAGCCTCTCGCTCGCCTAAGCCACCAAATAACTTCAAGGTGAAGAAACCAACTCGTCTAGGCGAGCTCCAACTTGCTTGGGCGAGCTCATTGCTTCAGCACTAATTTTCAGCTCGCTTGGGCGAGCTGCCTTTGCCCCAAGAGCCCATTTTCCTATAAATAGGCATGCTAGGGAGTCTGAGGAAGGGTTCCAAGGTTCAGAAGGTGAGGAAATTGAGAGAAGAGAAAAAGAAGAGGAAACGAGGCCGATGCGTTATCGAATCGCGACCGGGATCATTCCCTACATCGTTCCTTGTTCGGTGTTCTTTGTGCGACCGTTGGTTAGTTTTGTTTTTTAGATTTGAATGTGATCTATGTACTCTTAGGGGTCCCCCTTGTTATTATGTGCACATCCATCTTCTCCATCTATCATCGATGATCTCGTTTTTCTTTGTGAAGTTCAATCTTAACCGATCATTAGTGTTGTAAAGTTGTCTTTAAAGAGATTGAAAGTTAATAAACAAAACCAAGATAAAACTAACTCATAACTAACTTCTTTTTATCAAATATCACTTGAGATCGTTTCAAGGTCCAACGCCTTAATGATTCTCTCCACTTTCCAAATTTAAAAGATCGTTTCAAGGTCCAATGCCTTAACAATTCTCTCCGCTTTTTAAAATTTAAAACATCATTTCAAGATCCAACGTCTTAAACAACTTTTTGCTCGCAGTTAAAATGAATCTTTCAAAAACATAAAAATCAATTTAACACACAAACATTCAGACTTAAAGAAATATGTAGGTCTAAATTCCTCATCACACCTGAGGATACGTAGGAGCAAGAGCATCCCCTTGTCGACCCCAAAAAGCGAAAAAGATATAAAAAAGGGAAAATAAATAATATTGAAGTCACGTTTTTTGCACACTTGAGTAAAAGGATACTGTCCCTTGTGACGGGCGCGTGGGGTGCTAATACTTTCCGCATGCGTAAACAACTCCTGAACCCTTATTTTCAAAATTCGTATACCTCCTTTTTGGTTTTTCTCACATTTTCCTCAAATAAATGTTGGTGGTGACTCCCACGCGTTTTCCTTTCTAAAAGATGCTCCTTTGGCTTTTCGCCCTCATTCTCGTTGTAGGGTAGGTTGCAACAGCATGCTTTGAAATTGTGATGATTTTTCTGTTGATACATTTTCTGAAATGTCTGTATATTCTTGTTGTTGTTGTTGTTGTTGTTGTTGTTGTTGTTGGGTCCTGTTGTCAAATAAGTGTGATAGATTGTATGTTTTAGTTTTTTCTGTTATTGTCTATTGCTTGTAGCATTTGAGGAGTAGAGGGCTCACCCTTACAACCACCAATTTCAGGGGGAGGTCATGGAGCATCCACATTGGATGTTCATGTGGATCAATAGATACCGCTACAGTTAATGGTGGAGGGAGAGGCACGCCTTTGGTTACATCTGGTGCCACTTTTTGCTGTTAGATGAGCCCTAGATACCACCGATCATCATAAAAGCACACACTACATATCACATGTGGGTCTTAGGTAGTGACTGGTTTGAGTGTAGGATTATTTTCCCTTTTCATTGTATATTTGGGGTAGGAAGATTTCTATATTCAATGTCGTGATATTTGATTGTATTAATCCTTTTGGTGATACTATGTAATATTTTGAGGGGTGGTGGATATTTTATCTTTCTTTCTAACCGTTGTAATTTCTTTGATACATCTATGTTTATATCTTAAAGGTCACGGAGGCTCAGTATGTATGATTATGCATTTTATTTCAGTTTATCATCATTTTATTTTGTGCAAGTTAATTCTTTATAAGTTATATTTTATTATAGTATTGTGTAAAGGTGGAAGAAAATGACAACAACTTTCGAAATGATTTTTAAATAAAGAACGCCTTTTGACAATATCCTTTATTCATGAGCATTTTAATTATATGCACATGCTTTAATCAAACACAAAATATGTGTGTGTGTGTGTGTACATGTTCCTTCTTTTCCCAAAAGAAAAATAAAATATATTGAGATATTTTATCAACTTAAAAATAGAAATTAAATTTAATGATAGGTATCCTATAATATTTATTATTTAAACAATTTTAAAGCTATATTTTAGAAAAAGAATTTAAGGTGTTACAATTGCTTATCATCCAACAACAACCAGCACTGAGTATAATGTCTATTACTATTGCTGAAACTACACCACCATCACCAACATCTACACCACCTATTCAGACACCACCACCACCGTCCAATCAACAAAATGACGGCCAAATCATCATTTCTTTCTCTAAACCCTAGGTTTATTTTGTTGATGACAAAAGGGAAGGGAAAGAAATTTGATGTAACAAAACATTCTTAAATCATATAAGTGTGGTTTTGGACTTTTGGTGATATATTGCGTGTTTTTTTCTCATTGTTATATATATATATATATATATATATATATATATATATATATATATATATATATATATATATATATATATATATATATATATATATATATGTCGCAACCTACCCTTTTGTGGGCGAGCGAGGCGAGGCTCACGGGTGCGTCTTCCATAGGAGGAAAATGTGCGGAGTCGCCACCAACGTTTATTGAAAGGAAAACGTTAGAAAAACCAAAGGAAACCGGTCATGAAGAATATTCCAGATTCGGGAGTTATCTTTACGTTTGAGGAAGGTATTAACACCTCTCACGTTTGTCCCAAAGGACAACAGCCTTAGATTAGAATTGTGTGAAATTATGTATCTAAACTTTTATTTCTTTTTTATTTTTGAGGTCGACAAAAGCGGGGCTCTTGCTCCTGCGTACCCTCCATCGAAGAGGAAATCAGACCTACGTAGTTCTTTCAAAAGGGGCGAATCAAGTGATTCTTTTTACTCGGAAGGGGGTCATTTAAGGCGTTGGACCTTAAAATGATCCATTTTACTTGGTGAGAAAGCTAAGGCGTTGGACCTCTAACCATCTCACGAGGTCGACAAAAGCGGGGCTTTTGCTCCTACGTATCCTCCATCGAAGAGAAAATCAGACCTACGTAGTTCTCGCAAATTGTAAAGTTACATGTTGATTTTATGCTTTTGAACGGTCCATGTTAATCGATAAAAGCAAAGAGGATCGTTTAAGGCGTTGGACCTTAAAACGGTTTTCAGTTATTTTTTTGCGGACAAAGCTTGATTTGTGAGTTGATTTTAGCCTTAGTTTCACTTTGGTTATTAGTCAATTCATTCAAGGAAACTTCCAAAGAAAAACGTCTGATTGATTTTTTTGATTATTTTATTTAAAGATATTTTGATTATTTTATTATTATTTTGCCTTTTTTGGTTTAACTGAGGTTACAGCGTGAACGATCGGTTAGATTTTGTTTTAACAGTGATTAAACGAGATTACAACGCAAATGATCGGTTGAAATTCATTTTATCATTTATTAGGTGAGAAAACGGCTTAAACGATCGGTCAAAGCTTGTTAAAAATGGAAGAAAAGAAATCGAAGGTGAACAAAATAAAGATGAAAGCCAAAAAAACAAGAAATGAATTGAAAGTATCAGATTTGGAAACTTACCCGTTGAAGAACGGAGAACGGATGAAGAACGGAGGAAAACCTTCACGGATTTGCTTACGGAAACATCTCGGAAGCATTATGGAAGCACCTCGGCTTGGATTTTTTTCACGGAAACAATTTTTTTCACCCAAAACAGCTGAAATGCATAGCCAGGGGGATCAAGGACCCTTAGAACAGCCCCCTTTTGCCTTTTTATACGAAAAAGGGGGAGGAGGTTGCCGCCCAGCTCGCCCAGGCGAGCTGCGTTGCTTCCTCCAGAAGCAATTCAGCTTTGAAAAATAGTCTGGAAGGCCCAATTCAAAATTTCAAAATTGCTATTTGCACCTCCCATTTTGATAAGTTCACCCACCTTCTTTCGTAATTTACGGAAGCCTATAGGACTTGATTTTATTCTTTTTTTTCTCTTCCTTCTCACCCATATTAAATGAAATATGCTTATTTAGGGTTATATGAATTTTATGGAAGCATTACGGGTGTCCCGGAAGCCCATTTTTTAACAAAACGGGGGAGGTGGTTGCCACCTAGCTCGCCCAGCCGAGCTAGGTTGCTTCCACCTTAAGCAAGAAATTGCCCAGAAACCGCTAGAAGGGCCCAGATTTGATAATTACTATTTGCACCCCCCTTTTTACTAAATACACCCCCCTTTGCCCCATTTTTTGCTGATTCTTTTTCCGTAACGTTACGAAACCTCACGAATTACGTAACGATACTTGTTTTCTTTCTGTAATGTCACGAAACTTTACGGATTATGCAACCATCCCCTCTTCGGCTTCTGGAATGTTACAGAACTTTACGGATTGCGCAATAATGTTTCCTTTCGACTCCCGACATGTCGCGGAACTTCACGGATTGCTTAACAATGGGTGTCAAGTTCCTTGAAGCGGTCATGCAAAGGTTGCATGCCATCAAACAATGGTCCCCGGATGAAATTAGGGTATGACAGTTGCCCCTCTTACTTACCTTTTATCGGAGATAGGAGGAAAGTAAAGATAAAACACTAATTCTGTCCGTCTTAGCCCTTTTCCGTAATTAATCTATGATGACTCCCGAAGGCCATCCTTTGCCCATCATGGGGATTTAATTGATCTCAATCACAATAGTTCCAACCCAAAACGATTTGAAATAATTGACTCCGGTCTCTCCTTCTTCTTTCTCTGCACAACACAAAACAACAAACAAACAAACAAAAATAACATATTATATACGTATACACATGTTTGGTGAAGGAACCGATTGGGAAAATAACAAAAAAAACCGTATTTTCCCCTCACCGGAGGCTCCGTACTTGATAACAGAGGATGCATGAACAGCGCTAGGCAATCAATTCATGGGACTCCGGACTTCATGATGGAGGATGCACGAACAGCGCTAGGCAATCAATTCGTGGGGCTCCAGACTCGATGGTGGAGGATGCACGAACAGCGCTAGGCAATCAATTCGTGAGGCTCCGGACTCGATGGTGGAGGATGCATGAACGACAATCAATTCATGGGGCTCCGAATAAGATTTGATGGTCGAGGATGCACGAACAGCGCTAGACAATCAATTCGTGGGACTCCGAATAAGACTTGATGGTGGAGGATGTATGAACAGCGCTAGGCAATCAATTCGTGGGGCTCTGGACTCGATGGTGGAGGATGCATGAACGACAATCAATTCATGGGGCTCCAAATAAGACTTGATGGTGGAGGATGCACGAATAACGCTAGGCAATCAATTCATGGGGCTTCGAATAAGACTTGATGGTGGAGGATGCATGAACAACGCTAGACAATCAATTCGTGGGGCTCTGGACTCGATGGTGGAGGATGCATGAATGACAATCAATTCATGGGGCTCCGAATAAGACTTGATGGTGGAGGATGCACGAACAGCGCTAGGCAATCAATTCGTGGGACTCCAGACTCAATGGTGGAGGATGCATGAATGGAAATCAATTCATGGGGCTCCGAATAAGATTTGATGGTGGAGGATGCATGAACAGCGCTAGACAATCAATTTGTGGGGCTCCAGACTCGATGGTGGAGGATGCATGAATGGCAATCAATTCATGGGGCTCCGAATAAGACTTGATGGTGGAGGATGCACGAACAGCGCTAGGCAATCAATTCGTGGGACTCCAGACTCGATGGTGGAGGATGCATGAATGGAAATCAATTCATGGGGCTCCGAATAAGATTTGATGGTGGAGGATGCACCAACAGCGCTAGGCAATTAATTCGTGGGGCTCCAGACTCGATGGTGGAGGATGCATGAATGGCAATCAATTCATGGGGCTCCAAATAAGATTTGATGGTAGAGGATGCAAAAACAGCGCTAGGCAATTAATTCGTGGGGCTCCGGACTCGATGGTGGAGGATGCATGAATGGAAATCAATTCATGGGGCTCCGAATAAGACTTGGTGGTGGAGGATGCACGGACAACGCTAGGCAATCAATTCGTGGGACTCCGGACTCGATGGTTGAGGATGCATGAATGACAATCAATTCATGGGGCTCCGAATAAGACTTGATGGTGGAGGATGCACGAACAGCGCTAGGCAATCAATTCGTGGGGCTCCGGACTCGATGGTGGAGGATGCATGAATGACAATCAATTCATGGGGCTCCGAATAAGACTTGATGGTGGAGGATGCACGAACAGCGCTAGGCAATCAATTGGTGGGGCTCCTGACTCGATGGTGGAGGATGCATGAATGACAATCAATTCATGGGGCTCCAAATAAGATTTGATTTTAGGACCGAATGGTCCACCGGGTTCCTTCACCTAAAAGGCGAACATGTTATAGCAAGGAAAAATAAATCATTAACGAGAGCACCAAATTTTTATAGAAACAATATGCTTATGCAAAAATAGTTTACCTTGTAACCGAAAATGAAGGGTAGGATGTCAACGTTTAGCTTTTAAATGAACATTCAAGGGAAACGTTGGGTCAAGCTGAAACTGGGAATAAAATCACTCATGGTGTATAAAAACTCACACAGGTAAGTGTTTTACCCTAATTCCAAACCATAGTTGTACCATGACTTTATTTTGCACATGATTTCCTATCGAACCAAAAGATTACACGTGCGATCACGGATCAATAGGATTTTCTCGAGGGTAGTGTTTTTGGAGAGGAAGCTGGGTGTTTTGGTCTTTTCCCCTTTCTTTATGTGGGTTGGGAAATCGCCAGTCAGGAGCGACCTTGAATGGCAATCCCAAAGGAAGAACCACTTCAAAATGGGTTTTCCCTTTGCCGGCGGTCATTTACCTCGCCGAAAATTTATTTGGTCTGAAGATCTTCTGTTCTCTTTCTTGGTTTCCTTTATTGATCGGGAATTATTCTGTTTTCCTCCGATCTTTTCCTTTTTACTTTCTTCCGATCTTTGATCGGGAATCCTTCCTTTCCTTTTCTTTTCTTTCTTTTCATTTCTTCCTTTTATTTCTTTTCATTTCTTTTCCCTTTTTTTTATCTTTGATTAGGAATTCGGGTTTTAGCATTCGTTATTCGCTCTCCCTTGAGGAGATTATGCTGTCCTCTTCTTCGGGGGAAAGGGTGAGGATTCTCTTCATGGGCCAAGGTTCAAAGTAGCTTAAGGTTGTGTCTCAATATGGTCTTTTCATTGTGCGTGCCCGATTTTGATATTTGGGGCAAAACAAATTCATGTGTCAGGGTGTCGGTTTCGGGTTAAACTTCCATATTATTTCCACGAGGCACGCATAACAATGATGATTTGGAAACAATGTGCAAAATTAGTCATGCATACAGCTAGGTGGGTACTCAAGCATCTAGTTTATGGCATTGTGATACTAAGGCTTGGGATTTACGCAAGTAGACCCAACGTTTCCAAATTATGTTCTTTCATTGGTTCAATGAATCCATCCATTCTTATCTTGGTTATTTTGGAAAATAAACTCTTAGCGTCAATTTCTTGTTTCCAAAAGATATGTTTGCTCTCTACGAATGATTTGTGCTTCCTATGACCATAACATGCCGACCTTCGAGGTCTTTCTTTCTCTTTCCTTTTTGTTTCATTTTTCTTATGCATGTTTGCAAAAACTATACATCCATCGCTATCTATGAGAAAAGCTTTTTCTCTGTACACCTACATTCCTATACATGAAAAACTTTTTCTGTATACACACACATTGAAAAACTCTTTCTCTCTATACCAACATGGTCTATATAAAACCTCTATTCCTTTTCAAAGATTTCTTTTTCAATATACGCTCGTTGTTTATACAAAAAAAATCCTTTATATACACTCATTGCTCATATACAAGAATTTCTTTTCACACATTGTTTATATACAAAAACTTTTTTCACACATTGTTTATATACAAAAACGTTTTTCACACATTGTTTATATACAAAAAAAAATCTTTTCTTTTCTTTATATACAGATATGACATTTTGTTCACAATGCCTCTTTCTTTTTCTATTCTTGGCGTTATCATGACGTTTGTTCGTTTTATTTTAGGATGACGTTCCTAAATGAAAACTCTACACGGTTCCGGAATTTCAACAAATATTATTGACAATAACGAAATAAGCACTAACGAAAGAATCCAAACAAATTGTATGCACAAAACAAACGACAATCGAATCAACAAAAACAAACGTTAGTCCCTCAAGTCATAGAAATAAAATAACATACAAATGGTAAATGACGGAACATAAAAATGAAAAGAATATGAATTTGGGGATCCCACGGTCATGTGGCTCCGTATGCCTCCGGACTCTTAGGTCATGGTAACAAAAGATGGGGTGGTCGACAAAAGTAGGGCTTTTGCTCCTACGTATCCTCAATTTGTGATGAGGAACTCAGACCAACGTAGTTCTTGATAACTGTGAGACTAAAATAGTCTCGGTGTTTTTTTCACTAAAATGCGAACATGCTTTAGTAAAGAAACAAAACCTCCAACTGATCAGAGCAACATATGATTTTTTGATGAAAAACAATGTATCTATTGGGGAAGGAGAGTATGCTGATGAAATTTTCTCATAACCATAAATGAGATTTTGGATGTTAGCATTTCGTTTCTAAACGACCATTTAGAGGAAACACTGGGTCCAACAAAAGTAGGAGAAAATCACTCAAAGTGTATCAATCTCACACAGGTAAGTGTTTTATCCTAATTCCGAACCATAGATATGTCATGACTTGATTTTGCAAATCATTTCCTATCAAATCAAAGATTACATGCGTGATCATGGATCAATAGGACTTTTTCTTGGGAATGGTTTTTTTTGGTGGGGAATTTGGCTTTGAGTGTTTTTGCCTTTTCCTTTTCTGTTTTTGTTTAGTGCGAGGCGAGAAAGTCGCTAGCGCACAGGATTTTGGTTGGCAATCAAAGGGAGAGGACCACTTTAGGTCGTGGTTTCCTTTCTTTTTCTTGTTTACTTGGTGACAATTTTGTATTGTTCAGATATTGTCTGGTCCAAAGACCTTTCTGCATATTTCTTCTGTTTTCTTCTGATCTTTGATCGGGAACTTTCTTTCTTTTTTTGCTTTCTCTCAATCTTTGATCGGGGAATTTTCTTTCTTTTTTGCTTTCTCCCCCTCTTTGATTGGGAATTTTCTCTTTTTGCTTTCTTCCAATTCTTTTGATCAGGAATTTTCTCCTTTTCTCTCTCTTTTTTTTTAATTTTTTTTCTGAGGGCAAGGATTGACATTCTCACCCTGGGTCAAGGTTTATGATAAGTTGGGATTTTGGCTCAAGGCTTGTAGAACGGCTGGTGATGATATATGTCAGGGTTTGGCCAGCGGTTCGGGGATAAAGGGGATGTCCCACATTATTTCCATGATACACATGCAACAATGATGATTAGGAAATTTTATGCAAAACTAGTCATGCATGCACCCATGTGGACACTCAAGCATCAAGTTTTTATGGCCATGTGACACTAGGGCTCAGGATTCATTTTCCCTATTTAAGTCAACCTAGTGTTTCCAAAATATGTTCTTTTATCAATTCATGCATTCATCCGAGTCCATTTTGGACGTTCGGGAAAATTTTCACAGCATTCACCCTTCAAGTGTATACACATTTTTTTCAAAAACTTGTTATGATCAGTGAATTTTTCAAAGAAAAGCTGGAAGTTATATCTTTTCAAAAGCATGTTGGTTTTTTAGCTGAAAGATACATTTTTTGTTCTCTTTTTGTTTTTGTTTTTGTTTTTTTTTGTTTTTTTTTGTTTTTGAGGTATTTTGCTACCTAAACATGTGTATATTTTTGTGAGGTATTTTTGCTATATACATGCATATCCAAGGTGTCTTGCTACCTAAACATATATATATATATATATATATATATATATATATATATATATATATATATATATATATATATATATATATATATATATTCTGAGGTATTTTTTGCCACATACATACATATCCAAGGTATCTTGCTACCTAAACATACTGTCATACCCTAATTTCATCCGGGGATTATTATTTGATGATATACAACCTTTGATTGGCCGCTTCGAGATACTTGGCACCCTTTGTTGCACAATATGTGAAGTCCCGAGACGTGCCGAAAATCAAAAGGAAGCAAGCTTACGCGATCCGTGAAAATCCCGTAATGTGACGGAAATCGAAAGGAGGTGTTTTTCGCAATTCGTGAGTTTTCGTAACTTCTTCGAAAGCTAAAAAAGAGTAAATACATAATCCGTAAGGATTCGTAACCTTGCGGAAGGAAAGTAAGTATCGTTACGAAATTCGTAAAGTTTCGTAACGTTACGGAAAAAGAATTACCAAAAAAGGTAAAGGGGAGTGCATTTAGTAAAAAGGGGGGGGTACAAATAGCAATCAGGCCCACTTGGGCCTTCCAGATTCTTCCTCCAGAAGGCTGTTGCTTCTGGAGGAAGCAACCTTGCTCGCCTGGGCGAGCTGGGTGGCAAGTTCCTCCCCTATTTTACTATAAATAGGGGGAGGAGTGAAGGGAGAAGGGGTTCAGCCTTCTTAGCACTTCTTATTCTCTCGAAATTGCTGAGGAAAATTATTTCCGTGAAGAAAATCCAAGCCGAGGCGCTTCTGTAACGTTTCCGTGAGTAATTACGCGAAGATTCTCGACCGTTCTTCAACATTCATCGTTCGTTCTTCGTTTTCTTCAGTCTTCAACGGGTAAGTACCTCAAACCGAGCTTTTTAATTCATTCTATGTACCCGTGGTGATCCACATTTTGTTTCATGTATTTTTATTCTCATTTTCATTTGCTTTCTATACCCCCTTTTGACGTGCTTCAGTCATTTATTTAAGTCATTTCTCGCCTAATCTAAAAATAAAATAAATTTCCACCGATTATTTGAATTGTATCATCCGTTAATTTCTGTTAAAATGAATTCCGACCGTTCGGTCGTGCCGTAACCACGTTGGAAATAAAAAAAGAGGTAAAATAATAATATAATAATCAAAAAATACCTTTTAGTAAAATAAAGCGAAAAATCAATCAGACGCCTTCTCTTTGGGATTTCTCATTCTTAATTGAATTGACTAATAACTAAAGTGAAACTAAGGCTAAAATCAACTCGCCTAGTCAAGCTCGTCCATAAAAAATAGGGTTTTGAAAGTTTATCATTTCAGTTTCTTACCAAGTAAAATGGATCATTTTTAAGGTCCAACGCCTTAAAATGATCACCCTTCAAGTAAAAAGAATCACTTGATTCACGCATAAGGAAGAACTACATAGGTCTAATTTCCTCTTCGATGGAGGGTACGTAGGAGCAAAAGCCCCGCTTTTGTCGACCTCAAAAAACAAAAAGAAATAAAAGTTAAGGTAACACAATTTCCACAATTCTAAAAAATAGGCTGTTGTCCTTTGAGACAAACGTGAGAGGTGCTAATACCTTCCTCAAACGTAAATACAACTCCCGAAATTAGAATTTTCATTTTGACCGGTTTCCTTCAGTTTTTCCGACGTTTTCCACAAATAAACGTTGGTGGCGACTTCGCGCATCTTTCCTCCTTTGGAAAGCGCACCCGTGAGCCTCGCCTTCGCTCGCCCACAAAAGGGCACGTTGCGACACATACATATATATATTTTGTGTGGTATTTTTGCTATATACATGCATATCCAAGGTATCTTGCTACCTAAACATACATATATATATTTTGTGAGGTATGACTACCTTTTGAGCTTGTGCTTGTTTTATTTAAATTCCTAGGATCATGAACAACTAGGTGTGTCCTACTATGACTGGAGAAACAAAGGTGATCAAATAACAAGCAGAGATTTAAAAGGTACTAGGTTGCCTCCTAGTAGCGCTTCTTTAACGTCTTGAGTTGGACGCATGATGACTTGTCGGTCATGGACCTAGTACCTTGCTTTCCTTTGGCTTTGGACTTGGTCGCCTGCTGGTTGGCCACGGGTTGTAGGCAACACTCTAACCTTTTTGTGGATGAGCTGAGGTGAACTCTAGAGGTGGTGGCAGTGCGTTTGTTGCCCGCTGCCGACCATCCCTTGGCTGCTGTGGTGTCTCGCCCTGCGCCTGCCTGGGGGCGCAGTACTTCTTGATGAAAGCCCGGTTAATAGGGGGCCTGATGAACTTGCTTGGGGCGATGGGCACTCCGTAGAACTAACAGAGGCCTGTAATCAGAACTGGAAACCCTAGGACCCTGTAGGACTTCTTCGGGTCCACTGGGTGTCTTGCGGGCGCAATCCCTGCAAACAATAGATGACATCAGAAATCAGTTGAGCGATGTGCATACTTACCTATGTCATGATGGCATGACCTTGCTGGGGGGGACGGGTACCCTGTAGGACTAACAGAGGCCCGTAACCAGAGCTAGAAACCCTAGGGCCCTGTTAGGCTCCTCCGAGTCCACTGGGTGTCTTGTGGGCGCGATCCCTACAAATAATAGATGACATCAGAAACCAGTTGAGAGAAGTGCATACTTACCTATGTCGGAACGGCACAGACCAACTGATATTTCCGCAGGGGGAGATCAGCATTGCGGTCGTCAGGTGGAATGTTGCCAAGTAGCAACGTCATCCATATATGTGTAAGAGTGGTCATGTTGGTGCGCATGACCCGCACTCGTCTTTTTGCAGCGGCACGGGTGAAATCTTTCCCCGGTATACATAGTAGCTGTGTGATAGCCTTCCTCTCTGGTTATGCTCGCACAGTTGGTCGCCCTTCAATATCAGGGGGTGGCCCAGGAACTGATAAAAGGAAACTACTGGCCCCATAACCGGGAACGCAAGTCTCGGTTAAGCATTTAAGGGTAGAGGACCTTAAATTCTCTTAAGGTGCAGATGTGGAGCCCTCTGAAAGTGAGGATGCGTAGCCCTCTAAAGGCGAGGACGTGCAACCCTCTGAAGGTGAGGGCATGCAGCTCTCTGAAGGCGAGGGCGTGTAGCCCTCTGAAGGCGAAGGCGTGCAGCCCTCTGAAGGCGAGGGCGTGCAGCCCTCCGAAGACGAGGACGTGCAGTCCTCTGAAGACGAGGGCGTGCAGCCCTTTGATGGCGAGGACATGTAGTCCTCTGAAGGTGAGGGCGTGCAGCCCTCTGAAGGTGAGGACATGTAGTCCTCTGAAGGCGAGGACGTGTAGCCCTCTAAAGGCGAGGGCATGCAGCCCTCTAAAGGTGAGGACGTGTAGTCCTCTGAAGGTGAAGACGTGTAGTCCTCTGAAAGTGAGGACATGCAGTCCTCTGAAGGTGAGGACGTGTAGTCCTCTAAAGGCGAGGGCGTGTACCCAAGGGTCTACCCTTATGAGAAAGCAAGAGATTGACTCATCGAGAGGGCCGATCATCCCAAATTCAAAAGATTGGACATTAGATGTAGGAAACCTATGCAGTTAACATGATTTTTAGGGATGCATGCAACCTTTGTCGTGAAATTTGGTAAATGCGGACCTCATATGAAACAATGCAATGCAATGGAAAGTTGTAAAATGTTCATGACATTCTTTCCCTATTTTGTGATTTTGATTTTGATTTAATTTATTATTTTTTTTTTGGAAAACACAGATTGACTGTCCTTTTGAAAGAGACAATAATTCATGCAACCTTATCCTATCTTTGCAAATCTCTCCGGGAACTCCCTCTGAGTGTTTGTTCTATTTGATTTAGTCACTTGACCATTTTGGAGTGACGGCAATGGAGCCGTTTGACGTTTAATCAATCCATTGAAATTCCAGGGTTTGTCCCCCTTTTTTTTTGTTTAAAAACATCGACGGGTGAGAACTTTTGATCTGCCCCTATGTTCACTTGAGGCTCATGCACGATGCCCCTCATTGCCCCAGTGTAAGGCTTTGAGGTACCAATTGTTATCTTTCGTCATGACCTTGTAGCTGGGAACCTATTGGGTGAGAACTTCTAATCTGCCCCTAGGTTCACTTGAGGTTTTTGCATGGTGCCTTTCATTGCCCCAGTGTAGGGCTTTGAGGTATCCATTTTTATCTTTCATCATGACCTTGTAGCTGGGAACCCATTGGGTGAGAACTTCTAATTTGCCCTTAGGTTCGCTTGAGGTTTATGCATGGTGCCTTTCATTGCGCCAGTGTAGGGCTCTAAGGTATCCATTGTTGTTTTGTTTTCACAACCTTGTAGCAAGGGAGAATGAAAGAAGCGGTTGATTCTTGCAAAAAGAATTTTCCAAGGACGAGAAATAGATGAAGGATTTTTTTTCAGTTGATGGATTAAGTCAAATGACTCCTATTCTTGATAACTCACTTCTCTCTAAAAAAAGACAAACTTTCCATAATGATAAAATGAGGTCACATGAACGTCTATATTTTTACTTGAAAACACAGCCAATCAATTTTTTGTCTTTTATTTTGAACTTTTTTTTTTTTTGCTTTTACTCGTCGTTTTACGGCACCCCCACCAAATGTGTAGCACGAGTAATTTCTGACTAAACGGTCTTGGAAGTCCAAACTCAGGAGCACAGGTCGCTTGGGCAAACAGACCAATGTCTTGCACCCACATTCCGGTGAAAGTTGAATAAGCAAAGATGCGTTTGTGAGAGGATGAGGGACAAAGATATCAGATTTATCCATTTTATTTAGCATTGTAACTGTGGTTTACAATAATGGTATAAACTTGAAAATCCTGATGAGTCATTAGAGACATCTAACAACAGCTTTCAAAATTGCCCCATGTGTGGCATCTCTTGTCAATGTCAGGATTTACACGCGATTCTCCTCAAATTTCAGCCAGCCCACATCAATTAGACCTTGCACCTTACGCTTCAGGGCCCTACAATGCTCAATGGAACACGCCGGGGCTTCTCCATGACAAGCACACATTGCGTTCGAGTCGTATTCTCGGAGAAATGGAGGTTGATGAACCTTGGCTGGGGTTATGGCTACCATTGAATTATCAAGTAGATATGGGAGCAAGTCAGCATAGGACACCGAAATTGGGGTGAATTCTTTAGGCTTTTTCACTGCAAAATTGATTTCTTGGTTGGTGTTTTGGTTTGTGCTAAAGGTGGTGTTCGTCATTGGAAGTGCGGTAGACAGGTTTTGTGGTTGATTTAGGGATGGCCTTTGTGGATAACTGGGTGGTGGGTAAGGAGAAGGTTTGTTATTTGTTGAGTAATGACATTGTTGGGTCGGTGGGAAACTTGGTTGTATAGGAATGGCAGTCACAGCATGGGTTTCTCCCTCATTCTCACCCTCTTCACTTGCCCCAGTTTTTTTTTGCATTTATCAAAGCATGATGATCAGATTTGCCTCTTTTTAGACCCACTTCGATCATTTCGCCAGCGAAGACCAGATCTGCAAAGCTTGAAGGTGTGTAACCCACCATTTTCCATAATAGAACACTAGTAATATGTCTACTATCATTGTTATTACTTCTTTCTTCGTCATTAAGGGAAACACTTGGGCTGCCAGATCCCTCCACCTTTGGGCGTATTCTTTAAAAGATCCGTGCCCCCTTTTTGCACATGTTCTGTAGTTGCATCCTATCCGAAGACATTATACTGACACTGCCTAACGAAGGCAACCATTAGGTCCTTCCAAGAATGGACTCGGGAAGGTTCCAAGTTAGTGTACCAGGTAACAGCTACCCCAGTAAGACTTTCTTGGAAGGAATGTATCAGCAATTCCTCATCTTTTGCGTATGCCCCCATCTTCCGACAATACATCTTTAGATGGTTCTTGGGGCAAGTAGTCCCCTTGTACTTGTCAAAGTCCAGCACCTTGAACTTGGGAGGGGTGATGATATTGGGTACTAGGAACAACTCTTCTAGGTTAGCAAAGGCATAATCTTTACCTCCTTCAATGGCCCTGAGCCTTTCCTCTAGATGATCCAACTTTCCCATTTCCGCCATAGCATGAGGGTTTTTAATCGTTGTGGAATGTGAGGGGTGTGGTTGTGGGTGATACTGAGGGCCCTCCAAAGTGTTTTGCAGGGGTATATCACCAACTGCTTGCCCTTCAGTGGCATATCCGAGGCAAGGCTCGAAGTCGGCTAGATTGTGGTGGGGCATTTTATGTGCCTCCCCCATGGGTCAAGAGACATGTGCATGATCAGATTGAGGTTGTTGGCTCTCAATGAGTATAGGAGTGGAGTTATTGATATTCTCATTGGGAGTGTACACCACATTGGCTCGTGTAAGTTGGGAGGCAAGCCATATGGCGGGAAGGCGTGCTCGTTTTGAATTTGCACATCATGGGGCCATTCGTACTTCCCAAATCTTTGCCTACCATAGCTAAGGTTGGATGATTCATTTGGTTGAGGCCAGATGGGGGCATCGGGTTCACCTTAGCAACAGCCTTGGTAGCGGCAACTGCAACCGCATTGGCTTCCATTATCTTCTTCATGCTCATCATGGCCTCCATCATTGTGGCCATTTGCTCTTTCATGGCCTCCATGTTGGCCTTCATCTGCTCTTGCACCTCCTCTACTTCACCCATTACTCTAGCTCTAGCATGGGTTCGGTAAGGGCGCCGTAAAGCGTGTTCTTTTCTTTTTTTTATAACAATGATTAAGTTCTTTTTTTTTTCAAGGAAAGAATGCAACGAGCAATGCAACCAATGAAAAGCATGGATGTATGCAAATGATGCACAGCTGAAGTATTGCGAATTTTTACGCAGGACATGGGATTGAATCAATTTTGATTTTCAACATGGTCCGTGACACCTTTGTCAAGGTGAAACTGGAAGTAACAAGGACATCAACAGTCCTAAATATGTTTGGCAGTAGACGAAGCAGCGATGTAACCCGATCCCCCAATTTCGGTTGATGGTTACTTCCATGCTTCAACTTGACTTGATGAACCTTTTCGTAAAAGCATGAGCTTGGTTCAAACCCATAATCCAAAGAATGACAATTTGATCGCCAATACTTCGACAACATTTCATAGAGATGAAAGACTCGGGAATACGTATGCTATGCATGGAAAGTGTAATTATGAGATTTGAGATGCCCGAAGAAACATCATTTCCTAGTTAACCACGTATTAGGTACCTTGCTCAATCATTTTGTTTTGTTGTTTGTGTTTTTTATTTATTTTAGAAATGGGTTTATGATCCCAACATGGTTGACTCATGGTACCTAACACATGCAACTAAGAATGCATCATGAATTTTCATGCTTCCTTTTTTTGTTTTTGTTTTGTAGAGGAAAACACAAGGATCATGTATGAGCAAACATGAAAACAAAAGGTATGTAGTTTGTAGAACAAAAAGTATGTTGAACGCATATGCATGATGATCCAATGACTCATGCAAAATGTGAGGCTGGAATATGGTAACGGACAAATGCAGGAACGATATGTTCATTATGATGCCATGAAGAGATGTTTATGCGATGCATGATATGAATGCATTTACGGACACGAGAGACCGAAAAATCATATCTTCTTACTTGCGCATTTGGGGGCGAAGTGCCCTATGTGTACAATTAAGAAGGTGATATGGACCTTCCGGCTTCCCGTGACAAAAGACGAGACCAACATACAATGCATGTGTGACAACATGATGCAGACGCACAAAAGCATAACACGAGGATGCACATAGTACGACAATATCCACAAATAATTACAAGCAAAGGCATACATGACATTTAGGACTACAAGCATGGCAGTGTTTAAAATGGCATGCAACGTGTTTGCTCCGTGCCCCTATTTGGGGACCTATAGGATAATATCTAGGGGTCTCTAATAACTACCCCAAACGATCCATATCTCACATGGCTGTTTTCTAGAGGTATCATCACTCAAGATAATAATATTGCGGTGGTATGGAATACCAGCGACAACACATTATAAAGAGAGAAAGCTCTAGACGAGGTTTCACTATTATCAAGCAAGTCGGAGACCTAGCATGACCATAGATTCATCTCCACTCCTTAGATTTCCATGAACCCGGGTATAGGGCCCCTTTTTACTCAAACCCGTGGGTGCTTAGAATGCGGTGCAAAAATGTCGAAAATACAGCATTTATTATTTTTACACAGTTCAAGAAAAAATGCACACACAAAGTTTCATAATTCCACACTTTCCTAAAATAGGCCTAACTCACAAAAACAATCCCCAGTGGAGTCGCCAACTATTGCAACCTACCATTTTGCGGGCGAGCGAGGCGAGACTCACGGGTGCATCTTCCATAGGAGGAAAATGCGCGGAGTCACCATCAACGTTTATTGAAAGGAAAACGTTAGAAAAACCAAAGGAAACCGGTCATGAAGAATATTCTAGATTTGGGAGTTATCTTTACGTTTGAGGAAGGTATTAGCACCTTTCACTTTTGTCCCAAAGGACAACAACCTTAGATTAGAATTGTGTGAAATTATGTATCTAAACTTTTGTTTCTTTTTTATTTTTGAGGTCAACAAAAGCGGGGCTCTTGCTCCTACGTTCCCTCCATCGAAGAGGAAATCAAACCTACGTAGTTCTTTCAAAAGGGGCGAATCAAGTGATTCTTTTTACTCGGAAGGGGGTCATTTAAGGCCTTGGACCTTAAAATGATCCATTTTACTTGGTGAGAAAGCTAAGGCGTTGGACCTCTAACCATCTCACGAGGTCGACAAAAGCGGGGCTTTTGCTCCTACGTATCCTCCATCGAAGAGGAAATCATACCTACGTAGTTCTCGCAAATTGTAAAGTTACATGTTGATTTTATGCTTTTGAACGGTCCATGTTAACCGATAAAAGCAAAGAGGATCATTTAAGGCGTTGGACCTTAAAACAGTTTTCAGTGATTTTTTGCGGACAAAGCTTGATTTGTGAGTTGATTTTAGCCTTAGTTTCACTTTGGTTATTAGTCAATTCATTCAAGGAAACTTCCAAAGAAAAACGTTCGATCGATTTTTTTGATTATTTTATTTAAAGATATTTTGATTATTTTATTATTATTTTGCCTTTTTTGGTTTAACCGAGGTTACAGCGTGAACGATCAGTTAGGTTTTTATAACAGTGATTAAATGAGATTTAAACACAAATGATCGGTTGAAATTCATTTTATCATTTATTAGGCGAGAAAACGGCTTAAACGATTGGTCAAAGCTCATTAAAAATGGAAGAAAACAAACCGAAAGTGAACGAAATAAAGATGAAAGCTAAAAAAACAAGAAATGAATTGAAAGTCTCAGATTTGAAAACTTACTCATTGAAGAATAGAGAACGGATGAAGAATGGAGGAAAACCTTGACGGATTTGCTTACGGAAACATCTTGGAAGCGTTACGGAAGCACCTCAGCTTGGATTTTTTTCACGGAAACAATTTTTTTCACCCAAAACAGCTGAAATGCATAGCCAGGGGGATCAGGGACCCTTAGAACAACCCCCTTTTGCCTTTTTATAGGAAAAAGGGGGAGGAGGTTGCTGCCCAGCGCTCCCAGGCCAGAAGCAACCCAGCTCCGAAAAACAGTCTGGAAGGCCCAGTTCAAAATTTCAAAATTGCTATTTGTGCCCCCATTTTGATAAGTTCACCCCCCTTCTTTCATAATTTATGGAAAATTTACGGAAGCATATAGGACTTGATTTTCTTCTTTTTTCTCTTCCTTCTCACCCATATTAAATGAAATATGCTTATTTAGGGTTATGGGAATTTTACGGAAGCATTACGGGTGTCCCGGAAGCCCCAGAAGCCCATTTTTTAACAAAACGGAGGAGGTGGTTGCCACCTAGCTCGCCCAGGCGAGCTAGGTTGCTTCCACCTTAAGCAAGAAATTGCCCAGAAACCTCTAGAATGGCCCAGATTTGAAAATTACTATTTGCACCCCCCCTTTTAACTAAATACACCCCCTTTGCCCTTTTTTGCTGATTCTTTTTCCGTAACGTTATGGAACCTCACAAATTACGTAACGATACTTGTTTTCTTTCCGTAATGTCTCGAAACTTTACGGATTACGCAACCATCCCCTCTTCAGCTTCTGGAATGTTATGAAACTTCACGGATTGCGCAATAATGTTTCCTTTCGACTCCCGACATGTCGTGGAACTTCACGGATTGCTTAACGATGGGTGTCAAGTTCCTCGAAGCGGTCAAGCAAAGGTTGCATGCCATCAAACAATGGTCCCCGGACAAAATTAGGGTGTGACAATATATATATATATATATATATATATATATGCTCTAATATTGTTTTTATACTAATACATAATCCATAGTCATTCATTATCTCACATCTTATCTTGATTATGTTTTATCTTTGATCAAAATTTATATGATTTGTCATCATAAAAAAGGGGGACTTTGTTAAGTCTGGAAGGTCCAATGTTATAACTGGATGATTCATCCTTACCCTTGATTTTATAAATGATTGATGAATTGATAAGTTATTCTGAACTGAACAAGACATACTACATATCAACACACTTGGTATTATTTCTTACTCTACAACTCTTATGAGTGCGCATCTAATCTCAAAGTGGAAATTGTCTTATTAAAGAATAATTTCCAAGATCCAACGCGTTGTTATAAACAATGGTCCACTAAAAATCAGTGTCTGAACAATGTGTTGTTTCTACTTGAGTCCAATGGACTTAATCACTTACACTATCTCTTTTATATCAAGTATAAGTGACATCCAATATTAGTATTCATATCAATGTTAGTGTCAAAAAGGGAAGTGCACAAACCTAACTCATGAAATTTCATTTTGCCTCTCTTATGTTTGAACTACTAATATTTGAATTTAAGGTAATGATCAAATAGAAAGGAATAGAAAGAATTAACAAGAATATTCCTCATGGGTTTCTTTTTCTAAAGCGAGGAGTCACATGCATCTGTCAGTGCTATACTTTATCTCTCTCCAACTAAAGCGTCACACGTTGCACTACGCCCAAATGTGAGAAAATGGTCACATCAAGAAAGCAAGTGTAGATCCCATGACGGATACTTTTTTAAAGTCTATAAATAGAGACTCAAGCTCTGCTAAAGAAGAGAACAAGAAATACGAAGTGAAGTAAGAGAGAATTTTGAAAGTGATTTTTATTCAAGTTATTGGATGATACACTCTACGCTTAAATAGTTCAATCCTTTGCTTAACAAAGTTACTTTTTTTTTTACTTTCTTGATTAAGGTTATCAAGGGTTATTACAGATTTGATAGGGTTTCAACTTCTTATCTTTCTCTTGTAGGGTTCAAGCAAAGAGTAAGGTATTATGGAGTTGCTTGTGCATAGTGTTTGTAATTGATTCGCTATAAGTGAAAGTTCTAAAGCTTCCTAGAACAGCTGGACATAGGTCCTTCTGGAACTGAACCAGTATAAGCCTTGTCTTGTTATTCAATCTTGGTAATGGAATTGACGTGAAAGGGTCATATGACTCCACTTTCTAAGATTTTTGGATATATTGGTTTTAAGTGTTGTTGATCTTGCTTCAACATATCATTTTTTAAAACCTTGATTTGTGAAGGGGTACTGAATTCAATTGAATTAAGAAATAACGTGGTAAAGTTAGCGAAAGAATCTATTCAGCCCTCCTTCTAGATTCTCAACTAACCCAAAATTGGTATCAGAGCTAAGTTCTTGAAAATTAATCAAGATTTTATCAAATTTTTTTGATATGGTTGGGAATCAATTACCATTTGCGAAAGGTGCATCCATCAACAGACCTCCATTGGTCTATGGCATGAACTATTCCTTTTGGAAAGTTTGGATGAAAATCTTTATGGAATATGTTAATAGAGGCATTTGGAATCCGGTGGTAAATGGTTACACAATTCCTGCCCAAGTTGAAGGCAAAACTATAGAAAAACCTTTTGAATCATGGTCTGTAGATGAAATTAGAAGAGCTAAATATAATTCTAAAGCTATCAATATCATTTTCTCGTCCTTGAATTGTGATGAAATTTCCAGGGTGTCAACATGTACTACGACAAAGGAAATGTGAGATCTAATACAACTGACTCTTAAAGGTACTTTAGTAGTTAGAATAGCAAAGAAGAATTTTCTCATTCAAGAATATGAGACTTTCCGGATGCAACAAGGATAAACAATTGGAGATGTTCAAAAGAGGTTCACTCATATCGTGAATCATCTTAAGGGCCTTGGAAAAGTGTTTGTGGAAGAAGAACTGAATATAACGATATTGAAATCTCTCAATAGAACATGGCAACCAAAGGTCACAACAATTTTTTAGTCCAAAGATCTTACCTCCATTACACATGTTGAGTTGTTTGGAATATTAAGAGAATATGAAATGGACATGACTAGAATGGCATAAAAGGGAGCTAAAGAGGTGAAAAGTATAGGCTTAGCACTTAAAACCTCCATACCATTTAGTGATGAGAGTGATGAAGAAAGTGCAGAAGGTTGTGAGAGTAAGAACCTAACATTGATTAAGAAGTTTATGAAGAACAAAAATCCCAAAGGAATATCCTTTCAACACAAGAAGGAGTTTAAGAAGAATGACTCAAACTCCTCTAATTTTACTTGTTTCGAGTGTAGCAAATTGGGCCACATAAAATATGAATGCTCCATTTTCCTAAAGAAACAACAAGGAAGAAAAAAGAAGGAAAAAAATCATAGTAAAAAGAAGAGAGCTTACATAGCATGGGATGAGAATGCTTCTAGTACTTCAAGTGATTCAAGCAATTAAGAGGAAACAAATATTTGTCTCATGGCAGATGGTGAAGTTGAAAGCATGGTAAGTATTTCCGATTCTGAAACTGATCTTGATGAAAATTATGATCAACTTTTACATGCCTTCAGTGAGATGCATGAAGAGGCTCAAAAATTATCTCAAGCCAACAACTCCCTTAAAGGGAAGCTGAGATGACATGTGGATAAGATAGTCAATTGTCAAAAAGAGTATTCTAGTTTGAAATTGAAAAATGAAGAACTTGAAAAATCACTAGAAAACTCTTGCAATAACAAAATTATTCCCACATCTTTCCCTTCTAAATGTGAAATGTGCAAGGATCTTAAATTAGAAAATGAGTATTTGCTAAAAACCTTGTCCAAATTCATAATGGGAAGAGACAATCTAAATGCACTTCGTGAACAACACAAGTGTTTGTTTAGAAAGGTGATATGGAGTTCCTAATGCGAAGTATAAATAGATTTAAAAGGCTTTGAAAAAAATTTCAACTTTGTCAAAGCATCTAGCACTCCTTTTATAACATGTCACTATTGCATGCATAAAGGTCATACATCTAAAAATTGTGTGATTAGGAGTATAGAGTTCCTAATGGGAGTATAGATGGATTCCCAAAGGAATAACTAATGTTACTAACCAAAAAAGGCCCAAAATCACTTAGGTACCACCCAATACCCTCTAAATTGTTTTGTAGGTATGCCTTAAAGCCAAGGAGCTTATGTGGTGTTTGGACAATGGTTGTTCAAGGCATATGAAGGGAGAAAAGAGCAAATTTGTCTCATTGAAAGTAAAAGAGGAAGGATATGTAACCTATGGGGACAACAACAAAGGCAAAATTCTTGGTATAGGTAACGTTGGAAACTCATTAACTACCTTGATACAAAATGTTTTGTTTGTGGATGGATTAAATCATAACCTTCTAAGCATTAGCCAATTGTGTAACAAAGGTTATAAAATTGCTTTTAATAAAGATTATTGCACTATTTCTAATCCAATCACCAATCAAATTAAGTTTGTTGGCAACCATATAGGTAACAACTACATGCTATATTGATTGTGTTTCATCATCACATTTGACATGTTTAACTAGTAATGATGATGTTTCTTGGCTATGGCATAGAAGGGTAGCTTACATTCATGTGAACCACTTAAACAAACTCATCTCTAAAGAGCTAGTTAAGGGACTTCCTAAGTTTAAGTTTATGAAGGATGGATTGTGTGATTAATGTCAAAAAGGCAAGCAATCTAGAGTTTCTTTTAAATCTAAAAATATGATTTTAACCTTTAGACCGCTTGAACTATTACATCTAGACTTGTTTGATCCTTCTAGAACAATGAGCATAGGAGAAAAATATTTTGCCTTAACTATTGTGGATGAATATTCTTGATTTACATAGACTTTGTCTTTATCCTTAAAAAATAATGATTTCAAAGCTTTCGTAAACTAGCCAAATTGATTCAAAATGAAAAGGATTTGAAAATCAATGCTTTGAGAAGTGATTTTGGGGGTGAATTCAAAAATGAGGATTTTAAAAATTTTTGTGAAGAGTATGGTATTAATCATAATTTTTCAGCTCCAAGAACTCCTCAACACAATTGAGTTGTGGAGAGGAAAAATAGATCCCTTGAGGAATTTGAAAGAACCGTGTTAAATGAAAACCATCAACCTAAATATTTTTGGGTGGATGCGATAAGTATAGCTTGTTATGTTCTCAATAGAGTGATTATAAGACCAATTTTGAAATTGACACACTGAGATTTACAAAGGAAGAAAACCATACATATCACATCTAAAGGTATTTGGTTGTAAATGTTTTGTTTTAAAGAATGAAAAAGAATCATTTGACAAGTTTAATGTGAAAGCCGATAAAGGTTTATTTATAGGATATTCATCTACTAGCAAGGCATATATAGATTTCAATAAACATTCATTAAAAGATTAAAGAATCTTTCCATGTTGTATTTGATGAATCTAACCCCCAAAAGGAAGGAAAATTGTTTGTTTTTACGATGATGTAGGGAGCCCAAGGGAAGATTCTCAAAGGAGTGAAGAGGTGATGAGCAATAACCCTCAAGAAGGACCCTCATCAAAACATAACTTTATTCCCAAGGAATGGAGAACACCAAGGGATTTCTCTATGGAAAACATCATTGGATACATAGAAAAGGGAGTAACTACTAGACATTCTTTGAACTTGTTTTGTGAGCATACTACTTTTGTGTCTCAAGTAGAACCTGTCTATAGAAGAGACACTCAAAGATGAGCTTTGGATTATGTCTATGCATGATGAGTTAAATCAATTTAAAAGGAATGATGTATGGGAATTCATACCTTATTCTAAAAACATGAACATCATTGGCACCAAATTAGTGTTTAAAAATAAATAGGATGAACATGGTTTGATCACTAGGAATAAAATGAGGCTAGTAGCCAAGGGCTATAACTAACAAGAGGGTATAGACTTTGGTGAAACCTATGCACTGGTAAGATTGTTACTTTCTTATGCTTGTGTTATGGATTTCAAGTTATACGAAATGGATGTCAAAAGTGCTTTCCTGGATACATTGAAGAGAAAGTTTATGTTTCCCAACCTCCAGGGTTTGAGGATCATAAAAAATCCAAATTATGTATACAAGTTTAAGATAGCTTTTTATGGACTTAAACAAGCACCAGGGAAATGGTATGGGAGATTGAGCAACTTCCTCCTTGAAAAAAAGTTTGAGAGGTAAAGTTGATAAAATGCTTTTCATAAAAAATTCCTCTCATAACATTTTAATTATGCAAGTTTATGTGGATGACATTATTTTTGGTTCCACTAACAAATCTCTTTGTGAAGATTTTGTGCACAAGATGCAGGAGGAGTTTGAAATGTCAATGATGGGGGAGCTAAATTACTTCCTTGGTCTCCAACTAAAGTAATTAGATCATGAAACTTTTCTCCATCAAACAAGTATTGCAAGGTGTGAATGTATGAATACTTGATTTTGATGATGCCAAAGGAGAATCAAACAAGGTTGCTTCAAAGGATAAGCATTGCTTCAAGATTAATACAAGGTTGCTTTAACAAACAAAGCCTTGCTTCAAGATTAACTCAAGATCAAGCCTTGCCTTAAAACAAAGTGTTTCCAGGAACATCCAAGGCTTTGGTAATCGATTACTAGGCAGTGTAATTGATTACCAGAAGACAATTTTGAAAAATAGCTGTAAAAAGGGTTTTGAATTTGAATTTTGAACCTGTAATCGATTACCATATGTTTGTAATCGATTACCAGCAATGGAACTCTTAAAATTCAAATTCAAAAGTCATGACCCTACAAAATATAACTATGTAATTGATTGCCAGAAACCTGTAATCGATTACCCGTGAAAAAATTTAGAAAAAGCTTTTTGAAAAGACACATCTCTTCGAACCATTTTGAAAAGGCACGAAGGGCCTATATATGTGTGTCTGATTTCAAAAAGAAAGAGATATTCCAAGAGAACTTCATTGGCAAATGCTCTCTCAACAACTCTTGGGCAAAAACTTGCAAATCTATTGATAGTTCATCCAGGAACTTCAAATTGTATTATCCACTCTAAAGGAGAGAAATCTTTTTGTTCTTCTCAGAAAGTCAATTGTAATCAAGAGACTGTTATCTCTTGAATTGTGAGTTTCCTGAACACAAGGGAAAGAGATTCCTTGGTTGTTCAGAAGTTGTAAAAAGGATATTTACAAAGATAGTGGAAAATCTCAAGTGGTCGAACCAGTATAAATCGAGTTTGCATTTCTCTCTTCCCTAATCTCATTTATGTTATTGCAATCAATTTTGTCTTGCATGTTTTAAAGAACATTGTGAAATTGATTGCTACTTCTTCTTCTGCATTCTGAGTCTATCATTTAGAAGGGGGTTAAAAGTTTGTTAGTGGAAAATTTTTGAAACTTAATTCATCCCCCTCTTAAGTTATTGAGGCCACATGTCCAACACAATGAACTTTTTAAAAAGTTTGAGATGGACAAAACCAAGGAGGTAGCAACTCTTATGGCTACAAATTGCTACCTTAATGCTAATAAAAAAGGAAAATCCATTGATCAAACAAGGTATCAAGGTATCACTGATTCCCTACTTTACTTGACTGCTAGTAGACCAAACATTATATTTAGTGTTTGCATGTGTACATGCTACCAATCTATTCCTACAGAGTCTCAGTTCTCAACTATTAAGAGGATCATCAAATCACATTAGATGTTAAGCTATGGTACCCTAAGGGTGTTGAGATCTCTCTTGTGGGATACTCAGATAAAGACTTTGCAGGATGCAAGTATGATAGGAAGAGCACTAGTGGTACTTGCCACTTGATAGGGAATGACCTAGTTTCTTGGAATGGTAAGAAGCAAGCTTGTGTTTCCTTGAATACATAGTTGCAAGAAGTTTTTATGCACAAATATTGTGGCTTAAACAACAACTTTCAGATTTTGGTTTGCATTTAGAGCATATTTCCTTAAGATATGATAACACTAGTGTCATTAGTGTCACCAAAAATCCTATCATGCATTCTAGGACAAAGCATATAGAGATTATGCATCATTTCATTAGGGATCATATTGACAAGGGTGATTGTGATATTGAGTTTGTTGATACAGACTCATAACTAGCTGACATTATTACCAAACCTCTAGCAAATAATAGGTTGTACCATCTTCGTAATGAACTTGGCATTTTAAGTGAATCTAATCTCACTTGAGACAATTAGGCAGCCTACATTGATTTCATGTACATAAGTATTTGCATTTTTTGTTAAGTTTATGGTTGCATTATGTCTTGTTTGAGTGTTTTCTTTCTATATGCATGGAAATCCTTATTTTCTATTAAAAAAATTGCATATTCATTCATGTTAATTTATTACTGTCATACCCTAATTTCATCCGGGGACCATCCGTTGTTGGGATGCGACCCTCGTTTGACCACTTCGAGGTACTTGGCACCCATCGTTAGGCAATTCGTGAAGTTTCGTGACATGCCGAAAGTCAAAAGAAAGCATTGTAGCACAATCCGTGAAGTTTCGTGACATGCCAGAAATTAAAAGGAAGTGTTAGTGCGCAATCCGTAAAGTTCCGTAATGTTCCGGAAGGCAAAAAAGGGATGATTACGTAATCCGTAAGGTTTCGTAACATTACGGAAAGAAAACAAGCAACGTTACGAAATTCGTAAAGTTTCATAACGTTACGAAAAAAATCACCAAAAAAGAACAAGGGGTGTATTTAGTAAAAATGGGGGTGCAAATAGCAACCAAGCCCACTTGGGCCTTCTTGAATACGGTTGCTTCTGGAGGAAGCAACTTAGCTCGCCTGGGCGAGCTGGGTGACAAGCTTCTCCCCTATTTTCCTATAAATAGGGGGAGAAGTGAAGGGAAAAAATGTTTAGCCCTCCTGGTATTTCGAGATCACTTGAAATTAGTGAAAAAAATTGTTTCTGTGAAGAAAATCCAAGCCGAGGCGCTTCTGTAACGTTTCCGTGGGTGATTTTGCAAAGATTTTCAACCGTTCTTCGACGTTCTTCGTTCATTCTTCGTCGTTCTTCGGTCTTCAACCGGTAAGTTCCCGAAATCAAACTTTTCAATTCATTCTATGTACCCTTAGTGATCCTCATTTGTTTTCACGTGCTTTTATTTTCATTTCATTTACTTTGCGTACCCCCTTTTGACGTGCTTTAGTCATTTACTTAAGTCATTTTCTCGCCTAATCAAAAAATAAAATAAATTTCCACTGATCATTTGAATTGTAACATCCATTAATTTCTGTTAAAATGAAATCCGACCGTTCGGTCATGTCGTAACCACGTTGGAAACCAAAAAGAGGTAAAATAATAATATAATAATAAAAAATATCTTTTAGTAAAATAAATCAAAAAAATCAATTGGACGTTTCTCTTTGGAATTTTTCTTTCTTAATCGAATCTACTAATAACCAAAGTGAAACTAAGGCTAAAATCAATTCATAAACCAAACTTTTGTCATCGCCTAAAAAAGCCATTTTCAAAGGTCCAACGCCTTGTAATGGTCTTTTCCGCTTTTATTGGTTAAGTGTAGATTTCTAAAGGCCTAAAATCAACATGTAACTTTATTACCTCTTTCAAAAATAAAGAGATCATTAATGGTCCAATGCCTTAATGTCTTCTCTCTTTTCAAAAGAATTGAAAGATTGTTTAATGGTCCAACACCTTAAATGACCTTTCATTCAATAAAAACATATTTTGCAAAAAGGATAAAAACAACTTAACCAAACACTTTGTTCACAAAGAAATACGTAGGTTTGATTTCCTTATCGCAATTAAGGAATACGTAGGAGCAAGGGAAACACCCTCGTCAACCGCAAAAAGATAAAAAATATAAAAAGTACAAAAAGAAATAAAGACGTAAAAGGGAACATAAAAATTGAAGTCATGTTTGCACATTTAATTAAAGGTTGTCGTCCCTTATGACGGACGTGTGGGGTGCTAATACCTTCCCCGTGCATAAATACAACTCCCGAACCTTTCACTTAAAGTTCATAGATCACGTCTTTTCCGGTTTTTCTGACGTTTTCCTCAAATAAACGTTGGTGGCGACTCCGCGCGTATTCCTTTCTTGGAACACGCACCCACGAGTCACGCATCGCCCTCCCGCCGAAGGCTAGGTTGCGACAGTTGGCGACTCCACTGGGGACTATTTTTTGAGAGTTAGGCCATTTAATCTTGCGCAATGTTTTATCATGACATCCTCCTTTGTTGGTTTCCCTTTATTTTCCTTATGTTCTTGTGTATATAACTCTTTGATGCTTTTAGTGTGTTTTAAAATGTATGCATGAGGTAAATATTTATTCATTTGATGCACACAAACACAAACACAATTTGCACACACGGTGAGTTGGAAAAGGGCCCTATTCCTGGGTTCGTGGGAACATAAGGAGTGGAGGTGAATCTGTGATCATGCTAGGTCTTCGACTTGCTTGATTACAGTGAACCCTCATCTAGAGTTTTTCTCTTTGAAAACATATTGTTGCTACCTCTAGAGACCATCAAGAGAGAGATATGACCACCTTGGGGATTATCACTAAAAACCTTTTTAGCTCTCTCCCATATATGTCCCTTAAATAGGGGCACGGAGCAAACACAATGCGTGCCATTTTTCCAGTGCCATGCATAAGTGTCATGTACCCTTTTGCTTATATTTTTTTGTGAATATTGTCATACTATGTACATCCCCGTATTGTATCTTTCGCATATGCATCATGCGTGGGTTCCGTCTTAATCCCCTTTCTTAGGCAAACCAACGGAGGGTCCGTGTCACCTTCTTAAATACATACGTTGGGCACTGTGCTACCCCAAGACGTTGTATCTAAGAAGGAGACAATTTCCCGGGCTCCCGTATTCATAAATTGCATCTGTGTCATATGCATTTCTTCATGCATTCATCCATTCCACCCATGATAGATGTCGGAGTTTTGATTCGCACCGATTTTTGTTCACTTTAGTAAATCATGGGGATCAAGTCAAATGCCTTCACTTAAAAAGAGGTTCTATCAAGTCAAGGTCAAGAGCCTAGGGACCACCAGTCTAAAAGAGTTAGGGCAGTTGATGGGTCAGCTCCAACGGCAAGCTTTTCGCAAAGCTTACGGTAAAATCTGAGACCTAGCCATGGTAGAAGCCTCCACAGAGGCCATTGCCTCCCTCACCAGTATTATGATCAGCAGTTGAGGTGCTTCACCTTTGGGGACTTCCAGCTATCACCCATGGTGGAAGAATTTGAAGAGATCCTAGGATGTCCTCTAGGGGGAAGGAGACCATACCTCTTCTCAGGGTTCTATCCCTCATTAGCTAGAATTTCTAAGATAGTCCAAATCTCGGCGCAGGAATTAGACCACAGAAAGCAAGTCGAAAATGGGGTGGTTGGAATACCGAGAAAATATTTGGAGGTAAAAGCGAGAATCTTGGCAGGTAAAGGCGAGTGGGCCTCGTTCATAGATATTCTCGCACTGTTGACCTTCGGAGGAGTCCTCTTTCCGAATGTGGATGGGTTGGTGGACCTAGCAGCGATTGACGCTTTTCTCACCTATCATAACCACAAGGAAAGCTCGGTTGTTGCTATGCTAGCCGACCTATATGACACCTTCGACCGAAGATGTGAAAAGAGCAATACAAGGATTGTTTGTTGTACTCTAGCTCTTTATGTATGGTTAGTTTCGCACCTTTTTCGCCAAGAGGTGAGGCATGCTTGCCCGCTAGAAAGCCACCGTTCATGCACAGAGAAAGGAGGGGCAAACTGGGACCAACTCTTAGCAAGCAAAGAAGGAGCATCTGTCAACTGGTTCCCTCGATGGAAGGAAGGATGAACCGGAGTTCTTATTTCATGCGAAGGATTTCCAAATGTTCCCTTAATGGGGACGAGGGGTTGCATCAGCTACAATCTCGTTCTTGCTATAAGACAACTTGGCTACCCTATGAGAGGGGCGCCTCTAGAGGATGAGCTCACGCCTGTCATTTCACGAGGTTTCAATAAGACCAACGTGGAGACACTTCAGAAGGTCCGCAAGGCATGGGAGGTGTTGCAAAAGAAGGACAAAGAACTTAGGGGCAATAACAATGGGCCCATCGGTGGCTATCGTAAGTAGTTAAAAGCCCACGTGCAAGGTTTGGATTGGCTTCCAAGTTTGAGAACCGCTAAAAGAGAGGAAGTTGAGGCACCGGAGGAAGACGAAGAAGTGCAGGCCCTTAGGGCGGAACTCGAGCAAGCCCAAACAGTTAAAGAAAGGTTCAAATCAGCATCTCTTAAAATCCGAAAGGAGAATGCCAAACTGAGAGATATAAATATAGCTACCACCAAAGCCTTGGAACAAGAAACCAAGAGAGCTCGTAGGGAAGAGCACGGTCGGAACAAGTTCTGAGGGGCTCTGTGGGGCAGCAACAACGAGCTTAAACTCCAAAGAGAGGAAAGGGACTAATCGCGAGTAGACAGTTTGATCTTGAAGGATGAGTTGAAGGCTTGCTCGAGGTCCAAAAGAAGTTTGTCTCGGCGATTATGCGAGACAGAGACCAACATGTTAGCTATTATCACCAAGTACCAAGAAGAACTAAATCTAGCCGTGACCCATGAGCATAGAGTGGCGGACGAGTATGCCCGAGTGTACACGGAAAAGGAGGCTAGAGGAAGGGTGATCTACTCATTACATCAAGAAGCAACAATGTGGATGAACCGATTCGCTCTTACCTTGAACGGGAGTCAATAACTTCCCCGATAGCTAGCCAAGGCCAAAGCAATGGCGGACACCTACTCCGCCCCCGAGGAGATCCACGGACTTCTCAGCTATTGTCAGCATATGATAGACTTAATGGCCCATATAATTAGAAACCGTTAGGAAGTTTGTATTGTCGCTCAGATCTTGACTAGTTATAAACTTTCTAAATAAAATGAGTTTATCCCGTGTTTTTACTCCAAAGATCAGTGCGAATCAAATCACTCTCGCATTTTATCTCTAGCATGCACTCATATCATGCATCGCATAAGCATCTCTTCATGGCATCATAATGAACATATTGTTGCTGCATTTGTCCGCTATCATATTCCAGCATCACATTTTGCATAAGTCATTGCATCATCATGCATATGCGTTCAACATACCTTTTGTTCTACAAACTACATACCTTTTGTTTTCATGTTCACTTATGCGTGATCCTTGCATTTTCCTCTATAAAACAAAAACAAAAAGGGGGAAGCGTGAAAATTCATGGTTGCATATATTCAGTACCATGAGCCAACCATGTTAGGATCATAAACCCGTTTCACTTAAAAACAAAATGAGTGAACATGGTACCTAATGCATGGTTAACTAGGAAATGATGTTTCTTCGGGCATCTCAATTTCATAATTACATTTTCCATGCATAGCTTAAAGTATGCCCGAGTCATTCATCCCTATGAAAGGTTGTTGAAGTATTGGCGATCAGAATTGCCATTCCTTGGATTATAGGGTTGAATTAAGCTCATGCTTTTTCGAAAAAAAGTTCATCAAGTCAAGTTGAAGTATGGAAGTAACCATCTTGCGAAAATTGGGGCAAAAGATGAATCGAGTTACATCACTGCTTCGTCTACTGCCAAACACATTTAGGACTGTTGATGTCCTTGTTACTTCCAGTTTCACCTTGATCAAGATGTCATGAACCATGTTGAAAAATCTAAATTGATTCAACCCCATGTCCTGCGTAAAAATTCACAATACTTCAACTGCGTATCATTCACATACATCCATGCTTTTCATTGGTTGCATTACTCATTGCATTCTTTCCTTGAAAACAAATAAATAAATAAATAAATAAAATAAAAATGAACTTAATCATTGTTATAAAAAAAGAAAAGAACACACTTTACGGTGCCCTTACCGAACTCGTGCTAGAGCTAGAGTAATGAGTGAAGTAGAGGAGGTGCAAGAACGGATCAAGGCTGACATGGAGGCCATGAAAGAGAAAATGGCCACAATGATGGAGGCCAATATGAGCATGAAGGAGATAATGGAGGTCAATGTGGCTGCATTGCTGAGGCAAATATGGTAGGCAAAGATTTGGGAAGTACGGGCGGCCCCCATGATGTGCAAATTCAAAACGAGCACGCCTTCCCGCCATATGGCTTGCCTCCCAACTATACACCACCCAATGTGGCATACATTCCCAATGAGAATGTCAATAACGCCGCTCCCATACTCATTGAAAGCCGACAACCTCATCATGCACATGTCTCTTAAATCGTGGGGGAGACACATGAAATGCCCCACCATAATCTAGCAGACTTTGAGCCTTGCCTCGGATATGCCACTGAAGGGTAAGCAGTTGGTGGTATACCCATGCCAAACATTTTGAAGGGCCCTCAGTTTCGCCCACAACCATAACCCTTGCATTTTGCGGTGGGAAGAGCCCCTCCTACTATGGCTGAAAAGGGAAAGTTGGATCATATAGAGGAAATGATCAAGGACATTGAAGGAGGCGAAGATTATGCCTTTGCTAACCTAGAAGAGTTCTTCCTAGTACCCGAACATGGTCATTCCCAAGTTCAAGGTGCCGGACTTTGACAAGTACAAGGGGACTACTTGCCCCAAGAACCATCTAAAGATGTATTGTCGGAAGATGGGGGCATACGCAAAAGATGAGGAACTACTGATACATTTCTTCCAAGAAAGTCTTACTGGGGTAGTTGTTACCTGATACGCTAACTTGGAACCTTCCTGAGTCCATTCTTGGAGGGACCTAATGGTTGCCTTCGTTAAGCAGTATCAGTACAATTCTGATATGACTTCGGATAGGATGCAACTATAGAACATGTGCAAAAAAGAGCATGAATCCTTCAAGGAATATGCCCAGAGGTGGAGGGATCTGGCAGCTCAAGTAGCGCCCCCAATAACAGAGAAAGAGATTATCACAATGATAGTAGACACATCACCGGTGTTCTACTATGAAAAATGGTGGGTTACACACCTTCAAAGCTTTGCGGATTTGGTCTTCACTAGTGAAAGGATCGATGTGGGTCCGAAAAGAGGCAAATTTAGTCATCCTGCTTGGACGAATGAGAAAACTGGGGCAAATGAAGAGGGTGAGGATGAAGGAGAAGCCCATACTGCCACTCTTATATGGCCAAGTTCCCCCCCAACCCAACAATGTCATTACTCAGCCAATGACAACCCATCTCCTTACCCACCACCCAGTTATCCATAAAGGTCGTCCTTAAATCAAACCACAAAACCCACCTACCACACGACCAATGCTAAACACCACCTTTAGCACAAACCAAAACACCAACCAAGAAATGAATTTTGCAGCGAAAAAGCCTTAGAATTCACCCCAATTCCGGTGTCCTATGCTGACTTGCTCCCATATCTACTTGATAATGCAATGGTAGCCATAACCCCTGCAAGGTTTCCTCAACCTCCATTTTTCCTAGGATACGACTTGAACGCAACATGTGCATATCATGGAGGAGCCCTGGGACATTCCATTGAGCACTGTATGACCCTGAAGCATAAGGTGCAAAGTCTAATTGATGTAGGCTGGCTGAAATACGAGGAGAATCGCTTGTTGAATCCTAACACTAACAAGCGATACCACACATGGGGCAATTTTGAAAGCTGTTGTTAGATGTCTCTAATGACTCATCAGGATTTTCAAGTCTATGCCATTATTGTAAACCATAGTTACAATGCTAAATAAAATGGATAAGTCTGACATCTTTGTCCCTCATCCTTTCGTAATTACATCTTTGCTTCCACTGGAATATGAGTGCAAGCCATTGGTTTGTTTGCTCGAGCGACATGCGCTCCTGAGTGTTGACTTCCAAGACCGTTCAATAAGAAATTACTCGTCTTGCACGTTGGTGGGGGTGCCGTAAAACAACGAGTAGAGTTCAAAACAAATAAGTTTCAAAATAATAAAAAAAGGGTTCAAAAAGAAAAAGAAAAAAAAAGCATTTGATTGACTGTGTTTTCAAGACGTTCATGTGACCTCATTTTATCATTCCAAAAAGTTTGTCTTTTTAGAGAGAAGTGAGTTATCAAGAATAGGATGTTGGACAAATGGCCTCAGTTATCTTAAGAAGGGGGGTTTGAATTAAGATACAAAGACTATTCCCCAATTAAACTTTTGCTCTCTCTTTTTAGATTAACAATGCACCCTTAACATGAATTACTCAAAAGACAATTCAAAATAAACTTCTTTAAAGCAAATGATAAATAGCAATAAATAAAAGAAGTTTAAGGGAAGAGAGGAATGCAAACTTGATTTATATTGGTTCGGTCACTTCCCGTGCCTACGTCCAGTCCTCAAGCAACCCACTTCAGATTTTCCACTCTCTTTGTAAAACTCCTTTTACAAAGTCTGAACCACACAGGGACAACCCTTCCCTTGTGTTCAAGAATCCTCTACAACAAGAGACCCACGGTCTCTTAATCCCTTTTCAGAAATAAGAAGAAGAGAAGAAGAAATATCTCTTAAAAGAGATAGATTGTACAATGAAGATCAATCAAAATTCCTTATTAAATATGCAAGTGGTTGACCAAGGAATCTTTTTGAGAGGATAAGACATTTCAATTCAGAAAAACTCTTAATCTTTTGAGAGGATAAAACTTTTTGGGCAATGAAAACTCTCTTTAAATTCGTGTTTCCAAGTCACCTTTGATGGCCATTCATAAACCATTTGTATAGATGTGACTCTTGGAAATTATTTTCTGAAAATCTCCTTTGGTAATCGATTACAAGACTTGTGTAATCAATTACAGGTTTTGAAATTTGAATTAAAACGTTCAGTAAACTGCTTGTAATCAATTACCATCCATGTGTAATCAATTACACATTATAAAATTTTGAATTAAAATTTCTAGTGACTGTTATAAACATTTTCAGCTGCTGGTAATCGATTACCAGAAAGTAAATCTCAATTTAAAATGATTTAGATAGAATTCTTTGGCCAAACCTTTTGCTTTTTCAATTTGGAAACTTCTTCCTAAGATTCTAGAGATCAACTTGATCATATATCTTGATTTTCTTGGATTCTTGTCTTAAACAAAACTTAGAAGCACTTGATCCTTTGGCATCATCAAAACATCAAAACATCTTGCTTCTACATAGGAGTCATTTGACTTAATCCATCAACTGAAAAAATCCTTCAACTATTTCTTGTCCTTGGAAAATTCTTTTTGCAAGAATCAATTGCTTCTTTCATTCTTCCTCATTACGAGGTTATGAAAACAAGACAACGATGGTTACCTCAAAGCCTCACACTGGGGCAATGAAAGGCATCATCCATAAACCTCAAACGAACCTAGGGGCAGATTAGAAGTTCTCACCCAATAGGTTCCCTGCTACAAGGTCATGACGAAAGACAACGATTGATACCTCAAAGCCTTACACTGGGGCAATGAGGGGCATCGTGCATGAGCCTCAAGTGAACATAGGGGCAGATCAAAGTTCTCACCCGTCGATGTTTTTAAACAAAAAAAAAGGGGGGGACAAACTCGAGAATTTCAATGGATTGGTTAAACATCAAATGGTTCCATTGTCGTCACTCTAAAATGGTCAAGTGACTAAATCAAATAGAACATACACTCTGAGGGAGTTCTTAGAAAGATTTACAAAAGATAGGATAAGGTTGCTTGAATTATCACCTCTTTCAAAAGGACGGTCAATCTGTGTTTTCCAAAAAAATCAAAATCAAAATCACAAAATAGGGAAAGGATGTCATGAACATTGTACAACTTTCCATTGCATTGCATTGTTTCATATGAAGTCTGCATTTACCAAATTTCACGACAAAGGTTGCATGCATGTGCATCCCTAAAAATCATGTTAACTGCATAGATTTCCTACATCTAATATCCAATCGTGTGGATTTGGGATGACCGACCTTCTCGATGAGTCGATCTCTTGCTTGGGTACTAGTACCTATCGCCTTCAGAGGGCTGCATTCCCTCGCCTTCGTAGGGCTACACGCCCTCACCTTCCGAGGACTACACGTCCTCACCTTCAGAGGACTACACGTCCTCGCCTTCAGAGGACTAGACGTCCTCGCCTTCGTAGGGCTACATGCCCTCACCTTTAGAGGACTACACGTCCTCACCTTCAGAGGGTCATGTACCTTCACCTTCAGAGGACTACACGTCCTCGCCTTCAAAGGGCTGCATGCCCTCACCTTTAGAGGACTACCTGTCCTCGCCTTCAAAGGACTACACGCCCTTACCTTTAGAGGACTAGACGTTCTCGCCTTGAGAGGACTACACGTCCTCGCCTTCGGAGGGATGCACGCCCTCATCTTCAGAGGACTATATGTCCTCCCCTAGAGAGGACTACATGTCCTCGCCTTCGGAGGGCTACACACCCTCGCCTTCAGAGGACTACACGTCCCCCTTTTCAGAAGGCTACACGCTCTCGCCTTTAAAGGGCGACACGTCCTCGCCTTCGGAGGGCTGCACTCTCCCTCGCCTTTTGAGGGCTATGCGTCCTCACTTTCAGTGGGCTCCATATCCACACCTTAAGAGGATTTAAGGTCATCTTCCCTTAATGCTTAACCAAGACTTGGGCTCCCAGTTAAGGGACCAGTAATTTCCCTTCAACCATTCTTTTTCCCGGGCCACCCCTGATATTGGAGGGCTCCAACTGTGCGAATACATCCAGAGAGGGAGGCTATCACGCAGCTACTATGCATACCGGGGCAAGATTTCACCCGTACCGCTGCAAAGAGACGAGTGCGGATCATGCGCACCAACATGACCACTCTTACACAGATATAAATGACATTGCTACTTAGCAACATTCTGCCCAACGACCACAATGCCGATCTCCCCCTGCGAAAGTATCGGTTGGTCTATGCCATCACGACATAGGTAAGTATACATATGGTTCAACTGATTTCTAATGCTATCTACTATTTGCAGGGGTCGCGCCCACAAGACACTCAATGGACCCGGAGAAATCCAATAGGGCCCTGGGGTTTCCAGCTCTGGTTACGGGCCTCTATCAGTCCTACAGGGTGCCCGTACCCCCCGGCAAGGTCATGCCATCGCGACATAGGTAAGTATGCATATAGTTCAAACTGATTTCTGATGTCATCTACTGTTTGCAGGGATCGCGCCCGCAGGACACCCAGTGGACCCAAAGAAGTCCAACAGGGTCCTGGGGTTTCCAACTCTAATTACGGGCCTCTGTCAGTTCTACAGAGTGCCCGTCACCCCCAACAAGGTCATCAGGCCTCCTACTAACTGAGCTTTCATCAAGAAGTACTGCGCCCCCCAGAAAGGTGCAGGGCGAGACACCACAACAGCCTGGGGATGGCCGGCAGCGGGCAATAAACGCACCGCCGCCACCTCTAGAGTTCACCTCAGCTCATCCACAAAAAGGTTAGAGTGTTGCCTACGACCCGTGGTCGAGCAGCAGGCGACCAAGTCTAAAGTCAAAGGTAAGCAAAAGTACTAGGTCCGTGACCGACAAGTTGTCATGCGTCCAGCTCAAGACGTTAAAGAAGCGCTACTAGGAGGCAACCTAGTAACTTTTAAATTTCTGCTTGTTATTTGATCACCTTTTGTTTCGCAAGTTATAGTAAGACACACCTAGTTGCTCATGATCCTAGGAATTTGAATAAAACAAGCAAAAGCTCGGAAGGTAGTCATACCTCACAAAATATATATATGTATGTTTAGGTAGTGAAAATACCTTAGATATGCATGCATGTAAACAAAAAATACTTCACAAAATATATATATGTATGTTTAGGTAGAAAGATACCATAGATATGCATGTATGTAAACAAAAAAATACTTCACAAAATATATATATATGTATGTTTAGGTAGAAAGATACCTTGGATATGCATGTATGTAGCAAAAAGATACCTCACAATATATATATATATATATATATATATATATATATATATATATATATATATGTATGTTTAGGTAGCAAGATGCCTTGGATATGCATGTATATAGCAAAAATATCTCACAAAACATATATATGTATGTTTAGGTAGCAAGATGCCTTGGATATGCATGTATATAGCAAAAATATCTCACAAAACATATATATATGTATGTTTAGGTAGCAAGATACCTTGGACACGCATGTATATAGCAAAATACCTCATAAAAATATACCTATGTTTAGGTAGCAAAATACCTCATGAAAAAAAAGAGAAAAAAGAAAAAAATAATAATAAGTTATCTACCTAAAAAACCAATATGCTTGTGAAAAGAGACAACTTCCAACTTTTCTTTGAAAAAAATTCACTAATCATAACCAGTTTTTGAAAAAAAAATGTGTATACATTTGAAGGATGAATGCTGTGAAAGTTTTCCCGAACACCCAAAATAGACTCGGATGAATGCACAAATTGATAGAAGAAATATTTTGGAAATACTGGGTTGACTAAAATAGAGAAAATGAATCATGAGCCCTAGTATCACATGACCATAAAAATTTGACACTTGAGTGTCCACATAGGTGCATACATGACTAGTTTTGCATAAAATTTCCAAATCGTCATTATTGCATTTGTGTCATGGAAATAATGTGGGACATCCCCTTTATCCCCGAACTGCTGGCCAAACCCTGACATATATCATGACCAGCCGTGCTACAAGCCTTGAGCCAAAATCCCAACTTACCATAAACCTTGACCCAGGGTGAGAATGTCAATCCTTGCCCTCGGAAGAAAACAAAAAGAGAAAAGTTTCCAATCAAAAGAGCGGAAGAAAGGAAAAAGAGAAAAGTTTCCAATCAAAAGAGCGGAAGAAAGCAAAAAGAGCAAATTCTCAATCAAAGATTGAGAGAAAGCAAAAAAAAAAGAAGAAAGGAAAGAAAATTCCCGATCAAGGATCGGAAGAAAACAAAAGAAATATGCAGGAAGGTCTTTGGATCAGACAACATCTGAACAAATACAGAGTTGTCACCAAGTAAACAAAAAGGAAAGGAAACCACGATCTAAAGTGGTCCTCTCCCTTCGATTGCCAACCAAAATCCAGTGCGGCGGTGGCTTGTTCACCTCACACTAAACAAAAACAGAAAAGGAAAAGACCAAGAACACTCAAAGCCAAAGTTCCCACAAAAAAAAAACACCATTCCCCAAGAAAAGTCCTATTGATCCATGATCACGCATGTAATCTTTGATTTGATAGGAAATGATTTGCAAAATCAAGTCATGACATATCTATGGTTCAGAATTAGGATGAAACACTTACCTGTGTGAGATTAATACACTTTGAGTGATTTTCTTCTATTTTTGTTGAACCCAGTGTTTCCTCTAAATGCTCATTTAGAAGCGAAATGCTAAACATCCCTTGTTCCTTAAATGACCTTTCATTCAATAAAAACATATTTTGCAAAAAGGATAAAAACAACTTAACCAAACACTTTGTTCACAAAGAACTACGTAGGTCTGATTTCCTTATCGCAATTAAGGAATACGTAGGAGCAAGGGAAACACCCTCGTCGACTGCAAAATGATAAAAAATATAAAAAGTACAAAAAGAAATAAAGACGTAAAAGGGAACATAAAAATTGAAGTCATGTTTGCACATTTAATTAAAGGTTGTCGTCCCTTATGACGGACGTGTGGGGTGCTAATACATTCCCCGTGCGTAAATACAACTCCTGAACCTTTCACTTAAAGTTCGTAGATCACGTCTTTTCCGGTTTTTCTGATGTTTTCCTCAAATAAACGTTGGTGGCGACTCCGCGCGTATTCCTTTCTTGGAACACGCACCCGCGAGTCACGCGTCGCCCTCCCGCTGAAGGGTAGGTTGCGACAATTACATAGGATTATAATCGATTAATTAAAGCTGATGCTGCTTTCCTAGGATTTATGGGTCTAGAGTAATTGATTCCAATGTTTGGTAATCAATTACATAGTTTGTAGAGGCCTTAAACCCCTTTTGGGTTAGGTTGTAATCGATTACAACAATTGGTAATCGATTGCAAATTATCTAAAACATTTTTTGATAATGAAAAGACACTTACTCTGCTTTTATTACACCTCTTTCCTGACCTAGATACCTTCAAAACCTAAGAGTTTGCTACCACATCCTTTCATCTTCTCCAAACCTCTCCATCTCTCTTTCTTTTCTTATCCTCAACCTCTATCAATGGAGGAAACAAAGGCAAGAGAATGAGAAGCATTAGGCATATACCCACAACCCCTAAACCAAGCTTGAAGAAGGAGAAGAAAACATCAAAGGGTCACTCTTCCAGCAAGGGATCCATCACACCACTCTCTCCAAAGGCAACTCCATAGTTTTCTAAGGAACATTATGATGCATCCTACAAGTTCAGCGATGCCAAGAAGATGACCCTTGAGGTGTGAGAAAAGGTTGTTGGTTTGTCATCTAACAGGATGATGGAAAATGAAAAAGGACTGAAAAATGTTCGTGTGACTTTAAACAAAATCACCAAGTACAAGAATCTAATGAAAGACCCTTCCACTAACTTTGTTTTTGTGTCCAAAGGCAAGAACAAAGAGAGATTTGGTACATGCCCCTTGTTGCTGGAACACAGACTTCTAGCTTATGTGCTCACTTGGATCATCACTCTCAGGGGGAGTAATCATGTTCAATTGACAGAAAAATACCATATTCTCATCAACCTTATGCCGGGACAGATGAAGATAGATTCGGTCAACGTTGTTGTGGACAACATGCTAAAGACCAAGAGGATTGGTTCTTTCAAGTGACCATATGCAATGCTGATCTCTAAGATTCTTTATCACTTCCAAGTGAATACCCAAGATGGGGTGTTTCACTTTGTAGAGCCAGATTTTGAAGTGAAGGCTAAGGTTTTCAAGAAGATAAGCTACATTGAAGCTGAAGAAGAAGGAAGAGGTTAGATTAAGAAGCCTAAGGAAGGAGAAAGCTCAGTAGCAGCAACAACAAAAGAAGCAAAAGAGAATCCTATGAGTCCCTTTGAGCTAATGATGATGGCTAAGATGGATGAGCTCATGAGGATTCATAAGGAAGACTATAGGGATTCGAAATCAAGTTTTGGAGTTATATGAGAAAGGTTGGATGCAATGGGGGCACCTCATGTGGATGATATTTGATTCTAACCTTAGCTATCCCATCTAAGACCTATTAGGATCTGGGATAGATAGCCTCTAAGCTCTCTAGGATATAGTCTTGTTGTTTCTTTATGATATTTGATATGTCATCTTTTTGTTAAGTTGCTTTATCTCTTGATTAATGACTTGTAATTTATTTCAATGAATGATATTACTTTTTCTCTACCTTTTGTGTCATGCATTTTATTGGTTCTATTTCTTATACACTTTTTGGCTTTGTGATGCCAAAAGGAGGAGAAAAACATGTGTTTAATTGTGTATGTACCTAGCTATATGAATTGAATATATGCTTTTAATATGTTTGTTAAGCATGATTAGAATAGGTACATGCTCAAAGGAAAAACACAAATACACATCAAATTGGTTTGGCATGATCAAAACCAAAAAGAGGGAGATTGTTGGATCAAAAGTTTGAAGAATTGAGGATTAGTCTTAGGATTCTTTTGTTTTTTGCAATTTTGCAATGCCAAACAAATTTCCATAGATGTAGCATTTGTATTCAATGTTTTAGAATAGGCATGATTGAATGATTTGGATTAGATTTCTTTATCCATGCTTAGTAGGTACCAAAACATTAGAAGATTAATGATTTGATCTAAAAGTTTGTAAGAGGCAATAGGTTCAATCACTACATGATAGGTTATCAAGTTTAGATAATCAAATTACAAAGTTTTATTGAATGGATCTATTACCAAGTTTTGTAATCGATTACCCAAGTCAATTTCAGAAGAAAGGAATCTTTATAGCTCGAGATAATTGATTACCATATTTCTGTAATTGATTAGGTTGCATCTTGAAACTTAAGAGCTCTTTGTGTTTTGAAATAATCGATTACCAGAATTGACAATCGATTATTCCAGAAAGCTTAGAAGCTTGAGAAGCTCTCTGTGAAATAAGATAATCGATTGCCCCATTTTTGTAATTGATTACCAAGTTTCTGGAAATGCATATCAAAATGGATTTTGATGAATTAATCAATTACCCCTTATGATAATCGATTAAATTTGTTTTCTGTTAAAAACTATGTATATGTTCTCTTGATCATTCTCATTAGTGACTCTATTTTTTATTTTCTCATTTGGAAATAGTTTCTAAGAGTCATCTAAGAGAAGAACTTTGCATTTTCAACAAGAGATTCATGGTGATCAAGATTCATTCGTTCTTCATCATGATTTGAGCAAAGAAACAAAGGCTTAAAGATTTTATGATTTGCACATTCAAGTGTATTCAATCCTATTCCTAATTCTTTCTAGTTTTTTATCTTGATTAGGGTTATCAAGGGTTATTGCTTATTTGATAGGGTTCAATGGAAGAGTAGAGTATTAGGGAATTGTTGGTGCATAGTATTTGTACTCGATTCTCTATTAGTGGAAGTTTTAAGGATTCTTAGAACAACTTCATGTAGGTCCTTCTGGGACTGAACCAATATAAACCTTGTGTTTAGTTCTTTTTTTCTCTAAACCTTTGTCTTGTTATTCAATCTTGGTAATGGAATTGATGTGAAAGGGACATATAACATTGTTTTCTAAGGTTTTTCGATATATTGGTTTTAAGTGTTGTTGATCTTGCTTCAACATATCATTTGTGAAAACCTTGATTTGTGAAGGGCTATTGATTTTAATTGAATTAAGAAATTAAGTGCTAAAGTTTTCAAAAGAATCTATTCAACTCCCCTTCTAGATTCTCGGCTACCCCCAACAATTAGTGTTTAGTAAAACTGTTTTTCAATCATTGGATGACATAGTCTGTTTTTGTCTTTGGACGACCTAGTCTATATCTATGCTCTTGCATATCTATTTGAGATCCTTCATTTGTGGGAAAAAAATATTATATTTGATTAACACACTTTTCAATCCCCCTTTTAGTGCCATTTGTTCCTCGCTCCCTTGCATAGGTCCTATTTCTTATTCAACGTCCAAGTGTCATCTCCATGTAGCTCAATTAATTATTCCCAAGTTATATGTTAAAAATGCACTCTTTTTAAATGTTTATTCACTACTTTCCGTAATGAGTGTCTTAATTAGTAAATTTGAACTTTCACAAATGACCTCCTCTCAGAGTCCATTTGTTTCCATGAGAACTCAAATTCCTGTCCCCTACAACAAACATCAAATTCAATCAATTCATGCACACACAAATCAATTCTCAATGTCCATAGTTCACACTCTCTAGGTCTCAGATGACAAGACAATAACATAGTTAATTTACACATTGAATTAAATGACAAATAATCCACCAATATACATCATATTGACAAGTGGCCTCCTTTTAAGGTAGGACTCCAATATCCAAGCTCATATATAACAATTTACATCAAAGGGTAATTATTTCAATTAAGAAACTAACATCCCATAACCTAGAATTTTGGCTGATAAAATTCTAAAAGTACCAATTCCACTCCAATTGTCATCAAACTTGACAGTAATGTTCCATGACAAGTATATTTCAACAACAAAATTCCTCATACCAAAATTCACTCAATTAATATTTTGTTTTAATTAAAAGCCAGTTATGTACATCGATGCTCACAAAGTCATTATTTTGGAGTTTTCATAAATAAATCAACTTGATGTTTCACAATTCTTTGCACACACCGCTATTGATATGTTACCTAACACATAATTTTCTTGAGGTCCAAAACTCACCACAAATATTTTTAAAATAATTAAATTCACCCACTGTTAGAAAATCTGATTTACGCAATTTAATTATGGGAAAATAAAATTTTATTTTACAACTATCCAGAAAATTTCCAAACACTACTAGGTCCATTAAGAAACATAAAATTCTACCACACTCCAATTCGCATTAAAACTATTTTCCCCGTTTAAAACACCTCTGATGTCCACTAGTCTAGATTTAACCTTTTAGGTCATTAAAAATACTTCCTTTAATTTTCTTACTTAACCAATTTTTGTGGTTGATACCCATGGTTAGGGAAAGAAACTAAATGAAAATTTTCCCCAAAAAAGATCTACAAAAATTATTAAAAATAAAAAACCAAAACGGCCATATTTGAGTAAAAGAAAAGGAAATTTCATTTAAATTAGGAGAGCTAAAAAATTCTATAAAAATTACCATGAGTTCCTGAGACCCCAAAAACCTTAGGAATGGATCAAAATCACATAAATATGTAGCCAAAAATTTTGGGAAAAAACAAAATAAGTCTCCACTCAAAAATGGAAATTGTGCATTTTCACCCTTTTGTAAACATAGAAGAATACCCATAGCAATTTCATGTCCCCAAGCACCTCTAAGACCAAAAAACAGTCCAAAATCAAACGCTCCATGAGGTTGAGATGAAAAACTCACCATACATGAGAAGAGAAGAGAAAATGAAGCAAAATGAGCAAAAACCCGTGAATCCTTACGCCTAGGACCTTTCGTTCACCAAGAGAACAAAAAAAACTCCCTATCTCTAGCTCTCTAGAGTCGACAGATTGCTCTCTAGGATTAAGGGTCTTATGTTGGCCTTATATAAGACGGCGAATCCATGGGACCAAATAACAAATATATTTTTATTTCAAACTTTTATATCAAGGTTTTATAAATTACATTTTAGTTCTTTTTTTATTCATGAGCCTAATGTTTTAATTTTTATTTTTCTATCATGACATCACATTAATTTAATTAATATAGCCTTAATAAAAGTATCTCTACTAATATCTCACTCTTAAATTAATTTTAGGCAATTACTTTACTTTTATATATATATATATATATATATATATATATATATATATATATATATATATATATATATATATATCAAACACTTCATTTCATTTTCAAATACCATATCCACATATAATCTTGTCATATAAGTAATAACACAAGTAACATAAATTAAATATAATCATTTCATAAATACATCACACAAAAAAATAAGACAATTGAGTTGTAGAAATTAAGGGTGTTACAATGTCAAGTTCTTGGCAATCCACCAAGTTTCACTATCTTTCACAAACATACAAGTATTCTTTTTAAAGCTACTTCTAGCTTAACCTAAATAGTGCTTACACTAGCCTATCCAAGCTAATACTGATTTAGATTTATTATGGCTTCACCAAGAGTTTTTTTTCGCTAAGAAAGTTCCTTCTTATAAGGGGTATTCTCAATAGACTCTCTTCTGACCTTACCTTCTCTCTTTTTGACACTCCTTCCTTGTAAGTTGCTCCTTCAAATTTGATCAACATATAAAGATCTGCAACATGCCTTTTGTGGCTATTGGAAGTTGAATTCAATGTTCAAATTGTTGCATGAGTTGTTGAAGTTCATGCAGCTTGTGGTTCTACACATCTTCATCCTCCATCTTTTGCTACTCCTTTTCTTGAGTTGTCTTCATCACCTCCGCCCTTTTCCACTATCAAGACAGCTTGCATATTTTGAATTTGAAATGTATTCATTGAGTGCTAGTTGTTGTCATAGTCATGGTTATCGAAATCCCATTTTAACTCGTAAAATCTTCCAATTTTACAATCCCACTTTGCCTCCACAGGTTAAATCATGAACAAAATCAGAATCTGAGTGAACACATGTAGAATCGTGCAAACTCATGAGTCCACATTAAGTCAATGAGTTTGTTAAGGCCTCTTATTTTAATCGAAATGAAAAACGTTTAAAATATCTCCCAGATTTCTAAATGGAAATATCTCCCATTTTGATATGCCTCTTTTGTACAAGACCAAAGTCGTCGCTCCCATCTCGATCTCCCTCTTCATTTCTTTATGTTGTGCCACCTATGCCAGACCCAAACTTGAAGCTCAAAGCTCCTATCTTGTTTGAAGCTTCCATCTGAATCAGTTGCCTTGCTCATTCTTGTGTGAAGCTCCCATTTGAAGCTCTGTTGCCTTACTCGTTTTATTCAAAGCTCCCATTTAAAGGTATCAATTTTCTCTTTTTTTTTTTTGAAGCTCTCATTTGCTAGAGGACTTCATTCCCTTTTCTACTCATTCACAAACCAATTTTGTTTGGTGACTTTGTTCCACTATCATTGGGTTTAGGGTGTTGATTTAGTGATTTTGTTGTTGTGTAATTGTTGTTGGGTTTAGGGTATTGATTTTGTTGTTGGAAAATTGTTGTTCAAAGCATAATAATTTTTTTTTTTGTTATTTTAGTGTTGTTGGTGTTAGGTGATTTATAATTTTTTGAACAATTGATGTTTTGATGGGGGCATAATAATTTGTTTATGTGTTGACTTCATTCTCTGTTTTGATGATTTTGCAATTGCCTTCAAGTTGGTATGTTTGAAGCTCTTCTCTGAACTTTTTTTCATGTTTGATGTCAGTACAATGTCTGGGAGTGACATTAGAACTAGATCAAATTTATCTGATCCTAGTATAGTTGCCTCTTCAATTGCTAGAACTATAAGTAAAAATGCTCTGGGAATAGGTAAGATATTGGGTGGAAACATGGGACAGATGTTCAAGGCAATGGGGAAAAGGTTAAACATAACTATTGCTCAAAGATTGTGTTTGGGACATGTTTAGATTCAAGCATCATCTTGTTAGGAGTAAAGAAGATTGTGAACCTTGTGCTTTGATGCCAGAAGAAGTTAAAGTTGTAATGCTGAAAATTATTGTAGAGGGTAGGGAGGCATCTAAGAAGAGAAGAAGATATACCTATTGAAGGGGTTTAGACAACTAGCACTCAAAATGGAATACCATGATGTTAGCTTGTAGACAAAGAGGAAAAGGAAAATTTGTTGAAGCTAGTGGTAGGGGAGTTCAAGCAACTATGAATCAATTATGGAAAAAAGATGACAAAGAAAAAGTTGATGAGCAATGTTTCGAATTTTTGTACAAAAGTGCCATTCCATTCAATGTTATAAGAAATCCAGCTTTTGCAAAATTCTGTGAGATGGTTGGGAGATATGGGGTTGGCTATAAATCTCTCTCTTATCATGATATTAGAGACAAGCTTTTGAAAAGAGTAGTAGGTAAAACTGATTTAATGCTTCAAGAATTTAGGGATGAGTAAAAGAATTGGTTATACAATTCTGGCTAAGGTGGACAGATAAAAAAAGCGTTTAATTTGTAACTTTTTGGTGATCCCTAGACATCTCAAAAATAGTTAAAAAATTGTTAAAGATGTTAGATGATGCAGTGGACTTTGTTGGAGAGGAGAACATGGTCCAAGTTGTTACTAGTAATGTTGCAAACTACAAAGTTGTGGATAACTATTGATGCAGAAATGAGAGTATTTGTATTAGACCCCATGCGTTGCTCATTATATTGATTTGATATTTGAAGATTTTGAGAAACATTTGAAGGTTCATCAGGCTACTATAAAGAAGGAAAGAAAGACCACCACTTAAATTTATGGTAGAACAATGTTGATTAGTATCACGAAGAATTTTACAAATAGAAGTGACTTGATTAGGCTTGGTATGACTAGATTTGCCATGGCTTATTTGACTTTAGCTTGTCTTCATGAATTTATGAGCATGTTTAGCTCTGAAGAGTGGAAAATAAGCAAGTTTGGAACTTCACAAGAGGGAAGAAAGGTACAAAATGTGGCCTTGGATAGTCGATTTTGGAAGAATTGATAAAACACTTTTAGAGTAATATTTTGTGTGAATTTTTGTATCATTTTCATGCATTTTCTTGGTAGAACTCACATTTGGGTGTTAGTTTTGTCTTGCAGAAGCATAGCTACTTAATTGAATGAAAAGAGTTGAAATTTGCATTTTATCTGAAGATTTGAAGACTCTGTCACTTGGCCACGGTCATGGTACAATTAACACGATCGTGGTAAGTAGTATGGTCATGGTAATATGATGACTCCCCTTCTAAACAGTGGCAGCCATCTGATGATGCCCGTGATGAATTCACTATGATTGTAGTTTGCACCATGATGGTTGTAGTTATTCCACAATGTCCCAGTGTCATAATTTCTAATCACAGTTGTAGTGCACATAATTTGAGTAATCCTTAGGAAGCTATAAATAGGGTGTTGGTGTCTGTAACTAGGAACTTTTCATATTTATACAAATTAGAGAACACTTTTGAGGGTTGTGAAGCATAGGCAACACTGTGAGGACAGATTGTGATCATCGTTCTTCCCTTGCTGGCATGTCTATGCTAATTTCATATAAGCTTTCTAGTTGTGCTTTTATCATGAATGGCTAGTCACCCTAGTCTGGGGGTTGTGATATAACTATCCTATTACACTCTTTTCTCTATTATTAATAGAATTCCTCAATGTTTTATGTTAATTAATTCTCTTCTTTATTTTTATTATTTTTTTGAGAAATGATCAATCCTATGCTTTATCAAATGCAATGTGGTGATCATCTGTGTATGTTTAGTACACCTAATTAGAGAATGTTTTACACCAAATTGGATGATCAAATTGTTTGAGTAATCTCTGATAAATTAATTAATCCTTAATTGGTCATTCCTGGATTTGATTATATCCTTTGACTTAAATTAATATGTCTATGATCATTGAAGTATTGATTTAAGGCAAAGAGAATCCTTCAACCTTGATCATAGGCTTTGGTTGACCTTAGGAATTGGTAATTAACTGTGGGAGAAATTTCATGAGAGTTGGAATTGGGGGAAAATTGGTACTAGTGAATTATAATCCCTAGTCATTTTTAATATCACTTTAATCTTTCTTTTGTGATAGTTAACTTGTTTTCTCTTAAAATCAAAAACCATAAAAGTACTTCAATCTTCTATTAATCATCTTTATTGTTTAGTTTAATAATCTTGACTCTTTTGGGAATACAACTAATCCTTTGGTTTGATATCCATACTTCTAGTCCACTATCACTATTGTGTAGGTTACACTTCCCCTTATGTTACGCATCAAGAATGTTACCATATGCCTCAAAGTTGATGCCTCTCTTATGGCGGTCCTTTGATTGGTGGATTCAAATGAAAAGCCCACCATGGGTTTCATATATGAGATGCCTAGTGCAAAAGAAAAGATAAAATGCAACTTTAATAACGTTAAGAAAAGGTAAATTTCTAAACTTTCTCACATTTAAAATTTACTTATTTATTTGATTAACTATGTGATGGATATAACACATTTTTTGATTTCGTATTTGTAATTTGTGTAGCTATAAGCCTATTTGGAAAATTATTGATGAGAGGTGAGATCATCAACTTCATAGGCCTTTTCATGGAACTACATATTATCTTAATCCCTAGTTGCACTATGAACCTAGTTTTAGACTTGATGACCCTTAGGTGAAATAGGGGTTGCATATGTGATGAGAAGATTGGTCAAGGATGTTGTAGAAAGGAAAAAAAAATAATTTGCAACTAGTTGAGTTTCATTTTGCTAGAGGGCTTTTCTCTGTGGAAGATGCAAAGGACTCTAGGAAGGCTATGCAACCTAGAGAATGGTGGGAGATGTTTGGGAATGGAACTCCATGGTTGAAGAGGTTTGTTATCCGTGTTTTGAGCTTGAATTATAGCTCTTCTAGGTGTGAGCGTAATTAGAGTTCATTTGAAATGGTAATTCAAGTTTATGACTTTATCTATGTTATTAATTTTCTTCACTTCGTTTAGATAATAAGTAGAATTTTATTTTTAATTATAGGTTCATACAAAGAGAAGAAACCACTTGCATCAACAAAAAATGAATGACTTTGTTTATGTAATGTATAACTTGTAGTTGAAAAGGAAACAAAATAGAAAAACTATTTCTCTTCCATTTGATTAGATTCATTTTAATGATGAATGGATAAATAAAGAGGAATATAAGGTTGAGCTTGAGCATCCTCAAGGTGAAGATGATGGTGGCATTGACAATGCTGAATTTGTGGGAAATGTTGGAGGAAGTTCAAGTGATCAAACTCTAAATGCTTTGGATTTAGATAATTTAGTTTTGTTTGAACCTGATGTTGATGATGCTGAGGAATGTAGAAGCAAATATGATATGAAGTTTTGATTATGCCAAAGAAAAGCGCTTCTCACGTTTGATCCAAGTCAAGAATCCAAAAATTCAAGATAATTGATGAACTTTGTTCCTAGAATCTAAGGAAGAGTTTCTTAATTGATGACGCATAGGTTTGGCCAAAGGATATTTTCCAAAAAGCTTTTTAAGATTTCAAAATATAATATTTACTCTCTGGTAATCGATTACCAGAGAATGTAATCAATTACCAGTGGCCAAATTGATTTGTGAAACAGTTTTTACAAATTTCGAATTTGAATTCAAAAGCCTGTAATCGATTACATAAGGTATGTAATCGATTACCAGAAGTTGAAACTATTTTTAACAGCTATTAGAAATTTGAATTCAAACTTTAAAGCTTGTAATCGATTACAGCATTTGTGTAATCAATTACCACTAAGGAATTTTCAAAAAATAACTCCCAAGAGTCACATCTATTCAAAAGATTTTTGAATGGCCATCAAAGGTCTATAAATAGGTGACTTGGGACACGAAATTTCTTAGAGTTTTCCTGAACAAATTGTCTTATCCTCTCAATACCAAATTGTCTTATAACTCTCAAAAAGAATTCCTTGGCCAAAACACTTGCAAATTCAATAAGGAATCTTAAGTGATCTTCAATTTTAATATCTTTCTCTTAAAGAGAGAATTCGTCTTCTTCTTCTTATTCAAAGAGATTGATTAAGGGACCGATGGTGTCTTAAGTTGTAAGGATTTATGAACGCAAGAGAAGGGTTGTCCTTGTGTGGTTCAAACTTTGTATAAGGCTTTTTACAAGATAGTGGAAATCTCAAGCAGGTTGCTTGGGGACTGGACTTAGGCACAAGGCGTGGCCAAACCATTATAAAAACTGAGTTTGCATTCTCTCTTCCCTTAAACTTCTTTTATTTATTATTGTTTATATTTTTCTTTAAAGAAGTTTGTTTTTGAATTGTTCTTAGAGTAATTCATAATAAGGGTTGCATTGTTAATTAAAAAGAGAGTTAAATTTTAATTGGGGGATAGCTTGGGTATCTTAATTCAACCCCCCTTCTTAAGATATTTGAGGCCACTTGTCTAACAAGTGGTATCAGAGCTTCATTCTTATATAAAGTTTAAAAGCTTCAAGAATAATGGCTTCATCAAACTATTTCTTTCCTGAAGGGAATTCTATAAATAGGCCTCCTATTTTTAAAGGCGTGGGTTACCATTATTGGAAAACCTGCATGCAAATTTTTATAGAGGCAATAGATCTGAATATCTGGGAAGCCATAGAAATTGGGCCCTACATTCTGTTCACTTCCGGCAAGTGCACCGGATCGTGCAAGTAGTATAAAACGGTAAGAACCGAGTATCAAACTCTCGGGGAACTTGTGTTACCTGGTAAAGCTATTTCAATGAATAGGTGTCTAGTGTGAAAAGAGATGTGTTTACTATGAACAGGTGTGTAAACTAACTATTAAAAGGGAAAAATCACGTGAGAAATGATGCGTAAAAAAACAAGTAGACGACACGTTGGTCTTCCTAATAGGTGCCTGATGCTAGAAGGATATTCTCTACTTAACAATGCTCATGCATTCTATGGTGTCTCTTGAAATGCTAAACCCCAATTCCTCATGATAGTCTAGCCTAATCCTGACCAAGCATCGACTACAGATTCCTCTTGTTGGACTAAACTCGGCCAGGACCGCATTAAGACAAACATACAACAACTAGGTTACCGTACCCCAATTTCTCATGAAAATACAACAAACTAGCCCTGTCCTATCAAGTTCTAAGAATCATACCAGTTTCCACTGTTGAATTATCCTAAAAACACATGCATCTACGTGATCAAGGCAAAAGCATGGTAGAATGAAGTTCTGATAGCACAGTGAACACACAAAATATCATTAAATAGATAAAAAGATATTTACATCAAGTACCTACAAGGAAGATCCAACAGAGGATTTAGCTTTCCATAACTGGGAAGCTTCCTTACAACGAAGAGAAGAGAAAGATGAAAGATTGCAGAAATACAAGTAGTGGGGATGTCTCCTTCACCTCTAGGACCTCACAATCACTCACAAACTCATCTCAAGCTCTCAAGACAGCTTCCTCTTCTAGCTCTGGTCTCTGCAGATCTTCACACAACAAATTCTCTCAAACTCTTTGGAACTTGGACCTTTCTCTCTCTAGAACTCTCCAATTATGTAAAAGCTTCAAGAAAAGGCCCAAACTCCACTCAAAAATCTGATTTCAGACTTAAATAGGTGGCCTTGTTCATGCTCGTGCGCTTAGCACAATTCTGAACCGCTTAGCGCGCATTAGTGAATTTCGGCTTAGCGTAGCTTTTCTCGCTCAGCGGATGGACTGAAGCGATGCGCTTATCGAGATGACCCTTCGCTCAACGAACATGCACAGCTCATCCTTCTTCCAGATTCTTCCTCGTGCTCCGCCGAGGAGTGTTGCGCTCAGCGGATGGCTCGCTAAGCCCGAAGATTGGCTTAGCGAGAGGGTCAAAATCAGCACTTCAAAACTTGCCTAATTAACCTGAAATTGAGAGAAAAAATTATTATTAAACACACAAAATGGAACTACTAAGTATTTATTACCTATCTTTAACAAAAATTAATTACAACACTACAAAATACCCATAAATTGGAGGAGTTTGATACAATTTACACAAGTTTTATACACAAAAGTTAGTCGTATTCACCGACTAACAACTCCCTCAAATTTATAGTTTTGCTTGTCCTCAAGCAAATAAAGAACAGTTCATTGGTCCCCAAGTGACAATAACATGCAGTTACTATGTACAAAGGTGTATGCAACAAAAGTTATTGATTGCATGATAAGAGAATGAAGCAAAATGCCCTCATCACTTGTCTTTTACAAGACATGCAGTTATCCAAAGAGAAGAATAAAATGTAACCTGACCAATTAGATGAAGTTAGGCATAAGACAAATATCAAGGAAAGTAGCTAAAACCACAGTCTCACGGCCATTGTTTCACTCACGCACAAGTGTTTAAGCTATTCATTAATAACAACTAGCAAAAGCTCTAATCTTTGTACTTCATCTCATGCCATAAAGTCAAAAATGTATAAACAGAATCAGAAGGACTTTCCCAAGCTTGTAGTGAGGTTTTGGCTACAAAAATTCATTGGTTTTTCTAGGATTCAAAGGATTAGATTCTAAGAGAGCACAAATCCTAGACTTATCCAAGTGATCTTTTTAATACAGTTAGCTTGCTCACTAGCTTTTCACTTTCATTTGTTTTTGACCTTATTACATCAGCACACATTTTCTTTGATTTCTTTCTTTTTCTTCTTTTTTTTAACACACAACTTATTTGTTGTGTGTGCTGATGCTTTATCTTTTTCTCTGCATCCCAAACAGTTCCACTCCCCAAATTTGGGGTAAATTTGCCTTAAACCATATGCTCTCCTAGAATCTAAACAAGGTATCTGGAGATAATCATTCAGGTTCAGGGTTCAATTATTGACAAACTCATTCAGCTAAAAAAGGGTGCAAAGGGTACAATTATCATTCAAGGTAAGCTTTTTGGTCAAAAGGCTTGTGTATGCACAATCATGGCCTTCATCATGTCCTCATTTATATATTTCATTCTAAAATTCAGAGATTGATGCAAAGATTATGACTCACAGCTAGTCGTTCACTCACAGTTTAAGTTCACACTCTCACCGGTTTTGGTTCAAGATTTTCTTTCTCAATCAATCTGTCTATTGACTAACAATTCAAAATGCAAGTACACATTTTTGTTCTTTCTTTGTCTAACATACACACTTGCTCAAACTCATGAAAAGAAACACAAATTCCATCACAATCATGCATTCAATCCAAAATCAAACCATACACCAATTTTCACAAAAAGATAAAAGTGTTCTACTGCCATATCATCAAAATCAAGTCAAATTGTTCCATATGCTTCAGAATGAGAAAAAAAACTACTCATAGATAAAACTGACAGCGTATATAAACATAAAAGAAATATTGTACTGAAACCATAATTATAATAATAATAAACCAAAAAGAAAACAAAAAGCATCATCAGGAATCAACAATGTCAACAGTGTCTACACTGGGGAATTAGTGAGAGCAACAACTTCTCCAGATGACGAATCAGAAAGATCAGCAATTCCTCCAACTAGGAAACAGGGGGGTCAACTATTTCTTCAAGTGGTGAATCAGGAGGGGCAACAGCTTCATCTGATGATGCATCAGAGATGATAATCAGAGGTGGAGATGGGGGAACTACTTCAAGCTCAGGAGAAGGAGGTGGATTCACCACTGGAGTTCGTGGCTCGGCTGGCATTGGTTCAACCCGTGTCGGTGCGGGCTCCGAAGGAGCAGCCTCATTGGTTCTCACCAATGGAAGTTGAGCTTCAGGCCAGGCTACTTTCTCAAGAAAATACTCCAGAGGTACAATTGGCCTGTTCTGAGCCAACTCTCGCAGGCTGTGCACGATAATAAGTTGTCCTCTGAATAGGCTCTGTAGCATAGGGACTAAAGTTTGCGGGTGTTGGACATCTGGTTCTATGGCGGCTGACTGAGGAGCTGGGGTGGATGATGAAGGGATTTTGTCGGTTCTAGCCCTCTTTCTTGATGACATCTGCAAATAAAGGAACCAAACAGCTAAACAGGACATAAGTTGATCAAATTCAAAAACTGAAAAAGGCACTGGCGGCTTAGCAAGACATGGTCCACTTAGCTGGCCTTCACAAAAAAACATACTACCACTTGGCAACACATGAAGCCGCTTAGCGGAAGTTGCAGAAATTTAGCTTCTGCATAATTGGCTTAGTTGGCAAGTGCCCGCTAAGCCTATGGTCTGCCGCAAGGATTTGTGCTAAGCTTCTTAGAGGTTGCACTTAGCGGCACCATCCAGTTCAGAAAATAAACTAAGTATGGGTTTTTGCCGCAACGAAATGCACTTAGCTCAGGGAAGCTCGGCTTAGCGCGCGGCTATCCACAAAAAATTTGACTAAGTTATCTGGGCTTAGCGATTCAGCCTCGCTTAGCCTCAGGTAGCTCAGCAAGAGGATGAGTGTTCATCCTCAAAAGATGAACTCGCTTAGCGTGGTAAGAGCGCTTAGCGAGTTCTTTCGAAAACACACAATTCAATGAATACTGATGAACTCGCTTAGCGCAGCATGCTCGCTTAGCAAGTTCATTGCGTTTTCCAGAGAATGCAGAAAACGCACTTCATTGTCTTACCCTTTTCAAGCCTCTAAAAGGCATATCAGACATGCAATGTTCCCGAAATACTCAATACAATACAAAGGTATATAAAGTCCTAATCTTAAACTAATTCTAACAAAACATTAAAACCCTAAAAATCTAAAACCAAAAGTAAGGTTTTCTACCCTAAAGTTTAGACAAGTAAAAGAGAATATAAAGCAAGGAACTTACTTGGATGATAAATGCTTTGTGATTGTAAGTAGAAAATGCGAAAGGGAAGCACAGATGAAAAATGGGTGAATTTTTGGAGAGAGAAAATGCAGAGAAGAAGCTTTGAAAATTCTAGGAGTTGTGAGTGTAACTGACGTTACACTCACTTAAGCAGTTTTCGTGCTTCTCGCTAAGCGAGCAACTGCGCTAAGCCGACGTTTGAAATTCAAATTCATGTTTTTTTATATATTTTTTAAACAAACAAAAGGCTTGGCTTAGCGCTCGGATAAAACTGCTTAGCGAGTTATGCAGATCAAAAAAACCTGCAACTCTCGCTAAGCCGGGCTCTCTACCCGCTTAGTTGAAATGATGCATTTTAAGTACATAAGAGAGACCGCTTAGCTAATAAGGGGTCGCTTAGTGCTTACATTGTCGCAAGGAATTCAGCTTAGCCGCCATGATTGGTGCTTAGCTCCAGGAACCCCAGTGCTGGCCACAAAGAAATGAGCTTGGCGGCAACTAGTTGCGCTTAGCCAAACAAAACACCACGCTTAGCGGTTAGGCCGTCGCTTAGCCGAATTCAGATCGAGTCAAAATTGGCTTAGCTCAGCCTTGGCCAACTTAGCGGACCAAATCATCCTCAGATGCCAGGGTTTATCGCTAAGCGCTTGAGAATCGCAGCTTAGCGCATGAACAAAGATGCGCTTAGCGCGAGGCTTGAGCTTAGCGAAAGGACTATTTTTCAGAAAATGTTTTCTAAGTCATTTTTCAGTCCCTTCCTCAACAAATTGAAACCCTTATATCTAACAATCAAGGATAAGCTGATATACTCCAATCTATAGATTATAAAGCAAGTTCCACATGATATAATGCATGAAAAACAAAGATAACAGAAATTAAAACTGCGTTGCCTCCCAGGAAGCGCTTCTTTAACGTCATTAGCTTGACGTTTTTACCTCAATAGGTGACATCATGTTTTCGTTCTCACCTCCAGAACCTCTTGACCCACTTCCATTACCTGTAAGCAAACATTTTGTTCTGGAGCAGGCTTGTCTTCAACAAACAAATCGAAATCAATTTTCTGATCTTCAAAACCCATCTCCTACTTTTTTCTACCCATATCAACTATGCAGCTTGCAGTTAACATGAATGGCCTTCCCAATATTACAGGAATGTTAGTATCTTCACAGATATCCATTACCACAAAGTCTACCGGGAAGATAAAATGTTTCATTCTGACCAAAACATCTTCAATTAATCCATATGGTCTGGTAATGGAGCGGTCAGCAAGTTGTAAAGTCATCCTAGTGGGCATGATCTCCAACTCTCCCAACCTTTTGCACATGGAGAGTGGCATTAAATTAATGCTGGCTCCCAGGTCAATAAGAGCCTTTCCCACGGTGACTTCTCCAATTGAACAAGGAATAGTTACACTCCCAGGGTCTTTATGTTTGGGTGGAAGGATCTTTTGAATCACAACACTACAATTTCCTTCCACTACGATGTTTTCCTGGTGAATATACTTATGTTTCCTTGTTAACATATCCTTCAAGAATTTGGAGTAGAGTGGCATTTGCTGTAAAGCTTCTCCGAAGGCCATGGTTATTTCCAGTTTCCTGAAAATATCCAAAAATCTCGCCAAACGATGGTCTTTCTCTTTTCTTGGAAGGTACCACAGGATATGGTACTTCCTTACCTTCGTTCACAGCTTTGTCACTTCTACTCTTCTCTTCATTTTTATTTTTTTCATCTTTTTCAATTTTTTTATTTTCTTTTTCTACTTTTTTTTTCTTTTTCTTGGTCATTAAATTCTTTTTTCTTGACCATTATTTGTTTCTCTTTTTCTTGATTGCTTTCACCTCTAACATCCTTTCTCATGCCCTCAGTACCTTTCTTTTAAGCAGCTTTCTTCTTATGCACAACACTCTCTTCATCCTCAGCCTCCACAAACCTTTTACTCCTTGTCATCACAGCTTTGCATTCCTCCTTGGGATTCTTTTCTGTATTTGCCATAAAACTGTTGGATGACTTGTCAGCTATCTGCTTGGCCAATTGTCCCACCTTGAGGAAGAAACTCATTTTTCTAATTCATTATCACCTGATTCACCATCATCAAGGGAATCTGCTACTCAATTTCCTGAAGCCACTATCATGGCGGATGAGTAACACCAGAGGATCACCCTTGAGGATTATTCAAGCAGCTCAGTGCCACAATTCTTTACTAGCATTGCACGACCTGAAGTGCAAGCTCGCAACATCAACTACCCGCATTCTTTGATTCATTTAATACAAGGGAATTTATTCCAAGGATTACCTAATGAAGATAGTTGTGCTATCAGAACTTCATTCTACACGCAAAAGCATGGTAGAATGAAGTTCTGATAGCACAGCTATCTTGCAGAAGCTTCCTTCTCCTCTCGGTCCTATTCATTCTCAATGTAGCTTCAATTTCTAAGTCCATAGAAACTAAATTGCCTGTGGGAGATCTATGCATATAAAATACTAACAAACACAACGGTTATCCAATTCAATAAGAGAAGATAAATATGAATAGAAAAAAAATATTCACAGAAAATCAAAGAATAACAAATAAAGAATAGACACCTAAAAACGAACTAACTTTCCAAATAAAAAGAAGTTCCCCGGCAACGGCGCCAAAAACTTGTTCGCTTCCGGCAAGTGCACCAGATTGCGCAAGTAATATAAAATAGTAAGAACTGAGTATCGAACTCTCGGTGAACTTGTGTTACCTGGTAAAGCTATTTCAATGAATAAGTGTCTAGTGTGAAAAGAGATGTGTTTACTAAGAACAGGTGTGTAAACTAACTATTAAAAGGGAAAAATCACGTGAGAAATGATGCGTAAAAAAACAAGTAGACGACACGTTGGTCTTCCTAATAGGTGCCTGATGCTAGAAGGATATTCTCTACTTAACAATGCTTATGCATTCTATGGTGTCTCCTAAAATGCTAAACCCCGATTCCTCATGATAATCTAGCCTAATCCTCTTATTGGACTAAACTTGGTCATGACCGCATTAAGACAAACATACAACAACTAAGTTACCGTACCCCGATTCCTCGTGAAAATACAACAAACTAGCCCTATCCTATCAAGTTCTAAGAATCAGACCAGTTTCCACTGTTGAATTATCCTAAAAACACATGCATCTACGTGATCAAGGCAAAAGCATGGTAGAATGAAGTTCTGATAGCACAGTGAACACGCAAAATATCATTAAATAGATAAAAAGATATTTACATTAAGTACCTACAAGGAAGATCCAATAGAGGATTTAGCTTTCCATAACTGGGAAGCTTCCTTACAACGAAGAGAAGAGAAAGATGAAAGATTGCAGAAATACAAGTAGTGGGGATGTCTCCTCCACCTCTAGGACCTCACAATCACTCACAAACTCATCTCAAGCTCTCAGGACGGCTTCCTCTTCCAGCTCTGGTCTCTGCTGATCTTCACACAACAAATTCTCTCAAACTCTTTGGAACTTGGACCTTTTTCTCTCTAGAACTCTCCAATTATGTAGAAGCTTAAAGAAAAGGCCCAAACTCCACTCAGAAATCTGATTTCAGACTTAAATAGGTGGCCTTGTTCGTGCTCGTTCGCTTAGCGCAATTCTGAACCGCTTAGCGCGCATTAGTGAATTTCGGCTTAGCGCGGCTTTTCTCGCTCAGCAGATGGACTGAAGCGGTGCACTTAGTTAGATGACCCTTCGCTTAGCGAACATGCATTGCTCATCCTTCTTCCAGATTCTTCCTCGCACTCAGCCGAGGAGTGTTGCGCTTAGCGGATGCCTCGCTAAACCCGAAGATTGGCTTAGCGAGAGGGTGAAAATCAGCACTTTAAAACTTTTGCCTAATTAACCTGAAATTGAGAGAAAAATGATTATTAAACACACAAAATGGCAGTACTAAGTATTTATTACCTATCTTTAACAAAAAGTAATTACAACACTACAAAATACCCATAAATTGGAGGAGTTTGATACAATTTACACAAGTTTTATACACAAAAGTTAGTCGTATTCACCGACTAACACATTCCCTATATGGTGGTAGGAAATATAACCATTAAAAAACCTAGGGAAGAATGGAGTGAGGAGGAAAGAAAATTAGTTCAATACAATTTAAAAGCCAAAATTATAATTACATCTGCTTTAGGGATAGATGAGTACTTTAGAGTATCAAATTGTAAAAGTGCAAAAGATATGTGGGATACCCTACAGGTAACACATGAAGGTACAACAAATGTAAAAAGATCTAGGATAAATACATTGACTCATGAATATGAATTATTTAGAATGAATCCAAATGAAAGCATACATGATATGCAAAAGAGGTTCACCCACATTGTAAATCATCTTGCATCTTTAGGAAAAATATTTCCAAATGAAGATCTTGTCATTAAAGTGTTAAGATGCTTAAGCAGGGAATGACAACCAAATGTAACGGCCATTACTGAATCAAGAGATCTTTCTAACATGTCTCTTGCTACATTGTTTGGAAAGTTACAAGAACATGAAATGGAATTGATGAGATTGAATCAACATGAGGAGAATGATAAAAAGAAGAAGGGAATTGCTCTTAAAGCTTCATCTTCAATCCAAGAAGAAAGTGATAAGGAGGATTCAATTGAAATAGACGAAGATGATGATCTTAGTCTTTTTGTAAAAAGATTCAACAAATTTCTAAGAGTCAAAGGAAATCAAAGAAGATCAAATTTTAAATCAAAAAGAAGGGCAGAAGATTCATCCTCTACTCCAAAATGTTATGAATGCAATCAACCTGGACATCTGAGGATTGATTGCCCAATTTTCAAGAAAAGAATAGAGAAATTTGAAAAGAAATTTTTTAATGAAAAGAAGACAAAGAAGGCCTACATTACATGGGATGACAATGATATGGACTCATCTAAAGACTCAAAAAATGAAGTTGTAAACTTGAGTCTAATGGCCAAGAGTTATGAAAGCAATGAAGAGGTATCCTTGAAGAAGAGTTCGCACATAGATAACGGATGCTCTAAACATATGACGGAAGATGCATCAAAGTTCACTCATATCTCTCCCAAGAAAAAGCGGACATGTGACTTATGGCGACAACAATAAAGGTAAAATTCTTGGAGTTGGAAAAATAGGTACAAACTCATCTTCCTCCATTGAGAATGTTCTACTTGTTGAAGGTCTTAAGCAAAGTTTGCTAAGTGTCAGTCAATTATGTGATAAAGGCTATCTAGTATCATTTGATTCTCATAAATGTGTTATTGAAAATGAGCATTGTAACGATCCGCCTCGCCGCTACGATATCAAAACACTCTAATACACGATAATTTCAATTTTTTTATAAAAACATAAACTCCCTTAATTTTGCTTATGAAAATAGAAGTAATTTTGTCCCAACATACATTCGCTAAAACATACACATTTACTTAGGTGAATATATATATATATATATATATATATATATATATATATATATATATATATATATATGTATGTATGTATGTATGTATGTATGTATATAGGAACAACAACTTAGTACACGTCATCCACATGATGGAAAATTAAAATTTATTCATGCATATAAGTAAAATCTGAAGTTTACATCTTTGATTCAACAAAATGACTCATAACCCAACTATGGAGGAGTTGATAAACAAAATACAACTCTCACCCAAAATAATGCCAACGTCGTCACATCGGCTCGACGGCTCCTCACCAGAATCTTACTCCTTGCACCCTGCTGCTGTCATTCTGCTCCCACGAACAATGTTCACGATCATCACAGGTATCAACCACACGATACAAAATTGCAAGGGTGAGTTCATTATAAAAAGAACCAATACCAATTCCAAATAACCACAATTGGCAATGAACATAGGCAAACATTATGAGCTTACACAACATTCATTATTCAACACTCACATCCAACAATTATTCATCATCCGCATCCAACAATTACTCATCATCCATCCATGGATCCAATCAAGACTGCACAGAATGATGCATGCACCTGACTCAACACTCAGATGCAATGTGGTACGTACCAACAACCAAATTCTAGGAAATAGCCTAAGCGTGTCCGCACGACACTCTCACTTAGGAAACCATGCAGAGTTCGTCGAGACCACTCGGTTGTGCACGTAACTGCCCCCCCCAAAGGTGATCAACCTGGGGCCCAAAGAAGTTCCCTACCAGGTGACAAGCCCCCTCAATACAAAGTACACTCTGTCACAGTTATTCTATTTCCTGTGTCGTATGAGCTATGAACATGGCCAAAAGCAAGTGCCAAAGACCATGGACCAATTAAGGTGCCTAAGCATCCCCTCAGGAATGCTTAGATTCTTTAACCATGCTTGCCCCCCACGAATGGGCCATCCGACAAGGTCAGTGCACTCCACCCCCCATGAACATACACTACATACGACATATGAACGTGGCCCAAAGCAAGTGCCAAAGACCATGGACCAATTAAAACGCCTAAGCATCCCCTCAGAAATGCTTAGATTCTTTAACCACGCTTGTCCCCCACGAATGGGCCATCCAACAAGGTCAGTGCACTTCGCCCCCCACGAACATACACAACATCCAACGTATCGAACATGGGCACCATCAAGTGCAAAGACCATGGACAAATTAAAGTGCCTAAGCATCCCTTCAGTGAATGCTTAGATTCTTTAACCTCTCTAGTCCCCCATGAATGGGTCGTCCGACAAGGTCAATGCACCCCCCCATGAACATACACAACATGCACATGCCAATGCATTTCCAACATCAATCAACATTCCATTTCCATATCATTCTCAACATAAATATCATCTCGTCTCAATGACGTTATCAACCACAACAACAACCTCATTTCATATTTACATAATCGTCAACAATAACATCAATTCATGTTGACAAGGTCTTTATTAACAACGTCATCTCAAATCTATAACATCATAATTATCAATATCACCACATATCAATTAAAATCCTCAATAGCAACATCAACAATAATTCACATTCCACACACACACACACACACACACACACACACACACACACACACACACACACACACACACACACACATATATATATATATATATATATATATATATATATATCACATCTTATTCGTCAAAACATAGTTCCAGCATGCATATCAATAACAATTTTATCGCATCCCATTAGTTAAAAACATCGTTTTCTATAAAAGAAAAATAAGCATGCAATAAGGACAGGCAGTTATCCTCATAGCTAGGTTCCCTGATCCTAACTATGGTGTTAAAACGGTAAATTTTATAATAAACTCTCCTCACCTATTGTGAGCTACCCGCGTGTCCCACATCACGTCACTTGGAGATTTCTTTTTCGTCCCCACTCGTCGGTTCCACGTAAGCCTCTACCATGCCAAAACGAAGGAGACATAATATGGATTTCAGAAACAAAGCTAACAACAATGCTCTGGGTCAAACACCCATGTCACTACATAAAAGGGCTGAGAGCATTACGGGTTTTAGAAAGGGACATCATTTTGAAATTTCGATCACGCCAATGTGATTGGGGTTCAGTGAAGGTCACGAAAATAACACTCATTTCGAAAAAGGATAACTTTTACAAAGTCTCTTTGCTCTAAGGTTTTTTAGAGGAAGCGTAAAACATGCAATGGTGGTTTCAAAGTCAGAAAAGATGCAAAGACAAGCTTAAACTAACAAGGAACAAACATAGAACCATGGTTACCCCGAAGGAAAACAAAAGGTAAGATTAGGGCTTCGTTCTCTATCGAAACCGCGAAGCAAGTTAGAAGATTTCGCTTCGATTGAAGGGTTCCTCTCGGTGTGGGATTTCAAAGGAGAAAAATGGCGGTTTGTGGTGGCTACTAGTGGTTGTGGGTGATGGAGAAAAAGCTTGGCACATTGGAAATGGTTTTGGAAGAAAGGAGGAGAAGGAAATGGCACTTTTCCAAGGCTACACAAAAAGAAAAGGCTGAAACACTCAAGTGTTTTTGCTCACAGGAAAGGAAGATTTCCTCATACACCAGACGTTGTATTGAAGATCGCAACGGTCAGATCATGGACATCTATCCTATGAACCTCCAGACCAAATTTCAGGAAGATCTAACGGTTAATGAAGGCGGGGAAGCGTTTTTACCGAGACAGCTTCATGTAGCTTCCTTGAGAAGCTTCATTAAGAGGTTTCCTTGAGAAGCTTCTTTGAGAAGCTTTCTCAAGAGGCTTCTTTGAGAAGCTAACGCTTTAACTACTAACACCCTTTTAATAACTAAATAAAATAACACAACAAATATAATCAAACATCAAATATAATTACTATATATATATATCAGGGTGTTACAAGCATGATAGGAATATAAAGCATACAGGTTATAGAACAAATAATGTTTACATGATAGATTTAAATCAAAAACAAAACCATGATCAATGTTTTCGTAGTAAGAATGATGATCCATGGTTATGGCATAGAAGGATTGCCCCCACATAAACATGGAACATTTAAATAAATTGATTTCAAAAGATTTAGTTATCGGTTTACCTAAACTCAAATTTGAAAAAGATAGATTATGTGATGCATGTCAGAAAGGAAAACAAGTAAGGGTTTCGTTTAAATCTAAGAATATTGTATCAATAACTCAACCCTTACAACTGTAGCATATGGATCTGTTTGGTCCTTCTAGAACTATGAGTTTTGGAGGAAACTATTATGCTCTTGTTATTGTTGATGATTACTCTAGATATACATGGACATTATTTCTTACTCATAAAAGTGATGCATTTCATGCATTGAAGAAACTCGCCAAAGTTATTCAAAATAAGAAAAATCTTAAAATTGCATCTATCAGGAGTGATCATGGAGGAGAATTTGAAAACAAAGATTTTGAATCATTTTGTGATGAACATGGCATTGAGCATAATTTTTCTGCACCCAGAACTCCTCAACAAAATGGAGTTGTTGAGAGGAAAAATAGATCCTTAGAAGAAATTTCTAGAACTTTACTAAATGATATTTTTCTTTCAAAATATTTCTGGGCTGAAGCCGTAAATACTGCATGTTATATCATGAATAGAGCTTTAATAAGACCAATCTTGAATGAGTTATATAATGGAAGAAAACCTAACATTTCACATCTTCATGTATTTTGATGTAAATGTTTTGTGCTAAACAATGGTAAAGATAATTTAGGTAAGTTTGATGCTAAATCTGATGAATGTATTTTTCTTGAATATTCATTGCAAAGTAAAGCATTTAGAATTATGATTATTGAAGAATCCATTCATGTTTATTTTGATGAATCTAATGCAATTTTGCCAAGAAAAGATATACTAGATGAGATTTCAGAATCATTAGAAGACATGCATATTCATGGAGAAAATCACAAAGGAAAAGGAGATGGAAATAATGAAGATTCTCAAATTGATGAAATAAAAAAAAATGATGATCTTCCAAGGGAATGGAGACCTTCTAGATATCATCCTCTTGACAACATCATTGGTGATATATCAAAAGGGGTAACCACTAGACATTCTCTTACAGATATATGCAATAATATGACTTTTGTTTCTATGATTGAACCTAAGAATTTGAAAGAAGTCATAATTGATGAACATTGGATAATAGCTATGCAGGAAGAGTTAAACCAATTTGAAAGAAACAATGTTTGGGAGTTAGTTGAAAAACCTGAAAATTACCCAGTTATTGGAACAAAATGGGTATTTAGAAACAAGTTAGATGAAAATGGCATAGTTATTAGAAATAAGGCTAGGTTAGTAGATAAAGGATACAATCAGGAAAAGGGGATAGACTATGAGGAAACATATGCTACTGTTGCTAGATTAGAAGCCATAAGAATGTTATTAGTCTATGCATCCATTATGGATTTTAAACTTTATCAAATGGATGTGAAAAGTGCCTTTTTGAATGGCTTTATCCAATAGGAAGTATATGTAGATCAACCCCCTGGATTTGAAAACTCAGATAAGCCTAATCATGTTTTTAAATTAAAAAAGGCTTTGTATGGCTTAAAGCAAGCCCCTAGGGCTTGGTATGAGCGTCTGAGTAAGTTCCTTTTAAAAAAGGATTTCTCTAGAGGTAAAGTAGATACTATTCTTTTCATTAAAAAGAAGTTAGATGATATTTTATTAGTTCAAATCTACGTCGATGATATTATCTTTGGATCTACAAATGACTCTTTATGCAAAGAATTCTCTTAAGACATGCAATGTGAATTTGAAATGTCTATGATGGGTGAATTAAATTTCTTTCTTGGGTTTCAAATCAAGCAAACCAAGAATGAAATATTTTTCTATCAATCAAAGTATTGCAAGGAATTGATTCACAGATTTGTGATGGATAATGTTAAGCATATGGCTACACCAATGAGTATTGCTTGCTATTTGGATAAAGATGAAACTGGTCAGTCAATAGACGTTAAGCAATATCGAGGTATGATCGGATCACTTCTTTATTTATCTACTAGCAGACCAGATATTATGTTTAGTGTGTGTATGTCTGCTAGATTTCAATCAAATCTCAAACAATCACATCTTAGTGCCATTAAGAGAATTATAAGATATTTGTTATGCACTATGAATATAGGTTTATGGTATCCTAAAAATTCCACATGCAATTTAATAGGATATTTTGATTCTGACTTTGTCGGTTCTAAAACTGATAGAAAAAGCACAAGTGGAACTTGTCATTTCATTGGATCTATTGTGGTTTCTTGGCATAGTAAGAAATAGAATAGTGTTGCTTTATCTACTGTAGAAGTATAATACATTTCTGGTGGCAATTGTTGTGCCCAAATTCTTTGGATGAAGCAACAACTTTCTGATTATGGAATATTACTTGATCATATTCCTATAAGATGTGATAACACGAGTGCTATAAATCTATCTAAGAACCCTGTTCAGCACTCAAGAATGTAGAAGCAAAGCTTCATGGTGAATCAAAGGTGATTCAAAGGTGTTTTGATGATAACAATGATGATAACAAAAGATGATGATAAAGGTGATGACAAAAAGCTCAAAGATCAATCAAAGAACAACTCAAGTGAATCAAGAACAATTCAAGAGTTCAAGAAAAGAATCAAGAAGAATTCAAGACTCAAGAAGAAAGCCTAGAATCAAGAATTAAGATTCAAGGTTCAAGATCTCAAGAATCAAGATTCAAGGTTCAAGATCTCAAGAATCAAGATCAAGATTCAAGACTCAAGATTCAAGAATGAAGAGAAGACTCAATCAAGATAAGTATTAAAAAGTTTTTCAAAACTTTGAATAGCACATGAGTTTTTGAAAAAACCTTTTACCAAAGAGTTTTTACTCTCTGGTAATCGATTACCAGATTGTTGTAATCGATTACCAATAGCAAAATTGTTTTGAAAAAGTTGTCAAATTGAATTTACAACGTTCCAATTATTTTCAAAAAGTTGTAATCGATTACAATGTTTTGGTAATCGATAGTTCCTTTGAACGTTGAAATTCAAATTCAAATGTGAAGAGTCACATCCTTTCACACAAAAGCTTTGTGTAATCGATTACACTAATTTGGTAATCGATTACCAGTGTTTGTTTCTGAATAAAATCAAAAGATGTAACTCTTCAAATGGTTTTTGACTTTTTCAAATTGGTTTTAAGTTTTTCTAAAAGTTATAACTCTTCTGAATGGTCCTCTTGACCAGACATGAAGAGTCTATAAAAGCAAGGCTTTGTTTTAAATTTTAAATCTATCTTTTCTAATTCATTTTTAATACAAGCAATTTTTCCACATTAATTTCTGAGTCTCTTTGAACATCTTCTTCTTCTTCTTTGTACCAAAAGCTTTCTGAAGTTTTCTGGTTTTCCAAACCTTGAAAACTTGTGCTATTCATCTTTTTCATTCCCTTCTCCCTTTGCCAAAAAGAATTCGCCAAGGACTAACCGCCTGAATTCTTTTTGTGTTTTTCTTCTCCCTTTTCCAAAAGAACAAAGGACTAACCGCCTGAATTCTTTTGTGTCTCCCTTCTCCTGTAACGACCCGCCTCGTCGCTACGGTATCCACACTCTAATATTCGATAATTTCAATTTTTATAAAAAGAACTCCCTTAATTTTTTATTATGAAAATAGAAGTGATTTTGTCACAACATAAATTCATCCAACAACAAGCCATTACTTAAGTGATTATGCATAATTACATAGAAACAATAATTCGGTACATGTCATACACATATAATTAAAATTCCAGTTTTACATCTTTAACTCAACAAAATAAAACTTAAAAACCAACTACGGAGGAGTTGATTACAAAACACAACTCTCTCCCAAAATAACGCCAACGTCATCACGTCGGCTCGGCGGCTCCTCACCAGAATCTTACTCCCTACACCCTGCCACTGTCATTCTGCTCCCACGAACAAGGTTCGTGATCATCACAGGTATCAACCACACGATACAAAATTGCAAGGGTGAGTTTATTATAAAAGAACCAATACCAATTCCAAATAACCACAATTAGCAAGGAACATAGGCAACATGATAAGCATACACAAAAATCATTATTCAACACTCATATCCAACAAATATTCATCATTCACATCCAACAATTACTCATCATCCATCCATGGACCCAATCAAGACTGCACAGAATGATGCATGCACCTAACTCAACACTCAGATGCAATGTGGTACGTACCAACAACAACCAAATCTCAGGAAATAGCCTAAGCGTGTCCACACGACACTCTCACTTAGGGAACTGTGCTGAGTTTGTCGAGACCACCCGGTTGTGCACGTAACAGCCCCCATCCCATAGGTGATCAGCCTGGGAGCCCAAAGGTGTTCCCTACCAGGTGACAGCCCCCCAGTAAAAAGTACACTTGGCCACAGTTACTCTATTTCCTGTGTCGTATGAGCTATGATCACGGCCAAAGGTAAATGCCAAAGACCATGGACCAATTAAAGCACCTAAGCATCCCCTCAGGAATGCTTAGATTCTCTAACCACGCTAGTTACCCATGTCTGGGCCATCCGACAAGGTCAGTGCACTCTACCCCCCATGACATACACTTCATACGACGTATGATCGTGGCCAAAAGCTAGTGCCAAAGACCCTGGAAGGTCAGTGCACAGTGCCCCCCACGATCATACACAACATCCAACGTATGAACGTGGCCAAAAGCTAGTGCCAAAGACCCTGAAAGGTCAGTGCACAGTGCCCCCCACGAACATACACAACATGCACATGCCAATGCATTTCCAACATCAATCAACAAATCGTATTTCCATGTCATTCACAACATAAATATCATCTCATCTCAATGACGTTATCAACAACAACAACAACCTCATTTCATATTCACATATTCATCAATAATAACAATTCATGTTGACATGGTCTTTATTAACAACATCATCTCAAATCAATATCATCATAATTATCATTATCATCACATATCAATTAAAATCCTCAATAGAAACATCAACAACAATTCAAACAAACACAACAATATCATTTCCACACGCACAGTCTTCAAACAGCCAAAACAATATCATTCATCACAATACATATATATATCGCATCCCATTAGTTAAAACGTAATTTTCTTTGAAGAAAAATCAGCATGCAACAGGGACAGGCAGATATCCTCATAGCTAGGTTCCCTGACCCTAACTATGGTGTTAAAACGGTAAATTTTATAATAAACTCCCCTTACCTATAGTGAGCTACCCCACGGATTCCTCGTCGCGTCACTTGAAGATTCCTTTTTGTCCTTGCTTGTCGATTCCACACAAGCCTCTACCATGCCAAAACGAAGGAGACTTAGTATGGATTTAAGAAAACAAAGCTAGTAACAGTGCTCTGGGTCAAACACCCACATTACTACATGAAAGAGCTGAGAGTATTTCGGGATTTACAAAGGAACGTAATTTGGAGATTCCGACCACGCCAATGTGACCGAGGTTCAGTGTAGGTTACGAAAATAACATGTATTTCATGAAAGGATAACGCTTACAAAGTCTCTTTCTCTAAGGTTTTTCAAAGGAAGCATAAGACATGCAATGGCGGTTCCAAAGTCAAAAAAGATGCAAAGACAAGATGAAACAAACAAGAAACAAGCATAGAACCATGGTTACCTCGAAAGAAAATGAAAGGTGAGATTAGGGTTTTCGTTCTCTACCGAAACCGCAAGCCAAGTTGGAAATTCTGCTTCGGTTGAAGGGTTCCTCTCGGTGTGGGTTTTCAATGGAGAACAATGATGGTTTGTGGTGGCTAATGGTGGATGTGGGTGATGGAGAAAGTACTTGGAACTTTAGAAATGGATTTGGAAGAAAGAAAGAAGAAGAAATGGCATTTTTCCTAAGCTACAAGAAAGCAAAGGCTGAAATGCTTAAATAAGAGATGCTCTCGGGAACGGAAGCTTCTAGCATAATCCAGATATTTTTTCAAAGATCCCAACGGTTAAATCATGGTAAAGTTTCTTGTGAAGTTGCAAACAAAATTTCGAGAAGATCCAACGGTTAACGAAGGCTGGGCAGCGTTTCTACCGAGGCAGCTTCATGTAGTTTTCTCTAGAAGCTTCATTAAGAGGCTTCCTCCAGAAGCTTCATTAAGAGGCTTCTAGCACACTCCAGACATCTTCTCAAAGATCCCAACGGTCAGATCATGTAAAAGTGTCTTGTGGAGTTGCAGACCAAATTTTGAGAAGATCCAACGGTTAACAAACGTTGGGCATCGTTTTTACCGAGGCAGCTCCATGTAGCTTTCTCTAGAAGCTTCATTAAGAGCTTCCTCCAGAAGCTTCCTCGTGGCTTCTTTGAGAAGCTTTCTCAACAAGCTTCTTTGAGAAGCTAGATCCTTATCTATCCACACCCCTCTATTAACTAAATTAACTTCCTTAAAAATAATTATGGATGAAAATAACGCAACAAATAATCAAACATCAAACATAATTACTAATAATATATAGATATATATATCAGGGTGTTACATCTCCCTTGTCAAAGAATTCAAAACGTCACAGTTTGAGAATTCTTTTGATTCTTCCCTTTCCCTAATACAAAAGTGTTCAAAGGACTAACCGCCTGAGAATTCTTTTGTATCCCCATTCACAAAGTATCAAAGGTTTAACAGCCTGAGATCTTTGTCTTAACACATTGGAGGGTACATCCTTTGTGGTACAAGTAGAGGGTACATCTACTTGGGTTTGACTGAGAACAAGAGAGGGTACATCTCTTGTGGATCAGTTATAGTGGAGGGTACATCCACTAGGGTTTCAAAGAGAACAAGGGAGGGTACATACCTTGTGGATCTTTGCTTGTAAAAGGATTTTTACAAGGTTGAAAGAAATCTCAAGAACCGCAGGTCGCTTGGGGACTGGATGTAGGCACGGGTTGTTGCCGAGCCAGTATAAAAACTCTTGTGTGTTTGTTTCCTTTTTTCCTACTCTTTTACTTTCCATTGTGCATTTTAATTTCTGCTTTTACTTTTGATTAAGTTTCTCTTCTACTCCTTATTCTCTTAACAACATAAGTAAAAGCCTTAGAAGAGTAAATTTTTAATTAGTAAAGGTTTAGGAATAATTGATTCAACCCCCCCCCCCCCCCTTCTTAATTATTCTGAGGCCACTCGATCCAACAAGTGGTATCAGAGCAGGTTTCTTGTAGAAAGTCTAACAACTTCAATATTAATGGGCTCTTTAGATTCTTTGTCTTTCAAAAGTATTTTCAGGAACAGGTTACTCAAAGATCATGATGAAGACCAAGTCAACTTGTTTCTCATGAGAAAATCTGGTGAGAATAACAAAGAAGATTCTATAAGGAAGAAATGGTACATAGACAGTGGATGTTCCAAGCATGAGCATCTTTTGATTCTGAAAAATGTGTTATTAAGCATGAGCATGACAAAGATATTGAACATATAGGTTTTAGAGAAAATAATGTTTACACGATTGATCTAAAACAAAAATCTGTAAATGATAGATGCTTTTTAAGTAAAGATTGTGATCCATGGTTATGGCATAAGAGAATTGCTCATATTAACATGGATCATCTAAATAGGTTAATTTCAAAAGATCTAGTTATTGGATTGCCTAGATTAAAATTTGAAAAGGATAAGTTATGTGATGCATGCCAAAAAGGTAAACAAACAAAAGTATCCTTTAAATCTAAAAATATTGTTTCCACCACTTAACCATTGCAATTATTACACATGGATTTGTTTGGACCATCTAGGGTCATGAGCTTTGGTGGAAGTTACTATGCATTAGTAATTGTTGATGATTATTCTAGATATACTTGGACTTTATTTCTTACTCATAAGAATGATGCATTTCATGCATTTAGAATACTTGCCAAAGTTATTCAAAACAAAAAGAATCTCAAAATTATCTCCATCAGAAGTGATCATGGAGGTGAATTTGAAAACAATGATTTTGAAATGTTTTGTGATGAGTATGGCATAGAACATAACTTTTCTGCTCCAAGGACACCCCAACAAAATGGAGTAGTAGAAAGAAAAAATAGAGCCCTAGAAGAAATTGCTAGAACTCTTTTAAATGACACACCTCTTCCAAAATAGTTTTGGACAGAAGCAGTTAACACCGCATGTTATATTATGAACAGAGCCTTAATTAGACCTATTCTTAAGAAAACCCCATATGAACTTTTCAACAATAGAAAACCAAACATTTCACATTTACATGTTTTTGGATGTAAATGTTTTGTTCTAAACAATGGTAAAGAAAATCTAGGAAAGTTTGATGCCAAGGCAGATGAGGGTATCTTCCTTGGGTATTCCTTACATAGTAAAGCATTTAGAATATACAACAAAAGAACCATGACAATTAAGGAATCTATACATGTTACTTTTGATGAAACTAATATTTCCTCCCCAAGAAAGGAGTTTGTTGATGATATTGCAGATACTTTGGAAGATACTCAAAATGAAGAAAGAAACCTGAAAAAGAAAGAGAGATGATGAAGACAAGGATGATCAAGATGACACAGCACAAGAAAATGATAATCTTCCTAAAGAATGGAAAACTTCAAGAAATCATCCTCTTGATAACATCATCGGTGATATCTCAAAAGGGGTAACAACTAGACACTCTCTTAAAGATTTATGCAATAATATGACATTTGTTTCATTAATAGAACCTAAAAACTTTAAAGAAGCTATTATAGATGACCATTGGATAGTAGCTATGCAAGAAGAATTAAATCAATTTGAAAGAAATGATGTATGGGAATTTGTAGAAAAACCTTCAGATTATCCAATCATAGGAACTAAATGGGTATTTAGAAATAAATTGGATGAAAATGGCAGAGTAATTAGGAATAAAGCTAGACTTGTAGCAAAAGGATATAACCAAGAAGAAGGTATAGACTATGAAGAAACTTTTGCACTTGTAGCTAGATTAGAAGCCATTAAGATGTTATTAGCATATGCATCTATTATGAATTTTAAACTATATCAAATGGATGTCAAAAGTGCTTTCTTAAATGGTCTAATTCAGGAGGAGGTATATGTGGAACAACCTCCTGGATTTGAAGATTCACAAAAACTAGATCATGTCTATAGATTAAAAAAGGCACTTTATGGCCTAAAACAAGCACCTAGGGCTTGGTATGAAAGATTAAGTAAATTCCTATTAGAAAAGAATTTTACTAGAGGGAAAGTAGATACTACCTTATTCATAAAAAAGAAGGATAATGATATCTTGTTAGTACAAATTTATGTTGATGATATAATTTTTGGATCTACTAATGAATCTTTGTGCAAGGAGTTTTTTATTGATATGCAAAGTGAGTTTGAGATGTCCATGATGGATGAGTCAAATTACTTTCTTGGATTACAAATCAAACAAAGAAATGATGGGATCTTCGTCAATCAAGCAAAATATTGCAAAGAACTCATTAAGAGATTTGGAATGGAAAACTCAAAACACTTGGCTACCCCTATGAATACAAGTTGTTATCTTGACAAAGATGAATCCGGTCAACCTGTTGATCCAAAGCAATACAGAGGTATGATTGGATCTCTACTTTATTTATCTGCAAGTAGGCCAGACATTATGTTTAGTGTATGCATATGTGCAAGATTTCAATCAGATCCAAAGTTTTCACATTTAATGGCAGTAAAAAGAATTATAAGATATTTATTAGGAACAGTTAGTTTAGGATTATGGTATCCTAAGAATTCTTTATGCAACCTAGTAGGATACTCAGATTCAGATTTTGCTGGGTCAAAAACAGATAAGAAGAGTACTAGTGGTACATGTCAATTCATAGGGTCTGCACTTGTTTCTTGGAATAGCAAGAAACAAAATAGTGTAGCATTATCCACAGCAGAAGTAGAATACATTTCTGCTCACTACTAAAAAAAAAGCTTTCTACATCGCCCTATTAACATCAGTTATAGCAAAAACCGATGTTAACGAAAGCGCGATGGCATTTTTGTAATTAAATAGAGTTACTTAACATCAGTTTTAGCATAACCGATGTAAACTAATTGATGTTAACATCGGTTATCTAAAAAACCGATGTTAACATGATGTTAAGATGAATATGGTAACATCGGTTTGGGCAAAACCGATGTTAACTTCATAGAGTTAACATCGGTTTTGAGGAAGCCGATGTTAAGGAGTTGATTTTAACATCGGTTTGTTAAAAAACCGATGTAATGTATTTGATGTTAACATCGGTTTTTACAAAACCGATGTTAACTACATTCAGTTAACATCGGTTATCCATAAAAAACCGATGTTGTTGTGTTTATAAGTTAAAAAAAATAGAGATTTCAGAAGCTGCGCACGCTCGAAAACCTTGCCCTACCTCTTCTCTTTGTCATCCTCCTGCCTGAAATTGCTGTTCTCTTTCTCATCCCGCCCGAAATCTGCCGAAAACCGCTCCGTCGACACCCACATTGTCGTTGGTCAAACCCACAGAACCCCCTACACTGCCGGAAAACCCACATTGTCCTCGCTGGAACCCACAGAACCCCCTATACTACCGGAAAACCTATATCGTCGTCGCTCGAACCCCACAGAACCCATATTGTCCTGGCTCGAAGAAAACCCTAGATACATTGTTGCTACTAGGGTGCTGAAACAGTCATCGATGCTCAAAGGTCAAAGCTTTCTCCGCGAGGTACATAGGTCAAATTCGTGTATGCTAAGTTTCGTTGTGAGTGATTTGACCCGATTTGAGAGTGGCATCGGATAATAAAGAAAAGGTTTTTGTTACCGGAAAACCTATATCGTCGTCGCTCGAACCCCACAGAACCCACATTGTCCTGGCTCAAAGAAAACCCTAGATACATTGTTGCTACTAGGGTGCTGAAACAGTCGTCGATGCTCAAAGGTCAAAGCTTTCTCCGCGAGGTACATAGGTCAAATTCGTGTATGCTAAGTTTCGTTGTGAGTGATTTGACCCGATTTGAGAGTGGCATCGGATAATAAAGAAAAGGTTTTTGTTTGCGATTGTACAGGCTCCGCTCACGTGCGTGTGTTGCTGGGTTCTCTTGATCAAGGTAACACTAACTTCTATACTTCATTTGACCTATTTTATTTTTTCTGGGTAGTAATAAGTAATGTTGCATGATTTTTAGTAAGGTGTTATTCAGTTTGCACTATAACAGAGAATCAACCATGATTTATGTAGATGGATCGACAGGGTTGTTGAAATTTCCTGCAATTGCTTTAACATTTTACTGTCCAACAGAGGGGGCTTCACTATTGTTGTTTTAACATATTTTTTGTTTCTTGAGCAAGTAATGCTTAAGTATAGATAATGATTTTACCCAATTGGATTTAAGGAACTAGGTTGCTTGCTCTCTTTTCTATTTTATTCACTTAATTGTTGAATGCTTCCAGACTGTTTATAAACTATTCACTTGCCTCGTATTGGCAGTTTCTAAAAGTTCTCATATGTAAGTGTGCTTTCAAATAAACTATGCTTGTAACTGTTTTACAATAACATATCCTGAAGTGAACTGCTTATGTGTTTGCGTATTTTTTTTTAGCTTATCTTCATAATCTACACTTGAGCTTACAAAAACAAATGCAAACATCTCATCATTCATAAGATGATCTAGAATCTAGATACAGTTTTGGACTTTTAGAAATTTCAATACTTTAAAGTTTAGAAAATTATATAATGCACATTGATTTTGCTAACTTAAAAGTTGAAACCTGACCAGCTGTAAACATGATGATTTCTAATTATCCTCTAATTATAGTCAGTACTAATCTAAGACTATCACAATAGTCCTCTTGAAACCTAGACAATCTTCTGAATTGTAGAAACCTGCAACAATTATTCTCCTAAGTTTTCTTTTGGATTGAATCCACAAACAGAAAAAAACCTGGACAAGGAAGCATTTCAAACATAATATGCTGAGTTGCAGTCCCCTTCTTTTAATCACTTTGCTCTAGATTTCTGTCTTAAAAGGGATTCATAGGCATTTGAGACCTCCCACAATTGTTGCTGTAAATCTCTCTTAGCCTTGATGTCTTCCTCGGATAGACTTGTATTGGATGCTAGATCTTCCACTTCATTTAGCTTCTGTTGGATTTTTTGAATTCCTTTGTCATTAATGAACCCATAATCTTTACTCCATTGCCTTATGACATCTTTTAAGTACATCAGCTTGTTTTTGAGAACAAAACCCCCCCCCCCCCCAACCCCCCTGCTGAGCACTACTCCAAGTCTCCCTCACCAATTTTTGATACCCTTTTTTATGAATCCACCAAGCAGCTACCCTAAATGGCTTAGGACCCCAATCCACCAGCTAAGTTTGCAAGATGGTTGGGCAATGATCAGAAAAGTTGTGTGGTAGGACATGTTGACAGCTATCAGGCCAAGTAGACAGCCACTGGTCTGAAACCAGGAATCTATCAAGCCTACTCTTCACACTACCATTGGGCCTGATCCATGTAAAGCTACTACCAGCACTCTTAACTGGTTTGTTTGTTAGGGTTTATTTGTTTGTTTTCCTTTCATGGGGTTTGTTTGTTTTTTTTCGAAGAATTTTTCTTAAGCGGTTCTTCCTATGGTCATCATGGCTTGAATAGTCAGCTTGTGCTGAAAGTCATGTGAATTATGCAGTGTGCAAATGAAACAACTACTAGTACTATTGTAGACAAGTTTTCCTTCTCCATTATTCACGGAAAAAGCTAAACCCATTATCATTATGGTTCTTCTCTATATGAATACTGGACAGCCCTCATATTGTTGATAAAAGGCTTTAAATACACTGTGGCTAATTTCTGTATGGTTTTTTTTAGGGTTATCATTTACTACTGCTAATTGGCGTTGCTGTGGAAGCGCTTTGATTATATCTTTGAAGCCTCGAACTTAGGTATTTATATGTTTAATTCAAAAACTAATTTGAAATTGTTGTTGTATGCATTACTGGTATATTTGTAACTTATGCTATGCCTGTCTACATGACCTTTCTTTCATTGGACTGATATGTTCATGCCTTCTCTATATATATGTTGTGACTGCCACTGCCCTTCTCTCTGTCTTGTATTATCTTTTTTTTATCAGCAAAATTATAATTTGTATTAATAACTGTGAGTACCAAAGGTACTAAATATACAAGGTAAAAACCAGTAGACTAGCAGAACCATAGGTCCTACGAATCAGGTGCCAATCTAAATAGAATACAATAACCCTGCACTGCTACCCTAATCAAAAAATGTTGTTGATAAATTACTAGACCAATAGTTGTAGGGTTGGGCAAAGCCTTTCTCCAGCTTTCTTCTCCGCAAATTCCCTTTAGTTGGGATTCTATGTTTGATCAATCGACAAGCAAATGTTTTGTTTTGATCAGCAAAGATAAATATATTATATTGAAATAAAGTACCAGAGGTACTAATTACAAAGGTATGGACTATTATATGAAGTACATAAGTAGTCTAATAGGTCTACTTGTGTAGTATACAAGTATTTCTGTAACTATGTGCACTCCCTCTACAAAAACAAAAAGCCTTGTCTAATATTTCTTGACCACTGATTATAGTGGACTGTGAAGTCCTTCTCAAATTGTCTAAGCCAAGTCCAAATTATAAAGATAGCATCTTCAAAAAGTCGATTAGTATCAAATTCTGCATTTGCAAACAAAATTTTGTTTCTGAGCTTCCATATAGACCATGTTACTGCAGCCACCAATACCTCCATCGCTTAGCCCTTAATCCTTCGATCTGGATAGAAATGTGCTGCATGAAGTGTTGTTTCAGGCTGAAGGGGAAAGCGCCTTTGATATTCATCCATGACATCGATTCCCACCAAATTGGTTGGATTTTGATGCAATGAATAAATAGGTGAGATTCATCTTCCATAGCTCCACTGTAGAAAAGGCAAAGCATATTGTTGATCTGTATGTTCCTTTTTCGCAGATTCTCCTTTGTGGGCAGTCTGCCCCTGCATAATCTCCAAGCGAATACCACAATTTTGCTAGGTATCTTTGCCTTCCATAGTTCCATACTCCAATCCTCCTTCTGGCCACCAGCAATTTCCTCCCATATCAGATTGTAGGCGCTACGAGTTGTGTAAATCCCTGATGAATCTCCTATCCACTCCCAAATGTCAATTTGTTGTTGCTGTATGGTTTGTCCTTCTACCTCCCTAAGGAAACTGATGGCAGTATCAATTTCATTGTCAAAAAGCAGTCTTCTCCATGAAAAATTCCATTCCCAGCCCGTGTCATTTTGAGTTCCCATCTGCCTAATGGTGTGATTCTGTTGTGAGGATATAATAAACAGCCTGGGGTACCTTTCTGCTAGCGACTCCTGTTGATTAATCCACTTATCTGTCCAGAATCTAACTTTCTCTCCATCCCCCACCTTCCACCTCATCTTATTTTGAATAACCAGTCCCTGTTGAGATTGATTGAAAGCTTGTTTTAGATCCCTCCACCAAACAGATTGTTTTGCTCAATTTCCTGTTTCTTCAAGGTTCCTCCATCCACCATATTTGGAATTCAAAACTCTGGTCCACAGCTCACCATTTTTTGCATTAATTGCCACTTCCATTTTCCAAGTAGTGCGAGGTTGAATGTTTCAGTATCCTTGATGCCCAGGCCACCCTTTTCTTTTGGTAAACATACCGATTTCCATTTAATCCATGCAATCCTTTTGTGATAAAGTCCTCCTCCCCATAAAAAACTTCGCTACAGCTTTAAAAATTTATCCGCTACTGATTTTGGCACCCTGAAAAAAGAAAAAAGGTAAATTGGAATTGATGTTAGCACAGGCTGTATAAGTGTCACTCTCCCCCCCCCCCCCATGATATGTGACGTTGTTTCCATTTTGCCAATTCCCTCTCGCATTTGTGGATAATGGTATTCCACATCTGTCGTCGCCTCGGATTAGCCCCTATAGGTATGCCAAGATACACAAAAGGAAGAGTTAAGCAGTTGCAGTTCAAGTACTTTGCTGCATCATGCTTCCATTGATCAGAAATCCTGAAAGCTCCGAATCTACTCTTAGCAAAATTGATTTTCAGACCCGATAGTTCAGCTTCAGATTCAAGCTTGTTAAGCTCAGCTTCTAACTTCTGGACCTTTTTAACAGTTCAAATATCTGATGCAATCCTACCCCGCAAGGGTATTGGATAGAAGACTCCAAGAGGATTGGGCTAGAGCTGCTAAAGAAGGTCTTGGGGTTCTCATGAATCCCAGGGTAGATTTCTGAGCCCATGGACCAAGGTTGGGTCCTCTCTTCTTTGTAAATATTAGAATAGTTTTTTCCTTCTTTTGGGCCTTGTATTTTGGCCATTCTATTAGTATAGGGTTTTAGCCTTGTATTTCAGGGCATTTTGAGTAGTCTTTGTAGTAGGGACTATTTTTATATTTTCATGTATTTTGTCAAGGAGGTGAGCTTAGTTTTTAGATTGGTGTGTGTGGCTAAGCTCTAGCTTCCCAAGGAAGCTTCTCAAGGAGGTGAGCTTAGTTTTTAGATGGGTGTGTGTAGCTAAGCTCTAGCTTCTCAAGGAATTTTTCTCAAAGAAGCTTCTCAAGGAAGTTTTCTTAAGAAAGCTTCTCAAGGAAGCTACCTAGTCTATAAATAGAAGCATGTGTAACACTTGTTGTAACTTTGATGAATGAGAGTCTTGTGAGACATACTTCAAAATTCCACTTATCTCCCTCTTTTATTCCTTCAATTTCGTGCTCCCCCCTCTCTCTTTCTCTCCCTCTTTCTTTTCCTCCATTGAAGCATCCTTCCAAGCTTCTTATCCAAGGCTCATCTTGGTGGTGAAGCTCCTTCTTCCATGGCTTATTCCCTAGTGGATGGCGCCTCCTCTCACCTCTTCTCCTTTGCCTTCCGCTGCATCTCCATGATGGAAAATCACCATTAAAGGACCTCATTGAAGCTCAAAGATCCAGCCTCCATAGAAGCCCCACAAGCAAGCTTCCATCAAGTGGTAATCAGAGCACAAGAGCTTCAAGTAGGTGCTCCTTAAACCTCCATTAAATTTTTTGCTTTACCTTCTCTTCCATTGTTGTTTCTTCATTTTTTTTCTCCATGTACCTCCTCACATGTCTTGTGCTAAATGTTGTTAACATGATTATTTAGAGTTTCCACCAATTAAACTTGCTATAGAAGCTAGATTTGATTTTCTATGGTTCAAATTTCTTGTTCTTGTTCTTGAACCATGAATTATGTTGAGTTTAGGTTCCTTTGAGTTTTGTCTTGTTATTTTTTTTTGGCTGAAACCTAAACCATAAAATTCTTATAAAAATATTAAAGTAGAAGAAAACCTCAAAAATCTAGAGTGACTTGTTCACCTATTGTAGTTTTGTCATAGAAGTCATGTCTAGTCATGAAACATGTCACATAAGATTTCTTATGTTGTGCTGAATTTTATTTTCTTGTTTCTTTGTCTAACTCATTTGTTCATGAGTGTATGAAATTCTTTTAGCCTATTATTTGATTTGAATCAAATCTTGCATGTTAATTAGTCCTTAACATGTTCATGCAAAATTCTTAGAGAGTCTTTGATTGTGAACCTTTTCTTGAACTTTTAGGTTTCCTTATGATTGTGTCTATTGTGAATTTGAGTTTTGGTGATTGAATTGCTGGCTAAAATTTTGATTCTAAGTGAATATTGAACTCCTAAAACTGTGGTAAACAAGATTAGTGAATTCAACATACATAGTAAGGTTGAAAGTAAGCCCAAGGCAATCAATATACCATCCTTAAAAAAAAATCGCTGGTGCTGGCAGCTTGGACATACAAACTTGTAAAAATTACTGAGAATTTTTTACTTCGAATTTTGAACTGAAATTTTTACTGAATTTTCTAGACATCTGGAAAAAAGTTATACAAAAAGAAACAAGTGATTTGGATAAATGGAAAAAATACTAAAAATCACACAAGTTGGGAGAAAAATCAGTATCCAGGAAAAAAAAAGTGAAAGGGAAGTGTGCTTGTTGTTTTGGTTCAAAATTTATTCTATAATTGGTGCCTATGTTATGCCAATCTTAGTTCCGAAATTTCAATAGAAAATTAGTGTGAAACAAGTGCCAAAGCTAGAGGTTTGTTGAGTCTTTTTTTAGTTTCTTTTTACTCTACTCTAGAGCCATTCTAAGTTTCTCTTTGAGTCCTAACTTGCTTCTATGTCCTTTTCATTGCTTTAATTGTTGAATAATCCTTGAAAAAAATGTCTTGTTAAAATTCCATTGGTTTAACTTTCATTTCATTTTTTGGTCTTTGGTTATTTCTAGTCTCTTTGTTTCCTTGTTTATGAGTTGCCATATAGGGAATTGGAAAGGAGGATTGGTGCCATCCCTTGAAGAATTTGAGTCAAGAAGCAAGGGGCCAACCACCTTATGAGCTATTGGACTAAGAAGCACTCCAAATTGAGTGAATCACCAAAGAGAGAAAAACCACAAAAATTGAGGACCTTTTTGCAATTTTGTAATTGACAATTTACTTTACTTTCATTGCTTTCAAATTTTGTAACAAAAAGGCCTTTCGTTGGAAGTAAGTTGGGAGCCTCCAATAGGTCACCCTATTTCCCTTTGTGTGTAATAATTTTAGGCAATTTTCCCTTAGGATTGTGAGTGCTTTGTTAGGAACCTTAAATGTGGTCATCCAAACACTCTTAGGATTTGCCTAATTTACATTTCTTGCTTACTTTCGTAGCTTATTTCTTTTACCTTCCATTGTCAAACCGCCTAGATAGCTTGCATTTTACCAATTAGTTTTTACCTTATCTTTCACACCTCTTTTAGTGTTTATTTTGGCTAGTTTCAACCATAGTTTCTTTTACCTTTTGTTTTCAAACCTCCAACAAGAAAGAACCACAACTTAGGAACCAACATGAGTCATCATTCATCTAGTGTTAATGGCATGGGTACTAGTCATAAAGACCCTTTATCTAGAATCTTAGATGAGTTGAGTTCCCTCAAGTTATGGAAAGAAAAACAAGAGAGAAAAGAAAAAGGAAAAAAAAGAGTCGAAGAAATAAGTCAAGATGAAAGAAAGAAAATAAGAGAGGAAGAAAGAAGAAAAATAATGAAAGAAATGAAAAGAGAAAAACATGCCTCCTATAGTAGTCATAACTCTTGCAAGAGCCTAAGTGAAGAACTTCGCGACTATTATGAAGGAAGGCATAGGTCACATCATAGACCTCACTCCCATAGGAGAGAAAAGGAAAGAAAGCCTCAAGAGGGTAACATTAACCTCCCATACTTCTATGAGAAGGACACTGTAGAGGCTAACTTAGATTGTGAAATAAGGGTAGAGCAACAACTTAAAGAGAAGTCTACTTCAAAATCTTATGGCTCTCACTCTTATCCAAAGAAAGACCAAGGTCAAGGAATCTTAGGGGTGATACCTTCTAAGCCCAAAGATGATAAGGGGAAGATAATAGAAAAGCAAGCCCCTAAGGCTAGTATGCAAGAGAAGACTAGGTCTATAAAGTGCTTTAAATTTCTTGGAAGAGGACACATTACTTCTCAATGCCCCACCACGAAAACCATGATTATGAGGGGCCAAGACATTTATAGTAGCCAAGATGAGGCTACTACTTCACCTTCCTCTAATGAAAATGAAGAAGCAATAGGGGAAGAATCTAGGGAAGAAATCTATCCCCAAGAAGAAGGACAACCTTTAATGGTTAAGGAGAAGTGTAAGGAGGTAAGTGTCTCCTCCAAGAGGTTAGCTAAGAAGGAAAGTCATTTTGAAATAAAGACAAATATTAAAGAAACTTCCCCTGTTAGACAACCTCCACATCTTCTCCTTTGTAAAAAGACACTTGTTAGCACTGCCACACCTCTTGGGCTTGAGGTTATTCCCCAAGTAAAGGAGTTGTTGGATGAGGGTTTGGTTCGTAAGAGCTTAAATCCTTGTGCTTTGTTGGTGCCCAAAATAGGTATTATTAGGCACCAAATCCCTAAAATAAGTGATATGATGAATGTGTTGAGTGTTGCAACCTTCTTTTGTAAAATCAGTCATGCACACAACATCTTCATGATTCATGTACATAGGGACTCATTAGGTAGGTTTGTTCTTATTTTTGGTTTTAATACAAACTTAGGTGGTCATATGGGACACCTTAGGTTTGTCGTATTCTTTTGTAGGAATAATCAACATGAGAATATAGAAAAGGGTACGCTTTATTGCATTACTTTCCTTAATTTTTTAAATAGTGGTCAAGGGGTTCCCACAGACCCTAAGAGAATAAAGGTCATTCCCGATTGGCCCACTCCACCAAGTATAAGGGAAATCTGGGGCTGCCATGACTTAACAAACTTTTACAAAAGGTTTGTCCCATATTTTTCCATACTTATAGCGCCACTCATTGAGTTGGTGAGGAACAATGTTCCCTCATGGGAAGATGTCCATGAAAGGGGTTTTCAGACCTTACCCTACTCTAACATACCCAACACCACTAATACATATGTTTTTATTCTTTTTACAGGTGTCGAGGGAAAGAGCCCAAAATATGAAGAACCTCGGGATTTGAGGTCAAATCCTTTCCAAGGTGGAGGGGATGATGCAATCCTACCCCGCAAGGGTATTGGATAGAAGACTCTAAGAGGATTGGGCTAGAGCTGCTAAAGAAGGCCTTGGGGTTCTCATGAATCCCAGGGTAGATTTCTGAGCCCATGGACCAAGGTTGGGTCCTCTCTTCTTTGTAAATATTAGAATAGTTTTTTCCTTCTTTTGGGCCTTGTATTTTGGCCATTCTATTAGTATAGGGTTTTAGCCTTGTATTTCAGGGCATTTTGAGTAGTCTTTGTAGTATGGACTTTTTTTGTATTTTCATGTATTTTGTCAAGGAGGTGAGCTTAGTTTTTAGATTGGTGTGTGTAGCTAAGGTCTAACTTCCCAAGGAAGCTTCTCAAGGAGGTGAGCTTAGTTTTTAGATGGGTGTGTGTAGCTAAGCTCTAGCTTCTCAAGGAAGTTTTCTCAAAGAAGCTTCTCAAGGAAGTTTTCTTAAGAAAGCTTCTCAAGGAAGCTACCTAGTTTATAAATAGAAGCATGTGTAACACTAGTTGTAACTTTGATGAATGAGAGTCTTGTGAGACACACACACACACACACACACACACACACACACACACACACACACACACACACACACACACTAGTCTCCACAGCCTACTCTCCATACTTGTCTCAATATTAGAGCTCACAAAGGAATTACCTTTGGATGGCACAGACCCTCATGATACACACACACACACACACGTATGCCCAACTACAATAATAAAGCATAAGCACCCTTGAAACCCAGCATTTGAAATTAGTTACATAAACAACTGTTGATGTCTATATTTGTCTGTAATTAAATTTTACCTTTTGTATGTTCTTGTATGTCATCAGTGTAATTTGCTATATAAACAACTGTTGTTCATGGTGAGTGAACCTTAGATTCCCGTTTGAGACTGAATGCAATGACTCTTGCAGACAGTTTGCATTAGTCATTGTATTTAGTCTTGAATTGTCTGTTTGGACAGTTTGGGGAGACTGGTATTTTTATGTTAGATTCATTCGTGAAGGTTATTATTATTTTCATTAATTTGATTAAATTTCAGTTCAATGCATTTCAAGTTGTTCTCTGAGTGCATACTTGATTATCGGGAAATTCATTTGACCGATGTCATGTCATGTACTTGGAGACCAATGCGAAATGCTACAGAAATTTAGTCAAATTTTTGTAAATAATGGTAACCCTGACGTTTGAGGCTAACATAAAAGACAGTCTTCCTAAATGGGATAGGGCCACACCTATAAATAAAAAAGTGAGATTTTCATGCATGGATTTGCTTAGATGGATCGAAGTTGGATCAATCAAAGTCGCATGAGCCCAGAATATGAGGATGGCGTCGAGCAGTTTTTGCAATTTGCTTTAGAAAGAGGTCGACCGAATGAAGAAGGAAAATATTATTGTCCTTGCATCAACTGTTTGAATGGAAGACGACAACTACTTGACGACATACGGGACCATCTATTGTGTGATGGGATGAAGAAGAATTGCATGACGTGGATATGGCATGGTGAAGTGACTGACATGCAGAGTGGATCCCAATCTGAACCGTTTGATGTAGAAATGGGAGATCGCTTGGAGGACATGATTCGTGACCTTGGACAAGAGTGTTTTCAAGAAGCACACGCCCTTGTGTATGAAGGATTGAAGAGTGATTCAAAGAAGCCTTTGTATATAGGGTGCAAGAATTCCTTAACCCTGTTGTCTGCGATGTTAAGTCTGGTTAATGTGAAGGCCAGGTATGGGTGGAGTGACAAAAGTTTCACCTCACTGCTTGAGGTAGTGCACAATCTGCTTCCAGAGGACAACACGCTGCCTAAAAGTTACTATAAGGCGAAGAAGATACTTTGTCCCATGGGTATGGAATATCAGAAGATTCATGCTTGCCCCAATGATTGCATACTCTACAGGCATGAATTCCAAGAAATGTCCAAATGCCCTGTGTGTGGGACTTCACGGTACAAAGTGAAGGATGACGAGGAAAGCAATTATCATGAAAAGTCATAGAGGGGCCCGCCAGCAAAGGTTTTGTGGTATCTTCCAATCATTCCTAGGTTTAAGCGTCTTTTTGCTAACGAGGATGACGCAAAAGACCTTACATGGCATGCAAATGGAAGGATTTCTGATGGAATGGTCTGTCATCCGGCTGATTGCTCCCAGTGGAAGAAGATTGATGGTTTGTATCCGGATTTCGGGAATGAGCCAAGAAATCTTAGACTTGGACTAGCCAGTGATGGAATGAATCCATATGGCACCTTAAGCACTCAACACAGTTCATGGCCAGTTCTGCTAGTAATTTACAATTTGCCTCCTTGGTTATGCATGAAGCGAAAATACATGATGTTGTCTATGATGATATCGAGCCCAAGACAGCCAGGAAATGACATTGATGTTTATCTAAGTCTGTTGGTTGAAGATCTGAGAAAGTTGTGGGACGAGGGGGTTGTAGTGTTTGATGTGTTTCACAAGGAGACCTTTGAAATGCGTGCAATGCTTTTTTGTACCATTAATGACTTTCCAGCATATGGGAATCTCAGCGGTTACAGTGTTAAGGGTCATCATGCATGCCCCATCTGTGAAGAAAATACAAGTTACATACAACTTAAACATGGCAGAAAAACAGTCTACAGTAGGGATCGTCGCTTTCTAACACCCAATCATCCTTACAGACGACTGAGAAAAGCTTTTAATGGAAGTCAAGAGCATGATATTACGTCCATACCGTTGATTGGTGAGTAGGTATATCAGCGGGTTCAACACCTGAATATTGTATTTGGGAAGACCCAAAAGAAGGATAAAAGTCAGAGTTGCATATGGAAGAAGAGGTCCATTTTCTTTGATCTTCCGTACTGGTGTGATCTTGACGTTAGACATTGTATTGATGTTATGCATGTGGAGAAAAATGTTTGTGACAGTGTGATTGGGACGCTCCTTAACATTCAAGGCAAGAGGAAGGATGGCTTGAATACCCGTCAAGATCTAGCTGATATGGGTATACGATCACAGTTGCATCCAAGGTCTGATGGGAAGAAAATTTACTTGCCCCCAGCCTGCCATACTTTGTCCAAGAAGGAGAAGATAAGTTTTTGCCAGTGTCTTCGTCGGGTGAAGGTTCCACAAGGATACTCTTCAAATATTAAGAGCCTTGTGCAGTTGAAGGAGCTTAAGCTTGTAGGGTTAAAGTCTCACGATTGTCACGTGCTCATGCAACAATTGTTAGCCATGGCTATGCGAGACATCTTGCCAAACAAAGTCAGGTTAACGATAACTCGCCTGTGCTTTTTCTTCCATGCTATATGTAGCAAAGTCATTGATCCAGTAATGTTTGATGAGTTGGAAAATGAGGCCACAATTATACTGTGCCTGTTGGAGATGTATTTTCCCCCTGCTTTCTTTGACATCATGATTCACTTGATTGTGCATCTGGTCAGAGAAATCAAATGTTGTGGTCCTGTTTATCTACGGTGGATGTACCCGGTTGAGCGATACATGAAGATCTTAAAAGGGTATACAAAGAATCTATATCGTACAGAAGCATCTATTATTGAGAGGTACATTGCAGAAGAAGCCATTGAATTTTGTTCAGAATACTTAGAGAAGGCTAAACCTGTTGGGCTTCCTGAGTCTCGGCATGATGACAAAGTCGATGGTAAGGGTTCAAGAGGACTACAGGTGATCACTCCAAGTGTAGAAGATTTGTTACAAGCTCACTTGTATGTCTTGAACAATAGTAATGAAGTTTTGCCATACATAGTTAAGCATGAAGCTTTAGTCAAACAGAATAATCCGAAAATGTCAAAGAATTGAGTGTTGAAAAAGCATAACAAGACTTTCTGTGATTGGTTTAAAGATACAATCTTTGCAGATGAGAATGCTTCAGAAACATTAAGAAAGCTAGCAGATGGGCCTAAAAGAAATGTTATAACCTGGCAAGGATACGACATAAACAGGTATTCATTTTACACAAAAGCACAAGATGAAAAAAGTACAATGCAGAACAGCGGGGTCACCCTAAGGGCTGAATCTCAGCACTTTGCAAGTGTCAATGACGCCAATCCCTATGTAGCTTCCATCCCTTACTTTGGGTTCATTGATGAAATTTGGGAGCTTAATTATGTGAAATTTACAGTATGTGTTTTCAAATGTAAATGGGTTGACAGCAACACCGGTGTGCGCACCGATGATATAGGATTTACGCTGGTAGACCTAAAGAAAATTGGTTACCACAATGACCCTTTCATCATGGCAGAACAAGCTAGACAAGTATTTTACGTGCAAGACCCTTGTGATGAAAGGTGGTGCGTGGTTCTGCAGGGCAAAACAGTTGGTGTTAATGTAGAAGAAAAGGGTGGTCGGAGAAGAAGAAGCTGACAACGTTCATGCTAATCGAAATGATCATGATGAAGGAGAATTGATTAACATCGTCTAATGTAATTTTCTGCAGAGACAGAGGTCACCAAAGCTAGTAAGTGACAGCTACATTTTTCTCTGATTGAGGCATCGGTTTTTTGTTTCAATTTTCCTCCTTAGGACTTCATCCAGTTGATGTTTGTCGTCAGTTTCATCATCCACCACCCTTTTCTTCTCTGTCTTCTCACGTTTATTGTTGTTAAACCCATATTTATGCTTTCTTCCCTTCATGTCTTGTTTTATCACAACTTTAGCTGAATCTCCCATCTTCAGCATAGTTGAATCTCCTGTCTTATTCTCCAATGACACACTTTGATGACCTGTATCTCTTTTCTTCGTATGTTCTAGTGCTTCAGCTTCAGAATGCATAAAGCAATCAGAATTTTCCAGTGATCACCAAAGGCTTCTGCATCATCATTGACACTCTCCACCCTCTTTGGTTTATGCTTCTGTGTTTTCTTCCGTGCCTCCTCGTTATAAATCTCAGCTTTATTCGAGGTTGCACTAGAATGATCAGCACCAATCTGTGCTTCTTCCTCGTCTATCAGGTCAATATCTTTCCTTTCAACTTTTGTTTTGTAAATTACAGTGTAGTTTACAAAAGCAAAGGTGAAAGGAAAGATATTGAATTGGTAGAGGAGGAACAGGCACGGATTGGTGCTGACGCTTCTAGTGAGACCTCCAATAAATCTAAGAATTATAAGGAGGAAGCACGGAAGAAAACACAGAAGCATAAACCAAAGAGGGAGGAGAATGTCAATGCTGATGCAGAAGCCTTTGGTGATGACTGGAAAATTCTGATTGTTCTATGCATTCTGAAGCTGAAGCACTAGAACATATGAAGAAAAGAGATACAGGCCATCAAAGTGTGTCATTGGAGAATGAGACTGGAGATTCAACTATGCTGAAGATGGGAAATTCAACTAAAGTTGTGATAAAACAAGACATGAAGGGAAAAAGGCATAAATATGGGTTTAACAACAACAAATGTGAGAAGGCACAGAAGAAAAGGGTGGTGGATGATGAAACTGGCGACAAACATCAGCTGGATGAAGTCCTATGAAGATCCTACTCATTCTCAAAGAGGGGAACGAGCAACAATTTGAAGGTTGTACATTCAGGAACTAAAGAATTCAAAATAGCTAGTAATAAGAGGGATTTGTTTTTGGGATTTTCTGAGCACCAAGAGCGGCTACGCAAGAAGCTTGCACTTGAGGAGGGAAGGATATTTGCAGTTAATGAACAACTTTCTTAACTATTTGTCCTTCAGATTTTACTGTTTCATTTTGCTAATATGTAAATATAAATGGTATAAGGGTATCGCGTAAAAACATGGTCTATATTTACTTCTAAGATTGTTAGGGGTAAAAATGACCATGTCCATAAGCCATAGCCTTATATTATTTATATTTACAATGAACAACGAATTGTCCATAAGCTTCCAATTAACGATTCCCCCAATTCAATTCAAACAAATTGCAATTAAAAATAAAAAGGTTATAGAGAGAGGAAGCGAACAACGAACCTCGACTTCGAGCTTAGCGATGTAAGCAATAAGCGCAGCCTTATCTCTGTGCTTAATCGATTCCTCATAGAAAAAATAAAATATAAAAATACAAGATTTTATTTAAAATTTTCTATAAAAAAAATTTACTTAAAATTTTTTAAAATCAGTGGAATGCTAAGCAAAAGTTTTCACAAATTATTTAAGTATTCGATAGCCAATAAATCCAAGAGATGACATGGACAGATTTGCAAAAAGAGACCGTTGAGATAATTTTGGAGATAACCACCCATGTATTAGAACAATTATCGGTCTCACTTTTTACTAAAATAAAGTGTTGACTGATAATTCTGGAGATAACCTAGTAAGTGGACAGAGGGGGGACCTGTAGTGGCACACGAGTTCGAGGGAGGCCCCGGCGATGCCGTCGAGGAGGGCGCCGCCACAGGAGTCAGCGGCGGCCTTGGGCGGCTGGTCCTCCTGGAGGCGGACGGTGTAGACTTCGAGGACGTTGGCGGCAGTGACGACGAGGTTGGGGAGGGAGCCAACGTGGTGGCAGGGGCAGGAGGGCCACTCGACGTCGATGTCGTCGAGCTGGAGAGGGACGAAGTCAGAGCGGGAGTGGGTGAGGAACCCGACGGCGCAATTGTCGATGTCGATGGGGCACTGCATCATCTTGTACGCCGCAAAACTCGTGGTGGAAGAAACATGTTAGATTCGAATTCGAAGTTGAGATTAGGGTTTGGGTTTGGCGGGAGTCAGTGTTTCTGTGTGTCCCTCCCTGACTGACTATGATGTGTCAGCGTAGTTCAGTCTCAGCGACGAAAGAGAAGAGAGAGTATGAGAGTGTGAGAGTGAGAGGGTCAGCTGAGTGGAGGCCAGCAGGGAGAAAGGTTCAAGAACTTGGGTTCGCGAAAGGAAGGTGGGAGGACGCATTTTGCTTTCTTTTTTTTCTGAATTACTACGGTTTTTTACTAAAACCTATAGTAAATTTAATTACATATAACATTCTAAGGCGGTTTTCGATAACCGTCTTAGAATGTGTGTCGTAAAATGCTCTAAACCTTACGATATTTACAAAAATGCCACCGTACCACTTTCTAAGCCGGTTCCTATACAACCGTTGTAGAATAGGTGTCGTAAAAAGCTATTTTTGTAGTAGTGCAAGGAAAAGCTTGAAGAAGTTTGAAGATGTTTTGACTTTTACATGTCTAACTCCCTTGAGTCACATTTGTATTTGTTGTTATCTTGTGTGTTGCATCTTAGTACATATGATATCTATGTTGCATCATTCATCATCATGGTTAGTGTGAAGAAAAGTTTCTAAGTTAGAAAAGTTTCTTCAAGAGACATAAAGTCTTTGTTTTAATCATTACAGTCTCACCGTAATCAATTACAACAAGTTAACTAAAGCTTAAAGAGTTAAGTCTCGTATCGGTTTAATCGTTTCCAGTACTCTCATAATCGATTACACTGTTGTTTAAGACAATGACTAATTTATTCAGGAGTCTCTACTTTAATTGATTACCAAGTGGAATAATCGATTACTTCTCTCTCATTTAGTTGTTTAGAAGTGAACAAAGACCCTTTAATCGATTACTTAGAGCATCTAATCGATTACATTGTTCTTGAGTTATTTCCAGATGTTGGGAAGAACACTTTAATCGATTACTTAGATAATCTAATCGATTACTTCGTTGAATCAATCAATTACCTTGTAGATTTAATCGATTATAAGCGGTTATAATTCTTTTCTCTATAAATAATCAGCTTGTGTTCCCTCCAAAACAAATCAAGAGAATACTCAATATCTCGAAAATAACCCATTAGCCTCTAAATGAGAAAGATCTCAAGCTGTCATTAGTGAAAAAGAGAAGAGAAGAAAAGAGCTTTATAGTAACTCACAACTTCTTAATCATTTGGTTATAAAGATCTTTTCTTGGTAGTGAGTTGTGTCTCTTGAGTTGAAGAAGAACACCTTCTCAATCCAGCAAGGTTTTTGTGGAAAGATTGATCGGGTTGTATCTCTCTTTACTCTCTTTTTTGTGTATGGTTTGACACGGTCTTTTTGGTTATGCATGAATCACTTAGGGCATGCTAAAATAGGGTTTTCTAGTTTGGGCTAAGAGTAGGGTTCTCTTAGGCTTATATTCATAAAGGACCCTAGTGTTGGGTGCCTTAGTCTCTTTTTCCAAGGTGGGAATTGTAGATTGGTTGTCATTGCTTGTAAGGATTCTTGATGCATAGTGAAAATCTAATTCTTGTTTTGGATTAGATAACCGGATTAGCTTTTCTAGTAATAGAGAGTGAACCAATATAAAAAGATTGTGTCTTTCTTCTCTTGATTTGATTTTTTTCTATCTTTCAAGTATTAATCAATTTTTTCATAAAGATTCAAGTTTTATAATTATGTAAGAAATGATGCTAATGAAAGATCATGTTTAAGAAATGATTGATTAAGTATTGATTATGTTCGTTTCATATATGTGTTTGTGATACGATCCATAAAAAAAATTGTAACTGTTTTTTAAAAGGTACATTTTGTTTAGAAAACCAACTCAGCCCCCCCCCCCCCCCCCCCCCCCTCCTTCTTGGTGTATTGAGTTCCATCAACTTTTTTCAGTAGTCCTTGTTTTGAATGCAAAATCTATGTCTTCAAAAGCTTCTACTGTAGGCCTGGCTTCCATCTCCATGCTTATGAATCTCTTATGTGTTGTCTAAGAACACTTAAAGCAACCATTAGTAACTAAGTTCCTAACGATTAAAGTTTGTTTCTTGATGGGTTGTCATCATTAAAACCTTAGCTTTTGGAGGGACTTTATCTCAACAACTGGTTCGTGTCAACCTCCAAGACAACATCCATTTCTTGGCAACCGACCAAGTAACACTATCTTTCACAAACATACAAGATTTCTTTTTATGAGCTACTTCTAGCTTAACCCATGTAGTATTTATGTTGATTTGTCCTCTTAATTTTGCTTGATTCTCTCACAATCATGATCTCACACAAAGCAAGAAGATTATTAAGGCATTGTTTCATTTTAATTTTCTTAGCCACTTAGCCAAAAAGCTAACCAAAAACATTTTTTAACATTTGAACATATTTAGAGCTTGGAAAATAAAATTCTTTCAAACCTTACATTACAAGCCAAAAAGAGAAAAAAAATATTTCCCTCATCCTAGTATTAAGAGAGTAATCTTCCATGAGAAAGTTTTGACATAAGTTTGGGGTGGTTTCACCACTGAAAAGGTTTCCCAAAAAAGGAAAATATGAAGAAAGAAAAAACTGGAAAAGAAACCAAGTTTAGTGTCATTAAGAAAAAGCAAAATTGCAAAAAGGAAATAAAGAGACAAGGTCTCTAAGAAAGAAAGAAAAATTCTTGAATAAAAATAGTGCCAAAATTGAACTCTAATAAAGAACTTGGTTGGGAAAAGAAAGGAAACAAAAGGGAGCACTTATGTCAAAACTTGGAGAAAGTTTGCTGTCCCTAATCCTAGGATGACCTTTGTTGTCTAGGAAAACAAAAATTTGTTTGGAACCAACCACATTACAAGCCTAAAAGCCCTTAGTGATTCGTGTTGGTTGTCAAAAAAATTTAATTGAAGCTGAGAAGAGAAAAGTTAACATGGCACTTCAATGTGTTGATTGAGTAGAGTTGTAACCTTGGCACACTTGCCTTGAGTGAAACACTTAGCCATGAAGAGTTTTGCAACTAGTGTATGCCCATTGAGAAGTGCCATATGTTCTATGTTGCTGAAAAATGATTCCATGATAGTTGATTGATTCCTTAGGGGCACTCAAGCATATTATCACAATTGAACTTCCATGATTTGGAAAATTATTGTGGTAATGTGTTGTAATCTTGAAAGTCAACCCTCGTTGTTTTGTTGATGAAAGTTTTCAACATTAGTTGGGTTTTGTGTTGCTTGGGGACAAGCAAATGTTTGGGTTTGGGGTATTTTGATAAAAAATTTCACACCTTACTTTTGTGAGCAATTATCTTTGTTTTTCTTAGCATTTTAGATTGGAATTGCTTGTTTTGTTAATAAAACTATGAAAATTCATTTTAGGAAAAAAAAATAGAATTTCTTGTGTTTTTGTGAATATTTTGCAAGTTATGAGGCATTTTCAAGGAAAGTTCAAAAGTGGAGTTGATTATCTCAATTCGCACAACGAACAAGGATCAAAAGTGAAGAGTCAAAGTAAGCAAATTTTCCACAATGAATTTGTCTCTCGCCACAACGAATTAGCAAGTCTAGAACCTGGAGCATAAGCTACATTCGCCATAGAAAATGTGTGTCATCGTGGCAAAAAAGTGTCTAGAGATATGAAGATTAAGAGTGAAAAGGATCCTCACTAAATAAATGAGGATTCGCTACAGCGAATGCTGACGTGGCAGTGAAATAATTGAATTGGCTTCTCAATAAATAACCTTGTAACAAAACTTTTAGGCATCTTCAAAATCTTTGGATTTATTTTTCTTGTTTTTCGTTTTAGGAAGGAGCTTGAGGGTTATTTTATTTGTCTCTCTCTTTCCCTAATCTTTTCCAATTTTTAAGGTAGATTCTGGTTCAACCATGCAATTTATGGATTTTTGCATATAGTTTTTGTTGTTGATCTGAAAGAAGTGGATCTCCAACATATGTGATTTTTTTGTTGTTCAATTTTTGGTTTATGCAATCCTTTATACTTCTTCTCTTAACATCCATGCTTAGGAGTGACCAACCTAGCTTTTAGGGATTTGAATCGTGTGAAAACAAGTTCAAATCTCATATCCGAAGTAGAATGTGTATGAATCTATTGTTGGGAATAGAGTAGGTTTATGCATTGTTGAGATTTTTTATTGTGTTCCAATTTCTAGGATTAGATTACTAAAGAAATATGGGATTTATTTTAGAAATTAAGGATCTCTTACCTAAGGAACTAAGATTAGATTACTTTAGTTAAATCTCGGTTGTGTTGAAACTAGAAGTATGATCAGTATTTGAGGTTGCATGTGAAGGAATTCATGGAATTCAAATCTAGCAATAGTTTCTCCACCTTGTTCTCATTTTCAAACTCTAAAAAACTCCAAATATTGATGCCTCACTACAAAATATGCATATTGGTATTGATTAGCTAATTTTGCCACAACGAACTAACTTACTGCAATGAAATTACTTTTCTATATCAATATCATTTTTCATCTTTTAATTACTCTTTGTGGACATTTTGCCATAGTGAATTGACGTCTCGTTGTAGCAAAATTGCTCTTTGCAATAGTATTTCATTTTACTAAGAAACAAAATATTTCTAATTTCTTAGGTATTATACATAGTCTCTGTGGATACATGAACTCTTTTTATACTTTTCATTTCTTGCTACAACTTAGACAAGGTAACGCACTTGCCTATATGTTGAGATTTTGTAAATAAATAAAATTCAAGTAAACACTAAACACACAAAACCCCACAACAAAGATCAAAAGCAAAAAAAAAGTGTTTACCTAGCAATCATCAATTAAAAAAATTCTTGAAAGGAAGAAAATAAGTCTCCCATGGTGTAGAAACTTAAGCCTCAAGCTCAAGAGAGGAGGGGAACTTTGGGAGGAAGGAGAAGTGAGAAATGAGAGAAGGAGGGGGAGAGAGAGAAAGAAAGAAAAATTCATAACATAAAGCATTTTGGAGAAGGTTTTAGAAATCGATTTTGGACTTTTGGTAACCTTCCTTGTGTTTTCTCTAACCACACCCCCTTCTACCTCATTAAATCCCACCACGTTAAGGCCCAACAAGCATAAGAGATCACTAATACACATAAAACACATACAAATTCATGTTATTTTATTAGTGAGCTCATTAAGTAACATAAACTTATGTTAACCTTAAATTGAATATTATCTCCTAAAAAGTTTATATATCAATGTAATTAATATAATTAGTATTAAAGAAAAACATAATGGTACATGTCGTACTTGTTGGATTAGGCAAATTTAGAAGGGGGGTGAATAGATTCTCAACACCAATTACAAACACCCCTTTAAATCAAACAAAGTCTCTTCAAAAGATCTTTAGAAAACGGAAACTATTATGATGGCCCTTGAGATCAATTTCACTATCAAAATGATTACAAAACTCAAAGTTATAGAGAATAAGAGAAATACACAAGAGTTTATATTAGTTCAATCCAAACTGAACCTACATCCAATTGTTCTAGGTACTCTTAGAACTTCCACTATATAGACAAAATAAGTACAAACACTATGCACACACAATGCTCTAATAGAAATCAAATCTTTCTCTTGAATCCTACAAGAAAAAAAATATACAGAATTGAAGCTCTATCAATTTAACATCTCAGGTAACCCTAACCAAGAACCACAATCTAAACGAATAAAAGATAAAAGGATTGAATACACCTGAAATGTGTAGATTTTTAATCTTCAATATTTTTTCACAAGATGATCAATTCATGATGGTAAAATGAATGACTATTTGATCAACTTCAATCTTCAGACTAATTGCAATGTTATTCTTTTAGAAGACTCTCTTGAAATGTTTTTCTCCAAAACAAAACGTATCAAAAGTCTCTCTTAAAGAATACACATAGGGGTGTATATAAAATTTTGATAGTTAAAATAAATCTAATCGTTTATAAAATCAAGTAGAAGTAAGTTCTTAAGAAACTTAGAGAATAAAAATACTTCATCCACTTCATATTTGATCAATCACTAAGCATGAGAAAGACTAAGACTATATCATACACATGCCTAGTCTAAACATTCAATACAAATGTTTCATCTATTAAACATGTTAGGCATTGCAAAATTATTAAACCAAAACTAAAAAAACTAAGGGCTTCAAGATTTGATCTAACAATTAACATGAAGAAGACACTTAATTGGAATTATGTTAACATTAAATTGAATATTATCTCCTAAAAAATTGTTATATCAATGTAATTACTATAATTAGTATTGAATGAAAAATAATGCACAAATGAAATCAACCAAGCAACGTTAATCCAATGGGTGTAGCACAATTGTCAACGCAGGTTGAGTTTGTAGGATAAGACCTGTATTCAATTCTCACAAAATACTCTTGGAAATGGACAAGGAACTTTAAGTGTGACTATACCTCGAACTGAAAATTAATCTCATAATAAATCTAAAAGATCAAAACTTGTGAGAATACTTCAGGATCCCCTTAGGAAGTCAAAGACCCTAATTGTGTTGATTAAAAAAATAAACAATGTTAATATTCTTATATTTTTAACTATGATTGCATTAATTCTAGCATGTTTAGATATGAAATATATATTTATACTAATTTAAGAATAATTGAAAATACTTTGCGGACATTGGGGGCAGAACCCTTAAGGTGGATGAAAATTTTGTACGGAGAACTATGGAGGATACAGAGGAACGCTATGTAACCTAGAGGGGGCGTTTTGCTCGGGTATGCATAGAGGTGGACCTGAGCAAAATTTTGGTGCCAAAATTTGTGCTAAATGATAAAGTACACGGGGTGAAGTATGATTGACTTCACCAAATATGTTTTAACTCTGGCAAATTTGGGCATTGTCACGAGATGTGCTAAGTTATTCTACAAGCTCCACGAAGGTTCCGGAGGAAAGCAGCAGGGAGCAACCTGTGGTGGATGCACGGGTTGAGGGCTCTTCACCAGGATATTGAAAGGTTTGGACCTTGGATGATGTTAGCTAGAGAGAACCAACGCCTCAAAGGAAGACAGGAGATAATGAACAAGGCGGAGGGAATGGGATAGGCCATGGCAACCGTTGTGATATTCTTTTCGAGGAACAAGGAGTTTCAGCTACTGAAAGAACCACCAAACTGGTGCAGACAAAAGGGACTGACTCAAGCAGAGCAACGAGATTCATTATGAAAAAGGCTTTTCCATAAAAGCCTAACAATTCTCAAGCCAATTCTTCAAAATCCTCTGCCCTTCCCCCAAAACCTTAAGGATTATGGGCATCTGAATAAACCCAAGAATGTCTCTAGTTCTTTTTATTTGTTGTAACTATCCCAGGGGCGTTGAATGAAGGAATGGATGGCGTGCAGATGGTAAATATGAATGGAACCTCCCAACCAAATTGGGTTGCAGGTGGGTCTTCTTTATCTCGACCACCTAATGCTGATAACCCCCAACCCTTGGGAGAGAACCTCCAGATTCGAAGAGCTCTCTAGTTGCTTTGGACACAGGACCCACTAGTGCTACTCAAACCGAGATTGTGTATCCTATTGACACTAATATGACGGATGAACATTCTCTGTCCCTTCAGGGTCATCTCTAAACCACTTTTAATGATTAATTTAGCCTCCTGAAATGTTTAGGGGTGTGGCTGCAAAACACATCCCCTCTCTTATTGGAGAGATTCGTCAAAGGCATAGTGTTGGCCTTTCTGCTCTGGTGGAAACCAAAATTGGAGGAAATAAAGCTGAGAAGATTTCCTAAACTCATCAAAGGATTTATTAGAAGCCGAAGTATTTACGACTGCACTTGTGTCACCTCGGAGGAGGCTAGTAATTTGCTTAATAAGAGTGTTTGGCGGCAACTTTGTTTTGAAAGTGTATATCCGCAAATCCAATTGGGATTATTTGCTGAAAGTCCTTCAGGTTCAATAACATTTTTGTGACTGGTTTCTTCCTACTTCGTAATCGGAAAAACTCTAATTTATAGTTAATGGCAAACCTGCTGGTTACTACTTTTGTAAGAGGGGTGTGCGCCAAGGAGATGCCCTCTCTCCTCTACTCTTTTGTCTCGTCAAGGAAGCTCTTAGCCACCAATGTCCCAAGGACATTTATTAGAATTAGCCAAACAGATATTTCTAATTCCAAATCCCAAGATTTAATTCATAACTCGTTATATTCCTCAGGCGTATAAAACTCAGATCTCAAAGAAAAATGCCAAGGAAACTTAACAGACTATTATGAAAGTAAATTTCACGTGAACCCTCCTAAAAGAGTAGGCTATGATTTGTTAACGAGACCCATATAAATTTATGTAATAATGTTGAAAGTGTTCCTGAATATTTGATGGTTCAAATCCTATGCAAGCAAAAAGGAATGCGCACAAATGACGAGTAAAATAAAGGAAACTCAATGATGTGCACATTAGCATAAAGGATTTGACAGAGAATTCAACACAAATCAATAAAGGTCAGAATCTAAAGAACTTCAAAACAATTCTCCCAGTAACAGGAAATCAACAAGGGCATTAATTCATCAAGAAGCATACAAAATCCGACTATCGAAGCCTTGTATTTCCTATAGATGTTCCAAATGCTCAATTACAAGTTATGAAATGCAACTTTGAAATAAACATTTCTAGTCTATTAATCTGCATCCATTTCTTCAAGAGCTGCTTTGGCAGCTGCCTTTGCTTCTTCTAGAAGCTCATCCGGGACCTGTAAAGGATTAATTCAGCAGCATATAGACTAACAAGCTTCAAAAACTAACAAAAAACTATATTTCCAGGCAAACCATTGTTAGAGAAGTGGGAAACAGTTAAATAATAAGAAAAGAAACCAGCATTCAAACTCAAAACATCCTCTTTTGGGAGGATGGCTGAGACTATACTTGAATGCATAATTTCCTATTAAAAGAAGCCAGAGAAACTTGTTAAACTGAATTTAGGTCATCTCATGAGATGAATGCCATGCCAAGAGAAACAGGACAAAAGTGCATTCCACAGCCATACTAAACTAAAGAGGCTTTGTACTACACATCTAATATAACAAATTTGACCCTATTTGTAAAATGAAATACCATGGAATTAGTGAGAGCACAAATTATCACAGGAAGTCTTTTTAGCACACCGAATTTGTATTAGATTCATCAAATTGTCTTACATCAGCTGCAAATATAATTTAAATTCTAGCACAAGCCAACAACTTCTTCCAGTGTTCTCCCCCATCCCCAATTCAACTTAACAGACCAATATTTCCACTACCAGAAACTTACCCTCCAAAAACAATTTTCTTCACTCTTATTTTATGCTCTCAGCCAGGAAGCAAAAGAAATAAATGATAAAATTACAACCAATCACAAATGAAGCACATTGATCATTGTCACCAAAAGCACACCCCAGCCTTACCTTCTCATGTTGGCGGTTTGACTCATCACACACCCAGCTCATTTCTAGCTCAAAATCTTTGTCCTTTGCCTCATCATGAACTCCATATATACTGCTTGGCACAAACAAATGCAAAAAATTCTTGTAAGGAATGTCTTATTATATCAAAGCATGTCTTATAAAAGATTCACCCATTTTGAATTAAAAGCCCCAATATAATGTTACCCATCCAATAAAATATAGCTTGGAAGTTGCAAAACAAATTGAAACTCAAAATCTCAATACCAACAGCCCAATGGCATTCAAGTAATTGTAAATTATATAATGAAAACATATGCCTAAATGACTGTAATTTGAATTTGAATTTATTTTTAGGAATTTAGGTTGTTTTAAGATACTGTTTAGATAAAGACAAGGATATGATCTTATCATTTAGATTTAGGAAATTATCAGTCTGATTATAAGATTAGCATAATGTTAGTATTTGAATTTTTGTATTGCACTTATGCTCTATATATAGAGCCCAAGAATAAAATATTAATGAAGCTTCTAAACATTATACATCTCGTTCATTTACAAATATACTTACTACACAAAAAACCAACAAGATAAATTATCCATAACAGCATTAGGGAAAAATATTATCATTTTTCTCTTGGTTGGATAATAAACACATTTCTTGTTACTTCACAATTTTAAAGTCTTGATATGGATATGGACAAACAGACACACTACAATACAAACTCTAGAATATCCTATTCTTTCTCATGCTCAATTGTATAATTTTACCTTGATCTTGTATTGCTATCAGAAGTTCCAAATAAAATTGTATGAGGCATTTTTACCCCCTATTTCCTCAATTTTCAAATGCTTAAAAATTAGTCCCCAACACAATTGGTATATAAAGAAGACTTAAAAAATTAAAAAAAGGGTGGTGGGTGGGTATGGTTACCTACTGTTTGATCACTTTGGTTGCATAGGAACAGTATAAGGACGCAGAACAGGTGTTTGGGTTCAAAATCAGATCTTGTTCCAGGCTAAAAGCTAAAACGGAAGGCTTCTCAGCTTCATTTTATGTATGGTCGGTCTGTGGAACCAATCTATATCTGAAAGCTTTGTAGGAGAATAGAATAAACTGGTTTACTCTGACAGGACATGTGGCAGTATGGTTATGAGGCTGTTATGAATGTGAAGAAAAGTCATTGCATGCGGGAGAAGTATAATTATTGGTTAGGTGTTATACATGGCAGTATAGGGAATTCTGAGGATGGGATTCTGAATATGCTAAAACCCTGGTACTACATTTGGTCAACACACAGGATGGTAGGCTGTACATGCAGCTTCTGTGATTGGTATATTTCAGTTGATACAATGTGTGGTTGTAGTTAGTGCTGGTATACTTTTTTATTGTGGTACAACTTTATTAGTTTTAATTTAGTTAGTTAGGCAGCTTTGTTTTGTTGTTTTGCTGGCTGCAGGTTTCAATTGCAGTTGCTGAGATATGTTTTGGTTTAAATGGGATGTAAATTTTTTCTTTGTATTAGGGACGCTGCATTGTTTTATAGGTTGAAAGGCATCATAAACACAATTGTATGAGACATGGTACCCCTTGTACCATCAGTAATATATTTTCTTTGGCTGATTAAAAAATAAAACAATTGGTATATAAAGAGACATGACAAAGCATCCAAATACAGACTGGGCAACTCTCGATTTAAGAATATGTGTGTGTGTGTAAACTACAAAAAAACTATAGCCAACAATCAGGCTACTTACATTTTAGCCACTTCAATAACCCCTTGTCGACATGTCATATCAGCAAGCTTTAACTTTTCAATCTCTCTGCAAATAAATAACAAGATTACTTAAATATCATATTGAGATGAGTCTGATATCTCAAGATTACATTTGAATAAAATCATGAGGTTGAATTAATTGAAATACTTTAAGGTTATAGCAAAAAAGGTTTCAGCTAAAACAAATGCAAGGCAGCGTAAGAAATAAATTACTACATTAGCAATAACGCTTAAATATCTACATAAACAGAATATTCCATAAAGATTATATTTAAGCCCCATGCTGAGATGCAAGTAATATGCTGTTTCATATTTATCAAAATATAGGAATGGAAATGATGCAGGAGGCCCACAGAATTAAGTCATAAACCTGAACTCAACTACATCTGTGCATACACATAAACCAAATCCTACCATTTTAATTTTACACCCTCCCCAAACCCACAATGAATATGGCCTAAGGAATACATCGAAGTGTGCAAGTAAGGTATTTTGCATTGTAGTCAACAGCTAAATGATTCAGGAGTGAATTCTAATTTACATTAGAGCTTCCTTGCTTTAGTTTATTCATTTCAAACAATTAGAAGCAGATTTCAAATAAAGAAAACAAATGGAAAAAACTGAAGTAACACATTATCAGTTGGTCTTCTGATAATTATCCCACAAATAGGATGAACTATGATGTTTCTAAGAAGGTCTACTGCTATCTTGCTTAAGCTTCAGCAGCTTATTGCCATAATTCACAAACCTAGATCCCAAATAACAGCAACTCAAAGTAGTTATTAGATAGCATGGAATATATTTCATTTTTATAAAAAATAAATACTATTTAAGAGAAAGTTAAGGATACAAATATAAGAGGATAAGATATCACCCCTAACAGAGCAAAACAAATGTAGTTATTTGATTTAGTACATAATTACATCACTGTAAGTGATGTATATTCACTTACGTTTTAGCAGCCTGCCTGCCCTTCCCAATTGCAGCACCGAAATATCTCTAGAACAATTACCAAATGAACAAATCATTACAAAAATACCACATGGAACTTCCAAAAAGGAATATCAATTGCATGTGTAATTATAAAGAAGTCTGGAAGTTGCTATCAAATGACAAAAAGTAGCTCACATAGGAAACACCGGAAGGTTCAACCATGTACAACTGTGGTCCATCCCTGTCATAACCTCCTAGTATGACACCACATCCAAAAGGTCTGCAGCACCATTATAGATCTGTTGTTAATATGAAATATGACAATACAACTTTAAAATGACTACAAGACAAGACATTAACAGGAATTGGTTCACATATAACCTGAGCCACCAATATAGCGTACAGAGGTGCACATAACTAGCCACACGGTCAGCAAGTTCCTTAACAGGAATTGGTTCGCCATATACGCTGAAAAGAAACACAAGCCAGCATAAACATTTTTCTTCTCAAGATACAAGCAAACATTTAATTAAACCTAAGAGTTAAGAGATCCTTATACTTGCTGATCAAAAAAAAAAAAAAAAAAGATCCTTATACTTCAGTCATACTGAATAAAGGTCACAGGTGATTGGTTTCTGTAGATTCTCATGCTATTATATGCTAATCTTGACTGTGTAAGAGATTTACAGTAACTTAAAATGATTTGCCAGGCTACTTTGATATAAAATCTATTATTTATCAAATAAAAGATTGCTCGTCCTATTTCAATCAGGGCAGGGCAGCAATAGTAAATAGTAATTCATGAAAGTTGGTAGCTATCACTTATTTTTCTTGTGGGAGAGAGCAAAATAGGAACTTATGATAAGTTTGACTTCAAAAGTTAAAACAAGGTCAAGTCAATTATGCAGGGTTTCGATTGGTCCATCTAAACTAGCTATACTTTTTTCTCCATGAAGAAATAAAAGCTAAATGAAAAGAACTTAAAATTACATTGACTACAAAATCAAAAAACAAGGCTAAATTACTTTACAAGTTGTCAATTAATCCAAGGCAGTAGCCCATAAAAAAGATAAGAGTATTCAGTCACACATTTAGATAAATAAAAGGGATGGGGAAGGAGGCATCTTAAGATGTATACGTTGCAAGAGAATGAAGTAAACCTGTCATAGTTAGTAGCTTCAGACTTAGCCCTGGCAACAATTTGTCTGCCATCAGCTGCTAATCCTGCTACAGCCTAAAATTGGAAGAAGATTAATGCATACATCAAAATAAGTCTAAAACATCAAATTAACCGGGATGTGACAGCATAATATGGCCAATGTAAAGCTTTAACTTATAAATTTATAATACACTGGCTGCTTTAGTACATGGCACCAGACACACAACAATTTCTACTTAACTGAATTTTATCAATAACAGCAAGAGTTCAATAACTTTTCTAATATTCACCTCCAATTAACAAATAAGAAAAACATCCCAAAATCGCTGCTTAACATTTGGTCAATCAGGCACAGTCATGGGTGTAAATCAAAGATTGATCATGCCTACCAAATAGGACCTAACATGGCATGAAATAAACACAGGAAAAAAAATACTTCCAATTAGTGCTACTGATCTATACACACACACACTGTGCTCGTACTTCTTCACTTTCTTTCACTCTTAAGCTTCATCTCACTCAAACCAAAGTTTGAAATTGCAGTCATAATCCCAATTGTAGTTTTGTAGCAATAATTGATGTGTAAAATTGTGAACAGATGCAGCTGATACGGCCGCAGAGACCACAAAAATCCCTGACCTTGGAGCTGCAATTGCATCCAGGACAATTTTTAAAAACCTCGACTCACACCACTTCATCACTAGCATTTCATGGAGAACCTTGTTAACAAATGCAAGTCAAACCACGTCTCTTTTATTATGCAAATCCCTTTCGGGTATATACAAAATCAAAACAAAGAGCAAAAAAAGCACCAACATGTAAAAAATAAAACAAAATACGATAAGGGGTTAACGTCAAAGTACCATCCCAGAGTGACGATGAACGGAGTGTATTCTTCTATTGGAACCCGGAAGCATCATTTTCGACGGAATAAGCTTCTCAACGCCCTAAACCCCAAAAACCCCAACTAATAAAATTATTCCAAAAAAAATTAAAAAAAAATAAACGCATAAAAACCCTAATGCACCAGAAAATTTCAGGAAAAAAAAAAACCTACCAACACAACCCCATCTTTGCACTTGATCCCAATAACAGTCCTGCAACAAAGTTTCAAATCTAAGATCACTACCAATACAAAAATTACAAAATCATTTAAAAAAAAAAAACATACTCATAATTATTAAATAAACTCTTTTTTTCAATTTTAAAACCACGAATTTAAAAGTATAATAATAATAATAATAATAATAATAATAATGATAAGTACCAACCCGCTGTTGTCGACGGCTTTAGCGGCATACTCGATCTGGAAAACGCGGCCATCAGGGGAGAAAGTGGTGACCGATAGATCGTAACCTGTACCGATGCTACTCATCTTTTTCGAATGCTGACTTTAGTTTCGCTTCTTTTTCTTCTTTCTTCTGTGAGTTTCGTTGTGCAGCACCCCAGAGGAATGAAGAATATAAAGGGGATCTTTGCTTGCTCAAGAGTTTAACTGCGTGACTAAAAAGTTAGTAAATTGTACAGATCGCTGGTTATTTTTGCAATATTACAAGATAGTCCCCCACTGGCACAAAATGGGCTTCACACTTCTCAGTTTCCACTTGCCAATTGCCATTCGGATGCTCTCCTCTTTTTTTAAAATATATTTTTAGAGTTGAATTTTTTTAATTTTCTAAATTTAAAGTTATTTTTTATAGTTATTAAAATTCATAAAATGTTCCTTTTACTTCTTCTATATAATATAAGTCAAATATGAAATAAAAAATTTATAATTTGTAATAACTTTTGATCGTCAAAATTTAATTTTCTATTTTATATTTTAAAGTATATTTCTCGTGGTTAAAAATAATCATAATCAAGTCAATAAAAAAACTAAAAATCATTAATTACTTTAAAAATTGATTTAATTTTTTTTATTGACTTTATTTTGACAATTTCAAACCATCAAAAAATCGTATTTTAAAATATTAAATAGAAAATCAAATTATGATGATAAAAAATGTCAAAAAATGTAGGGGTGTAAGCGGGTTAGGTTAGGATAGGTTTGATCAATATCATTATCCAACCCAATCAAATTTGAACAGGTTGGTTTGGATTGATTTTCTAAAAAAAAAAATGAAATTCAACCTAAACCAACCCATTTATAAACGGTGTGGATTGAGTTAATGATCAAAACATTTAATTTTATCTATTCTTTTTTAGAATACAATATTTTTATAAGCTAAATTTTTTATTAAATGAATCAAGCACAACTATTTATTGTTAGATTTTGTATTAAAAACAAATTTTTGTCATGCTGTCATAGCCCACTTCACTCCAGTGACTCTTATCTATTTATCTATCTATTCGTAGGGGATGGGAAATTAAGCATATCATATTCGAAATAAGGAGTTTCAATAGGCATAGTGAGGATGGGTTTTAAACACTTTTTTCTACCAAAACCAATGGGACATTATGAGGCCTACTCTTTGTAAACAGATTCGAAATATATGTAAAAGCTCATGTAAAGTGGCTTTAATCAATAAAATCATTGTCGCTTTGATCTTAAAGGTTAAGAATGCGTTGATGCTTACTTAATACAAGTCGATAAGTTTATGTAATCAATACTCAATAGTATTTGATTTTTTAAAAATTTAAAAATATATATTATATATTACATATAATAATAATAATAATAATAATAATAATTTAATACAAATTAATGGATCAATGGGTCAAGTCAACGGGTTAACGAGTTCTGATATTAAACCTTGTGATCCAACCAAAAACTCAACCGATTTGATCGGTTATGTTCGAATATAACCCAAACTCAAAAATTACCACATTCAAATTGTTTTAGTTGGTTTGGGTCAACTTAGGTTCGCGGGTTGCACCCCTAAAAAATTGTGAATCTCTTATTTCTTTTTTGACTCACACCTTGTAGAAGGACAAGAAATAACATTTTTTGGATTCGAAAGACTAAAAAAAAATTCAAATTTAAAGAATTAAAAAGAAAATAACTCATATTTAAAAGACTAAAACATTTAAATTTTTTGTTACCATAAGATCCTAATTTAGTATATTATAATCAAGCCAACTTCGTTCATAAATTTAGTAACGACTGAATTTGAAATAACTATATAAAAATTAAATAATAGACTAATATATTAAGAAATAAAAAAACTACAGTTAATTTTAATAAAGGATAATATTATAAATATATTTTATATTATTTAAATATATTTTTGGTATACAATATTTAATGGTAAAAATACCATTTTAGTTCATATATTTTGTAAAATTCTTGATTTTAGTTCCTATATTCTATCATAGAATATTTTGGTCCCTAAATTTTTAAAATTAGTGTTTTTAATTTTTCAGACACCATATAGAAAACAATGTTAACCTGAACTAAAACCACTTATTTTAAAAGTTCAAGCGCCAAAGTATTAAAAAATGAAGTATGATGACTAAAACTAAAAAAAAATACAAAATATAGAAACTAAAATTATATATTACAAGTTGTCCATATAATTAATTATCTTAAGTATATGCAAATATGATTTTATCTAATTTTAGTCTTTGTTAAAAATTTAACTGCATTTAGATTCTTAAAATTTTTGTCACAGTACAATTAGATTTGATCTTCTTAAGTAAGATTTAGTGATTTGAGATTTATGTATTGAAAAAACATGATTGGGAGAAAAAATCTACTAAAAGTCACTAATTAGATTCTTTGACAAAGATATTCATTGAAAAAATTAATAAATACTCCATATTAATAACATAATTTAAAAAAAGACTAATAAAGCAATATTAATTAAGATAGTTAAGGTTATAAAAAATGTTTAAATTCATATAATTAGATTATTTTTGGGTCTGTAATTCAATTAAGTAATATGTCTATCAATTATATAGATAACGTAATTACATAATTTACTTTTATAATTTATTTTTATTTTAGTATAGATTTTTATTGGTTTTCATATTGTTCTGCTCGATTCAATACTTTGCTTTTAACATTGTACTTTTTAAAAAAATATTTTTAATATACTACTTTGGTATTTGAAAACAAAAACGCTCGTTGTACATTAAAAAATTAAATTACATCACAATCAAATAAAATTAATGAATTGAGCTTTAATTTTTAGTTAATATATCCAAAACATCAAATAAATGATAATTCAATAATAATGATCGTATTCTTAGGATTGAATCTCAAAATTCATCAACACAAGTAGCCAATTCTATCACAAAAGTAATCATACTAATAAGATAATTAACATGTCCATTATTAGGTTTTCTAGCATGAAAATTCTAAAAATATCAAATTAGCTCCGAAATTAATGAAATTTGGTATGATCACTCCACATATGCTATAATCCTACATAAAAATTTCTCGTGCCATTTTCCATACAAATAGTATTTATTTCTATTTAATTCTCGAATATGTGCACATGCAAAAAAGTCACAATTTCTCATTTTTCTAAAATATCACTTCTTATCAGTTTCTTACGAAACTTAGTAATCATACCCAAGACATGTAAATTTCAGAGGGTCCAATCCATACCACAAATATTTTTACAATAATTCTTTTTCATGGCTGCCTGCAATTTCAGAATATAACTTTTATTTAGGAAAAAAAAATGGTAAACTAATTTTCTAAAATTCCAGAAAAATCACACATGTTTCTCAAGGTACATAGGTCCATGAAAAAATTTGAAACCAAAGTTTTTGCTCCAAAAACTAATTTTCCCCGATTAAAGTTAACTGTGTGTTGTTTTTCAACTTTCAATCAAATAAAATACTTTCACCCACAATTAAGGTCTCAACGTCAAATTGTATTGACAGCAGCGTCAAGTAACATTGCATCTCTATTATTACTTGAAGGTAGAACAACTCATTCAAAATTCAAAATCCACGTGCCTACCATAGATGACTCCATTTGTAATATTCACTGAGTGAGTGAGCCTGCGGAACTATTAAAATTGGCAAAGTTAATAATTTGGGATGAAGTTTCAATGACGCATAAATTCTATTTTGAAACACTTGATAAGAGTTTGAGAGACATCGTGCATGAGAGTTTACAATAACGCTCATTTAACCTTTGGAGGCAAATTCATTGTTTTTTTGGGGACTTTAGACAAATTTTATCGATCATCCCTAGAGGTAGCTATTATGATATTGTCCATGTGTCATACCTATGTGAGCATTGTCAAGTATTAACTCTGACTAGAAATATGTGTTTACAATCAGGTTTGGACATTACAAGTGCTATAGAACTTAGCCAATTCTCAAAATGGATTTTGGATATCAGTGATGGAAAAATATCTGAACCAAACGATTGTTACGCTTCAATAGATATTCTAAATGAATTTCTCATTTCATTTGATTACCTAATAATTGATATTGTTCGAAGTACATATCCTAATATTATTGAACATTTAAATGATGAGGAATTTTTGCAATCTAGAGCAATTTTGGAATCAACAATTGAGACTGTTGGTCAAATCAATGAATATGTTCTTTCGTTAGTTTCAAGTATTTAATTTAATTAACTTTCAAAGCAATACTATTCTGCATTACATTGATATTATATAATATGCACGATTTCTAGCTTTTAAATTCACCATGGGATAAAAAAGAATATTTAAGTTCTGATTCAATTGACATGTCAAACACCATTGGTAGACAATCATTTGAAGTCCTAACCCCTGAGTTCCTAAAGCTAAAGGATTATACAATGGTACTAGATTAATTGTTGCAAGGTTAAACCATGTCACTGAAGCAAAGACTATGACTGCAACGAAAATGGCAAATATGATTTACATTCCGCGAATGTTATTGTCTCCTTCACAATCTCCATAGTTTTTTAAACTTATAAGAAGACAATTCCCTATTATTGTCTCACATGTCATGACTTTTAACAAATCATAAGGTTAATCATTTGTAAGTGTGGGATTATATTTGCTTAGACTAATGTTCAGTCATGAACACAGTTATACGTGGCAATTTCTAGAGTGCTGAGTAAATGAGGCTTGAAAATTTTAATACATGATAAGGACAAAAAACCATGTAAGACTACTGTCAATGTTATATTCAAAGAGGTTTTTCATAATTTCTAACTGGTACATATCTTTTTTTATTTATTTCCTAATTAACATATTTGACTTTTATTTTACGCTCTTATAATCATTGATATCTTTTATACACAATCTCATATTTTATATTCAATAATTCAGCTCCTATTATTTATTTAACCTCAGTGTTTTTCTACACAAATTACATAAGTCAACAAATAATTGAAAATTTACAAATCTATAATGGTTGGAGTCACCAATAGTTTGGTCATACATAATTTTTTATTTTAAGTAAATTTACATGTTACTATGTTTTATCTATCCTTTTGGATTAAGAGTATTTTAGACAATAAATTCAAGTTTAACTTTATAGTTCCTATCAACGTTTATTTATAGATACAAACTGGAAATTGAGCCCTATGACAAGGAGGAGAATCTAAACTTCATCTTTTTGGATAATGAATGTGGTCAGCTGATAGGGAGGTCTGCACTCCAACCATAATCTTTTGATTGTATATAAATTTGTATACTCTAAAGAGTTTATCGTCTTTTTGAAACAAGTAGACTTAAAAATTTTAAGATTTTTATTTATATAATATTTATGAATTCCAAATTGAGTTGACAATTGTATTTTCCTCTTTTATGTCAATATGATAATAACTTGTTGATTTCAACTTTAGCTTTGACAGTTTGGTTCAAAATAGCCTTAATAACATAAGAAAAGTGAGTTATATATCTATTTGTACAAATTCACACTACTAGAAAAAACTGATTTAACATCGGCGGATTAACATCGATTTTGTCAAAAACCGATATTAACGTAAACGCGGTGGCATAATTATAAATAATGTGTATTTCTTAACATCGGTTTTATGAAAACCGATGTTAACAAAGTGACTCTAACATCGGTTTTCAAGAAAATCGATGTTAATGAAGCGACGTTAACATCGGTTTTATGAAAACCGATGTTAACGTCGCTTCATTAACATCAGTTTTGAAAAAAACCGATGTTATAGTCGATTCGTTAACATCGGTTTTCAGAAAACCGATATTAACATATAATCAGTTAACATCGGTTTTGAAAAAAATCGATGTTATAGTCGATTCGTTAACATCGATTTTCAGAAAACCGATGTTAACATATAATCAATTAACATCGGTTTTTTGAATAAAACCGATGTTAACGTTGACATCAATTTGTTAACATGGGTGTTTTATTGAAAATCGATGTTAAACTTACATTTTAAATTGTATTTGACGCGACCTATTTCGCTCGCGCTCCCTTCTTCTCCGTTTACCCTCTCGCGCTTTCTTCTTCTCTGTGAACCCTTTCGCGCTCTCTTCTCCATTGCACTATTAACATCGAAGGCTGTTGTTCTCCATTGCACTGAAGACCGTGACAGGTATGCTTCGTCTACCTGTGTTGTTCTATTGAACTGAAGAACGTGACCGTGCTAGGTCTGTTTCTGGAACTCGTGGTTAAGCTAAGGACCTTTTTTGGTTTCTGGTGCAAGGATTGACGAATTAGTGGTCACCTGAGGTACATTTGACTGGTAGTACGTGGTGTTTGTGGTCAGCTGAGGTATATTTCACCTGAGGTACAATCTCGCTGGCATTGTCGCTGTTGTGTTCGAGGTAAGCTTCATGTCTTCATTGTAAGTTTGTGCTTCCGCGTACGTGGTGTTTGTGCTCTTTCTTCTTATAGATTGTTAGTTAGTTTCTTAAATAGTTACTACTACTAGCTAGGGTTTGGAATGCAGGTAGTGTTGCTTGGAAAGCTGTGTATCCATTAGGTTCTGCTCATTATTTTCCTCAGTTGCTTCTCCTTGCATCAAAAGGTATGCACTCCTTGTTGTGTATCCATTAGGTTCTGCTCTTCGTTTCCAGCAATGTACTGAATGTGGATGAATATGAATCTTTGTTGTATGTTCTAAAAATCTGGTAGTTGCCTCAATTTCTTGAATAGCATTTTTTGTTCTTGTATGGTTTTTTTTTTTTTTTGCACAGCAGAAATCAGTAGTATTATATATAATACAGTACTATGTGTACTGAAGAGAGGATTAAAAAAATACAAGGCAAAATTGTGGTCCACTAGTTGCCCCATTGCTGCTCCACTAGTTGCTGGAACCCCTTGTCCTTCAACCACCAGTTCATAACCCCTTGTCCTCCTGCTGTAATTGATTAGTTTATGGAAATAGAAGTTGTTGTTGTCCCCTTCTTTAATCCATTTTTTAGTTAGTGTTTTTTTTTTTGCACTGCAAAAATCAGATAGTATTAACAAAGCTTCAGTACTAGGTGTACTGAAAATAATAGATAATTACAAAGGCAGATTCTACCAAACCCAACTACAAAAATATAGCCCAATGAGAGAAATGTGCACTGTCCTTGCCATAACATAGTGCACTCCACCCTCCATATTTGGATATCAAGACTCTAGCCCAGAGCTGATTCTGATTGTTTGCCAATTCCCACCCCCATTTAGTAAGCAAGGCTTCATTAAAGTTGGACAGGTCTTTAATCCCGAGCCCTCTTTTGTTCTTGGAAAGACACACAGAGTCCCAATTAACTCAGGCAATCTTGGCTGCCTCAGAGCCTCCTCCCCATAAAAACTTCCTCTGGATAGATACTACCTTATGCACCACTTTTTTAGGAATTTTAAAGAAAGACAATAGGTAAATAGGAAGGGTTGTTAAGACATAATTGATGAGGGATATCCTGCCTCCCATAGATAGGCATCTCTACTTCCATTTTGCTAGTTTAGTTTCAAACTTGCTGATGAGAGGCTGCCAAACATTCCAGCTTTTAGAGGTCGACCCCACTGGAATTCCAAGGTAAGAAAAAGGAAAATCCAACTGGCCACAATTAAGAAAGTTAGCTGCTTCCCTGCACCAAGCCACAGATTTACCCAAGCACCCAAATTGACTTTTAGCATAGTTGATCTTGAGCCCTGAAGCCAACTAAAAAATTCTCAGGATAGATTTCATGACTCTAACATTAGTTGTAGTTGCAGTTCCAAAAAACAGGGTCTATAATCATTAAGAGATTGAGGGTTAATGATCTTGGGGATAGGGGCTATGAAGGATGCATTGCTTCCTTTGAGGAATATGCCATTAATGAAGAACTCATCGAAGAACCCGATGAAATCAGGTTTTAGAATTTCCCAAAACTACTTGATAAAGTTGAAGTTCAAACCATCCAGGCCAGGGCTTTTATCTCCACCACAAGCCCAAACTGCAGACTTGATTTCCACTTCAGAGAATCTAGCAACAAGGCTTTCCTTCTGCCCTTGGCCAAGAGAAGAAAACTGAATCCCATCCAGGGTTGGTCTGCAAGGGTTCTGCTTTGAGAATCTTTCTTTGAAATGCTTAAAGACTGCATTCTTTTTTTTTTTGGAAGGCGAAAATATGAATATTATTAATAAACTAACCTTCCTTCCATATTGCCAAGAATCTTTTTTTGAAATGCTTACAGCCCTCACTCAGCCAAGAATCTTGCCAAAATTTGATTTTGTCCCCACAACCAACCTTCCATACCATATTCTGGTGGATACTGTGGAAATCAGGCTGATTATAAAGTCTTCTAAGGTCCTTCCACCAATGGGAATGCCAATCTTTATCTCTGCCACTCTGCAGTTTCCGTTTAATGTTAAGTTGTAACAAGTGTTCTACAAAATAACCCAAGTATTGGTCCTCTAGCAATTTCCTATTAGGAAGACAAGAATATAAAAGCTTCTATACAGTCATCAACAGTCCCTGTTTGCTTCAAATCTTTCATCTTTACATAAGAATTTTCAACATTTCTCCCTCCAAACCTTGCAACAAGGCTACCTTAAAATTGTCCTAAGCCAAAGGTGCCTCAGTTACTCTTATGTATTGTTTGGATTGATGGAATTACAAAAGGAAAAAAATAATTTCTTTTTAATTGTTTGGTTAGAGTAAAAAGAGAATGAAAAGAAATTGGCTAAATTACTAAGCATACAACTTTACCCTTTAAATATTATAATATTATAATTATAATAATAAAAAAAGCACAACCAAAGTTTGCTTCTATATGGCCTGTCCATCTCTTTCTCTCTTTCTTTCTCTCTCTCTGTCTCTCTGTGTTGCTGAAACTGCATATGCCATGTCATTGCTTCTACTTTTTTTTGCTGCTTTTATTTTGAGACTCCTTTCCATTTTGGCCTTGCCTGTGACAGTAGAAATTATAAAGTGTTTAGTTGTTCTCAAATTGGTGAACGGCAATGCCACACAAATGGAAGGGTGCTTCAACTTTTGTGGGAGCACAAGCTAAAGGAATTCACAGTACTAACCAGAGAAACATTCTTACAGTGACTCAACAGCCTCTCAATAATGGAAATTTCCTTAATGTCCTATCTTTTCTCCCCTGCTAGCATCAATTTTAGCTTCCAGCCTTCAAGTTTTTCCTCAAACAAATACATACTCTTGATCACCTTAGTTGAGTTGAAATGATGAATTCACTGGCCACAGAACCTCCTCTTTTCGATTCAGCAGGTCGGACCAAAATGATAGAACACCAATTGATAAATGAATAAAATATAATATTGAACACACAAATCACACATAATACAAAAATACACTCGCAGTCCTAGAGACAAAAGTGTCCTACAAAGAGCATTCTCACTCCATATGCGGTAACTAACTACACACTTCCTAATTACTCAAGCTATTACCAAAGCTATTATACATTCAGTTTATAATACAGAACTACTTTCTAATACAACATTGCTAATACAAAATCAATTATTTTTTTTATCACATACACTCCTAATAATCAACAGCCTCCAATTCGGGATCCTTTCCTATCTAACTTGGATCTATGTGTCCATCAGTTTGCTTCTTAAATCATAATTATATATAAAGATGATAATGATTACAAAATTTTTGACACAAACTCACCTTGAATGTGCCTAGTCTTCCATCTTTACTGCGTGTTCCCTCAGGAAAGAAAAAAACAGAGGCTCCTTTCTTGATAAGATCCATGCATCGTTTAAGGTAGTCCTATATGTTAAGAAGCAAACAAAACCATGACTTCAAGGTTATTGGTATCATTTAATCCAAAGGGGGAAAATAATTTCACAAAAAACACTGACTTCTTATTAAGAAGAACTAGTTAAAATTAATTGTAATAATAATAATAGTGAAGGAATACCAGCTGACTTCGGCTGTCCATGCGCTTCAAAGGAATGATGCCCAAAAGAAACATCGCCCACCCAATTATTGGAAAGAGGAATATCCCAGTCTTGCTTATGAACTTAAAGCTTCTTCCTAAAGTAAGAAGAGTATATATGTCTAGAAAACTCTGATGATTTGAAACATACACAGCAGGAGTATCTGGAGGTGGCAGATTCTCCAATCCTTCAAATTTTTTTTTGGAAGGCAGAAAATATATAGTATTATTAATAAGAGCAATAGTACCAGAGGTACTTAAGTGCATTTTTACAACAGTAGCTATGCTGCCAGCCTCCCAAAAAACACATATAAACCCATCACAAGTCCCCACCAACAGACAAAAACACCCCAGATTAACCAAAGGCCTCCACAAGTCCCCACATTTCTTCTATGAAGATTAGCTCTAGTAAGGAGCCTATCCTTTATAAGCCTCCAAGTGAAAATGGCAGCCTTTGGGGGGATTTTTAATTTCCAAATAAGCTGAAAGTTCCTCCCATCTGGGGCAAAACTATTTAGATTTGACAGAAGTCTATAAGCTGATCTAGTAGAGTACATCCCAGTAGGATCAGCTTTCCACAGTAAGTTATCTTTCAGATGACACTCAATAGGATAAGCACTGATCTCTTCCATGAAAGCCACAACTACTCCCTCCTCATGCTCGAATAAGTGTCTCCTCCATTTCAAATCCCATCTCCAATTGTTCTGGTAGAAGCTACCCATGTTTGAAATGAGATCATTCTGCTGCTTACTAATAATGAAGAGCTGAGGATATTTCTGTTCCAAGTTGCAGTCCTCCCCCAGCCAGTTGTGATGCAATCCTACCCCGCAAGGGCATTGGATAGAAAACTCCAAGTAGATTGGGCCAGAGAGGCAAGAGAAGGCCCTAAGGTTCTTATGAGCCTTAGGGTAGATTTCGGGCCCATGGGCTAAGTACGAGCCCACTTATCTTTGTAAATATTAGATTAAGGTTTCATCATTTTTGGGCCTTGTATTTAGGGCTCCATAATGTAGGTAGGGTACCCTAGAAATATAGGATTTTTCAGCCCTTGTATTTTAGGGCACCTAGACTAGTTTTTGTATTAGGGGTAGTTTTGTAATTTCACATGCACTAAGTGGATATTTGATGTGTGTGGTTGGAAATAAATTTAATTGAATTGGTAGAAGCCCAATCCAATTAAATTTTAGAGGGGGAGGTGAGCATTTGCTTACTACACCCCATTGCCACATCATATAGTCACACTTTGTGCATGTCCTTCATGCTTTTCATGCCTCATGACACCTAAGCACACTTAGTGGAGAATCTTGGAATTGATCTTGGATTAGTGGGCTGAACCATAACTAAAATTCACTAATCATAATTAGTGAAATTTTGGCTCCAAAGTTTGGCTCCACAAATTCAATTTCAAATTCAAGTGAAATTTGAATTTCCCTCCAATTTTGTGTGACACTTAGGCTATAAATAGAGGTCATGTGTGTGCATTTTTTTGAACTTTGATCATTTGAATATTAAACTTCAGATTTCAAAGCTCATTTAGAGCACAAAATTTCGTGCTCTTCTCTCCCTCTCCCTTCATTCATCTCCTTCTTCCTCCAAGCTCTTATCCATGGCCTCCTATGGTGGTGAGCTTCTTCTAGACTCATCTTCTCCTTGAAGTGGCGTCTCCTCTCTCTCTCCCTTTCTCCATTCCGCTGCCATTCATCTTCCAAGAAGCAAAGGAATCCATTGATGAAGAAGATCCTAGGCCTACAAGCTCCAATGGAGCTTGCATCATGTGGTATCAGAGCATCTTCATCTAGGTGATGTTCTTTTGCTTCCTCTATCTTTTTGTTCGGTGAATTCTCTTTAATTCCTTGTTCTTCATCTTATTCTCCATGTATATCCTCCATTGTCTTGTGGTTTGGTGCTGTTTAGAGTAGATTCAAAAAAAAAAAAAACCGATTAAATCTTAGATCTACACTTGTTCTTGCATTTCTATGGTTCAAATTTTGTAGATCTACTCTTGAATCTTGTTTTTGTGTTGATTTTAGGTTCTATCAATTTTCATTCATAATATTCTTGTGCTGAACCTTTAGATCTAAATTTTGTTCCAAAATATTGATTAGAAAAAAAAAAACACAAAAATCTAAGTGTAAATCACTTAATCCATGTTGTCTTAGAGTCATGTTTAGTCATAGTAATTGTCACATTATGCTCTAAGTTTGTGTTGAATTTTTATTTTGTTTTTTGAATTCTAGATACATTTTTTCATGTATTCTTGTCATTCTTAGCCTATCTTTTGAATTTTGAGTCTAATTCATGCATGTTATTTAGTTCATAACATGTTCTAAATCAATTCCTAGAAGTAGTCTTGTTGTTGAACTCTTTTTTGTTTTCTAAGATTCCTACATGATGCCTATGATGAAGTTGAGATGTGGTGTTGAGTTGTGGCTGGATTTGTGAATCAAATAAGTCTTAAGCTCTCTTGAATTGTGTTATTCAAGATAATTGAGCATAAGCAAACACAAATTGTAACTATCCAAGCCTTAAGCAACATAAACACTACTCTTGATTTCTAGGTTGAAATCGCTGGTGCAGGCAGCTTGAACATACAAAAGTGTATAAATTACTGGGAATTGGTCACTACGTTTTTTGAGCTGAAACTTTTACTGAATTTTTTAGACATCTGGACCAAAATTATAAAAAAAGAACCAAGCGATTTGGATTAAAGGAAAAATAAAGAAAAATCTCACAAGTTGGCAGAAAAATCAGTGTCCAGGAAAAAAAAAAGTGAAAGGAAAGTGTGCTTGTTGTTTTGGCTCAAAATTTGTTCTATAATTGGTGCCTATTTTATACCAATCCTAGTTCTGAAATTTCAATTGAAAATTATTGTGAAAACAAGTGCCAAAACTAGAGGTTTCTTGAGTCTTTTTTTTTTTTTTAGTTTTTCTACTCTGCTCTAGAGCCATTCTAGGTTTCTCTTTGAGTCCTAGCTTGCTTTTTTGTGCTTTCCATTGCTTTAATTGTTGAATAATCCTTGGAAATTTGTCTTGTTAAAACTCTATTGGTTTAGCTTTCATTTCAGTTTTTTTTGTCTTTGGTTATTGCTTGTCTCTTTGTTTCCTTGCTTGTGAGTTGCCATATAGGGAATTGGAAAGGAGGATTGGTGCCATATCTTGAAGAATTTGAGTCAAGAAGCAAGGGGCCAACCACCTTAAGAGCTATTGGACTAAGAAGCACTCCAAATTGAGTGAAACACTAAAGAGAGAATAGCCACCACAATTGAGGACTTTTTTCTTTGTAATTTTGTAATTGGCAATTTGCTTTGCTTTCAAATTTTGTAACAAAAAGGCCTTTCATTGGAAGTAAGTTGGGAGCCTCCGCTAGGTCACCCTACTTCCATTTGTGTGTAATAATTTTAGGCAATTTTCCCTTAGGATAGTGAGTGTTTTGTTGGGAACCTTAAATGAGGTCATCCAAACACTCTTAGGATCCGCCTAGTTTGCATTTCTTGCACTTTAATTTCTTGCTTACTTTCATAGCTTATTTCCTTTACCCTCCATTGTCAAACCGCCTAGATAACTTTCCTTTTACCAATTAGTTTTTACCTTATCTTTCACACCTTTTTTTAGTGTTTATTTTGGCTAGTTTCAACCATAGTTTCTTTTACCTTTTTTTCAAACCCCCAACAAGAAAGAACCATAACTTAGGAACCAACATGAGTCTTCATTCTTCATCTAGTGTTAATGGTGAGGGTTCTACTCCTAAGGACCCCTTGTATAAGATATTAGATGAGTTGAGATCCCTTAAGTTGTGGAAAGAAAAACAAGAGAGAAAAGAAAAAGGTAAAAAAAGAGTGGAAGAAATAAGTCAAGATGAAAGAAAGAAAATAAGAGAGGAAGAAAGAAGAAAAATAATGAAAGAAATGAAAAGAGAAAAACATGTCTCCTATAGTAGTCATAACTCTTGCAAGAGCCTAAGTGAAGAACTTCGTGACTATTATGAAGGAAAGCATAGGTCACATCTTAGACCTCACTCCCATAGGAGAGAAAATGAAAGAAAGCCTCAAGAGGTTAACATTAAACTCCCATACTTCCATGGGAAGGACAATGAAGAGGCTTACTTAGATTGGGAAATAAGGGTAGAGCAAAAACTTAAAAGAAAGCCTACTTTAAAATCTTATGGCTATCATTCTTATCCAAAGAAAGACCAAGGTCTAGGCATCTTAGGGGCAGCACCTTCTAAGCCCAATGATGATAAGGGGAAGACAATAGAAAAGCAACCCCCTAAGGCTAGTATGCAAGAAAAGACTAGCTCCATAAAGTGCTTTAAATGTCTTGGAAGAGGACACATTACTTCTCAATGCTCCACCAAGAAAACCATGATTATGAGGAGTCAAGACATTTATAGTAGCCAAGATGAGGCTACTACTTCACCTTCCTCTAGTGAAAGTGAAGAAGCAAAAGGGGAAGAATCTAGTGAAGAAATCTACCCCCAAGAAGAAGGAAAACCTTTAATGGTTAAGGAGGAGTGTAAGGAGGTAAGTGTCTCCTCCAAGAGGTTAGCTAAGAAGGAAAGACATTTTGAAATAAAGACAAATATTAAAGAAATTTCCCCTCTTAAACAACCTCCACATTTTCTCCTTTGTAAAAAGACACTTGTTCGCATTGCCACACCTCTTAGGCTTGAGTTTATTCCTCAAGTAAAGGAGTTGTTGGATGAGGGTTTGGTTCGCAAGAGATTAAATCCTTGTGCTTTGTTGGTGCCCAAAATAGGTATTATTAGGCACCAAATCCCTAAAATAGGTGGTGTGATGAATGTTTTGGGTGGTGCAACACTCTTTTGTAAAATCACTCGTGCACCCAACATCTTCATGATTTGTGTACATAGGGACTCATTAGGTAGGTTTGTTCTTATTTTTAGTTTCAATACAAACTTAGGCACTCATATGGGACACCTTAGGTTTGTCATACTTTTTGGTAGGAATAATCAACATGAAAATACAGAAAAAGGTATGTTCTATTGCTTTAATTTTCTTTATTTTTTAAATTGTGATCAAGGGGTTCCCATGAACCCTAAGAGAATAAAGGTCATTCCTGAGTGGCCCGCTCCACCAAGTGTAAGAAAAATTTGGGGCTTCCAAGACTTAACAAACTTTTACAAAAGGTTTGCCCCATATTTTTCTATACTTGTAGCACCACTCATGGAGTTGGTGAGGAACCATGTTCCTTCATGGGAAGATGCCCAGGAAATGAGTTTTCAAACCTTACCTTACTTCAACATACTAAACACCACTAATACATATGTTTTTGTTCTTTTTACAGGTGTTGAGGAAAAAAGCCCAGCGTTTCAAGAACCTCGGGATTTGAGGTCAAATCCATTTCAAGGGGGAGGGAATGATGCAATCCTACCCCGCAAGGGCATTGGATAGAAAACTCCAAGTAGATTGGGCCAGAGAGGCAAGAGAAGGCCCTAAGGTTCTTATGAGCCTTAGGGTAGATTTCGGGCCCATGGGCTAAGTACGAGCCCACTTATCTTTGTAAATATTAGATTAAGGTTTCATCATTTTTGGGCCTTGTATTTAGGGCTCCATAATGTAGGTAGGGTACCCTAGAAATATAGGATTTTTCAGCCCTTGTATTTTAGGGCACCTAGACTAGTTTTTGTATTAGGGGTAGTTTTGTAATTTCACATGCACTAAGTGGATATTTGATGTGTGTGGTTGGAAATAAATTTAATTGAATTGGTAGAAGCCCAATCCAATTAAATTTTAGAGGGGGAGGTGAGCATTTGCTTACTACACCCCATTGCCACATCATATAGTCACACTTTGTGCATGTCCTTCATGCTTTTCATGCCTCATGACACCTAAGCACACTTAGTGGAGAATCTTGGAATTGATCTTGGATTAGTGGGCTGAACCATAACTAAAATTCACTAATCATAATTAGTGAAATTTTGGCTCCAAAGTTTGGCTCCACAAATTCAATTTCAAATTCAAGTGAAATTTGAATTTCCCTCCAATTTTGTGTGACACTTAGGCTATAAATAGAGGTCATGTGTGTGCATTTTTTTGAACTTTGATCATTTGAATATTAAACTTCAGATTTCAAAGCTCATTTAGAGCACAAAATTTCGTGCTCTTCTCTCCCTCTCCCTTCATTCATCTCCTTCTTCCTCCAAGCTCTTATCCATGGCCTCCTATGGTGGTGAGCTTCTTCTAGACTCATCTTCTCCTTGAAGTGGCGTCTCCTCTCTCTCTCCCTTTCTCCATTCCGCTGCCATTCATCTTCCAAGAAGCAAAGGAATCCATTGATGAAGAAGATCCTAGGCCTACAAGCTCCAATGGAGCTTGCATCAAGTTGTCTTTCCAAAATCGAATTTTATCCCCACAACCTACCTTCCAAGCCATGTTTTGATGAATAATCTTGAAATCATTGTGCTGATATATTTTCCTGAGGTCCCTCCACCAATGACAATCCCCACAATGAACTCTGCCATTCTGCAAGGCTGGCCATCCTCCATACTTGGAATTTAGAACCCTGAGCCAGAACTGATTCTGTTTAGAGTATAAATCCCAAATCCATCTTCCCATAAGAGCTGCATTAAACTTAGACAGATTCTTGATTCCCAAACCCCCTTCCTTGTTGTGAAGACATATTTCATCCCATTTGACCCAAGGGATCTTCTTTTGATCATGCTCCCCCCTCCACATGAAATTCCTTTGCAGAGAATTCCATGAAGGATATGTCTATCCTTTATGAAGGCTGATTGCCTTTCATCAACAATACTAGAAATAACACTCCTCAGCCTGTTTGTCAAAAGCTTGGCAATGACTTTGTACATACACCCAATGAGAGAAATAGGCCTGTAATCGTTTAAAGATTGAGGATGATTTGATTTAGGAATAAGAGCCATGAAGGAAGCATTGCTGCCTCAATGGACTGGAAGGATACCCCATCAAGAGTGGGTCTGAACATCTTGACTTCATTAAATCTATGAAGAAAGAAATTAAGAACTTCATCCTTGACCCGGTCAGGCTGTTGGACCCAATTACCATCAATGAAGAGACCCTGAAGAGCATTGTAATTTCTTCTGCAATTTAAAACTTTGTGAAAATAAGTTGTATTGCTATCACCTTCCTTAATCCATTTCTCTCTAGATTTCTGTCTCAACATAGATTCATAAGCATTTGAAACCTCCCATAGCTCTTGTTGAATAGATTTCTTGACTTTGACTTCATCTTGAGATAAAGGTCTATCAGCAGCTGTAATTTCCAAGTCATTAAGCTGCTGCCTCAATCTCTGGATTTTACTAACATTAATATCACCATTAACTTTACTCCACTGTTTAATGGTATTTTTAAGATTTCTCAGCTTGTTTTTAAGAACAATACCCCCCCATGCACCCTGTTGATCCTTAGACCAAGTCTCCTTCACCATCCTTTGATACCCTTTTTGATTGAGCCACGAATCCAGCACCCTAAAGGGCTTGGGACCCCAATCAACCAGCTTAGTTTTCAAAATTACAGGATTATTCACTAGTTTTAATTATACAACACTCTTTTCTGACTGTACTTGCAATTCTAGACCAAATCCTCCACCAGTTATATATGTTAAACTATGGCACATAATGGCATGAGTTGAGTTACGTTACCACACTTGAAACCTCTTTTTTTTAATTAGTGAAAACATCTCATTTTAACTGCATTTTGCTTCTAAACCAAAATTTGACGCACTGTTTTTAATGTGCAAAAGAAAATGATCCTCTGTGTTTTTAAAGAGAATGAACAACTCAGCTAAGATCATGAGCATATAATTGCATTCATAATTGTATGATATTTTATTGGGTGAGGTAACAACACTACCTAACTCTAATTCGTAGGGTACCCAAAAGATGCAATGTGCGTATAATACTAAAGTGTTAGTACTAGCAATAATAATAAATGATGGAGGAAGGCGTGAAACAACGCACATCAATAAATTGAGCATCAGTACTCATGGTCGCTATCAGTTGGGTGTAATTATTACACAAGATCAGCCTATAATGAGCTTCTTAGCTAACCCAAAAAGGAGGAGCAACCTAAGGGGTTCTCTCAAATGAAACTTTTGATGATAACAAGTTAATGGAGGATGCTATTTTTACACTATGGACATGGCTGAAGAACTTTGAGAAGGACTTTGCCTTCACCTACAGCTATTGGTCGTCTAACATAGCATCAGGATTTGTCTTTTCAGGGGGGTAGAAACCATAGACAGTGGGTGTTGTAGGTCTTTGTAATACCTAGCTTTGGTTCCTTGCGAGACTGATCTCAGTCTGAGCTTGGAACCATGTTGCTGGCAAATTCATGTACTGTTTTGTACCTCTGGTACTCACAATATATATAAATATAATTTATCTTTGCTAATAAAAAAAAGGGTTCTCTCTTGCTGCACACCACATGGGATGGGAAGAAAATCAAACAAAGATGAAAAATTGAAAGGAAAATATATACATTACATTATGCAGAGAGTGAGTCTGTGGCGTACGATTTGCATTTACATGATTGTTTTGTTTATGTAGTGTGTGGTGACAGCCAGCACAGCAACACGAGTTTTTCATGTGCTTAGGTACTCGTGGGAGGCTGTCCTAACTTCTAAAAGCCCCTTACCTACCTCTTTGGCTGTCCTCCACATGTGTCTCTTCCTCAACTTGAACCTTTTCTGCTATGTGTATATACTAGTGGATAACATTTTTAAAACGATTCAATAATAGGATTAATAACCTTGCCTCACAAAGGAGACAATTTTCTTGTGACAGTATTGGCAGACACCAATCGCAGATTCCGATATATCTCAATCTCAGTCTCACATTGTTGTATAGTATAGTGTAGGTCTTCCTTTCCGTTCCTTTTACCAAACATACTAAATACTAATCTTTACACCCTCAACCACGTATCAAGAACAAACAAACAAACAAATAAATAATTGGGCTACTTCTTGAATCCAACTGGCCTGAACCCCCACAACCCCAATTTGGCTTTTGGCAAAATTGATCTTCAAACCCGAGGCCATTTTGGAAAAGAATACATATTAGTAATTGATTTTGTCTTGAATCGGGAGTGATCATAAAATAGAAAAACTAACATGAATTTAATTTTAATTACTGCTTTGTTATGATTCTTGATGGATGTTCTAGCATTCATGAGTATTGACTTTGGTTTAATGGCTTCCATTTCTTTTAAAGGATTAAATCCTGCTCTGATATTAAATGACCATTGGTTGAAATGAATACCAAAATCCTTCTCCAAATGTGTCAGCCATGTCCATGACCATTGGTTTTTTTTTTCCAGGTTATCATAGACTACTTTTAATTGACATTGTTGTTGAAGGTCGTTTGGGTTATAGCAACTCCAGGTACGTACGTAGGAACTAGTATGTATATACTGCTGTTTCATTTAAAATATTATGTAGTGGTGTTCGCTTTAAAATGTTATATTTTGGTGTTTCATGTAAAATGTTGCATACTGGTTTCAATGAATGAGGAATTGAGTCCCTTAGGAAATGAAGCATTCACATGAAATTCTGCAATAAACCTTAGAATCTAATTTTCTCTCCATCCCCCACCTTCATCAATGTTATTTTGAATAACCACTCCCTGTTGTAATTAAACCTTATCTCCTATATGTTAAAACCAACCTATATACTTCAATTGTAATTAATAAAGATGCTTCCATTTTAACTTCTCTAAAAGCTGTAGTGAAATTTTTTTAAAAAACAGAAAACCTTCTGTCAAACCTTATTAATTTGAACTTGTGCTTGTACATAAGTTCAATTAATTTAATTTTAAAAGCTGCAGTGCTTATTTTTCCACCCACACACTGCAGATTGCTTAGAATTTCTGCCTTAAATAAGTTGCAGTGCTTATTTTTGTAAAAGCTGCAGTGCTTGTACATAACTTCAATTAATTTGAATCTGCTCTGCAAATGCTGCAGAATTTCTGCCTTAACCAAATTAGGATTTTCCACCCAGAAACCATCAATTTCTGCCTTTCTGGAAATTGGTTTTTCAGGGGAATCCCATCCTCAGCCCAAGCATCTTCCCAGAACAGGATTTGGTCACCCCTGTTAGACAAGTGGCCTCAGATATCTTAAGAAGGGGGGGTTGAATTAAGATATTCCAAACTACTTCCCTAATTAAAAAATTTATTTCACTTTCTTTTCAAGTTATAGATTCCCTTAACAATGAACTTCTTAAATATTAATTCAAATAAAACAATTTGAATATGAATGTAAAGCAATAATAAACAAAGGAGATTAAGGGAAGAGAAAGTGCAAACTCAGATTTATACTGGTTCGACCAAACCCTTGTGCCTATGTCCAGTCCCCAAGCAACCCGCTTGAGAGTTCCACTATCTTGTAAATTCCTTTTACAAGTTCTAAACACACAAGGACAATCCTTCCTTTGTTTTTAGAATTCCTTTACAACAAGAGACCCATGGTCTCTTAATCCCTTAGAGAATGAGTAGAAGAAGAAGAATGAATCTCTCTAGAAAGAGATAGATTTTACAGATTGAGCGCTCAAATAATTCCTTAATGAATTGCAATTGAATTGGACAAGGAATTCTTAAGAGGATAAAATGAATTTTCTCTCTGAGAGGATAAACACTTTTTGTTCTGAAAAACTCTGTCAAAAATCGTGTCTCAAGTCACACATATATAGGTCTATGAAAGCCATTCAATAACCACATGAAAGGATGTGACTGATGAGAATGTTTTCTGAAAAACTCCTCTGGTAATCGATTACAATAAGTGTGTAATCGATTACACTCTTTAAAATTTGAATTAAAATGTTCAGAAATTGCTGGTAATCGATTACCATATATGTGTAATCGATTACACAGTGCAAATTTTGAATTCAAATTTTAATAGCTGTTGCAAATCAGTTTTGGCCACTGGTAATCGATTACATCCTCTGGTAATCAATTATCAGAGAGTAAATTTGTTGAAAAACACTTTTTTTAACTAAAAATTCTTGGCAACCTCCTCCCCCTTTTTCCTATAAATAGGCTGAAGGGGGCTATTCTAAGGATCCCTGAGCCCCCTAGCTATGTATTTTAGCTGTTTTGGGTGAAAAAAATTGTTTCCGTGAAGAAAATCCAAGCCGAGGTGCTTCCGTAACGCTTCCGAGATGTTTCCGTAAGCAAATCCGTGAAGGTTTTCGTCTGTTCTTCACCGTTCTTCATCTGTTCTTCGTTCTTCAACGGGTAAGTTTTTGAATCCGAGACTTTCAATTCATTTCTTGTTTTTTTTAAGCTTTTATCTTTATTTCGTTCATTTTCGATTTCTTTTCTTTCGTCTTTAACGCGCTTTTATCGTTTATTTAAGTCATTTTCTCACCTAATAAATGATAAAATGAATTTCAACCGATCATTTGTGTTATAGTTTCGTTTAATCACTTTTGAAACAAAATCTAACCGATCGTTCACGCTATAACCTCGGTTAAACCAAAAAAAGTAAAATAATAATAAAATAATAGAAATATCTTGAAAAATAATAATAAAATAATCAAAATATCTTTGAATGGAATAATAATAAAAAAAAATCAATTGGACGTTTTTCTTTGGAAATTTCCTTGAATGAATTGATTAATAACCAAAGTGAAACTAAGACTAAAATCAATTCACAAATCAAGTTTTGTCCGAAAAATCACTAAAAACCGTTTTAAGGTCCAATGCCTTAAACGGTCCTCTTTGCTTTTATCGGTTAACATGGACCGTTCAAAAGCATAAAATCAACATGTAACTTTACCGCTTTTGCAAGAACTACGTAGGTCTGATTTCCTCATCGCAATCGAGGATACGTAGGAGCAAAAGCCCCGCTTTTGTCGACCACCCCAAGAGATTGTTAATGGTCCAATGCCTTAACGCTTCTCTCCTTTCAAAAACAAGAGATCGTTAATGGTCCAACGCCTTAACGTTTCTCTCCTTTCAAAATCAAAAGACCGTTTAATGGTCCAACACCTTAAATGACCTTTTGTTCAATAAAAACATACTTTGCCAAAAAGACAAAAACAACTTAACCAAACACTTTGTTCCGAAAGAACTACGTAGGTCTGATTTCCTCATCCCAATTGAGGAATACGTAGGAGCAAAGGGAAACACCCTTGTCGACCACAAAAAGAGGAAAAATATAAAAAGGGTATAAAAGATATAAGAACGTAAAAGGGAACGTAAAAATCTAAGTCATGTTTGCACATTTGATTAAAGGCTGCCGTCTCTTATGACGGACGTGTGGGGTGCTAATACCTTCCCCGTGCGTAAATACAACTCCCGAGCCTTTCACTTAAAAGTTCGTAGATCGCGTCTTTTCCGGTTTTTCCGATGTTTTCCTCAAATAAACATTGGTGGCGACTCCGCGCGTATTCCTTTCGTGGAACACGCATCCCGCGAGTCACGCGTCGCCCTCCCGCCGAAGGGTAGGTTGCGACAGTTGGCGACTCCACTGGGGACGATTTTTAGAGAGTTAGGCCATTTAATCTTGTGCAATGTTTTACCGTGACTTACTCCTTTGTTGGCTTTCCCTTCATTATGTTCTTGTATATATAACTCATTGATGTTTTTTGTGCATTTTTAAGTGTATGCTTGAGGTAAATATTTATTCATTTGATGCACACAAACACTAACACTATTTGCACACACGGTGAGTTGAAAAAAAAAGGGGCCCTATACCCGGGTTCGTGGGAACATAAGGAGTGGAGGTGAATCTGTGATCATGCTAGGTCTTCGACTTGCTTGATTGCAGTGAACCCTCATCTAGAGTTTTTCTCTTTGAAAACATATTGTTGCTAGTAGTCCTTACTGTTGCAGTATGTTCTTCGAAGAGGATGATACCTCTAGAAACCATCAAGAGAGATATGACCACCTTGGGAATTATCACTAAAAGCCCTTTTAGTTCCCTCCCATATAGGTCCCTTTAAATAGGGGCACGGAGCAAACACGTTGCGTGCCATTTTTTCACACTGCCATGCATAAGTGTCATGTACCCTTTTGCTTATATTTGTTTGTGAATATTGTCGTACTATGTACATCCCCATGTTGTGCCTTTCGCATATGCATCATGCGTGGGTTTCGTCTTTGATCCCCTAACTTTAGCAAACCAACGGAGGGTCCGTGTCGCCTTCTTAAAAACATACGTTGGGTGCCATGCTGCCCAAACGTTGTATCCAAGAAGGGGACAATTTCTCGGGCTCCCGTATTCGTAAATTGCATCTGTGTCATATGCATTTCTTCATGCATTCATCCATTCCACCCATGATAGATGTCGGAGTTTTGATTCGCACTAGATTTTATTTCACTTTAGTAAAACATGGGATCAAGTCAAAAGCCTTTGCTTAAAAAGAGGTTCTATCAAGTCAAAATCAAGAGCTTGGAGGTCACTAGTTTACAAGAGTTGGGGCAATTAATGGGTCAACTTCAACGGCAAGCCTTCTGCAAAGCCTATGGTAAGATTTGGGACCTAGCTAGGGTAGAAGTCTCCATGGAACCGATTGCATCCCTTTCCCAGTATTATGACCAGCCCCTAAGGTGCTTCACATTTGAGGACTTCCAGCTAGTGCCGACTGTGAAAGAGTTTGAAGAAATCCTGGGAAGCCCACTGGGAGGAAGGAAGCCATATCTTTTCTCTGGGTTCTATCCCTCCATGACAAGAGTTGCCAAGGTAGTGAAAATATCAGCATAAGAGTTGGACCGTGTAAAGCAAAATAGGAATGGGGTAGTCGGAGTACCAAGGAAGTGTTTGGAGGAAAGGGCAAAGGCCTTGGCAAATCAAGGCGAATGGGCTTTCTTTTATTGACATCTTGGCGCTTTTGATCTTTGGAGTTGTCCTCTTTCCGAATATGGAAGGGTTAGTGGACCTAGCAGCGATTGACGCTTTCCTCACCTTTCATCATGGCAAGGAAAGCCCAGTCGTCGCCATTTTGGCCATGTATGACACGTTCGACCGGGGATGTGAAAAGAGCAGCGCAAGAATTGTTTGTTGTGCACTGGCTCTCTATGTGTGGTTGGTTTCACACCTTTTTCTCCAAGAAGGTAGGCCCGTCTATCCGCTACAAGGTCACCGCTCGTGCGTCGAAAAAGGAAAGGCGAATTGGGACCAACTCTTGGCTAGCATAGAAGGGCGTCTGTTAATTGGTTCCCTCGCTAGAAGGAAGGAAGAATCAGGATTCTATCTTCATGCGAAGGATGTCCAAATGTTCCCTTGATGGGAACATGGGGTTGTTTTAATTATAATCCCATCCTCGCCATAAGACAGCTTGGCTACCCCATGAGAGGAGTGCCATCAGACGAAAGCATCACGCCTTTCATCGCACAGGGTTTCAGTGACCACAACGCGAGGGTACTCCAAGGAGTTCGCAAGGCATGGGATGCGGCGTGAAGAAAGGACAGAGAGCTTAGGGGAAGCAGTAATGGGATCATCGGTGGCTATCATAAGTGGCTGAGAGTCCGGACACAAGGATTGGATTGGCTCCCAAATCTAAAGACTGTGAGAGACAATGAGGTTAAAGCTTCGGAAGAAAGTGATGAGGTACAAGCCCTAAAGGCAAAGCTTGAAAGAGCCCGGGTAGTCAAAGAGAAGTTCAAGTCCATAGCCATCAAAGTCTGAAGAGAGTATGATGAACTAAGAGACGTCAATATGGCCACCGATGAAGCCTTGGAATGAGAAACCAAGAAGGCCCGAAAGGAAGAACACGACCAAAACAAGTTTTGAGGGGCTTTATAGGGCAGCAATAGTGAGCTCAAGCTCCGGAAAGGTGAAAGGAATCATCATGGGTCAAAGGCATGATCTGGAAGGACGAGCAAAAGACTTGCCTTAGGTCGAAAAGAAATTTGTCCCAACAGTTAAAGCGAGACTGAAGGGAATATGTGGGCCATCATCGATGAGTGCAAAGAAAAGCTAAATCTAGTGGCGACTCACGAGCAAAGGCTAGAGGATGAGTATGCCAAGATATCAGCAGAAAGGGAAGCAAGGGAAAGGGTAATTGATTCATTGCACCAAGAGGCAACAATGAGGATGGACCGATTTGCTCTTACTTTGAACAGGAGTCAAGAACTTTCCCGATTGCTAACCAAGGCCAAAGCGATGGCGGACACCTACTCCGCTCCCGAGGAGATCCACGGACTTCTCAGCTATTGTCAGCATATGATAGACTTAATGGCCCATATAATTAGAAACCGCTGGGAAGTTTGTATTGTCGCTCAAATCTTGACTAGTTATAACTTTCTGAATAAAATGAGTGTATCCCGCGTTTTTTTTTACTCCAAAGATCAGTGCGAATCAAATCACTCCCGCATTTTATCTCTAGCACACATGCATATCATGCATCACATAAGCATCTCTTCATGGCATCATAATGAACATATCGTTCCTGCATTTGTCCGTTATCATATTCCAGCATCACATTTTGCATGAGTCATTGCATCATCTTGCATATGTGTTCAACAAACTTTTTTTGATCTACAAATTGCATACTAATTGTTTTCATGTTTGCTCATGTGTGACCCTTGCATTTTCCCCTGCAAGACAAAAACAAAAAAAGAAAGCGCGAAAATTCACGTTGCATTCTTAGTTGCATATATTCGGTACCATGAGCCAACCGTGTTGGGATCATAAACCCATTTCACTTAAAAACAAAATGATTGAACATGGTACCTAATGCATGGTTAACTAAGAAAGGGATGTTTCTTCGGGCATCTCAATCTCATAATTACATTTTCCATGCATAGCATGTGTATTCCCGAGTCTTTCATCCCTATGAAATGTTGTTGAAGTATTGGCGATCAAAATTGCCATTCCCTGGGTTATGGGGTTGAACCAAGCTCATGCTTTTTCGAAAAAAAAAATTTCATCAAGTCAAGTTGAAGTATGGAAGTAACCATCTTGCAAAAATTGGGGCAAAAAATGAATCGAGTTACATCACTGCTTCATTTACTATCAAACAAATTTAGGACTGTTGATGTCCTTGTTACTTCCAGTTTCACCTTGACCAAGATGTCATGAACCATGTTGAAAAATCTAAATTGATTCAACCCCATGTCCTGCGTAAAAATTCGCAATACTTCATCTGTGTATCATTCACATACATCCATGCTTTTCATTGGTTGCATTGCTCATTGCATTCTTTCCTTGAAAAAGAAAATAAAAATAAAAAAATAAAAAAATAAAATAAAATAAAATAAAAATGAACTTAATTGTTATTATCAAAAAGAAAAAAAACACGCTTTACGGCGCCCTTATCGAACCTGTGCTAGAGCTAGAGTAATGGATGAAATAGAGAAGGTGTAAGAGCAGATGAAGGCCGACCCGGAGGCCTTGAAAGAGAAAATGGCCACAATGGTAGAGGCCATGATGAGCATAAAGGAGATGGTGGAGGTCAGTGCGGCTTACCAAACCCATGCTAGAGCTAAAATAATGGGTGAAGTAGAGAAGGTGCAAGAGCAGATGAAGGCCGACATGGAGGCCATGAAAGAGCAAATGGTAGGCAAAGATTTGGGAAGTACGGGCGGCCCCCCATTATGCGCAAATTCAAAACAAGCATGCCTTCCCACCATATGGCTGGCCTCCCAACTATACACCACCCAATGTGGCATACATTCCCAATGAGGATTTCAATAACTCCGCTCCCATACTCATTGAAATGTCTCTCAACCCATGGGGGAGGCACATGAAATTCCCCACCACAATCTAGCCGACTTCGAGCCTTGCCTCAGATATACCACTGAAGGGCAAGCAGTTGGTGGTATACCTATGCCAAACACTTTGGAGGGCCCTCAGTTTCGCCCACAACCATAACCCTTGCATTTTGCGGTGGGAAGAGCCCCTCCTGCTATGGCTGAAAAGGGAAAGGTGGATCATCTAAAGGAAAGGCTCAGGGCCATTGAAGGAGGTGAAGATTATGCCTTTGCTAACCTAGAAGAGTTGTTCCTAGTACCCAATATCATCACCCCTCCCAAGTTCAAGGTGTTGGACTTTGACAAGTACAAGGGGACTACTTGCCCCAAGAACCATCTAAAGATGTATTATCGGAAGATGGAGGCATACGCAAAAGATGAGGAATTGCTGATACATTCCTTCCAAGAAATTCTTACTGGGGTAGCTGTTACCTGGTACACTAACTTGGAACCTTCCCGAGTCCATTCTTGGAAGGACCTAGTGGTTGCCTTCGTTAGGCAGTGTCAGTATAATGTCTTCGGATAGGATGCAACAACAGAACACGTGCAAAAAGGGGGCACGAATCTTTCAAAAGAATACACCCAAAGATGGAGAGACTTGGCAGCTCAAGTAGCACCCCCAATAAATAGAGAAAGAGATTATCACAATGATAGTAGACATGTTACCAGTGTTCTACTATGGAAAATGGTGGGTTATACACCTTCAAGCTTTGCGGATTTGGACTTCGCCAGCGGAAGGATCAAAGCGGGTCTGAAAAGAGGCAAATTTAATCATCCCACTTGGACGAATGAGAAAACTGGGGCAAATGAAGAGGGTGAGAATAAGGGAGAAGCCCATGTTGTGACTGCCATTCCTATACAGCCAAGTTTCCCACCAACCCAACAATGTCATTACTCAGCCAATAACAAACCTTCTCCTTACCTACCGCCCATTTATCCACAAAGGCCATCCCTAAATCAACCACAAAGTCTGTCTACCGCACTTCCAATGACGAACACCACCTTTAGCACAAACCAAAAACACCAACCAAAAAATGAATTTTTGCAGCGAAAAGCCTATAGGATTCACCCCAAATTCCGGTGTCATATGCTAACTTGCTCCTATATCTACTTGATAATGCAATGGTAGCCATAACCCTTGCTAGGTTCCCTCAAACCTCCATTTTTCTGAGGATACGACTCGAACGCAACATGTGCATATCGTGGAGGAGCCCTGGGGCATTCCATTGAGCACTGTATGACCCTGAAGCATAAGGTGCAAAGTCTAATGGATGTGGGCTGGCTGAAATTTGAGGAGAATCGCTTGTTGAATCCTGACATTGACAAGAGATGCCACACATGGGGCAATTTTGAAAGCTGTTGTTAGATGTCTCTAATGACTCATCAGGATTTTCAAGTGCAAGCCATTAGTCAGTTTGCTCAAGCGACCTGTGCTCCTGAGTTTGGACTTCCAAGACCGTTCAATCAGAGATTACTCGTCTTGCACGTTGGTGGGGTTGCCGTAAAACAACGAGTAAAGTTCAAAACAAATAAGTTCCAAAATAAAAAAAAAGGGTTCAAAAAGAAAAAAAAAGAGCATTTGATTGACTGTGTTTTCAAGACGTTCATGTGACCTTATTCCGGAAAGTCTGTCTTTTTAGAGAGAAGTGAGTTATCAAGAATAGGATGTTGGACAAATAGCCTCAGTTACCTTAAGAAAAAGGGGGGTTTAATTAAGATACAAAGACTATTCCCCAATTAAACTTTCACTCTCTCTTTTCGGATTAACAATGCACCCTTAACATGAATTACTCAAAAGACAATTCAAAATAAACTTCTTTAAAGCAAAAGATAAATAGCAATAAATAAAAGAAGTTTAAGGGAAGAGAGGAATGCAAGCTTGATTTATACTGGTTCGGCCACTTCCCGTGCCTACGTCCAGTCCTCAAGCAACCCACTTGAGATTTTCCACTCTCTTTGTAAAACTCCTTTTACAAAGTCTGAACCACACAGGGACAACCCTTCCCTTGTGTTCAAGAATCCTCTACAACAAGAGACCCACGGTCTCTTAATCCCTTTTCAGAAATAAGAAGGAGAGAAGAAGAGATCTCTCTTAAAAGAGATAGATTGTACAATGAAGATCAATCAAAATTCCTTATCGAATATGCAAGTGGTTGACCAAGGAATCTTTTTGAGAAGATAAGACATTTCAGTTCAGAAAAACTCTCTTAATCTTTTGAGAGGATAAAACCATTTTGGGCAATGAAAACTCTCTTTAAATTCGTGCTTCCAAGCCACCTTTGATGGCCATTCATAAACCATTTGAATAGATGTGACTCTTGGAAATTATTTTCCGAAAATCCCCTCTGGTAATCAATTACAAGACTTGTGTAAACGATTACAGGTTTTAAAATTTGAATTAAAACGTTCAATAAACTGCTGGTAATCAATTACCATCCATGTGTAATCGATTACACATTATAAATTTTGAATTCAAATTTCTAGTGACTGTTATAAACATTTTCAGCTGCTGCTAATCGATTACCAGAAAGCAAATCTCAATTTGAAATGATAGAATTCTTTGGTCAAACCTTTTGTTTTTCAATTTGGAAACTTCTTCCTAAGATTCTAGAGATCAACTTGATCATATATCTTGATTTTCTTGGATTCTTGTCTCGAATAAAACTTAGAAGCACTTGATCCTTCAGCATCATCAAAACATCAAAACATCTTGCTTCTACATAGGAGTCATTTGACTTAATCCATCAAAAAATCCTTCAACTATTTCTCGTCCTTGGAAAATTCTTTTTGCAAGAATCAACTGCTTCTTTCATTCTTCCTCACTACGAGGCTATGAAAACAAGACAACGATTGGTACCTCAAAGCCTTACACTGGGGCAATGAGGGGCATCGTGCATGAGCCTCAAGTGAACCTAGGGGCAGATTAGAAATTCTCACCTAATAGGTTCCCTCCTACAAGGTCATGACGAAAGACAACGATTGGTACCTCAAAGCCTTACACTGGGGCAATGAGGGGCATCGTGCATGAGCCTCAAGTGAACCTAGGGGCAGATTAGAAGTTCTCACCCAATAGGTTCCCTCCTACAAGGTCATGACGAAAGACAACGATTGGTACCTCATAGCCTTACACTGGGGCAATGAGGGGCACCATGCATGAGCCTCAAGTGAACATAGGGGCCGATCAAAAGTTCTCACAAAAAAAGGGGGACAAACCCTAGGATTTCAATGGATTGATTAAACATCAAACGACTCCATTGCCGTCACTCCAAAATGGTCAAGTGACTAAATCAAACAGAACACACACTCTGAGGGAGTTCTCGGAGAGATTTGCAAAAGATAGGATAAGGTTGCATGGACTATCACCTCTTTCAAAAGGACAGCCAATTTGTGTTTTCCAAAAAAAAAAAAAATCAAAATGACAAAATAGGGAAAGAATGTCATGAACATTGTACAACTTTCCATTACATTGCATTGTTTCATATGAGGTCCGCATTTACCAAATTTCACGACAAAGGTTGCATGCATCTGCATCCCTAAAAATCATGTTAACTGCATAGATTTCCTACATCTAATGTCCAAATCTTATGGATTTGGGATGACCGGCCCTCTCGATGAGTCGATCTCTTGCTTTCTCATAAGGGTGGACCCTTGGGTACTTGTACCTATCGCCTTCAGAGGACTGCACGTCCTCACCTTGAGAGGACTACACGTCCTCGCCTTGAGAGGACTACACGTCCTCACCATCAGAGGGCTGCACGCCCTCACCTCCAGAGGACTACATGTCCTTGCCTTGAGAGGGCTACACGCCCTCACCTTGGGTACTAGTTACCCTCACCGTTGAGAGGACTACACGTCCTCGCCTTGAGAGGACTACACGTCCTCGCCTTGAGAGGACTACACGTCCTCACCATCAGAGGGCTGCACGCCCTCACCTCCAGAGGACTACATATCCTCGCCTTGAGAGGGCTACATGCCCTCACCTTGGGTACTAGTTACCCTCACCGTCAGAGGACTATACGTCCTCGCCTTGAGAGGACTACACGTCCTCACCATCAGAGGGCTGCACGCCCTCACCTCCAGAGGACTACATGTCCTCGCCTTGAGAGGGCTACACGTCCTCACCTTGGGTACTAGTTACCCTCACCGTCAGAGGGCTGCACGCCCTCACCTTGAAAGGACTACACGTCCTCGCCAACACGCCCTCACCTTGAGAGGACTACACGTCCTCGCCATCAGAGGACTGCACGCCCTCACCTTCTGAGGGCTACACGCCCTCGCCATCAGAGAACTGCATGTCCTCACCTTCGTAGGGCTACACGCCCTCACCTTTAGAGGACTACACGTCCTCGCCAACAGAGGGCTACACGCCCTCACCTTTAGAGGACTACACGTCCTCGCCAATAGAGGGCTGCACGCCCTCACCTTGAAAGGACTACACGTCCTCGCCAACAGAGGGCTGCACGCCCTCACCTTGAAAGGACTACACGTCCTCGCCAACAGAGGGCTGCACGCCCTCACCTTGAGAGGGCTACACGTCCTCACCATCAGAGGGTTGCACGCCCTCACCTCCAAAGGACTACACATCCTCGCCTTGAGAGGGCTGCACGCCCTCACCTTTAGAGGGCTACGTGTCCTCATTTTTTGTGTGCTCCACATCCACACCTTAAGAGAATTTAAGGTCCTCTGCCCTTAAATGCTTAACCGAGACTTGCACTCCCGGTTAAGGGGCCAGTAGTTTCCTTTTAACGGTTCCTGGGCCACCCCCTGATATTGGAGGAGGGCCAACTGTGCGAGCACAACCAGAGAGGGAGGCTATCACACAGCTACTATGCATACCGGGGCAAGATTTCACCCGTGCCGCTGCAAAGAGACGAGTGCGGATCATGCGCACCAACATGACCACTCTTACACAGATATAGATGACATTGCTACTTAGCAACATTCTGCCCAGCGACCGCAATGCCAATCTCCCCCTGCAAAAGTATCAGTTGGTCTGTGTCGTCCCGACATGGGTAAGTATGCATATGTTTCAACTGATTTCTGATACCATCTATTGTTTGCAGGGATCGCACCCACAAAGACACCCAGTGGACCTGAAGAAGTCCAACAGGGCCCTGGGGTTTCCAGCTCTGGTTACGGGCCTCTGTCGGCCCTATAGGGCGCCCGTCCCCCCAGCAAGCTCATGCCATCATGACATAGGTAAGTATGCACCTCCCCCAACTGATTTCTGATGTCATCTATTGTTTGCAGGGATTGTGCCCGCAAGACACCTAGTGGACCCGAAGATGGCCAACAGGGTCTTGGAGTTGCCAGCTCTAAATACGAGTCTCTATCAGTTCAAGGGAGTGCCTGTTGCCCCCAGCAGGGTCATCAGGCCCCCTACCAATCGAGCTTTCATCAAGAAGTGCTGCGCCCCCAGGCAGGCGTAGGGCGAAACACCACAGCAGCATTGGGATGGCCGGTAGCGGGCAATAGACACGCCGCCACCACCTCTAAAGTTCACCTTAGCTCATCCATAAAAAGGTTAGAGCGTTGCCTACGACACATGGCCGACCAATAGGCGACCAAGTCCAAAGCCAAAGGTAAGCAAAGTACTAGGTCCATGACCGACAAATCATTAGGCGTCCAGCTCAAGACGTTAAAGAAGCGCTACTAGGAGGCAACCTAGTAACTTTTAAATTTTTGCTTGTTATTTGATCACCTTTTGTTTCTCAAGTCATAGTAGGACACACCTAGTTGCTCATGATCCTAGGAATTTAAATAAATCAAGCACAAGCTCGAAAGGTAGTCATACCTCACAAAATATATATATGTATGTTTAGGTAGAAAGATACCTTAGATATGCATGTATGTAAACAAAAAAACACTTCACAAAATATATATATGTATGTTTAGGTAGAAAGATACCTTAGATATGCATGTATGTAAACAAAAAATACTTCACAAAACATATATATGTATGTTTAGGTAGCAAGATACCTTAGATATGCATGTATGTAGCAAAAAGATACCTCACAAAATATATATATGTATGTTTAGGTAGCAAGATACCTTGGATATGCATGTATATAGCAAAAATACCTCACGAAAATATACACATGTTTAGGTAGCAAAATACCTCATGAAAAAAAAGAAAGAAAGAAAAAAAAAACAAAAACAAACAAGAAAAAGAAATAAACAAAAAAAGAAAGAAAAAAAAAGAAAAAAAAAGAGAGAAAAAAAGAAAAATAAGTTGTCTAGCTGAAAAACCAACATGCTTTTAAAAAGAGATGACTTCCAACTTTTCTTTGAAAAAATAACTAGTTTTTGAAAAAAAATGTGTATACACCTGAAGGGTGAATGTTGTGAAAATTTTCCCGGACGCCCGAAATGGACTCGAATGAATGCACAAATTGATAAAAGAACATATTTTGGAAACATTGGGCTGACTAAAATAGAGGAAATGAATCCTGAGCCCTAGCATCACATGACCATAAAAATTTGACGCTTGAGTGTCCACATAGGTGCATGCATGACCAGTTTTGCATAAAGTTTCCAAATCATCATTTTTGCATTTGTGTCATGGAAATAATATGGGGCATCCCTTTTTATCCTTGAACCAAACCAAACCCTGACATGTATCATGTCTAGCCATTCTACAAGCCTTGAGCCAAAATCCAAAATCACCATAAACCTTGACCCAGGGTGAGAATGTCGATCCTTACCCTCGGAAGCAAAAAAAAAAGGAAGAGAAGGAAAATTTCCAATCAAAGAGAAAGCAAAAAAAAAAAGAAAGGAAATTCCCAATCAAAGAGTGGGAGAAAGCGAAAAGAAAAGAAAGAAAATTCCCAACCAAAGGATGGGAGAAAGCAAAAAAGGAAGGAAAGAAAGCTCCCGATCAAGGATCGAAAGGAAACAGAAGAAATGTGCAGAAAGGTCTTTGGACCAGACAATATCTGAACAGTACAAAATTGTCACCAAATACACAAAAAGAAGGAAAGGAAACCACAACCTAAAGTGGTCTTCTCCCTTTGATCGCCAACCAAAATCCTGTGCGTCGGTGACTTGCTCGCCTCGCGTCAAACAAAAACAGAAAAGGAAAAAGCCAAAAAAATCAAAAGCCGAAAAACCCACCAAAAGAACCCATCCCCAAGGGAAGTCCTATTGATCCATGATCACGCATGTAATCTTTGATTTGATAGGAAATAATTAGCAAAGTCAAGTCGTGACATATCTATGGTTCGGAATTAGGATGAAACACTTACTTGTGCGAGGTTGATACACTCTGAGTGATTTTCTTCTATTTTTGTTGAACCCAGTGTTTCCTCTAAATGGTCATTTAGAAACGAAATGCTAACATCCAAAATCTCATTTATGGTTATGGGGGGGTTTTATCAGCAAACTCTCCTTCCCCGGTAGACGCATTGTTTTTCACTCAAAAAAGCATATGCTGCTCTAATCAGTTGGAATATTTGTCTCTTTACTAAAGCATGTTTGCATTTTAGTGGAGAAAACACCGAGACTTTTTCAAGTCTCACAAGTTATCCAGAACTACGTACGTCTGAGTTCCTCATTTGAGGATATGTAGGAGCAAAAGCCCTGCTTTTGTCGACCACACCGCTTTTTGTTACCATGACCCAAGAGCTGGTAGCCCGTGGAGACACCTTACGGTTATCCGCACCTCGTCATTCAATGACCCCAAGTGTGATTGACGAGCAGAGGCCAATGTGGTCATCTGCGCCCTTTCCGGAAATGTCAGCATCTTCCGGTGGACACTTTTTCAAGTCTCACAAGTTATCAAGAACTACGTAGGTCTGAGTTCCTCATTGGAGGATACGTAGGAGCAAGAGCCTCGCTTTTGTCGGCCACATTCACAAGTTCTGTCATGCTGACACTGGAGTCACGTAACATGCGGAGATACCCAAGTGGTTGTCCGCACTTTCAAAACTTTCATTGCTGTCTGTAAGACGAAAAGCCTGATAGCACGCAGAGACTAACGTCGTCTTCTGCGCCCTTCGTCAATCGTGGTCGACAAGCCCGTTGACACAAGGAGATTTACATCATCTTCCGCGCTCACAAGATCTGTCATACTGACTTTTGAGTCACGCTGCCGGGCGGAAATACCCGAGTGGTTATCCGTATAAACTTTTTGTTGTCTGTAAGACGAAAAGCCTGATAGCACGCAGAGACTAACGTCGTCTTCTACGCCCTTCGTCAATCGCGGCCGACAAGCCCGTTGACATGCGGAGATTTACGTTATCTTCCGCGCTCACAAGATCTGTCATACTGACTTTTGAGTCACGCTGACGGGCGGAAATACCCGAGTGGTTATCCATATAAACTTTTTGCTTTCTGTAAGACGAAAAGCCTGATAGCACGCAGAGACTAACATCGTCTTCTGCGCCCTTCGTCAATCACGGCCGACAAGCCCGTTGACACGCGGAGATTTACGTCATCTTCCGCGCTCACAAGATCTGTCATACTGACTTTTGAGTCACGCTGACGGGCGGAAATACCCGAGTGGTTATCCATATAAACTTTTTGCTATCTGTAAGACGAAAAGCCTGATAGCACGCAGAGACTAACGTCATCTTCTCTGCCCTTCGTCAATCGCGGCCGACAAGCCCGTTGACACGCGGAGATTTACTTTATCTTCCGCGCTCACAAGATCTGTCACACTGACTTTTGAGTCACGCTGACGGGCGGAAATACCCGAGTGGTTATCCGTATAAACATTCTTTTTTGCTGTCTGTAAGACGAAAAGCCTGATAGCACGCAGAGACTAACGTCGTCTTCTGCGCCCTTCGTCAATCGCGGCCGACAAGCCCGTTGACACGCAGAGATTTACATCAACTTCCGCGCTCACAAGATCTGTCATACTGACATTTGAGTCACGCTGACGGGCGGAAATACCCGAGTGGTTATCCGTATAAACTTTTTGTTGTCTATAAGACGAAAAGCCTGATAGCACGCAGAGACTAACGTCGTCTTCTGCGCCCTTCGTCAATCGTGGCCGACAAGCCCGTTGACACGCGGAGATTTACGTCATCTTCCGCGCTCACAAGATATGTCATACTGACTTTTGAGTCACGTTGACGGGCGGAAATACCCGAGTGGTTATCCGTATAAACTTTTTGCTATCTGTAAGACGAAAAGCCTGATAGCACGCAGAGACTAACGTCGTCTTCTGCACCCTGTGTCAATCGCGGCCGACAAGCCCGTTGACACGCGGAGATTTACTTCATCTTCCGCGCTCACAAGATCTGTCATACTGACTTTTGAGTCACGCTGACGGGCGGAAATACCCGAGTGGTTATCTGTATAAATATTCTTTTTTGTTGTCTGTAAGACGAAAAGCCTGATAGCACGCAGAGACTAACGTCGTCTTCTGCGCCCTTCGTCAATCGCGGCCGACAAGCCCGTTGACACGCAGAGATTTACGTCATCTTCCGCGCTCACAAGATCTGTCATACTGACATTTGAGTCACGCTGACGGGCGAAAATACCCGAGTGGTTATCCGTATAAACATTCTTTTTTGCTGTCTGTAAGACGAAAAGCCTGATAGCACGCAGAGACTAACGTCGTCTTCTGCGCCCTTCGTCAATCGCGGCCGACAAGCCCTTTGACACGCGAAGATTTTCGTCATCTTCCGCGCTCACAAGATCTGTCATACTGACATTTGAGTCACGCTGACGGGCGGAAATACCCGAGTGGTTATCCGTATAAACATTCTTTTGCTTTCTGTAAGACAGAACGCTTGATAGCATGCAGAGACTGTCATCGTCTTCTGCACCTTTTGTTCCCCCGGGGACAACAAGTCATTTGCATGCGGAGGTATTTTATGGTCACCCGCGACTCTCGTCAACCGAGAGGAACGAAATTAGTGTCTTATCTTTACTTCCCTTTTATCTCCAATAAAAGACAAGTAAAGAGGGGCAACTGTCATACACTAATTTCGTCCGGGGACCTTTGCTTGGTGGCATGCAACTTGTGTTTGGTTATTTTGAGGTGCTTGGCACCCCTCATTAGGCAATTTGTGAAGTTCCGTGACGTGCCGGAAATCAAAAGAAAGTATTGATGCACAATCCGTAAGGTTCCGTGACACACCGGAAATCAAAAAGGAAGCATCGTTGCACAATTCGTGAGGTTCCGTAACATTCCGTAAGTCAAAAAAGGGATGATTATGTAATCCGCAATGTTCCGTAACATTATGGAAAGAAAACAAGTATCGTTACGAAATTCGTAAGTTTCCGTAACTTTACGAAAAAAGAATCACCAAAAAAAAGCCAATGGGGGTGTATTTAGTAAAATGGGGGAGCAAATAGTAATTTTCGAATCTGGGCCCTTCTAGAGGTTTCTGGGCAATTTCTTGCTTAAGCTTGAAGCAACCTAGCTTGCCTGGGTGAGCTAGGTGGCCACCACACCCCCCGTTTTGTTGAAAAATGGGATTCCGGGGCTTTTGGGACACCCGTAATGCTTCCGTAAAATTCCCATAATCCTAAATAAGCATAATTAACTTAATACGGGTGAGACGGAAGAGAAAAAAAGAAGAAAATCAAGTCCTATATGCTTCCGTAACTTTTCCATAAATTACGAAAGAAGGAGGGGTGAACTTATCAAAATTGGGGGGTGCAAATAGCAATTTTGAAATTTTGAATTGCGCCTTCCAGAATGTTTTTTGAAGCTGGGTTGCTTCTGTCGCCTGGGCGAGCTGAGCTCGCCTGGGCGAGCTGAGCTCGCCTGGGCGAGCTGGGCGGCAACCTCCTCCCCCTTTTTCCTATAAATAGGCTGAAGGGGGCTGTTCTAAGGATCCCTGAGCCCCCTGGCTATGTATTTCAGCTGTTTTGGGTGAAAAAAATTGTTTCCGTGAAGAAAATCCAAGCCGAGGTGCTTCCGTAACGCTTCCGAGATGTTTCCGTAAGCAAATCCGTGAAGGTTTTCGTCTGTTCTTCACCGTTCTTCATCCGTTCTTCATTCGTTCTTCGTTCTTCAACGGGTAAGTTTTTGAATCCGAGACTTTCAATTCATTTCTTGTTTTTTAAAGCTTTTATCTTTATTTCGTTCATTTTCGATTTCTTTTCTTTCGTCTTTAACGCGCTTTTACCGTTTATTTAAGTCGTTTTCTCACCTAATAAATGATAAAATGAATTTCAACCGATCATTTGTGTTATAGTTTCGTTTAATCACTTTTGAATCAAAATCTAACCGATCGTTCACGCTATAACCTCGGTTAAACCAAAAAAAGTAAAATAATAATAAAATAATAGAAATATCTTGAAAAATAATAATAAAATAATCAAAATATCTTTGAATGAAATAATAAAAAAAAATCAGTCAGACGTTTTTCTTTGGAAATTTCCTTGAATGAATTGATTAATAACCAAAGTGAAACTAAGACTAAAATCAATTCACAAATCAAGTTTTGTCCGAAAAATCACTAAAAACCGTTTTAAGGTCCAATGCCTTAAACGGTCCTCTTTGCTTTTATCGGTTAACATGGACCGTTCAAAAGCATAAAATCAACATGTAACTTTACCGCTTTTGCAAGAACTACGTAGGTCTGATTTCCTCATCGCAATCGAGGATACGTAGGAGCAAAAGCCCCGCTTTTGTCGACCACCCCAAGAGATTGTTAATGGTCCAATGCCTTAACGCTTCTCTCCTTTCAAAAACAAGAGATCGTTAATGGTCCAACGCCTTAACGTTTCTCTCCTTTCAAAATCAAAAGACCGTTTAATGGTCCAACACCTTAAATGACCTTTTGTTCAATAAAAACATATTTGCAAAAAAGACAAAAACAACTTAACCAAACACTTTGTTCCGAAAGAACTACGTAGGTCTGATTTCCTCATCCCAATTGAGGAATACGTAGGAGCAAAGGGAAACACCCTTGTCGACCACAAAAAGAGGGAAAATATAAAAAGGGTATAAAAGATATAAGAACGTAAAAGGGAACGTAAAAATCTAAGTCATGTTTGCACATTTGATTAAAGGCTGCCGTCTCTTATGACGGACGTGTGGGGTGCTAATACCTTCCCCGTGCGTAAATACAACTCCCGAGCCTTTCACTTAAAAGTTCGTAGATCGCGTCTTTTCCGGTTTTTCCGACGTTTTCCTCAAATAAACGTTGGTGGCAACTCCGCGCGTATTCCTTTCGTGTAACACGCATCCCGCGAGTCACGCGTCGCCCTCCCGCCGAAGGGTAGGTTGCGACAGGTACATTGTAGAAGAAGCCATTGAATTTTGTTCAGAATACTTAGAGAAAGCTAAACCTGTTGGGCTTCCTGAGTCTCGGCATGATGACAGAGTCGGTGGTAAGGGTTCAAGAGGACTGCATGTGATCACTCCAAGTGTAGAAGATTTGTTACAAGCTCACTTGTATGTCTTGAACAACAGTAATGAAGTTTTGCCATACATAGTTAAGCATGAAGCTTTAGTCAAACAGAATAATCCATAAATGTCAAAGAATTGGGTGTTGAAAAAGTATAACAAGACTTTTTGTGATTGGTTTAAAGATACAATCTTTGCAGATGAGAATGCTTCAGAAACATTAAGAAAGCTAGCAGATGGGCCTAAAAAAAATGTTATAACTTGGCAAGGATACGACATAAACAGGCATTCATTTTACACAAAAGCACAAGATGACAAAAGTACAATGTAGAACAGCGGGGTCACCCTAAGGGCTGAATCTCAACACTTTGCAAGTGTCAATGACGCCAATCCCTCTGTAGCTTCCATCCCTTACTTTGGGTTCATTGATGAAATTTGGGAGCTTAACTATGTGAAATTTACGGTATGTGTTTTCAAATGTAAATGGGTTGACAGCAACACCGGTGTGCGCACCGATGATATAGGATTTACGTTGGTAGACCTAAAGAAACTTGGTTACCACAATGACCCTTTCATCATGGCAGAACAAGCTAGACAAGTATTTTATGTGCAAGACCCTTGTGATGAAAGGTGGTGCGTGGTTCTGCAGGGCAAAACAATTGGTGTTAATGTAGAAGATGATGATTCATACATGGACACCTATATTAGTCCTTTGATCGCTCAAATCTCTCCTAACGTTGTCGGAGAAGAAGAAGCTGACGTCATTTATGCTAATCGAAATGATCATGATGAAGGAGAATTGATTAACATCGTCTAATGTAATTTTCTGCAGAGATAGAGGTCACCAAAGCAAGTCACAGCTATTTTTTTCTCTGATTGAGGCATCGGTATTTTCTTTTAGATGGTATCCTTAGGACTTCATACAGCTCATGTTTGTCGCCAGTTTCATCATCCACCACCCTTTTCTTCTCTGTCTTCTCTCGTTTATTGTTTTTAAACCCATATTTATGCTTTCTTCCCTTCATGTCTTGTTTTATCACAACTTTAGCTGAATCTCCTATCTTCAACACAGTTGAATCTCCTGTCTTATTCTCCAATGACACACTTTGATGTCCTGTATCTCTTTTCTTCGTATGTTCTAGTGCTTCAGCTTCAGAATGCATAAGGCAATCTGAATTTTCCAATGATCACCAAAGGCTTCTGCATCAGCATTGACACTCTCCACCCTCTTTGGTTTATGCTTTTGTGCTGCATTCCGTGCTTCCTCCTTATAAATCTCAGATTTATTAGAGGTTGCACTAGAACGATCAACACCAATCTATGCTTCTTCCTCGTCTACCAGCTCATTATCTTTCCTTTCAACTATTGTTTGGTAAATTACAGTGTTGTTTACAAAAGCAAAGGTGAAACGAAAGATATTGAGCTGGTAGAGGAGGAATAGGCACGGATTGGTGCTGATTCTTCTAGTGAGACCTCCAATAAATCTGAGAATTATAAGGAGGAAGCACGAAATGCAACACAGAAGCATAAACCAAAGAGGGTAGAGAGTGTCAATGCAGATGCAAAAGCCTTTGGTGATGACTGGAAAGTTCAGATTGCTCTATGCATTCTGAAGCTGAAGCACTAGAACATATGAAGAAAAGAGATACAGGACATCAAAGTGTGTCATTGGAGAATAAGACAGGAGATTCAACTGTGATGAAGATAGGAAATTTGGCTAAAGTTGTGATAAAACAAGACATGAAGGAAAGAACGCATAAATATGGGTTTAACAACAATAAATGTGAGAAGACAGAGAAGGTAAGGGTGGTGGATGATGAAACTGGCGACAAACATCCGTTGGATGAAGTCCTAAGGATGCCATGTACATGTGTATTTCTTAAGATATAGTATTTACATTCCATCAAGCATACATTGACTGTTCATTACATGTAATACACTTTTTATAACATGGTTGCCCCAAATCACAATTAAAAAGCACAACTAAATCACTTTCAGAGCACCCCTTTTGTTGGGTTTTTTGTTTTTGGAAGGTGGCACCTTGGGTGTCTTGTATGTTTTATTAATAATATTATACTTTTGCCTTCCAAAAAAAAACTTATGACTGATCCTCTTTTCATTAATCCTATTTTGTATGTTGTTGTATGTTATTGTATAAAAGATCATGGGTTCTCCACCTGCCTCCACTCCTCCTCCTCATTCTCCTCCTCCTCCTCCTCCTCCTTCGGAAGCATCGGCTTCACCGTCTGCCGTGAAGCAGACATGCAAAGCCTCACGTCTACAATCGCTGTCCACTAGACCACCTGGTGCTGAGAGACCAGTGGTGCATGTTGATCCTGCTACCGAGAAGGCCGACGGTCCCCACAAGAAGAAATTAAGAACATATTAGGGGATTGTGGCGCATGATAAGGTGGACGTCACCTACGAGAACTAGAAGGAGGTCCCTACTGCTTAGAAGGACCTGATTTAGGAGGATATTCAGGTATTTTTCTTTGCTTATTTGATTTTGTTTAATTAATAGCCAAAAAATACATTATTGTAACAAATAAACTTTATTTCATGTTGTCAGGCGGAATTTGATATCCCAGAGGCTTCTAACAGTAGGACGAAAAGGAAGTTACTGCAGACCGTGGGGGAGAGAGGGAGGCAGTTTAAATCAGACCTCACGAGGAAATGGGTCCTTGCAGCCGATCAGGACGGTGTCGAGGACACTGTCTGTGAGAAATACGGCATCAGCAAGGAAAAGTGGGCCCAGTTTTGCCTGACTCGCAGAGACCCTTCTTGGGAGGTATGTTCCTTGCCATTTAAGTTGTTTTTCAAATAACATGATGTTGCTATACTTCATTCTACCAATTTCAAACATTATTGTTTAATTTTTTCAGGATGTGCACAAGAAGGCACAGGCAATCCAGAAGTAGAATACTGCCCCCCACGTTTTGTCTCGTGGGGGTTATGATTATTTGGAGCAGAAGCTCCTGGTTGAGAAGACAAAGAAGAAGCTGGAGGAAGCTGCACAGTCAAGAAGCGTTGATGGCGTCATCGACCCTCCATCCCCGGTCATACGCCACGTGAAGTGGAAGATGGCCCGCACGAAGAAAACAGGGGAGATGACGACTGAGGCCGCAAAGGAAATCGCTGAGAAGATTGTAAGTCATTTTCAACTAACCATTATAATTATATTTCAATATTTTGTGAATGCCATGTACCACTGTGTGTTTTCTGTGCAGGATTCATTTAAAGAGCAGGCCACACAGGGATCCTTCGTCCCCCGTGGACGTTAGGATGTTCTCGCCGCTGCTATTGGACGTCTAGAGCACCCTGAATGTGTCCGTGCTGCTGGAGCCGGTGTGACCATCAAGCAATACTTTGGATCGGCTCCATGGACGTCCCGCAGTGCTTCCTCCTTGCCTCCTGACGAATTGCAGCAGCTGACCTAGCAAATCAGGGACCAGCTAGAGGAGTCCATCATAGAGAAAGTGACGAGGCAGGTCATGGCATCCTTTAGCCACATGCAGTCCCAGCTTTAGTCGCAGATGCAATCTCAGGGACTTGCAGGGCCTCCTGAGCCTGTGGTTGGTCCCTCCGGTCCTCGAGTGAGCACAAAGGGGAGTTATGTTGATCCCTTAGGAAACGATCCTGAGACCGGTGACTCTGACAGGTGCGGCTTGTACATAGAAGCAGATCCTGCTCGCCTGGTTACCATGGGGAGAGTTTATGAGGGATCCACTGTTGTTCATAACACTCCTTTGTTGCCTGACCAAGTAAAGGTGAGTGTGGAGGAGGTTACAGATGTAGATGCTCTAGTTCCTGTACCCACTGATGAGGTTTCCTTAGTGGGGCAGACACTTCACACATTCCTTGCTTGGCCGACACATCTGGTCAAGTCTTTATCACAGCAGGTACTTATTGTTCTTACTATATGTTTCTTCTTTTTAAATTAATTCATTAAGCGTGCCTCAAATTAGGCTATTTAACTTTGTTTCATGAACAGGTAGCTGTGTCTCCGGCAAAACCACCTCCAAAGCCCGATCTAGAGGTCGATGATCCGTTTTATTTGATGACATTGACCATCCTAGAGCTTTTCTTGAGGCCTTATCAGGTTAGATGGGATGCCACCGTGTTCGGGGTCTTTAATCCAGATTTCCCCCTCTACATAAAGCACGAAGACCTCTCCGAAATCGCACACGGTGGTCAATGTCTCAGCATATCAGTGTTACAGTTGTGGATTTTCTAAGTCATTTTATATTACTTTTAATTACCTAAGTTATTGCTTTCAATTCATAAATATTTAACTTTGACTTAACATAAACAGACATCTGACTGAAACATGTATGCGAGTGGGGAATTCTGATATCTATGGATTCCTCGAGCCACAGTCCATTCAGAGGTTTGGGCAATCGCAATTTGAGTCTGAAAGTTACATAAAGAGTTGGATGCAGAGTTCACAATGCGATGTCTATCTTGGAGCCTACCTAAATGGGTAAGTCACAAAATAACTAAATTTAATTAATGTTTACTAATGTACTAACCCATTTTAGGTTCCACTGCAGCGAACACTGGCAGATGGTGGTCATCCTGCCCAAGGAACACCTAGTTGTCTGGTTTTGTTTATTGCATAACAGGCCAGACAACTACCTTAAGAGGATTATTAATAGGTTAGTGTTCTTTTCAATACATTTGCATTGTAATACCTCATCGTACAACAGCAGTTGTTAATTGTTACTCATCTGGAACAGTGCGTTAAAAGGTCTTGATGATGCTCCATAGCCTAAATCAAAGGCTTCTGCTAGGTGGATTGTCGTCAAGGTACGTCATTTACATAAAACTTCGACTTATATATATTTCTTTATGTGTCTGTACACTAGTTGTTTAATTAATATCCAAATTTCATTATGTATTTAGTGTAATAGACAAAAAGGAAGTACAGAGTGCGGCTACTATGTGATGCACTGGATGTCCACCATCATTTTAGGAACTTTTAGGAATAATTTGGAAGCGGTAAGTTTATTTCAAACAAAATCGATTTATTTATAATTTGTATTACATTATTAACTTATTATCATTTATTTCATCATGCAGTATTTTAACGATCTTAGACCATTGGAGCTAGAGAGATTAAAGGCATTGCGGATCCAGTGGACACAGTTTTATCTCCGAGTTAGAGATCAGGCCTAGGATTTAGGGACATTGGTTTTTTCCTTAGTTTACTTTGGTTTAACATTTTTTACATTTTCTATGTAATATGAACATTGAATTCATTTGATGATTGTTCTTTATGATAAATCAATTATTTGATGTTTATTATCATTAAAACTACTTGAAAGCAGAATAAAATGTTTATTTGCTATGAATTGGCCTTGAAATTGCATTTGACAGGTACAATTTTGGGTTTATTGTAAAAACAGAAAGTATATATAAAAAAATACTTGAAAACAACATCGGTTATTAACAAAAACCGATGTTAATATGATAAACAACATCGGTTATTTACAAAAACCGATGTCGACATGAACCTTAACATCGGTTGTAATAGAAAACCGATGTTAAGGTTTGCATATTAACATCGGTTATTTGTATATAACCGATGTCAGCGTTTGTATTTTAACATCGGTCATCTGTAGATAACCGATGTCAACGCTTGTATATTAACATCGGTTATTTATAAATAACCGATGTGAACATTTCAATATTAACATCGGTTGTCTACACATAACCGATGTTATACACAAAGAACTACACCAAATAAGTGTATGCATCATCAACATTGACATCGATTTTCTAGAAAAACCGATGTTAACGGAATATATTAACATCGGTTATCGTAGGAAACCAATGTGAATATATTTCATTAACATCGGTTTTTTTGGAAAACCGATGTTAATATAACATATTAACATCGGTTGTACTGCAAAACCGATGTCAACGTTCATCATGCGTACACTTTTTTTGCTGTTGTTCATTGTGTTTAACATCGGGTATTCAGAGAACCGATGTTGTCATATATATGTTAACATTGGTTTTACAAAACCGATATTAACATCCATACATTCAACATCGGCACTTTCAACATCGATTTTAAAAACGATGTAGAATGTTCTAAATAACCGATGTTGAAAGTGTATTTTCATAGTGTCACTCTCAAACCATTTTTTATAATGAATAAGTGTCTTATGCAATACTAGGTTTAGCTAATACATTATTATTGTTGTCCAAAAATCAAATTGTGTTTAAAGGATGGATTGTGCGTTTTTTGGGCACAAGTGTTAAGTTTGATTGATAAAGGGACATGGTTTGAGAAATGACGTAAGTTAATTCCTTAGTTTGTCAAAAAGTGAACTATTATGTAGGAAAAAAGATAGACTATATGTGTTTAAGCCTTCTCTGACTAATATTTCTTCTCGTGGATCCTCACTAGAGAGAAATTTGCATGCTAAATTTTTTTCTGATCTTAATGGAATTGATAGTGAAGAGAAAAAGTGCATTCTTTCCTTGTTTTAAAAATTATGGTATACAGAGATCAAACTTTCCCATTAAGGGTGAGAAGATTGAAACTCATTTAACTATTATATTCGTCACATTTATTGCAAAATGGAAGATCTTATTCCAAATCTATATTTTGCCATTAATTTGACAACGAACATATGATGATTGGATTTTATACTTATTATAATTCTATAATATTTTCATATTTATTTTTGTTTTTTTTCTAATATTTTCAAATTCCAATTTTTCTAACATGTGTAGTTCTAAAAACAGACTATAAAATATATTGAAAATTAGTACAATTTAATTTTAATTAACATTTTTTCTTCAAAAAGTTTTTCTTACATTATTATGTATAAATGATTAGTACTTATTTTAACGATCAAGAATAATTAGTGGTTAGAATACATAAACTATTAATTTGGCAATCTAATATATCATTACTTTACTTCATTGTCAATGTACTAAGAATTCTGATTGAAATTTAAAATTGTTTTACGCAACTGATTTTATTTTTTTCGAATGCAATTGATCTATTTTAGTTACTAAAAACGTATCAAAGGGACTTATTAAACACATGTCATGAGGAGTATTTCCATCTGTCTTGCCCATGTTTTATTATGTTGGGCTTTATTACATAATGAATTGTTTTTGGGCTTTCCTTTGCCTAATGGTCCTTTAGGAATAACTTTTTGGGTGTTGCTAGGTGCACCAGGCATATTGCTTGTGCACCCAACATTAAAAGAAAATTCCAAAAATACTCTTAAATATTTTTTGCTTCTATGAATTATGTAATTCTTATAATTCATTCAGATTAGTTTTAACAATTAAATAAGTGATTAGTTAATTTGTATGAGTTATATATGATTGTAAAAATCCATATAACTAATTCATAAGAGTTATATGGATTTTTAATTTTTTTTAATTAAAAGAAACATTAAATTTTTGAATTTTTTAAAATTATAAATATGTTAATATGATTGTTGAAAAAGAAACAATAACTATTTAAAAACAAAAATAAAATTAATATATTTACAATTTAAAAAACAATTACTATTTAAAATCATAATTCAAAATAATCTATTTTTATTTAAAAAATAAAAAATAACTATTTACAAACAAAAAACAAAATAATATATTTACAATTAAAAAAATTACTATTTAATAAAAATATCTATTTAAAAACAAAAATCAAAATAATATTTTTATAAATAAAAAACATTTACTATTAAAAAAATAAAATTAATTTATTAATAAATTAAAAAAACATACGGATTAGCTAATCCGTAAGAATTATATCAAAATTAACTGTCACAAAATTTATTTTTTAAATTTACATGCGCATTAAATATATATTAGAAATTTTAGTATTATATATAAAAACATTATTTGTTTTATAACATAATTGGCCTATCAGCTCAGTTGGTTAGAGCATCGTGCTAATAATGTGAAAGTTAGAGGTTCAACTCCAGCTTATTGGTGCATCTTAAATGTGAATAAATTATTAAACTTACCAAGAAATACTACACTTCCAATTAAGGCATGGCTTTTCATTGACAATGTCTTTTACTTTTCATTAAGGTTTTCATACTAAAAGGAGATCATCCACACTGTTCATGTAAAACATGACACAAATAATTTTGAGATTTATGTATCATTGTTTTAATCCGTTAAATCTTACAATTTTTTGCGGATGTCTGGGTTAGTCATACCTCAAGATTCATAGGTCTTTTGATAAAAAAGTGGGCTACCGAACTTCAACATTCTTCAAAGTGATAGATGACAAAAAAAACACAAATGGTCACCTTCAACAGAGACATAGAGAGACCTCTATTAAGAAAAGGCTGGAATGTAGTGAGAACATTCTATGGAATTGGAAACCACCACCACATTATGTCAAGGTATTTAGGGACTTCAATTTTCCAAATTATAGTTTTTAAAGGAACATGCCAACCAAATCAATTCTCAAGGTTTCATTCTTGCTTTCCCCATAGTGAAGATGTAGATTTTTTCAAGGTCATCCTTGAAAAAGATGATGGTACTCACAAACCAAGAGGGGGGTGAATTGGTTTTCAAAACAAAATGAACTTTTAAAACTAGAGTTACAAAAACTTCTTTTGTACGGGTTGTATCACAAAACTTTCATAATCAAACTCAATTAATACTAAATCAATCCACCATTTACATAATATCCTTGTTAAAATTCTTTCTTTCAAAAAGATATTTTCTTAAACCTTTAGTAAATTGATTAAGACTAGGATGAGAAGGAAAGATAAGATCAATAGAAGAACTACACAACTTTCTTATACTAGTTCACTCTCTATCACTAGAGAAGCTAATCCAATTATCTAATTCAAAACCCGAATTATATTTTTACTATGCATATAGAATCCTTACAAGCAATCTATAGTTCCCATCTTGGAAAAAGAGACTTAGGCACCCAGGTCCTCTGTGAATAAAAGCTTAAGAGAAATCTACCCTTAGCCCAAACTAGAAACACCTATTCTAGCATGCCTTCAGAGATGTCTTCAGAGATTCATGCACAAACAAAAGATGTGTAAAACCTTACACGAAAAACCAAGAGTAAAAATAGACATAATCTGATCAATCCTTTCCATAAAACCTTGCTTTGACTGAATAAGGTGGCTTCATGTGCTCAAGAAAGTGATACAACTCACTTATCACAAAAGATCTTCACAATCAAGAGATTTGATGTTAGTGAGTTATTGTTTCTAAGAACTTTTCTTCTCTTCTTTCTTTAACTAATAACCACACGTGATCTTAGCTCTAACTGAAGCTTATTTTGTTGTATGTTGAAGAGAACACAAGCTGGTTATTTATAGAGAAAACAGTTATAACCGTCTATAATCGATTAAATCTACAAGGTAATCGATTAATTCAATGAAGTGATTGATTGTATTATCTTTTTAATCGATTAAAGTATTCTTCCCAAAAACTGGAAACGGCTTAAGAACAATGTAATCAATTAGATACTCAAAGTAATAGATTAATGTGTTCTTGTTCACTTTTGAAACACTTATAGAAAGAGAAGTAATCGATTATATCACATGGTAATCGATTAAAGCAGAGACTCCTGAATAAATTAGTCATTATCTCACAAAAACTGTGTAATCAATTACGATAAGGCTGTAATCGATTAAACTAATACGAGACATAACTCTGCAAGCTTAAGACAACTTGTGTAATCGATTACGATAAGGCTGTAGTTGATTAAAACAGAGAGTTTTGTCTTCTGAAGAAATTTTCTAACTTTAGAAACTTTCTTCTCACTTACTCATGATGATGCATGATGCATAAAAGATATGATGTGGGCTAAGATGCAACATTCAATATAACAACTAATACAAATGTCACTCAAAGGAGTTGGGCATGTAAAAGACAAAATATTTTCAAGCTTTTCTCCAAGCTTCAAGCTTTAGTCTTCATGTTGCTCACCCTATCTCTAACAATCCTGACAAAATACAATTCATCTTCAAGCCAAATGGTGAGAGTTTTGGAGTTTTCACTTTAGCTTGCAAATGACTGCTATTTTTATGATTAAGATGAACAAAATAATTTCTTTTTAACATTGCTACGAAGAAAATTATTTTTTCCTGTGCATGCTCCCTACTTTAAAATTTAGATTGAAAACATTGAACACTATCATTTCTTTTTTATTTGTTTATTCTCTATCTTAAAATCTAACATTTAAAAAATTTAAAATTCTTTCATTTATGATTTCTATCACCAAAATCACTTTTTTTATTTGCATATTTTGTTATAAAATCTACACTCAAATTAGTACTATTAGAAATTGTTTTTTCATATGTGCACTTAATTTCAGGATCTACCAGCGGACTTTGCTCAATATGTAAGAAAATTGAATAGGAAGACATTGATTCTTTATGGTCTGTCACTGTTCCAAATAAGTTGTAAATTGCTCCTCAGAAATGAATATAGATAAAGCACCAAAATTGGGAAAGGATGGAAGTGTTTTTGCTAGAGACATGGATATAAGGAGCATAATGAGGTTGTGTTTGAGTTTGTTGATCCAAACAAGAACTTTTGTTGAGTTTATAAGATTTAGTTCTTTTAGTAGGGTATAAAAGGGTAGTCATTTCAAGTAAGATATAATATATCTCTATTTTGAATACTAAATGCGAATAACTAATGTAACATTCTAAAAATTATAACTCATAGTTTGTGTGTTTTGTGTCATTCGATTATGACTTAATTGATTTACTTATTTTAAAAGATAACTATATGTGTTTTGAATAATTAAAAATAATTATTAATTAATTAAGTAATTAAGGGAATAATGAAAAATTATTTAAATGAGTCTTTCTTAAAAATTACTAAGTAGAAACATTGAAAATTGTGGTGGAAATTATTATTAAGGTCTAATCACATTAAATGAAGTTTTGAAATGAATATATATGTCTAATGGAAATAAGGATGAAACTAATGTTCCATGTTGTTTAATTAATTTGTTTTATGTGTGATTTACTTATGGAATAATTATATTTAATTATGTCGCTTGTGCATTTATTTAGATGGTGATATGTACATTGAAGTGTTTAATATGCATATTTATTTATTTGTCTGTGTTAGAAGATTGCCTAGAAATTAATTCTACAGTGATTTGTTAATAAAATAAGTTGTAAAAGGCTAATATAATTAGATTATAATAATGTGGCACTTGGAAAATTAATATTTGTATTTTGGGTAAAAAATTAGATAGAGGGGTCATTTTGCAAATAATTAAAATCACTAAAAACTATCACATTTTTAAAAATTGATACTTGGTCCTTAGGGTTGGGATACCCATTACTAAAGCTAAAGTGAACCTCCTAACCCCTATGCTCAGTCGAAATTCCTAGAGAGAAAGGGAGGAGGTTTTTGGGGATTCTAGTGAGAGAAGAAGGCCACTAGAGGAGGATTTTGAAATAACAAATATCATAGTATAAGGGGGTTGAATAGAGTGTTAGATAAAAAGGAAATCTTTTTTGCAAGTAGATGTTTTTCACAAGCAAATATACAAAAACCAAGTTATTGACAGTGTCGTCTAATGAATAAAAACAATTTTGATGAAAATAGAAACATTATCGTCCAATGATTGATAAAATAATATTTTCTCAAAGGTTTTTTTTAGAAGAACACTTGTGTGACTAAGTGTGCCAAGATAAACTCAAGAGAATACTAATCAAATAACTTAAGAGAGAAGTAGAAACATTTAGTTTATATTGGTTTACTCAAATAGAGCTACATTCAGTTCTCCTTCGCATATCAATGAAGGATTCCCCTAATCAAAGCTTGATTACAAACAAATATTCTCTCCTGCCATTCTTGGCTACAACAATATTCTTTAGGCCACTATTGACACACCCTTAGACTTCCCCTGAATCTAAGACATCCAAGTATTGTTTAACACTAAGCAACTCTTGGCTTTCATAAACAAATAATGTTTGAATGAATACACAGATTCAAATCACTCAATAGAATGGATAAACACTTAGGCTCGTATACAAATGAATAACTTTGCTACGAAAAGGATGAATTGATTAAGCACAATAATGTATCATCCACTGGTTTGACAAAAATCATTTCAAATGTCCTTGCTCATATTTCTCTTCATTTTTCTTGTCTTTGATAGTAGAGCCTTGGTTACCTTTTATAGACTTCACTAAAAGTATTTTTTACGGGACTAGCGCTTGTCTCTGATTTGACTATTGTCTCACAACTGGAGGTAATGCTACGTGTCATGCTCTTGTAGAGAGAGAAGGAATAAAAGTACAAACAATTGCATGTTCTTTTCTCTTTAGCGATAACGACCTTTGAGAAATATTCTTGTAAATTTTTATATTCCCTTCTATTATGTCCTTTCTTACTCAAAATTCAAATGTTAGCAAATTTAAAATAAGAGAGACAAAAATGAATTTACTAAAGTTAAGTTTGTGAACTTCCCTTTCGGACTAACATTAATCCAGTACATGGATGAATGTCACTTATACTTAATATAAATCAATTTATGGAAGTGAATAAGTCCATCAAATGCGAGAAAAAGAAACACAGTGTGTAGACACTAATTTTCTCAAAAGAGAGGACACTAGTTTATAACAGCGTGTTGGACACTGGATGTTAATCTTAATAAAAGTAGTTTTCCACTTGTGAGTGGACGCACACTAATAAGAGCTTTAGAATAGAGAATAAATACCAAGTGTGCTCATATATAGTAAGTCTTGTTCACTAGAAAATAATCCATTAGTCCTCCAACAATTTATATCTTTGTAATAATCAAAATCATGAGAAGGATGGATTGCCCAATTGTGATAATGGACCATCCAGACATAACAAATTTCAAGGTTCTAGGTCCTTTTGCTTCCATTTTCTCTTCATCTTTCTCTTTATTGCTCAAGGTATGTAGGTTTCTATCTTTTCTTCATGAATCATGTTGTGTTGGTGTTGAAATTGGAATGTGTGGGTATTCAACCATTAAATTGATTCTACGTTGATGAAAGTGTGAAGAGTAATTTTGAATTTTCATTTATTTTTGGGGCTATGTTTTTGAGAAGTACGACTTGCCCCAAGGTTCTCATGCCCTCTGTAGCCATTAAAATAATCATAAGTCATTTTGACCGCTGCAACTATTTATTTTTAATTTTTATTCAGAAAATGGGTTTTGTGTAGTTTAGTGTTTGAATTTTAATCATTTTTTTTACTTTCGTTTGAGATATTGTTTTAATCATAGCACGACATGATCCTAAGAAGTGTCCTGAAAAATTGGCTGAGTTTTTTTAGTGCTACCATAACCATATAAAAAGAACATATTTCCTTGTTGCCTATGCACTGCTTCCATGATTGTGTAAAATATATCTCTTTATTCATCTAAAAAAGTCTTCGAATAAATTCTGATCAAATTAGACTATATTAATTGAACAATATCAACAAATGGAAGTATACAAAAAATTAATTAGCAACAAGGAAAATTTAACATGAATTTGAATTTAGTTAAAGATGTTACTAAAGTATAATACCTATAAGTAAATTGAAGTTATTTTGGAATTGAGAATGTAATTTAGCTACATTATAATCAAACTTTGCATACATAAGTTTGTTACCCAACTGATATGTTACATCTCCCTTTGGGTATGGCATTAATGGATACTCTTTTAGACACTTTTTGTTTTTTTCTAACAATTTCTGAATTTCAATTATAGTCAAATTGTGAAGCTCTTCATCAGTAAGCTGCAAATCTAGATGAAACAAAAATGTTTTGTAAGTGAAACCAATTTGAAGAACATTTGAAATATAAATTGTGATATATCGAAGAGGTATGTCAAATGTATGGCTGACATATTGGACAATCTTCTCTGTTCATATAAAATTCCATTAATGTTACAGCTTGTTGCAATATATGAGAGTCAAGTGATACCAAAAGACATTAAAACAAACTATTTTGCACCCACAAAAAATACATATTCAATATAAAAAATCAAAATATATAATAATAAAAAAAACAATCATCAAAATTTATCAATAATCAACATAACCTTCAAACACAATCATCAAAATTAATCATCAAAGACAATCAACATAACTCTCAAACACAATCATCATAGACAATAAAAAGCTCAATAAAAAAACTCAATCAAAAGCAATCATAAAAAGCAATCATCAAAGACAATCAAAACTCAATAAAAAAAAAATCATCAGAGACAATCGAAACTCAATAAAAAAACAGTCATAAAAAATAATCATTAAAGACAATAAAAAATCAATAAAAAACAATCATCAAAGACAATCAAAACTCAATCAAAAATATTCATAAAAAACAATCATCAAAGACAATCAAAACTCAATGAAAAACAGTCATAAAAAAATCATCAAAGACAATAAAAAACAATCATCAAAAGTAATCAATCAAAGACAAGTGACCTTTTGGTATCATTTGATACCACTTATTGGGCTTGTTGATCAAGTGGGCTTTGTTTGTTGTGTCCATAGATCACATATTTCACTATCTTTGGGAGAAATATGAATAATCTTTGATGCATTTCCCGCCATGTGTTTGGAGCAACCACTATCAATGTGTCAACTCTTCTCCGCTTTCATAGTCTTTCGCCATGAGACCCAGATTTATGATTTCATTTTCTGAATCACTTGAAGAATCCATGTCATTATCTTCCCAAGTGATGTATGCTTTCTTTTCTTTGAAATTTCTCTTGTAGGATTTTTCCTTTCTTCTTTTAAGGATAGGACAATCGAATCTCATGTGCCCAGGTTGATCGCATTCATAGCATTTTGGGACTAAGGAAGAATCTTCTCCTTTCTTCTTTCATCATCATCCCATTCTTCTCTAGGTTTTTCTATAGTTGCATTTCCCACTACCATTGTAAGAATGAAGGAACCAATTTCAATGGCTTCCCATATATTTAAATCTATGGCTACAATAAAGATCTGCATTCGGGTTTTCCAATAGTGATAACCCTCTCCATTGAAAACAAGAGGCCTATTAATAGAATTTCCCTCAAGAAATGGAAAGTTAGATGAAGCCATAATTATTCTTGAAGTTTTATACTTTAGACAAGAATCCTGCTCTAATACCACTTGTTGGACAAGTGGCCTCAATAACTTAAAAGGGGAGGGGTGAATTAAGTTTCAAAATTCCCACTAACAAACTTTTAACCCCCTTTTTAAATGATAGGCTTAGAATGCAGAAGAAGAACAATAAGCAATCAATTTAATTATGTTCTTTTAAAAATGCAAGGAAAAATTGATTGCAATAAAATAAACGAGATAAGGGAAGAGAGCAATGCAAACTTGATTTATACTGGTTCCGCCACTTTCCGTGCCTACGTCCAGTCCTCAAGCAACCCACTTGAGATTTTCCATTATCTTTGTAAAAATCCTTTTTACAACTTCTGAACATCCAAGGAATCCCTTTCCCTTGTGTTCAGGAAACTCACAATTCAAGAGACAATCAGTCTCTTGATTACAATTAACTTTCTAAGAAGAACAAAAAGATTTCTCTCCTTTAGAGTGGATAATACAATTTGAAGTTCTTGGATGAACTCTTAATAGAATTTGAAGTGTTTGCCTAAGAGTTGTTGAGAGAGAATTTGACAATGAAGTTCTCTTGGAATATCTCTCTCTTGCTTTTTGAAATCAGACACACATATATATAGGCCCTTCGTGCCTTTTCAAAATGGTTTGAAGAAATGTGTCTTTTCAAAAAGCTTTTTTTGAATTTTTTTCACTGGTAATCGATTACACAGTTATATTTTGAAGGGTCATGAATTTTGAATTTGAATTTCAAGAGTTTTATTGCTAGTAATCGATTACAAACATCTGGTAATCGATTACAGGTTCAAAATTCAAATTCAAAACCCTTTTTAACAACTATTTTTCAAAATTGTCTTTTGGTAATCGATTACACTGCCTGGTAATCGATTACCAGAGCCTTGGATGTCTTGGAAACACTTTGTTTAGAGGCAAGGCTTGAAGCAAGACTTTGTTTGTTGAAGAAACCTTGCATTAATCTTGAAGCAATGCTTATCCTTTGAAGCAACCTTGTTTGATTCTTCTTTGGCATCATCAAAATTATGTATTCATACATTCACAGGCAATCATTGTCATGTTTGGTTATCCTTAGGCCTATTAATGCTACTTGATAATAGCATTGTAACAAACAATTTCCTCCACTAATTTCCTGAACCCCAGTTTTTTGCTTCTCTAATTGCTTCCATGCACTCTTCATCATCTTCCAAAAAACTCGTTGCAAAACATGCTTCTTTGAATGTTGCATACGAAACATTAGTCACAGTTCTAATATCTTGATAACATGGTCCTTTTATGATAGTTAATATTTGATGCAATCCTACCCCGCAAGGGCATTGGATAGAAGACTCCAAGTAATTGGACTAGAGATGCAAGAGAAGGCCCTAGGGTTCTCATGAGCCTTAGGGTAGATTTCGAGCCCATGGGCTAGTATGAGCCCGCTTATCTTTGTACACATTAGATTGAGGTTTCATTATTTTTTGGCCTTGTATTTAGGGCTTCATAATATAGGTAAGGTACCCTAGAAATTGTAGAAGCAAGCTTCATGATTATGAATCAAGTTGATTCAAGTAGTTTTGATGATGACAAAAAGCCCAAGAGAATGATTTCAAGATTGAGTCAACAAGTTCAAGATCAAGATTGATTTCAAGTTTCATGAAAAGAAATCAAGAAGATTCAAGATTCAAGAGAAGATGAATTCAAGATTCAAGAGAAGAAATCAAGAAGACTTCACAAGGGAAGTATTGAAAAGATTTTTCAAAGAACAAACATAGCACATATTTGTTTTTCAAAATAGTTTTTCTCAAAATTATCTAAGTTACCAGAGTTTTTACTCTCTGGTAATCGATTACCAATTACCTGTAATCGATTACCAGTGACAAAGTTTGATTTCCAAAGCTTTTAACTAAATTTGCAACGTTCCAAATGTTTTTTAAATGGCGTAATCGATTACCAAAGTATTTGAATGTTGAAATTCAAATTTAATTGTGAAGAGTCACATATTTTCATAAAATGCTTTGTGTAATCGATTACATGGTTATGATAATCGATAACTAGTGACAAGTTCTGAATAAAAAGTCAAGAGATGTAACTCTTCCAATGGTTTTCTCAAAGATTTTCTCAAGGTTATAACTCTTCAAATGATTTTCTTGATCAGACATGAAGAGTCTATAAAAGCAAGACCTTGACTTGCATTTCAAGATGACTTACAACTCTTACAACTTTTAGAATTTCTTGAACTACTTTTGAGAAATCTTGAAACCTTTTGCTTCTCATCTTTCTTCTTCTTCCTTTGCCAAAAAGCTTTCTAAATTTTTTGGTTTCCAAACCTTGTTCTACCAAAGAAAACAAAAGTGTGCTATATTTTTCATTCTCTTCTCCCTTTGCCAAAAAGAATTCAACAAGGACTAATCGCCTTAATTCTTTTTGTGTCTCTCTTCTCCCTTTTCCAAAAGAACGAAGGACTAACCTCCTGAATTCTTTTGTGTCTCCCTTCTCCCTTTTCAAAGAATTCAAAAAGACACAGTCTGAGAATTCTTTTGATTTTTCCCTTTCCCTTAAACAAAAGATTTCAAAGGACTAACCGCCTGAGATATCTTTTGTCTCCCGTTCACAAAGATTCAAAGGACTAACCGCCTGAGAACTTTGTCTTAACACATTGGAGGGTACATCCTTAGTGGTACAAGTAGAGGGTACATCTACTTGGGTTGTTGTAACTGAGAACAAGAGAGGGTACATCTCTTGTGGATCAGTTCAAGTGGAGGGTACATCCACTTGGTTGTTCAAAGAGAACAAGGGAGGGTACATCCTTTGTGGATCTTTGCTTGTAAAGAATTTTACAAGGTTGAAAAGAAATCTCAAGGACCGCAGGTTGCTTGGGGACTGGATGTAGGCACGGGTTGTTGCCGAACCAGTATAAAATTCTTGTGTTTGTCTTATTCTTCCCTACACTATTTAATTTCCACTGTGCACTTTAATTATCGCTTTTACTTTTGGTTAAGTTTCTATTTTTGTTCTCTACTTTCTTAACATTATAGTAAAAACCTAATTGAATCTAGTAACATTAAGAAGGATAGATTTTTAATTAGTAAAGGTTCATTTATAAATAATTCAACCCCCCCTTCTTAATTATTCCGAGGCCACTTGATCCAACAAGTGGTATTAGAGTAGGTATCTTGTAGAAAGTTTAACCACTTCAAGATTCATGGCCTCTTCAAATTCTTTGTTTCTCGAAGGAAATTCCATCCATAGGCCACCTATCTTTAATGGTGAGGGTTACCACTAAAGGAAAACCCGTATGTAGATTTTCATTGAAGCCATAGATTTGAACATTTAGGAAGCAATAGAAATAGGACCTTACATACCCACTGTAGTAGATGTAAGTACTAGCACCACAACACAAAAACCTAGAGACAAGTGGACAAAAGAAGATAGAAGAAGAATCCAGTATGATCTTAAAGCCAAAAACATTATTACTTCAGCCCTAGGAATAGATGAGTATTTTAGAGTGTCAAACTGCACAAATGCAAAGGAGATGAGGGATACTCTCCAACTTACACATGAAGGCACTACTAATGTGAAAAGATCTAGAGTCAACACCCTTACACATGAATATGAATTGTTTAGGATGAACCCTAATGAAAACATCCAAAGTATGCAGAAAAGATTCGCACATATAGTCAACCATCTTGCCTCCTTAGGAAAAATCTTCCCTAATGAAGATTTAATTAATAAAGTTTTAAGATGCTTAAGTAGGGAGTGGTAGCCCAAGGTAACTGCCATTTCTGAAAGTAAAGATCTTTCTTCTATGTCTCTTGCCACTTTGTTTGGAAAATTGCAGGAACATGAAATGGAACTTCAACGACTTAATCAAAATGAAGAAACCGACAAAAAGAAAAGAAGTATAGCACTTAAAGCCTCTTCATCAATGCAAGAAGAAAATGAAGAAGAAGAATCAGAAGATGAAGAAGACTTCTCACTCTTTGTGAAGAAGTTTCAAAAATTTGTCAAGAAGAGAAGAATCGAGAGATGTCAAAACTTCAACAATGGAAGAAGATCTCAAGAAGACTCAAATTCTTAGATGCTACAAATGCAACCAACTTGGTCACATCAAAGCAAATTGTCCCTCAAATGAGGAATGGCATGAGAAGAGTGATAAGAAAAGGTATGAAGAAAGAAGGACCAAAAAGGCTTACATTGCATGGGATGACATTGACTCATCCGATGGTTCAGAGAAGGAGATCAACCTTCTAACCAAGGACTATGAGAGTGATGAGAACATCTCTCAAGAAGATTAAGCAAAAATTAAAATTACAACTTCCATATTTGAAGATCTAGACACTTTAATCATGAAAAAGGTAACATCAAAACCATTCTCTTTTAAAATTTATTTTGGTTGAAATTGTCCTTTCAATTAATTTGATTATGATGACTAACAAAATTTTATTTGTTTGTCTTGATTGATTGAAATTGTGAGTATGTGTTTATATGTTTTGATCAAGTTAATTTTCTTTCTCAAAGCATGAAGTTTCCTTTCAAATATTTGATAATGTCTATGATCATTATTCTTCAATACTTGTGTTGATTATTTTGATATAATTGAATATATACAATGATTTTTTTAATGATTATTCATGATTTTGAATGTGATATGTGAATTACTTGCTTAAGGTACTTTCATAAAGCATTTTAAAAAATTTAGTGTTATATATATTTATTTAAAAAAATATATATATTTTGACTTTCATTCAAATCCTTTTTCCTTAAGAGTCTTTCAACATTTAGTTTTGGCTGAAATACTCTCTGGTAATCGATTACAGGCAGTTAAGTAGGGTGTAATCGATTACCAAATGCTATAATCGATTACAACACATCCATGTACCTATATAAATCCAGATTTCAAATCAGAAATAAAAAACTTCTCATTTTCTCGCGAACCCTCGTTCCCAATTCTTGTTTATGCCATATCTCACTCATTTCTTGTCCAAATCACTCCCCACAAAGCCCAAACTTCATCTTTTTTCATTCTCTTTCACTTCAACTGATTGAAATTTCAATTAACTCCCTCAAATGGCTGAACCATCAAAGAAGCGCAAGGATTCTTTGAGTCGAAGCCAACGACATTCCGAGGCTCAAGAAACGCAAATTCCCTCCTCCATTTCCTCTTCCTCATTGTTCTCATCAGAAGAACAACGGATACAGTACACAAATCTTTTCTCTTCTCGTTCCATTATCGATCCAAAATTCATTGACATGAATTTCTTTTCCAATGAGAGTTTTGAATGCATTCAGGCATTTGAGAACTCAAATATCATTCATTTCATGTCTTTAAAATTGCCTGTTTATTCTGAATTAGTTAAAGCTTTCTATTCTAACCTCGATATTCAAGAAAGCACTTTGATTTCTTAGGTTTATGGGATAAAAATGGTCATTGACCAATCCCTATTCTATGACTTGACCCAATTATCTAGTGAGGGTGTACCATTTGAAGGTGCACTAAATGATGATTGGAAATTTGATTTCTCTGTGCATGATGCCCGCCGGTTGGTTTGCACCAACCAAGCGGATATGACCAGAAGACTACTTATCGGATCATTGGCTTTTGAAAGCCGCATCCTTCACTATCTCATTGTGCGTATTTTACTTCCAAGATCTTCAAACCTTGCTCAGGTTTCTGAAAAAGATCTTATTGTTATGTGGGCTTTTCATACCGGCCGACAAATTGATTGGGCACACTTACTCCTATATCGCATGCATAAGGCATTGCGATTAAATGCTCCATTGCCATATCCACACCTAGTCACTCTCTTCCTTCAACACTTTAACATCCCTCTTGATTCTGAACCTTATGTTCCAATCAAGAGATCCTTTTTTATTGGTGCTGTTGTGATTGCATCTTTTGGTTACCGCAAAGAGCATGATGGCTCTTGGGTAAAAAAGGGTGTTCAACCCATTGATGATGAAGGAAACTTACCTGTTGGAGAGGATTCCTCTCTCCTTCAAAAAATTTTGGACAGGTTCGATGGTCTTCAAACCTATGTTGGTGAAAGGTTTGATGCTTTGAAACTACAAGTGGACATGCGATTCGATAAGATGGACTCAAGGATCACTAAGGTTGAAGGAGATGTCACTTACATCTGCACATGCTTTGATCTACCACCACCACCACCACCATCATCTTAGATTTTATTATTTTTAGTATTATTATTAGTACTTTGATTTCTAGCCGTGTATTTGGCTATATTATTATGACATTTGAACTCTTACTATTTCTTTTAATATTTGCTTAGTATGACTGAACATTTATGAATTATGTTAAATGACTATGTGGTTTATATTTTAATTTGGTTTATTCATGTCTTGCTTCATGATTAGTTTCGAATCTTTTATGATTGATTTACAATGGATGCTATGTGTATGTTTTTTTTAAATCATGTATGTTTTACGCACTTTGGCTTTTTGTTGATGCCAAAGGGGGAGAGAAAATAAGGATTAAATCAAGAACTCATATAATTAAGTAATTTAATTTCAAGTGAAGCTTAAACTCAAAAACAAAGGGGGAGAATATGGAGAATTAAGTGAGTGATAGACTAGGAAAAAGAATGTGTATGTGTTTCTTGATTTCAGGGTTGTCATCATCAAAAAGGGGGAGATTGTAGAAGCAAGCTTCATGATGATGAATCACGTTGATTCAAGTAATTTTGATGATGACAAAAAGCCCAAGAGAATGATTTCAAGATTGAGTCAACAAGTTCAAGATCAAGATTAATTTCAAGTTTCATGAGAAGAAATCAAGAAGATTCAAGATTCAAGAGAAGTTTGATTTCAAGATGCAAGAGAAGATGAATTCAAGATTCAAGATAAGAAATCAAGAAGACTTCACAAGGGAAGTATTGAAAAGATTTTTCAAAAAACAAACATAGCACAATTTTGTTTTTCAAAAGAGATTTTCTCAAAATTTTCTAAGTTACCAGAGTTTTTACTCTCTGGTAATCGATTACCAATTACTTGTAATCGATTACCAGTGGCAAAGTTTGATTTCAAAAGCTTTTAACTGAATTTGCAACATTCCAAATGTTTTTTAAATGGTGTAATCGATTACAATATATTGGTAATTGATTACTAGAGTATCTGAACATTGAAATTCAAATTCAATTGTGAAGAGTCACATCTTTTCATAAAATGCTTTGTGTAATCGATTACATGGTTATGGTAATCGATTACTAGTGACAAGTTCTGAATAAAAAGTCAAGAGATGTAACTCTTCCAATGGTTTTCTCAATGATTTTCTCAAGGTTATAACTCTTCAAATGGTTTTCTTGACCAGACATGAAGAGTCTATAAAAGCAAGACCTTGACTTGCATTTCAAGATGACTTACAACTCTTACAACTTTTAGAATTTCTTGAACTACTTTTGAGAAATCTTGAAACCTTTTGCTTCTCATCTTTCTTCTTCTTCCTTTGCCAAAAAGCTTTCTAAGTTTTTTGGTTTCCAAACCTTGTTCTTTCACCGAAAACAAAAGTGTGCTATATTTTTCATTCTCTTCTCCTTTTGCCAAAAAGAATTTAACAAGGACTAATCGTCTGAATTCTTTTTGTGTCTCTCTTCTCCCTTTTCCAAAAGAACAAAGGACTAATCACCTGAATTCTTTTGTGTCTCCATTCTCCCTTTTCAAAGAATTCAAAAAGACACAGTATGAGAATTCTTTTGATTCTTCCCTTTCCCTTAAACAAAAGATTTCAAAGGACTAACCGCCTGAGATATCTTTTGTTTTCCCTTCACAAAGATTCAAAGGACTAACCGCCTGAGAACTTTGTCTTAACACATTGAAGGGTACATCCTTAGTGGTACAAGTAGAGGGTACATCTACTTGGGTTGTTGTAACTGAGAACAAGAGAGGGTACATCTCTTGTGGATCAGTTCAAGTGGAGGGTACATCCACTTGGTTGTTCAAAGAGAACAAGGGAGGGTACATCCCTTGTGGATCTTTGCTTGTAAAGGATTTTACAAGGTTGAAAAGAAATCTCAAGGACCGCAGGTTGCTTGGGGACTGGATGTAGGCATGGGTTGTTGCCAAACCAGTATAAAATTCTTGTGTTTGTCTTCTTCTTCCCTACACTCTTTAATTTTCGCTGTGCACTTTAATTATCGCTTTTACTGTTGGTTAAGTTTTTATTTCTATTCTCTACTTTCTTAACATTATAGTAAAAGCCTAATTGAATCTAGTAACATTAAGATGGATAGATTTTTAATTAGTAAAGGTTCATTTATAAATAATTCAACCCCCCTTCTTAATTATTCCGAGGCCACTTGATCCAACAGAAATGTAGGATTTTTCAGCCCTTGTACTTTAGGGCACCTAGACTAGTTTTTGTATTAGGGGTAGTTTTGTAATTTCACATGCATTAAGTTAATATTTGATGTGTGTGATTGGAAATAAATTTAATTGAATTGGGAGAAGCCCAATCTAATTAAATTTTAGAGGGGGAGGTGAGCATTTGCTTGCCACACCCCATTGCCACATCATATAGTCACACTTTGTGCATGTCCTTCATGCTTTACATGCCTCATGACACCTAAGCACACTTAGTGGAGAATCTTGGACTTGATCTTGGATTAGTGGGCTGAACCATAGCTAAAATTCACTAATCATAATTAGTGAAATTTTGGCTCCAAAATTTGGCTCCACAAATTCAAGTGAAATTTGAATAGAAATTCAAATTTCCCTCCAATTTTGTGTGACACTTAGACTATAAATAGAGGCCTTGCGTGTGCAGTTTTTTGGAACTTTGATCATTTGAAAATTAAACTTCAGATTTCAGAGCTCTTTTAGAGCATAAAATTTCGTTCTCTTCTCTTCCTCTCCCTTCATTCGTCTCCTTCTTCCTCCAAGCTTTTATCCATGGCCTCCTATGGTGGTGATCTTCTTCTAGACTCATCTTCTCCTTGAAGTGGTGTCTCCTCTCTCTCTTCCTTCTCCATTCCGCTGCCATTCATCTTCCAAGAAGCAAAGGAATCTATTGATGAAGAAGATCCTAGGCCTACAAGCTCCAATGGAGCTTACATCAATATCATTCGAAGGTAAAATAGTTCACTTGCATTTGTTTAAAAAGTCACCAGTAATGTATTGATATATAAAAATGTTGTTTAGTAATGTATAAAATAATGTTTCCAAACTAAATTAGCATTTGCCTAATATGATTAGAACAAAACATTGGTTACCTGTACTTGGAGGAACCCATATCAGTTTCCAATGGTATGACCTTTTTTTCTTGGTTTCTAAATCTTTGTCGTTTAAAACAAATTGAGCATATTTCAAATTTTTGGCTTTAGGAAATACTTGGTTTGCAACCATTCGAGAATGTGAGCATTGATTTGGCACACTTATTTTATTGATGACCTCATCTAAATCTTCATGTTTTTTGAAATATACAGTATGTTCACCTTGGAGGTGAAAGAACATCATTTGCATTGTTGGCTTTCTATTATGAATAGGAAAAGAGAAAATCATTCAGCATGCTTCTGCGGGTGAGGCACATCTATAGTCAATATATTGTTTTATCTCGTCAACTCCTTGAGCATCAATGGATCCTTCATCTTGATTTGGAACAATCGTAGTTATTTAATGTGGCTCCATGTTGAGCTTGTAGGCCTTGGATCTTCTTCATCAATGTCATCCTTTGCTTCTTGAAGATCAATGGTAGCGGAATGGAGAAGGAGGAACGGTGATTAGAGATGCCATTTCAAGGAGAAGATGAGTCAAGAACAAGCTCACCACCATAGGAAGCCATGGATAAGAGCTTGAAGGTAGAAGAAGATGAGTGGAGGGAGAGGGAGAGAGAGGAATGAAATTTTGAGAGAGAGAAGAGGGAGAATGAGGTCTGAACTTTGAAGTCTAATTTCTCAAATGATCAAAGTTCCAAAATGCACACACAAGGCCTTAATTTATAGCCTAAGTGTCACACAAAATTGGAGGGAAATTTGAATTTCTATTCAAATTTGACTTGACTTTGAATTTGAATTTGTGGAGTCAAATTTGGAGCCAAAATTTTACTAACTATGATTAGTGAATTTCAACTATGGTTCATGTGACACCCTCTACCCCTCACATATATATTAATAAAGGAATAAAAATTTAAATATTAATTAAAAGTATTTTTAAAACATTTTTAAATACAAGCTTTTCAAATGGGTAAAAGGCTCACATTCACTTTCTTCTACATCATATTCAAACTTGTCCAAATAAATAATAAAGTCATCTCGACTCAAAGAAGGTCATCTAAGTCTCATACAATTAATATAGAACCTATATCCTAATGTCACATCCTATCAGAGCGTGGTGTTCCCGTGTTCTCTAGCATGAGGTTCTTCATAGTCATCCACCTATTCATCTGCTCCCCCGAACACAAAGTTCAAGATCATCACAGGATCCAAACACAAACAGCAAACCGGGAGTGAGTTATCACATTTCTAACTACTAGAGAGAAACAACACAACATATAGTAGCCAAATACAATTTACTTAACATATCTCACATTATTTCATCACTTTGTCATTCATCAATCACACTTTTCATCCATCAATCACACCTTTCAATCATCAATCACTATACACAGGAATCACACACTCCGATCAAGACATAATAACACATCAATTTCATAATAAACAATTAGCAAGCGTATGCGACAGTTATGCTAAGACTCAAGCCTATATGCAATGTGGTACCATGTCAGTGAAAAACCTCGTCGGGCGCCTAGGAGTACATGACAAGACAAACCACACAATAATAAGTCAAGTCACTCTCACTAGGTAATATCATAGGGAGACCAGTCAGGGTCACAGTGTTTTGCGAGAATGCTCCAACCATATGGGATCAACATAGGCTTAAAGGAGCACTCAAACCGTGTGACCTCCAAGGCCTACACTCCGAAGAGTCCGTCAGGGCCTCTCCCTCCTGATTCAGGTCCAACCCAGAAAACATTTTAGCACACAGACTCTATCTATGAACTGTACAAAACACACGACTCCTCAATTGTTCTCAAAATAATTTTAACTCGTCGCCCTTTAAGGGTCTTATCATTAACTCGTCGCCCTTAAAGGGACTTAACATCAACTCGTCTCCCTAAAAGGGACTTAGCATCAACTCGTCGCCCTAAAAGGGACTTAGCATTAACTCGTCGCCCTTGAAGGGACTTATGATCGTGTGATTGTACAATTCATAGTTCACAACTCAATGCACACAACACTTCAATGCACATATATATCTCAATCATATACATACTCAATTTATCACATACACTTAATCCCAATCACAATGCTATAATCTCAATTTAACATGTTATCACACCTCATGAATCATATACACTTTATCTATGAACTATGCAATACACACATTTACTCAATTGTTTTCAAAATCATTTTAACTCGTCGGGTTCCCACAGTGCATCCCATCACAATACTCGCCACCCTTAAAGGGTCCTACAATTGTGTGATTGCACAGTTCATAGTTCACAACTCAATACACACATCTCATCTCAATACACATGTATTTCATCATCCGTCACATGTTCAATTTATCACATACTCACAATTTGAATCATCATTTCATAACCTCAACATAACAATTTATACAAAAGATTTTATCACAACATGGGATGTAAAGCCTCTAAAATAGTTTCTCACAATTGTATCAAAATCAATTAATCAAAATCATGGGTTAAATACAAAGACATCAAGAGCACTCAAGTTTATCAATCAATTCTCATCAGGACATCAATTGGTACATAGAACACAATAATATTGCTTTCATAATCATAAAGAAAAATTATAATTCAATAAACATCCTAAAATAAACCCAAATTTAGTTCTCTAAGGATCCCTACACATGTTCTCACTAACCCCCAATTGTGAATAACTCATCCCTTACCTCTGAGCGGACTCACGTGTCTTCCGACAACGATAGCGGCATCTCTAGCGTTTTCCTGAGATTCCTCCAATTTTTCCTCCGACTTCTCCGATAGAATTCTCGAACGTCGGAGAGATGGAGAAGAGATTGAAGCCTCCACTTGTACTGTCTTCATGCGATTCCTTTTTCTCCCTCCACGAATATTATCTCGCAAATACCAACAGTGAAAGTGTGCGCAATTGAATTTCGAACAACATATACAAATTTCATGAAAATCCAACGGTTAACAAAACCGGGATCATAGTTTTACCGAGACAGTTTTGGGTTTCTGTGGGAAAATAAAAGGCTACAATGCGAGAATGCTCGATATTGGGTTGCGAACGTGGTACTCAAAGTTTACGACGATCCAATGGTGAATGAGTCCGAGATCATCGATTTTCGGAGGCAGGTTTTGTGGGCTGTAGGAAAAAGAAAGGGTTTTGGAGAGGAGAAGAGAGAAAACGAAAATGAGGGAAAGAAAATGCATCGTCAGTCTAAAACTGACCTAACATCGCTATTTATACCTAGGGTACACACAACTTATTATTACTCTATTTATTTATTTTTAATATTTTATAAAAAGAAACTCTATTTTATTCCCTATCAAATGAATAAATCAAATATCTTTTTTTTTTCAAACCATTATTTTTCATTATTTATTTCTTTATAAAAACATGATCATTTTCTTTTAAAACTTTATTTATTTATAAATAACAATTCTTTTTAAATTAGTTTATGAAAAATGGGATGTTACAGTTCAGCCCATTAATCCAAGATCAAATCCAAGATTCTCCACTAAGTGTGCTTAGGTGTCATGAGGCATGTAAAGCATGAAAGACATGAACAAAGTGTCACTATATGATGTGACAATGGGGTGTAGCAAGCAAATGCTCACCTCTCCTTAGGCTGGTCCGAAATTTAATTGGATTGGGCTTCTCCCAATTCAATTAAATTTCTCTCCCAACACACATATCAAATAGTGCATTTAATTCATGTAAAATTACAAAATTACCCTTAATACAAAACTAATCTAGGTGCCTTAAAATACAAGGGCTAAAAAATTTTACATTACTAAGGTACCCTAAACTTGAGAGGTACCCTCCCTACACTATGGAGTCCTAAATACAAGGCCCAAAAAATAACGAAACCCTAATCTAATATGTACAAAAATAAGTGGGCTCATACTTAGCCCATCGACCCAAAATCTATCCTAAGGCTCATGAGAACCCTAAAGCCTTCTCCTACATCCTTGGCCCAATCTTCCTGAAGTCTCCTAGCCATGGCTTTCGTGATGGGTTCCCTCCTTGGGAGGATTGCTTCATTATTTGATCATATCCTTTGTTGATGCAGTTAAATAAATGCTTGATCAAAGTACTTTGGTTACACCATTTCATATTGATGCATGCTCAATACTTCAACAATAACATGAGATTGTATGGAACAACACTATGATTATCAACTATCACACCATTTTTGACAATTATGTTACCATTGTCTCTTCTACTATACACAGGATAACCATTTTGATAAACAATAATGACATCTTGGAATTTATTACGAAAATATAGAGAACACTGTCCATCTTTCATGTAAGGTGATGTTCTGTTTATTGTAATGCATGGGCCATAAATCATGTAGATTTGACCAAATAGTATTGTTCTTTCTCCTCCTATTTAGATGGTATTTCCACATAAATAATATTGTCAATTTTAGTTGGATTTGGATGCTTGTTTGATAGGTGTAGAAAGATAAGAAAATATGCATGGAACAACCCACATTTTTGAAACTCAATATTATACATATCTACAAAGAAAACAACACAAATTTTAAGTTAAACATAAGAAAATAGAATGACATAACACGGTAATTATAATTAAAATTACTCAGATGTTTATAAAATTTCCTTAAATGCAAGTACTTTGCCTAACATGTGTTTTTTGTCAAGTTAGCAAACAGTTGCTCAAATTTAATTTTGAATATTTTGGGTTCAATATCAGGACGGTCTTGGGCTTTCAAATGCAATGATCAAGGAATTTTTCAAATTCCAGCCAACATGGATTATTTGTGAAAGTGACAAATAGATTAGAAAAATCAACACGACTACAAATAGCCATCCCATCAAAATATAATTGGTCCATGTATCTCCACCCTCCCACAAATGTTAAAGGTAAAATGACTATTTTTTCCTTATTTGAACCTGTATTATGATCACTGGAAGTTTAGTTGTTCGAGTTATAGTATTTGTCCACTCTTAATTTTGATTGGTTCCTTCATATGAAAGATAGCCTTTCAGACTCAAGCATTGTATAGCCATCCACCACAAACTATTGGAAAAGTCTCCTTGATCATAATAGAGTTTATCCCTCATTTGGTCTCATTTGAATTTTGAAAGAAAGCCATTCCCTTATAGTAATTTTCATTCTTTTGTAGTTTTGGGTAGTATGCATAGCTCGATGAAGGACATCATGTCTATACCCATCCTCACCATAAGGAAATAAAAGTGAAAATTGGAATCCCAAATAAGAAGGATGTAACTCATCTATTCTTTGTAATTGATTGTCTTGTGTTCCCAAAATGACATCTCTTGGTAAACTCGTATCAACATCACCAACTAAAGAGCAGTTACTTTAGAGACAGATGGTATGTTATATATTATGCCATTTTTTAATCTATCAGAGATCAATTCCAGTCTTCAATCATGCATAGGACCATCTTTGTATCTTTCTTTAGCCATCCTAAAAGAATTTGTATGTATATTGTGACACCTTCTACCCCACACACATATGTATTAATAATAAAAGGAATAAGAATGCGGAATTAATTAAATTTTTTTAAAAAAAAAACACATTTAAATTAAAACATTTCAAAAGGGTAAAAGGCTCACATTTACTTTTCTAACATCATAATGGAATGTGTCCAAATAAATAATAAAATTATCTCAGATCAAAACAAAGTCGTCCAAGACTTCATGCAATTAATATAGAAACCTATGCCCCAATGTCATATCCTATCAAAGCATTATGTTCCAACGCCCTCTAGCATGAGGTTCTCTATAACCATCCACCTAACCATCTTCTCCCACGAACACAAAGTTCGAGATCATCATAGGATCCAAACACAAACAACACACAGGGAGTGAGTTATCACATTCCTAACTAATAGAAAGAAATGGGACAATATAGATATACATATCATATAAACAAAATACAACTTACTTAAACACAACTCATCCCATTCCACCACTTGTCATGTAACATCACATCTCAACGCAACACGTCTTATTCATTTTCACATCATTCACGTATTCAAGGATCAAACACTATCATGCAACCAATCAATATCAATAAATACACAAGCATTATGCAACAAATATACTAAGACTCAATCATATATGCAATGTGGTACCATGTTAATGAAAAACCTCATCGGGCACCTAGGAGTACATGACAAGACAAACCACACATTGGTAAGTCAAGTCACTTTTACTAGGTAAAATCATAGGGAGACCAGTCAGGGTTATATTATTTTGCGAGAATGCTCCAACTATGTGGGATTGGCACAAGCTTAAAGGAGCACTCAAACCAGGTGTATTTACCCCCAAGGCCTAGACTCTGAAGAGTCTGTTAGGGTCTCTCCCTCCTGATTCAGGTCCAACCCAAAAAACATTTTAGCACACACACTCTATCTATGAAGTGTACAAAACACACGACTCCTCAATTATTCTCAAAATAATTTTTTCTCGTTGCGCTTGTGATTAAACTCCTCGGGTCCCCACAGTGGTTCCCATCACAATACTCTTCGCATATTAACTTGTCGCCCTTAAAGGGTCTTATAGTCGTGTGATTATACGTTTCATAGCTCACAACTCAATGCACACAACATCTCAATGCACATATATATTACAAGTCAATACATACTCAATTTATCACATACACTCAGTCTCAATCACAATGGTATAATTCCAAAGTAGCATGTTATCACACCTCATGAATCATATACACTTTACCTATAAACTATGCAATACACACAACTACTCAATTATTTTTAAAATCATTTTAACTCATCACGCCTCAAAGTGATTCAATTCGTCGGGTTCCCATAGTGGATCCCATCACAATACTCGTCGCACAAAAACTTGTATCCTTTAAAAAGTCTTACAACATCTCAATACACATGTATCTCACCATTCATCACAGGTTCAATTTGTCACTTACTCACAATTTGAATCACCATTTCATAATCTCAATATAACAATTTATACAAAAATGTTTCTCACAACATGGGGAGTAAAACCCCTCAAACAATTTCACACAATTATATTACAATCAACGAATCAAAATCATAGGTCAAAAACACGAAAACACCAAGAGCACTCAATTTTATCAACCAATTCGAATTAGGACATCAATTGGTCTGTCAAACTCAACAATATTGTACTTATAATCCTAAAGGAAAATTATAATTCAATAAACATCCCAAAATAAACTTCAATTTAATCCTCTAAGGATCGTTACACATGTTCATTCTAACCCCCAATTGCGATAAACTCATCCTTTACCTCTAAGTGGGCTCATGTGTGTATTCCAGCAGTGATAGCGACATCTCTAGCAGTTTTCTAAGATTTCTCAAGCTTTTCCTCTGGTTGCTCTATTAGGGTTTCCAAGCATTAGAGCGAAAGAGAAGTGATTGAAGCCTCGATTTTATTGTCTCCGTGTGAGGGACGTTTCTATCTCTATGGAGATTATCTCTCACATCCCAATGATGGAGATGCGCGAACCTGAATTTCAAATCTGGTGTTTAAATTTTGCAATAATCCAATGGTTAACAAGTCTGGATAGTAGTTTTACTGGAATAGGTTTAGGTATAAGCGAGAAAAAGAAAGCTATGATGCGAAGGACATTTCTCTCACCTAAGACATTGTTTTGCAAATCCCAACGGTCTGAATGTGTGAGAATGAGTTTCACACATATTTTTTTAATTTCACGATGAGCCAATGGTTAACAAGTCCAGGATCGTTGTTTTATTGAGACAGGTTTGGGTTTGGGTGTATGCGGGTTTAGGAGAGGAAGAAGGGAAAATGAAATTGAGAGGAATAGAAAGCATATAGACTTATCGTCAGTCTGAAAACTGACATAATATGTCTCTATTTATAGGTAGGGTACTCCCAGCCTATTATTTACTCTTTTTTTATTATTTTATAAACAAGAACTCTATTTTGTTTCCTATCAAATGAATAAATAAAATATATTTTTTATTTTCCTTCAAACCATTATTTTAATTAATAAAGTTATTTCTCCTTATATATTTAATTATAAAAACCTTATCATTTTTCTAAAACTATTTATTTTTAAATAAAAAATTATTTTTAATTTATTTTACGAAAAATGAGGTGTTACATGTATTGAATTGATCTAGCATAGCTAACAATTTGGATACAATTTGTGGATCAATCTTTCTCTGGTTCCTATAAAAAATTGAAATGGAATAATTATTGGTTATGTAAAAAAAAAGACTTAGAAGCAATTAAATTTGTACAAACCTGATTGCTTGAAACCCATTTTGCACTTCATTTTCAATATCATAAAAATAAAGTTGTGCAAACTTTGGAGACTGACCTGACATAGGTAATAAAAGTTCTGATTTTGTGACGTGATTGACCTTGTATCCTAATAGTTGAAGGTGCCTTGTCGTTGCTAACAATCCTATTAATCTTTGCTCCTGGTGAGGTGAATGAAAACATCATGTGATACATTCAAATATGTTGGTCATTTTTGCCATCTTTAGAATTATTGTCAAATAAAAGATGATGTAGTACAACAGGTGATTCTTTTAAAAGTGGTAGTTCAACTTTCCCATCACCATAACACAAATGATATCTAGGAGTTGTAGTATCTCTGTGTTTACACATTCTTTCCTTACACCACATATATGCATGACAATGTTCACATTGCATCATCAAATCACCAATATCAAAATATCCTACAAATTAAGAATCAAGGTTAAAGTGGTCAAATCACCAATATGAATGTTCACATTTTCAATTGGGCATAAAAGAGGCAAGTCAAAAGCATGGGAACATTTTGATAAATAAGAGCCTAATACTGAGTATAAGGATGCATGTAGGCATTGTGGAAAGTTGATTAAATATAAGTGTGGGACAGGTTTCATGTGGAATCATTTGTGTAGATGTGATTTCGAATCTTGATAAAGAAGTAACAAAAAGGCAAAGAAGTTCAACGATTATAAAAGGGTCTGTTTTGGTCCTTCACCAATTACTTCTAAATTTGACCAAGATGTATGCCTAAAAGATGTTGGTGAAGATGTTTGTGAAATATGAGCCTTCCTTTTCGATTTGTGGAGAGTAAGGACTTTCGTGAACTTCTAATGCACTTGCAGCCAAGATTTGATGTCCTTTCACGTAGTACATTGAGGCATGAAATTTGGGAACTCTATGAAGAGGAAAAGGGGAAGTTGAAAAGGATTTTATTGAAGCATGGTGGAAGGGTTTGTTTGACTACAGACACTTGGACTTCTATCCAAAATATCAATTACATGAGTTTGACGACACACTATATTGATAGTGATTGGAAGCTTCAAAAGAAAATTCTTAATTTTACTCAGATATCAAAACATACAGGATAGCTCAATGTTAACAATCTAGAGGTTTGTTTGGATATTTGGGAGTTGTAGTGAGTCCTTCATATTACTATGGATAATGCTATATCGAATGATGTTGGGATTTGATACCTTAGAAGGAGGATGGCATCATGGAATTGCCTTGTCTTAAAACAGAGAATATGAGCATATGCGTAGTTGTGTGCATATATTGGGCTTCATTGTGAGGGAGGGTTTAAAAGAGATTGATGCTTCAATTTTGAGTTTGGAGTGCAATTAAATATGTGAAGTCTTCTCCTGGTAGATTGGTTAAGTTCAAGAAATGTGTAGAGTAGGAGAAAATTCCTTACAAAGGTCTCATTTGCCTTGACGTTGACACTAGGTGGAATTCAACCAAACTAATGCTAGATGTGGCCTTGAAGTTCAAAGCTGCCTTTGTCTTATTAGCTATGCGAGACAAGAACTTTCATGAAGTGGTCAAAGTCAATAATAAAGGGGTATCATATTCTGATTGGAATGATGCTAGGTCAGTTCTACCATTTTTGAAGATATTCTATGACTCTACAATACATATATTTGGTTCTTCCTATGTCACTGGTCATATGTATATGAAGGAGGTGTTTGGCCTTAGAAAAAAGATCCATCATTATTGTGAGAGTAGCGATGAAAGCATAAAGAAGATGGCATCAACGATGAAGGAAAACTTTATCAAATATTGGGAAAATCCTGATGATATTAATATCTTGTTATTAATTGATTGTTCTTCTTCTTAATCTTAGGAGCAAATTGGATTTTGTCAATTACTTCATTGTCTATATGTTTAAACCTGATCAAGCTAGTGAATTGCAGTCAAAATTGTTGACATCTTCGAAGAACTCTATGAACAATATCAAAGTGTCGAGGGGGGTTCACAAAGTAGCCAACAAGATTCAAAATTAGATGATGAAGATGATCCTCAAGGGATGAGTCCCTATCTAAAATCAATTGGGTATAGATTTGATTATGTATTGGAACTTGATAAATATCTAAAAGAAGCTTCTGAACCTTAAACAAGTTAGTAGGGCCTGATGCTTTAAATTGGTGGAATGTCAATTCAACTAGATTTCTTAACCTTGCAAGCATGGCTCGGGAGGTGTTAGACATTCGTGTCTCTATTGTACCATTGGAATGAGCATTTAGTGCAGGAGGAAGGGTGATTGGTCGTCATCGTGTGTGTGTCTATATATATATATATTGTAGAGATATCCTCTCAAGACGAAATGGCATCTTCAAGTGTTATTAGTTTGGATGATTGAAGATGTACCAACATGCTAGGATTTCCTGCTCCATTGCACCAATGTGAGGCTTGTTTGGGGTGGTTTCCTATTTTTAGTTTCAATTTTTTTTAAAACAACTAGTTTTGGGTTTGAGTTTTCTGTTCCAATTTATTTTGGTTTTTAGTTTTTAAAAAATGTTGCAAATTGAAATATGTTAAAATAAGTCAAATATTTTAGGAGAGACAAAATTCCATGACCGCCATGGTTTCTTTAATCTCCTATCATCAAACCATGTTAAGTTCGGGGTCCTTACACTTCATAAGAGATCAAGTTATCTATCAATCTGCTTACACTTCTTATTGTTTTTTTAAAGGACAAAAGAAAATATTATTCAAACACCCAGTTTCAGTTCAAGGTGTACTTAAACTAAAACAAAAGATACAAAAATATTCCTCCATGGTACAAATAAAATGCATGTACCTACTAAGACGAGTCAAGGCATTCCTAGTCCTAGATCATAACAAGGCTATAGACTTTGAACTCCACATAAAACCATAAAACTTGAAGACATATAACCCTTGTAAAATGCCCACATTTACTCCATGTATATTGCACCCCCAAAACCAACCACCTAAAACCATTATGTTGCACCTTGGACTGTATAATCTCACTTTCTTGCAAATTAACATCAACTGAGTTGACTCCAATTACCTCTCCTATGCACATGACCTGCTGCTTTTACCACTTTTGCAGTTGCAAGCATGCCATAGTATCCAACCACCACAAACAAATATGAAAACTATAAAGAAATTCAACCAATCAAGAATTCACAACCAAGCTTAGATATGTATCATCTTAAAATCATGAGACAACTCCACTTCTGCTGCATACACTTCTTATAGCTTTTGGTTAAAGAAAATTGCTTCAGTTAATGTGTTGGGTTTAGCATAAGCAACTCCTAGAAAATAAATTAGGCACAAAATGTTATTATATTTTATCATAATATAATTTATTAAAAAGAAGAAACAAAATTCAAAATGAAGCATGATGTATATCACAAAAGAAACATTATGGAATTCAACAATAAGATAAGCCATTCTTTATCTTTCTTCACAAAAACTTTTTGTCTTGAAAATTAAGCACACAATAAACAAGAAAAAACTTGTTGTTCTCATTAACAAAATTCAATGAAAAATTGTAGATCCAGAATGTGACGTGCAAGCTAGTAATAACAAACACAAAAAAAAAATCTTTAAAGTTTAAACAAAGAGTTTCTTTCCCACAAGAAAACCTAACAATGGACAACAAAAAACATATACAAAAATAACAAGACAGTGAAAGAAACCCATCCTTGAAGTGTAAGTGCCAATTGTGAAGTGAGTGAATGAGCTCCCTTCTATTGATTGATTCTTGAGTTTTCCTAAGACATTTATTGAGTATTTTGTAGCAAAAATTTGTTAGAACTAGATTGGTGTATCTCTGAGTCTGACTTAATCATAGTGTTTTTGATAGTTAGTCTTAAATGTTTTTAGAAATTTGTTAGAACTAATTTGATTTTGGATGAATTTATGCTTACTATGTGTAGCATTGATCAACTTATTAGAAAATATAGAGTTTGGGATCATAGAAACTAATGGTGAATTTTTAAAATAGGTACATTATTTTTATTTAATTATGAGAATCCTCTTTTCATATCAATGCTAAGAATTTGCAAACCATGGACTTAGTTGATGCTTCAATTGTAAAGAGCTATTGGTTTGGATTTGTTACATATGGGAAAGGGTCTAGCTTGGTTAAATGGAGAAGAAATAGGAAGATATTGGCCTAGGAAAAGTGAGTTCAAGAGTGAAGATTGTGTGAAAGAATGCGATTACAAAGGAAAATTTAATCTTGACAAATGTGACACTGGTTGTGGAGAACCCAAATATGGTAAAACTATGAACAATAATGATTTCCATGGAATTAATGAATTAAGATGCACAATCTTTTCCTCTTTTTTCATATGTCAACTGGTATATATATATATATAAGTGGTTGAAAGTTTTGTGCCAATTGTCAATTGTCAACCCTCATCATAACCAACAGAAATAGGCAAAGTAAAATACTAAAGTAAGATTGTTTACAAATATATGTAGTTGATGATGCAGGGTTGATACCTGGTAGATTCTTTATTTTAAAATAATTGAAAAGGATTGTTCATATTATTAAGAATGGTATATTTGAAGGCTTAGTAGGTTTTTATGTTTTGCTTAATTGTTTGAGGCTATCCTCAAATTCTATAATGAATTAGAACCTATAGTACTCTTTTTACAATTATGATAGATTTACTTTATGTTGTAGTTCCTTATACATCATTTGCAAAGATGTCAAGTTGTCTAGAGTAGAAACTAGAAAGCATTCATGATTCATCATTGTAAAGAACTAAAACTTTATTTGATAGGTCTTAGAGTCGTGTATAGTTCTTGTTGTTAATAAAACATTGTGTTTCCTATGTTTCATGTACCATGTTCCATGATCTTGGTTCAAGCCATGGAAATATTCTCCCAAAGAAGAATTTATCTTTAATATAACTTAATGATTTCTTGTGTTTTTTCAGTTAAAAAATATGCACGGAAAAACAAAAGGTGAAAACTTGAATTAATTAATATTTGTTTTCTTACGACATCTCTACTTATTATTTCATTTCATGAGTTAATATATAATAAACTAATCATTTAAAACATTTTTTCTCTTATTTTGTCATGCGGAAAGTAAAAAAAAAATAGTTTTTATCTTTATACAATTAAATCATTCTTAAAAGTGAAAATAAAAAAGTTACTTTTTCAAAATAAATGACCCTTAAAATAGTTTAGGCCAGTTCAAAGCAACTCAAAGAATAGTTTAGTTGAATTTGATTCAGTTCACACCACCACTAAAGCAGTTCAGTTCAGTCTGCCCAAAATGTTTGACAATTTAGTTCAATTTGAGCTAACTGCAAATACAATTCGAAATAGTTTGCCACAATTCAATTCAGTTCAGTTTAGTTCAATTCGAATTCAACAACCTTAGTCACATCTAAGGTAAAAAGTAATTATGTCATTAATTAAAAAGTATAGTAGTAATAAATTGAACTCATAAAATGAAATGAGACAATTCTTAAGCTACCTTCAACTGTATCTAAAATAGGAGAAGCGTTGATATTACCTAATTCATGCTAATTGTTATTATTGAAAATAACAGTTGACCTTGAAGGATAGGACGACAGTGATGTTGGTATATTTAAATTAAATGAAGATGAAAATGCATTTCTTTAATGGGTTGATTGTTGATTCAAGTCTTGAAATATTCTCATTAGGTTTACACATACAAAATCATTTCTAATTGTGGTCCTTTTTTTCTTGTAAACCATTTTGGCTTGCATGTGGTTGAGTAAAATTCCGATTTTGCTCATTCAATAGATTGCTTGTTGTATCAGAAAGTGGTGTACTATTTTCTGATCTTCCCTAAGGACATAACTGTTTTAATTGACCTATACTGCTTTCTCTAGCTGGATGTTTTTTACACATGATGTTTTTTTTCTCTTCAACTGCATTGTTGCATCAATATCCTTACATGCATTTTCTTTCTTATCCATGCTTCCTACACAAAAAGGAAACTAACCTTTTTATAAAAAAAATTGTTGTCAAAACTTGTTCTGATGCAATAATAAGAGTGCTTGTATCAAATTTATTAGTCTAAAGAATTGATATGATCAACAAAATTTTCAGAGTACACATATATATTTTTCAGTTTAAACATTTGACACGGTCAATAAAGCTATGAAAGTACACATACACATACAAAGAATTTTAGTTTAAAGAAATTCTACCAGAGAAGCATTCCTAATGTGTCAAGTTTTGCCAACTTATCTCCAAATTAGTTCAGTAGTCATTGAACAAATTTAATAGTTTTAGGGTAAAAAATAGGTAATGGATGTTCGTAATCCTTTGGTTTGAAGACATTCTATTGGAATTCCTAAACACCTATGAGAACTAATTATAAGAGAATTATTGGTCTAACTGTGTCTAAGTTACATTGGACTATACCAAACAATTAAATCCCTAAGGTTTTGATGTTAACAAAGTATAAATTTTATGTGTTAACCTTTCATGCTTAAGCTACAAGTTCATCTATCTCTATGAGATACAAGCAAAAAGCATGAACAGAAAGGTTTTGGACGATAGCTAAAGAAGTATCAGTCGTTGGATGATATTGTCTCAGCGTCCAATCCTAAAAAGACAAGTGTTTTAGCACTTAGCTCATAGTACAAAGGCAATGAAACAATTACTCAATCCTCAAGCACTGAAAACAATCATTAGAAAGTAACGTGCATAGATTCGATGAGCAATTCATGTCATAGCGCACGAAAGGGAAGATTCAAATTGTCTTGTCTTGACATTCTTAATTCCTTTTGACTTATGTTGTTAATGTTATATTTGATTTGTACGCTGAAAGTCAGCTTTGAGCATAAGGCGACATTGGCAAGTTTTACTTTTCTAAAAATATGTTGCAAAAAGTGTTTGTGGTCCCCACTCTTTCTCTCTGCACAGTAATGGCCTCGTGTAAAGCGCCAAAGCTATTAGACAACCGCTAGCTAGGATCTCTCAATGGATCGAAGCTCTAAAGTCTATATAAATCTTGAAGATGTTTGTGTTAAGGTTGTTGGATCATAAGAGAATAATTTGAGTCAAAACGAACAAATTGCTGTAACATTGTCAATTTTATTGGATGAAAGAAACTTGAACGAATTGAGTGAATCTTAGCTCCGCTAAGTTAGCAAGTTTCATTGTATTTGAGCTTATTGTGTAAGCACTCTTTAAGTGATAAGAATACATTTTCTTTCAAACATCTATTGTTTGTGAAAGCTAGGTGGCTTAGTGACAAAGAATACTTGGGTCTTAATCCTAGGGGGAAATTAAGGGTAGTGCCAAGAGTAATCTAGAGAGTACTCGTTATAGCCAGAAGTGGCATAGATAATACTTGGTTGTAATCAAAGAATTGATTAGTGGAACCCTTCAAGCTTTGAAGGAGAACTTAATATAGCCTAAGAGTTGGGGTGAACCAGTATAAAACCTGTGTGTTTTTTTTTACTGTTTCTATATAACTAGTTCCTTTCTATAGTTTACTTCTACATTATTGTGTCCAAGTTTTGGGAACTAGTTTCTAACGCACAAAGTGATTTTAAACTCCTTAGATGAACCTCATCGTCCATTGATATCTATTTGAGAAAAGCTTTAAAATTTTTCAAAAGACTAAGTTTTATCTATCATAGTATTCAACCCCCCTTCTAATGTGTTTCAGGTACTTCAAGAATTTGACAAATCTAAACTTCTATAGGTATACTTTTATTGCAGCAAAAAATACAAAGTTTTGCACCAAAAAACATGATAAAAGTAATAGCTTAGCTCATTTATCAACAGAAAGAAGTGTTGAGGAAAGAAGTCAGCCAACTGCATGGTAAGAGAACTAATTATAAAAGAAGGCAAAGGGTAAATGTTAATTGATCCTTGAAAGCTTTGCTGAAGTCTTAAGTCCTTCTTTAATATGTAATGCTCTTGAAATAAATTTCCAAAAAGAATTTAGTATCCCCCAAAAAAGCAAAGTTGTAAATTCCTATCTATTGTAAAAATATTAGAACAAGCAAAAAAAACTTACTTGAAGAGATCATTGATAGAATTCTTCATTAAAATTATGAAAGAGTTAAATGTGCAAGTTATGGAAAAAACCGTGAGATAAAGAAGGAAAATCTTACTTTGTTTTGCCTTGAAACTTTCGTGTATTGTCAACACTTTCACCGCTAATTTTATTTTTGTTTTGGTTTAGTGTGTGTCTTTGCCTTGATGCACAACTTTTGATGGACAACCCTTTTTGAATGGCAGCTTTGCACATCAACTCTAATTGCATTCCAACTATTAGTTAATTATTTTTTATTGTAGAAGCAACCAAGTATTCTTTAAGTGACGGCAATAATAAATTTGACTTGTATTTTCATTACAATCTTTCCCTATTACCAAAGGTTTTATTCAATGTCAAAATTATCCTATGATAATTCCATTTTTATGTTTTTGTTATAATTTCATGAAAATATTTTTATAATTTCATATTCTAATAATCTATTAACTAGTCATGAATGAGAAATAAGATTTTTTTTCTACTTTTGTAGTCACTCTTATCTCATTGGTGTTTACTTAAATTGTAGGATAATTTTTTATTACTATGACAAAAGATACAGTGGTAATATAAAGTATAAAACTAATTTTTCATTATAATTTATTTCATTTGTGTAGTTAATTATTAAAATATACAAAAGAACAATATAAAGGTATATTATAACATCAATTGTGATCCATAGTTTCTGCTGAAGCATTCTTTAACAAAAAACATTGTTTTAATGGATTAATGAAAATTATAACGACAAGCAAAAAGATGCATCAACTGACAAAAAGTAAAGATGTTTTGATTCTGAGCAACATTAAATAACATGTTTATGTTTTTTGGTAGATAATGAAAAATATAAAAATAGTCAAGTTCAAAGTTCCCCATTGTTTAACATTTGAAATATAATTTTCATTCTATTTTGATGTACTTTGTCATGTTTGTTGATGATAGTTGTGCCGATGCGAAATCTCAAGCCTCTTGGCCGGACTAAGTGTAGTTATCAATTATGGATCATGGTCTGTTGTTTGTTAAAAAGACACCTGTAATACAATGCAAAATAATAAACGAGTAAATTTGCAACCAAATAAAGTAGGCTATTGAAAAAATGTAAATTCATTTATACTTATAGTGTCACACTAGGAAGGTTGAACTACAACTGATTTTCCTTCACATTTTTAGATCAACCCTGTTAAGTAGAGATATATTTATAGCATACCCTGTGAAAGGACCATTGACCTATGTAATGTATGATTAGTATACCTCATCAATTCCAAGTTATTCCATTATATGTTTGATCAAATCTTTATCAGAGAAAATTATATTGACAAATAAAGTGCTTTAATTTTTTGTTTCCTTGATTCTAAAGGCTAGAGTGCAACCCAACATATCATCAAGATCTTTTGGGTATGCTCTTCACCTTGCTATTCAAAAAATGAAAGTTAATTATATCATATATTAGAATTGGCTAATTAAGAAATGAAAGTTAATTATAACATATTTAAGAAATTATAAAGTAAAATAAGCAATATACATATTTCATTTTGTTTTTGAATTCAAATGCAAACTTCCCTATCAATTGAACACATTGATTATCTCAAAATATCAAGTTTAGACTATCCTGATTGTCATAAACCTTAATTTCTAGCTTGTATCTATTAATAAAATATGATCATGAATAATATTAAACTTGAATTTATGCCCAAAATATGCTTAATCCAAAATCATAGAGAAAACACACCTTGGAATTGATTTTTTGTTTTGCTTTCCACACTGTCGCAACCTACCCTTTGGCGGGGGTGCGAAAAGGCCAAAATAGATAGGCCAAAGTGTTTGTCTCCAAAGGAGAAAACGAGCGGAGTTGCCACCAACATTTATTTGAAGAAAATGTTAGAAAAACCAAAAAGGGTCTGCGGATTTTGAAAATGAGGGTTTGGGAGTTGTTTACGCATGGGGAAGGTATTAGCACCCAACACACCCGTCACAAGGGACGGCAGTCTCTAATCGAGTGTGCAAAACATGACTTCAAAATTATGTATTTTCCCATTTTATGTTTATTATTTTTTTGGGGTCGACAAGGGTGTTGCTCTTGCTCCTACATATCCTCAGGTGCGATGAGGAATTCAGACCTACGTAGTTCTTTAAGTTTGAAAGTTTGTGTGTTACATTGATTTTATATTTTTTTTGAAAGATTGATTTTAATTACGAACAAAATTCATTTAAGGCGTTGGACCTTGAAATGATCTTTTGATTTTTTTTTTAAAAGAGGAGAGAATCATTAAGACGTTGGACCTTGAAACAATTTCTTGATTGTTTTTATGAAATGAATAAGTTTATGAGTTGGTTTTATATTGGTTTTTGTTTATTAACCTTCAATCCTTCTTTAAAGATAAATTACGACACTAACGATTGGTTAAACCTTCACAAAAGAAAACACGATCACCGATGATAGGAGAAGGAGATGAAGATGCACAAAACAATAGAGAGGACCCCTAAGGGTCCATAAACCATGTTCAAATCCTTAAAGACAAACACTAACCGGATGAAGAACGAAGAATGATGTAGAAATCGATTGCAGTCGCGATTCGGCGATGATTTAGCTTCTTTTTCTCTTACTTTTCCCCAATCATTCACCTCTGGACCTCAAAACCTCTCTCTCAGCCCCTCTTCACACATATTTATAGCAAAACAAGCCACTTGGGATCCTGACAGCTTGCCCAGGCGAGTTGTTTACTTCATTCTAAAGCAACCTTGCTTGCCAAGGAGAGCTAGTTACTTCACCATGAAGTTATCTTGGTGGCCCAAGCGAGCCAGAGGGGGAGTAAGGGGTATGAAAAAGCCTTAAAATGACCCTTTTGCCCTCCCTTTTGGGTATTTTCGTGTTCTTTTTCAAAACATCGAAAAACCTTTCATATTGCGCGGCAACTGGCGTCAAGTAGCCCAATTCGGCTAGCAAGGATGAAAATTTTAGCAAATGACAGTCCCTGGAAGAAATTAGGGTATGACACACACTAACAATAAAAGTTTGATTTTTGATGTGTCTTTTTATTGCAGCTGCTGCCTTCTTCATAGTACCAACCACTACTGCCAATATTAAATTTGGCAGTTGTCCCAACAACAACAACAATAATTTCCTACCCATGGAAATTTTTAAATCAATGAAAATCACAAATAAATGAATTTTAAAATTGAAAACATGAATATGTAAGATTAGTGCACACCTCCTCAAGATCATGGATTTCATAAATACACATGATTTTTATTTAAAAAGGAATTTGTCTTTTTGTCAATATCGAGAGCATCCAATGAATAATGAGCTTTCAGGAAATTGGGCCAACTTTTCAACATGACTTGATAGTTCATCAAGTTCAGCACCATTGAAACTATAATAGATGAAATTGATGTGTTGATTATCAACTATTATATTTGAAAATGTAAAAAAAAAAAAAAAAAAAAAAAAAAAAGAGAGAATGGCATATAATTAAGGGATACATAAACCTGTTTTTAAATGTCTCATTTTCTTTGATCTTTTCATTGATGATCAGCTTAGATCTGTGCTTGGAATTGGATACGCTTAGTGGATAATTTTCTCATTAAAATTAAAAAGGAATTGTCAATTTATTAAAAAAGAACAAACAACAAGCCAATTTTCACAAATGAACATGTTTTAACCTAGTGCATCCTTGATTTTAGCTTGTGCTAAGATAATGATTATTCGTCCACAATTATTTTCATCTTGATAGTATGACAAAAACTTAAAAGGCATGCTACTCCCAAAGAGTACATTGTACCAAATCTCCACTAAAGTCACATTGAAAATTAAATGTTAAAATACAAAAATTAGTACAATTACATGTCATTTGTGATGATAGATTCAAATAAAACATAATGTTAACTTAGATCTTTCATAGTGATGACCATTCTTATAGGATTTTGATTAAAGTATTCAAAATTGACACCATGCAAGGCACCAATCGCATATGTAGACACATCCACATATATTGAAACACATGAAAATAAAAAAGCAAACAAATAACACATTAAAATTGAAGTAGGGAATATAAAACAATACCAATTAACATATCCCACTAATAATTTCCTTTTAGTATGTCTCTGAAATTTCTTGAAATGGTACTCATTTGGAGGTACATTAGAAAGTTGTTGCTCTTTGAGGGTTGTACCATCGGTGAAAAACAACTTACATGGATGAGCACACACCTTATATTCTCCTTCACTCGACACCACCTTGAAATTGTGCATTACATATGTATGTAGACTACTCCTTTAACTTATCCTTCCAAAGCACTAGCTGTTCCTTTTTAAGCACAACTTGAATTTTATCTCACTTATTAAAAAGAAACAATAATCAATGATTTCATCTAACTATATTTGGTGAAAACAAAATTATAAGACATAGATAATACCTTTGAATCCATGAAAACCATCTCAAGATGTTTTGGATTATTTTTAGGTTCAACAGACCAAATATATGTTATTCTTACATAGATCTTTAATGTTTCTCTTGAACCATCTATTTCTTTGATCAGATTAAATTTGCATGTCATTGCATAAAACCATGTCACACACTAAACAAAGTGTTGATTATAAATATCAATAAAATAAATAGTATAACATGAAAACTTTCCAAATCAATCTCCTAGTCTCCTAGGTAAAATAAACCAAGGCATAGAAAAAGGAACAAACTATTGTCATTTATACATATGCAAGTTCTTATTCCTACTTGTGGAAACTCTTACTCCTACTTTTTTAAGTCTCACACAAAATCAGTTTTTTTGGCACCTACAATTGATTCCTACATCTGCAAGTTTTTATTTGATTTATTAACTTTAATATAATTCTACCTTTCCTTACAATCTAGTGTCACTCTTTTTATACCTGATTAAATTTTCATGTCGTTGCCTAAAACCATGTCACACAGTAAAGAAAGTCTTGATTATAAGTATCAATTATTTTAATGGCAGAACATGAAAACTTTCCAAGTTAATCTCCTAGTCTCCTAGGTAAAACAAATCAAGCATAGAAAAAAGGAAAAAAAGCTATTGTCATTTATACATATGCAAGTTTTTATTCCAATTTGTGGCAACTCTTACTCCAAAATTTTTAAGTCTCAAACAACATTAGTTTTGGTACCTATAATTGATTCCTACTTCTGCTAACTCTTATTCCTAAGTTTTTAACTATAACATAAATTTACCTTTCCTTACAATCTAGTGTCACTCTTTTTATATCAAATTAAATTTGTATGCCATTTACTAAAACCATGTCACACAATAAAAAAAAAAGTGTTGATTATAAGTATAAACTATTTTAATAGCAGAACATGAAAACTTTCCAAGTCAATCTCCTAGTCTTGTAGGTAAAATAAATCAAGGCATAGAAAGATAAGTAATACAAAACAATCAAGTGTAATAAAAATTTTCTAAGCATTATTAAAGTTGAGTTTAACAGTGATCCAATAAAAAATTGAATAAATGGAAACATATAACATGAAAGCAGCTTCATACCTTATTATAAAGGAGAATGAGAAGATTCGAAAAGGAGAAGGAGAGGGATTCACAAGAAGAATGAGAAGAATCACAAAGAAGAAAGGAGAAAGGGAAGGAAAGAAGAAGAGGAAAAGAAAGTAGAAAGGTAAAGAAAGGGAAAGAAGCTTCTGATTGACATTGCTCAGCTTTGTCAACTCAGGATCAGTGAAGCTTCCACAAACAAAAGGGCACAACAATAGATTCAGTACAATTTTTGAAATCCATATTTCTTTCTTCTTTAAAATATTTTTAATTTGATGAATTGAAAAATATAGCCTCAAAGTTGATAGCTGCCAAAATCTTAGAGGGGTTAGTGATGTAATTTTCCTAGCCTAAGATTTGATTATAGATAAAATAGAAGATGGAAAAGAAAGAAGATGGTAGAAGATGTAACATCCCATTTTTCGTAAAATAAATTAAAAATGATTTTTATTTAAAAATAAATAGAGTTTTAGAAAAATGATTATATTTTTATAATTAAATAAATAAGGAGAAATAGATTTATTAATTAAAAAAATGGTTTGAAAAAAAATAAAAAAGATATTTTATTTATTCATTTGATAGAAAATAAAATAGAGTTCTTTTTCATAAAACAAACAAATAAATAAATATATAGAGTAAATAATAGACTAAGAGTACCCTAACTATAAATAGAAACATATTATTGATGATACATATTTATGTTTTCTCTTCTTCTCAAATTTGTTTTCCCTTCTCCCCTCCCAAAACCCTTTCTTTTTCCCACATACACTTAAACCTATCTCCGTAAAATGATGCTCTTGGGCTCATTAACCGTTGGATTGTTCTAAAATTTGAAAACAAGATTTTGAACTTACTGATGCACACACCCACCGTTGGGATTTTCAAGATATTGTCTGTGATAGAATAAATGCCCCTCGCACTGAGCTTTCTCTTTTCCCGCATATACCCAAATTTATCCCAGTAAAACTATGATTTCGGAATCATTAACCGTTGGATTATTGTGAAATTTGGACAACACTTTTCCAACTCATTTTTTCACCGTCTTACCGTTGGGATTTGAAAAATAATGTTTTTGTAGAGAGAAATTAGTCTCACATGTTGACAATGAAAAGGAGACTACAATCTTTTTCCCTTCTCTCGAACGCTTGGAAACCCTAACAGAGAAAACTGGGGAAAAGCTTGAGGAATCTTAGGGAATAGTTAGAGATGTCACTAACACTGCGAAACTACACACGTGAGCCCCCTTAGAGGTAAGGGATGAGTTTATCGCAATTGGGGTTAGAATGAACATGTGTAGGGATCCTTAAAGGATTAAATTGAGGTTTATTTTGGGATGTTTATTGAATTATAATTTTCCTTTATGATTATAAATACAATATTGTTGTCTTTGATGGACCAATTGATATTCTGATGTGAATTGGTTGATAAACTTGAGTGTTTTTTGTGTTTTCGTGTTTTTGACCTATGATTTTGATCCATTGATTTTAATATGATTGTGTGGAATTGTTTGAGGGGTTTTACACCCTATGTTGTGAGAAGCATTTTGTGTAAATTGTTATATTAAGATTATGAAATGGTGATTCAAATTGTGAGTAAGTGACAAATTGAACATGTCATGAATGGTGAGATACTTGTGTATTGAGATATTGTATGTATTAAGTTGTGAGTTATGAATTATGCAAAAGATATCCCCATAAAACGTTAAGGGCTCACTGTAGTCTATGCTACAAAAACTTCTGCAAAACTTGCGTACAAACTATCTTGAAAAAAGAATTTCCTGATTCAAAGAAAGAAAATGATTCTGGAAATAAAATTATGAATAACCGGATCTCCACTCTAGAGACCAGGTTAAACCAAATAGAAAAGACGGTAGATTTTCTTTATGAAAATTTCGAAAAAGAAAAAAATCCAAACTTTTCTGAAGAACATACTAGTGGGCTTATGGCATTACAAAATAAAGATTGCATCCCTATAATTTGTAATAAAGAGAAAAACAAAAGCCTACATATTTTAGTTAAAATAAATTTTCCCAAAATAAATAAATTTAAGCAAACCGAAATAATTCTACAAGCCTTGGTAGATACTGGTTGTTCTTTTACTTCTATATGCCAAAGTGTTGTACCTTAGCAAAATTGTTTTAAAAGCAATATAATAACCAAAACTAGAACAATGTCTGGAGACATAATAACAAATGATACAGAAACACGAAATTTCACTATTCAATTGTCCACAAATTGTGAAATTTTCGGTAATAAAATTTTTATAAATAAAGCAGATGTGGTGGACTTACGACCTGCTAAAGAAAAAATGATTTTAGGACTTGATTTTATTATACATAATAATAGATCAATTACCATTACAAAAGATTACATATTAATCTCTACAAACTCACAAATGTCACCTATAATAGATGAAATCACATCAGAGTTACGAACAAAGCGTGGTGATGCCCCCACCAATAATAAACAATGTCCTTGTGATACACCCGGTAGTTGTAAAATAAAAGAATCAAAAAATCATAGCAATATAGAAACATGCGACACATCCCACGATTCTTACTATGAAAGTACTTTAAATGAAACAAAGCTACAATATGAGTTATCTGTAGCAGAATCTGACTACAAATCTGTCAAAATTAATAAAATTATAACCTTTGATAATATACAACAAATTATAGATGGATTAAATAAAACTAGCATAATAGGAGAAGACCCTACAAAATATTGGGAAAAAGATCCAGTTATATGCAAACTAGAAATCATAAACCCAGATCTAATAATTAAAACTAAAGATATTCAGTATGGGAATTTCGAACAAGAGGAATGTAAAAGCCACATAAAAATCCTATTAGATCTAAAAGTTATAGCACCCAGCACCAATCCTCATAGAAGCCCTGCTTTTATAGTTAATAAACACTCAGAACAAAAAAGAGGAAAGACTAGAATGGTCTATAATTACAAAAGGCTTAACGATAACATTCACATAGATGGATATACTATCCTTCTAAAGATGTGTTAATAAATAGGATACAGAAAGCTAAATGGTTTTCAAAATTTGATTTAAAATCAGGATTTCACCAAGTAAAAATGCATCCTGATTCAATAAAATGGACTGCATTTTCTTGTTCAGAAGGATTATTTGAATGGAAAGTAATGTCATTTGGACTAAAAAATGCGCCACAAATTTTTCAACGAAAAATGGATAATATTTTTGGAAATTATAAAGAATTCAGTTGTACGTATATAGATGACGTACTTGTCTTTTCAAAAATTAAAGAAGAACACCACTTGCATCTCAAACAAGTTGTTCATTTATTTGGAAAATTTGGGTTGATTATTTCAAAATCAAAAATGGAAATTTGTAAAACCCATATTTCCTTTTTAGGAACAGAAATAGGAAACGGAAAAATAAGGCTACAACCTCATATATCTCAAAAAATCCTTAGTTTCCTAGACAAAATGGAAGACATAAAAACCTTAAGAGCTTTTCTAGGCCTACTTAATTATGCAAGAAATTTCATCAAAGACCTGGGAAAATATACAGCCCCTCTTTATAACAAAACATCTTTGACTGGACAAAGAAAATTCAATACTGAGGATATAAAGTTAGTCCAAAAGATCAAAGAAATGGTCAATAACTTGCCATATCTGTCTTTACCATTAGATTCTGACTATTTAGTTATAGAATGTGATGGTTGTGAACAAGGATGGGGAGCCATCCTAAAGAAAAAGAAAAATAAATATGAAAAGATTCATGATGAAGAAATTTGCAGATATGCCTCGGGAAAATATCATACAAAACCTCAGGTATACTCAACATCTACAGACTATGAAGTAAATGTTGTAATAAATGCTTTAGAAGGATTCAAACTCTTCTTAATCAATAAAAGCGAAATCACCATAAGAACGGATTGTGAAGCAATAGTAGCTTATGGTAGTCAACAAATAAATACTGATAAAAAACCCCACAAAAGATGGCTTTTATTCCAAGAATATGTATATCATAATGGAATAAAAATAAATTTTGAACACATAAAAGGAGTAAAAAATGTCGCGGCTGATATTCTTTCTCGTTTTGCAGGGATACAACAAAATGAAACCTTGTAAGGTTTCCTACCAAAACATAAAGCAGAAGATGAAGTTCGGTAATCAAGAATTGCCGGTACTTACAAATGAGTTTCACTACCCTGGTAGAGAAGCTGTTAATGATAAATTCAATTGTCTCATTGGTAATATTTGGAATATTCCAAAAAATACAAATAATAATGAGCAATTTGTTTGTTCAGTAAAAAAGGGTATCATCTGTGCTCTATACAATTTCTACATTGCAGATAACCAAGGAGTTCCTCTTCTTACAAAAGCCTCTCCTTCTGGAAAAGGCTATACAGCTTTTGTCCTGTTATCAGGACTGCATAAAGGTGTTTATACCAATTTCAAAGACTTTTTCCTTGCAAAGGAGGGTATTCAAAGCCCAATCTACAAAGGTTTCTATTCAAGGGAAGAAGCAGAAAAAGCCCTTGAATTAAATACCACAGACATTAACAAAATAAAAAGGTCTCTTGAACCAGAAAACCCAACCATAATCATAAACACTGGCCAAACCAAGACCAGCCAAAAGACCTACAAAGACACAGTCAGCCCAAATGCCCCAGGCTCAACAAATGACCTAAACTTAGACAATTTTAAGAAAATACAAAGTTTATTGTTTAAGGTACACAATAATCAAACCCAAATTCCGGGACTATACATAGGAGTACATGCTTATTTTAACCAAAAATTTGTATGTATCAATAAAACCCCATACTGCCAAGACAAAACTAATTGTCCTTGCAAAATAAAATTCCTCTTTAGGAAGGCCAGGCTAGACATGGACCAGTTTAAATCTTTCGGATATGAAGACTTAGCAATTACTGCAAAAAGTCTATTGGACTACGGATGTTTGGAATCAATCCTGATTCCTCCATCTGATAGATTCGAAGGATTTAATCCCTCAATCAATGAGGCCATAAACTTAATCCAGGCAGAAATGATGGACTACATTGCCATCAAGATAACTACCTGCCCGAGCAACTTCACTGCTCAGAATTATCCTTGCCATGTTATGAAACTCTTACCAGAGGATCATAGAGATTATCCCTGCCTATTCAATGATGAGTATGAGAGCTGGGATGTACAAGGCAATACACAATACCAGTACAGCCTTATGAGGGCACAAATTCAGGGCTATCAATGGTTCTTCTCTGAAGAAGACAAACGTGAGTTTGATCTGATAAAAGAAACTCATGACACAAAACTCTTCCTGCCCTTATACAATGGAAAATTTTTCATTCCCTTTCTGGTGGATCTCAACAACAAATTAGTTCAGTTTTTCCAGAAAGAGAAAAAAGACAAGGAGATTTATGAAGCCAGCGGGTGCCATGGACAACAAACTCCTCCTTTCCCTTCTACTGATCTTTCAATGGAAGATTCATCTGATATTTTCTGTTTTGGAAATATCCAAGATGAAGAAGATGTTACGATTACAAAAGCAAGTAAGAGTTAATGAAAAATGTATCCTGCCTAAAGATAAGTTAAAATCCAAGGCAGGAATCTTTACTATTACATAAGATTAGACATTGAGCTTATCTGTAATAAAAGTATCTGTAAAGGACAGCCCTGTGACAGAGTAAAGGAACAGTAATGTTATTGTTCTTGACTAAAGGGGTTTTGTCTTGTTATGTAAACTTTCTCTATATAAAGGGTGTTGAGGTTCAGTTGAACACACACGCTGAACGAGATCATACCTAATAGTGAGAGAAAGAAACTTATAGAGAGAAGCTTGTAATAGTTGTCTGTGCAATAACATCAAGTTCTTTTCTGCATTCTTTCCCCTACCCCAAAAGTTTTCTCCGATAAACTGTAAGTACGAATCTAACTATGTCTGGCTAATTCTTGTGAAGGCACCCTCAAGGGGCCTTAGTTATCTTCATTTGGAAAATGCGAATATGATTTAGAATCCAACTGCTTGTAAATAGTAATTTTTTTTCTTCTTTTCTTTCTTTTGCTTGTTTTTCGAAAACCTGGGATTGGTAAGCCTGCAAAGGTGTGCCCTTGATAACTGTTTTTGAAAAACTATGAAAGTCCTTTTTGGTTAGGCTGGTGCTTGGAGGAAAAAAAAGATCTACATAAGACCCAAAAGTAAGTGTGAGCAGTTTGTGATCTTCAGTACTCAGCTTAATATCCAGAAAACTGATAAGGACATTGTTGTTTTGTTAAAAAAAAAAAAAAGAGTTACGGGTTCATCATATTTTATATTTTTCCAAATAAGATAACTTATAGTGTCCACTTGAGGATTGCCCTCTATCCATCTAATTTGATCTTTTCCTTCCGCATATCGCTTACTCTTAACTGTTATTAGTTTTTAACTTTCAAATATAATATAAATCTAACTAGGAGGCTTTGCCACCTTTACTGATCTATATTATATTTTTACTTTGTGCTTGCTTTTATTTTTCTGTGCACTTTTGTTTTACTTTCTTTCCTTATACGGGTCTTTGGTACCTATATGGTCACCGTTGGGATTTTCAAGATATTGTATGTGATAGAATAAATGTCCCTCGCACTGAGCTTTCTCTTTTCCCGCATATACCCAAATTTATCCCAGTAAAACTATGATTCCAGAATCATTAACCGTTGGATTATTGTGAAATTTGGACAACACTTTTCCAACTCATTTTTTCACCGTCTTACCGTTGGGATTTGAAAAATAATGTTTTTGTAGAGAGAAATTAGTCTCACACGTTGACAATGAAAAGGAGACTACAATCTTTTTCCCTTCTCTCGAACGCTTGGAAACCCTAACAGAGAAAACTGGGGAAAAGCTTGAGGAATCTTAGGGAATAGTTAGAGATGTCACTAACACGGCCAAACTACACACGTGAGCCCGCTTAGAGGTAAAGGATGAGTTTATCGCAATTGGGGTTAGAATGAACATGTGTAGGGATCCTTAAAGGATTAAATTGAGGTTTATTTTGGGATGTTTATTGAATTATAATTTTCCTTTATGATTATAAATACAATATTGTTGTCTTTGATGGACCAATTGATATTTTGATGTGAATTGGTTGATAAACTTGAGTGTTTTTTGTGTTTTCGTGTTTTTGACCTATGATTTTGATCCATTGATTTTAATATGATTGTGTGGAATTGTTTGAGGGGTTTTACACCCTATGTTGTGAGAAGCATTTTGTGTAAATTGTTATATTAAGATTATGAAATGGTGATTCAAATTGTGAGTAAGTGACAAATTGAACATGTCATGAATGGTGAGATACTTGTGTATTGAGATATTGTATGTATTAAGTTGTGAGTTATGAATTGTGCAATCACACAATTGTTAGACTCTTTAAGGGCGACGAGTTTTTAGGCGACGAGTATTATGATGGGATCCACTGTGGGAACCCGACAAGTTGAATCACTTTGAGGCGCGACGAGTTAAAATGATTTTGAAAAAAATTGAGTAGTTGTGTGTATATGATTCATGAGGTGTGATAACATGTTAAATTGAGATTATACCACTGTGATTGAGACCAAATGTATGTGATAAATTGAGTATGTATTGACTTGTAATATATATGTGCATTGAGATGTTGTGTGCACTGATTTGTGAACTATGAATCTAAGGGCGACGAGTTAATGCGTGGCGAGTATTATGATGGGAACCACTGTTGGGACCTGACGAGTTTAATCACAAGCGCGATTAGATAAAATTATTTTGAGAACAATTGAGGAGTCGTGTATTTTGTACAGTTCATAGATAAAGTCTGTGTGCTAAAATGTTTTTTGGGTTGGACCTGAATCAGGAGGGAGAGGCCCTGACGGACTCTTCGGAGTCTAGGCCATGGGGGTAAATACACCCGATTTGAGTGCTCCTTTAAGCTTGTACCAATCCCACATGGTTGGAGCATTCTCGCAAAACAACATGACCCTAACTGGTCTCCCTATGATTTTACCTAGTGAGAGTGACCTGACTTTCTAGTGTGTGGTTTGTCTTGTCATTTACTTCTATGCACCCGACAAGGTTTTTCACTGACATGGTACCATATTGCATATAAGATTGAGTCTTAATGTATCTATTGCATAACACTTGTGTATTGATCGATATTGATTTATTTAGTGATATTGTGTTTTAATCCTTGAGTACGTGAATGACATGAAAATGAATGAGACATGTTCTGTTGTGATGTGATGTTACACGACAAAGGGGTGGAATGACGTGAGCTATGTTTAAGTAAGTTGTATTTCATTTATATGATATGTATATCTACATGTTGTCTTGTTTCTCTTTATTAGTTAGGAATATGATAACTCACTCCCCGTGTGTTGTTTGTGTTTGGATCCTGTGATGATCTCAAACTTTGTGTTCGTGGGAGCAGATGACTAGGCGAATTGCTTTAAGGAACCTTGTGTTGAAGGACGCCGGGACACAATGCTCTGATAGGATGTGACATTGAGACATGAGTTTTGTTTAATTACATGATGTTTTGAGCCAAAAATGTTTCTGAAAAGTTTTATTTGGTAATAGTGAAGTGAATGTGAGCCTTTTACCCTTTTAAAATGCTTTTATTTAAATGTGTTTTAAAAACTTTTAATTAATTCTTATTTCTTATTCCTTTTATTATTAGTACATATATGTGTGGGGTAGAGGGTGTCACAAACACCACATTCTATTGAGAGTGATAAGTCCAACGAAGATTTTCCACAAAGGTATGGAAACCTTTGATAAAAACCAAGAAAGGTTCTATCTAAGAACCCCCAAGAGGATCAACTTTTAAACTCACAAATGGAATGAAATTTTATTCTTATTCAAAATTTGCCTAAAAACAGGAGTACAAGTGATGGAACCCTAATTTGCGGATCCAATTTTTAGCATCAGCAAACTGGGGAACCAATTTGGGACTCTATGAAATTGGGGAAAATAAAAGGAAAAAGCAGAATTAGAGAAGGAGATGGAAAGAACAATGTCACAATCTTGAAAGATTGAGAAGTTGAGGATGATTCATCACAAGAATATAATTCTTTGATAAGAACATAAGGTTTCACACAAGAACCAAGAGAGACACTCTCTTAATTGTGTCTAATATGAAATTTCATAAAAAAACTACTAACAAAGTATTTAAGGAGTCTATTTATAACTTCTAATAATAACCCTAAACTAGGTCCAAGACCCAATAACTAATTTAATAATTAAAAGATTCTAAAATAACAATAAAACAGTAGTAACCCATTACAAGTCTAAAAATAAGCCCAAAATATAATTAAAAACGAAAATAAATCTTATTCTAAAAGTTGGCTAAAATAAATGAGTTTCGCTTCTTCTTTTCTTTCCTCCATGAGAGAATTTAGTCTCTCACCAAGCTTTTCTTAAAATATCTTACTCCTTGCTCTAGTGATTGGTCCATCCATATTGAGCCCACTCAAACCAAACTCTTCCTTCTTGGATAGTCCTCTATCAACAAGGTTATTTATAGGAAACAACTAGTGTGCCCCTCTTAATAAGGTTGATGGCTAAACCTAATCTTTATATATATAAAAGAAAATAGGGGGTATTTTTTGGAAAAATAAAAGGAAGTTGGTGGGGTAATTTGGGAAAAATAATTTTTTAGTAAAAGAAAACTTTGCAATGATGAGCTGAAAAAATGTTTTAAAATTAATGGTATCATCAATATTAGCATTAAAAATTGAATGAAATAAATGCTTACTAAATTTTTCAAGCATTTTCTATTACAATACTCCAAAGGTATTGAAGTTTCTAACGCTTAGTACTTAAATGGTATAGCTGCTTGAAGTTCGCAACTTTCTCTTGGACAACCTATATATTGAAGTTTCTAACATTCTCCCATATATTTTAATCAACTCCTTCATATGATTTCTCATTTCTCATTGTTTAATTTATGTATCCTGAAGATCTTTTCTATTGTTCTATGATCTCATTCCCTATTTTACATTTATTCAAATTTGATATTTTGTTTTCTTTATACCTTCTAAATATTGTTTTCATGTTTGGTTGTTTACAATCTTGTTAATTTAAAATGTCATATACTATCTTCTTTCCTATTTATAAGACCTGATTTTTTAAACTTGTTTTTTCAGTTATATAAGATCCAATCCATATTGTCTTATGCATTATTTATTTTTAGACTAAAAATACCCCTCATTAAATAAGAGAGAAGTTATATTAACATGCATTTAAAAGAGAGAGAAACATTAAGGTTAATGGTATTTTTTAGAAAGTATATAAATTTAGGACAAATTTAGTGTTATCAACTAAGTTAGTCACTTTTCTTAATCTTACTAAGTTAGGTAATTGGGTCTTATAAATAGGAATGAAGGTAGTATTAAATTTAAGTGCAACCATATTAAAATGTTTAATAAGATTTCACAAATCTGCGGGTTGATAGGTTCTATTCTCTCCCGAAACCTTAATGTTCTGAATTTTTCTTCTTTCCTTTTCAATTATGTCCTATTATTTAGTGACTATTTGTTTTTTCTTTAAAAGAGGTTTGAGCACAAACCCTCAACATTTTTTTTCTTCTTCTCTGTTTTGGGTTTTTCTTTTCCCATGTGAAATCAATTAAATTGGGAGAGTTGAAGGGTTGCAATAGTGAATACTAAAAGATATTATATCCTTCTATTTAAATTATAACTTTTTCTTAAATAGAAATCTTATTTTCTTTCTACCTGTTCTCACGGTTTTGATGAACAACTGTTCCAAAATCTTTTATTCTTCATTTCATTTTTTTGTAAAAGTTTTAATTTAATCAACCATTTTCTTCTTTTTTTTTATACTCCAAAGAAAATCATTAATTTTTAATACTTTTAAGTTTAAAATGTTACCTAATGTTTTTTTAATACCTAATAATAGATTCTATATTATAGGATTAATACGAAGACCATAAAAAAAATGAGTTTAAAATTTAGGAGTAAAATAGAAAAATAATAATATTAGTAATTTCAAAATATGTGTTAGTTTACTTAATTGATAGTTCAAATAATTGATAAAATACTTATTGAATTTGTATATTGAATAATCAAATTAATTTTGAATTATAATAGTATAGATAGATATTATTTTTTTAATATACGAAAAGAGACATACATTTGAATCTATAACTTATAAATTTATTTCACAAAAATAATTCCATAAAAATATATAATTTATATATTATTCTCTACTTGGTTATTTTTAAACTAAAATTATGATAATTAATAAGTAGAAGCTTTTGATTTTAAGTAAATATAGATTTTCTAAAAAAATAAATATGAATATATACTTCTTTCGTTTTGGTTAATGAAAAATATTTACTTATACTCCTCCAGATTGAATGAATTCAAATATAAATTTGAACATTTTAAAAATAATAATTATTTAATTACAAATAGAAACAATAAAAGAGCATCAATATTAGTTATTAACATAAATTGTTTATATAGAACTAAATTTCAGCTAATTTTTAAAATTAATAATTTTAAGTTTTTTTTACATGCATAATAATTATTTTACGCTTATTAAATACATATCCCACTAACATTAATTTTGACTTTATTTATTTTTTCTTTTAATATACATATTATATAAAATAATATTCAGTGTGTGGTTAAAATAAGAATTTTGAATTATTCTTAATTAAATGTAATATTAGTAAATTGAATATTAATTTTGAATTTTTAGAACAAATTAATTTTGACTCAATTATAAATCAAATGAATTAGGAACATTGTATATTATTTTTTATAATTTTGAAAAAAAAAAGAATCTTAATTGATTAAAAAATGAATCAAGCCAAAATCTTTTTTAAACGTGTTAACATTGAAAATAAAACGTATGCATCATTCGGTAATATGATTAATAGGAATTATTAATTAATAGGAATAAAAAAATGAGTGCATTCTTCAGTGAGTAAATGAAAGGAAAAAACATTTTGAAACCAAAATATAAAAATGTTTTGATATATTTTCTAATTCTCACTATAAGTAGAGAACCAATTCATGTAACCATTGTTATTCTATTTTTTTTATCTAGTCAATTTTGACACGTTGAGATACGATGACAGGTATAAGATAATCTTCTAAAAGAAAAAATTACACAAAATTTTATTTATAAGTGTGTCTTGGATATATAAGTATTTTTTATACAATGAACTTATTTTTTATTTTCAATTACTTTAATCATATTATGAGATTTTTCATTTCTACTCTAATGTTAAACTATTTTCTATTGTTGAAGGACTATGTTGAACTTCCTAAACACTTTTACCAACCATTGAAAAGTGACATTCCCATCATAGTTGTTTCCAAAGACAAGATCAAAACAAATATTAAAATTGTTATGCTTAAATTTTCGCACAATGGTTATATTACGTGTATACTAAAAACTATCTTTGTCACCATTGTGGACGATGAATATCAGATTTTCATTTGTGGTGTTTGTTGGGAAATGGATGTTGGAGAGGCTCTATTCATTGAACAATGAATTGAATGGTATAGCATTGTGATTTTCATAATGCTTGATTAATTAGTGTTTTAATTATATTGCAAGAGTAATTCAATTTAAATTAAACCCTTGAAATATATTAATTATTTATGTGGTGATGTAGTGCTTATGTTTATGTGTGTTTGGAGAGTTTTTACTAAGTTTGAGCCTAAGCAGATGGGCCTTGGTGTGTGTTAAGGGATGGGCGTGCCCAGATAAAACTGAGTATTAAAAGGAGAATTGTAAGGGTCATAAACTATTTCCTAATTGTCACAATTCAGATTTGTATTTGCAAGGGACTTTCTTTCTCTTATCTTCTCTTCTCCAAGAGAGACCCAAATCCTAGAGGCTTGAAGTTTGGTGGTGGTAATCAAAGGAGACTATTATGCTCTCCCTTTGATGTTGTTTGATTGAGCCATGGAGGGGTAAGCACCTCTTATTCCTCCTTTTGACTCCATTTTTGTTTTCCTTCATAGAGCATCCATGGGGGTTCATGAAAATGTTCATTTTTGGTATTTTAATGTTGTTTCTATTTGTTGATGGGTTGTGGGTGTGTGGTGGTTTAGTGTAGTGGTAAAACTTTCATCTTGAACCCAAAGCCTTCCATTTTCCCTTTCTTCCTCTTAAAGATTGCTCCTTGATGTATAGAGGTAAGGGAGGCTGACCTTGTTCTTATTTTTTGTTGCCTTGTGATGTTTAAAATGGTTATTATGCATTAGGTTGATGGTTTGATGTTGATATATGTGATTTTGAGATTTGTGTGTTGATTTGATGGTATGTATGGATATAAATGGAATTTGATGGTTGAGAATGTCTTATGCATGCTTGAATTTGTTGTTGTGATGTTCACATAGTGTGGGATGGTAGAAAATTGGGGTTTTTGGTGTGAAATTCATATCCCTTGCTCCCTTGAATCATGTTAGTTGACTATAATGTTCTTAATTGATTAAAACGGGCTTTAGGGGTTGAATTTTGGTATAGCTTGTGCAAATAGTCGATTATGTGGTTTGGCAATAGACTATTTTAAGTTTTAGGGTTTGTGTTTTAATTCAGGTTCATAAATAGTCAATTATTTGGTGTGATAATTAACTATTTATATCAGTAAAAGACCCCTAGAATAATTCTGCTAGATTTAGTCAACTATAGTAAGACATAGTCGACAAAATGAACTAAAAGTCAATCTTCAATTAGGAATTAGGGAAGACAATCTTCATGAAATTTTTAGCTCTGGATGTTAGCTAACTAATGGTTTTAGTTTCACTTAAAAAAATATTGTGTATAAATCTAGAAATGATTAACTTAGTGAACAAAGGTCAAGTTATCGATAATAAGTAAAGTTTTGTATAGATTGTGGTTTTAGGCAAAGTATGCTTCAAAATTAGGTTTTAGGGTAAGCATAAAAGTTTGAGATAATCTTATTAGATTTCAAATGAGACAAGAACCAACTTAATTGAGTCAGTATATATTTATTTATCATGTTTATAAGCTATGAAGATCATAGGTGCATATTAGAAAATGAAAGAGATAGCAATCCAAAACTTTTGAGATGTTTTGATAACCTTAAAGACGAAGTGAAAAGTTGTTATAATGGTATAGTTATGCACAATTATATGATTTGATTGGTCTATGGTCTTATTGTTGATGAAATGAATTATATTGATGATGAGATAATTATGTTGATTGATGAATGCCTTGAGTTGTGTTGGTTGATTTCTTGATGATGAGATGAACATCGTTTAATGAGGTGTATGTGGTGATGTTTATAAGATGATGATAATTGATAATAATATTTCCTTGTAACCATCCATATGTGTTGGAAGGGCTAATTGTGTCCTTTGGGAAGGTTTTTGTTGAAATGAAAATGATATACTTGGGAGGATGAGTTTCATGCTAGAACTTTGTCTCACTAAAATGACTCAAGGATGTTGCCTAGTGGGGTATCTTCCTAAGTACCACCCCTAGGTTTTGATATTGAATGGTGTGTCAGAATGGTGATAACTATTTCCCAAGAGGTTCAGTGAGTTTTTAGTGCATATGGGATGGATTGTTGTTGATGGTGAAACTTGGATACTTGAGATCGACCATGAGTAAAATAATGGGTACGGATGTTTCGTATCTAAAACTCTACAATTCCTCCAACACTAAGTTGAAGGTCCTAGCAACCTCTCAACCTACGTCCTACTCATATGCATTATACACCAATTGTGCATAAACAATTGCCAAATATATAGAATATAATAAACAAGGTTGAACATTTATTATAAAATCAAGTAGGAAAATTTACACTCAATTCACATGAATAAACTTTTTTAGTAAAGATTTTTTTTACCAATCAAAACTAAAATTTATTTTATATAATTAATATATATTTAATTACATAACAAAAACCAAATTAAATAAACATAATCACTATTATTTTCTCCATGCAAAATTAGAGTTTAAAATTAATTTTTAAGCAAATGATTATTCATTTTCTTATTTATTGTCTTGTCAATTAAATAATTTATTCAAGATTTTCTTTTACTTATACAAATTTTAATTTTCTTTTATAAATTGACATGTATATGCCAATATAAAAAAATAATAAATGTGCATTCAATGAACAATGATCATTACCTAGGGGATTTCCCCCTATTTATCAAACCCTTATGGGCCTTGGACTGTTGGTCTTTGTGCTTGGATTACCATCTAGGTAATTCTTCTTTAATTGGGGTTTAAGTGGCCTAAACCTCCCATTTTCCCTTAATCAATCTGCTTTGCTTTATCTTGGATTAATCACATGTTTGTAGGGGATGATTGGGGGATATTTGTTCGATGGTGATGGTTATGGGGTTCCTATCCTAACTAAATACCTATCTGGTATGCATACCCCCCAAGCCCTATCCATCATTCATGACCGAGATGTTTTTTTATCTTCTTTTATTAATAACCGAAACGCCTCTTGTTTCTCACTGTTGATTAAGTTTGATCCAACAGTGGGATTGTATTTTGGGTTAGGGCCCATTTGTGGCCCCGCTCCTATAATAAGGGGTGAGAGTCGCGACTTTCCACCCCTTCTTATTTTTCATTCTCTTGGCCAAATATATTCTTTTTATCTCGAGTATGTTTGTATTTTTTAGGAATAATGGGTTCGTCTGAAGGCAACTCAAGGGAGTTCAAGGAGTCAGGTTCCAGGGTCAGAGATCCCAATAAAGAGGTATTTTTCGTGTCCTCAAATTCTGCTTCTCTATGTTCAGATTTATTTTCGTTTACGAACTTTTCCTCTGAAGGGGGTTCGACTGATTTGTCCACCTTCTTTGATATCCTGTCAAAGCAAGTGGCAAATAACATTGCTCAAAGCATAAATAAGGTCGCTAAAGATAATGTGAACATTGCGGTTAGAGTGTCTCAGCAACAAAAGGGGGCCAAGGAGGGACAACATGAGTCTTCGACGAAATTGGTACCCTAAAAACACCAAAGGGTGTTTGCATAGAAGAAAGAATATCCTTTCATTACCCTTCCTAGGTTCTCATAGATAGGTGGGGAAGTGGGTACTTTCTTTTCTTGATATAACGGCAAGTCAAATATTGAGAGCCTTCTTAGTTGGCTTACCATATGCCCAATAAAAGAGGATAAGCTTTGTCTAATTGCTTTGAGGACATGCCAAACTCACATGTATCCCTCGAAAGACCTTGTATTTTTAAATAAAGAGGAAGAAGACCACCAAGATTTCTTCTTCATGTACGATTTTATAAACCAAGATCTGCACATAAGGATTCTATTCAACGACTTCACAATAGGGGTGCTTCAGATTTTAAATGTGGCCCTCTCCTAATTTCATCCAAATGTTTGGGCTACTATTCAAGCATTCTGAGCCCTTTGTCTGTATACACATGTTAAGGCCACTTCGGGTCTTTTTCTTCTCTACTTATGTTGTTGGCCAAAGAAGAAGGCATGATGGGTTTCATTGGTTTGGATACCGCTCAGCCCTTGTTTCACACCTTTACAACATCTTATAAGAATTTTAAAACCAGCTATTTTAAAGTGGTAATAAAATTGAAGGCAGTGGGAATTATTTCTATGATTCAACGAAGGATCCCTTGTTTCCCTTCTATTGGCAACAAGTGTCGTGTTGGTATAATGAGTACCCTATGGATTATCTAATTGAAGAGGAGCTTGGTAACCTGGCTTTTCTCAAGTGACTCCCTTGAGGCCTTCCATAAACTCATTTAGCTTTCTATCAGTAAAATTTAAACCATTATCAGTCACAACGACTCATGGGATGTTGAAGCGAGTGATAATATTCTTTCGAATGAACCTTTATACATTTTGTGACACCCTCTACCCCGACATATAAATAAATAAAATATATAAAAAAATATCGGTAACCAAATTCACACGGGTAAAAGGTTCACATTCACTTCACTATTATCAATTAAAACTTATTAAAAATATATTCGGCTCGAAACAAGGCCATCAAAATTTACAAAAATATTTTGTTAAATCAGTGAGATAAAATAAAATAGACTAACATTATGCAATTAATATAAAACTTATGTCCCACTGTCACATCCTATCAAAGCATTGTGTCCCAACGTCCTTCAGCACAAGGTTCCTTTAAGCACTTCACCTAGCCATCTGCTCCCCCGAACACAAGGTTCAAGATCATCACAGGATCCAAACACAAACAGCAAACCGGGAGTGAGTTATCACATTTCTAACTACTAGAGAGAAACAAAACAACATATAGTAGCCAAATACAATTTACTTAGCATATCTCACATTATTTCATCACTTTGTCAATCAAAATTCACTTTTCATCCATCAATCACCTTACACAAGAATCACACGTTCTAATCAAGACATAATAACACCTCAATTTCATAATAAACAATTAGCAAGCGCATGAGACAATTATGCTAAGACTCAAGCCTACATGCAATGTGGTACCATGTCAGTGAAAAACCACCCTGGGGCGCTTAGGAGTACATAACAAGACACACCACACAATGGGTTTGTCAGGTCACTCTCACTAAGTAAGATCATAGGGAGACCAGTCAGGGTCACGATGTTTTGCGAGAATGCTCCAACCATATGGGATCAGCATAGGCTTAAAGGAGCACTCAAACCCGATGACCCCCAAGGCCTACACTCCGAAGAGTCCGTCAGGGCCTCTCCCTCCTGATTCAGGTCCAACCCCTAAAATTATTTTAGCACACAGACACTGCTAGTGAATTATACAATACCCACGACCTCACACTCGTGTCTTAAACACGTACAACATATTGTGCTACAATTTAACACTGGTTCCTAAATAGGAACCTACACTTTCTCTTTAACACTGGTTCCTAAATAGGAAACCTACACTTTCTCTTTAACACTGTGCATTTACACTTTTCTCAAGATAACACTGGTCGGGTTATTGTACAATTCATAGCTTACAACACAAGTAATTTCACATCAAGTGTTAACTACACACTTATCCACAACTAAAACTCATTCACAATTTCACATCTCATAGTGTCACAATCCACCATCACATGTTTTCACGTATCTCACAAATTAACACATGTTCAACTTTACACTTATACTCAATCTCAATAACAATATTATAATCTCAAAGCACATGTTATTCCACAATTCATCACATACTCACAATTTGAATCATCATTTCATATCCTCAATATAGCAATTTATACAAAAGACTATCACAACATGAGAACTAAAACCCCTCAAATAATATTACACACTTATATCAAAATCATAGGTCAAAATATATAAATATCAAGAGCACAATTTATCAAACAATTTTCATTAGGACATCAATATTTTATTTATAATCATAAAGGAAAATTTGTAATTTAATAAACATCCCAAAATAAAACCCCAATTTAATCCTCTAAGGATCCCTACACATGTTCTCACTAACCCCCAATTGTGAATAACTCATCCCTTACCTCTAAGCGGACTCACGTGTCTTCCGACAGCGATAACAACATCTCGAGCAGTTCCCTAAGATTCCTCCAGTTTCTCCTCCGACTGCTCCGATAGAGTTCCCAAACATAAGAGAAACGTAAAAGGGATTGAAGCCTCCATTTAGACTATCTTCATGCGATTCCTTTTTCTCTTTCCACGAACATCATCTCGCAAATCCCAACGGTTAAAGCGTGCGCAATTGAATTTCGAACAACATATCCAAATTTCACAATGATCCAACGGTTAACGAAATCGGGATCATAGTTTTACCAAGACAGCTCTGGGTTCCTGCGGGAAATTAAAATTCTACAATGCGAAGGGTTTTCCTCTAAGCTTAGATATGATTTTGAAATTCCCAACGGTGAGAATGTTCGGAATTGGGTTTTGAACATGATACTCAAATTTCACGACGATCCAACGGTAAACAGGTTCGAGATCGTCGTTTTTCTGAGACAGGTTTGGTGGGCTGCGGGAAAAAGAAAGGGTTTTGAGAGGAGAAGGGGAAAAACGAAAATGAGGCCAAAAAGGAGGCAGCTGACTTAACATAACTATTTATACCTAGGGTACTCAGCCTATTATTTGCTCTATATTTATTTATTTATTTATTTTTACTAAAAAACTTTTTAAATTTATTTACGAAAAATTGGGATGTTACACATTCTAGGTTGTAATTGTTGCAAGGGGTTTGACCTGTACCCACTTGGTAAAGTAATCGCCCCCAAATGTAGGGAAGGGTCCTAGGGCCTTAGGGAAGGGTCCTAAGATATCTACCCCAAATGTAGGATGGCTATGGGGAAGTGATGGGGTGCAACTCTTCACGGGCCGATGGATTAGGTTTCCTTGCTTATGACACTAAAGGTATTTCTTAACAAAATTTGAGCAGTCTATTTTCAAGGTTGGTCAATAGTATCGGACCCTTAGTACACGTGTTGTCATTGACCTTCTCCCCAAGTGCATGCTACAAATGCCTTCGTGAAGTTCTCTAATGACATAGTCAGCTAGCTCCTCATTAAGATATTTGAGCAATGATAAGGAGAAACCTCACCGATATAACTCATCAGCTATTATGATGTACCTTGAATCTTGAGTCCTCAATGTTTTTGCCTTCTCCCTATTTGTCGGAAGTGTTCCTTTGAGGAGATATTTGACAATTGTAGTTTTCTAGCTTTCAGGTTCTTCTATTTCAATTTGCAAGCACTCCTTTACTAATAAACTAAGAATAGAGAGAGTGTGTAGTATGAAAGTTTTAAACTGCTCAGGTTTAGGTGAGGTTGCCAACCTGGCCAACTCATCGGCCTTGTTGTTCATGTCTCGACAAATGTGCACCACTTGGACTTTGTTGAATTCCTCTCAAAGTTTTTGGAATGCATAGTAATACTTCAACAATTGAGTTTATCTGAAAAACCTTGTTAATATGTTCTGATGCGATCTTGGAATCACTTCGGTATCTAACTCTCTAGGCTCTTACTTCCTTGGCTAGTCTTAGGCCTACTAATAGAGCTTCGTATTTGGCCTGGCTTCAAGTGGCTTTCAAATCCAAACGTAGAGATTGTGACAAAGCTATATTATTTGGCCCTTCCAAGATGACCCCGTTCTACTTCCATGTTAATTGGATGAGTCGTCCACATGTAGAGTCCACCACTCATCCAAGAACTGAGGTCGTGGTGGGTGAAATTCATTTATGAAATCTACTAAGATTTAGGATCAAACAGTGCCTCTTAGTTCATAATGGATCTCCTACTCTGATAACTCAATGGACCAAGTCATCATTCTCCCAGCTAACTCAAGCTTTGGCAACACTAGCTATGGGGCAGTCAGTCCAGACAGTAATCATGTGGCTTTAGAAATACTACCAAAGATGCCAAGCAACATTAACCAATGTCAATGCCATTTTCTCCATTACTTGATATTGAGATCTTGTAACACTTGGCTAACGAAGTAGACTGATCTTAACTCATTATTTTCTTCTTGAACGAGGACTGAACTTTATGGCTTCGACGGAGACTGAGAGGTATACTATAAGTTTCTTACTGGTGCTAGGTTTTGAAAGCACTAGAGGGGTTGCAAGTGTAACCTTCAACTACATAAAGGTTTCTTCACACTCATAATTCCATTCGAAGTTTTGTCTTTTTAAGAAGATTCATTATCGGTTTGGCCTTCTCAGTGATTCTTGGAAAGAACCTAGACAAGGAGGTTATTCTACCAACCAACCTTTGTGCTTCCTTCACATTCCTAGGACTCCTCATCTCCAAAATGGCTTGATATTTATCACAGTGTGTGTGCATTCCTCTGTGTGTCAGCATATAGCCTAAGAACTTCCCTCCTTCTACCCTGAAGACACATTTTTCGGGGTTTAGCCTCATGTTGTGTTTCTAGAATTGTCTAAATACCTCCTTCAGATCCTTGATGTGTGTCGACAAGTCATTGAACTTGACAACCATGTCATCCACATATACTTCCAAGTTTCTCCCCAATTGCGTGCCAAATACCTTATTCATTAATCGTTGATATGTGGCTCTAGCATTTTTCAATCCGAGTGATATAAGTTTGTAATAATAGTTATCGATTTGGTGATAAAACTAGTATTTATCTTCATTTGTCGGGTCCATTATAATTTTGTTATAGCCTGAATAGGCATTAAGGAAAACTTAACATTCAGTGTCCCGTTGCCTCATCTACCAAGCGGTCGATGTTGGGGGAAGGGTATGCATCCTTTGAGCAAGCACAATTTAGGTCAGTATAGTTTACGCACATCCTCCTTTTACCATTTGGTTTTTTTTTACTAGGAATAGATTTGATAGCCATGTGGTGTACTCTACCTCTTTGATAATTAGGCCACCAGTTTGGAAACCTCTTGCCGCACTACCTAACACCTTTCTTTCCCAATCTTTCTCTTCCTCTGAGATATAATTTGGCATCTTAAATTATGGATAATTTATGGCAATGGAAGGTCGGATCTATGCCTAGCATGTTGACCTCGAACCATGCAAACAGGTCGGCATGTGCTCAGATAATTTGTTGTAAGTCATTCTTATATTCCATTGAGAGTTGGTTCCCAAGTCAAGTAACCTATTCCTCTTTAATGTCGAGCTGAAAGTTACATGTTTCTTCAATTGGTTTAACCCGATTGTCGTCATTGGTTCTCAGGTCCAACTCTAACTCCTCGGACCCTTCTACTCCTACAATGATCTCCACATAGTGTACAACTTGACACGGTTCATCTTTCGTTAGGGGGCTAAGCTTAAGACTTGCCATATAGCATTCCCTAGTTGTTCTAATAGCTAAATCTTCTACAAAATGATCCATCGTTTCTCCTTTGATTTTCTTATATCCAGAAGCATGTTGAGCTAACTCATTTACCTCATCATTCTCGTCCCTATAGACATGTTCTATGATCACATTTGCAAAATATTGCAACAATTTCTTAGTCGATTGATAGAAATCCCATAGTGTAACAGTATTACACTTATATTTCACATTCATGTGCCTAATTACCAATTGGGAGTCACCATATATTATAACATATTTCACACCTCTTCTTATTATAATCTTTAAAACAAAAATCAAAGCCTCATATTTAGCTTGGTTATTTGAATAACATGGGTTTATGGTTCTAGAATATTTCCATACCTTTTTGTCTGGATTAATTACTATTATCCCTACCCCTACACCATCTTGGGTTCGTGATCCATCAACACTTGAAATCCAAGGTTGTAGGCCAACATAATTTTTAACTCATTTTGATTCATCATAAATAGGGATGCACAGGTGTTAAGTTATAAAATTGGAAAGAACTTGTCATTTCATTGCTCGCAATTGCACATATGTTAACGAAATGTCCCTGTAACACAAGTTTGTTCAACAAATATCGGACAATGTCAAACTTGCACAAAACCAATACTTCATTAGGTAGTAAATAATACTCAAGTTTTGTACATGCATGAAATCAAGACAAACATAGTTTCTCAACAGGAGTATATCTACACTTAGCGTCAAGCAATAATTGGCTCAAATAATATGACTCTTTCTGTCTCATCTTCAACATCTTGTGCTAAAAGGCATCTGATAGACTCTTCTGTAACCAAAATGTACAATTTCAAAGGTTTTCCTGGTATTAGTGGAACTAATACTAGAGGTGCAGCTAATACTTACTTAATTTGGTCAAAGGCTTGTTGTTGTTCTTTTTTGCAAATGAATTTGATTTTGTCTTTCACTTTCAACAATACTGAAAATGCCTTCATTTTCCCAACAGAATTGGCTATGAATTGACGTAAGAAATTAATCTTGCCTATCAAGCTTTGCAAATCCTTCTTGTTTTAAGTGGACTTACTTCTAGAATAGCTTTAGCTTTATTTTTGTCAACTTTTATCCCTTGTTGATGGACTAGAAATCCATAAAATTACCAGTTGATACCCCAAAAGCACACTTGGCTAGATTCATTTTCAATCCATGAAACCTCATCTTCTACAAGACTTGCTCTAAATCTTCTAAATGTTGATTCATGTCAATTGAATTAATAACTATGTCATCAATATATACCTCTATGTTCCTGTCGATAGCATCATGGAATATTAAGTCCATGGTTCTTTGATAAGTAGCTCCAACATTTTTTTAATCCAAATGGCATCACCACCCATTTATAAATCCCCAATGCACCAAGGTAACGAAATGATGTTTTGTCAACATTTTCTTTTGCAATAAAGATTTGATTATATCCTGAATGTTCATCCATAAAGTTAAAACTCCATGTTTAGCTACAAAATTAACCACATATCGACTATAGGCATCACATAATCATCATTAGGGGTAGCCAGATTTAAATCTCAGAAATCAATGAAGACCCAGACCTACCCATTCTTTTTAATTACTGGCATGATATTAGACAACCATTATGCATATCTAGTTGTTCAAATGAATCCCACACCCAACATCCTCTCTATGTTTGCTTTAATCTGAGGCAATAATTGCTAGTTACTCCATCTTAAGGGATGTTGATGTGGCTTCAAACCAATCTTGATAGGCAATCTATGCTCCACTAAACTCCTCGAAAGCCCTGAATTTCATGGTAGTCCCAAGCAAAACAATCCTTGTATTGTTTTATCAATTGTATTAGCCAAAATTTGTCTTTCTCGGCTAACAAACTCTAATCCTGGTCATTCTCACATTTGTGTTTGTACTTAGATTAACTTTTCCCATGGATCCTAGGCCTCAAAGCTAGGTTTTTTTTTCTCAATGGACAACAACATATCTTGAGATTCCATTTCTTTCAGCATATCAGTCATAACTGATTTGGCTATCCTATCTTCTGTAATGAATAATGTTAGTCGATTCAACAAATCATTCAACACCTCATTTTGTTTGTTGATCGGGCTTTGGCTTATTAGTTTATGATGAAACCCTTTTTGGTCAACTTAACAAGATTCCTAAGTACCCTCTTCATAATCACCAAGGATTTGAATAAGAGCCAAATAGGGAGAGTAAAATAAAGCTTCTATCATTCTTACATCAGCTGAAAAAATGAGAATTATCAACCCATATCATGCTTACCTAGTTCCCCTCCCAGAAAAATAGTTGTTGATGCAAAGTAGAGGGCACATATTGGCTAGCATAGATTCAATCTCTCCTTATCAAGATAGAAGAGGCTGGCTTGACATCAACTTTGAAGAATATTGAATATAATGTTTTGGTCCAACTATCATTTTGGCTACAAAAACTCCTAGTGTAACAGTGGCTCCCCTAGTAAAATTCGTCATCTTCAGATTTGTAAGAATAATATCTTTTTGTCTTTTCCCAAGCGTCATCAACATGGAAAATGGCATAATATTAAGAATAGCCCCTACATCAACAAATACCATTGCCATTGTTTTGCCATTTATCTGAGCTTCGGCATACAAGAGCTTTAAATGTTTGACCATTTTTAGGGTAGGTTTATCAAAAGTGACCTCAATTCTCTTGTCAACTTATAAATCATCTTCCCCAATAGTATCCCAATCAGTTTCTTTAGAACAAATATGTCCATCTAGACTCTTATTCTAATATGTGCTAGCCTAAAATCCACTAGGGATTAAGCTCATAGCATCTACTTCAGCATCTAGCAAATCATCATCGTTCAACTAAGCTTCTAATAACAAATTTTCTATTTGCTTCAGTTCTTGATCTATTGGCTCTTCTTGGGCTTGGGCAACACTTTCATCCTATTTTTCTTCTAAAATCAAGTTAGCTTCTACGGAATCCATCTCATCCTTCTTTTCTTTAATCAATTCAACTGGCACATATTTAGCCGAGTCAACCGAAATAGTTGTTTTCTCCTTTGAGTTCGATGGATGACCTCCAAAAGCCTGATCTAAAGCGATGGATACTTGGTTTACTGTCGTTTCTATTTGACCCTTAGTTTTTAAGTCCACAATCATAGCTAAGGTCTGCTTAATTTTGCTTATTGCTTTGTTCCTCTGCCATCTCTTTTTTTGAGTCCATGTAAAACTTCTAGGTTGCCCATATAACTTGCTAGGGATCACCTTTTGATTTACACACAATTGTCCTACCTCTATTTTCATAGATGGCTTAACCATCCTAGATGAGCCTTTTCTTTAATGTTGACAGTGATTCGCAGAGTTTTCATTCCATTTTCTACATTAAACTTAGTCATTCTTCTCTTGTTTCATGGAACAAGGCTTGCATCAATCTCTGGCATGTAGACTACTTCCATATATTATCATGCATTGTTGTCTTAATTCATCAAACTTTATGGTTTCCTCATAGCTTGTCACATATTGGCTAGCTTGGGACCAATAATTCAATAAGTGGATCCATTACAAGTTTCTTCTAGCTAGGGTTCTAATCTATCAAATACACTCTGGCGAATCTGGTGAGGCATCCACATACCTTTTTTTGGTTGTAGGGATCACAATCTCTTAAATATTGAAGTCCTTCTAATAGACCCTTTAGTCTTTTTTCCCCTTTTGTTTTCAACTATCAAACTCGCTTCATCTTCCTCCATTTGCTAGCAGCCTGCTCATAAGAGACCATATCAATGTCTAACTTTGTAAAGCAGTTTGTATCTACTACCATTTTGGCTACATTTCTATCAGCTAGCTTAAAATAACCTTTTTTAAAGCCTTTTGAACAGGTTGTTGAAAGACAATGCAATTGGCTGTAAAATGGTTGTATGAATTAGATCATTTACAATATTTCTTCCCTTTCAATTCATTTGGAGATGGTATCTTATGTCCATCCTTCAACCAGATTTGTTGGTCTTTTATCATATGATCTAAAACCTTATCCATCTTAAAGATGTCAAAATTGTATTCAAACTTTCCATCCCCACCGGTACTTTTTCCTTTTCCTAGTTTTAAATCAGGACATGAATACAGCTTCCCACATAAAATGTCAGCAGCCATAATCTCAACTTCTTCTTCAAAGCTTTCTCCATTCTCATAATCAATGTTGATTAATGAAATCATGTGGTATCTTGTGAATGAATTGTTCTATCCGATTGGCCTTAGAAGCCAACTCACTAAGATCACCATACTCTTGAGCTACCAACTTTTCCTTCAGTTAGGGATGCATATTACTGGCTACCATGGTCGCACATTCCACTTCTAGAAACTATACTGAACAATGACTCCCAACTTTCTTGAACCTTTCTATGATGTCTATTGTCGAATCATCAACCATTTGTCTCATGTTCATCAAATCGACTATAGTCACTTCAGGTAAAGGCCTGTAAAATCTATCATGGAAACACATCTCCATGTTTGCCCAATTCTGAATTGAATTTGGAGGTAAATTTGAGTACCAAGTAAAGGATAATCCTATCAGGAATAGAAGAAAATGTTGCAACTTATGGAATTCGTTCTAACTCACCTCACTACTCTGGATTGTGAATCGCCCTATGTGTTCGATAGTTGATTTGCCATCTTCCCCCCCCCCCCCCCCAAAAAAAAAAAAAAAGAAGAGAAATCTAGTGTTTTGTATCCTTTCGACAGAGGCATCATGTAATCCACCCACTCTAAATATGGCTTCTTATACGTAGGCATTTCCGTTGGTTTTAACTGAATGCTGAAATACTTCCTCATGGTTTTGGCTATCAATTCAAGATCAATCACAGGCACTATGGTGGTTTTAAATGGCTACCATCCAATCTAACCTATAACATTTGGCCTGAGGCCAACATCATTGTTGACAAAAAGGATTTCTCCATTGGTAACACCTCCATTCATGACTTGATTAGCCCTTCCCCCTTTTCCCACAAAGGTGGTACAAAAGGAGTCACAACAGGTAAACCAATCTAACCAACAACATTTGGAGGCCTTTTGGATAGTCCCAACTATGTAGCAAATTTTGGTTGGTATAATCATTTGCAACTGCTTGCCCCCCAAGGGTAGAAGCAAATGAATTACTAACATCGGCAAGCATGTAACTCATATTTGTCACCAAAGGTCTAGGGATAAACCACATTTGGATGCCTGTTGGATGGATTATGTTAAACATCCTTGTCATAGCCATATTCAACTGAGTTGCCTACCATGTGGGCATAAAGGCCATATTCAGTTAGGTCAACAACGTTGATGAAAAAAGATGATGGAACTCAATAAACCAAAATGGAGGGGTGAATTGGTTTTCCAAACAAAATGTACCTTTCAAAAAACAGTTACAAAAAAAAAAAACTTTTGTATGGATCGTATCACAAACACATATATGAATCGAACGTAATCAACACTTAATCAATCGTTCCTTAAACATGATCCTTCATTAACATCCTTTCTTTCACAATTATAAAACTGGAATCTTTTATGAAAAATTTGATTAATAATTGAATGAGAGAAAAAGATCAGATCAAGAGAAGAAAGACACAATCTTTTATACTGGTTCACTCTCTATTTCTAGAGAAACTAATCCAGTTATCTAATTCAAAACCAGAATTAGATTTTCACTATAAATCAAGAATTCTTACAAGCAATCACAACCAATCTACAATTCCCACCCTAAAAAAAGAGACTAAGGCACCCAACACTAGGGTCCTTTGTGAATATAAGCCTAAGAGAACCATACTCTTAGCCCAAACTAGAAAAACCTTATTCTAGCATGCCCTAAGTGATTCATGCATAACCAAAAAGACCGTGTAAAACCATACACACAAAAAAATGAGTAAAGAGATATACAACCTAATCAATCTTTCCACAAAAACCTTGTTGGATTGAGGAGGTGTTCTTCTTCAACTAAAAGGACACAACTCACTTCCAAGAAAAGATCTTCATAACCAAACGATTAAGAAGTTGTGAGTTATTATAAAACTCTTTTCTTCTCTTATCTTTTCTACTAATGATAACACAAGATCTTTCTCATTCAGAGGCTAATGGGTTAATTTCGAGATATTGAGTATTCTCTTGATGTGTTTTGGAGTGAACACAAGCTAGTTATTTATAAAGAAAACAGTTATAATCACGTGTAATCGATTAAATCTATAAAGTAATCAATTAATTCAACAAAGTAATAGACTAGATTATCTAACTAATTGATTAAAGTGTTCTTCCCAACATCTGGAAATAACTCAAGAACAATATAATTGATTAGATGCTCTAAGTAATCGATTAAAGTGTTCTTGTTCACTTCTAAACAACTAAATAAGAGAAAAGTAATCAAATAATACACTTGGTAATCGATTAAAACAGAGACTCCTGAATAAATCAGTCATTGTCTCAAACAACACTGTAATCGATTATGAGACTACTGTAATTGATTAAATCGATACGAGACTCAACTCTTTAAGCTTCACACAGCTTGTTGTAATCGATTACGATGAGACTGTAATCGATTAAAACAGAAAGTTTTTACCTCTAAAAAAACCTTTCTAACTTAGAAACTTTTCTTCACACAAACCATGATGATGAATGATACTATGATGCAACACACAAAATAACAACCAATACAAATGCCACTCAAGGGAGTTAGGCATGTAAAAGTCAAAACTTCTTCAAGCTTTTCCTTTAGAGGTTTTTCCCAATGTTGCTCATGTCCTATTGCTCCCCCTATCTCTAATAGTTGATCCTGCCTAAATTGTCCCAATCATATATGGAGAATCAAGATTAATTACTTGATTTGACACTTCATGATTTCTAGGCTATGAAAAGGAGGAATTCTAGCATACATGCATCCTTCTTGTTTCCAATTCCTTGGATTGTTGCATTTTGTTCTACACCATTGTTTCATAAAGCTAAAATTAATCAATGAAATAAAGCTAATAATTAGGATAAAATGACACAAAAATGAACAATGAAGTAATTTATGCATTTATCTCCTTTCAAGTCTATAAAATGGTAAATGACATACTCAGTTACTCATGCATTCTGATTTCAAATATAAAAACTACTAGATTATACAATTTAAGAAAACCTACTTTCAATGGTGTAGGTAAAGAAATATTGTAAGCATAACAAAAGGAATGGTGGAAATTAACAATATTCTAAAATCAATAAAACTAATCAGAAAAAAAAAGGATATTGTAAGTGTTCAGCTGGTAAGGATTGAAATAAGAAACAGAAGATCTCATATAGATCGATCATGAATATTTATTATCCTACTATGTTGTTTTATAGATATAAGTTAATCTACCAATTGAACATTCATAACATGATACTTTAAAAAAGAAGGCAACAAGCAAGTGACACAAGCTTATAGAGTGGATGTTATATGTCCTTCAAAAAGAATATCACCCTTGACAAGATGTTTTTAAACAAGTAAGGAATCATCTTGCTATGAATAAGTTAATTGTCTTGTTATGAATCCTCTATCCCTCCCAAGTATAAAAGAAAATTAAAAGCGCATAGATTGAATCATAATTGTAACCTGCAAAATCAAATTGCATAATGCAGTAAAATATATCAAACTTGTATTTGACATGCTAACCATTGGAATGCATAGTTCTTAATTATATTAATGTCTCATAAATTCATTTTAATTTAATCCTTAGGTTGAGAAACCACATTCACTCAAGGCTTAACCTTACTAGTTATTAGGATTGGTCCTTTGGTATTAAGTTTAACTATAGTGAGTAGTGGTCCAAATTAATAGGGAAAAAAAGAAGAAGAGAGAGAACCAAAATAGAGTGTAAAAAGAACTTGAAGATAAAGAAGTTGTGGGCTTAAAACCCGCAAACAAGAACCAAAATAAAGTTCATCTTCTCTAATTGGTTTAACTGGCTATACTTCTTTTTCCCAAATAGAACAAGATGATATCGTGCTATCAACTTTGGAGACATGATGGTTTATTTGCTTTAGTTTCATTTTTAGCACATTTTCTTTTCTTCAACGAATAATGATCAATGTGAACTTTAGCTTTCTTCTTAAAAAGAAAAGTGAACTTTATCTACTTTTCACTGACAATAAGACAAGAGCAACAAAGCCATTGAAATAAGATTTTATCCTTGTAACATGATACACTATACTTTTTAGTTTCTTTCCTTAACAACCACAAGGGGTAATTAATACAACTTGGACTAGAGTATATTCACGAGCTTGATTTTCAACTTTGCTTAAGGCATCAATAAAATGAAGAAAATTAGGCATTAGAAGCAATAGCATGCTAATTAAAACTTAAACAGTTACAAAATAGACAAACCAAATACTAAATTCCACAGTGAGTAAAAGAAAGAAAAAGTACCAGTTGAGCAATAAGTGAAGGTGTGGCAAGTGTGTGTGAAAGGGTTAGGGTTTTGCAAGTCAACTGGGAGGGTGTTTGGCAGCGCAGTGGTGCGATAGCGTGATTGGAGGCACGAGCACGAATCTACGATCGCGACCAAGAACAAGGTTGGATCTGCAATGGCGTGGTAGTGTGGTGGCGGCCAACACCGTCGAACATAGAGTGTTTGTGTGTTGTGTGTTTATGGGTCTTTGTGTGTGTTTTTATTTTTAGCGTGTTTGTGGTTTTAGTAAGTGTTTTTTTAGTCTTTTAGGCTTACTTTAACTTTAGTAAAATTGTTTTTACTAAGATTCTTTATTTTTACTAAGTTTGTTTTTACTTTTACTAAGTGTTTTTTTAGTCTTTTAGGCTTGTTTTAACTTTAGTAAAATTGTTTTTACTAAGACTCTTTATTTTTACTAAGCTTATTTTTATTTTTCTAAATGTTTTTTTAGTCTTTTAGGTTTGCTTTAACTTTAGTAAAATTGTTTTTAAAGAAAGCTATTTATTTTTAAAGATAAAATAACAAAAAAGTGTATTTTTTAGAAAATTTAATGTTTATAGATTGCACACTCCATTATTTTGTCCAACTTTTAATTTAAAAGGAGTTTTTAAAGTATCAAAATGAAAAATAATAAATAACTTCTACTTATTTTTTAAAATTTCTAATTTTTTACTTTAACTTATAAGGAACCTTTAAGCCCAAAAATAGAACCTAAGGCTATTTTGGTCCCCTAATGAAAATTATAATTTAATTATTTTTATTAATTTTTCCTAACTTAACTATAACTCAATTATCTTTATTAATTTTTCTTAAATTATTTTATCTTTAAAAAAACTTGAGCTTAACTCTTTTACATAATCAAGTGAGAGTGGTATCTAAAAACGTTAGAGTATAGTACACATTTATATGTGTTAGTGCATGACTTTTTCTCATAATATAATTAATTTTACTATTTTAAAAATATATTTAATCTTAAATTAATTTTTATAAAATAAAAAACATTATTAATTTATCAACCTGTGCATTGGAAACACGCATTAGTAACTTTTAATTAATTATTAAGCTTTGGTTAATGTGTATGTTACACTAAAGTCATATTAGATTTTATTGGGTTTTAATCAATCATTAGTGCATATGTTACACTAAAGTCATATATTGGGTCTTGATTAGGTTTCAATCAATCATTAGTGCATATGTTACGCTAAAGTGATATTGAGACTTATTGGGTTTCAATCAATCATTAGTGTATATGTTACATTAAAATTTGGAAAATGGTGAATACATAAGTTACACATTGAACTTTAATAAATCATTATTGGACCTTAATTAGTGAATATGTTAAATTAATGTTTAATTGTAAAATTCATCCCTTTATTTTGCCTATTTTACCAAATTGGTCCCCTTATTTTTTTTAATTCAGTATTTGAGTCCTCAGAGCTAATTTTAACCATTGACTGTTAAATTTTAATAACATAACTTAAAAAAAAATGCTTGAGGAAGGACTAAATCCATGGTCCTTGGAGTGAGTGACACACTCCTTTACCATTACATTCACATGCCCATTTAGATATTTGGTGTAAAATATAGTATTAATATAGGTTTTATGTAAAAAATAGTTTAAAATTCAAATTTTATTCTTTTTAATTTATTATATTTTTATAATCTTATATATTATCTTTTAAAATACAATATATAAGATTAAATTATATTTTCACATAAATTATAATATGTATACTTATATAAACTTTATATTTATTTTATATATCATATTTTTACAGTATTATGTATTTTTATCACATTATTCAAAACTTATTTTATACAGTAAAGATATAATATAAATTTTATCTTTAATGTATATTTTTCATATAAATTATAATTTCATAAAATGACATTATTTTATTATCTTTTAAAATACTTATATATGTGATTTAATGACAATATTTTTTTTTACCTATCTTAAGATATTCTTGTTATTTATTATAATAGTACTTTTATTTATATTTAACTTTATTTAATCTAGTATGTAATTTTTTTAAAAGAATTAAATTAAATATTAAAGATACATAATTAAATAAGATGATAGTATTTTCTATTTTTTAAAATATTTATGTATGTGATTTATTGATAGAATTGTTATCTATATTACAATAAATAACATGAATATCTTAATATAAATAAAAAAATGTTGTCACTAAATCACAAATATTATTTTAAAAAATAAATGTAATATATAAAATAGAAATAAAACATATATAAATATACATATTCTAATTTATGTGAAAATAGAATTTAATATTATATATTATATTTTAAAATATAATATATAAGATTATAAAATATAATAAATTAAAAAAAGAATAAAATTTGAATTTTGAACTATTTTCGCATAAAACTTATATTAATACTATATTTTACACCAAATATTCAAATGAGTACTTAGGTGTGATGGTAAAGGGGTGTGTCTCTCACTTCAAGAACCATGTTTCACACTTGGGTGTTGTATTAAAGTCAAATTTGGTCTTCATCAATGCATAAATTCCACTTACATCATATTGAACATTGATGAATCATTAGTGTGGATTAGATTCGCTAAAAAAATAAGGGACTGGACAACACAAAAATATTTGTCCAACTTTTGATTTAAAAAATGACTAAGAGACAGTACAAAATAAAAAATGATGGTTTGGACAAATATCCAAAAACTTGTAACTCACTAAATTCTGTAAAACTTTTTCTCTAGTGTCTAACAAAAGTAAAAATATAATATTATCTTTATCTTTTGACTTTTTATTATTTCACATCTTTTTTTTTTCTTTTTCCATATGTGTCTCATTCTCTAAACCTTTCTCTACAAACGTCATACCTTGGCCACCGGCGAGGGTCGTATGGATTGTTGTTGTTTCCTTTTTGCTCATTATTTTTTTTCCTTATCATTGTTAATTTATTCAAATGTTTTCATCGTCATCTTCCTCCTTCTCGCTATTTATTTTTTCTTTTGGCCAACTTCGGCAAGGCTACATTGTGTCATTGTGTTGCCACTGCCATTGTCGTGACCCTATGGCGACCTCGCACCGTTAGGCCCTACGCCTGGTGGTGTTAGGGGCGTTAGGGGCTGCACCTCCTCTTTGGACGTGCCTCCCCTTTGTTATACCATCAAGGTTCTACTAATGCACCTAGGGTTTTATAGTAAAATTTACATTATTTTGTCTAGTACATAAGTACATCACACAAGATACAACATAAAATTACTTGTATTGTGCATCAACCACAAAATAGCGTACAATGCAAAAAGTTGTCTCGTGACTCAACTAGTTGTCTAGTGTTGTTTTGTCTTTAGAAAATCAAACACACCCTTAATGTTGCACTTATGCCTTATATTTTAAAATGCTTAATTTTACAAAATTTGATTATGACATATTTTCATAATATAAAGGGTATTTATTTATTATGATTTTAAAATAATTATATGAAATAAAAAATTATTTTGTACAGAATAAAAATTAAAAGACTAATAATAACCATGATTGATTTATCTTAATCAAGTAATTGTAAATATTGGTTTGTTAATCTTATTAAAAATTATCATAGTATAATTTAAAATATTATATATTTATTATTATTTATAAAATATTGTAAATATTGCTTTTTTAATTTAAAATTATTACAAATAAAATCTATTTAAGTGTATTATATATTTATTATAATTTATAATAAAATAAAAATTTAATTTCTTAAATTTTTCAGGTCACTAAATTACATTTTTCTAGTAGTGTTTTCTCGAACTACATTTCTATAGTATTCTTTATCTTTTGTTTAATTTATATAAATAAGATATGTTTTTTTATGATATGTGGAAAATTAATATAATTATTTTAATTGTTGGTCAAATCTTATGTATTAATTTTAAAATTATAATTTAATTTTTATATTTGGTCCCTAAAAAATGTTCAACTCTATTCCTATCACTTTTTTAAAGGATCTATTTGTATCATCTATTACCTATAAAATATCACCATTTTAAATTAAAAAATTTTAAATTTATGTTTGTCATTAATATACTAAATTTTAATGTTAATTTCTTTATAATTAATCACTCTCACTTTCTTATAATGATAATAATATATAATAATTGAAATATAAAAAATGTAATTTAGCTATTTATATTACAACAAGATTTATTTCTTTTTCACGTTGTTTTCTTTTTTTTAAAATAGATTTATTACTTCTTTTCGGCATAGTGTCATTTTTTTGGGAGGTAAAGTGTCATTTTATCGTTACTTATCTAATAAAAAATAAGTTTGGCAGTATTAAAATGGGTGTAACGTGTGCATTATATGTACTGTTTTTGTTGATGATTTTATACAAAAGCAATTGGTATTACTCAACATTTCAGTTATATAAAAATAATTTGCATGCATATAAATGAAATCGGAATAATATAAGTGTGTATATAGAATTTATCTGGTGTGATAAGTTCTATAAATTTAGAGTTATATGAACCAATACTTTTTTTTTTGTTACTTTATCAAATATTACACAATTTTATTTTAGAGAATCTAAACTCATACATATTTATATAGAGAGGATCAAATAATACTGTTCAAATCGTTAGCACATAGATAATATATATATATATATATATATATATATATATATATATATATATATATATATATATATATATATATATATATATATATATATAAAATATGTTACTGAACAAATTAGTTTACATATAATTCTCGGTAACAAAAAATCACCTAAGTCTACATACTCCTTTTGTTTAGATACTCCTGTTGTCTACCGTCATGAATTAATATAGGTAAAATTTAAAAATATTTTTATCTATAACTGATTAATATAGTTAAAATTTAACAACTTATACCTACTATTATTTGGTATAGTTAAATTCATTAAAACTAAAAATGACTTCTACCTATAATTATTTTATGTAGGTAAAATTAAAAAAACTTATGACTATATCGATTAGTGTAGGTAAAACTCCCATTAAAGAAAATTTGTCATATACCTACAAACACTTTTAATAACAATCATTATAAATATTTGATTTAAACACAATTTGTTTTCGTGATGGATTTGAAATTATGCCTATAGGTAAATTATATCAACAACATATAATAAATCATATATATAAGTATCATCTAACTATTTATTTTTTTGTATTTCTATCACTATTTATTTTAATGATGAATTTAGAACCATGAATATAGATAACATATATCTACAAATATATAATTTTGTAACTGTTTATTTTAAGATTGAATTTGAAACTATGGCTATAAATAATATAAACTTATAAAAATTTTATTTGTTAATAAAACAAATTAAAACAACACTTATTTGATGCAAACTAAATTTGTTAGTTTTTTTTTTAAAAAAAATAACTTGTTAGTTTGTCACCATAGTTTAGATTTGATTGATTTTTGTTAATTAAAATTATCCAACATTCAATAATAATAAAAATAACTTTAATGAAATTATTTTATTAAAATAAAAATAATAAGCAGTCGATCTCGTACATTGTCGATCTGCTCGTCCAATTCCAACAAACCCACGTCAAAAATTGAGACGGATCCGCCTTGGGTGTTGCTAGGTGCACCCAACATTATTGCTGGTGCACCCAGCATCGTTAACAAATGCCAAAACTGCCCCTGTGTTATTTGCTTTTGCGGATCAACTAGTTGATCTGCAAAAGACTTACGGATCAAGTTGATCCGCAAGTCTTTTACGAATCAAGTTAATCCACAACAAACTGTATTTTTTGAAAATTTAAGCTTTATTTAAACAAATTTTTATTAAATTAATTAATTAGTAATAAATAATGTAGATATGTTTTAATTTTTAAATGACATTTCTAATTTACTAAGGCAATAATAATATAACATTTCTAATTTAGTTACTTCCATTCTTAATATTTCGATGAATTTCAAATGAATTTGGAATGAATTTCGAATCAAGTAATTTAAACATAAATAACATGTAAACGTTAACACTAAGATTATAAACTAATATTATTAACCAAAATAACTTAAAATATACAAAATGTTCACTCAAATACATCGTCCAAAACTGATAATATCAAAGGTGTGAATAAACTATGGCTGATCCGTGCGCCACCTACGTCAAGACCTCACATACACATTACCGTCTTTTGTGACACCCCTGGCAATCCTGAGGCATTTTTGGATGACCTCATGTGTCGATGTGTCTGGTGTGATTTCATTTAGGCTGAGATGATGCTCCAACGTCTCGGCGATGGCATGGCAAGCCTCCTGTTAAATTGAAAACAAACGAATTATACAAATTAGTATTAAAATAATTCAAGTAAATGACATACATCTAACCAAATAGTAACACTTACCACTGCATGTCTGGGTTGCTTGGATGATTTTCATGAATGTCTTGACTTTTTGGATCTCCTTATGTTAGATGTTACCCATTCCTTTTATTCCTTGATGTTCATTGAGAAATATGTGAATGTTTTTGTTTGTCTCCCTCTGATATCCTTGGATTTTGTTCTTTGTTTCATTTTGCCCAGGAGTGCAAAAGGCTAAGTATGGGGGGTTTTGATGTGCCATCATTTTCTTCTATTTTCTAAACCCTTTTTGCACCATTTTAATTATTGATTGGTCTTAATTGTCAATTAATTAGGCAGTTTTATTATTTGGGCCCATTCAGCTAATTTGATGTTTTTAATCTAATTTCAGGAATTAATGAAGCATTGGGCTTGAATCTAGCATTGGGCTTGAATCTAGAATTGGGATTGGACTTGAAGAGGGCAGACTAATTTATTCTCTAAAAGTAGATCTTATCTTATCTAGATATTATTTAGATTTGATCTCATCTAGATATTATTTCATCTAGATCTTATCTAGATTTGATTTGATTTTACTTATGGGCTTGGATTTAAAACATATTTGTAAGCTTTGGGGCTGAAAAAAAAAACTATATAACAGCACCAAGGTTCTAGTTTAGGGGCCCCCCCCTCTCTCCCTCGCGGGAGACTCTCTCTCTCTCCTCTCTCTCTTCTATTTTTCGTTTTTAGTTTTAGTCTCTCTTCTCTTTCTCTTTTATTTTCGTTTTTTTTAATTCCAGTTCAGACTTTTAGTTTTATCAATAAAATTTCATTCTCTATTTGATTAATGGAAGGCTAAGTCCGCAGCGTTGTTTTCCCTTGAGGATCAAGCACAGTTCTCTTTGAGGTTCTATTATTACTGTTAAATTCTGTTTAGTTTTTCCTCTTCACTAATTACTTTGAATTTGTTGCTTTTAATTCATGCATGCTTAGTGCTTGATTAATTGTCTCTGCGCTTAATTTATGTTCATGCTTAATGATCGTTTATGAGTAATTGGTGTATGTGATGCTTAATCACATAATGAATGCCTTATGTTGAATTTCGCTTAGTAATTTAATTTAGGGTTGGATTAAGTGGTTAAACTGATAAAGGATAAACTCTCGTAACCTAGGATAAGAGACTTGCTTGTGAATCAAGGGGAAGCAACGTGTTTTAATTCTGATATTTTCTAATTCACATATATTCGCTGTTTAATTTACAAAAGCAAACAACCCCCCCCCCCCCCCATCGTTACTGTTACTGTTACTGCAAGTATATTATGAACATTTGGCTTGTCACTGCTCGTTGGGAAACGACCTAGGATCACTTCCTAGTTACTACATTTTAATGTTTATTTGATTCGGGTACGGCCTCGATCAGCTGTGTCGCAGATGCATCTTGAGGAGGATCTGATGTCTATGGTGCAGTCATGAATGGATGCGATATAACAAAGAACCAATCTATGTAGTCGGGCGCACACTGACCTGGCACAACACATATGTCACCTGTTGGTGCAAGATGGTCTGAGTAGTGTGTCCACCTATCGTCTACGTCATCAAATGATACCCATGAATCGTCAGGGTGTGCAGGAATACCCTGGACGTATCCGAATTGGCGCATAACCCTCTCCGATCTGTATCTAATAGCAACGGCCCCCCAACGAAGCTGTCCTGAAAAACATGAAATCAGATGAAAGTCCTGGACCGATTAGTGCTCCCCATATGGCATCCAGTAGATATCTGGAATCCTGAGACGATCCAGGTGCTACCCGTACGTCGTTGTAGATATCTTCTTGACAGTCTTCTTCGTGGCAATCCACCGACACGCACGTGGTGACACCTCGTCGTAGTCTGGATCAGCGTTGCACTCCGCAACTGACGAAAAGTGCTCATATATCCAACACTACAGAGGTTACATGAAAATCATACAAATTTCAAATGAACGTCTGAAATAAAATACCCGCATTAAAACATTTTTGTAATTAAGTTATGAAAAACATGTTAATTACCTGTAACAACGTGATGTAACCAGTAACATGTCGGCTGGTGCTGTTACTGGCATCATTAAGGTGATCGTACATATGCACGAGGCTAGCAGCTCTCCATGCATACCTCCTAGTCTGAGTGAGGTCACGCAGGGCATCTAAGAACACAACATGAACATGGGTTGCACTCTTATTAGCAAAAAGAGTGCAACCTAGAAGATGAAGAAGATAAGCACGAGCTGCAGCTGTCCAGTGCTGGGTCTAACATCTACGCTGATATATGTCTCGTAGCCAAGACAGGCGTACGTACGGTCCATTACAATGTCCTGTCTCAGCCATGGCTACCTCTGGTGAGACCATTAATAACTCAACCAACATCAGCACTGCCACGTCGATGTGCAGAGGCTGGAAGACATGGAGGTCGCCAATGATCAGCAAATGAAGAAGAGACGCGATGTCGTCTAGCGTGATCAAAACCTCTCCCACAGGAAGATGGAAACTAGAAATCTCCCGGTGCCACCTCTCGACAAACAAGGATATAAGTCCCCGATCGCTGGTGTCTACTGAACACGCAATCAAATGACTTAATCTTGTCCTAGCAACCATCTCCTCAATTGCAGGAACATGCCTGCCTAATTTATGCACCTTCCTCCCATGAGAGGATAACTTCTACTCAGGATGTTCCTGAATTGAAGTATAAAGGAACAGACAATTTATTAAAATAATATTTTAAAGTAACCAAAAACTCAATAAAAAAGAATACTTAACAGATAACTTAAATTGAATATTATACATACCTCTCCGGACTATATGTTGGCTGCAACATGCTCAGCATACTCCGTAAGCATTGATGGGTCCATGGATCCACCAGGAAATCCCTTAGCCTCATCTACAGCAGCCTTTGCACCGGTGTCTTGTGCGTTGGCATCTACCATCGGCTCATCAATAGGTACCGCAGGCGAGTTCACAGGTACCGCAGGCGAGTCCACAGATACCACAGGCACCACAGACACATCATCGGCAATAGTGATAGGTACCTGTTGCTTCCGTGCCGATGCGGTAGGCCTTCGACGCTGGGGAGCACTATTAGAATCATCACGATCCCTTCTCCCCAAACCTCTGTCAACAACCCTACCTAAGGCACGACTTAATCCTCTAGTCCTAACCATGATCTGCAAATGTCTACCACAAATTTCATCACTAAACCACACAATTTCATCACAATATTAACTTGTTCAAACAAGGGGGGAAAATATATGTTAATTTTCTGAGAACGCTTATACAACTTGCAGGTAATTCTTCTCTTTCTAAGGTGGATTATTTGCTTTAGTGGTCAATTTTCTGACTGTTTTATGGGTACTTTGTATGATTCCAGGCATACATGGATAAGGCCTCTTTGCACGTAGAAATATTCAAGAAGGAGACATGGTATGAATGTTATGCTCAACTATGATAACATTAATAGACCCACAACCTGCTTATGTGTGATGGTCAATCAACAATGGGATTTTGGACTACTTGAGCATTTGGAACTTGGAAGTTCAACAGAAGTGATTTATTCTATTCTATTATGACTTCAATCATGCAATGGAATACCCATTTTCAAAGCTACACAAAACTGAGTTTTCTCATTCTATAAGGTAATGCACATATACAATGTAAAACACATGTAAAATCGAAGAAAATGTCTTTCACAATAAATAGGTATAACATAAGTTCCTTAAGAGATGACATACGTTCAAATCATTATTTAACCAGATTATAGGCATGTTATTCATGCATGGGATATGAAGTAGCACTGTGAATAGAATGTACAACATATGATAATGCTCAAATATCAAAGATGTGTAGTAGGGAATGAGTTCACTCCAAGCTCAGGGAAATAACATTATATTAAAGATGAAAAGGACTCCACCAGAAATAGAATGAGGGACTTAATCCCTTGCAACTTCAAGTAAAGAGCAAACAATATTTGGAGAAAAAAAACATAGAAAAGGCTCCTCGCCACATTAAATATTGTATCAATTACAAACAAAACAACTAAAACAAGCCTCAAAACCAAACCAAATAGCATTTTCCAAATTCAATCGTACTCTACTTCAGCCTAAAAGCCTCAAAACTAACCCTAAACACTAATTAAAACCATTTTTCATAAATTACAAAATTTTTAAAATTAAAATATATTTACGGATCAAGTTGATCAGCAAGCTTCATTCATGCCTAACACTAATGCGGATCATCTCTAACACTAACGCGGATCATCTCATTGTGGATCAAGTTGTTTACTGCGGACCAACTAAAGGGCTATGTGGATCATCTACGACTAACCTATGTCTGTTGCAGAACAACACAAAGGCTATGCGGATCATCTACACCTAACCTATGTCTTGTGCGGATGAAACTCAAAGCCTATGCGAATCAAAAGCAGCAATGGAAACAGAAACGCAGCACGGGGAGGGAGAACAAAGCTTACCTCGACAATGTCGACACAGGAGCATGAAGGAGACTGAAGAAGAAGAAGAAGACACCACCACGCGCGTAAGCTAGTTTTAATTGAAAAGGTCAATTTGATGAAAAAGGTAAGCTAGTTTTAATAAGTGGATTTGTTTCATACTCCTTTTATTCTCATTTTGTGGCACTTGATGGTTTTAAATTGTTGTTTGTGGTTGCATTGCAATTACTGAAATTGTGGAACATGTGGGCTAATGTGGTTGCAATTGCAGTCAGGATATAGTTGCAAAACAAACTCCCAAACTGAAATATTGCTGCTGCAATTGCATTTGGAAACTGCTATTTAAAACCATATACTTCCTTTGACTAGTTCTTGATTGTTGCTTGTTTCATTGTTTCAACTTTCAATTACCATATGAAAAGTCAGGTGGAGGAGGTGTTGCTGGATCTGAATTCCATAAATTCCTTCATATGTGACCTTGAATCCCAATCGTACTTCCTATTTCAATGTAATTGAGATTTAAGTAAAGTGATCTCATCCTAATTCCTTGGGTAAGAGATCCTTAATTCCTAGACTAGATTCCTAATTCCTCTTGTAACCTAACCTAGAAATTGGAACAAAATTAGAAATATCAACAATGCAAAACCTAATCTCATTTTTAAGACCTTAGATCCTTGCACATTCTACTCTAGATCTAGGATATGAGCTTGTTTCAACATGATTCAAATCCCTAAAAGATAGGTTGATCACTCCTAAGCATATAAATTAAGACAAAAAGTAGAAATGATTGCATAAATTGGAAGTAGAACAAAAATACGAATTATATAATTTGGAAATTCACTTCATTAAGATACTTGAAGCTTTGAATATGTGAGGAGAGAAACTTTTCACTCACTTGCTTAGTTTTATTTCATTCAAATAACATATATATATATATATATATATATATATATATATATATATATACAAATAGGAGAGAGACAACTTGACAAGCTTTGACAAGACAGTACACACTGTCTTCTTCTTCAACAAGATAAAATAGGGAAATCTACTCTAAAGATACATCTAACAATACCCATAATTATAACACTGCCCCTCAAGCTGGAGCATATAAATTATATGCACCAAGCTTGGAACATATAAACTGAATTCTAGGCCCCCTTAAGGATTTAGTCAAAATATCTGTTGGCTGATCATTGGAATTAATGAATTCAGTGACAATCTCTTTAGATAGTAGCTTCTCTCGAATAAAGTGACAGTCAATCTCTATGTGCTTGGTTCACTCATGGAAGACTGAATTTGAAGCAATATGAAGAGCAGCCTGATTATCACAATACAACTTCATTTGCATCACTTTGCAGAATTTCAACTCTTCAAGAATTTGTTTGACCCACATAAGTTCACATGTAACTACAGCCATAGATCTATATTCAGCCTCTGCACTAGATCTAGCAACAACAGTTTGCTTCTTACTTTTCCAAGAAATAACATTCCCTCCAATAGAGACACAATATCCGGATGTGGATTTCCTATCCATAGGACAACCAGCCCAATCTGCATCACAATATCCAGATACTTGTGTATTACCTTTGTCTTCATAAAGTAATCCTTGACCTGGAGCTCTTTTAATGTATCTAAGAATACGCATAACAGCATTCCAATGATCAACACGAGGATTTTGCATAAATTGGCTCACCACTCCAACAACAAAGGAAATATCAGGTCTTGTAATGGTGAGATAGATGAGTTTTCCCACAAGTCTTCTATATCTCTCGGGATCAGAATACATTTCACTCTGATCTGCAAGAAGCTTCAGATTCAGATCCATAGGACTATCAACAGTTCTACAATTCTGCATGCCTGTCTCCTCCAAAATGTCAAGGGCGTACTTCCTTTGAGAGATCACAATACCATCTCCTGACTGAGCCACCTCAATACCAAGGAAGTACTTCAAATATCCCAGGTCTTTGGTCTGGAAATGACTAAATAAGTGCTCCTTTAGCTGAATAATCTTAGAAGCATCATTCCCTGTAATCACTATATCATCAACATATACTATCAAGTAAACACATTTTCCAGGGGATGAATGACAATAAAAAACAGAATGATCAGCCTCACTACGTTTCAACCCAAAAAGTTGAACAATATGACTGAATTTACCAAACCAAGCCCGAGGGGATTGCTTCAACCCATAGAGAGATCGACGCAGCTTACAAACAAGACTATACTCCCCTGAGCAACAAACCCAAGAGGTTGCTCCATATAAATTTCTTCCTCAAGATCACCATGAAGGAATGCATTTTTAATATCAAGCTGATGGAGAGGCCAATGACGCATGGCAGCCATAGCAAGAAAGAGACGGACAGTAGTGATCTTAGCTATCGGAGAGAAGGTGTCACAATAATCAAGGCCATATATCTGAGTATAGCCTTTAGCTACTAATCGAGCCTTAAGTTGATCAATTTCACCATTAGGCCCAACTTTAACTACGTAGACCCATCTACAACCCACAGCCTTCTTACCAGGAGGAAGAGAAACAAGTTCCCAAGTACCACTATGTTCAAGAGCCTGCATTTCATCAATCATAGCTTGTCTCCATCCAGGATGACTAAGTGCCTCATGAATATTAGAAGGGACAGAATGTGAAGATAGAGAGAAAACAAATGAAGAATATAAAGGAGGCAAACGATGATAACTCAAAAAGTTATAGATAGGATGAGGATTACGAGAGGATCTAGTACCTTTTCGGATGGCAATGGGCCAATCTGAATCAGAGGGATGAGAAGTAGCAGGATCCATGGCTTGAGGATTGATTGAAGAAGGAGAAGAATCATGATGAGAAGCTTCAGGTACTGAAGGACCAACTTGTTGTATCCTGCATTTTGTGAGAAGAGGTGGAGAAGCAACTTCAGTTGGATGAGGTGGAGAAGAAGGAACCTCACTGACATCTGGATTTGAGGTATCTAGAGGACATGGAGAGGGAATGGGAAGGACATTCTGGATGGAAGAAGAATGGTCAGTAGATGATGGGTAGAATGGTGTGTCTTCAAAGAAGGTTACATCTGCAGACATGTAGTATCGCCTGGTGGATGGTGAGAAGCATTTGTAACCCTTTTGAAGACGAGAATAACCTAAAAAGACACACTTGATTGCCCGGGCAGAAAGTTTGTCTAAACCAGGGGAGAGATCATGAACAAAACAAGTACAGCCAAACACTTTAGGTGGAACATGAAATAAATGATCATGAGGGAAAATGATTGAGTGAGGAATTTGATTCTCAAGAGAGGAGGAAGGCATTCTGTTAATTATGAAACAAGCAGTAAGCACCACATCCCCCCAATGGTGTGTGGGAACATGAGAGGCTAACATTAGTGATCGTGCGATGTCAAGGAGATGGCGATTTTTCCTTTCGGCGATACCATTTTGTTGTGGTGTATGGGGACATGTAGATTGATGTAGAATGCCTTTTGAAGATAACAAAGAGGAGAAATCATTAGAGAAATACTCTTTGGCATTATCACTTCTAAAAACCTGAATTGTTGTTTTAAATTGGTTTTCAATCTCATTGAGGAAGGACATGAAAATAGGCAAAAGTTCAGATCTGTCTTTCATTAAATAAACCCAAGTTCATCTAGAAAATTCATCAATAAAAGTTACAAAATATCGAAAACCAAAAGAGGAAACACAACTTGGTCCCCAAATATCAGAATGAATGATAGAGAAGGCTGAATTACATCTTTGAACAGTTTATGGAAATGAGGACCTAACATGTTTTCCTAGTTGACAAGGTTCACATTCTAAGACTCGAAGATTCTTCAGACTAGGGACCATCATTTTCAGTTTTGGTAGACTTGGGTGACCTAGACGATCATGCAAAAGTTTGGGGTTTGAAGTTGCTGAACAAGAAACAGAAAAGTTGGGCTTCAAGTAGTAAAGTCCTCGTGATTCACGTCCTTCTCCAATCAATTGACCCGTGCCATGTTCCTGGATAACAAAAGAATTAGCGGTAAAGGTTACTAAGCAATTTAATGAACGGGTTAACTGACTCAATGAAATTAAATTGTAGGGACATTGACGAATAAACAAAACAGAATCCAACTTCAATGAGGAAGATAAAGACACGTGACCACTCCCTTGAGCTGCAACTTTGGAACCATTAGCCACAGTAACAAGATGAGGAATTTTTGGAAAAGAAATGGATGTAAAAGAAGACTTGTTACCAGAAATATGATCAGAGGCACCTGAATCAAGTATCCAAGGACTGAGACCATCAATAGATTGAGAAATACATGCTGTTGAATAACATGGTACAAAGGAAGATGAAGTCTGGCTGCTGGATTTCTCAGATTTCAGCTTCAAATATTCTTGATATTCTTTATCAGAGAACTTAGACTCTGATTTTTCGATTTCGGTCTGAGTTACCTGAGCTACTTTGTCAGGGAAGCCATGCAAGGAGTAGCAAGTCTCTTGTGTGTGGCCCATCCTCTTGCAATATGTTCATTGAGGACGTCCACCTCTCCCACCACGGCCTCCTCTACTGTTACGTCCTCCCCCTCTCCCACGAGGTGCAGCCATGGCTGACGTCTCCACTACATCAGCCGGATTTTCTTCTTTCAATGCATGGGGAACACGAAGCAGCCTAGTGATGAGAGAATCCATCGATGGAACCTGATCTCCAGCTAAGACTTGATCATGAACGTGATCAAAGTCTGAATGTAAACTTCTCAAGATGAGAACCATATAGAACTTATATAGCTTTCTATTCACTTCCTCCAACGATTCAGCCACAAGGAACCTCTTCAATTCTTCCACTACTGTCCGAGCTTTACCTATGTGTGCAATCATATCGTGGCTGGTTTGTTTGAGAGCTGTGACCTTCATGGTTGCATCAAACAAACTCTGAATATCATTAGTAAATATTTCCCGGGCCTTTTTCCAAAAGGAGCAGCATGTTTTGAACGATCTGAGAATCTCCAAAACATCTACCTCAACTGACTGCCATAAGACAACACAGAGATGATAATCTAAATTTTCCCACTCAGGTCTTCTATCATCTGGAACTGCCTCAGCATCGTTTTCAAGATGGTCATGATGCCCTTGCCCAAGGAACCACAGTTCTACTGAAGCAGACCAGGATAAGTAATTTTTCCAATTGAGCTTTGCTGTTGTGATAGTGGGAGTTCCAGAAAATGAAAGTACTGGGCCAGACGAAGCCATTTTCACTCACAAATCAAAGGAAACTAAAGTAGATAGACAAGGAAGGCACAAGGTCACTCAACGAAGTGCCGAAACCAAAAACTAATGGCTGATATGGACTCAGGAGAGCCCGACGAGACGGTCGGAAGCAAATGCGCGCATTTTCGGCAAGGGAAGGGCGGCGCGTGGTGGTCACGCGCCGGCGTTTGGCACGCACGGAGACGGCGTGTGACGGCGTGTGGGGAAGCTCCAGGCCCAGTGGTTAGTTGTGCTGGGTTGCGCTCCTCGAGGCGCACAGAACCCTGTAGTCGTCGGTTGAAACGGCCGGCGGACGGTGGCGGACGACAGCGCGAATGGCGGCGGATACGACCCGCTCTAGTACCAACTTGAAGCTTTGAATATGTGAGGAGAGAAACTTTTCACTCACTTGCTTAGTTTTATTTCATTCAAATAACATATATATATACAAATAGGAGAGAGACAGCTTGACAAGCTTTGACAAGACAGTACACACTGTTGTCTTCTTCAACAAGATAAAATAGGGAAATCTACTCTAAAGATACATCTAACAATACCCATAATTATAACAAAGATAAAAAAATAAAGATCCATGTACACATGGTTGAACAAAAAAAAAATCTATCCTAAAAATTGAAGATTAGAGAGAGAGAGAGAGGAGAGAAAATCGTCCCAAAACTTCTCCAAAACAGGAAAAATGAACAAAAGAATTAACAACTATATCCAAATTGTTATTACAAGGCTTTTTAAAGAGGTACTAATTCAGTTATTTTTTTGCCACATCATCATTCGCTGCAATGAATCCTTACTTCTTCAGCAAAAGATCTTTTTCACTCAGAATCTTCATGTCTTTGAACGCTTTTTGGCCTTGATGATATATACATTCACTGTGGCGAATTTGGCTGGGGCTCCATGTCCCAGACTTGATGATTCACTGTGGCGAATACTCCATTCGCTGTGTCGAATTGGGATAATCAGCTCCACTTTTGACTTCTTCAAAATGCCTTGTAACCTGCAAAATATTCACAAAAACAAAATTCTATTTTTGTTTCCTAAAATGATTTTTTTCATAGTTTTATTAACAAAACAAACAATTTTAATCTAAGTTGCTAAGAAAAACAAAGATAATTGCTCATAGAAGTAAGAAGTGAAAGACAATTATCAACCTATGATGCAAAAGTCAAGGAGTTAGTTTAATTAATTATACTAAAAACATTTACTTGCTTCTTGCTAGTCCGTCTTCATCCTCCCCAACTACCCTAAACTCTTCTACCACCTCGTCCTATACTATTATTTCCTCCATGAGTACCTATAGACAACAAAAGAGTCGATTGAACGTTATCCCACGTCGTGGTGCCCTCAGTCACCATCCTTAAGTCAATCATCACCTGCAAGTGTTCAACAACCCTATTACATATGTCCTATAAATAAAAAACATAAACAACTAATGTATCAATATAACAATTTCATCAAAATGTTGAGTACACATTTATAACATAGTCACTTACATAAACTGAATTATCCTCGGTACTTGACTCCAACACATCTCATATGTTTGGTATCACTAGTGGGACAATAGGAATGTGAACCTTTATTAGCTGAGAGTACAAGCGGATGCGAGATTCTAAAATATCACTCCATGCAACCTGCAACACAACCTGAGGGCCCACTAATTTTCTCGTCTGGCCTGATCAAGTGCTATGCAAAATTCATGCTAATAGTCCAATGACTGGGTCGTGGTAATTCCTCTGTATATTTTCCATTCACCTCCCTCTGCCCAATAGTAGGAAAATGTCCATAGATCCTTGCCTGTTTCAACAATAACAAAAGTAAGGGAACAAGTTACCAAGTATTAAATTCCTATATTTAAGGTTACCATAGTAGTAATAATTACCTACAATAGAGTTGCATAACCACCAAGTTGCTTTGTATTTGCAAAACATACATCACCCAATTGCTCATATAGATATATAAGTGCAGTTGCACCCTATGCATATCCCATACACTGATCAAGGTGACGAAAACAATATAAGAATGACACATTGGCCTGTGTCCAACTCTTGTTAGCAAAAACTTAACATGCCACTAAGAGAAAGGTAAATCCCCCAACTTCCTTCCTTGTGCTAATAGCTTTAACTCTCCCAAATCCTACAAAAATTTAAATTTCTTAATTAATTATGAAACTAAGAGTAAGGTAAATCCCTCAACTTCCGTCCATGTGCTACTAGCTTTAACTCTCCCAAATCCTACAAAAATTTAAATTTCTTAATTAATTATGAAATAGGAATCAATTAACAAAAAAATAAATATTAGATTGTTGTTGTTGGTATACCAAGCCATCCCACAGTTTACAAGCCACGTGATCAGCATATTCAGTAAGGATTGATTTGTCCTTAGGTCCACCACCGAACACAACATCTTAAGGTACAACATCGTCAGCTGCAACATCTTCAGGACCTTCGTAAATCTCTTGCTCCTCATCTACAACTGCACGTCTTTCATGCCTATGTACAAATGCAGTAGGTCAGGTGCGGTCACCACCTCTTGTACGTGGCATATCTGTATAAACGATAAGATGAACGCACAATAAGCAGAGTTAGAGTCAACATATTTTGAAGATAGTCTAAATATTGTGAAGATAGTCTGAGACATTCTAACATTTATAATGAGAGTGAAGTCAACATAATTAATCTATCCTAACAATTACAATATCTTACATATCAATTAACCTATCATAACAAATATAATTTTCTAAATATCAATTAAAATTACAAATATAGGTTGCTAAATATTTTTTTAAAATAACAATTTTCTCAATATCAATTTACATTTTAATTTCCTAAATAAAATTATGGATCAAATGATTCAGAGTAATGTAAGTCAATCTGGAAATGTGTTCCGGATTGACTGATCCGTAACATTATAATAATTTACAGATCAGTCAATCCAGAACACATTTTCGGATTGACTTACATTACTCTGGATCATTTGATCCGTAATTGGACAAAGCAATCTAGAAATGTATTCCGTATTACATGATCTGTAGCATTTGGTGTCTTACGGATCATGAAATCTAGAATACATTTTCGGATTGTGTTGCCCAATTACAGATAGCTTGATCCGGATATAACCAAACAAAATCTGGATTAAGCTATCCAGAAATGTTATAGAAAATAGAAAGATAGAAGGGAAAATGACGCAACTTACCTATTGGAAAAAATGAATCATGCAATTCGGAATACATTTTTGGATTACCTTGTCCTACTACGGATAACTTGATTCGGATATAACCAAACACAACCTGAATCAAATTATCCAAAAATGTTATAGAAAATAGAAAAAAAGGGAAAAGGATGAAGTCATACAACTTACCTATTGGAAAAATGGTCGAAGTAAGTGATCTTGCTGACTCCTTCTACTCATGAACAAGCAAAACAAGAGGTACAAGAAGCCAATGGAGGTGTGGGGGTGCAAGGCAGCGAGGAGGGGGAAGAGGAGGTGTCACGATGTAGAAGAAAAGAAAGAAGAAGGCTTAGGTTAAGTTGTGATGGTGAGGGGCTTATTATTTGCCTAATTTTTTCAAATAATGGGAGGTGCAGGAAGTAATGGCCTTGACACGAGTATATGTGATTGGGTTGATTTTTTATTTTGTTGATAATTGAACCCAACCGAATATGTTTGCTTAAACATAAGCTTAGGCCCATTTGTTTAAGCCCAATTGCCTTTATACACTACTCAATACCACAAGACTAGACAAATGACACCGACTCATATTCACCTTGATGTGCATTGTGTAACATCTTAAGTAACCCTAAAAGAAAAAGTGTTGAACCAAGTACCAACACAAACCCAACACCCCAAACTGAAACTCGCCTAACCAAAAATCCTTAGACAAGTACAAGTCTATATAATGCAATTGGGGAGTTAGGTCAAATTGGACTTTCTAGGCTCAAACCCAACCGCTGATCACCTATAATTGTAATAATTGGTGAATCACTTATCCAACTCCTTTAGCATACATTGGGTGGTGAGTTTGTTTAAATTATAAAAAAAACTATAATAAATATTTTTTTTTATATAAAATTCTTTTTTAAGTAGGTAGAATTTGTTTCTTAAAATAAATAAAAAAATTACTTTTTTAAAAATAGAAGCAACTTAGAAAAATACACTAAAAACAGAAATTTATTTATTTTTATTAAAGTAAACACTTATCTTATTAAAATAAACGTTTAATTCAACAAATAAGTTTAAACAAACTAACTAACCATTAGTGCATTCGTAACTATTTTTAACTTCAATTCATATTCAATGTCTTAACATTTTTCTTATTTATTTTAAAAATATTTTAGAATTAAATTTTTAAAGTTAAGAAAATAATTTTTTTATATTCCTCAATTTAAATAATTCTTAATTAACTAAGTTTTGAATTGATCAACCATTTTTTTTAAATAGAAAAACATATGGACCAATTTCTGGTTCAACCATTCCAAACTCCAAAGAAAGGGACCAGTTAGGTTTTTTGAAAGTTTAAACTACGCGTATACGGTGATGTCAAATTCTTATGCTATCTTACAGCGATATCTCGAAATAAGGCTCTTCAGCGTTTGAGGTATTAGCTGGTTCCACCAACCACCATGCACCATTTTAATTCGTTTTTTCCCCCTTACTGTTTTACAGTTATTGAGCTCATTGTTTGCAGCATTTTATTCTGTAGTTCACTTTGTTTACTTAATTTGTTTTCTCCTTTTGTATTTTTGTTGTATTGACTCTTTCATTCAAGCTTAAGCACAAAAAAAAAAAGAATTTGAAAACCCTATTTTATTCCAAAGGGCTTTAGCCAGAATATGCTTTCATATCAGTGGAAAAGCTTAATTTGATAGTTGAAGTGTTAAATGTAGTTCTTCTAGTATGTTATTGTGTTGGCTGAGAAGAATGAGAGCATACCAAATAGAAAAGCTTTAGGCACCGTTCTAATTGCATAATGAATGCTATGTAATATCTTTATCCTTTTGTGTGTGTGAAATCTGAGGAAAATATTGTATCACTGTGTACTGAAGAAAATGCTTTAGTACCTTAGTCTACAACGATTGTTATAGTAGTACTGTTCTGTATTTGATGCTCTTTGCATATTGGATGTAACAATGATTTTTTGGAATGCCTATGAATATCACCTTTTGAAAGCTTTATAATATTGGGGTTGTGCTTCTATATAAATTTTGTTTTTAGAAAGAGGAACTCATTTTGAAGATGTTGAATGGGAACTGTTGTACCAGATTAGCTGTTGGATGGTAACTGTTGTACCAGATTAGCTGTTTTTGTTCTTGCATGTTTTTTAGTTATCATGCTATGCTGATGGGTCCTATTCATGCCATGTTGATTATTTTTCTGAACTTACATGTTGATTTAAAACCACCTACAGCTATTGGGTTCTGTTTCTTGTCAAGCAGAGTAAGTAGAACTGTTTTTGTTGGATTGTTTATAATTAAACTTAAATCTTGGATTGTTTTCTAATATACTTTGCTGCCCTAGTCAGTCAATCTTGGATTGATTTTCTGTTACATCTTGGTCTTTTCTTTTGTTAAATGACCACAAGGCCATTCTCATATTGTCTGTATGATTATTACTATTTTTTTTTTTATTTTTACTTTGAATATTCAACAGATTTCAGATCATTTGGCCCTTTTCAGCTTTTCTTTTTTCAGAATAAAATGACGAAATTTTGTCACTGTTGATGGGACTCCTTAGGTTGTTGTTTAGTGTTTTGGCTTTTGGGGGACCGCATTAGCTTGTGTTTCATATCAATTTTCTTGCCCAAGGGTAGCTTAGCATGGATGTGTGGAAATTTCCAACTGTATGTCAATTAAATGTATTGGTTGTTTTCCTCAGCTTAATGTTTTTTTTATATAATTCTAACATTCTAGTGAATGATAATGAAGAACACTACTATAGGAATTGGGATGTCTAAGAAGTTCTTTGTTAAATTGGAATTCCATTTATATGCATCTTTCCTTTGTGATAAAATTGTAACTGCTTCCTTAATCCTTTTGTTATCTGGTTTTATCCCGATGTTGTCCATGGGTGGTATTATCAATTCACACATTTCTATATTGATGGTTCAGTTTATTACCCACAATCCAGTTCTTTTACTCATTGGATGGTAACATAAGAAATCCCATCTAATATTTCCGGCCTTGTTTCATGTCTAGTATTGCATGCTATGTTAGCCATTGTGATTGTCATCATTGTGGTAAAAAGTTACCAAGCTGGACAGGATGTCCCCATATATGCAGTTTGGCTTTCCATTTTTATATCATCTTTGTATGTTCTTAATAGTAAGTATATTTTATTACAAGATTTAATTTTAATTAGGCTTACAAGGCTCTGTGGGCTTTTTGTCTGACCCATATGGGCTATGGCTGGACTCGGTTGGTCTTGACAGTTTTATCTTAACTGGAACTTTCATTCACCTTTTGCCATTGAAGTACTCTGCCTGCTAGGTGTGATGTACTACTACTTGTTTTCCTTTCATACCTGCTGTGTCTCTTCCTGTTAAACCTCAAGTTGCTTCTGCAAACTGTAAGTCAGTTCATTGTTATTTTTCTATGTTGCTGAATATAATTATCTTTATTTTGTTATTATGTTTTCTAAATGTATCTCTATATTGAGAAAGTTCTGTGCTTCCTGCTGCAATGCCATCTCATTTAAACTAAATGGGAAAATAAAGGAAAAAAGCTGAATGAGAATTATCTTTATTTGTTACAGACTTACAGTTAACTTTGTAACTAAAGCTTTGTTAGTCCAGTTTCTCTATGTGTTCTTTGATTCAACAAAAGAATGTTAAATAAATGCCTCTGAACTAATTGTTTCAGTTCTATGGTTTCCTCAACAGATATGCTGCTAAAGCCACAAAAAGTGAAGCTGATTGCATAAATAGAATATGATTGAGAGCTAATAACTAATTCAGATGATCTTGTAAAGGTTACAATCAGTCATTTTACATGAAGAGGAGGGATCTTTTAGTCAAGCTATTAGAAACTTGCTGCAGTAAGATATCAATCCCACAGTTGCACTCACAGTGTTTGAAAGTGGGCCTTGCCCATGATAGTTTCGTTGTTACCAAGCTTAATGTTCTTTATGCTAGATATGCATCACTTTGCCATGCACATAAGCTTTTTGAAGAAACACCTTGCAAAACTGTCTATCTATGGAATGCTTTACTTAGGAGCTATTTTTTGGAAGGAAAATGGGTAGAGACCTTATCTCTATTCCATCAAATGAATGCCGATGCAATAACTGAGGAAAGACCTGACAATTACACAGTGTCTATTGCTTTGAAATCATGTTCTGGTTTGCAGAAGCTTGAGCTGGGGAAAATGATTCATGGATTTCTCAAGAAGAAGAAGATAGATAATGACATGTTTGTAGGGTCTGCATTGATTGAGTTGTATTCGAAGTGTGGACAAATGAATGATGCTGTGAAAGTGTTTACAGAGTATCCAAAACAAGACGTGGTTTTATGGACTTCAATAATTACTGGGTATGAGCAGAATGGAAGTCCTGAACTTGCACTTGCATTTTTCTCCCGAATGGTTGTGTTGGAGCAAGTAAGTCCTGATCCAGTAACACTTGTTAGTGCTGCTTCTGCTTGTGCCCAGTTATCTGATTTTAACCTTGGAAGAAGTGTACATGGATTTGTAAAACGAAGGGGTTTTGATACTAAGTTATGTTTGGCCAATTCTATTCTAAATTTATATGGAAAAACTGGTTCCATCAGGAGTGCAGCTAATTTGTTCAGGGAAATGCCATATAAAGATATTATATCTTGGAGCTCAATGGTTGCCTGTTATGCGGATAATGGAGCTGAAACTAATGCGTTAAATCTTTTCAATGAAATGATAGATAAGAGAATTGAACTCAACAGGGTTACTGTCATTAGTGCATTGCGAGCTTGTGCTTCCAGTTCAAATTTGGAAGAAGGTAAGCATATTCATAAATTAGCAGTCAATTATGGTTTTGAGTTGGATATTACTGTCTCTACAGCTCTTATGGACATGTACATGAAGTGCTTCTCACCTAAAAATGCAATTGACCTTTTCAACAGAATGCCCAAGAAGGATGTAGTTTCTTGGGCTGTTTTGTTTAGTGGCTATGCTGAAATTGGAATGGCACACAAGTCCCTGGGGGTTTTCTGCAACATGTTATCTTATGGAACTCGACCTGATGCTATTGCTCTAGTGAAGATTCTTGCTGCTAGTTCAGAATTGGGGATTGTTCAACAAGCTTTATGTCTTCATGCTTTTGTATCTAAAAGTGGATTTGACAATAATGAATTTATTGGAGCGTCACTCATAGAGTTGTATGCAAAATGTAGTAGCATAGATAATGCTAACAAGGTTTTCAAAGGAATGAGACGTAAAGATGTTGTTACCTGGAGCTCAATAATTGCAGCTTACGGATTCCATGGGCAAGGAGAAGAGGCTTTGAAATTATTTTATCAGATGTCTAATCATTCAGATGTTAAGCCTAACGATGTAACCTTTGTCTCAATTCTATCTGCCTGTAGTCATGCAGGTTTGATTGAAGAAGGGATAAAGATGTTTCATGTCATGGTGAATGAATACCAATTGATGCCCAATACAGAGCATTACGGGATAATGGTTGATCTTCTTGGTCGAATGGGAGAGTTGGATAAGGCCTTGGACATGATTAATGAGATGCCCATGCAAGCTGGGCCTCATGTATGGGGAGCCTTACTTGGTGCTTGTCGTATACATCAAAATATTAAGATAGGGGAGCTTGCAGCTCTGAATCTTTTCCTGTTAGACCCTAATCACGCAGGGTATTATACACTTTTATCAAATATATATTGTGTGGACAAGAATTGGCATGATGCTGCTAAACTCAGGACATTGATAAAGGAGAATAGGTTTAAGAAGATTGTTGGTCAAAGCATGGTTGAGATAAAGAACGAGGTTCACAGTTTCATAGCTAGTGATAGATTTCATGGTGAATCTGATCAGATTTATGGAATGCTGAGAAAATTAGATGCAAGAATGAAAGAAGAAGGTTATGATCCTCCTGTACAGACACAAGAAATATAGTTCTAATCTTGACTGTGTGGAACGTTAAATCTGATGGAAGACAATTATCAACCTCTGGTGCAAAAGTCAAGGAATTATTTTAATTAATTACACGGAAAACATTTTCTTCTTCTTACTAAAAGGATATTTACATATAAAGATTTGTGTCGATAAGTAAATATATACTGGAAAATATGTAGCTGTTTTTTTCTTTTTGAAATATAGTAACACTTTAAACTGAATTTTTTGAATACCAACGACGTCTTATTCACATAAAAGTCTCAAAGTAAAACTGTTCGATAGAGGTAGTTAGAGATAATTGCAGCCCAACAAAATAAAATGTACCGACCATCAATATCTATATACTAAAATTGAATTATGTGGAAAATACTAAAATATCCATGGCTGAGAGTTTGACAGTTGTCCAATTTTTTGGTTTTTTGGTCAAAATACCCATAGCTGAGAGCTTGACACCTGTCCAAGTTTTTTTTTGGTCATTTATGCCCTTCTAGGTTGGGTTGGTTTTCTGCCACCTTGCTGTCATGTGTTATTTTATGGTTATATGGTTATGGTTTTAAGCCACGTAGCTTGGTGTGTTGTTGAGTGATTAGATTGCCGTTTCCAGTTTTGGTGGTTGGTGGTGTACGTGGCTTCTTTGTAGCGTTTTTGACTCCTTTCACTAGCAAGTTCCAAGTTGCTGATTGTATTTGTTTCACTTTTTTCATTTGTTTTTAGTTGGCTTCCGTCTTCAATATACCTGTTCTGTTGTTTAGTATTTTGGCGTGAGGCTGTGGTTTCCAGTTCGTGATTTTCGTTCTTCTGTGGTTGAAGGTTTGAGTCAGTTTTTTGTTGTTTGGTGGTTTTGGTCTGTGCATGTTTATGTTCTTCTAGCACGTGTTCTGTTCTATTGTTTATTGTTCACAAATTCTTGTTTTTCTTTTTGTTGGCTTGCATTTATCAGTTCTTTGGATTACATTTACATGGTTTTGGATTGATCGTATTATTCCTTTAGAGCTATAATTGTTTGGTTCTGTTTTTTTTGCTTTTTGCTGAGTTGGCTATTTTGTTTTTTGTCTCTTTTCATTGGCTTCGATAGTTGGATTATATTTACATGGTTTTTGATTAATCATATTATTGTTCGTCTGTGGTGCATGTGTGTTTTTTTATTAACCATATTATTGTTTGTCTGTTGTGCATGTGTGATTTTGTCCGGTTTTTGTTGTTTGGTGATTTTGATTTCTGCATGTTTATGTTCCTCTGGCACGTGTTCTGTTCTGTTTTTTATTATTTACAAATTCTTGGTTTTTTTTGTTGGCTTCCATTTGTCTGTTGTTCGTTGGATTGCATTTGCATGGTTTTGAATCGATCATATTATTCCTTTAGAGCTATAATTGTTTGGTTCTGTTTTTTTGCTATTTGGTGAGTTGGGTATTTTGTTTTTAGTCTCTTTTCACTGCTTTCGGTGGTTGGATTGCATTTGCATGGTTTTTGATTAATCATATTATTGTTTTAGAGATATACTATTTTTGCTTTGCTTTTCTACTGTTTGCTGACTTGCCTATTTTGTTTTTGAGTTGAGGTTGTTGCATGTATTGGCTGACTAGATTAATTGATAGTATACTTTTTGTGGTATGTTGGCATTGATGAAAATTTTATTGCATGTGTGGTTTAAGGGTGGGTTGGTATTCTGTTTTCCAAAAGCTGAACTTTGTTGTGTTTGTTTTCGGCCCTTCTATTTGTTTGTTGATGGTTGCAATGTTATTTGTTCAGAGATATAATTTTTGTTTCTGCTTCTCTGCTATTTGTTGATTTGGCTTTTATTTTTTGGTTCAGGTTGTTGCATGTATTGGCTTAGTAGTTCAACGAATAGTATCATAGTTTTTATGGTATTTTGTCATTCATTGAAATGTTATTGCATGTGTCATTTGAGTCTGTGTTGCTATTCTATTTTTTGTTAGCATAATTTTCTATTCTAAATTGACAATCATTCTTTACATAGCATTTGCATGGTTTTGGATTTATTACATTTTTCATTTAGAATTGGCAGGTCTATGTAATTTTATGGTGATGATTCCTGACAAGATTAGGTCTATTGATGGATCAAAAGAGACGCTTAAGCTTGCTGTTAGGATCACCGATCTTTGGTTCATTGGGACTCCCAACAAGTCTGAGCAAGCGGAAATGGTTTTTGTTGATTCTGAGGTATATTTTGTGCTCTTTATTTGATTGTTGGATTGTTATTCATGTCATTTATTCATTATATAGTTTGCATATTTCAGGGTGATCAAATTCATGCTATTTGTAAATCGAACCACCTCAAGTCTTGGAAAGCTGATTTGAAAGAGAATTGCACTTATGTTATGCATAATTTCAAAGTTGTTGAGAATGATGGTCAATTTAGAGTGCGAACATGAGTACAAGTTATTTTTTATTGGAGTGACGGTTGTTAGAGAAGCTGATTTGCATGAACTGCCTTTTAAGGAATTTAGATTTGCTGAATTTGCAAATGTTGTTGCTGGCAATTTTGTGTCTGGCCTGTTGGTTGGTGAATACAGTCACAATTTGTGCTTTCATTTTGATCATAACTTCTTTGGGTTTTTTTCAATGACCTATTTTCATTTCTGGTGGTTTAAGATATTATTGGGGTCGTTGATCAGGTGGTCTTTCGGCATGTTTCATCAAAAAATACCAGGGTTGTTTTTAGAATAAAGGATTTGAGGTTATGGTTAATCACAGTTTTTGCTATCTCCTATGTATATTTGGTTATTTAGAGTTTATATTGTCGAGGATTTTATTTGTCATTTTGCATGATGCTTATGTCTATTTTATCCTTATGAGGTGATGGATGTAATGTTGTTTCTTTGCTGTAGTGGTGAAATTTTGTCTTGCACACTTTGGGAGAATTACTGGACTCAGTTCCTATCCTATTTGAATGAACGTGGGGATGATGGGCCGATGGTTATTATATTGACACATGCCAGAATAAAAGATGCGCAAGGTGAGTATGATATTTTATTTGTTGATTTGGATACTCAATAGATGAGTTTTGTCGTTGCTGTTCTTGGCATTTACAGGAAGTTATCCAGCTTCAGTGAGCAATTCCTTCAAGGCGTCAAAACTATTGATTAATGATCCTATATTGGAAATTCAGGAATTTAAAGAGAGGTATTTTGCTTATCATCTTTGCTCTGTGGTTGTTAAATTCATGTGTCAATCGTCTTGACTGTTTTCTGTTGTTTTATTCTATTTATCCGATTGGCTTAGGCTTTTAGATTTAGGTGTTGAGATGAGTCCAGTTTTGCTACCTGGTGATCAAGCAAATTCACAAGTTTCAGGGGGAAGTTAGCTATCATCAAAGGATTCGTTTCTTTTAAAAACTGAAGCCAAAACTATTTTAGAAATCAATGCCATTTCTGAGGTGGACCTGTTACCTGTGTTTATTTTATATTCATTGCAATTGGAAGTCGAATTTGCCTAGATTTGTTCGCATTCATATATTATAGCTAATGTGTCTAACGATGGCATTTTATTTTTGGCAATTTGAGTGTTATGGTTTTTTAAAAGGACGTTGTTTATGTTACGATGGGGACTATTAGCAAAATAGTCATGGATAACCATTCATGGTGTTATCCAGCCTGTGTTCAATGTCATAGGAAAACTGACATCCAAACAGGACCATTCACATGCGGATGTGGGAAGGAAAATAATCAGCCTGTTCTGAGGTAATTGGAGTTTTAGTCCATTAGCATGTTTTATTCAGCATTTTGTTTTTGACTAACATCTAAATTGGTAGGTATAGAGTTGAAGTCATGGTTACTCAAAACAATAAGAGTAGCAAATTTTTGCTCTGGGACCGTGAATGTGCTGAATTGATTGGTGAAACAGCTGATGATGTGAATAGGGTCAAGATTGAAGTATGTTCATGCCTTATCATATGCTGCTTCTCATTTTATGTATTATATTTTGTTCTTTGAGTTGTAACTGGCAGCTGGTGAATTTGTGTTGTTTCTGGCAGGATGGTGATCTTGATTTAAATGCTTCCCCTCAAGCACTTGACAAATTGTTGGGTCATGTGCTTGCTTTTAAGGTCAGGATTCAATCAAAATTAAAAAATGCAGTTGTTCTTAGATACTCAAAAGACCTAGATTTGATCAATGCTGTTCTCGAGAGGTTGCCTGATAGTGAGGTGTTCTTTTTTTATATCTATTTTAGTCGTTGTTGTCATAATGATGTGATTCATGAGTTTGACTATCATCAACTTATATATGGTGCAGGCATGTTCCAAAATAGATCCTTCCAATGTTGATTGCAATAATGCTACGCATGCTGAATGTGTGAGTTAATGTTGCTGTCATGAACATTGATATCTTATATTGTTTTTTATTTACCAGTTTATGCTTTATGAGCAATCTCTGTCTGTCACAGCTGACCATGATCCGGTTGCGGGATTGCCTTTAACGCCCAAAAAACGGATGTCATCTGATGAAGTTGATGATGAGTTAGGGAGCTCGCAAATTTCCCCAGCCCAACTATCGTCTAACAAATTAACAAGACATTCTCATAAGAGCCAATTTAGCTGATTCCAGATTCTTATTGTTGTGTTTTCATGGTGCTATTAAAATATTGGCATATTGAACAAGCAATTATGTAGTTTTTGTTAACACTGCATTTGTCGATTCCCCTGGCGTTTTTTCCCAGTATGTTGATGCTTTGAACATTTGAAAAGCGGTTTTTTTGGATTCATGCTTTTAGACGTTCTAAATTGAGATCTGCCCATATTGTGTTCCTGCTGTAGTATTGCAAGTTTTCTTATATTAAATATGGCACTGAAAACAATTGATTTTCCTAGTATTCATTGTTTGGTTGTCTGCGATACAATCGAATTGTTGTTTATCATACCTTTGATGGTCTATATGGTTCTAACAAATTAATGGCGGAGTTAGCCTAAATAAAAAAAAAATGGTGAAGGAGATAAATTGGTGTTCAAATAACATCAAATATTAAAAAACAACCAAGGAGAAAATTTATAGCTACATTGGCGATCATGTTGATACTCGATATTCTCACGTTCTTAATCTGTTTGTTGGTTAACTGCTTAATGAATTCCATTCCCATCTAAATTGCGTGAAAATAACAGCAAAAAACCAGATTAAGAAAAAAATAGAATGCAGAGGATTGTGTTAAATTTTTAGTTTCAGTTTTCCTTCTCAATGGAGGAGCTCTTTAAATTAATCAAAGTTTCTGTCCTGACATCATATTTCCTTATTTGGAATGTGTTTGCCATGAATGTTATCACTCCATTTTTGTAGCTATCATTGCTTTGCTAAAATCATGTCTTTGATATTTCAGTTGCAATTTTTAACTTCGTTGATGGCTTACGCAACTATAATCTTGATTTTAACTACAACAAAGTAGAACTATATAAAATAGGTCTAATCTATGGCCAAGAGAAATCAAAGAAAAATTTGTGATGTGCTGGACAAGGTTACATAATGCCAAATAAAAGATGTAAAATAGAAATTTCATATTTCAAGTTGAACACACGAGCTAATAGATTTGAGCGTACAAATTAAACAAATTTGTGTTAGTGAATGAAAAATTCATCAACATATATACAATGTCTTCCATTACAAGCTTAGTAGCAGTTACAGAAGTCAATATTTCCGCCAATGACTATGATCATTTCTACCTTACCTATTTTCCATTATGGCCTTGGTTTGTGTGTCTAGATTGACACCAAAGTCCTAAATAGACAATATCTTTCATTGCAAGCTTAGCAACAGTCCCAAAACCCAATTTTTCCCGAAACCAAGTGTTATGATTTCTATATTACCAATTTTGCTAGCTGTTAATGTTGCATCATAGTTTTGTTATCTCATCTACCTTTGGTTTCATTTCTTTACCTTACAATTCAGGCAGTTCTATCATTACCCTTTTTCAATATACAGAATTGGCAACATGCAAACATATCTAATCCAGGAAATTCCACCACTAATAGTCAGCCTATAATCCATAACCAATGAAATGCCCCATCTCCAATTTATTCAATCTTCTAATTTTATTGTAGTTTCTGCAGATTTAAAATAAACGTTTGGTTATTCCTTTCAACATAAATCTATTGTTTAGTTTATAATTCACTCAATTCTGCCTTTAGTCATTTTCAACATGCAGAACTATCAACATGCAAAGAGATCTGATTCTGCAAAAGCCAGGATCAACAGAAAACGTATTATGCAGCAGAAGCGACATGGTCATGCTCAGTCATCTTCACAACCAACACTTAACTGCACTTCAGAATATAATAGTGAGATATCTCATATAGCATGTTCTGGAAGAAATGAATTTACTGAGCTGCCTTAATCATATTTTCTTTTGTTTCCTCTCTATTTTTTAGTGACTGTTTCTGATTCATCAGAAAGTGAAAATTCTGAATCCACACAAGGTATTGAAAAAAAAAATGTTTCGTGCTCTTTTTTGCTATGTTTCAAATATTGCTATTATATGTATTTCTAATTTATCAGGTTCAGGCTCTAATTTTATGACTCCCTTCGAGGATTGTCAATCTCCAACTAATTAGCCTGTAATCAACACTGAAGGTAATGACTATAATTCTAATTTCCAGTTTCAGATGCTACTGTACATGCTCTTAAATTAATATTCAAAATTTTGATCATGATATTGTACTATGATATTGAACAATTTCAGGATATTCTGATCTTGGTGATCAACTCATTCAGTGTAGATATTGTAATGCACAAATGTGGTATGATGAAAGAATATCATAAAAATAAGAATTGTCAGAATCCAAGGTTCAGTTTATGTTGTGGAGATGGCAAAGTTGAATTGCGATTATTACAAAATCCACCCCAATATCTCCAACAACTTCTATTTCATGATGATACAATTGATAGTAAAAATTATCAACATAACTTACGAGCATACAACATGATGTTTGTCTTTACTTTTGCTGGAATTAAGCTAGATAAAACAATTAATAATTCAAGAGGACATCCTACAATCAGAATACAGGGGCAACCATGCCATAGAATAGGCAGTCTATTACCAATGCCTGGGAAAAAACCCAAATTTGCACAACTATATATCTTTGACACAGAAAATGAAGTGCAAAATAGAATTAATGTCATGAGGTAGAAGCTCTTTTATTTCTGTCACTGAGAAAATTATTCATTCACTTACAATAGTTTGTGCAGTTATGAATATTTTTAAATATTGTTTTTTCAGTCAATATTCCGGAATTCAGAATCATATTGTTTCAGCTTTAAGTCACATGCTCGATCAGCACAATTCTCATGCTAAAAGTTTTAGAATGGCCAGAGATAGATTGGCAGGTGATCAAGCCAATAATATCAAATTACAACTCATAGCTGCTCGGGGAAAAGATGGTTGTGTATATAATATGCCTAATGTTCCGGAAATTGTTGCACTTATTGTTGGCAATTTTCATCCAGGCTCAAAAACAGACATTATTGTTGAAACTCAAAATGGAGAATTACAAAGAATCCATGAACTTCATCCTAGTTATCTACCACTACAGTATCCTCTACTCTTTCCTTATGGAGAAGACGGATATAGGGCTGACATACTTCATCGTTGTACTTCATCCAGCAAAAAAAGAAAGCGAAACCGTCTGACAATGAGAAAGTGGTTTGCTTATAGGCTTCAGTCCAGGTCAAATGAAGCACAAACTTTATTGCATTCTCGAAAATTATTTCAACAATTCATTGTTGAAGGTTATACCATGGTGGAATCTGAAAGACTTAGCTATATCAGAAACAACCAAAATAAGCTTAGAGTTGATAAGTATTCTAGCTTACAAACTTCATTGGATACTGGAACAGCTAAAGGCTTAACCAAGGGAAAAAGAGTCATCTTACCCTCAATGTTTGTTGGGAGCCCATGTTATATGGATCAACTTTACTTTGATGGTATGACAATATGCAGTCATGTTGGATTTCCAAATCTTTTTATTACTCTAACCTGTAATCCAAGTTGGCCTGAAATTCGTAGATTACTTTCACCTTTGAATCTCAAACCAACAGACAGGCCAGATATTGTATCACGAATTTTCAGATTAAAATATGAACACATGCTGTCAGACTTAACAAAGGGTCAATTATTGGGAAAAGTGGTTGCATGTAAGTTGACCATCATTTTTATACTTAAATACAAATATAACTTGGTCGTTTGACCATTTTTCTTTGTTGTATAATGCAGATATTAATGGCTAAAATATTAGAATTTAACCAACATTTTTACAGATATGAAATACAGAATTATACTTACCATCATAACATTATCTTTTGTGAATCACAAATATGCATATTATAGAGTTTAGTTGACCATCAGTTTTTATACTTAAATTAAATACAAATATTAGTTGGTCATTTGGACATTTTTCTTTGATCTATAACGTAGATATTAATAGCTAAAATATTACAATTTAACCAACACTTTTATAGATATGAAATGTAGAATTATACTTACCATCGTAACTTTATCTTTTGTGGATCACAGATATGCATACTATAGAGTTTCAAAAGCGAGGACTTCCTCACATGCATTTATTACTATTTCTACATCCAGACAATAAATATCCATCTTCAACTGACATTGATAAGATAATATCAGCTGAAATACCTTCTCATCAAGAAGACCCAGAACTCTACAGATTGGTGGAGAACCATATGATACATGGCCCATGCGGAATTTTACAATCCAACTCTCCATGTATGAAAGAAGGCAAATGCAGTCGTTTATATCCTAAACAATTTCAGCCTCAGACTCTTTTGGATTCAAACGGTTATCCAGTCTACCGTAGAAGAAACAATGGTCATTCAATTTCAAAGAATGGTGTTATCATTGGTAACAGATATGTAGTACCTTACAATCCAAAATTATTGAAAAAATATCGGGCTCATATAAATATTGAATGGTGTAATCAAAGTACTTCAATCAAATATTTATTTAAATACATAAACAAAGGCTATGACAGGGTCACTACTGTTATGCTTTCTGATAGCGATAATGCAGCTCAAAATGTAAATATTCAAAATGATGAACTTAAAGAATATCTAGATTGTAGGTAATTTCATCTTAACTTGTATAATTTATTATCTCACTATTATTTTTACTGACCAACCTATATCACAGATACATTTCTCCCTGTGAAGCTGCTTGGAGAATATTTGCTTTTCCAATCCACGGCAGAAAGCCTGCTATTGAGAGATTGTATTTTCATCTTCCAGATCAGCACAATATTCTTTATGAAGATCATGATGATATAGATGATGTACTATCGAAACCAACTATTTCAGATTCAAAATGCCTAGCTTGGATGAACACTAGTAAAGATTTTGATGAGGCCAGGAATCTAACTTATTCACAATTTGTGTCAAAGTTTGTATATAATAAAAGAAACAGATCATGGCAACCCAGAAAAAAAGGATATACCATTGGAAGACTCATATGGGTACCACCAACCACAGGAGAATTGTTTTATTTAAGAATGATGCTTGGCAGCTGCAAAGGACCTACTTCATTTGAGGATATCAGGACTGTTGCCAATATCCAATATCCAACATATAGAGAAGCATGTTTTGCAATGGGCTTTCTACAAGATGACAGAGAATATGTTGAGGCAATCAAAGAGGCCAAGGACTGAGGCACAACTAATTATCTAAGGAAATTGTTTGTATTAATTCTATTAACGGGTGCCATGAGCAAACCTGAAGAAGTTTGGAATCAATGTTGGCATTGGCTAGCTGATGACATTGTATATCAATATACTAAATCAACAATCAACTCAGGTAGGCTGTGACACTTTTTATGTTCCACAGCAATGGTCACAATCATTCACTAACAACTTGATTTTTATTTTTTATTGACTAACAACTTGCTTTTTTTTTTCTTAGAAGTGCAGATCAATGATGATACTCTTAGAAATTTGACATTCATTGAAATTGAACAACTATTGCACATAAACCAAAGATCACTAAAAGACTATCCTACAATGTCATATCCTCAGGATATCAATCTCACATCCTACCTACAAAACAACTTGGTATTATCAGAACTCGACTATAACCATGATGCAACAAGATCAGAATTTGAGCATCTTTTTGCATCCATGACAGGCAATCTACCTATTCATATATTATAAATTCTATTAATGACAGTTAACATCTTACAAAAAATGGTCATTGCGAATTATAAATTATATTGATGCTCTTAATATTCTATTAATAACAGGAAATCTACCCTCACTTAATTCTTTCCATCAATGACTAAATTAATCTTCATTTCAATATAACATTAGCTTACCTGTCAATGCAAATGAACTAAAAACAATTTATCACAAAATTATCCAAGCTGTCAACAACAATGAAGGTGGAATGCTTTTTCTATACGGATTTGGAGGCACAGGAAAAACATTCATATGGAGAACATTAGCAAGTTCATTGAGAGCAGAGAATCAAATTGTAATTATTGTTACTTCTAGCGAAATAGCCTCTCTATTATTACCAGGAGGCAGAACTGCACATTCCAGATTTAAAATTCCTGTACCAATTTTTGAAGACTCAATATGTAATATCCATCAAGGCATCGAATTAGCAGAATTATTGAACCAGACAAGCCTAATAATTTGGGATGAAGCACCAATGGCCCACAAATTCTATTTTGAAGCGCTTGATCAAAGTTTAAGAGATATTATCACAAATAAATCAAACTCAAATCAAATATTTGGAGACAAAGTTATAGTATTTGGTGGAGATTTTCGCCAAATACTACCAGTCATCCCAAGAGGAACCCGCTCAGACATTGTAAATGCAGCAATCAATTCATCCTATCTATGGGATTCGTGTGAAATATTGACCTTGACAAAAAACATGCGCTTACACAACAATCTAGAATCAGTTGATGAACAAGAAACTGCCACATTTGCTAAATGGATTCTAGACATTGGAGATGGAATTATAGATGATGAAAATGATGGTTATGCTACCATTCAAATTCCTGCTCATCTACTCATTACTCAATATGATGATCCAATCAGCGCTATAGTCAAATCAACATTCCCAGACTTAGATCAGCATCACAATAATCCTGAATTCTTTAAATCGAAGGCAATACTAGCTTCAACAAATGAAACCGTAGAACAAATCAATCATTACGTGCTATCCTTCATTCCAAGTAATTATATCATTACTTATTTAATTGTCACTTGCTCAGTCAAAAATATAACCACTGAAATTGTAATTTTGCAAATCATAGGTGACCACATGGAATATCTAAGCTCTGATTCGGTTGATAAATCAGAAAGCAGTGAGAATTCGTATTTCCAATCAATTACTACTGAATTCCTTAATTCATTGAACACATTCGGTTTGCCAACTCATTCTATCAAACTTAAAATTGGAAGTCCTATAATGCTGTTAAGAAACCTCGACCAAAATCAAGGTCTATGTAACGGTACTAGATTAGTGGTAACAAAGATGGAAAAACATGCAATTGCAGCTGAAATTATCTCAGGTAAAAACATTGGCCTCGCTGTTTATATTCCAAGAATGTCAATGTCCCCTTCACAATCACCCTGGCCGTTTAAACTATTAAGAAGACAATTTCCGATTATGCTATCTTATGCAATGACAATTAACAAGTCACAGGGACAATCACTATCCATGGTTGGACTTTATTTGCCGAAACCAGTATTCACTCATGACCAATTATATGTTGCATTGTCAAGGGTCAACTCAGCAAAAGGATTAAAAATTCTGATTCATGATGATGAGCAGAAAAGCATGAATTCCACTACCAATGTAGTATACAAAGAAGTGTTCAGAAACATTAAAAGTTAAATTTCAGTTGTTTAATATCAGATTCAATTCTATTGTCATGCTTTTTCAAATAGTCCTATTCTTTAATAATCAATTGTTCAATATTATATTATCACTGCATTATATAATTTGAGTTATTACAATCTTCAATACAATTCAATTGATATTAAATATTGAGAATTAACAATCAATTTCAATTCTTTTCTCATGCTTTTTGAAACAGTGCTACTCTTTTGTGATCACTTCTTGCAGACAATTCCATTGATTTTAAATACTAAGAATCCACCAAGAATAACAACAACCAATCTATAATTTTTTAAATAACAATGACAATTCCATTCATATAACCGCTTTGACACAGACACACATCGAGAAAAATACATATACATACATATATATATATATATATATATATATACACATGATTTTATTAATACCAAAATATGCTAGATCAGTTAAACACCTTATCTTTTAAATCACATTATAAGTTAAAAAACTAAGGATAAATAAGGCTGACTAAATAGCGGTAGTAGAAGTTAGTGGACTACAATCCTTTGGAACTTGGTTTGTCTGGGAGAATTAGAGTCCTCACAGAAAACCCTTTTCATTTTGTTTTAATTTATTTCAATTTGAATTTCAGTTTTTTTACTCTATCTTCCCTTTTCATCTCTATTTTCTAACGTGCCTCGATTTTACTGATTTTTTAGAAACTGCACACACAACAGTTTCACAGGGACATTGATTGAGAAGAAATGGGTGCTGGCACAGTTGATACTGCAATTACTTCAACCATGGGAACGTGTAAAATAGTTTAATGACTAGGTGAACTTTACATTATTAATCTATTAATTAATCTATTAAGCCGAAAACCTCATGCAAAAAATTAACGCATTTAAGGCCCAACTATTACATGCACACCACAAACAGCACTAAAGTCCAATCACTTCTGAAACCATTCACAAAAAAACTGTTCGGTTACTTCCACAACTATTCACGTTAAGGCTCTTCATATCATCACTGCCTTTCGCATTCAAGAAGCAACTATTTACTTGCACCGTTTCCAACAAAAACCTACCGCCACTTATGCCATTGAAAAGATAAATCAATTAACCAAGTCCACTCAACTATTAACCCATATTACCCGTTCCTCTGGAAACATCATCTTAACATCATATCACCATACTTTTACTTCAGAAAAACCCAAGATGAGTATCTCATCCTCCACCGCTTCAACTAGAGTAAGGAACTACTCTTACAAAGTTTATATCTTCCAATGCATTATTTTTTCGCTTTAAATTTTTGACATTAGTAAATCTTTTGTTCATGCAGATCAGATATCCAATTGTGAGACCACCTGCAATCATCCAATTCAGAGCAGCTTTCCACAATGACCAGGTTATAGTTTAAAATACAAAAAGCTTTTTTTCCTTCCCTTGCATTTGTTGGTTATTGCTTACATTCCATTTGCATGGTTTTTGATTGATCATATCATTTCTCTTCGTTATGTTTTTTCCCTGTTTCCTGCATTGCGTGTTCTGTTTTTGCCTATTTCTGTTGACTTCCATGCTTCCATTGCATTTGCATGCTTTTCGATTCACCACATTACTACTTTAAATATATAGCATTTTACTTTGTCTGTGGATTTCGCGTGGAAGTTTATATCATTTTGATTTAGTTCCTTTAACTTTTTTCATTTTCTCTTTTGACATATTATTTCTTTTCATACAATTTCTTGCTTTTTATATCCAAACATTCATAGAGATACCCGCATTTTACCATGAACAATGGGCACCCAATTACCCACACGAAGTTCGGTTCAAATACAATGGAGCAACCTACCCAATACGAGTCCAGCAACATCGAGGCAGATATTTTTTTGCAGATGGGCTCGCAGACGTCAGGGCAGATTTAAAAATCTACGAGTCTATTATCATCAACTTCTTTGCCTGCGATGATAACACCATTTTTTATCTACATTTTACACCTCCCCTGAATCAACAGACATGTGGTCGACCAATACTTCATTCCCATCTACATGCCTGGACAACTGAAATAACCCAATGTATACTGGGTGCTCCCCAACCAGTGGTAATATGCAATCACATTAACTTGCATTATTATGAGAATTTCAATAACAATATTAATCTGTATAAATGATACGCAGGAAATCCCATCACATGCAAGGAAATATCTGAAACAATGTAAGAATCACTTGACAATTTTAAGAAAGAATGCACCTCCTCTGCAATGGGACGTCGTTACACTTGACCGCGACATTAAAGATAAAAGCATTGTCTGGCCATGGTACAAGTTTCTCAGGAAAAACGATTTCCATCACGGAGACGAGGTATCATTCTACTACCGGCCACATGAAAGAATTTGGGAAATAGTCATCAGAAGAGAAAGGAAGTGGCTATAATTTTCGCTTTATATCTAATTATATTTTGTTTTATATGTAATTATATTTTGTTTATTTTCTCTGGACAATCTCTGTTTCATCAACATTATAATTATATATCTATTTAATGTTCAATTATACTCCTGTGATTGCAATTTTACTAACCAAGTGACCCATGCGTATGCACGGGTTACAGACTAGTTATATAATAAAAGGTAATACATCCAAATGTATCTACTAGACTATCCCATCCCACAAATACATATGAAAGTAGAGTTAAGTCAAAATAAGGATGATATCCTTGTAAAGACAAACATCACAAGAAAGGGGTTAAATTGTGATTTTAAAAAAAAATTAAATATTTTTTGAAAACACAAATCTTATCATCTAAAAAATAGATAAAAATTTTCCCAAACAAACAAAATCATAAAATCGAAATAGATTTTGCAAAAATATATTTTTAAAAGCAAAATCAAATTCACATCAAACGTTAGATATAACAAAGAATATGTTCGGTCCTTAACAAACCACAAGTTTCACTAACTTTTAAAAATTAAAAGTATTTGTCATTGTCATTTCTAACTCTTAAACAACTAGCTTTACGCCGAGCTTGAATAATCAAATATTATTTGTTCTACCAAGCCACTTTTGACTTTAAAACAAATCAAAATATGTGTTGTTTGATTGGTTGATTAGTACTTAATCATTCTATGGACGAATTAACAATCTAAACACTTAATCTTTTCTCTCAAGATATTTGTTGTTATGAATCCTCTATCACTAGCGAGTATAAAAGAAAATAAAAGTGCACAAATTGAATCATAATTGTAACTTGCAAAATCAAATTGCATAATGCAGAAATGTATCAAACTTGTATTTCAAATGCTAACCATTGGAAGGCATTGTTCTTAATTATATTAATGTCTCATAAATTCATATTTTAATTTAATCCTTAGGTTGAGAAACCACATTCACTCAAGGCCTAACCTTACTGGTTATTAGGATTGGTCCTTTGGTATTAAGTTTAACTATAGTGATTGGTGGTCCAAATTAATAGGAAAAAAAAGAAGAGAGAGAACCAAAACAGAGTGTAAAAAGAACTTACAGATAAAGAACTTGTCAGCTTACAACCTGCAAACAAGAACCAAAATAAAGTTCATCTTCTCTAATTGGTTTAACTGGCTATACTTTTTTTCCCAAACAGAACAAAATGATACCGTGTTGTCAACTTTCGAGACATGCTGATTTATTTGCTTTAGTTTCTTTTTTAGCACATTTTCTTTTCTTCAAGGAATAATGATCAATGTGAACTTTAGCTTTCTTCTTAAAAAGAAAAGTGAACTTTATCTACTTTTCATTGACTGAAATAAGACAAGAGAAACAAAGCCATTGAAATAAGATTTTATCCTTGTAACTGTTGGTAAATATTTGTATTTTAATTTAAAATTTATAAATATATATTAATTATATTAATTCTATTTTATAAAATAAAATATTTATTTTAGATTTTCTTAAGATTTTGTTTTAATGAGTCAACTAGTTTGTTATATTTGTTTTGACAACTGTAGATTGGTTTCCAACGATCATATTTTGTTTGTTGCATTTGTGCCTATATATATATATATATATATATATATCTTTCCTCTTTTCTAAAAAGATGACAGAGATATAATTGTCTCTTTATTTTCCTATAAAAAAATTATCTCTTTATTTTCCTATAAAAAAACTTATTTTTGTGAGAGCAAGAGCATTGGTGCTTAGAAGGTTCGAGGATCCTTTCGTTGCACACGATCGGAACTAACGGGTTGTCGTATATTGGGAGAGGAGCGCAATCAAATTTTCCTACCAGTGCACTGGGGCGTTTTCTCTCTAAGGATAGCGTTTACGCGCTTCAACCCAGGCTATATCTTTATTCCCCTAATTTATTTTTTCCTTGTGCTTATTGTATGTTATAATGCATTATTCATGTGTTGTCAATTGAATTTATTTTGCTACTGTTATTTTTTTATTTAATTAAAGGCTTTTCATTTTTCTTCTTATTTATTTCTTTCATTTTTTATTTTTTTTTCTAACAGTCTTAGAGAGAAAAACGTTTTAGAGAGAAAATGTTTTATACTTTCTTCTTGCATAGTCTTTTCTGCTGTAGCATTCTATCTTATCAAAATGTTTATCATGAATATGATTTTGTTCTTTTTTTATTAGCCTAAAAAAAATTACAGGTGAAAATGCAATGCATTATGTTCCATTAAAAATGTTTTTATTATTTTATTTTATTTCCTGAAATTTTAAATTAGTATGAGATTGTTGAAAAATATTTTCTTTGTCAATTGTATTTTTAAGATAAAATGCTTTTAGAATTAGTTTGTGTGAAAATAAAACTAAAAGCATCTCACTACTTTCATTCCTGCCTTAGGAAGTTATCTTTTACTTGGTCAAATGATCCTGTGAACACAAGTCTTTAAAATCAGGACGTTTGTTGTTTGGTTTTTTAATTTCTATTGTTTAACGTTATTATTATTACTGCAAGTATTTTGTGCTACATGTTGATTGATTATCTCTTTATATATAACTCATTGATAAAAGATAAGCCATTGAAAATATAACACACAAAAATAATAAAATAAACACTTTGGTGAAGCTTTATATTCTGCATTTCGTATTCTTAATAGAGTACCTTATAAAAAAAATTTTAAAAAACTTTATGAGCTATGGAGAAAAAGAGAATCAAATCTGAAATATCTTAAAATGTGGGGGTGTCTAGTAAAGGTTAATATCCCTATTAATAAGAAAAGGAAAATTGAAAAAAAATGTTAATTGTATTTTGTTGGATATTTTTTACATAATACTACTTGTAGATTTTTAGTTTTTAATTCAGAAGTGACTGAAATTTCTAATGTTATTATTATGCAATTTAGAGATGTCACTTTCTTTGAAAATCTTTTTCCTTAAAAAATAAATTGTTAAATCTTTATATGGTTTGAAACAAGCTCCAAAGCAATGACACAAAAGTTTGATTAAGTTATTCTTTTGTATGATTTTCAAATTAATGATAGTGATAAATATGTGTATGTGAAACAATTTGATGATAATGGATGTGTCATTTTATGTTTGTATCTGGATGACATATTGATATTTGGTAGTAATATGCATTTCATAAATTATGTGAAGTCCTTATTGTTTAGAAACTTTGACATAAAAGACCTTGGTCAAGTAGATGTGATTTTGGGAATTAAGCTTATAAAGAAAAATGATGGCATGACTTTTACCCAATCTTATTATGTTGAAAAGCTATTGAAGAAGTTTAATTATTTTGATGCGAAACATGTTTTTACTTCTTATGACTCATCCATCAAGTTAAAGAAAAAATTGAGTAAAGGAATTTCTTCACATAAATATTCTCAAAGTATCGGTTCTTTGTTGTATTTGATAAACTTCTCTAGGTCTGTCTGATATTGCACATGCAGTTGGTAGATTAGAAAGTAATTGAGGGATTTAGTGATACAAAATTGAAGTTCTGATTTTGATGAAATAAAATTGACAAGTGGTTATGTCTTTGCTTTAACTGGTTGTGCAGTATCATGAAAATCTTCTAGTCAAATTATTATTTCATATGAAAGCAAAAATTATTGCTTTAAATATTGCTACTAGTGAGGCTAAATTTCTTAAAAATGTATTATGCGATGTATACCTCCAATTCCAATGCACTGTGATAGTCAAATTGTTATATCTAAAGTGACTAGCAAAATTTTAATGAAAAAAGAAGACACTTAAGAGTAAGACATAAGTCTATAAGAAATTTGATTTCTCATGGTGTCATTTCTCTTGAGTCGTCGAGGGGAATGAGACTAAAACCCATTATTTAGTTACAACAATGGACACCCGTCTCCGTGTGATTGGTGATCCCATGAATGGAGTTCAATGGATAACAACGAAATTGTTTGTTGACTAAAGTACACCAAAATAAAATTTGGTGGAGTTGTTCTGTTTCTCATTCCTATGACGAGGTGTATTATAAATATTGACAATATTAAGGTTGAGGTATTTATATATGTGTATTTTTGGTAAAAAAAAATACCTCTTAATGAATCTGATGACAATTATTGTAGGGGTGGGGGTCACAACCCACTCTTTGAGGATTCACCTAGTGAGTGTGGTGGTGGGGCCGCCACTGTGAGATATAGGCTAATCTCTAAGTGACACTCACGAAACAAGATACAAGCGCAAGGTCGTGTAACGTGCTACCACTGATTAGAACCTAATTGAACGTCAATATTGTAGGGGTTGTGTACTAAAGTTCGGTTAAAGAATATGTAGTTCAAGACAATTAAGTCACTACATTTTTCTTGGGTGGAAGTTCATAAACACTAGGTATAAGGGTCAAACCCAGAAGGTTCCTTATACCGAAATACAATATCACATGCTCTTTCTCTCATGTTTCTATACAAATTATCTTTTAGAAAATATATCTTAAAATTTTAAATTATGTGGGGGAATGTTGGTAAATATTTGTGTTTTAATTTAAAATTTATAAATATATATTAATTATATTTTATAAAATAAAATATTTATTTTAAATTTTCTTAAGATTTTGTTTTAATGAGTCAACTAATTTGTTATGTTTGTTTTTGACAATTGTAGGTTGGTTTCCAACGATCATATTTTGTTTGTTGCATTTGTGCCTATATATATATATATATATATATATATATATATATATATATATATATATATATATATATATATCTTTCCTCTTTTCTAAAAAGATGATAGAGCAACGTCTGTTTTCTTTCTCCCAACAAATTGTCTCTTTATTCTCCTATAAAAAGATTTATTTTTGTGAGAGCAAGAGCATTGGTGTTCAGAAGGTTCGGGGATCCTTTCGCTGCACACGATCGGAACCAACGGGTTGTCGTATCTTGGGAGAGGAGCACAATCAAATTTCCCTCCCAGTGCACTGGGGCGTTTTCTCTCTAAGGATAGCGTTTACGCGCTTCAACCCAGGCTATATCTTTATTCCCCTAATTTATTTTTTCCTTTTGCTTATTGTATGTTATAATGCATTATTCATGTACTGTCAATTAAATTTATTTTGCTACTGTTATTTTATTATTTAATTAAAGGCTTTGCATTTTTCTTCTTACTTATTTATTTCATTTTTTATTTTATTTTTCTAACAATAACATGATACACTATACTTTTTAGTCTCTTTCCTCAACAACCACAAGGGATAATTAATACAACTTGGACTAGAGTATATTCCCGAGCTTGAGTTTAAACTTTGCTTTAAGGCATCAACAAAATGAAGAAAATTAGGCATTGGAAGCAATAGCAAGTGAATTAAAACTTAAATAGTTACAAAATTGACAAACCAAATACTAAATTCCACAGTGAGTATAAGAAAGAAAAAGTACCCGTTAAGTAATAAGTGAAGGTGCGGCAAGTGTGTGAGAGGGTTAGGGTTTTGCGAGTCAACTGGGAGGGTGTTTGGCGGCACGGTGGCACGATGGCGTGGTTGGTGGCGCGAGCACAGACCTGCGACTGCGACCAAGAAACAAGGGCAAATCTGTTGTGGCGCTTGGCATGGTGGCAACCAGCACCGTCGAACGTGAGCAGGGACTGCCAAACGTGGAGTGCTTGTGTGTTATGTTTCTTTGTGTGCGTTGTGTGGTTTTATTTTTAGTGTTTTTTGTCCTAAGTGTGTTCGTGTATTTTTTTACTAATTTTGTTTTTATTTTATTAAATCTTTTTTTAGTTTTTCTAGGCTTGCTTTAACTTTAGTAAAATTGTTTTTTTCTAAGATTATTTATTTTTACTAAGTTTATTTTTATTTTTTGTAAGTGTTTTTTTAGTCTTTTAGACTTATTTTAACTTTAGTAAAATTGTTTTTACTAAGACTTTTTTATTTTTACTAAATGTTTTTTTAGTCTTTTAGGTTTGTTTTAACTTTAGTAAAATTGTTTTTAGAGAAAGCTATTTATTTTTAAAGAAAAAATAACAAAAAAAAGTATAATTTTTAGAAAATTTAATGTTTATAGATTGTACACTCAATTATTTTATCCAACTTTTAATTTAAAAGGAGTTTTTAAAGTATAAAAATGAAAAATAATAAGCAATTTTTACTTATTTTTTAAAGTTCTAATTTTTTACTTTAACTTATAATTAACTTTAAGCCAAAAAAGTATGGGCCAACAGAACCTAAGGCTATTTCTATCCCCTAATGAAAATTATAATTTAATTATTTTTATTAATTTTTCCTAACTTAATTATAACTCAATTATCTTTATTAATTTTTCTCAAATTATTTTATAACTTTATCAATATAATATTTAATAATTATTTTTATTAAAAATAATTAAAAAAAGAGCTTAACATGTAATGTATGAAATTAAAAAAATTAAACTTAGACTCTTTTACATAATCAAGTGCGAGTGGTATCTCAAAAAAAATAAAGTGGTATCTTAAAAAAAGTGAGTATAGTACACATTTATATATGTTAGTGCATGCCTTTTTTTCTCATAATATAATTAATTTTACTATTTTTAAAATATATATTTAATCTTAAAAATATTTTTTATAAAATAAAAAATTATTAATTTATCAACATGCATCACATTTATATATGTTACACTAAAGTCATATTGAAAAGTGATGAATGCATAAGTTACACTTCGAACTTTAATAAATCATTATTGGACCTTGGTTAGTGAATATGTTAAATTAAGGCTTAATTATAAAATTCATCCCTTTATTTGCCTATTTCACCAAATTGGTCCCCCTATTTTTTTAATTCACTAATCGAGTCTCCCTATATTTCAAAATTCACTATTTGAGTCTTCAAAGCTAATTTTAACTGTTAACTGTTAAATTTTTAGAATGTAAAAGAAATACTTGAGGAAGGACTAGAACCATGATCCTTGGAATGAGTTGTGACACCCTCTACCCCAACATACATAAAATGCAGAATCTAATTAAATCAATTTTATTCAATAAAATCGTAAGTAAGTCAACAAGGGTAAAAAGTACACATTCGCATTAATCACCAAACAAAACTCCAAGGAATGAACTAAAGACTCGACATGTGAGACAAAATGATAAAAACTACATGTTCAGAACTTCATGCAATTAATACATAAACCAATGCTCCAATATCACATCTTATCAGAGCATTATGTCCTGACGTCCTCCAGCACAAGATTTCTTAAAGCAATCCACCTAGTCATCTGCTTCCACGAACACAAGGTTCGAGATTATCATAGGATCCAAACATAAACAACACACAGGGAGTGATTTATCACATTCCTAACTAATAGAGAGAAACAAGACAACATGTAAATATACATATCATATAAATGAAATACAACTTACTTAAATATAGTTCACATCATTCCATCACTTGGCACGTAACATCACATCTAAACACAACACCTCTCATTCATTTTCACATCATTCACGTACTCAAGGATCAAAACACAATATCACTCAACCAATCAATATCGATTAATACACAAGCGTTGTGCAACAAATATACTAAGACTCAATCCTATATGCAATGTGGTACCATGTTAGTTAAAAATCTCGTCGGGCGCCTAGGAGTATATGACAAAACAGACCACATACTGGTAAGTCAGGTCACTTTCACTAAGTAAAATCATAGGAAGACAATTCATGGTCACATTATTTTGCGAGAATGCTCAAACCATGTGGGATCGGCACAAACTTAAAGGAGCACTCAAACCAAGTGTATTTACTCCCAAGGCCTAGACTCTGAATAGTCTGTCAGATCCTCTCTCTCCTGATTCAGGTCCAACCTAGAAAACATTTTAGCACGCAAACTCTATCTATGAACTATATAAAACACACAACTCCTTAATTGTTCTTAAAATAGTTTTTACTCGTTGTGCCTCAAAGTGAATAAACTTACTGGGTTCCTACAACGCATCTCATCACAATACTTGTAGCGCATTAACTCATCGCCCTTAAAAGGTCTTACAATCGTGTGATTGTATGGTTCATGGCTCACAACTCAATGTATACAACATCTCAATACATGTGTGATCTCACAATTTAATGCATACTCAACTTGTCACTTACACACAATTCATCACACTTCCATAATCCCAAGACAACACGTTATCACGCCTCATGCATCATATACATGTCAGACACTAATAATATTAATATGTTATGTTCATATGATTAAACCCCTCAAACAATCTCACATAATCATATCAAAATCAAATGAATCAAAATCATAGGTCAAAAACACGAAAACACTAAGAGCACTCAATTTTATCAACCAATTCGCATCAGGATATCAATTGACCCATCAAACATAATAATATCATAATTATAATCGTAAAGGCGGAATTATAATACAGTCAATATCCCAAAATGAATCCCAATTTAATCCTCTAAGGATCCCTGCACATGTTCATTCTAAACCCAATTGTGGTAAACTCATCCCTTACCTCTAAGCGGGCTCATGCCTGTAGTCCGACAGTGATAGTGACATCTCTAGTGGTTCCCTAAGATTCCTCAAGCTTTTTCTCTTGTTGCTCTGCTAGGGCTCCCAAGCGTTAGAGAGAAGGAGAACAGATTGGAGCCTCAATTTCATTGTCTAGGTACGAGGGATATTTCTCTATCCACAGATATTATATTGCAAATCCCAACGATGTTGATGTGCAGAAATGAGTTCCTAACTTGGTGTTCAAATTTCATGACAATCCAACGATTAACGAGTCAAGGATTGTAGTTTTACTAGAACAAGTTTGGGTGTATGCGAGACGAAGAGAGTTACGTGAGAGGGATATTTCTCTCACCATATACATTGTTTGGCAAATCCCGACAGTGGGGTTGTGTGAAAATTAGTTCCAAACCTGAGTCATTGAAGTTTCATATAATCTAATTTAGTCTTTATGTTCTATAAAAATACTTATTTTTAGTCCATCCTCATATAATTCTCACAAATAACGTTAAGTTTTGTCTGATGTGACAAACATAGTGTATTTTTTAAAATTGATTAAAATGACGTGGAAAATTGTTTTATTTTTCTTAAAAAAAGTTATTAATATCTCTCCCCCAAACACATCGAACAATAACTTTTAAAGATTCCATTTTTGTCTTCTATCGATGTCATTTTTCAACAATTCTTACATATTTGTTCTTATGTCTTCTTCTGATTTTGTTTGTTTATTGAATGTCGTTTTTGTGATTTTTCATGGTAAATGAACAATGTAATCTATTTGTCATATAGAAAATGATGTCAACACCATCTGTGAGGAGGGACTAAAAATAAGTTTTTTTTTAAAAAAATATAGAGACTAAATTGGATAATATGAAACTACAAGACAAAAAACAAGATTTCATGAAATATAAGGACTAAAAACATATTTTTTTCTAATATTTTTATTTAATTCAAATAAAGACCTAAATTTTTTATGCATGACCTTAAATTTATATTTTTCTAAATTTTTTAATATGAAAAATATAGGGATTAAATTGGATAGTATGAAACTACAAGACAAAAAAACAAGATTTCATGAAAATATAAGAACTAAAAATATATTTTTTCTAATATTTTTATTTAATTCAATTAAAAACATATATTTATAATATGATATCATTCTTATGTAATATTTGATTATTGAATATATCATTCTATTCCTTGAATGACCTCAAAATAACAATTCTCTTCTTAACAAATATTGGATTATTTATTTCAGGAAAACCTCTTTGTTATGAGTTTTGTTGATATAGATGTTGGGGATGTTGTGCCAGTGAAGCCTCCCCCAATAGAAAGCACCCCTTTCAGGCTTGTGGAGACCGTCCAAGATTTGAAAGAGTTGGCTGCTAAGCTGCATTCTACTGATGAATTTGCATTAAAAACAAACATCACTTCATTGTGCATTAAGTTTTACTTTGAACTTTCCTTCTTGACCTATTATGTGTGCAACTATATATAATGATTCATGATTTGGAATATTTAGGTTGATTAAGAGCATAATCAATATCGCACTTTCCAAGGCTTAACTTGCCTGAAGCAAATCTCAACAAGGACTGCAGATTTTATTGTTAACACTTTGAAACTTCACAGTTCTATTCGACCCTATTTCAAGGAAGTATTTAAGGACCCTTCCAAGAGAAAAGTTAGTGGCACATGATTGATTTTTCTTTCAATTCATTATATTTGTTTCATTTTGTTGACCCTTTTTATGGTTAATTAGGTTATGCATGGAGCAGACAATGATGTTGTGTGGCTTCAACGAGACTTTGGAATCTACATTTGTAACTTGTTTGACACTAACGAAGTTTGCTTAAAATGACCCAACTATTCATTCAATATTGAAATTATTTCCTATATTATTTATGAAGGCTACAAATTGTATTAGTTTGTTTAGCAACCTGAAAAACTTGATAAAACGATGCACATGATTTCTTATCACCATAACCTATATTCCTTGATCACATTCACATGTTTGCAATTTATTACTATAATATTTTTTCCATTATTATATCATCGAGACTAATATATTTTAATTGAATTTATTAGGCTTTAAAGGTGTTAAAATTGGAGAGGAAGAGTTTGGAGTATCTTCTTTGTTATTTTTGCAACATTATTGCAAACAAGGAGTATGTTGTCTTTTTTTTTTTTTACACTTGAACTTTCTTGGATGATTTTTTCTTTTTTTAAAAAAATTAAACTTTGGAAGGTTTAAAAGTGAATTACTTGCAGATACCAGAGTGCAGATTGGAGACTATGCCCCCTTCCTTATGAAATGCTAAGGTATAAAAATATTTTTGAACACATCACATTTGATCCTCCTTTTGATTATTCCTTTTATTTTATTCTATTATTCTTTCTACAGGGCTAGATTTTAATGTTAGGCTACTGGTTAAGCAAGTGTAAGGACATATGTCAAGTATAAGAGGATGCCACAGCAGCAACCAAACAGCCAGAACCAGGGTTAGGTAGCTGACTAAGATCAATTACAGTTTAGTAGTTAGCCTTGTAACTGTTTAAGCCATTTAAAGGCAGTTAGTTAGTCATTAGCTATAAATAGAGACTGACTGCCTGGAATTATTGATTCGGGAGTAATCAAGGTGGTTGGTTAGGGAGGCTAGGCTCTAATCCCTAGATGTACTTTTGTACCACAAGAGTAATAAAACAAGATATTTGGCTGGTACCATCACTAGTATCAGGGCAAAATTTCGATCCTGAGATGTGAAGCTATTCATGGTTTCAACGCGAGGAAACATAGATGCACGTGTGGAATTTCTAGAACGAGGTTTTGAAGGCATGATCGACACGAATGAGGACGTTGCAAGTCTGAAGTGATTGTTTGAAGATGAACGCATCGACCGAGCGAAGCTGAAGGCACAAATGGCAGAGCTAATGGCGGCGGTGTGGAACTTGTCAAGCATCGATCATGCAAGCGACAATCACAACCTCGTAGAACATCAGAATCGTGATTGAGAGGTAAAGTGGCGGAAACTTGAGATTCCAATTTTTTACGGAGGAGATGCATTTGGCTGGACAAATAAGGTGGAAAACTATTTCGAGATTAAAGGTGTAGAGGAAGAAGATCGAATCCAAGTAGCCATGGTTGTAATGGAAGGAAAGGCACTGACCTGGTACCAGTGGTGGGAATTTCGCGTGAAAAGCCCTAATTGGACTAATTTCAAGCAAGTTGTGATTCAACGATTTCAGCCTTCAATGAACCAAAGCCCCTACGAGTTACTAGTCAGTCTGAAACTCGAAGGGACAGTAGAAGAATATCGCAAGAAGTTTGAATTGTATGCAGGTCCATTGAGAGGAATAAAATTTGAGTATTTGAAAGGCATATTTCTAAATGGGTTGAAAGAGGTGGTGAGGGCAGAGCTGAAGTTGCATCCAGTAAACTCCCTCCCTGAACTGATGGACTATGCACAAAGGATAGATGAGAAAATTCACTAATGGAAAAAGGTAATGTTGGAGGAAACAAAGGTGGTCCAACTAGAAGTTACAGTTCCTGAAGAACTACGACATGGGATCCAAGAAACAAAGGCACCACGACAAAAACAAAAGAGACAAGTTCGAGCTCAGAATCAAATAGTGTGAAGTCCCTTGGGGCATACAGAGTTAGGCCTTTTAGGAGGCTTTCAAATGCTGAGTTCTAGGAGAGGGCAGAAAAAGGACTTCGTTATCATTGTGATGGGAAATTTGGCCCTAGTCATACATGCCCTAATAAACAATTCCAAGTCCTTATTTTGGGAGAAGGACAAGATGAAGAAGACGAAATGGAAGTGGGGGCAATACATGAGAAATAACTGCAAAGTATTTAGTTTTCCTTGTATAGCATGTCAGGATTGACTTCAAAGAAATCCATCAGACTTTGGGGCAATATTGTCAAAAACAAAGTCATTGTATTGATGGATTGTGGTGCCTCTCATAATTTCATTCCTAATGCAATAGTGAAACAACAACAAATACCAATTACACCTATTAAACCATATACCATGGAAGTAGGGGATGGATGAAAAATCAGGTGTGAAGGAGTTTGCAAGAATGTCAAATTGCAAATCCAAGGAATGAAAATCCAGTAAGACTTATTTATCTTTGAAAATCATGTGAAAGTTGTCCTATCCCTGTTGGCTGAGAATAAGTTGTTGGTCAACAAGAAAAAGTGCAGTTTCGGGCAGAGTCAATTAGAGTATTTGGGGCATATAATTTTGGGGGAAGGTGTAGTTGCAGATCCCCAAAAATTGGAGGTCGTGTGAAACTGGCCTACTCCTAGCAATGTGAAATCCTTAAGGGGATTTTTGGGTCTCACGGGGTATTATAGACGTTTCATTCAGAATTATGGTAGGATTGCATGACCTTTGTATAACTTGCTAAAGAAGGACGGTTTTAAATGGAATGAGGTGGATAAGGAAGCTACCAGAAAATTGAAGAATGTAATGGCAGAAATTCCTATTCTCACTATACCTAATTTTACTCAACCCTTCATTGTGGAGACTGACGCGTCTAATAAAGGATTAGGGGGAGTGTTAATGCAGCAGGGGAGACCATTGGCTTTTCTAAGCCAAACTCTCTCTGATAGGGCTAAAAAAAATCAGTTTATGAGAGAGAATTCATGGTTATTGTGTTGGCAATACAGAAATGGAGACACTACTTAATGGGCCACAAATTCACTATATTAATATATCAAAAAAGTCTGAAGTTTTTAACTGATCAGAGATTACTTGGTGAAGATAAGTTTAAATGGACTTCAAAGCTAATGGGGTTTGATTTTGATATAGTGTACAAGCCAAGATGTGAGAATAAGGAACCTGATGCTTTGTCAAGAAGAATGACATATTCAGCCATTTCTATGATCAGATTTTTTGATGAGGAAGAACGGGATTCTGAAGTTTTGGCTGACCTAAAACTGAAGAAAATTATGCAAGATTTATTGGTAAATGGATCTGCACATCCAGATACTCCTTACAGGATAAAAAATTATGGTATAAAGGCAAGTTAGTAATTTCTAAAACATCTCCCAAGGTGCAAACAATTATGACAGAGTATTACAACTATGTTGTAGGGAGTCATTCAGGGTTGTTTTAGAACATTTAAAAGGATAACAACCTTAGTTTATTGGGAGGGTATGAGATAAGACATATTAGGATTTGTGGTTGCATGTGAAACTTGCCAACAGAATAAATACTAGGCCCTATCCCTGGGAGGTTTGTTGCAACCTCTTCCTATCCCTACACATGTTTGGTTTGATATAACTATGGATTTCATAGAGGGACTACCGAGAGCAAAAGGGAAGAACCCAATTCTGGTTGTGGTAGATAGTTGACTAAGTATGCTCGTTTTATCCCCATTAGTCACCCCTTCACTGCAAAGGACATAGCTGATATATTTGTTCGGGAGATTGTGAAATTACATGAGTTTCCAAACACTATCATTTCTAATCGGGATAAAATTTGTTTGAGTCAATTTTGGAGGGAATTATTCAAATATGCTGGAACTAAATTGAAATTTAGTTCAACATATCATCCTCAGATGGATGGCCAAACTGAGGTGGTCAATAGAGGAGTAGAAACATACTTGAGGTGTGTTACAGGAGAAAAACTGAAGCACTAGCCTTCTTGCTTAAGTTAGGCAAAATTTTGGTTTAATTCTAACTATAATAGTTCCTCTAAGCTCACTACTTTTAGGGCTTTCTATGGCAGAGACCCACCTCAATTGCTTAAAGGCACCACTGTTCCTTCAGCAGTAGAGGAGGTCAACAGACTGACACAAGATAGGGACTCCTTGTTGGACCAACTACGAACTGATTTGCTTAAGGCTCAGGACTAGATGCAAGCCTAAGCCAATAAGCACCATAGGGATGTTAACTTGGTTGTGGATGATGGGTTTACTTGAAATTACAACCATATCATTTGAAATCTTTGGCTAAGAAGTTGAATGAGAAATTAAACCCTCGATTTTATGGACCATATCGGATTTCTAAGGTCATTGGTAAAGTAGCTTACCATCTCAACCTACCACTCGAGAGTAATGTTCATCCAGTCTTTCATGTGTCTCTATTAAAGAAAGCCATTGCTCTTGCGATGAAACCCCAACCCTTGCCTCCCATGCTGACTGATGAGCTGGAACTAAGGGTGGAGCCTCAAGTTGTAAAGGTTGTCAAAAACCACCCTGCAGGCACAACTGAAGTGCTCATCCAATGAAAAGATTTACCTGACTTTGAAGCCACATGGGAATTGGTTGATTTTATGAAGCAACAATTTTTTTTCATTTCACCTTAAGGACAAGGTGGCTCTCTTGGGAGGGAGTATTGTTAGGCTACCAATTAAGCAAGTGTATAAAGGAAAGACATATGGCCAGTATAAGAGGAAGCCAGATTAGCAGCCAGAACCAGGGTTAGGTAGCTGACTAAGATCAGTTATAATTTAGTAGTTAGCCTTGTAACTGTTTAAGTCAGTTAAAGGCATTTAGTTAGTTAGTCATTAGCTATAAATAGAGACTGACTGCTTGGAATTACTGATTCGAGAGTAATCAAGGTGGTTGTTTGGGGAGGCTAGGCTCCAATCCCTAGATATACTTTTGTACCACAAGAGTAATAAAATGACAGATTTGGTTGGTACCATCATTTAACTGCCTTGGTTTTCAAAAATGTAATGTGGTTGTAATTAGTAATATGACTTTGTGGTACTGTTAAGCAAACAAAATCCATAGAATCTGGTAGTCTTAGGTTGTATGCCATTTCCCTTGTACTTTGGCAGGGTTGCCCTGAAACTTCCTTAAGGCTATAATGTATAACAAGTTTTATAATTCATAATGAAGTTTCTATTATGTACTTCTCACAAACTAGGGAGAATTTTATCTGGAGTAAAATAAGCAAATTAAAAATGTCACAAGCACGTTGATGTTTAATGTTATGACAAATCTTGTTTCATTTTCCCTCCCTCAAAATAATTTATTCTTTGAGCTTGCTTTAATGTTTATGTTATACATCCATGTATGAATAAAAACAACCTGGTGATACAAGGTTCTTGTTCCAATATAAAGTATGGTTACATATAAAATTGGTCTCTTGCCATGTGCTAGCACCTGGTTTTGTGTGTTGAGCACAACTAGATACAATGCTCTATAAAATTTATTTATTTTTTTGTCATTTCTTATGCCTCGTTTGAAGAGTATCGAATGAAAAACAAAAAGAATAAGAACAAAAATGATGAAATATAGAAAATGATATCAACCATACTTAATTTTAGTTTGTTGTTGAAATTAACAAAGTGCAAGTCGTGAAAGCAGAGACAACTTGTACTCTGATTGTGGTTTGTATGAGTATGTGGATATGAATTAGTTTAATTTTTATAACTTTTAAATTATGGTTTGAAATTTGAGTTTATAAAAGCTTAATGAGAGGAACAATAACATTTTAGTATTTTACTTTTATGCTTACATATATTTCAACATAAGAACTTTTATAATGAATATATGGCATTAAAAAAATAATTATTTTAAATTTTATGTTTATAACATTTCAAAATGTGTTTTTAAAAAAACATTGGCAATAGTAGTAGACACATTTAACTGAATCTTCAGCTTACACACTATGATTTGGAGTTGATTATTAGATTTTTGTTGTTGGTAGGTGGGCTTTGCAAGAAAGAGTGTCTTCCTCTCTAAACTTTTAATTAGAAGAAGGCTTCCCTATATTTTTTATCCTTTATTTATTTTTTATTGAAATTTGTTTTAGTTCTTTATTTTTTAAAATATTCATTAATTTGCATCAATATTGTCCTTTTTAAACATTACAATCAAGTTGATATTTATTTACAATTTTTAATATTTTATGAAAATATTTATAAAAATCAAATCAAAATAGTATTAAACAAAAGGAAGAAATTTTACATTATTCATATATTTACATGTTCCTTGTTAATTTTTTTTAAAAATTATTAAAATAAAATAGAAATAATATGGAAAAAAGAAAACTAAGGTAGCTCGGATTAGGGTCAGATTCATGAAGATTAAGAGTATACTATCTGACCCACGATCTAATAATGGTTGTGTTACTTTTTTATGATCCAATCTAATCCACATATGGCATGCCTGAACTATTACATTTATGTTTGAATTGGGTTCACAAATAAGGTTAGATACATAACCATAACCACCACCAATAAACAACTAAAATAAAGTAAGTACACTTTTCAAATTAAAACAGAATTATAATTGTTGAATTAAAATCACCGGTAATGTAGCTCCATGTAGAGCTTGTAGGAAAGGTGATTGGAGACACCACTTCAAGGAGAATATGAGTCAAGAACAAACTCACCATCATAGGAAATCATGGATAAGAGCTTGAAGGTAGGAGAAAATGAGTGAAGGGAGAGGGAGAGAGGGGAATAAAATTTTGAGAAAGAGAAGAGGGAGAATGAGGTCTGAACTTTGAAGTCTAATTTCTCATATAATCAAAGTTGCAAAATGCACACACAAGACCTCTAGTTATAGCCTAAGTGTAACACAAAATTGGAGGGAAATTTGAATTTCTATTCAAATTTCACTTAAATTTGAATTTGAATTTGTGGAGTCAAATCGGAGCCAAAATTTCACTAATTATGATTAGTAAATTTCAGCTATGGTTCAACCCACTAATCCAAGATCAAATCCAAGATTCTCTACTAAGTCTGCTTAGGTGTCATGAGACATGTAAAGCGTGAAGAATATGCACAAAGTGTGACTATATGATGTGACAATGGGGTGTAGTAAGCAAATGCTCACCTCCCCCTTAGGCTGGTTCAAAATTTAATTGGATTGAGCTTCTGCCAATTCAATTAAATTTCTCTCCCAACACACACAACAAATAGTGCACTTAATGCATGTAAAATTACAAAACTACCCCTAATACAAAAACTAGTCTAGGTGCCCTAAAATACAAGGGCTGAAAAATCCTACATTACTAGGATACCCTAAACTTGTGGGGTACCCTCCCTACACTATAAAGCCCTAAATACAAGGCCAAAAAATAATGAAAACATAATCTAATATGTACAAAGATAAGTGGGCTCATACTTAGTCCATGGGTCCAAAATCTATCCTAAGGCTCATGAGAACCCTAGGGTTTTCTCCTGCATCCCTGGCCTAATCTTCCTGGAGTCTCCTAGCCATGACTTCGGTGACGGGTCCCCTCCTTGGGAGGATTGCATCATCCCCTCCCTTTTGAAGAGGATTTGTCCTCAAATCTGCAGACCACTCATCATCTGAATTAGCTACACCTACAAAAGGAACCAAATCAATAATGTTAAAGGTGTTCCTAACTCCATACTCCTCTAGGAGGTCTAGCCTATAAGCATTGTTGTTAATCCTCTCCAAGACTTAAAAAAGGCCATCACCTCTGGGGCTAAGTTTGGACTTTCTGTTAGTAGGAAATCTATCCTTCCTAAGATGGAGCCAAACCCAATCCCCTTCATTCAACACCAACTCCTTCCTTCCTCTATTGCCTTTAACTGCATACTGTCAACTCCTCTTTACAACTGCGAAATTTATCAGCAAGTGCACTGAGTCATACAAGTAGTATAAAACGGTAAGAACCAAGTATCATATCACAGGGAGTTTGTTTCATTCAGAAAAGTGTTCATTCAATAAGTAGACATTTGTGTAACATCATGAAATGGAAATAAAAACAGGATATGGTTGTAATTCTAGAGATAACTACAAAATTAACTAAGTAAATGCGAAAGATAAACAGATGATTAAAATGTTGGGCCTTTCTACTAAGTGACTTGATGCAATTAATGGTTTTTTTCTCTATCTAATGTTGTTTCTGTGTTCTATGCTAAGGACAATTATCCCAAATACCGATGTCTCGCATGAATGGGCTAATTCTAATTAAACTTCTCTCTCGGATCCCTCCTCGAACTTAGCCTAACCGAACAACATTAAGATCACAACATATTAAAAACTAGAGTCCCTGCACTCTGTGTCCAGACAATACAGTTATCTAGCCCTGCTCTATCCAGTTCTAAGGATTCAAAACATTTTCTAATGCTAAAAATCCTAACTTTACGCACAAATGGATGATCAGACCAAAAGCATGCAAGAATTAAGTGCAGATAGAAGCAATGAACACATCAAAACAACATTAAATAGATAGTAAAGAATATTTACATCAAGGCTCAGCAAAAATTCCTAACAAAAGCTTTAGCCTTCCATGGCAAGTTATCACCTTTCAGTTACAATAGGAGGTTTTGGAAGCAAAATTCAGATTACACAGTGGTAGGGATGTCTCCTCCACCTCTAAGAACCTAAAAATCACTCTAAAACCTAGAATCCTCTAGAAAGCTGAGGTTTTTGGTGCTCCCTTGCCCTGTTACGTCGCTCTATTGCATAGGCTCTCAAGCATATCCCTATTTTTCACCAACTTTAGCTTTTAAGGGCTTTCTATCCTCGAAGGCTCACTTAGCGCCACTTTTGCGCTAAGCGCGAGTAAGTGATTTTCTGCTGAGTGAGCTGGGTGCGCTTAGCGCGAGAGAAGACAAATGACTCACTGAGCGAGCTGATGATGCGTTGAACGTCCAAATGCTTGGCATATTCTCCTCCAGATTCTCCCAACTTGCTAAGCAGGCTGAGGGCCTCGCTTAGCGGATGATTCTCGCTAAGCGGACAAGCCTCACTTAACGAGACACCAGCCATAACAACCTTCTTATTCTTCATCTTTTCTCCTGAAATTGAAGTTGGAAACACATTAATTCACATTGAAGGGAATATCTCTGCATAAAAATCAAACTAACCCTAAAAATATGTACAAACCTACAAAAATAACTATAAATTGGGGAAAAAGACATAAATTTCATAATGCTTTTCAATACAAAAGTTAGTCATATATGACGACTAACACACACACCTTTATTTGGTTCTCTATTTGGTTCCTAACCCTCTCATGTAATTTCTTCACAAACTCTAACCTAGATACCCCTTCTTTATGTATAAAAGAAGTGTCAAGTTGAAGGGGAATTAGGTCCAAAGGTGTGAGAGGATTGAACCCATACACAAGTGAAATAAGCTAGCAAGTAAGACGGATATCAAGGAAGGATCATCAAGCCAAATCCTCACAGTCATTGTTTCACTCAAGCACAAGTGTTTAGGCTATTTATCAATCAACAACCAACATAAGTCTCAACTTTTGCATTTCATCTCATGCCATACAGTCACAAACACACAATATTGAATCCGAAGGACTTTTCTTTGCTTGTAATTAGGCTGGGCTGCAAACAATTCATAGTTTTTCTAGGATGCAAAAGCTTAAGTTCTATGAGAGCATTCATCCTTAGATAAACTCTTTTTCTCTTTTATTCCAGCTCTATTACTTGCCTTTCAATATTTACAGCACTTTTCTTCGCTTAGCTTCGATAACAGCACACACTCAACTTTTATTCTTTAATTTCTCTTTTTATTTTATTGTATTTTAGCAGCTTTTACTTATTGCTTTTTGATATTATTGTGTGTGCTGTTATTTGTCTTACCACACTTGTTGTCACCCAATAATCTCCCCCAAATTTGGGACAAATTTTCTTTGAACCACAATGCTTTCCTACAACCTAAGACAAGGTAGATGGAGATATAACTTTACAGGCTCAAGGTTTAGTTCAATCAATAAAAAACAAGCTCAACATGGGTGCAAGGGATTCATCATTCATTAACAGGGTAAGTTTTTTTGGCTAAGTGGCTGTTTCAATCAATCATGGCCTTCATCATCTTCAAACTCATGCATTCATTCAGTAATCAGAGATTCATGCAAAAATCAGTACTCAATGCTAGTCGTTCTCTCACGTTTAAAGTTCACACAACTCACCAGGTTGTGGCTAATGCTTACCTTCATAATTTATCTGTCAAACCAATTAACATTTTCAGTCATATCCCTAATTCATGTTCTTTTTGTTCTAATTAGTGCATACTTATTCAAAGCATATGATCTACGCATCACAATTCACTCAATCCATGCAATTGATCAATTCAAATCATTCATAAACACAAAATTTTCGTATCAAACAACCACTGCATAATCAATCAAACTGCAAACTATTCAACAAGCTTTCAAATTTACTAAATAAATAAACTGAAACATAAAACTAAAACTAAAAATGTAAATTGAACATAAAATGTATCAAAAGCAGGAAAATAAATGAAAATCTTGTCATGGCTCCTTTTGTGCTGGTGCAGGCTCATCCATAGGTGAAGAAGGAGTATCCTGGGTTGGTTGAGGTGTCTCTTGTGCAGCTGTAGGCTAAGGATACCAGGTACTCTGTGCTGACTATAAATCTGCTACATAGTCTATGTCCTCGGCGCCTTCTTCATCCTTAGAGACCTCCACAACAGGTGAAGTAACAGGTGAAACCTGTGGAGTCATCTCTGGCATAGCCTCACATGCGACCTTCGGCTGAGGTTCTGGCTGAGGCTTCTGGGCTGCGGAAGCCTCACCTCCCCCCAAAGGAGAAGGCTGGACTCCTAGCCAAGCCACTTGAGCCATGAAATCCTCCATGCTAATGATGGGCCGATGTTGAGCCAAGTCGTGAATACTCTGCATCACCAGGCATAAGCCATGGTGTAGGCTCTACAGCATCGGCACCGTGACATCAGAGCTCTGAGCGGCGGTGCCAACAGGTGCTGGAACTGATGGTGGTGGAAGAGAAGTAGAGGGAGCTGGATCAGTAGAGGCAGGAGCAGAAGTAGAAGCAGGAGTAGGAGCAGAAGAAGATGGGCCTCAGATCCTCGAACCCGTGCCTTGCGGGTCCCTGGAAATACGATCGTGGGATCGTCCAGGTTTCAACAATTCTTCTTTATGTATGCCAAATTAATGGCAGGGCTGAGGGACTCGAAAGTCAAGGAATCTGAGATAACTCCTCGGGCGACGCATAATGCTGTGATCAAGGCTGGAAAATCGAGCCTCGAGGAGTTGGACTAGGCCATCTGAGAAATCTGGTGTTATATGAGGAAGCCCATGTCCATATCCATCTTCATCACAAGGTCGTAGACTAACCTCGCCTTGTCCATGTTCAAATCGGATGTATGGGAAGTGGGGGCGAGGTTAGAATAAGATAGCACACTCCATGTTTGTGCCAATGTAGTCAAATCCTTCCTCAGGAGCTTCCAGGGCACCCCTTCAGCATTCAAAACAAATCCGTGCCATGGAATACAGAGCTTGGAAGCAAGCTCCTAAGGATCTGTGCGCGCCCTACAAAAAAAAGAATATGAAGGGTACTGCTCCCCTAGCTGAATGACTGGTGGCATCTCCAAGAAGGCATTCAGTGATGCCGCATCAAACTTAATCAGCTTTCCTCTGACTCGAACCTGTTTTGGAGATTTATCTTCTGGATCATATAGGTTCGAGTAGAACTCCTTAACCAGGGCCACATCAATGTGCCCGTCCATGTGCTGGGTCAAGGCCTTGTGCTAGTTTCTTCTGATCAGCTCTCTTCTGAATTCATCATACTCAGTCACAAAGAGGTTAACGTTCCTCTCCAAAAGGATGTTTCGGGAGTGAACGTTCTATGAATATCGCTCCCACGCAACCTCAGAAACGAACCGAGTGGTGTCATAAGGTTCTCGAGGTCGGGAGGCTATGACTTTCCTCTTTCTAGAGGCCATACATAAAAAATGAGCACAAGAATCATATTAGAAAGGTTTTTATTTCAACTAAAAGCAGAAAAATAAAACAGAAAAATAGACTGGGCGATTAGCAAGACTAGCTCACTTAGCGCGCCTTATAAAAATAACAGCACTCGCTTAGTGCGTGAGGCGTGCTTAGCGTGACAATAGAAAAACACACACTCTGGCTAAGTGAGACACACTCGCTTAGCTGAAACAACATAGTGGCTAAGCGAGCATGACTCACTAAGCCATATTCTCTCACAGAGAGCTAATTGTGTTTAGCGAGACTGACTCGCTTAGTGCGACACACTAAACAGGCTTAGCACCATCAAGCGCTTATGTAGAAGCAAAGCTTCATGGTGAATCAAGAGTGATTCAAAGATGTTTTGATGATAACAAAGATGATGACAAAGGTGATGACAAAAAGCTCAAAGGTCAATCAAAGAATGAGTTCAAGATGTTCAAGATAGAATCAAGAACACTTCAAGATTCTAGAGGAAAGTTGATTTCAAGAATCAAGAATCAAGATTCAAGAGATCAAGATTCAAGAATCAAGAGAAGGCTTAATCAAGATAAGTATGAAAAGGTTTTTCTCAAAAATTGAGTAGCACATGGTTTTTCTCAAAACATGTTTACCAAAGAGTTTTTACTCTCTGGTAATCGATTACCAGATTGTTGTAATCGATTACCAGTAGCAAAATGGATTTGAAAAAGTTTTCAAACTGAATTTACAACGTTCCAATTAATTTCAAAAAGCTGTAATCGATTACAATGTTTTGGTAATCGATTACCAGTGCCTTTGAACGTTGAAATTCAAATTCAAATGTGAAGAGTCACATCCTTTCACATAAAAGCCTTGTGTAATCGATTACACTGATTTGGTAATCGATTACCAATGATTGTTTCTGAATAAATCAAAAAATGTAACTCTTCAAATGGTTTTTGACTTTTTCAAATTGGTTTTAAGTTTTTCTAAAATTTATAACTCTTCTAAATGGTCCTCTTGGCCAGACATGAAGAGTCTATAAAAGCAAGGCTTTGATTTGCTTTTCAATACACTAATACACTTTTTCAATCAATCTTATGCAATCCTTTACAAGCCTTGAATCTCTTGGAACTTCTTCTTCTTCTTTGTGCCAAAAGCTTTCCAAAGTTTTCTGGTTTTTCTAAACCTTGAAAACTTGTGCTATTCATCTTTTCATTCTCTTCTCCCTTTGCCAAAAAGAATTCGCCAAGGACTAACCGCTTGAATTCTTTTTGTATCTCTCTTCTCCCTTTTCCAAAAGAACAAAGGACTAACCGCCTGAATTCTTTTGTGTCTCCCTTCTCCCTTGTCAAAGAATTCAAAATGATACAGTCTGGGAATTCATTTGATTCTTCCCTTTCCCTTATACAAAAGTTTTCAAAGGACTAACCGCCTAAGAATTCTTTTGTATCTCCATTCACAAAGTATCAAAGGTTTAACCGCCTGAGATCTTTGTCTTAACACATTGGAGGGTACATCCTTTGTGGTACAAGTAGAGGGTACATCTCTTGTGGATCAGTTCTAGTGGAGGGTACATCCACTAGGGTTTCAAAGAGAACAAGGGAGGGTACATCCCTTATGGATCTTTGCTTGTAAAAGGATTTTTAGAAGGTTGAAAAGAAATCTCAAGGACCGCAGGTAGCTTGGGGACTGGATGTAGGCACGGGTTGTTTCCGAACCAGTATAAAAACTCTTGTGTGTTTGTCTCCTTCTTCCCAACTCTTTTAATTTCCGCTGTGCATTTAATTTCCGCTTTTACTTTCTGTTAAGTTTCTCTTCTACTCCTTATTCTCTTAACAACTTAGTAAAAGCCTTAGAAGAGTAATTTTTTAATTAGTAAAGGTTTAGGAATAATTAATTCAACCCCCCATTCTTAATTATTCTGAGGCCACTCGATCCAACAAGTGGTATCAGAGCAGGTATCTTGTAGAAAGTCTAACAACTTCAAGATTCATGGCCTCTTCAAATCCCTTGTTTCCTGAAGGAAATTCCATTCACAGACCACCCATTTTCAATGGTGAGGGTTACCATTATTGGAAAACCCGTATGCAGATATTCATTGAAGCCATAGATCTAAATATTTGGGAAGCAATAGAATTAGGACCACACATACCCACTATAGTAGATGTAAGCACAAGTACTACAACCCAAAAACCTAGAGATAAGTGGACAGAAGAAGATAGGAGAAGAATCCAATATGATCTCAAAGCCAAAAACATCATCACTTCAGCCCTAGGAATAGATGAGTACTTTAGAGTATCAAATTGTACTAATGCCAAGGAGATGTGAGATACTCTCCAATTAACCCATGAAGGAACCACAGATGTAAAAAGGTCTAGAATCAATACCCTAACCCATGAATATGAATTATTTAGGATGAACCCTAATGAAAATATTCATAGTTTGCAAAAAAGATTTACACATATAGTAAACCACCTTGCTTCTCTAGGAAAAATATTTCCTAATGAAGATTTGATTAATAAAGTTTTAAGATGTTTAAGTAGGGAATGGCAGCCCAAGGTAACTGCTATTTCTGAAAGTAAAGACCTCTCTTCCATGTCTCTTGCCACTTTATTTGGTAAATTGCAGGAACACGAGATGGAACTTCAACACCTTAATCAGAATGAAGAAAATGACAAAAAGAAGAGAAGTATAGCCCTTAAAGCCTCATCATCAATACAAGAAGAAAACGAAGAAGAAGATTCAGATGATGAAGAAGATTTTTCTTTCTTTGTTAAGAAATTTCAAAAATTCATCAAGAAAAGAAGAATTGACAGGCGTCAGAATTTCAATAATGGAAGAAAATCACAAGATGATTCACAAGTCCTTAGGTGTTACAAATGCAACCAAATTGGTCACATCAAGGCCAATTGCCCTTCAAATGAAGAATGGTCAGAGAAAAGTGAAAAGAAAAGATTTGATAAAAGAAGAACTAAGAAAGCCTACATCGCATGGGATGACAATGATTCATCCGATGGTTCAGAAAAGGAGATTAATATTCTAACCAAAGATTATGAAAGTGATGAGAACATCTCTCAAGAATGAAAAACAAGGAGAAAAAGCATGATCCTCATCTTTGAAGATCTAGACACTTTAATCTTGAATAAGGTAATATCAAAACCATTATCCTATTAAAATTTCTCTTAAGTTGAAATTTTTATTCAAACAATTTGATTATGATGACTAACAAATCTTTATTTGTTTGTTTTTGATTGTTTGAAATCATGAGTATGTGTTCTTGATTGATTTCATCTTATTTGCATGAAATATTTATTCATATATTTAAATAAAATCAATATTCTTCATACTTGTGTTTTGATTGTTTTTGATAAAATTGATTATCTACATGTTTTAATGATATGATATGTGAGTTACATGATTGAGAATTATTCATAAAGTATTTTTTTAATATATTTATCTTTAAAAAGTATTTTGATAATTACTCAAAATTTCTTTTTTCCTAGAAAGTCTTTTAGTTTTTGTTTTCTGGCTAAAATAACCTCTGGCAATCGATTACCATAATAGTGTAATCGATTACAAGCAGTTATTTTTGGCTATGTTGCTCTCTGGTAATCGATTACCATATTTGTGTAATCGATTACAACGCGTCCCTGCACCTATATATTCAGATTTCAAATTCTGAAACCTGCAACTCTTCTCTCTCTCGAAAACCCTCGCCCCCAATTTTTCTTCCAGCCATATCTCACTCAATTCTTGTCCAAATCACTCCCCACAAAGCCCAAACTTCTTCTTTTTCCACTCTCTTTCATTTGAATAGATTGAAATCTCGAAAAAGCTCTTCAAATGGCAGAACCATCGAAGAAGCGAAAGGGCACTTCGAGTCGGAGTCAACGACATTCCAGGTCACAGAAAATGCCAATTCCTTCCTCCACTCCCTCTGGATCATTGTTTTCATCAGAGGAACAACGTATACGGTACACAAACATCTTTTCCTCTCGTTCCATTATAGACCCAAAATTCATAGATATGGATTTCTTCTCAAGTGAGAGTTTTGAATGCTTTCAAGCATTTGAAAACTCAAATCGTATTCCATTCATGTCTCTGAAATTACCCGTTTATTCTGATCTAGCCAAAGCCTTTTATTCTAATTTAGAAATCAATGAAGGTACCCTAATGTCTGAAGTTTATGGGATTAAGATGGTCATTGACCAATCCCTATTTTATGATTTAACCAAATTGCCTAGTGAAGGTGTGCCTTTTGAGGGTACACTGATTGATGATTGGAAATTTGATTTTTCTGTGCATGATGCCCGCCAGTTGGTCTATAACTCTCGCTTAGGGAGTTCTGCAGCTCTGATTGGTCTACAACTCTCGCTTAGCGGCCCATGGGCCGACTTAGCGAATAAAATGCTTCCTGATGCAGTAGTGGGGCTTGCTTAGCGAGAGACTCTCGCTTAGCGCAATTCCAAACCCGAGAGGGATTTGGGCTTAGCGGGCTGACCCGCTGGGCCCAATTCACATTAATGGTCCAACAGAGAGAAAATTGTGCTTAGCGCACAAAGAGCCCTTAGCGAGATGCAGTTGTGCGCTTAGTGAGATGACTCGCTTTACCCAATGATGTAAGCTCCATTGGAGCTTTTCGGCCTAGGATCTTCTTCATCAATAGATTCCTTTGCTTCTTGGAAGATGAATGACAACAGAATGGAGAAGGAAGAGAGAGAGGAGACGCCACTTCAAGGAGAAGATGAGTCTAGAAGAAGCTCACCACCATAGAAGGCCATGGATAAGAGCTTGGAGGAAGAAGGAGATGAATGAAGGGAGAGGAAGAGAAGAGCACGAAATTTTGTGCTCTAAAAGAGCCCTAAAATCTGAAGTTTAATTTTCAAATGATCAAAGTTCAAAAAATGCTCACACATGATCTCTATTTATAGCCTAAGTGTCACACAAAATTGGAGGGAAATTTGAATTTCACTTGAATTTGAAATTGAATTTTTGGAGCCAAAATTTCACTAATTATGATTAGTGAATTTTAGTTATGGTTCAACCTACTAATCCAAGATCAATTCCAAGATTCTCCACTAAGTGTGCTTAGGTGTCATGAGGTATGTAAAGCATGAAGGACATGCACAAAGTGTGACTATATTATGTGGCAATGGGGTGTAGTAAGCAAATGCTCACCTCCCCCTCTAAAATTTAATTGGATTGGGCTTCTACCAATTCAATTAAATTTATTTCCAACCACATACATAAAATATTCACTTAGTGCATGTGAAATTACAAAACTACCCCTAATACAAAAACTAGTCTAGGTGCCCTAAAATACAAGGGCTAAAAAATCCTATATTTCTAGGGTACCCTACCTACATTATGGAGCTCTAAATACAAGGACCAAATATAATGACATCCTAGTCTAATATGTACAAAGATAATTGGACCCAACCTTGGCCCATAGGCTCAGAAATCTACCCTGAGGTTCATGAGAATCCTAGGGCCTTCTTCAGCAGCTCTAGCCCAATCCTCTTGGAGCCTCTTGCTCATGGCTCTAGTGACTGGTCCCTTCTTAGGGAGGATTGCATCAGCTCCTTCCCCTTGAAGAGGATTTGACCTCAAATCTGTTAGTTCCTCCTCCTCAATATCAGCTCCACCTACAAAAGGAATTAAATCAGAAATGTTAAAAGTGGTGCTCACTCCATACTCTTCTGGGAGGTCCAACCTATATGTATTGTTATTGATCCTCTCCAAAACCTAAAAGGGTCCATCCCCTCTAGGGCTAAGCTTGGATTTCCTTTTAGTAGGGAATCTATCCTTCCTAAGATGGAGCCAAACCCAATCACCCTCATTAAGAACTAGCTAGTTTCTTCCTCTATTGCCTTTAGTTGAATACACCTTTGTTTGGTTCTCTATTTGGTTCTTAACCCTCTCATGCAACTTCTTTACAAACTCTGACCTAGATTCCCCTTCTTTATGTATAAAAGAATTGTCAAGTGAGAGGGGAATTAGGTCTAAGGATATTAGAGGATTGAACCCATAGACAACCTCAAAAGGGGACTGCTTGGTGGTTCTATGAACCCCCCATGTTGTAGGCAAATTCTACATGAGGAAGATACTCATTCCAAGACTTATGGTTGCCTTTCAGAAGAGCCCTTAAAAGGGTGGATAAAGACCTATTCACTACCTCTGTTTGCCCATCAATTTGTGGATGACAAGTGGTAGAGAAAAGAAGTTTAGTTCCTAGCTTAGCCCATAAGGTTTTCCAGAAGTGGCTAAGGAACTTAGCATCTCTATCTGACATAATGGTCCTAGGCAAACTGTGGAGTCTCACAACTTCCCTTAAAAAGGGTTTTGAGATATGGGTACCATCATCCACCTTGTGGAATGGTATAAAGTGTGCCATCTTGCTAAACCTATCCAGCACCACAAAGATAGAGTCTACACCTCTTTGGGTTCTAGGAAGCCCAAGGACAAAGTCCATACTAATGTATACGCAAGGTGAAGAGGGGATGGGTAAGGGTGTGTATAGCCCATGAGGCATCATCCTAGACTTGGCTTGTAAACAAGCCACACACCTAGTGCAATGCTTATGGACATCTTTCTTCATATGGGGCCAATAAAAATTTTCTTTGAGTAAGACAAGGGTCTTGTCTATCCCAAAGTGGCCCATGAGCCCAGCCTAATGGCTCTCTTTCACAAGTAATTTCCTAATGGATCCTTGGGGTATGCAAAGCTTTCCTTCTTTGAACAAATACCCCTCAACCAAATAGAATCCATCTTGGGCCTTTTTCCCACAACTCTCGTAAATGGGAGAGAAATGTTCATCTAAAGCATACAAGTCCCTAATATTATCAAATCCTAAAATTTGAGCTCCTAAGGAGCAAAACAATGTGTGTCTCCTTGAGAGGGCATCAGATACCACATTTGTTTTTCCCTTTTTGTATTTGATAACATATGGAAATTTCTCTAGGTACTCTACTCATTTTGCATGCCTTTTGTTTAACTTGCTTTGCCCTCTAATGTATTTAAGTGATTCATGATCACTATGAATGACAAATTCCTTGGAAACAAGATAATGTTCCCAAGTTTGGAGGGCTCTTATTAAGGCATAAAGCGCTTTATCATAGGTGGGGTAGTTGAGGGTGGCACCATGATTTTTTTCACTAAAATAAGCAATAGGGTGCCCACCTTGTAACAATATAGCTCCAACTCCCACTATGAATTTTTTTACTATGAAGTTCTTCAGCATCTCTAGCACATCCTCTTGGAGCCTCTTGCTCATGGCTCTGGTGACTGGTCTCTTCCTAGGGAGGATTGCATCATCCCCTCCCCCTTGAAGAGGATTTGACCTCAAATCTGTTGGTTCCTCCTCCTCAATATCAGCTCCACCTGCAAAAGGAATTAAATAAAAAATGTTATACTCTTGTGGGACGTCCAACCTATAGGCATTGTTATTGATCCTCTCCAAGACCTAAAAAGGTCCATCACCGATAAGGCTAAGCTTGGATTTCCTTTTAGTACGGAATCTATCCTTTCTAAGATGGAGCCAAACCTAGTCCCCTTCATTAAGAACTAACTCCATTCTTCCTTTATTGCCTTTAGTTGCATACACCTTTGTTTGGTTCTCTATTTGGTTCCTAACCCTCTCATGCAACTTCTTTACAAACTCTGAGCTAGATTCCCCTTTTTTATGTATAAAAGAATTGTCAAGTGAGAGGGGAATTAGGTCTAATGATATTAGAGGATTGAACCCATAGACAACCTCAAATGGGGATTGCTTGGTGGTTCTATGAACCCCCCTGTTGTAGGCAAATTCTCCATGAGGAAGATACTCGTCCTAAGACTTATGGTTGCCTTTCAGAAGAGCCCTTAAAAGGGTGGATAGAGACCTATTCACTACCTCTGTTTGCCCATCAATTTGTGGATGGCAAGTGGTAAAGAAAAGAAGCTAGTTCCTAGCTTAGCCCATAAGGTTTTCCAGAAGTGGCTAAGGAACTTAGCATCTCTATCTGACACAATGGTCCTAGGCAAACTGTGGAGTCTCACAACATCCCTGAAAAAGAGTTTTGAGATGTGAGAAGCATCATCTACCTTGTGACATGGTATAAAGTGTGTCATCTTGCTAAACCTATCCACCACCACAAAGATAGAGTCTACACCTCTTTGGGTTCTAGGAAGCCCAAGGACAAAGTCCATACTAATGTCTACCCAAGGTGCAGATGGGATGGGTAAGGGTGTGTATAGCCCATAAGGCATCACCCTCGACTTGGCTTGTAAACAAGCCACACACTTAGTGCAATGCTTATGGACATCTTTATTCATATGGGTCCAATAGAACTTTTTTTTTTAGTAAGACAAGGGTTTTGTCTATCCCAAAGTGACCCATGAGCCCAGTCTCATGGCTCTCTTTCACAAGTAATTTCCTGATGGATCCTTAGGGTATGCAAAGATTTCCCTCTTTGAACAAATACCCCTCAGCCAAATAGAATCCATCTTAGGCCTTTTGCCCACAACTCTCATAAATGGGAGAGAAATGTTCATCTAAAGTATATAATTCCCTAATGTTATCAAATCCTAAAATTTTAGCTCTTAGGGAGCAAAAAAATGTGTGCCTCCTTGAGAGGGCATCAGCTACCACATTTGTTTTTCCTTTTTTGTATTTGATAACATATGGAAATTGCTCTAGGTACTCTACCCATTTTGCATGCCTTTTGTTTAACTTGCTTTGCCCTCTAATGTATTTAAGTGATTCATGATCACTATGAATGACAAATTCCTTGGAAACAAGATAATGTTCCCAAGTTTGGAGGGCTCTTATTAAGGCATAAAGTGCTTTATCATAGGTGGGGTAGTTGAGGGTGGCACCATGATTTTTTTCACTAAAATAAGCAATAGGGTGCCCACCTTGCAACAATACAACTCCTACACCCACTCCAGAGGCATCACATTCTATCTCAAAATTTTTAGAAAAGTCAGGAAGAGCTAGAACATGTGCCTTCGTAAGCTTTTCTTTGAGCAAAGCAAAGGCTTGCTCTTGTTTTTCACCCTAGATAAATGCCACATTCTTCTTCACCAGTTCATTGAGAGGTGATGCAATTGTAAAGAAATTAGGAACAAACCTTCTATAGAAGCTTGCTAACCCATGGAAGCTCCCAATATCTCCTACACTTTTTGGGGTGGGCCATTCTTGGATGGCCTTGATTTTCTCAGGGTCCACTTGGACCCCATTTCTACCAACTACAAAACCTAAGAAAACTATATTATCTACACAAAAGGTACACTTCTCTATATTTGCATAGAGGGTGTTTTTCCTAAGGATTGAAAGAACATGCCTGAGATGTCCTAAGTGATCATCTAGGCTCCTACTGTACACTAAAATATCATCAAAATAAACAACTACAAATCTACCTATGAAATCCCTCAAGACATGATGCATAAGCCTCATAAAGGTGCTTGGTGCATTAGTGAGCCCAAAAGGCATCACTAGCCATTCATACAAACCAAACTTGGTCTTGAAAGCAGTTTTCCACTCATCACCCTTTTTCATCCTAATTTGGTGATAATCACTTTTAAGATCAATTTTTGAAAAGATATTGGCACCATGCAACTCATCAAGAAAATCATCAAGTCTAGGAATGAGGTGTCTATACTTTACAGTGATGTTGCTGATGACCCTGCAATCTATACACATTCTCCACGTACCATCCTTTTTAGGCACCAACAACACTGGCATAGTGTTAGTCGGTGAAAACGACTAACTTTTGTGTATAAAACTTGTGTAAATTGTATCAAACTCTTCCAATTTATGGTTATTTTGTAGTGTTATAAGTATTTTCTGTTAAGTATAGGTAATAAATATTTGGTACTTCCATTTTGTGTGTTTAATAATCATTTTCTCTCAATTTCAGGTTAATTAGGCAAGCTTTGAAAAATGTTGTTTTTCATCTTTTTGCTAACCCAATCTGCTGGCTTAGCGAGCGTCCGCTAAGCGCAACACTCATAGGCTAAGCGTGAGGAAGACTCTGGAAGAAGATGAGCTATACAGGTTTGCTAAGCGCACCGCTTCATCTCACTAAGCGCACCACTTTAGTTCATTCGCTAAGCAAGAAAGGCACGTGCTAAGACGAAATTCACTAATGTGCGCTAAGCGGTCCATAAGTGCGCTAAGCGCACGAGCACGTACAAGGCCACCTATTTAAGCCTGAAATCAGATTTTAGAGAGGGAGTTTTGACTAGGATTCAGAGCTTTGCATGTCTAGGGTTTCTAGAGAGAGAAAGGTCCAAGTTCCATAGAGTTTTGAGAGATTTTGTTGTGTGAAGATCTGCAGAGATCAGAGCTTGAAGTAGGAGCCTGTTTGAGAGCTTGAGATGAGTTTGTGAGTGATTGTGAGATCCTAGAGGTGAAGGAGACATCCTCACCACTTGTATTTTTGCAATCCTTCATCTTGTTCTTCTCTTTGTTGTAAAGAAGGCTTCCTAGTATGGAAAGCTAAATCCTCTGTTGGATCTTCCCTGTAGGTACCTGATGTACATATATTTTTATATATTTAATGATGTTTTGTGTGTTCTCTGTGCTATCTTCTTTTCACTCCAGTATGCCTTTACCTTGATCACGTAGATGCATGCTTTGTTAGGGTCATTCAACAGAGGAAATTGGTCTGACTCTAAAGTCCTTGATAGTGCAGGGCTAAGTTATCGTACTATCACGAGGAATCGGGGTGCGATAAGTTAGTTGTGTATGTGTGTCTTAATGCGGTCCTGGTTGAGTTTAGTCTTACAAGAGGAATTTGCGGATGATGCTTGATCAGGATTAGGCTAAACTATCATGAGGAATCAGGGTTTAGTATCTTAGGAGACACCATAAGAACACATGAGCATTGTTAGATAGAGAATATCTTTTCAGCATCAGGCACCTATTAGGAAGACCAACGTGTTTCTACTTGTTTTTACACATCATTTCTCTCGCGTGATTTTCTTTCTTTTTGCACAGATAGTTTATACACCTGTTCATATTCACACTTATCTTTACATACCAGACACTTAATTGCTGAAATAGCTTACCAAATAACACAAGTTCCCCGAGAGTTCGATACTCGGTTCTTACCGTTTTATACTACTTGTGTGATCCGGTGCACTTGCCGGAAGCCGAACACACAACACATGGAATTAGGCTCTCTTGGACCCAGCCCTTCTCCAACAATTCTTTAACTTGAGACTCTATCTCCTTAGTTTCTTGAGGGTTAGTCCTATAGGCTGGCCTATTAGGAAGGCTTGCTCCTGGGACTAAATCTATTTGGTGTTCTATTCCCCTTAAAGGAGGTAGCCCAGGGGGTATCTCTTTGGGAAATATATCACCAAATTCATGTAAGAGTTCTTGGACCTTTGGGGGTAAGGTCTCAAATGTAGGAATTGTGGCAGTGCTAAGGGATGTTTCCCTTGATAGGAGAAGGTAGAAAGATTGTTTAAGAAGGAGTCCTATTTTAATATCACCTTTTGTTGCAAAATGATTTTCCTTCTTAACAATCTTCTTGGAGGAATCCTTTCCCTCTTTTTCCTTCCCCTTGGCCTTTGAAGACAAGGCCTTACTATCTTTCTTTTTCTTTTGTTTTTCTACTTTTTCTTCCTTATCCCTCTTATCTTTCATAGTTAGTTGATCTTTGGCCACCTGTGAAGGTGTTTGAGGATGCAACATAAATTTAGTGCCAAGATGGGTGAGGGTAATCTCATTAGTTAGGCCATTATAAATGATCTTCCTATCAAATTGTCACGGCCTTCCTAAAAGAATATGTCATGCCTCCATGGGAACTATATCACAATTAACTTCATCCTTATATGTCCCAATAGAGAAAGGTACCTTCACTTGTTGGTTAACTATCATTTCCCCTTGCTCATTGAGCCATTGAAGTTTATAAGGTTTTGGGTGGGGAATGATAGTGAGGTTCAACTTGGAAACTAATCTTGTGCTACAACAATTGCAACAAGATCCACTATCCACAATGAGAGAACAAGTTTTATCTAAAATTTTGCATCTTGTATGAAAAATGTTCTCTCTTTGGGATTGAGATAGATCATAAGATTGACCTCCAAGGAGCCTTCTAACCATTAAGAGGTCACCTTCTTCATGGGGGTAGACTTCCTCACTAGACTCTTCACCCCTTACATCATCTTCACTTCCACTAGAGGAAGGGGAAGAAGTAGTCTCCTCTTGACTACTATAAATGTCTTGACCCCTCATAATCATGGTTTTCTTTGTGGGGCATTGAGAGGCAATGTGACCTCTCCCAAGACATTTGAAGCATTTAATGTTGCTAGTCCTTTCTTAGGAACTAGTCTTAGGAGTGGATTTCTCTATGGTCTTACCCTTATCTTCCTTGGGTTTTGAAGGTGCAGGTCCCAAAATTCGTTGGGCTTGGTCTTTCCTTGGATAAGAGTGAAAGCCATAAGATTTTGAAGAAGGCTTTCTTTTAAGTTGTTGCTCCACTCTTGTACAAAGTTGGACTAGCTCATTTAGGTCCCTATATGGAAGGAGTTCAACCTTATCCCTCACTTCCATATTAAGCCCACTAAGGAACCTAGCTCTTCTTGTTCTTTCCTCCTCCCTAAGTCCAGCTCTTAAAAGGGGTAGTTCCATTTGTTGTCTATATTCTTCAACACTCATACTCCCTTGTCTAAGCCTTTAGAGCTTGTCCATAAGCTCCCTTTCATAGTAGGAGCGAATGTGTCTCTTCCTAAGGGCACTCTTAAGATCATTCCAATACTCTATTGGAGGATCCCCATGAATCCTTTGTTCCCTAACAAGGGAAGTCCACCAATAAAGGGCATACCCTTGAAAGCTAAGGGTAGCCAATGGAACTTTTCTCTCTTCGCTAATATGATGGCAAGAGTTGTTCAACCTTCATTTCCCAATCTAAGTAGGCCTCAACATTATCTTTTCCCTGGAAATATGGGAGGCTAATTTTAACCTCTTGAGGCCTTCTATCCTTTTCTTTTCTTTGGGAGTGATGTTTAGTATGTGAACTATGGTGCCCTCTATAATAGTCGCTAAGTTCTTCACTTAAACTCTTGCAAGATTCATGACTACTATAGGAGGCATGTTTTTCTCTTTTCATTTCTTTCATTATTTTTCTTTTTTCTTCCTCTCTTATTTTCTCTCTTTCATCTTGACTTATTTCTTCCACTCTTTTTTTACCTTTTTCTTTTCTCTCTTGTTTTTCTTTCCACAACTTAAGGGATCTCAACTCATCTAATATCTTATACAAGGGGTCCTTCGGAGTAGAACCCTCACCATTAACACTAGATGAAGAATGAAGACTCATGTTGGTTCCTAAGTTATGGTTCTTTCTTGTTGGGGGTTTGAAAAAAAGGTAAAAGAAACTATGGTTGAAACTAGCCAAAATAAACACTAAAAGAGGTGTGAAAGATAAGGTAAAAACTAATTGGTAAAAGGCAAGCTATCTAGGCGGTTTGACAATGGAGGGTGATGTGTCATCAGTTTCTCATATTTCTTAACCCTTTTTGTCACCATTTTAATTACTGATTAGCCTTAATTGTCAATTTAATTATGCAATTTTATCATTTGGGCCTACTGGATTAATTTTGTGTTTTTAATTTAATTTAAAGAGAATTATAAGCAATTGGGCTTGGACTTGAAGAGAGCAAACTATTTTATTCTACCAAATCTTATCTTATCTAGATTTTATCTCATCTAGATATTATTTCATCTAGATTTTATCTTATCATATCTAGATTTTATCTCATCTAGATATTATCTTATCTTATCTTATCTAGATTTTATTTCATCTAGATTTTGTTTTATCTTATCTTATTTAGATTTTATTTTATTTATGGGCTTGGACTTAAAACAGATTTGTAAGCTTTAGGGCTGAGAACTATATAAGAGCACCAAGGTTCTAGTTTTAGGCTCTCTCTCTTTTTCGTTTTCCTCTCTCTCTCTTTCATTTTAGGGACAAAGAATAATTTTAGGTTTTGCAATTCCAATTTTTACTATTCACGTAGCAATAAAATTTCATTTTTTGCTTCAATCTACAATTTCGTTTCTACTTATTGATGGAAGGCTAAGTCTCTAGCGTTGTTTTCTCTTGAGGATCAAGCACAACTCTCTTTGAGGTTTTATTATTTCTATTGAATTCTGATCAGTTTTTCCTCTTCATTAATTACTCTATATTTGTTGCTATTAATCCATGCATGCTTAGTGCTTGATTAATTGTCTCTACGCTTAATTTATGTTCATGCTTAATGATCAGTTTCGTTCATGATTAATTGGTGTATGTGTTGCTTAATCACATAATGAATGCCTTATGTTAAATTTTGCTTAGTAATTTAATTTAGGGTTGGATTAAGTGGTTGAACTGATAAAGGATAAGTTCTCATAACCTAGGATAAGAGACTTGCTTGTGAATCAAGGGGAAACAACGTGTTTTAATTCTGATATTTTCTAATTCAAATTTACTTGTTTAATTTACAAAAACAATTAACCCCCCCCCCCAATTCGTTAGTGTTTTATTACTATCTGCTATGAACGTTTGGTTGACCATTGCTCGTTGGGAGACGACCTAGGATCACTTCCTAGATACTGCATTTTTTTAAATGTTTATTTGATTCGGGTACGGCCTCGATCAGAGGGTAAAGGAAATAAGCTATGAAAGTAAGTAAGAAATTAAAGTGCAAGAAATGCAAACTAGGCGGATCCTAAGAGTGTTTGGATGACCTCATTTAAGGTTTCCAACAAAACACTCACTATCCTAAGGGAAAATTGACTAAAATTATTACATACAAATAGAAGTAGGGTGACCTATTGGAGGCTCCCAACTTACTTCCAATGAAAGGCCTTTTTGTTACAAAGTTTGAAAGCAAAGAAAATTGCCAATTAGAAATTAAAAAAAAAAGTCCTCAATTGTGGTGGCTATTCTCTCTTTTTTGTTTCACTCAATTTGGAGTGCTTCTTATTCCAACAACTCTTAAGGTGGTTGGCCCCTTACTTCTTGACTCAAATTCTTCAAGGGATGACACCAATCCTCCTTTCCAATTCCCTATATGGCAACTCACAAACAAGGAAACAAAGAGACAAGCAATAACAAAAGACCAAAAAATGAGATGAAAGCTAAACCAAAAGATTTTTGAGAAGACAAATTTTCAAGGATGATTCAACAATTAAAGCAATGAAAAGCACATAAAAGCAAGCTAGGACTCAAAGAGAAACTTAGAATGACTCTAGAGTAGAGTAAAAAAGACTCAAGAAACCTTTAGTTTTGGCACTTGTTTTCACAATAATTTTCAATTGAAATTTTAGAACTAGGATTGGTATAAAATAGACACTAATTATAGAACAAATTTTGAGCCAAAACAACAAGCACACTTCCCTTTCACTTTTTTTTCCTGTACACTGATTTTTCTGTCAACTTGTGTGATTTTTATTATTTTTTCCTTTAATCCAAATCGCTTGGTTCTTTTTTTTTATAATTTTGGTCCAGATGTCTAGAAAATTAAGTAAAAATTTCAGCTCAAAAAACATAGTGAACAATTCCCAGTAATTTATACAAGTTCGTATGTTCAAGCTTCCACCACCAGCAATTTCAACCTAGAAATCAAGAGTAGTGTTTATGTTGCTTAAGGCTTAGATAGTTACAATTTGTGTTTGATTATGCTAAATTATCTTGAATAACACAATTCAAGAGAGCTTAAGACTTATTTTATTCACAAATCTAGCCACAACTCAGCACCACAACTCAACTTCATCATAGGCATTATGTAGGAAACTTAGAAAACAAAAAAGAGTTCAACAACAAGACTACTTCTAGGAATTGATTTAGAACATGTTATGAACTAAATAACATGCATGAATTAGACTCAAAATTAAAAAGATAGGCTAAGAATGAAAAGAATACATGAACAAATGTATCTAGAATTCAATAAACAAAATAAAAATTCAACACAAACTTAGAGCATAATGTGACAATTATTATGACTAAACATGACTCTAAGACAACATGGATGAAGTGATTTACACTTAGATTTTTGTGTTTTTTTTTCTAATCAATATTTTGGAAGAAAATTTAGATCTAAAGGTTCAGCACAAGAATATTATGAATGAAAATTGATAGAACCTAAAATCAACACAAAAACAAGATTCAAGAGTAGATCTACAAAATTTGAACCATAGAAATGCAAGAACAAGTGTAGATCTAAGATTTAATCGGTTTATTTTTTTGAATCGACACTAAACAGCACCAAAACACAAGACAATGGAGGATATACATGGAGAATAAGATAAAGAACAAGGAATTAAAGAGAATTCACCGAGCAAAAAGATAGAGGAAGAAAAAGAATATCACCTAGATGAAGATGCTCTTGATACCACATGATGTAAGCTCCATTGGAGCTTGTAGGCCTAGGATCTTCTTCATCAATGGATTCCTTTGCTTCTTGGAAGATGAATGGCAGCGGAATCCAGAAGGAAGAGAGAGAGGAGACGCCACTTCAAGGAGATGAGTCTAGAAGAAGCTCACCACCATAGGAGGCCATGAATAAGAGCTTGGAGGAAGAAGGAGATGAATGGAGGGAGAGGAAGAGAAGAGCACAAAATTTTATACTCTAAAAGAGCTCTAAAATCTGAAGTTTAATTTTCAAATGATCAAAGTTCCAAAAAATGCACACACATGACCTCTATTTATAGCCTAAGTGTCACAAAATTTGAGGGAAATTTGAATTTCAATTCAAATTTCACTTGAATTTGTGGAGCCAAAATTTGGAGCTAAAATTTCACTAATTATGATTAGTGAATTTTAGTTATGGTTCAGCCCATTAATTCAAGATCAATTCCAAGATTCTCCACTAAGTGTGCTTAGGTGTCATGAGGCATGTAAAGCATGAAGGACATGCACAAAGTGTAACTATATGATGTGGCAATGGGTGTAGTAAGCAAATGCTCACCTCCCCCTCTAAAATTTAATTGGATTTGGCTTCTACCAATTCAATTAAATTTATTTCCAACCACACACATCAAATATTCACTTAGTGCATGTGAAATTACAAAACTACGCCTAATATAAAAACTAGTCTAGGTGCCCTAAAATACAAGGGCTGAAAAATCCTATATTTCTAGGGTACCCTACCTACATTATGGAGCCCTAAATACAAGGACCAAATATAATGACATCCTAGTCTAATATGTACAAAGATAATTGGACCCAACCTTGGCCCATGGGCTCAGAAATCTACCCTGAGGTTCATGAGAACCCTAGGGTCTTCTTCAGCAGCTCTAGCCCAATCCTCTTGGAGCCTCTTGCTCATGGCTCTAGTGAGTGGTCCCTTCCTAGGGAGGATTGCATCACCCAACTCCAAAAGATGAAATTCCAGAGAAGTTTTTGGGCTTAGTGCACAAAGCTTGCTCAGCGAGGCCCTTTCAGCCAATGAGTAGGGGTTGATGCACTTATTACGAGAAGTAACTCGCTCAATGCGTGAACAAAGATTCACTTAACGCATAGGGCATGCTGAGCGAGTGGATGGCTAAAAAAATTTCTAATTTATTTTTCCATCCACAACTTCAGAGAAGCTTAATGAACCTCATATCCAAATGCAAAACATGCTGATGATTCATTCAAGCAATCACAAACAAGTAATCCTAACTATATGCAGTGATGAATAAAATTAAAAAGGGTTGGGTTGCCTCCCAGTAAGCGCTCGTTTAACGTCATTAGCTTGACGCATCTTACTTCATATGTCTTGAAAATACATGAGAGTGGTCATCCTCTTAATATTCCCTCCACGATACTGCTTTAATCTCTAACCATTTACTACCCATGGTCTGTCTAGATTTTCTAATTGAGGATCAAATAATTCCACAGCCCCGTAGGGCTTGACATCTTTGATGATGAAAGGTCCAGACCATTTGGATTTCATCTTGCCTGTAAATAATTTCAATCTTGAATTGAACAACAACACTTGCTGTCCTAGCTTGAACTCCTTTTTAAGCAGCTTTTTATCATGATAGGCCTTCACTTTTTCATTGTACAATCTTGAAGACTCTTAGGCATTCATCCTCATTTCTTCTAGCTCTAAGAGTTGCAACTTCCTCTTTTCTCCTGCTAAGGACTCATCAAAATTAAGGAATTTCAGAGCCCAGTATGCTTTATGTTCCAATTCCACAGGTAAGTGGCAAGATTTGCCATAAAACATTTAGAATGGTGATAAGCCTATGGGTGTTTTGAATGCGGTTTTGTAAGCCCATAATGCATCATCCAACTTACTTGACCAATCTTTTCTTGAGGAAGCTACAGTTTTCTCCAAGATTTTCTTCATTTCTCTATTGAAGACTTCAGCTTGGCCATTTGTTTGTGGGTGATAAGGTGAGGCTACTTTGTGTGTGACATGATATTGGCCTAACACCTTCTGCAGTTGGTTGTTACAAAAATGAGAACCCCCATCACTTATTAGGACTCTAGGCACTCCAAAGCGAGCAAAAATATTCTTCTTCAGAAACTTCAGCACAGTCTTAGCATCATTCTTTGGAGCAGCCACTGCTTCAACCCACTTGGAGACGTAATCTACCGCTACAAGAATGTATTCATTTCCAAAAGATGTAGGAAGAGGACTTATGAAATGAATTCCCCAGCAATCAAAGATTTCCACTTCCACGATGTTCTACAAGGGCATTTCATTTCTCCTAGAAATTCCTCCCATCCTTTGACATTGATCATAATGACTAGCATGTTCATGAGCATCTTTGAAAAGTGTTGGCCAAAAGAATCCTGATTGTAGAAATTTAGCTGTTGTCTTGTCTCCACTATAATGCCCTCCACATGGTGAGTTATGACAATGCCACAGTATGTTCTTGGCTTCTTCTCATGTTACATATCTTCTCAAAAGGTTGTCAGCTCTAATCTTAAACAAATGTGGATCATCCCAGATATAGAAGCGAGCATCATGTAGGAATTTCTTCCTCTGTCGCCAAGTCAAATCCTTGGGAATGATTCCAGCTGCCTTGAAGTTAGCCAAATCTGCGAACCATGGTCTCTCATTCACCATAACCAGTGATTCATCAGGGAATTCATCCCTTATTTCTAGCTCCTTCAGAGTTACTTCTTCATTGACTAGTCTTGACAAGTGGTCAGTTACCAAATTTTCGGATCCTTTCTTTCTTTGATAACTAGATCAAATTCTTGGAGTAACAAAATCCATCTGATCAACCGAGGCTTGGAATCAGCTTTATTCAGCAAATACTTGAAGGCTGCATGATCAGTGTAAATTATTACTTTTGACCCCACCAAGTATGACCTGAATTTCTTCAATGTATAGACAATTGCTAGCATTTCCCTCTTTGTGGTAGCATAATTAATCTGAGCATCATTCAAGACCTTGCTAGCATAGTAAATTGCATGGAATACTCTGCCTTTTCTCTGGCCTAAGACAGCGCCTACAGCATAATCACTTGCATCACACATTAGTTCAAACTCTTGACCCCAATTTGGTGTTGTAATCACAGGAGCAGACACTAGGCTGGTCTTTAGGATATTGAATGCTTTCAAACAGTCTTCATCAAATAAAAACAATGCATCCTTGTTAAGCAAATTGCTGAGTGGCTTGGCAATCTTTGAAAAGTCCTTTATAAACCACCTATTAAACCTAGCATGCCCTAAAAAGCTTCTGACTCCTTTGACATTAACAAGAGGGGGTAACTTCTCAATCACATCAATCTTAGCTTTATCAACTTCAATCCCCCTCTCAAAGATCTTGTGGCCCAAGACAATACCTTCTTGCACCATGAAATGGCATTTTTCCTAGTTAAGCACCAAATTTGTCTCTTCGCATCGTTGCAACACTCTCTCTAAATTTGATAGACAATAATCAAAGGATGAACCAAAGACGGAGAAGTCATCCATGAACACCTCAATACATTTATCCACCATATCAACAAAAGTTGTCATCATACATCTTTGGAAAGTTGCATGTGCATTGCAAAGACCGAATGACATTCGCCTATAAGCAAACACACCAAAGGGACAAGTAAATGTTGTCTTTTCTTGGTCATTTGGATCTACAACAATTTGATTGTAGCCAGAATATCCATCTAAAAAGCAATAGAATGATTGTCCAGCTAGTCTTTTAAGCATCTAATCCATAAAGGGAAGTGGATAATGATCTTTTCTAGTGGCTTCATTCAGCTTTCTATAATCAATACACATTCTCCAGCCAGTGACGGTTCTTGTGGGAATTAAATCATTCTTCTCATTCCTTATCACTGTCATGCTTCATTTCTTGGGAACCAATTGTACAGGGCTAACCCAAGCACTTTTCGAGATTGGATAGATGAGGCCTGCCTCCAATAGTTTAAGCACCTCCTTTCGCACTTCCTCTTTCATAACTGGATTCAATCTTCTTTGTGGCTATCTCACAGGCTTATAGTCAGCTTCCATATTGATCTTATGCATACAATAAGAAAGGTTGATTCCTTTCAAATCAGAAATGTGCCATCCAATGGCTACCTTATGTTTCTTTAATACCTTCACTAGTTGATCCTCCTCTTCCATCCTCAAAGAACTATTGATGATCACTGGATTGGCTTCATTCTCCCCCAAAAATACATACTTTAGATGTTCAGGAAGGGTCTTCAACTCTACTTTAGCTTTTTCTGTTGGCCAATTGTTTTTCAATTCTTCAAATACCACATGTCCAACAGATTTTTCCTTTACACCATCTAATTCTTCAAGACAAGTCTGCACTTCTTTTTCTTCTTCCATGGTCAGACATTCTACAGTGTTGTTTAGTGCTTTTTCAAGTGGAGACTGCAATACCATGGCTCTAGCTACCATATCTATCTCATCTTCCACTTTTTCTACTTTAAAATAGGCCTTATTATCATTTGGGTGCTTCATCGCCTCAAATAAGTCAAATGTAACATTCTGGTCATCCACACTCAATTCCAATTTACCTTTCCCCGTGTGATGTAAGCTCCATTGGAGCTTGTAGGCCTAGGATCTTCTTCATCAATGGATTCCTTTGCTTCTTGGAAGATGAATGGCAGCGGAATGGAGAAGGAAGAGAGAGAGGAGACGCCACTTCAAGGAGATGAGTCTAGAAGAAGCTCACCACCATAGGAGGCCATGGAGAAGAGCTTGGAGGAAGAAGGAGATGAATGGAGGGAGAGGAAGAGAAGAGCACGAAATTTTATGATCTGAAAGAGCTCTAAAATCTGAAGTTTAATTTTCAAATGATCAAAGTTCCAAAAAATGCACACACATGACCTCTATTTATAGCCTAAGTGTCACACAAAATTGGAGGGAAATTTGAATTTCAATTCAAATTCACTTGAATTTGTGGAGCCAAACTTTGGAGCCAAAATTTCACTGATTATGATTAGTGAATTTTAGTTATGGTTCAGCCCACTAAACCAAGATCAATTCCAGGATTCTCCACTAAGTGTGCTTAGGTGTCATGAGGCATGTAAAGCATGAAGGACATGCACAAAGTGTGACTATATGATGTGGCAATAGGGTGTAGTAAGCAAATGCTCACCTCCCTCTCTAAAATTTAATTGGATTGGGCTTATACCTATTCAATTAAATTTATTTCCAACCACACACATCAAATATTCACTTAGTGCATGTGAAATTACAAAACTACCCCTAATATAAAAATTAGTCTAGGTGCCCTAAAATACAAGGGCTGAAAAATCTTATATTTATAGGGTACCCTACCTACATTATGGAGCCCTAAATACAAGGCACAAAAATAATGAAATCTTAATCTAATATGTACATAAATAAGTGGGCTCATACTTAGCCCATGGGCTCAAAATCTACCCTAAGGCTCATGAGAACCTTAGGGCCTTCTCTTGCATCTCTGGCCCAATCTTCTTGGAGTCTTCTATCCAATGCCCTTGCAGGGTAAGATTGCATCACCATGTCTACCACACAACTGGCTGTTGACAAGAAGGGACAGCCCAAAATCAAGGGAATTTCAGCTTCCTCTTCAAGATCCATTACAACAAAATCTGCGGGGAAGGTAATCTGCTTCACCTTAACTAGAACATCTTCAATCACCCCATATGGCCTTACTATAGAACGATTTGCAAGCTGTAGTGTCATTCCCGTTGGCATAATTTCCAACTCTCCTAGCCTCCTACACATGGGGAGTGGCATCAAGTTAATGCTGGCTCCCAAATCAATGAGAGCCTTTCCAACAGACACAGAACCAATAGAGCATGGAATTGTGACACTTCCAGGATCTTTGTGCTTAGGTGGAAGGATTCTTTGGATCACTGTGCTGCAATTTCCTTCCACAACTATATTGTCACTGTGAATGTACTTGCTCTTCTTAGTTAACAGATCTTTCAAGAATTTTGAATATAGTGGCATCTGCTGCAGAGTTCTCCAAAGGGAATTGTTATCTCTAATTTCTTGAAGATATCAAGGAATCAAGCTAAGTGTCGCTCCTTGTCTTTCTTTGACGGTACCAAAGGATATGGCACCTCTTTCCCTGTACATGGAATAGCTTCATTCTTCTTCTCATGTGCAAGCTCACTCTTAGTCCTCTTGACTCTATCTTTTTCACTATTTTTCTCATTTTTTTCTTTTTCTTTTTCTTCCTTCTCTTTTACATTTATTTCTTTCTCGCTATTATTTTTCTGCTCTCCTTCTTTTTCTTTCTCATTCTCATTTATTTTTTCCTCCCTCAACTGTTCCTCTTCATCTTTTTCTTCTCCTTCAATAATCACTAGTTCTTGGTCATCAACTGCTCTTCCCTCATTCTCAACCATGGTTGCCATTCTGCCTTTGGTCATAACAGCCTTACATTCTTCTTTTGGATTCTGCTCAGTGTTCGCACCAAAAGTGCTAGAAGATTTTTCTGCAATCTATTTGGCCAGCTGCCCCACTTGGATTCCAAGGTTTTTGATGGCAGACTCCGTGTTCTTGTGGTTGGACATTGTGACCTACATAAACTGAGCAAGGGTCTCCTCCAGCTTAGTGGTTCTATTATATAGGCTAGGCCCTTTTTGCTGAGGCCTATTAGATGGTCCACCCTGGTCCTTGTTGAACTAATTGCCCGGATGGGACCTCCATTGCCCTTGTTGCTGATTATAATTTGAACCATGCTGGAAACCTGAATATCCACCTGCATTAAAATGGGGTCTGGGCTGATTCCCCATGTAATTCGCTTCATGTGATGTATCATCTATGGGAATACAACGTCTAGACTCGTGAGCTCCCCCGCAAATGCTGCAACCTCCCAACCTGCAAAACAGTTGAATGTGAAGGTTGATTAACATGAAATTGAGTTAGCAACTTACTTAATGTTTCAGTTAATGTCTCAGGCTGCTTGGACAACAACTTGTTTTGTGCCAATAATACGTTCTGAGATGAGAGCTCCAACAGGCTTCTTTTAGTGGGAATGTGCATCCGATCGCCCAAGATTGCATTATCACTTGCAGCCATATTTTCAATTAATTCCATGGCTTCTTCCGGGGTCTTCAATATAATCTTTCCCCCTGCAGAAGCATCAAGTAGCTGCTTGGACTGCGGCCTTAACTCGTCAATAAATATATTCAGTTGAATTGGCTCTGAAAATTCATGAGTTGGAGTTTTCAGCAGCAAGCCACAAAATCTTTCTAGAGCTTCGCTCAAGGATTCGTTTGGAAACTGGTGGAAGGAAGAGATGACTGCCTTTCCTTCTGCTGTCTTGGACTCGGGGAAATATTTCTTCAAAAAAATTTCAACCACTTCATCCCAAGTCTTAAGACTGTTGTCCAGACAATATAGTTATCTAGCCCTGCTCTATCCAGTTGTAAGGATTCAAAACATTTTCTAATGCTAAAAATCCTAACTTTACACACAAATGGATGATCAGACCAAAAGCATGCAAGAATTAAGTACAGATAGAAGCAATGAACGCATCAAAACAACATTAAATAAATAGTAAAGAATATTTACATCAAGGCTCAGCAGAAATTCCTAACAAAAGCTTTAGCCTTCCATAGCAAGTTATCACTTTTCAGTTATAATAGGAGGTTTTGGAAGCAAAATTCAGATTACACAGTGGTAGGGATGTCTCCTCCACCTCTAAGAACCTAAAAATCACTCTAAAACCTAGAATCCTCTTGAAAGCTAAGGTTTTTGGTGCTCCCTTGCCCTGTTAGGTCGCTCTATTGCATAGGCTCTCTAACATATCCCTATTTTTCACCAACTTTAGCTTTTAAGGGCTTTCTATCCTCGAAGGCTCGCTTAGCGCCACTTTCGCGCTAAGTGCGAGTAAGTGATTTTCTACTGAGTGAGCTAGGTGTGCTTAGCGTGAGAGAAGACAAACGACTCGTTGAGCAAGCTGATGACACGCTGAGCGCGCAAATGCTTGGCCTATTCTCCTCCAGATTCTCCCAACTTGCTAAGCAGGTTGAGGGCCTCGCTTAGCGGATGATTCTCGCTAAGCGGACAAGCCTCACTTAGCGAGACACAAACCACAACAACCTTCTTATTCTTCATCTTTTCTCATGAAACTAAAGTTGAAAACACATTAATTCACATTGAAGGGAATATCTCTGCATAAAAATCAAACTAAACCTAAAAATATGTACAAACCTACAAAAAGAACTATAAATTGGGGGAAAAGACATAAATTTCATAATGCTTTTCAATACAAAAGTTAGTCGTATATGACGACTAACACATACACCTTTATATGGTTCCTAACCCTCTCATGTAATTTCTTCACAAACTCTAACCTAGATACCCCTTCTTTATGTATAAAAGAAGTGTCAAGTTTAAGGGGAATTAGGTCCAAAGGTGTGAGAGGATTGAACCCATAGACAACCTCAAAAGGTGACTGTCTGATAGTTCTATGAACCCCCCTATTATAGGAAAACTCCACATGAGGAAGGTACTCATCCCAATACTTGTGATTGCCTTTTAGGAGAACCCTTAACAATGTGGATAGAGATCTATTCACTACCTCTATCTGCCCATCAGTATATGGGTGACAAGTGGTGGAGAAAATGAGCTTAGTTCCTAGCTTTGCCCATAAAGTTTTCCAAAAATGGCTAAGGAACTTAACATCTCTATTAAACACAATAGTCTTAGGTAAACCATGAAGCCTCACAACTTCTCTGAAGAAGAGTCTTGAGATGTGACTAGCATCATTTACCTTGTGGTATGATATGAAATGTGTCATCTTGCTAAGCCTATCCACCACCACAAAGATAGAGTCTACACCCCTCTGGGTCCTAGGAATCCCAAGGACAAAGTCCATAGTAATATCTACCTAGGGTGTAGATGGAATGGGTAAGGGTGTGTATAGCCCATGAGGCATCACTTTAGACTTGGCT